>NC_142464.1:91143228-92393228 GCF_049115385.1 Moschus berezovskii
CAACTTTGGTTGTATGACCCCAATGCTTGAAAGACTCAAGTGACTTTGCATTGTTTTTAGTTTTAGATTTGGCTCATTAAAAACGGTATATAAAAATTCCTCATTCTTTGATTTAGTCTTGCATCTCCAGGTTTACCTCTCATTAATCTCCCAGCTCTACCGTCTGCCCTACTTAATGACTTACAATTCCACAATACAGTGCAGCCTCTCTCACCAGCACTCATTTACATATGACAGTCCTTCTACTTGAAATTCCTTTCTGCTTGAATAACTCTTATCTACTTCAGATTTATTTTCACATATTATTTCCTTAGGGATATTTTTTGCTTCTTTCTCTAAGACTAGATGGGTTGGCTCTCCTATGGCTATCCAAGTTTATGTTCTGTGTTTTACCCCTGCAGTAGAATTTATCAAGTTGTATTGTAATTATTCACTTTCTTGCTGTCTCATATTCTATATGTCAAATTCCTTCAAGGCAGGATCCCAGTATTGTTGGCTGTTGCATACTTAATTTCTTGAATGCAAAATAAATATTATTGGATAAGTAGAAGAAAATATTAATATGACTTTATTTATATATGTGATAAGATTATATTTTCTAATAAATACTTACTTTTTTTCTCAGAGTTTAAAATGTGTAAGCCTACATAAACTTAGATGCAACTTTGAGAAATTGTACAGGAGAGATGGGAGAGATCTGAAATTTACTAAAATACTCACAATAAACTTTTCCAAATCTAAAAAGTGCATGGCAATATGAAAACTATAAAACTAGAAGAAAAGTAAGTTTCTTGCACAAGAAAGAGGTAAGTAAAAATAGGTGACAGAAAACATTCACCTGCTATATCTGATATATTTCTAACAGAATTCAGAAATGAGTGTTGATAGGACCTTGGACCATTTCATGATGCAACTTTCCATCAAGGTATGAATCAAATCACAGGTGATTGATATGGGACATGTTAGCAGTCATGTGTTTGAATAATATAGGAAAACTTCCTTATCAATCTCCATTCCTAGATACTGAGAATCATATAAACTATAAATTTGGGAGGTAACAGGGAACTTAGCACATGTGTTTTTAAGGCTCCTTAAGGCAGGCAGTTATGGAATCCTTTTTGTAAAGCATATACCTGGAATCAACTAGTTAACTCTTTTAGGGAAAACTGCAATCCAATTAGGAATCTTTGCTTTTGCATGTTAGACCATTTAGCTGTTATTCTTTTTAAAAAAGTTAAGTCACAAAAAAGAATTACCCAAAGATTGTAGAAATTAAAATTTTGATCACTGAATTTTTTTAAAGAGTGATTTAGCAGAATGAACAGCAGGTAGAAAAGGTTAACTTAATAATGATCAAGTTCAGCTTCAAAAATCATCAGTTAGAAAGTCCAGCAGAGAACAAAGATCATGTAAAGTAGGGAATTACTTCAAAAAAACAGGGAATTTTCTCCAATGTAACTTAGACTTTATTGTTGTGAACTAAAAGCCAAGGAATATATATATATATATATATATTATATATATATTGAATTTCTACTGTTTGTCAAGTACTGAGAGGCCCATGACTTAATCATCGGTTTTAAAATAAACAAACAAAGAAAAATATTGTGTTATTCTGGAACTTACAAAATAGTGGAGGAAGAGACAAATAAAAATTAATAAACATGTAATAAATTATATAATTTTTAAAACTATGAGGAAATGGCACAGAAATAAGAGTTAACGAAAATGGGGATTGCAAAAATTACAGAAAACTAAGGGTTAGAGATAATGTAAAATGTGTAATGACCTGAGATGAAGACTAACAAGGAGGTTGGTGCTCTGGAGCTGAGTGATCTGAAGGAAAACCAGATTATAGGAAATGGGATCTGAATGGCTCTGTGGCAAAACTTGATTAACTTAATCCAAGTTAAAAACACAGTCAAATTCTGTAGCCCATTCAAACTGTTATTAAAATACAAAAGGTAAAATATATAGATATCTGCTGAACCAAGGCGGATAAATTGGCAAATTTATCAGTTTCGCATAGTTGACTGTGTAATAGAATATATAATCATAACTTTCGACTGAAGTGCAAAAATATTTTGTGTCAGAGTTTATTTCCCAGAGTTCTTTGTATTTGGATGTTTCATTGTTAACAGTTCAAGGTAATGTTTCAGGAATTTTTTAATGCTCTAAAATTCTCAACTTACTTTTACTTATAATACACAATTTTTGTTGTACAACAATCTTTTTAGATTAATTAGCTTACTAGTTCTACAACAGAGGGAACTTTCAATCAGATAATTCAAGGAATTTGCCAAAGATTTTTAGTCTCCTATTCAATTCAATATTCAGCTACATTAGGCTGCCTCTTTAATAGGTTAACTAGGTGATATCAGGAGAAGGCAACGGCAATTCACTCCAGTGTTCTTGCCTGGAGAATCCCAGGGATGGAGGAGTCAGGTAGGCTGCCCTCTATGGGGTCTCACAGAGCCAACACGACTGAAGCAACTTAGCAGCAGCAGCAGGTGATATCAAACACTTTAATAGTTTAACTAGGGGGTGTCTTAGTCACTTAGTCATGTCTAACTCTTTACAACCCCATGAACTGTAGCCCACCAGGCTCCTCTGTCCATAGGATTCTCCAGGCAAGAATACTGTATGTCATAGCTTTTCTTCCAAGGAGCAAGCATCTTTTAATTTCACGGCTGCAGTCCCCATCTGCAGTGATTTTGAAGCCCAAGAAAATAAAGTCTGTCACTGTTTCCACATCTATTTACCATGATGTGATGGGACCAGATGCCATGATCTTAGGTTTTTGAATGTTGAGTTTTAAGCCAGCTTTTTCACTCTCCTCTTTCACTTTCATCAAGAGGCTCTTTAGTTCTTGTTTGCTTTCTGCCACAAGGGTGGTGTCATCTGCGTTTTTAATCCTTATCGATTCAGGGTGAGCTGTGCTTGTTTTGGACTAGCTCACATGTTGTTTGCATCTCAAAGGCCAACTGGTAGTAGAAAAAGAACACTTCATATAGAGTTTTAGGCTTCCTATTCGTCCATTCATCCAAAAAATAGCAATACTGAATATTTGCTATTTGCTAAAACCTCTTCCTGGCTAAGGGCATAGTCAGGGAGCAAATCATCACATTCTTGTTAGGGGGCAAAATAAGAGTGTTGAGAGAAATATTAGATGGAATGTCTGGAATAGATTATTTATACCTGCTGATTAAACATAGGATAGGTTTTATGTAAATTCTAGAGACAGATGTAAAACCATGAGTTCAGAGAAATTGAAAGGTAAAAAGGTAATAGCAGATCTTGTGAGGAAATGGGAGAATGGTCTGGCTGAACAGGAGGTCCTAGCAGGGGTATTCTTATATTCTGGTTCCTACTGTGAGAATTATGGAAGACCAGTTCTAACTGAAGGGCCACAAACAGGATGACAGACACACCAGCTCCATTCACAGAAGTCTGGGTGTAAGCATGCTCCCTCAGCTACACAAGTACTTGTATGTGGGCTTGAAATAGTAAGTTATTATATCCCAGTTCAGAAAGTAAAGTTGCCTTCAAAAAATCTTTTGATTACAGCTTCTAAAGATTCAAAGTGTCTGATTAAGGAAAACAATAAACAAATATGCATGTTTTTTCTGATGGGAATCTTTCATAGAAAATTGATGTTAAAAATATATATTATCATTGTCCTATAAAACCCATTGTTATTAAATATATAGGAATAATCCATAGGTGTTTAAATTCTTTCTTAAAAATCTCTTAAATAAAGTATTCACATATATTTAAGACTACATATTCCAAATTTGTCAAATTTTCACAGATTTCTGTTAAAGGAACAGACACTGCTAAACTATTAGAATATCAAAATGTAAAATTGAGACAGAGAATCTCTCTATGCAAAAGGTTCAGTATTAGTCAATTTTATGCACAGAGACTTAGTTCTGCTTTAGTTACAAGTTGAATGACAGAGTTTACAATGTGTACTCAGTACTAAAAGACTTGACCTTCATTTCATAGGCCCTAGACAGCCACATGATATTATTATAAGCAGATGGACAAATGATCAATTTGCATTTTTGAAAGCTTACTCTGTTAGCAGTATGAAAGAAGAATAGGAGATAAAACTACAGACTAGAACACAGTTCAATATGTGGATATGTGGACAAATTTGTTGCTGAGTAAGTACAATGTACCAGAGTGATTAAGCAACATAAGTAAAGCAGTTCAAGTGTTGTGCCATTGGAGCTAAAAACCATTTAAAAAGAAAAAAAGAAGAAACCCAAAAGTGTGAACATGTTTTGGTGGAAGGAAAGTCTTGTAGCTGGAGCTCTCTAAGAAGTTGAAGAAAAAGATGTTAACTAAATGAAAATTAGTTCCATTGGAACAATGGAATTAAGGATTATAAGTTTAAGTGTTAAAAATGACTATCTTAATAATATAAAGCAGGCCTTTGCTTCTTTCAGTAGGAATAATATCCTTTATATCCACAAAGAAAGTATAGATATAGATAGTTAGATAGATATATAGATCAATAGATATATTCAACTCTGTGGTGGTGTTGAAGTTGCTAAATCATGTCCAACTCTTTGTGACCCCATGGATTATATAGCCTGCCAGACTCTGTCCATGGAATTTTCCTGGAAAGAATACTGGCATCGGTTGTCATTTTGTTCTTCAGGAAATCTTCCCAACCCAGGGAATAAATCCAGGTTTCCTGCATTCAAGAGGTTTCTTTACCAACTGAGCCATCAGGGAAGCCCTGGATCAACTATACATAAAATAAAAATGTAGGCATCCTGTTTTGAATCCTGTAAAAGGATGACAATGAGGAGACAATGAGGAGTAATAGGGATTGTGTTGAGCTGTACAGGATATGACATATCTAAAGTAAGCAAGAAGTACTTAAAGCCAGCTTATTTGGTTTATGCATTTATTAACACAGAGAGGAGAGAATGATTCCAGAGTTTGCTCTATGTTAAACCCACTGTAGTTCTGTTATTTTGACATAGAAATTGCCCATAGTTGAGGTCAAAGCTGAAATTCTGTAAGCTGATTGTAAATACATAAGAAAGAGAAAATATATGGCAATAACAAACAGAAACATGCCTATTTTGAAATCTAATAAGTGAAAAAAGACAGTTTATGTCAGTGGAGAAAAGGCTCATTTAGTATTCATGAAATTCCTTTGGTATTAACATAACAGAACCATAAGCACATTGCATTAATTGTGTTATTTTTTATTCAGAAAATAAAAGAAATTGCTAAAATATAGCTAATATTTAGACTAATATTATCACTTTAGAAGAATTTCGAGTCTAAAATAATGACTTTTTTTCCTCACATCTTTTTTTCACTCTTCTGTTGATGAGTTTGTTTGTAAAAAGAAGCACATTTTTGAAGTACTAATAATTATATGCTGTGATGGAAAATATTACTTTAATATTTGGATATGTTTTGTACTGTATATAATCTATAATAGGGTTGATGATTTCCTGTAGAGAATTTGACCTCTAGAATTACTATAGTATTTGTTTTCAAACTATAGAAAATAGATTGCAAAGGAAATATACATGCATACACACAAGTACGCATTAGTCCATCCACATACAGAAAAACAAAATATTTCAATAATCCTAGCTGTGCAACATTTTTTCTGTATATTGACTGTAGATCTAATATGTATATATAGTATATAATTATATATTTTATTTATTATTTTTATATTGCATATATGACACAACCCTTATGGCTGAAAGCAAAGAGGAACTGAAGAGCCTATTGATGCAAGTGAAAGAGAGTGAGAAACTGGCTTAAAACTCAACATTTAAAAAACGAAGATCATGCCATCTGGTCCCATCATTTCATGGTAAATAGTAGGGGAAACAATGGGAACAGGGACAGACTTGATTTTCTTAGCCTTCAAAATCACTGTAGATGGTGACTGTAGCCATAAAATTAAAAGACACTTGCTCCTTGGAAGAAAAACTATTACAAAGCTAGACAGTAAATTAAAAAGCAGAGACATTACTTTGCTGACAAAGGTCCATCTAGTCAAAGCTGTGGTTTTTCCAGTAGTCATTTATGGATGTGAGAGCTGGACTATAAAGAAAGCTGAGTGTTGAAGAATTGATGCTTTTGAACTGTGGTGATGGAGAAGACTCTTGAGAGTCCCTTGCGCTGTAAGGAGATCCAACCAGTCAATCCTAAAAGAAATCAACCCTGAATATTCATGGGAAGAACTGATGCTGAAGCTGAAGCTCCAACTGACTCACTGGAAAAGACCCTGAGGATGGGCAAGATTGAAAGCAGGAGGAGAAGGGGACGACAGAGGATGAGATGGTTAGATGGCATCACCGACTCAATGGACATGAGTTTGAGCAAACTTGGGAAGTTGGTGATGGACAGGAAAGCCTGGCATGCTGAAGTCCATGGGGATCACAAAGAGTCAGACATGACTGAGTGACTGAACTGAACTGAATATAGTTAATACTGACTGTAGAAAAAAAATTAGAACTAGTCGATTTTAACCATTTATTGTATATTTATAGGATCATGAAGTGAAGTAAGTTTAATTATTATTCCATTAGCTAAAATTTAGAGTATTTAAGCTTGTTCAAACAGGTTTAAACAGTAAAAGAATGAGGTGAGAGATGGAGAAAAGCAGATACACAGATCAGATTGCACACAGTGAAGAAAGCTAATGTGAACATCTTAATAGAACTTTATGAGACATTATAAATATGAATTAGATTTTATCTTGATTTCTATTGCTTTCTAATAATTCACATTCATTACCTTTTGTATATATGAAAAATGTTTTTAGCTTAGACTTTAAAAAAAAGAAAAAAAGATGGGACTGAATGAGGCTGCCTAGTTACCTGATTTAGGAACTGATTAGAAAGCTGACTACTTCTAAATATTTCTCAATATGCCCAAATATAAATGAACTCTTATACAAAAGTTGTAGCTCATTGCAGATTGTATATCACAAGATTTAATACTCAGTCACAATGCATTAAAAATAGTAAGGATTACAGGAAAGAAATACTGAAATTATGGAGATAAAAGAAGCCCTTCTTAGAACACTTAAGCCAATTAAGTGGTATACGGAAAATACATAAATAAATCCTGGCCAGGAATTAGAATAAGGCAAATAAATGGATATCAATAATGTCATTTAATATTTTAACTGTACTTATTTACAGATAAAAGTAGCACAAAGCTATGATGCATTACTAATTATACCGAATATATAAATACTAGATTAAAATAAATTAGAACTCCAATTTCTATCCCACATGCCTTTTCTTAGTGTTACAGAATTTAAAAGATATACACATCATTTGCCCATTATTAAATTATATTCTCTAGTTTTAAACATAAATCACTGTAATAAAATGTATTCATGATGTAGTATAATAGCATTGGAGGTGCAGAAAACTACATGAATTAGCTTTATTGTTTTGTCTCTGTTCATCAGCAATTTAGTCTTTTATAAACTGGAAAAAAATAGGGAAAATGGGGAGAAAGGTCTTAGGCCTATCAGGATTAATTGCACTGCCAGCATTGTTAATCTCTCTCTATTCAAAAGGGTTCAGAAAAGAAAACCCCTAAAACAAAATTAGATGAAACCTAGTCAAGATTCCCAAAAGTGCTGGTAGAATTATTGGTTAAGCCCTAATATCTACTCTTTGGGGATAATCTGTTAACATTTAAACTTCAGAATATCCTGAGAGGGGGCTTTTTTGGAAGAAAGCTGTGGACATCTGGAGTCAGGGTTTTGCATTAAGAGTGTTAGGTGAAGTGTGGGTGGATGCTAGCATCTCTTTTCTTTAGAAATGTTTTGGAACGCTACTGTACAATACTCTGCAGAACAGGCAGATTCCTGTAATTATGCCACACAAACCCTCCCATTGCAGGCAACGGAGATTTTACACACAGAGCAAGTGAAAGGCTGTATTTTCAGAGACTGTTTCTTTAGTGAGTAACAAGAATGGTGAAATAATAGGGTCTTTTATTTATAGAGTTCCTTAGTTCAAAAAGCTCAAAGAAAGTGGTAGTCATGATCTCATTAACTAGCAAAGCAGCTCTGCAAGAAAACATAGAACCAATAACCATATTCTGCATATAGGGAAATTTAGACTTAGAAAGTTGTGTGTGAGACCCAATTATCTTTATGTCTGTATGTAATGGGAATAGAAACGGGAACACAATGCTTTGAGACCTCCACTGCACAAAGCAATAGCTCAGCTGTCTCCCGGGCAGCCTTCTGCAGGTTGCTTGATTACACACGGTGGTTGTAGCTTGCCTTAGTTTCCTTCCTAGTCCACCTGGTAATTCCCATAAACACAAAGACTTTCTTTTATATAAGATATAATCATGAGTGAGGTCGCGCAGTCTTGTCCAACTTTTTGCGACCCCGTTGACTGCAGCCTACCAGGCTCCTCTGCCTGTGGGGTTCTCCAGGCAAGAGTACTGGAGTGGGTTGCCATTTCCTTCTCCAGGAGATCCTCCCGACCCAGGGATTGAACCCAGGTCTCCATCTGAGCCACCAGGGGAGCCCAGATATAATCACAGTCATAATAAATTTTCTAAAATATTTTCCATACATGCTTAAAAATAATCATGTTTAAAAATCATCTTTCCATCAAGGTGATGTTTTAGTTTTATATATCTTGCTTAAGATGAACTGATGAAAGATTTTGATTGGGTCAACAAAACGGTGCTAGTATTTTGCTGTGGTTATAATAAATCTCAGGATAAAATCAAAGCTCTGAGAGAAATAAAAAGAGAATTTAGGAAAGATTGTAGCATGTGCTTTATTGAGAAAGCCCAAGTTCATTCACTTTCTGGTGTATTTAGGAAAATACTTGTAAAATTACAAGTTAGTGATGATATCACTAAAGTCCTAAAGATGTAGATTAAATATGAAGATTATTGATAAGCAGTTACATTCCATTAGTCCTAGAGAATTAAAAACCTTCTTCAGATTCTGTTAGCCCATGCTAAAATTTCCTATTTTTTTCATCTACACTCTCCAGAACCAGTTTTCATGAAGTAGCAATGAACAGTACTGCTTTTTCAAGATCCATTGCTTTGTTCCCCAAGGAATCCTGAAATCCATAACTAGTTAAGTACTGCAAATTGGCTAATTCTCATATCCGAAAGTTAAATTTATAGAATCTCTATTTTAATAACAATGATTCTTCATCATTTGAAGAACTTGAGAATAATTTCCATATTCAACACTTAACAGTACTACAAATTTATGATTCAAAAGTGTTTTGCTAAAATAAGAGTACTTGAATTTACAGTGAATGCTTACATGTTATCAGCTATGATACTGAAATGCTATAGCTGAGTTTGTACACTAATAATAAGGGTTTTTGTCCCTGGAAAGTTTAAAATTTCTTTCTCAATTTTCCTAAGTTATAAATGGAGATATTTAATAAGATTGCTCCATTCATAAGTCAAAGTTATTAGACTAATTGTTTAACATTAGCATCCTATGCTTCAATAATTTCTTGTTTTTTGAAGAAAGCAAAGTAATGGTTGCTTGATAAAGCTGAGAAAAAAAATGTTTAGGTAACTTTTCTCTTCACAGTGATGTGAAGAGAATTCAGTTAATTAAATGATGTTCAGGTAAAAATGCCATAAGTGGTGAATGTGTCTAACCCTTTCTCTTCTACTGAAAGGAAGGAAATGGCAACCCACTCCAGTACCCTTGCCTGGAAAATCCCATGGATGGAGGAGGCTGGTGGGCTACAGTCCATGGGGTCGCAAAGAGTCAGACACGACTGGGTGACTTCACTTTCTTTTTACTTTTATTGAATATTATAAGCTTATTGAAATTCTTATTGAGAATCTCCGTCAGAATTACCCCAGTACATGTGTATGGCACTCCTGATTTTACCCTCATTTTATTAAGCCAAAGAATGCAGATTTGAGGGGAAAAACTGCATGATACAATATGTCCTTTAAATTCAATTTCACTTTTTTTCGAAGAATGTTAATATTAAATAAATTATATATATATATTTATATGTGTATATATATATAAAGTGTCTAACACATAGCAGATGCCAATAAATATTCAGTTCCCTTCTCTTTTATTTGTAGGAAATCATAGCACAGTTAAGTAACAGTCTAAATAAGTTCATCTAATAAACCTAAAACAAAGACTGTTGCAGTTTATTACAAGTGATAATTTTTATAAAAGTTTTAATACTAAAATTTATTGACATGTATGACTTTAACTGAAATATAATAATTATTAATATTTAAAAATTAAGAATGAAGGTATTTTCTATAATTTCATGTAAAATGAATATTGATGTTTATACCATATGATTTCAAGTGAAATGTACTTTAAAAACTGTACTACCCAAAATTATTATTTGAACCAAATTAAATTCAAAAGGCTCAATTATAAATGATGCACATATCTTTGTACTGAAATGCTACTGTAGGCTAACACCATGTGTCTGAACAACCACAACAAATCCCTTCTGATAACCAATTTTATATGAATATATATGTTCGTGTGTATGCATCTTACATTGGTTATATACCACTGTGTTACAAATTGTCACAAAACCTAACCAACTAGAGCAACACATATATGCATATTTATTACCTCATATTTTCTTCCTCTAGGTTAGAAAACTAGACAGTGCTTTTCTGGATCCTTTCTTTACAACCTCTCACAAGACTGCAATAAAGGTGTGGACCCAAGGTCTGTGCTTGGGTCTGACACTCATCCAAAGTGACCCAAGGTCTGACACTCATCCAAAGTGTCAACTGGAGGAGATTGTGCTTCCAAGTTCATGCAGTAGTTTTTGGCAGCATTCAGTTCCTCACCATTCCTTGCTTCAAGGACCTCTCCACAGCAAAGATTTTACTGCTTCATCAAGCCCAGTAGAAAAGAGAACATATCCAGCAAAAAGTAAGTCATAAATCCTTTGTAAGGTTAGCAAAAAAACAAGACCAGGAGCTGACTGTGGCTCAGATCATGAACTCCTTATTGCCAAATTCAGATTTAAATTGAAGAAAGTAGGGAAAACCACTAGACCATTCAGATATGACCTCAATCAAATCCCTTATGATTATACAGTGGAAGTGAGAAATAGATTTAAGGGACTAGATCTGATTGATAGAGTGCCTGATGAACTCTGGACGGAGGTTCGTGACATTGTACAGGAGACAGGGACCAAGACCATCCCCATGGAAAAGAAATGCAGAAGAGCGAAATGGCTGTCTGAGGAGGCCTTACAAATAGCTGTGAAAAGAAGAGAGGCGAAAAGTAAAGGAGAAAAGGAAAGATATAAGCATCTGAATGCAGAGTTCCAAAGAATAGCAAGGAGAGATAAGAAAGCCTTCCTCAGTGATCAATGCAAAGAAATAGAGGAAAATAACAGAATAGGAAAAACAAGAGATCTCTTCAAGAAAATTAGAGATTCCAAGGGAACATTTCATGCAAAGATGGGCTCGATAAAGGACAGAAATGGTATGGACCTAACAGAAGCTGAAGATATTAAGAAGAGGTGGCAGGAATACACAGAAGAACTGTACAAAAAAGATCTTCACGAGCAAGATAGTCACGATAACGTGATCACTGACCTAGAGCCAGACATCTTGGAATGTGAAGTCAAGTGGGCCTTGGAAAGCATCACTACGAACAAAGCTAGTGGAGGTGATGGAATTCCAGTTGAGCTATTTCAAGTCTTGAAAGATGATGCTGTGAAAGTGCTGCACTCAATATGCCAGCAGATTTGGAAAACTCAGCAGTGGCCACAGGACTGGAAGAGGTCAGTCTTCATTCCAATCCCAAAGAAAGGCAATGCCAAAGAATGCTCAAACTACCGCACAATTGCACTCATCTCACACGCTGGTAAAGTCATGC
The DNA here is from genome assembly GCF_049115385.1 of Moschus berezovskii. Taxonomy (NCBI): domain Eukaryota; kingdom Metazoa; phylum Chordata; class Mammalia; order Artiodactyla; family Moschidae; genus Moschus; species Moschus berezovskii. The sequence continues at coordinate 91,155,122 of NC_142464.1, forward strand.
TCAAAATTCTCCAAGCCAGGCTTCAGCAGTATGTAAACCGTGAACTCCCAGATGTTCAAGCAGGTTTTAGAAAAGGCAGAGGAACCAGAGATCAAATTGCCAACATCCGCTGGATCATGGAGAAAGCAAGAGAGTTTCAGAAAAACATCTATTTCTGCTTCATTGACTATGCCAAAGCCTTTGACTGCGTGGATCACAATAAACTGTGGAACATTCTGAAAGAGATGGGAATCCCAGACCACCTGACTTGCCTTTTGAGAAACCTGTATGCAGGTCAGGAAGCAACAGTTAGAACTGAACATGGAACAACAGACTGGTTCCAAATAGGAAAAGGTGTACGTCAAGGCTGTATATTGTCACCCTGCTTATTTAACTTATATGCAGAGTACATCATGAGGAACGCTGGGCTTGAAGAAGCACAAGCTGGAATCAAGATTGCTGGGAGAAATATCAATAACCTCAGATATGCAGATGACACCACCCTTATGGCCAAAAGTGAAGAGAAACTCAAAAGCCTCTGATGAAAGTGAAAGAGGAGAGTGAAAAGGTTGGCTTGAAGCTCAACATTCAGAAAACAAAGATCATGGCATCTGGTCCCATCACTTCATGGGAAATAGATGGAAAAACAGTGGAAACAGTGTCAGACTTTATTTTTGGGGGCTCCAAATTCACTGCAGATGCTGATTGCAGCCATGAAATTAAAAGACGCTTACTCCTTGGAAGGAAAGTTATGACCAACCTTGATAGTATATTAAAAAGCAGAGACATTACTTTGTCAACAAAGGTCCGTCTAGTCAAGGCTCTGGTTTTTGCCGTGGTCATGAAAGGATGTGAGAGTTGGACTGTGAAGAAAGCTGATCGCTGAAGAATCAATGCTTTTGAACTGTGGTGTTGGAGAAGACTCTTGAGAGTCCCTTATACTGCAAGGAGATCCAACCAGTCCATTCTAAAGGAGATCAATCCTGGATGTTCATTGGAGGGACTGATGCTAAAGCTGAAACTGCAATACTTTGGCCCCCTCATGCGACGAGTTGACTCACTGGAAAAGACTCTGATGCTGGGAAAGGTTGGGGGTGGGAGGAGAAGGGGACGACAGAGAATGAGATGGCTGGATGGCATCACCGACTCTGTGGACATGGGTTTGAGTGAACTCCGGGAGTTGGTGATGGACAGGGAGGCCTGGTGTGCTGTAATTCATGAGGTCGCGGAGAGTCGGACACGACTGAGCGACTGAACTGAACTGAACTGAAGGTAATCACAGAAGAAGCATCCAATATCTTTACTGGATTCTACTGGTAAGATGTCACTGTATCCAGCCCACACTCAATGAAGGGATTTCATAAGGGCATAAATACCAGGATGTGGGGGTTATTGAGAATTATGTTTGATAATTTGATAACTGCTTAAGACACTTCTTTAAAATGGTACTTTAAACATTTTCATGGTATTCAAAAACTTAAATGATAACTGAGGAATTTGTTAGGTCTAAAAGATAATTTACAAAATTGAAGCATATTCTAGAAAAAGTATATCACTGAAATAAATGAATAGCCAAAATTTTATGACCTAATCAGGCTCATATTATGCAAAATCATTCTGTAAATAGTGTAAGATTTAATTGAGTTATTTGAGAATCTGTTGGAGTTTACCCACTGTGGAATTTTTTTTTTTTCATTTCCAGGGGGTATATATGTTTTAAAAAGTGTGGTTCTGTTTTTTTCTGAGTGCTATACATAAATCCATGGCTTTATTCATATCTGAGTGTGTGTACTCTGATACCTTCTTCAGTTCTTATTTTAGTTCCCCTCAGTTCAGTTCAGTTCAGTTCAGTCACTCAGTCGTGTCCGACTGTCCGCGACCCCGTGAATCACAGCAAGCCAGGCCTCCCTGTCCATCACCAACTCCCAGAGTTCACTCTAACTCATGTCCACAGAGTCGGTGATGCCATTCAGCCATCTCATTCTCGGTCGTCCACTTCTCCTCCTGCCCCCAACCTTTCCTAGCATCAGAGTCTTCTCCAGTGAATCAACTCGTCGCATAAGGTGGCCAAAGTATTGCAGTTTCAGCTTTAGCATCAGTCCCTCCAATGAACACCCAGGATTGATCTCCTTTAGAATGGACTGGTTGGATCTCCTTGCAGTACAAGGGACTCTCAAGAGTCTTCTCCAACACCACAGTTCAAAAGCATCACCTAGCTACTTGTCAAAGATTTCCCAGGTGGTGCGAGTGGTAAAAAACCTTCCTGATAAATGCAGGAGATGCAAGAGATGTTAGTTTGATCCCTGGGTCAAGAAGATCCCCTCAAGAAGGAAATGACAACCCACCCTAGTATTCTTTTTTGGATAATCCCATGGACAGAGGGAGAATCCCATGAAGCCTGGGGAGCTACAGTCCTTAGTACGACCATAGGGTCCCAAAGAGTTGGACATGACTGAGCTTGCAGTATTGTATGTAGCTACCTGTTATATGCCTTAGACAAGGAATTTAATTTTCTTTTCTCAGTTTCTTCATCCTTAGTTATAAGGATGCTTAAAATTTAGTTAATACACAAAATACATATTCAGCAATGAATGAATGAAAAATTAAAATTACTATGATGATACCTTTATTTCATGCCACATATAATTTCTATAGTTGATGAGCTGATTAATTTATGTATTCATACAGTTAATACCAAAGGTTTATTAAGTGCTGATACAGTGCATTTGTTGTTTGTTTATATGCTGTTGCTGCTGCTGAGTCACTTCAGTCGTGTCCGACTCTGTGTGACCCCATAGACGGAAGCCCACCAGGCTCCCCCGTCCCTGGGATTCTCCAGGCAAGAACACTGGAGTGGGTTGCCATTTCCTTCTCCAATGTGTGAAAGTGAAAGTGAAAAGTGAAAGTGAAGTCGCTCAGTCGAGTCCGACCCTTAGCGACCCCACGGACTGCAGCCTACCAGGCTCCTCCATCCATGGGATTTTCTAGGCAAGAGTACTGGAGTGGCTTGCCATTGCCTTCTCCGTATATGCTGTTATGTACTGTGAATATTGATGATGACATTACATTTTTAGTATTATAGTGATTTCCATTCTAAAGGCAGAAACGTGATGCTATAGGAACACAGAGAAATATGCCTGGCTTTGTTTAGTGGCTTAGCAAATGTATACAAAACTCTTGAATCATATCTTAAATGATGAGGAGTCCAGTGAATGAGGGGCAAAAGGTATCCCTGGTAGATTCTGGCACATGAAAATGTATCAGTGTATGGGAGCCATTCAGGTGTGTATGACCTGTTCAGGAAAAATAAATTGCTTCTTATAACTGATGAGTGAGTAATTGTGGAGATTCCATAGTAGGTGAGTCTTCAGTTCAGTTCAGTCGCTCAGTCGTGTCCAACTCTTTGCGACCCCGTGGACTTCTACCAGGCTTCTCCGTCCATGGGATTCTCCAGGCAAGAATACTGGAGTGGGTTACCATTTCCTTCTCCAGGGGATCTTCCCGACCCAGGGAGTCTTGGGACTTATTAAAGGCCTTATGTGTGCATCAAAGAATTTTATTTTATAAAGTAAATTTTATTTTACAAAACAGGACAAAGATAGGAAAACTTATGAATTTTCTTCAAGAAAGAAGAAAATTGATTAATTCAGAATATTCTTTTTAATATTTCACATTAAATATCTAGGAAAAATTTTTCCAAAATTAAAACGTATATATTAAGTGCTCTGAATTGGACTTGACCCTAGCTGGCCTGACCTCTGTATATCTGCAGTAGAAGTTTTTGTTTAAGTCAGAGGTCAGAATTATTAATATTGACTATTCAGCAGTATTTGAATAAATGTTCAGATAATATTTAGTCTTTGGAAAAATGAAGAAAGATAAATTTAAAGGAAAGAAATTCCTTTTTTAAAAATTATTTTGAAATATTAAGTATTCTTAACAAACATGAAAGAAACTATGAATGCTAGGCTTAGCAAGGAATGATAAGCTAATATGAAATGGAAGAATAATTATTCTAGTTTATAGTTAAGCAAAAAACTGAATATATGGAAATTATTACTGTTGTAATAAAAGGTGAGATAAAAGCTTCACAATAAATAAAGTTTATATATGGTTTGGAAAAGGTACTAATAAGTATGTGGGAGTTTGGGGAATTTAACAATCAAATTAGTGACTTCATGGTAGGTATTATACTATACCTCAAAAAATACATTTAAGTATGTTAAAAAAAATATAAAATGTGTGTATAACATTTTCTCTCCTGCCCCAAAATAGGGAAAAGGTTTTTATAAGGAAGCTGGAAATAACAACTACAACAACAACGAAAAAAAAAAAGAAAGAAAAGTTTTATTTTTACATGAGTTTATTTGGACTCTGGATCTTGGAAAAGCAGAGAGAGAGAATATTTAGAACACCTGTTTACCCTTTTCTAATTCCAATTATCATTCAAAAAAAATCTAATCATTCTTCCTAACTTTTGTGTACATTATTTTGGTATGCTACACTTCCAATTTTGTATTTGTAATGGAGCTAAAGTTCTAGATACTAGTTCCACTTCAGTTCAGTCCAGTCACTCAATCATGTCCGACTCTTTGAGACGCTATGGACTGCAGCACACCAGGCAGCCGTGTCTGTTACCAACTCCCAGAGCTTACTCAAACTCATGCCCATCTAGTTGGTTATCTCATCCAACCATTTCATCCTCTGTTGTCCTTCACTAACGGTCTGCAGTTGTTTGGCTGTCAGCAATAGTGGAGTAGTCACAAATCAACAATGGACAGCAGGGTTAAAACAACTAATTAAATAGGTTGTTGCCTTCATGAAATCTACAACTACTAAGATGATTTCAAAGATTTTCTGAAGGCAGTTAGAAGAGATAAAACTCAAGTATGAGCAGTCAACATTAATTCTAATGTTACTTGAGTTGCATAAAAGGTAAGGGAACAGACTCAAAAGAAATACTCTGAGCTGTATGTCATACATTGTCTTTTTAGATCTCCTACTCATGAGCAGTGTGAGTATCACAGACCATACGCTTTTGTGTAACTTGAATTCACCTACTGAAAAATCAGGATAATGCTCTCACTACTCAACCTCAGCAGATTCACTAAAGAAACACAGAATAAAAGTGATTATACAACAAATGCAAACATTCATGTAAAATATCAACCTAGATTTTGGTGTATGTTATAAGGAAATTTATTTTTTTTAGCATTCATTCAACTTCCCTGAAGTTATAATGAGCTTTGAATTCAATGCTAGGTTCTAATTTCCTTAAGTAGCCAATTTTTATGTAAAATCAATGTGAGCTTTACAATAGAATGCTTTTATTATGTAGTCCTAGGCCAGCAAGAAGACAGGGGCTATTTTCCTGGTATATTTTACTGAATGCACTAAAAATAATAAGTGCCCACCCTGAGATTTAAAAATCCACTTAACCTTTTCATCAAAGGCCAGAGGGATAGAAATCAAGTATTTCGAGACATAGTCATCCCCTAAATAAACCTTGCAGTAATTAAAAACCTCTGAAGAACTTTTCTTTGAACAACAAGAGAGGTAGAGCCAGGAAATATTGAAACTTATAAAATATTGAAACTTATAAATTTGTCTTGAATTTGACAAATACTTTGTGCAAAAGATTCTAATACTCATTAGATTGTATTTTCCCATTTATGTTAAATCTTCCAATTCATATATTTAGAATGTAACACTTATAATACAGTTACAATAATAATCATCTAAAAAAGAATTAACGTGGTTTATGAAATGGTCAGTAAAAAATTTGTACTAGGTAAATATATTTGGCAAACACAAAGCAACTATTTTTGCTACTAATTTTTGGAAAAAGAAAATACATAACACTTTTAAAAATTATTTGAGCCTTTTTTTGTTGTTTTATATTTCCCCAAATTTATAATATCTGTGTTAATCTTGATGACAAAATACCTTTGCCTTTAATTAAAATTAAGGTTTAAATACAGTGATATTTTAGAAAAATATTTGACTTAGAGAGCATAGTGAATATTTATGTGGCAGACCCTGATTTGGGCCTCCCAAGGCCCATTTCAGAAACTATTCACTGCTCAGATGCAGATGAGTGATTAGGTAACAGACTCCGATAGTCTACACCCTCATGTTCTGCCTTGGTTTCCTAGCAGAAGTGCTTCTTTTCTAGGTTTGTGGGAAGGGGGCTCCTGGTCATGACTGAGAGGATGATGGTACAAGGGCCCAGCTATTCTTGTGCAACATGGCATTCCTCTAATGCAGTCTTTGCTTCAGAGCTCCCCTTTAGGTTGGCATGTCTAAATTGATTCCTTCGAAATGGATAGAAAAAACCGGAGGGCAATTAACAGGAAATATAAAAATGTAAGGAAAAAAAAATGTGAGTTTCAGAGTTTCTTTGGTAACTTACAAGAAACTCTCATGCAGTGGATAAGGAGAAAATGCTGACCATCAACTTCAGGATTTAAGTTCTGCATTCTAAACTTAAAGATGATTGAATTCTCAGCTTAAGTGAATCAATTATGCCAAGATCAGTTCTTTTACTTAGAAAACTTGTGCTGCCGACAAGTATGACAAGAGTAATTCAAAGATTTTGGTTCCTCATACTTTTCACACTCCTCTTTTCTGAAAGATAAAGTTTTCCCCCAACAATACAACAGGTACTCCTAACATAAGCTACTCTCACCTATTCTAGTGGACAGTGGACATTTATGAATAGAGTTAATTCATATTCCAAAGGAATTGGATCACTCAGATATTATGTAAGCAGCATACTGGTCTATTCTCTTGAGGAATCATGCTGATTGTAGAAGAGCAAGAGTTAGCTACAATATGGGAAGTCTTGTGAGACTAGCCTAATTCAAGGGTGGGATTAAGCCTTATAAAAATTCAGAGATCTGCTGTTTCAATGAAATATTTACAAATCTGTTGGTCTGAGGCATGCCGGATATCCATTACAAATTAAAAAACAAATTGCAACGTCTTACATTCTCTACTGCAAAAAATAGCCCCATTAACTCACGAATCTTCACACACACACAAAAAAAAGAGTTAACATTTCACACATGGGAATGCTGCCCTGAGTCATATACAAGGTAATGGGGAAGGCTCTGTGGTATATCTAGGTTGTGATTCAGTCTTTCCTCATGGGCCATCTGCTCTATCAACATATAATATTGTGTTGCAGGAGTCATAATAAAAAAATTATGTTATATGCTTTTCATGGAAAGTCTTAGAGCAAGACTGAAAACACCAGCCCCTAAAACAAGGTTATGAAATCTGTAGAAAGCAGCTACTGTAGAGAAGTGCTACTGTGACTGAGCATAGGGAGAGATGAAATACTTGACTATGAGACACCAAGTGACTATGGATCTGAAACTGACCACTAGATTCCATCCTTTTGAACCCATTTAATCGTATATCTGTGTTGGTCCTGCAGTAATCCTTTACAAAATACAAATAGAATGCTCAAGACAGAGCACATGCAGGTTGAGAAGGTGTAAATAAGTTACATGAGCAGGTGGTACTCGATGTGACCTCCACATCATGTAACAGAGTTGTATAAATTCTCTTTCCTCAGCATATGCGTAGGGTTGTTCCATACGTGGTTCAGTATGATCAGATGCATAAGAGGAAAAAAAGAATACTCACCTTTGATTATAGATGTGTTTCTCAGTAGATGGGTATAAGCCCAAAGTGGAGAATGACTGTAGTATAGCTTTGCACATAAGTGACCTTGAAAGACAATGGTGAAGTAAAAGTTTCTTCCCCCCACGCCCCAACACTGGGACTTTGAAAGTTGAATCTGATCTTCCACACTGTGAAGTAGGCTAAGTATCCTGGGAAGAAAATATATATGGTCACATAGGCAGTGGTGAGGAGACTGGCCAGATTGAAACCTGAAAAGGATAGTAATGAAAGAATGGGACAAAGAAGGTCCATGGTAGAGGCATGTGAAAACAAGAATACAGAAGTGGGCACAAAGCATGAAGGTCTTTGAATCATATGTTAACATCCACAAGAAAGTATGTATCACATACGAGTAGACAATATGACTTAGCCAGTTGATATTAACCAGCATTTTTCAGTGATCACCCCGGTGCTGACACAATGGGCACAAAAACAAAACAGCCACAGTGTCATTGATCAGAGGCTACTCAGGGGTCTTACATTGGGTTTCCACATATCAATGCTAATTTATCAGGTGCTGCCAATGACTTTCCAGCAGCAGGTGATTCCTTGTGAAAATTAAACTCCTTGGTAGCAGGATGATGAGTTCATTGGGATTCTTCCAACATCAGGAGTTACTGAACTGTTCTCACAGAAATGAATATTATATTTTTCATATGGGTTTGACTTTACTGTCTTCAAGAGCTCAACCAGAATTGTTCACTTGTTATGTTCAGAATGTCTGATCCACATGAAAAGGATTCCACACAGCACAGCATTTGATGAGAAACCACTTATGAAGAAGGAGATCTGGCAGTAGACCCATTCCTGTGTGTCCTCTGGCCCTACTACATGCCATACCACCCAGTAGCTGCTAACCACATGGACCCCTGGAATGACTCATTGAAGGTACAACTGAAGCACCAGTTTGGAGGCAATACCCTTAGAAGAAAAGATGGCATCCTCCAGGGTATGTGCATACATTGAGTCAGAGACTTATACATAGTGTTATGCTCCATAGAGAATAAATACATGAGTCCAGGAACAAAGGGGTTGAATCAGTAGTCAGCACATACACTGTTTCTCCTAATGTTTCACCTAAGGGCTTTGTGCTTCCCTTGTCTGCAACTCTAAAACTCCTGTCCCCGAAAGGAGGTATAAACTCATTAGGGTCATTGAACTACTAACAATAGCTTTGACCTGATCATTTTGAGCTGTTTATATCCAGCCAACAGCAGACAAGAGGAATCATTATCATGGGACACAAAATTGCAGGAGAAAGTAGGCCTTCTTTTACACATCTGAAGTACAGAGGATTATGTACATAATTCAGCTGAGTCATTTGGGTTCCTATTGGTGCTCCCTCAACAAAGGCAGCAGCTTTCTCTCCGAGAAGTTGAAGAATATTAGGAGTTTAGGTCTCTCAGGAATAAAAGTTTTTTGTTTTGTTATGTTTTAATAACATCAGACAAACCAATTGTGATGGTAGCAGAGAGTAAGCAAAATTTGGAATGAATAAGTGTACCAGATATTTCCTCAGGAAGAATAACCCACTTTTGAGGGGCTGTTTTTAAAATATGCATACAAAAGTTTATCTGTATTGTATATAAGGACTTGCCACTCAGCCACAGGAAATATGTTTAGTTGACAGTTTCTAGCTCTAAGTTTCATCAGGGTCCAAAACCACTCTCTTCCAGGGGTATCCCTCTGGCCAATGTCTGATCAAGTAAATAGCAGTCTAATTCAATTTCATTTGTGGGTGTCACCCTTGCAGTGGTTTAGCAAGGAATCTATGCAGTGGCATAGTTATTCTTTCCAACACAGGACACCTCTAGCAGGACTTTTCTTTAGAGTTCATGGCTGGGTTGGTAGAGACTCTATTAGGTCCATTTCTTGGTTGGCAGTCCCTCTGTTTGATCATGCTGCCTCCCTTTCCTCCTTTCACAAGTTACTTCCTCAATAAACCTTTTACCTTACTAACTTTAACTGAACATTGGCTCCTCAAAACACTAATCTCAATGGTCTTTTATAATCAATTGATATAAGTTTTCATTATTTCTTACAGAGAGGTTTTACGGTATTTTCATTCAATTATTCATTCTTTTTTTTTTCAACATATTTTTCAGAATCCAAACTAGGATTCTAGGTTTGGAACAAAGCAGTTTGTTATATACATTGATTATTCATATTGAAAATACACATGATAAGACATATTTATAAACACAAATATGGTCATGATTGCCATTAAAAATTTTAGAAAAAACTTCTTTGAGCACTCAGTTTGGGAAGTCATTCTCTATTGGGAAATATTAATAAAAGCAAAGATCATAAAGGACATGGCATCTGGTCTTGGCCAGAAAGCAAGAATGAGATTTGGTGTGGAGGAAGGTACATCACGATCAATGTAGATAGAAGAAAAAAGTGTGGCTTCTATCTTCTCACATATCTAGACATATAAATGTAAACATAATAGGTCTGTGGTTTTACTGACTTAAGAATTACACAAATGAATTATGTCTTTTAGTGTGCCCAAAGCAATAATTTATTCAAATCTGTTCAGTTCAGTCACTCAGTCATGTCCAACTCTTTGTGACCCCATGGACTCCAGCATGCCAGGCTTCCCTGTCCATCACCAACTCCTGGAGCTTGCTCAAACTCATGTCCGTAGAGTCAGTGATGCCATCCAACCGTTGCATCCTCTGCTGTCCCCCTCTCCTCCTCTCTTCAATCTTTCCCAGCATCAGGGTTTTTTCTTATGAGTCAGTTCTTTGCATCAGGTGGTCAAAGTATTGGAGTTTCAGCTACAACATCAGTCTTTCCAGTGAATATTCAGGACTGATTTCCTTTAGGATTGACTCGTTTGATCTCCTTGCAGTTCAAGGGACTCTCAGGAGTCTTCTCCAAAACCACAGTTTAAAAGCATCAATTCTTTGGCACTCAGCTTTCTTTATGGTCCAGCTTTCACATTCATACATGACTACTGGAAAAACCATAGCTTTGACTAGACAGACTTTTGTTGTCAAAGTAATGTCTGTGCTTTTTAATATGCTGTCTAGGTTGGTCATAGCTTTTCTTCCAAGGAGCAAGAGTCTTTTAATTTCATGACTGCAGTCACCATCTGCAGTGGAGTCTAAGAAAATAAAGTCTGTCACTATTTCCATTGTTTCCCCATCTCTTTGCCATGAAGTGATGGGGCTCTATGCCATGATCTTAGTTTTGTGAATGTTGAGTTTTAAGCCAGCTTTTTAAATTATTTATTATGTAAAATAATAAAAATTGAAGGTATAGAGGAGAGAGTGAAAATCTTATTCAAACCAGACCTAATTGGATTTGAAACTTTACTCTCCCTCGTACATTATAAGATATCCTCTCATCTGGCCTCCTTGACTCCAGCTTTTTCCCTCCAATCCTTCTGCTATAGGGCTGCCAAAACCTCCTTCCTATAACTTTTTTCGCATGTCACAGATGGCCCACTCTGCTAACATGTGTTTTTGACATAGTTATGTTGGAATTATTCAATTATACCATGCTCTTTCAAATGCCTGATTTTTTTTAAACCAACTTCTCCTGCTAAGTTTTAATTATAAAGGACTAAATTAATATTGGGAAAACTACTGCCCTCTTCTTTCTTTATTTGGATAACTCTATAGTCAAGGCTATGGTTTTTCCAGTGGTCATGTATGGATGTGAGAGTTGGACTGTGAAGAAAGCTGATCGCCGAAGAATTGATGCTTTTGAACTGTGGTGTTGGAAAAGACTCTTGAGAGTCCCTTGGACTGCAAGGAGATCCAACCAGTCCATTCTAAAAGAGATCAGTCCTGGGTGTTCATTGGAAGGACTGATGCTAAAGTTGAAGCTCCAATACTCTGGTCACCTCTTGAGAAGAGTTGACTCACTGGAAAAGACTCTGATGCTGGGAGGGATTGGGGGCAGGAGGAGAAGTGGATGACAGAGAATGAGATGGCTGGATGGCATCACCGACTCTGGACATGAGTTTGAGTGAACTCCGGGAGTTGGTGATGGACAGGGAGGCCTGGCGTGCTGTGATTCACGGGGTCGCAAAGAGTCAGACACGACTGGGTGACTGAACTGAACTGAACTGATGTACTCTTATGGATTCACTTTAATGTTATTTTCTTTGAATTAGTTGTTCCTTCTCTGAAGATGGGCTAAAAGTCTCTTCTCTGTATTTCCATAATCCTGTTTAACACATAACTTTCACCATTTACTTCTGATAATTGTATTGTTTTTTGTCTTCCCATCACACTAAATGGCAGAGACTATGTTTCCTGTATTTCTATTTCTATTTAAAGTCTTGTAGACTGATAGTTTCCAGGTGTTCAGAAAGAGTTGTTTGAATAAGAGTTCTAGAGTTTTTAGCATGTAGACCTTAGAAACCATAAAAGTGTGTAAGAAAAGAAGATGAAGAAGGAAAAAGAAGTTGTCTAAAAGTTTTCTGATCAACATTTTGGTTCAGACACTCAGTTGTGTCTGACTCTTTGTGACCCCATGGACTGGAGCATGCCAGGCTTCTCTGTCCATCAGCCGGAGCTTGCTCAAACTCATGTCCATCGAGTTGGTGATGCCATCCATCCATCTCATCCTCCGTCGTCCCCTTCTCCTCCTGCCCCCAATCCCTCCTAACATCAGGGTCTTTTCCAATGAGTCACCTCTTCGCATGAGGTGGCCAAAGTATTGGAGTTTCAGCTTTAGCAACAGTCCTTCCAATGAACACCCAGGACTGATCTCCTCTAGGATGGACTGGTTGGATCTCCTTGCAGTCCAAGGGCCTCTCAAGAGTCTTCTCCAGCACCACAGTTCAAAAGCATCAATTCTTTGGCTCTCAGCTTTCTTTATAGTCCAACTCTCACATCCAAACTCTCACAGTTGTTGTTCCTCTGATTAACAACACTGCTTCAACAGCAATTAAAAAAAAGATTGTGACTATTATTCAGCTTTTGACCCTGGAGCATCTAACACCCTTTCTTTCACTGGGGAATTTTTCAACAAATGAGTCTTACAGGGACGAATAGCCGATATATCACTGTGAAGTCAAAAAGGCTAGATACAGCTGTTATTCCAGTCTTCTTTAAAGCAAAGAGGCTAATACATGATCTGGATTTAAATGATTAGATTCCCCCCATCCTATTTTCAAACTTTGAAGCAGGAGCTACTTTCAAAAGAAAAGCAGGTAGAGAGGACATCCAGTGGTGATGGTCTCAGAAGTGGTAGCACCCAGGTACCAGGTTCTGAAGTAGCAGCAGCAGCTTTAGAAGATTCACTCTCCTGAAGCAGCAGCTAAAGCAGTACTAGCTGCAGTAGGCCAATTGTGTCCTCATGGCCCTGATTCTGGAATCCAATTTCCATGGGTCCAGCAGCTCCCTCATGTTTCTTGTTTCTGACCATTCCCAAATTTGGTTCACCACCTTTCCAGTGACACTGTTAGTTACCAAATACTCACTAAACAACTTTATGTTCTATGTAAATGGGGTAGAATTATTCTATGTTGTTGCTTCAAAGAACAGACTGATATGGAGATATGATGTAAGAATGGACGTAGATGAATGAGGAAAAATAGAAAGTGTGGCCTTAAGAAAAGTCAAACACTTAGGAGGAACCCTCTGTTTCTCGCTTGATTTCAACTTTCACATCCAAATTTCTAGCTGGACCTGCTGTCTTATCCTCTAAAACATATCCTCCAAGTATACTTTATTTTCCATCTCCATTAATGTGACCTCAGTCCAAGTCACATCTGTTGTTTATGTTTAGCAAATGCGTGTATGTTCTCTCTAATTCCCAAATTAATTAGACTTTTTCATAAGCTACTGGCTGAAAAGTTTGGAAATCCAAGAGAGAGATTAGAAAGTTTTTACAAAAGCTTTATTTTCTACTTAAGAAAGCATTAAGTATTTAATCAGATATTAACTGCATTGGATTTTCAGCCATCTGTCTTTCTTCTGGCCTTGAAGTTACAGGAGAATTGCAAAAGCCTCTTTATCCCCCACTTTATTCTATCTATGGAAAGCAGAGATATATAAATTTAATCGTTGTCAAATTCTCTGCAAAGAACTGGGTTACACTTTTTTTCCTCTGTTGTGATGACCAGGCTTCTTTAGTTGAATGATTGACAGTGATATCATATTACATTTTTTTTTCCTTTTTCATTTTGAACATGTAAAGACTGACTTCCTGTATTTCTTAGAGAAGAGACTGCAGTGTGGATGCCTGGAAAATTCTCATAACACAGTTGATATATAAAGACCAGGGAACACTTTCTGTCCCAGTTATTACTTCTATAACTGATTTACAAGAACATAAAGTAAACAGCTTAAACTCTTCTCCCAATGCTCTGAGAAAACTTAGAAAGTTCACCTCTTTTGAAGAAATTGAATCTATCTGTACCTGTGAATTTCAATTTCTTTTTGATTTCTTTATTTTCAGTTTTTATTTTTTCTGGAAAGTTTTAAATAGATTTGATTTCTTTAATAGTAGGTATGAGACTATCCTAATTTTCCATTTCTTCTGCTGTCATTTTTAAGATGTAATTTTTTTTTCCAGGAATTTGTCTATTTATACCCCATTTCAAAATTTCACCATACATTTATATTGGTAGACATTTATCAATTTTCATAATGTTATTTCAAACAAATTTTGGGATCTTTTATTTAACATATACATTTTATTAATCTCTGCCTTTATATTTATTTTTTCAGGTTTACCACTATTAGAGAAACAAAATGCTTTTTCAGTTTAATGAGTATAACAATATTCAAGGATTAACTTTAAATTCAAGCCTACAGTAAAATGGAAGGGACAACAGATCAGTGTGTCTCATCTCATTTAGAACATTTCTCGGAATTATTACATAAATTTCTGCTTCTATCTCAGGGAACAAATTATAATTAAAGGAACTGTTTCATTTAATACAGATAATAAAATGTAGTCATTATTCCGTGGCAATAGATCTAACTAAGAATGCGTTAAAAGGTGGTGAGAAAACATGTTGAGGTAAGCAGCAAATAATTCCTGGCCATCAAAAGAATAGTAGGTAAAAATATTTTAAATGGATTATCTCTGGGCTAGAGAGTGTATGGTTTGGAGATAGTAGAAAACATTTACTTTTAATTACTACTCATACAAAATCCTGTAAGAAAACATTCAATAGCTAAAAATTATGTAGAATAAGGATGTATAATAACATTGAACAGTATTGATAATATATATATTTGTAGAATAATGTAGCAAAGTAATTAGCATGACATTTTAAAAACTACATATATGTACACAACCATGCACATAAGATTTTTAGAAGGAAATATATCAAATATATCCTTTATTTAGTTTTTTAACCCATTTGTCCTACAATAATGCACTGTTTGCTTATGACTTAAAAATTGTGTACATATATATATAAAACACTGAAGTTTATAAACCTAAGTCAGTTATTTAAATATCAAATGTTAATTTTTTTGATACAAATTCAGATTAAAGGACTCTAGGCTGTATCACTAAGGCAATCCTCATCTTTTCTGTATAAAAATAATATTTATGTTATATTTAATGCAGAATATTATATTTTCACAAAAAGGATTTATTATGATATTAACTTTTGGAAATACTTTTGGACCAACAATGGTAGTGACTAAATTTATTGTTCAAAAATCTTATAAGTTGAAATATTTTTAGTCTGTTTTGTTATAGTATCATGAACTCCACCACATACAAATGATAGTAAATTCAAATATAAGAAAATGAATAATTGCCTGTGTAAGCTCTATGTGAAATACTGGTTGAACTAAATAAACTAGTGAGGAATACAAAATGACCTAGTGAGAAGCCATCTGTATTTCTGTCCAACTCTTTAAAAGCATTTCTCCTGCTGTCATTATCACAGTGTTCAATAACAATGTAACAGAAGCTTTATCACCAGGAAATCATGGATGTACTTAATGCTCTGTTAATATGTTTCTATTGCTTCTTGAAATATTTCAGGGATAATTGTCTTTACCAGGCATAATTACATATCTTCTTGGAATCTCACAATGTAGATTTTCACAACTTTCTTTAAACATACAGTATATCAGTCTAAAATCAAGTCATATATGCCAAAGAGCAAGAAATGAAAAATAATGAAAGCCGCTTTCTATTCAGGCCAATGATTTATCTGATTGTGCTTATATAGTTTATTATTTGACTGATTGATGAACCATTTTTCTATGTATGGTCTACACCTATTTCAGAAGATTCTTTGTATATTAAAACTTTAGTGAAATGAACACTCTCAGGTAGCTATCTCTAACCTTATAATAATGTTTTGCAAGTTTGTTTCCCTTACCTAATTAATTATAAAGTTGAGATCATTCAGTTCAATTCAGTTCAGTTCAGTCGCTCAGTCGTGTCCGACTCTTTGCGACCCCATGAATCACAACACGCCAGGCCTCCCTGTCCATCACCAATTCCTGGAGTTCACCCAGACTCATACCATCGAGTTGGTGATGCCATCCATCCATCTCATCCTCCGTCGTCCCCTTCTCCTCCTGCCCCCAATCCCTCCTAGCATCAGGGTCTTTTCCAATGAGTCACCTCTTCGCATGAGGTGGCCAAAGTATTGGAGTTTCAGCTTTAGCAACAGTCCTTCCAATGAACACCCAGGACTGATCTCCTCTAGGATGGACTGGTTGGATCTCCTTGCAGTCCAAGGGCCTCTCAAGAGTCTTCTCCATCACCACAGTTCAAAAGCATCAACTCTTCAGTGTTCAGCTTGCTTTATAATCCAACTCTTACATCCATACATGACCACAGGAGAAACCATAGCCTTGATGACGGACCTTTGTTGGCAAAGTAATGTCTCTGCTTTTTAATATGCTGTCTAGGTTGGTCATAACTTTCCTTCCAGGGAGTAAGCATCTTTAAATTTCATGGCTTCAGTCACCATCTGAAGTGAATTTGGAGCCCAAAAAAGTAAAATCTGATATGTTTCCACCATTTCCCCATCTATTTGCAATGAAGTGATGTGACTGTATGCTATGTATGATCTTAGTTTTCTGAATGTTGAGCTTTAAGCCGACTTTTTCATTTTCCTCTTTCACTTTCATCAAGAGGATCTTTAGTTCCTCTTTACTTTCTGCCATAAGGGTGGTGTCATCTGCATATCTGAGGTTATTGATATTTCTCCCAGCAATCTTGATTCCAGCTTGTGCTTCTTCCAGCCCAGTATTTCCCATGATGTACTCTACATATAAGTTAAATAAGCAGAGTGACAATATACAGCCTTGACGTACTCCTTTTCCTATTTGGAACCAGTCTGTTGTTCCATGTCCAGTTCTAACTGTTGCCTCCTGACCTGCATACAGGTTTCTCAAAAGGCAGGTCAGGTGATCTGATATTCTCACCTCTTTCAGAATTTTCTACAGTTTACTGTGATCCGCACAGTCAGAAACTTTGGCATAGTCAATAAAGCAGAAATAGATGATTTTCTGGAACTCTCTTGCTTTTTTCAATGATCCAGCGAATGTTGGCAATTTGATCTTTTATTCCTCTGCCTTTTCTAAAACCAGCTTGAACATCTGGAAGTTCATGGTTCATGTATTGTGAAGCCTGCCTTGGAGAATTTTGAGCATGACTTTACTAGCGTGTGAGATGAGAGCAGTTGTGCTGTAGTTTTAGCATTCTTTGGCATTACCTTTCTTTGGGATTGGAATGAAAACTGACCTTTTCCAGTCCTGTGGCCACTGCTGGTTTTCCAAATTTGTTGGCATATTGAATGCAGCACTTTCATAGCATCATCTTTCAGGATTTCAAATAGCTCAACTGGAATTCTGTCACCTCCACTAGTTTTGTTCATAGTGATGCTTCCTAAGGCCTACTTGACTTCACATTCCAGGATGTCTGGCTCTAGGTGAATGTGAGTGATCACACCATCATGATTATCTGGGTTGTGAAGGTCTTTTTTACACAATTCTTCTGTGTTCTTGCCACATCTTCTTAACATCTTCTGTTTCTGTTAGTTTCCTACCATTTCTGTCCTTTCTGGAGCCCATCTTTGCATGAATGTTCCCTTGTTATCTCTAGTTTTCTTGAAGAAATCTCTAGTCTTTCCCAATGTATTTTTTCCCTCTATTTCTTTGCATTGATCGCTGAGGAAGGCTTTCTTATCTCTCCTTGCTATTCTTTGGAACTTTGCTTTCAAATGGGTATATCATTCCTTTTCTCCTTTGCTTTTCACTTGTCTTCTTTTCACAGCTATTTTTAAGGCCTCCTCAGAAAGCCATTTTCTTTTTTGCTTTTCTTTTTCTTGGGGATGGTCTTGATTCCCATCTCCAGTACAATGTCACAAACCTCAGTCTATAGTTTTTTGGGCACTCTATCAGATCTAGTCCCTTAAATCTATTTCTCACTCATTACATACCCATTTTTTGATGCTGTTACTACAAAGTGTGTGTTAAAATATCCCTTAAAACAGTAGAGATCTAATTCTGTCAAGTTTACCTATATGTAGTGTGGTCTACTTTATGATGAGCAGTGTAGACTTGCTCAAACTCCCTGCTGAAATTTTTTTCTTCTCTTGCCTGGAAAATCGCATGGGCAGAGGAACCTGGTGGGCTGCAGTCCATGGGGTCGTGAAGAGTCAGACACGGCTGAGTGACTTCACTTTCTCTTTTCACTTTCATGCATTGGAGAAGGAAATGGCAACCCACTCCACTGTTCTTGCCTTCAGAATCCCAGGGACGGGGGAGCCTGGTGGGCTGCCGTCAATTGGGTCTCACAGAGTTGGAGATGACTGAAGTGATGCAGCAGCATTGTGTAAAGATGATTTTAAAAAAATCACAAATAATGCAATATATTATGAATACATAAAGAAATAGATATATTAAGATTTTGATATTCATCAGCAATCCAGCATCCTCCCAGGAGACTTTTGTTATTTTAATTAAATGTCTTTTCCTATCTTTTGCTTTAAAAGTTTCTGAGAATTTACATTTTATTTTTACCAATGTAAATAGGTTGTATTTATTATTTCTAATTTATCTTATCCTCAAATCTGTGTGTTTAAATTAGTAAATGAAGTGAAAGTGAAAGCTATAGTCTTTCAGTCCTATCTGACTTTGTGACCCCATGGACCATAGCTCACCAGGCTCCTTTATCCATGGAATAATAAAGGCAAGAATACTAGAGTGGGTTGCCATTCCCTTCTCCAGGGGATCTTCCCAACTTAGGTATTGAACCTGGTCTCCTGCACTGCAGGCAAACTCTTTACGTCTGAGCCATCAGGGAAGAAAGATTATTTCAAGTTGCTATTTTGCAACCAAATCGTCTAGCCCTGATTTACATTGTTATTATGATCACCAGTGCATTAAGATTTACTTTTAGTACATTTTTGTACTTTTCCTTTATTCAATTCAATATTCTCTTTTTCCAGTTTTTGCTTCTTTCTTATCTATTTTGGGGGAGGTGCTGAGGAGGCAGGAGTAATCAAAGGTTTTAATTTTTATTCTTTCTTATCTATTGGTTTGTTAGTTATTTTACTTATATTTTTAAATGATATGTGTACTTAACAAATTTTCAAGATAAAACAGATATTAAAGAAATTAAATATTAATTAATTAAATTTATGTATTTAAATAAATAAGTTGTTTAATTAATTAAATATGAAATTAAATTCAAATGAAGGAAATAAATGAATTAACTAATGGATGAAATAATGGATGTGGGATAGAATCATTGTATGAGCGCTCAGTTTAGAAATGTTTGTTGAGAGAAGGTGTGTATTCAGTCATGTGTTTTCTTTAATCTCTGTAATATTTGAAATGTTTCATCTTTCATTTCTTTGGTGTTGATTACCTCAGGAAAATGGAAGAACATGAAACAAAACTTGTGCTAGTTTCATTAGTAAGCATGCCATTTAATTTAAATTTGGGACAAGAATAAAACAAACAATTTTTTAAATGTACTGCTGCCAAGTCAGATCTTTTCCTATGGGATAAAAATAATGGTGGTTACGTTTAAAATTAAGAGGACTTCACATAAATCTAAGTTATGGCTACGTTTTAAATTTTAGAACATGATATCAGGGCATTTTATATCATGTATAAAAACTGGAAATTTTTATCTATTTATAATTTGTTTTTCAATAGTATATTTGCATTACCTTATACAGCTTAATGTTCTGGAGTGTGAAGTCAAGTGGGCCTTAGGGAGCATTATTACAGATAGTGAAGGTGATGGAATTCCAGCTGAGCTATTTAAAATCCTAGAGAGGAGTAGAAGATGGCAGAGGAATAGGACGGGGCAACCACTTTCTCCCCCATAAAATCAGCAAAAGAACATTTGAACGCTGAGTAAATCCCACAGAACAACTTCTGAATACCAGTGGAGGACATCAGGCACCCAGAAAAGCAGCCCATAGTCTTCGAAAGGAGGTAGGAAATAGTATAAAAGATAAAAAGAGAGACAAAAGAGGGAGGGACGGAGCTCCGTCCTGGGAAGGGAGGCCAAAAAAAAAAAAAGAGAGAGAGAGGTTTCCAAACACCTGGAAACACTCATGGGCGAGTCTGAGACGAGACTTAGAACCTCAGAGGGCCACATAACGGGGAGAAAAAAGAAATAGATAATTAAAACCCACAGACTAAGTGCCCAGAGGAAACTCTTAGTGGAGAAGCGGTGTAGACGCCCGGACCCCCCACTAGCAATTGGGGGCTGGGTAGGGAGGCGTGGTAGTGCTTAGAGAAAGGACCGGGCCTGAATGCCCCAAGGGCAATCTGAGGGCACTAACAGGGAAATAACTAAGCAGACTGTGCAGCTAAAAGGTGAAAAGACTGCAAAAAGGCGAAAAGCCCCAACCTAAGACTCCACCAGCCCCACTCACAGAACAAAGGACTGAGCAGAGCAAGCCGGCTGTAGGCAACCCACCCCCCATCCCCCACCGGGACAGGCAGGGAGGGCAGCCAGCGCCAGAAGGGGCAACCGCGGCCCCAGAGAGGCCTCTGATACCAAGCGGCAGGAAGGCTTCATTGCTAACCAAGACTTCTTGGGTTCGGGCTGGTCGATATCTGCCCGAGAAGGTGCACCGGTTGTACACTCAGAAAACTGAGCAGCAGAGACCAGGGAAGAGATAAGTCGCAGCGACCGCACTCGCCAAACGCCTGGTCACCTGAGCTGCTCTGACTGGGGAAGGCAAAAAACGCAGACCCAAACAAGTCTGCACCTTTGTGGAGTACCTGAGGACCTGAACCTGAGCTGCTCAGACCTGGGAAGTGCATTCAACCCAGTGCTGGCTGCGGACAGCTCCCAGCAGAGCAACCTAGAGCCTGAGCAGCATAAACAGGGAAAGCACACACACCGGGAGTGGGAGCAATCCCATTGTAGCCAAGACACTGTGCGCACTCCCCACAGTCGCCAGGGATATTTGCTAGCAGTGTCCCTCCCTCCCCACAGCAGGACTGAACAGGTGAGTCGGAAAAAAAGTGTCCACAACTGCCCCCTGGTGTCAGGATGGGAATTAGACACCCAAGAGACCAGCAAACAGAAGAGCTTTAACAGAAGGAACGGCCTTGGAAGTAACAGATGGAGAAGTCTTGAGCCTACTCCAAGAAAAAGACTGAAAACCAGAGGCAGAGGCTTAAGTCCAAATCCTGAGAACACCAGAGATCTCCTGTTCCAGGGAACATTAATTGATAGGTGCTCATCAAATGCCTCCATACACACACTGAAACCAGGCACCACCCAAGGGTCAACAAGTTTCAGTGAAAGACATACCATGCAAATTCTCCAGCAACACAGGAGAATAGCCCTGAGCTTCAATATACAGGCTGCCCAAAGCCACTCCAAACACATTGACATCTCAAACTCATTACTGGACACTTCATTGCACTCCAGAGAGAAGAAATCCAGCTCCACCCACCAAAACACTGACACAAGCTTCCCTAGCCAGGGAACCTAGACAAGTCACCCGTCCAACCCCACACACACAACAAGGTAACTACATAATAAAGAGAACCTCACAAACTGCCAGAAGACGGAAAGGCCACCCCAAGCACAGCAACATAAGCAAGATGAAGAGGCAGAGAAATACCCAGCAAGTAAAGGAACAGGATAAATGCCCACCAACACAAACAAAAGAGGAAGACATAGGGAACCTACCTGATAAAAAATTTCGAATTTTGATGGTGAAAATGATTCAAAATCTGGAAAGCAAAATGGAGTTACAGATAAATAACCTGGAGAAAAGGATTGAGAAGATGCAAGAAGTATTTAATAAGGAATTAGGGGAAATAAAAAAGAGTCAATATACAATGAATAATGCAATAGATGAGATCAGACACACTCTCGAGGGAACAAACAGTAGAATAACAGAGGCAGAAGACAGGATAAGCGAGCTAGAAGATAGAATTGTAGAAATAAATGAAACAGAGATGAAAAAGAAAAACGAATTAAAAGAAATGAGGACAATATTAGAGACCTCAGGGACAATGTTAAATGCACCAACATTCGAATCATAGGAGTCCCAGAAGAAGAAGACAACAAGAAAGACCATGAGAGAATACTCGAGGAGATAATAGTTGAAAACTTCCCTAAAATGGGGGAGGAAATAATCACCCAAGTCCAAGAAACCCAGAGAGTCCCTAACAGGATAAACCCAAGGTGAAATACTCCAAGACACATATTAATCAAATTAACAAAGATCAAACACAAAGAACAAATATTAAAAGCAGCAAATAACACACAAGGGGATTCCCATAAGGATAACAGCTGATCTTTCAACAGAAACTCTTCAGGCCAGGAGGGAATGGCAAGACATACTTAAAGTGATGAAAGAAAATAACCTACAGCCCAGATTACTGTACCCAGCAAGGATCTCATTCAAATATGAAGGAGAAATCAAAAGTTTTACAAACAAGCAAAAGCTGAGAGAATTCAGCATCACCAAACCAGCTCTCCAACAAATACTAAAGGATCTTCTCTAGACAGGAAACACAGGAAGAGTATATAAACTCGAACCCAAAACAATAAAGAAAATGGCAACGGGATCATAATTATCAATAATCACCTTAAACATAAATGGGTTGAATGCACCAACCAAAAGACAAAGGCTGGCTGAATGGATACAAAAACAAGACCCCCATATATGTTATCTACAAGAGACCCACCTCAAAACGAGGGTAACATACAGACTGAAAGTGAAGGCCTGGAAACAGATATTCCACGCAAATAGAGACTAAAAGAAAGCAGGAGTAGCAATAGTCATATCAGATAAAATAGATTTTAAAACAAAGGCTGTGAAAAGAGACAAAGAAGGAAACTACATAATGATCAAAGGATCAATCCAAGAAGAAGTTATAACAATTATAAATATTTATGCACCCAACATAGGAGCACCACAATATGTAAGACATGAGGAACGCTGGGCTGGAAGAAGCACAAGCTGGAATCAAGATTGCCGGGAGAAATATAAATAATCTCAGATATTCAGATGACACTACCCTTATGGCCAAAAGTGAAGAGGAACTCAAAAGCCTCTTGATGAAAGTGAAAGAGGAGAGTGAAAAGGTTGGCTTGAAGCTCAACATTCAGAAAACAAAGATCATAGCATCTGGTCCCATCACTTCATGGGAAATAGATGGAAAAACAGTGGAAACAGTGTCAGACTTTATTTTTTTTTGGGCTCCAAAATCACTGCAAATGCTGATTGCAGCCATGAAATTAAAAGACGCTTACTCCTTGGAAGGAAAGTTATGACCAAGCTTGATAATATATTAAAAAGCAGAGACATTACTTTGCCAACCAAGGTCCGTCTAGTCAAGGCAATGGTTTTTCCCGTGGTCATGTATGGATGTGAGAGTTGGACTGTGAAGAAAGCTGATCGCTGAAGAATTGATGCTTTTGAACTGTGGTGCTGGAGAAGACTCTTGAGAGTCCCTTGTACTGCAAGGAGATCCAACCAGTCCATTTTAGGGGAGATCAATCCTGGGTGTTCATTGGAAGGACTGATGCTGAGGCTGAAACTGCAATACTTTGGCCACCTCATGCGACGAGTTGACTCACTGGAAAAGACTCTGATGCTAGGAAAGGTTGGGGGCGGGAAGAGAAGGGGATGACCAAGAATGAGATGGCTGGATGGCATCACCGGCTCTGTGGGCATGAGTTTGAGTGAACTCCGGGAATTGGTGATGGACAGGGAGGCCTGGTGTGCTGTGATTCATGGGGTGGCGGAGAGTCGGACATGACTGAGCGACTGAACTTAACTGAACTGACTGATGAAAGGGGAAATTAACTACAATGCAATATTAGTGGGAGACTTTAATACCCCATTCACACCTAAGGACAGATCAACTAAACAGAAAATTAACAAGGAAACACATACTTTAAATGATACAAATAGGACAGTTAGACCTAACAGATCTCTATAGGACATTTCACCCCAAAACAATGAATTTCAACTTTTTCTCAAGAGCACACTGAACCTTTTCCAGGATAGATCACATCCTGGGCCATAAATCTAGCCTTGGTGAATTCAAAATAATTGAAATCATTCCAAGCGTCTTTTCTGACCACAATGCAGTAAGATTACAGGAGAAAAACTATTAAAAATGCCAACATATGGAGGCTGAGCAACACACTGCTGAATAATGAACAAATTATCAGTTCAGTTCAGTTCAGTCGCTCAGTCGTGTCTGACTCTTTGCGACCCCATGAATCACAGCACGCCAGGCCTCCCTGTCCATCACCAACTCCCAGAGTTCATTCAGACTCATGTCCATCGAGTCGGTGATCCCATCCAGCCATCTCATTCTCTGTCGTCCCCGTCTCCTCCTACCCCCAATCCGTCCTAGCATCAGACTCTTTTCCAGTGAGTCAACTCTTCGCATGAGGTGGCCAAAGTATTGGAGTTTCAGCTTTAGCATCAGTCCTTCCAGTGAACACCCAGGATTGATCTCCTTTGGAATAGACTGGTTGGATCATAGAAGAAATCAAAAGAGAAATCAAAATATGCATAGAAATGAATGAAAATGAAAACACAACCACCCAAAACCTTTGGGATACTGTAAAAGCAGTGCTAAGGGGAAGTTTCATATCAATACAGGCACACCTCAAGAAACAAGAAAAAAGTCAACTAAATAACCTAACTCTACATCTAAATAAACTAAAAAAGGCAGAAATGAAGAACCCCAGGGTCCGTAGAAGGAAAGAAATAGTAAAAATTAGGGCAGAGATAAATGCAAACGAAACAAAAGAGACCATAGCAAAAATCAACAAAGCCAAAAGCTGGTTCTTTGAGAAGGTAAATAAAATTGACAAACCACTAGCCAGACTCATCAAGAAACAAAGGGAGAAGAACCAAATCAATAAAATTAGAAATGAAAATGGAGAGATGACAACTGACAA
This sequence comes from Moschus berezovskii, assembly GCF_049115385.1. Lineage (NCBI taxonomy): Eukaryota > Metazoa > Chordata > Mammalia > Artiodactyla > Moschidae > Moschus > Moschus berezovskii. The sequence goes on from NC_142464.1 coordinate 91,180,154, forward strand.
CACAGAAATACAAAGGATTATTCGCGAATACTATCAGCAATTATATGGCAATAAAATAAGTAACTTGGAAGAAATGGACAAATTCTTAGAAAAGTACAACTTTCCAAAACTGAACCAGGAAGAAATAGAAATTCTTAATAGACCCATCACAAGCACGGAATTAGAGGCTGTAATCAGAAATCTTCCAGCAAACAAAAACCCAGGTCCAGACGGCTTCACAGCTGAATTCTACCAAAAATTTAGAGAAGAGCTAACACCTATTCTACTTAAACTCTTCCAGAAAATTGCTGAGGAAGGGAAACTTGCAAACTCATTCTATGAGGCCACCATCACCCTAATCCCAAAACCTGGTAAAGATCCCACAAAAAAAGAAAACTACAGGCCAATATCACTGATGAACATAGATGCAAAAATCCTTAACAAAATTCTAGCAATCAGAATCCAACAACACGTTAAGAAGATCATACATCATGACCAAGTGGGTTTTATCCCAGGAATGCAAGGATTCTTCAATATCCGCAAATCAATCAATGTAATACACCACATTGACAACTGAAAATTAAAAATCATATGATTATCTCAATAGATGCAGAGAAAGCCTTTGACAAAATAGAACATCCATTTATGATAAAAACCCTCCAGAAAGTGGGAATAAAAGGGACATACCTCAACATAATAAAAGCTATATATGACAAACCCACAGCAACCATTATCCTCAATGGTGGAAAACTGAAAGCATTTCCCCTAAAGTCAGGATTAAGACAAGGGTGCTCACTCTCACCACTACTATTCAACATAGTTCTGGAAGTTTTGGCCACAGCAATCAGAGCATAAAAAGACATAAATGGAATCCAAATTGGAAAAGAAGAAGTAAAACTTTCACTATTCGCTGATGACATGATCCTCTACATGGAAAACCCTAAAGACTCTACCAGAAAACTGCTAGAGCTGATCAATGAATAAAGTAAATTTGCAGGATATAAAAGCAATACACAGAAATCCCTTGTATTCCTATACACTAATAATGAGAAAATAGAAAGTGAAATTAAGGAAACTTTTCCATTCACCGTTGCAATGAAAAGAATTAAATACTAAAGAATATATCTACCTAGAGAAACAAAAGACTTATACATAGAAAGCTATAAAACACTGGTGAAAGTAATCAAAGAGGACACTGATAGATGGAGAAATATACCGTGTTCGTGGATTGGAAGATTAAATATTATGAAAATGAGTATAATACCCAAAGTAAATTATACATTAAATGCAATCCCTATCAAACTACCAACGATATTTTTCACAGAGCTAGAAGAAATAATCTCGCAATGTGTATGGAAATACAAAAAACCCCAAATAGCCATAGCAATCTTGAGGAAGAAGAATGGAACTGAGGGAATTAACCTACCAGACTTCAGGCTCTACTCAAAAGCCACAGTCAGGAAGAAAGTATGGTACTGGCATAAAGACAGAAATATAGGTCAATGGAACAAAATATAAAGCCCAGAGATAAATCCACACACCTATGGACCCCTTATCTTTGACAAAGGAGGCAAGAATATAAAATGGAGAAAAGACAGTCTCTTTAACAAGTGGTGCTGGGAAAACTGGTCAGCCACTTGTAAAAGAATGAAACTAGAACACTTCCTAACACCATACACAAAAATAAACTCAAAATGGATTAGAGCACTAAATGTAAGAAAAGAAACTACAAAACTCCTAGAGGAGAACACAGGCAACACTCTCCAACTTAAGTCACAGCAGGATCCTCCAAGACCCACCTCCCAGAATATTGGAAATAAAAGCAAAAATAAACGAATGGGACCTAATTAAAATCGAAATTTTCTGAACAGCAAAGGAAACTATAAGCAAGGTGAAAAGACAGCCTTCAGAATGGGAGAAAATAATAGCAAATGAAACAATGGCCAAAGAATTAATCTCCAAAATATACAAGCAGCTCCTGCAGCTCAATTCCAGAAAAATAAACGACCCAATAAAAAAATGGGCCAAAGAACTAAACAGACATTTCTCCAAAGAAGACATAAAGATGGCCAACAAACACATGAAAAAATGCTCAACATCCCTCATAATCAGAGAAATGCAAATCAAAACCACAATGAGATACCTTTTCATACCAGTCAGAATGGCTGCTATCCAAATGTCTACATGCAACAAATGCTGGAGAGGGTGTGGAGAAAAGGGAACCCTCTTACACTGTTGGTGGGAATACAAACTAGTACAGCCACTACGGAGAACAGTGTGGAGATTCCTCAAAAAAACTGGAAATAGAACTGCCATATGATCCAGCAATCGCACTCCTGGGCATACACACCGAGGAAACCAGAATTGAAAGAGACACATGTACTCCAATGTTCATTGCAGCACTGTTTATAATAGCCAGGACATGGAAGCAACCTAGATGTCCATTTGCAGATGAATGGATAAGAAAGCTGTGGTACATATACACAATGGAGTATTTTTCAGCCATCAAGAAGAATGCATTTGAATCAGGTTTAATGAGGTGGATGAAATTGGAGTCTGTTATACAGAGTGAAGTAAGCCAGAAGGAAAAACATCAATACAGTATACTAACGCATATATATGGAATTTAGAAAGATGGTTCCACACATCGTACAGGAGACAGGGACCAAGACCATCCCCATGGAAAAGAAATGCAAAAAAGCAAAATGGCTGTCTGAGGAGGCCTTACAAATAGCTGTGAAAAGAAGAGAAGCAAAAAGCAAAGGAGAAAAGGAAAGATATAAGCATCTGAATGCAGAGTTCCAAAGAATAGCAAGGAGAGATAAGAAAGACTTCCTCAGTGATCAATGCAAAGAAATAGAGGAAAACAACACAATAGGAAAAACAAGAAATCTCTTCAGAAAATTAGAGATTCCAAGGAACATTTCATGCAAAGATGGGCTCAATAAAGGACAGAAATGGTATGGACCTAAAAGAAGCAGAAGATATTAAGAAGAGGTGGCAAGAATACACAGAAGAACTGTACAAAAAATATCTTCACGACCAAGATAGTCACAATAACGTGATCACTGACCTAGAGCCAGACATCTTGGAATGTGAAGTCAAGTGGGCCTTAGAAAGCATCACTACGAACAAAGCTAGTGGAGGTGATGGAATTCCAGTGGAGCTATTTCAAATCTTGAAAGATGATGCTGTGAAAGTGCTGCACTCAATATGCCAGCAAATTTGTTAAAATCAGCAGTGGCCACAGGACTGGAAAAGGTCAGTCTTCATTCCAATCCTAAAGAAAGGCAATGCCAAAGAATGCTCAAACTACCGCACAATTGCACTCATCTCACACGCTAGTAAAGTCATGCTCAAAATTCTCCAAGCCAGGCCTCAGCAATATGTGAACCTTGAACACCCAGATGTTAAAGCAGGTTTTAGAAAAGGCAGAGGCACCAGAGATCAAACTGCCAACACCCGCTGGATCATGGAGAAAGCAAGAGAGTTTCAGAAAAACATCTATTTCTGCTTCATTGACTATGCCAAAGCCTTTGACTGTGTGGATCACAATAAACTGTGGAACATTCTGAAAAAGATGGGAATCCCAGACCACCTAACCTGCCTCTTGAGAAACCTGTATGCAGGTCAGGAAGCAACAGTCAGAACTGGACATGGAACAACAGACTGGTTCCAAATAGGAAAAGGAGTGCGTCAAGGCTGTATATTGTCACCCTGCTTATTTTACTTATAAGCAGAGTACATCATGAGGAACGCTGGGCTGGAAGAAGCACAAGCTGGAATCAAGATTGCTGGCAGAAATATCAATAACCCCAGATATGCAGATGACACTACCCTTATGGCAGAAAGTGAAGAGGAACTCAAAAGCCTCTTGATGAAAGTGAAAGAGGAGAGTGAAAAGGTTGGCTTGAAGCTCAACATTCAGAAAACAAAGATCATGGCTCTGGTCCCATCACTTCATGGGAAATAGATGGAAAAACAGTGGAAACAGTGTCAGACTTTATTTTTGGGGGCTCCAAAATCACTGCAGATGCTGATTGCAGCCATGAAATTAAAAGACGCTTGTTCCTTGGAAGGAAAGTTATGACCAGCCTTGATAGTATATTAAAAAGCAAAGACATTACTTTGCCAAGCAAGGTCCGTCTAGTCAAGGCTATGGTTTTTCCCGTGGTCATGTATGGATGTGAGAGTTGGACTGTGAAGAAAGCTGATCGCCGAAGAATTGATGCTTTTGAACTGTGGTGTTGGAGAAGACTCTTGAGATTCCCTTGGACTGCAAGGAGATCCAACCTGTCCATTCTAGAAGAGATCAATATTGGGTGTTCATTGGAGGGACTGATGCTAAAGCTGAAACTGCAATACTTTGTCCACCTCATGTGACAGGTTGACTCACTGGGAAAGACTCGGATGCTGGGAAGGATTGGGGGCGGGAGGAGAAGGGGACGACAGAGAATGAGATGGCTGGATGGCATCACCGGCTCTGTGGGCATGAGTTTGAGTGAACTCCGGGAGTTGGTGATGGACAGGGAGGTCTGGCTTGCTTGATTCATGAGGTCGCGGAGAGTCGGACACGTGAGTGACTGAACTGAACTGAACTAAACATTAACCCTGTATACGAGACAGCAAAAGAGACATAGGTGTATAGAACAGTCTTTGGGACTCTGTGGTTGAGGGTGAAGTTGGGATGATTTGGGAGAATGGCATTGAGGCATGTATATTATCATATGTGAAATGAATCACCAGTCCATGTTCTACGCATGATAGAGGATGCTTGGGGCTGGTGCACGGGGATGACCTGTAGGGAGGATATGGGGAGGAGGGAAGTGGGAGGGGGGTTCAAAAAGGGGAACACATGTATACCCGGGGCGGATTCATGTCAATGTATGGCAAAACCAACCAATATATTATTATAAAGTAATTAGCCTCCAATAATAATAATTTAAAAAACCCAGTAAAATATAAATAAATAAATAATATCCTAAAATGATGCTGTTAAAGTGCTGCACTCAATATGTCAGCAAATTTGAAAAATTCATAATGGTCACAAGACTGAAAAATTCAGTTTTCATTCAGTTTCAATGCAATTGCACTCATTTCACCTGCTAGCAAGGTTATGCTCAAATTCCTTCAAGCTAGGATTACAGATGTACACACTAAGTTTAGAAAAGGCAGAGGAACTAGAGATCAAATTTTCAACTCCCTTGGTTCATAGAAAAAGCAAGGGAATTACTAGTAAATCATCTTCTTCATTGACTATGTTAAAGCATTTGATTATGTGGATCACAACAAACTGTGGAAAATTCTTAAAGACATGGAGGTACCAAACCACCTTACCTGTCTCCTGAGAAACCTATATGCAGGTCAAGAAGCAAGTTAGTACCAGTCATGGAATAATGGACGATTCAAAATTGGGAAAGAAGTATGACAAGGCTGTATATTGCCACCTTTCTTATTTAACTTCTATGAGTCATATATCATGTGAAAATCAGGGCTGGATAAATCACAATCTGGAATCAAAATTGCAGGGAGAAATATCAACAACCTCAGAAATGTAGATGATACCATTCTAATGGCAGGAAGTAAACAGGAAAAAAAGAGCCTCTTCCTGAGGATGAACGAAGAGAATGAAAAAGCTGGCTCAAAACTCAACATTCAAAAAATGAAGATCATGACATCCAGTCCCATCACTTCATGCCAAATAGAAGGGGTAAAAGTGAAGGCAGTGACAAATTCTATTTCTTGGGCTCTAAAATCACTGTAGACAGTGACTGCAGCCATGAAAAGACCCTTGCTCCTTGGAAGGAAAGTTATGACAAACCTAGACTGCATATTTAAAAGAAGAGATATCACTTTGCTGACAAAGGTCTGTATAGTCAAAATTATGGATTTTCCAGTAGTCATGAATGGATTTGAGATTTGGCCCAAAAGAAGACTGAGCACTGAAGAATGGATGCTTTCAAATTTGCGTGCTGGAGAAGACTCTTGAGAGTCCCTCGGACTTCAAGGAGATCATACCAGGCAATTGTAAAGGAAATCAACACTGAATATTCATTGGAAAGGCCTATGTGGAAATTGAAGCTCCAATACTTTGGCCACCTGATGGGAAGAGCCAACTCATTGGAAAGGTTCCTGATGCTGGGAAAGATTGAAGGCAGGAAGAGAAGGGGGTGGCAGAACATGAGATGGTTATATACCATCACCAACTCAATGGACATGATTTGAGCAAGCTCCAGAAAATATAAGAACAGGGAAGCCTGGTATGTTGCATTTCATTGGGTAACAAGGAGTCAGAGATGACTTGGCAACTGAATAACAACAACAAATAAAGCTTAAAAGAAAAAAAAATATTTATAAAAATTCTTTAAGAATGGGGTAGTTTTGATTTGTTACAAAAAGCTGACAACTTCCATGTTCTTGTATATATTTGTCACTAAAGCTGGATTTCTTAGGTCCAAGAAGAAAGTGCTATATGATTTTGTCATGTAACCAGTTGACATAAATGTACAGGCATTAAGGGACCCATCATTTTAGGTACACAGCAGGATGAAGGATCATGTCTTCCACAATGTAACAAGATTAGCTGAAAGATGACCTTATTATATCATTATGTATCCTTAATGGGAAAAATATTACAGATAACTACTTTCAAGCAATTCAAGTTTTGACACATAAAGTCTTATGACTACTTCTGTGGGGCAGAAGTGATGCCACAGAAGGTGAAAGTGCACCTAAATATTGAAAGTCTTCCTATCAAGACATTTGGGGGAAATAATATTTATAACTCTAATTTATTAATGATTTAATTTTTGTCCAATACTAGCTAAGCAGTTTACATGCAGAACACAAGATTAATGTACACTGGAGTTAGAAGAAATTGAATTCTAAATTTCTCTTGATATCAAAGGCAATGCATGCCACAATATAAAAGCTGTAGTGTAGTCAAGTTTAAATTGCATTTTGTATTTTAAATATTGTTTTTCTATTTGTAAATTTATATCATTTTTTAAATTTGGCTTTCCATTTGTTTTTTTTAAACTTATTTATTATCTATCCCTAATTCTCAGACAGATTTCCATGTCTACGTTCATCCATATCAGCTTAATTCACTCCTGCATTGTTACTTTTAAACCTTTGCTGGTCATATTCTTGTTCCATTTCTTCTCTTTGACTACTTGACAAAAACTTTAGATTCATTTCGCTCTTTTTTCAGTTTTAGTCTACTGCAACTGGAATTTCTAGGTATTATTCATTAGCCTTTGGAGGCTGATTTTCTCTTTACTTAAAACACTCAGATTCATGGCTTGAAATATAGTATAAATGGATCTTTTGCTTACATTACTACCCTATGTATATAATTTCTAATTTACACTTTCATATTTATCATCTAGCTTTTCATATGACCAGTTTGATCCTTGGTTGATACAACATCTAGATATTTGGGGGTTTTTTATTCTGTTTAAGCTTTTTATCAACTTGATATTAAAGGATTCATATTGAGGGGTGGTTGTGATGTTTGCAAAAGATTTGAAAGTTTATTATAAGCAAGGGTAGAATTTCAAGCATGCAGAAGACAAAGTTTACTCCTAAGGCAATGGAACCACTACTGAGGCTTTTTAATTAAGGAAAGTAATACAAAATCAGTTTTGTGAAAAAGGTCCTAAAAATTGTATTCACAGTGCATTGACCAAGAAAAAAGAACAGAGCAAGTACAAATTTAGAACCTACTTAAGTAAACTTAATGTAGAAATGGGAATCCAGAGTTAAATTTGTAGCACTAGGAATTAAAAAGCATAAATCATGTGGGTGATAATAAAAAGAGAATATTTGGTTTATAATGTCATATTTACTACGAGAGATGAAGAAGAGGTCATGATTAAGCCTTGTTGAAAGTTTTCTGGTGACTGATTAAAATGTGTTTAATTTGGAATATCAGAAGGATAGGCATGAATTGGGAAGTGGGTGATGAATTCCATTTTAGATATTTTGTACTTGAAGGTACTAAAAATGTTCCCGTGGAAATGCCTTGAAGTCAGTTGAAAATGAAGTGAAAATTTAAGTGAGAAGTCAAGTTTAAAGATAGCAGTGTTGAAACTCATCCTCCTGAATGTAACAATAAATACTGTAAGATTGGTTGGATCCTTTTTTCTCATACATAGACACATATCCATTCTACCGAACTCTCCTCACATCCAGGTTGCCGCATAACACTGAACAGAGTTTCCTGTGTTACACAGTAGTCTCTGTTGGTTATCCATTTTAAATATAGCAGTGGGTACATGAACACCCCAAACTCCCTAACTATCCCTCCCCTCATTTTTCCCCCTGGCAACCATAATTTTGTCCTTCTCTAAGTCTGTGATGTACATGTGTATGCATGGCTGATTCCCTTTGCTGTCCGCCTGAAACTATCACATTTTTAATTGGCTGTGCTGTGCTGTGTTTAGTTGCTCAGTCATGTCCAACTCTTTGCAACCCTATGAACTGTAGACTTCCAGGCTCCTCTGTCCATGGGGATTCTCCAGGAAAGAATACTGGAGTGAGTTGCCATGCCCACTGGAATGGGTAGCCTATCCCTTCTCCAGGGGAACTTCCCGACCCAGGAATCAAACTGGGGTCTACTGCATTACAGGTAGATTCTTCACCAGCTGAGCTACCAGGGAAACCTATACTCCAACACAAAATAAAAAGTTTAATTAAGAAGAAAAAGAAGATTGGTTGGATCTCTAGGAGAGAAAAAGTCAGTCAGAAACATAAACCTGGAAAATGTTCACATGCAAAAACTGGGAGACAAGAAAGGACAGAATCAAGGTGATGCCTATCACAAAGAGCTGTTCTGAGCTGTTTCTTACTTCTGTTTGGAGACTGTGGACACATTAATTAGAATTTTAATGTATATAGACATGGCTGACAAATTGTCCTAGGTGTTTAGGACACCTTAGTTGAAATAAAATGAAATTTCCAGTAGGGAGCTAGAAATAGAAACAAGACATTGTGAATCCAGGGGAAGGGAATTTCCCTGAATGGAAGCCTGCATTGCAAATTCTGGCAGGGAGAATATTAAGAAAATTAAAGGAGAAAATATTGAATATGGCAATTAGATTGTCATTAGTGACTTTTGATATCAGAGGGTAAACATATTCAAATTTAGCAAAGTATTAAGAAGATAATATTTCTAGAATTTACAGTTGTAGCTTCAAAAAGTTCTTTTTTCTTTTCATGGTCACTTTCAATATTTTGGTATGGCATATATGTATCATTAAACTTTTATCCTCATTTGACTAACAGAGAAACTGTATCAGGGAGTCAAGATACATGTTTTACAAATGTTGAATTAAAGACCAGAGTTTTTAAATTGACATACTGCTCTTTGGATATCAAACTAAATGTTTCCTAATTGCCACCATGGCAAGTAGTTTTTCTTTATGATGTGATCAGCTCATGCATGTAGTTAAATGGCATATAAACAACAATCATTTCAAATTAAATCATTCCATTTTTAGATATAAAACCTACCAAGGCATCTCATATCACATAATTGTATAATTCACTATAATTACATAATGTTCATAGGGTGCTAAAAAATTGATAGGCTGACATTAAAGTAAAATGACTTAAACCTATCTTAATCTGAAATGCAATGATCACATTACTAATAATAAGATTAGTGCTACATTTTGGAATTGTATCCCTTAGGAAATTTATGACTTTTCCCTTAAACAACTTTAACAACTCTCAGAGGAAACCCCAGGAGAAAATGCATTAGCAAAACGTCTATTTATTCTTCACATATTTTTAATATTTACTGATTAAAATTTCTTTCCAGTCTGCTGAGATTATAAATATATTTGGCCGCAAAGAATGGCAATCTTTTTTTATAATTAGCCTCATCTTTAGTGATTTATTTAGTAATTAAATAAGCCAGATTCTGGAACTTTGATCACCACTTCAGGGTGAAAAGTCTGGTATTGCCAAAGACTTGAAACTAATTGAAAAATGACAAAAAATTCCTGCTTCTGTTGCTGTGCATATTATAGCAAAAGTCAGAGGGGACATCTTAATTGAATACAACCCTAAGATTTCAAGGTAACACTTAGAACAACTTTTGCTGGCCCATGATATATTTAAAATAGGCTTTTAATGAAAAGACTTTTCTTTTCAATCCTGAACATAAAATAGTTGATCAAATAAAAGTTGCCCACAAGACACATGCCTGGAAACAAGGTGGCCCACTACTCTGAGAAAGTAAAATGTATGCCAAGGCAGGTTTGTTCAGTGAGGAAGGTGCGTGTGTTGGATTAGGCAGAGTGAAGTTCCCCAGCCCTCGGGTAGCAGTATGCCTGCTAGGAGTATACAAAACATAAAGGCAAGATTATATTGTTAGGAACTCCCAGAAACTTCCCAATTCTGGAATTCTAGAATTCCAGAAGCTTCCCAAATCCTTAACTGATACCTCTACCAAAGAGTTTCAAATGCTTTTTCAAGAGGAAACAAAAAATATTTAATTCTAAGATTAAGTTTAAATACATATTTTTAAGAAGTTACCTTACTTGATTTGATTTTCTTCAAAGTATGTCTCAAAACATTAATCACATTTGGACTCCACTATATTTTTATCACCAATAAGTTTATCTGTGACTCTTGAAAATACTCATTTTATGCAGTTATATGAGTTAAGTTGATGTCTCTCAATTTTACTTTTTAAATGCTTTTCATTTATTATGGAAAATTTCACACAGATAACAAGATACTATTACTAGTATAATGAATTCCAAAGGACTCATTTTCAAATTTTGTAGTCTAATAGCAAAGCCTCCTTATGTCATACATCCCCATATTTTTTAATGTAGATTTTAGATAGCATATTATTTCATCCAAAAATATGTAAATATGCATTGCTAAAATGACTATTTACAAAACAGAACCATAAAATTAGTAATTAATTAAATGCCCAGTTTTCATATTACCAAGATCATCTTTTTTGTTTCCCAACCATTCATAGAAGTCAGGGACAAATTAAGGCCCATGCATTACAATATATTCATTTTTATTTAAATTATCTAATTATTTTTTATTATCATTAACCTGATATGCAGATGACACCACCCTTATGGCAGAAAGTGAGGAGGAACTAAAAAGCCTCTTGATGAAAGTGAAAGAGGAGAGTGAAAAGGTTGGCTTGAAACTCAACTTTCAGAAAACAAAGATCATGGCATCTGGTCCCATCACTTCATCTGAAATAGATGGGGTAACAGTGGAAGCAGTGTCAGACTTTATTTTTTGGGGCTCCAAAGTCACTGCGGATGTTGATTGCAGTCATGAAATTGAAAGACGCTTACTCCTTGGAAGGAAAGTTATGACCAGCCTAGATAGCATATTAAAAAGCAGAGACATTACTTTGCCAACCAAGGTCCGTCTAGTCAAGGCTATGGTTTTTCCCGTGGTCATGTATGGATGTGAGAGTTGGACTGTGAAGAAAGCTGATCGCCGAAGAATTGATGCTTTTGAACTGTGGTGCTGGAGAAGACTCTTGAGAGTCCCTTGGACTGCAAGGAGATCCAACCAGTCCATTCTAAAGATCAATCCTGAGTTTTCATTGGAAGGACTGATGCTAAAGCTGAAACTCCAATACTTTGGCCACCTCATGCAATGAGCTGACTCACTGGGAAAAACTCTGATGCTGGGAAGGATTGGGGGCAGGAGGAGAAGGGGATGACAGAGAATGAGATGGCTGGATGGCATCAACGACTTGATGGACATGAGTTTGAGTGAACTCCAGTATTTGGTGATGGACAGGGAGGCCTGGCGTGCTGGGATTCATGGGGTCACAGAGTCGGACAAGACTGAGCGACTGAATTGAATTGAAATTTTTTTTTTTAATCTGTAGCTTCTATTTCCATGTTTCCCCTTGCCCCAGAAGTTATTTTTCTTTAATTAACTGTTTGTCCTTGGAATTTCCTCAAACTTAGCTACTGATTTCATTTCATTGGCTTCATAACTCAACATCTTCCTTGGTTTTCTCTATTTTTCTCTAAGTTGGCAGTTAAAAAGTAAATCAGATGCGAGTTTAATTTTGTGGAAAGTTTTTTGTAGGCGTTATTGTGTATTTCCATCTGTTTGTGATGGACAGGGAGGCCTGGCATGCTGCCGTTCATGTGGTCGCAGAGTCGGACACGACTGAGCTACTCAACTGATCTTGTGCATTATGTTTAGTTTCACTTTATTTGAGACTCCTTTCTTTTGTTTACTTGTGAGATGCATTTTAAAATACATGAACTAAAATCTTCACCATAAAAGTGAAGCTCTAAACACTTTCGTTAGGAAATTTCTGATAATTTTGCATTGTAATGTCCAAATTAAAACAATGATTCCCAAATACATGAAAAAAAAAAAGTGATTTCCACCTAACTTCTCTCTAGGAACTGCTTTTATGGTCATTTATCGTTTTCCACTCCTGAAATCCTTTCTGAAATCCTGCAAACCATAATAAATCTAAGAACTGTAGAAAGAAAGTGGAATGAGTTGAAAGCATGAAGAGGTATGGGTAATCTTAGATTTAAGAATATATCTAAATAAACTAAGCTATTAAATTATAAATTTTAATTTATAAATATATCTAAGGAAAAATATTTTTCACAGTATTTTATACAATTTTAAGAATCAAACTCTTTAAGCATGTGTTGTGTTTTCTTCTAGCAAGTCACTGTCCAAGAAATTTTGAGTAATATAAATTTATAAACTTTAGTTTGACTGGAATTTTACACTGAATTGTATGAAAAAATATTTCTTTCCCACTAAAACCTCCCTATTATATCATAACAAATATATTTACAACACAACTTAATTCATTCACTGATTAAAAGGAAGGTCAATCAGTAGTTAAATAGCTTTCATTGACTTACCAGCTATTCTGGACTTATGTTTAGAAGAATTTATGTTTCTTTTGGCACTCCTCCTAATTTAGCTCAATAACTACACATACCAAACTCCTGTTTTCATTGCAGTTATTGACTGAAACATATTTTAGAAGTTGCCACTTTATTCCATAAGTGCATATTTTTTATATATAAATGTTAGAAAAATGTCATTCATAATTACTATGGTGTTTATAACTCTTAAATGTTTGTTAATGTATAGTAGTGACCACTCTGTCATGGGAAATCTTTGCACTTTACAAAAGTAAACTTCAATATAACCTCAGGTTGTGCTTCTTAAAATGGGGGATACAATGATTTTTCAGAAAATGTCCAAAGCTAAGAGATAAAAATGATGCATATGTGGTGGAGTACTGATTTTACCTAGAAACTGGGTTAAAATATTAGAGCCTTTTTCCAGTTAAAAATCATCACAAGAACGGGCAAGTGAACTAGCGTATAATAAATATGTCAGACAATCTTGCACTTAATGTGGGTTTAAAATAATTTTTAAAAATTTTATAAAACTCAAGTGAGTGAAATTGTGTGTGTGTGTGTGGTGTTGCTATTTGAAAATTCAAAATCCAGTAGTCTTAGTATAGAAATACATTTGAAGTGACAGCAATAAATTGGAAAATCTCAAGGAAAAGTTATTACATTGTCACTAGTGACCCTAATTGTTCATTCTTTGTCAAATCAATCACAACCTCAAACTACGCACTTTAACATGTTGAGTATCAGGCTTACACAACTCATTGAGTGAGTATGTTTAAACTGTTTCTGAATCTTATATTTGGATGAGTGCAAGTAAAATAGCCATTTTATTGGTCTCCTTATATTTAGAGTAATAACATTTATGAAGACAAGTTCAGCTCAGTTCAGTTTAGTCACTCAGTCGTGTCTGACTCTGCAACTCCATGAACTACAGCATGCCAGGCTTCCCTGTCCATCACCAATTCCTGGAGTCCACCCAAACCCATGTCCATTGAGTCGGTGATGCCATCCAACCATCTCATCCTCTGTTGTCCCTTTCTCCTCTTCCCTCAATCTTTCCCAGAATCAGGGTCTTTTCAAAGGAGTCAGCACTTCGAATCAGGTGGCCAAAGTATTGGAGTTTCAGCTTCAACATTAGTCCTTCCAATGAACACCCAGGACTGATCTCCATTAGAATGGACTGGTTGAATCTCCTTGCAGTCCAAGGGACTCTCAAGAGTCTTCTCCAACACCACAGTTCAAAAGCATAAATTCTTCAGTGCTCAGCTTTCTTCATAGTCCAACTCTCAGATCCATACATGACCACTGGAAAAAACATAGCCTTGACTAAGCGGACCTTTGTTGACAAAGTAATGTCTTTGCTTTTTAATATGCTGTCTAAGTTGGTCATAACTTCCCTTCCAAGGAATAAACGTCTTTTAATTTCATGGCTGCAATCATCATGTGCAGTGATTTTGGAGCCCAGAAAAATAAAGTCAGCCACTGTTTCCACTGTTTCCCCATTATTTCCCATGAAGTGATGGGACCGGATGCCATGATCTTCATTTTCTGAATGTTGAGTTTTAAGCCAACAAGTTGTTCTTTCAACTCTCCTCTTTCACTTTCATCAAGAGGCTCTTTAGTTCTTCCCTTTCTGCCATAAGGGTGGTGTCATCTGCATATCTGATGTTATTGATATTTCTCCTGGAAATCTTGATTCCAGCTTGTGCTTCCTCCAACCCAGTGTTTCTCATGATTTACTCTGCATATAAGTTAAATAAGAGGCAGATCAGGTGGTCTGGTATTCCCATCTCTTTCAGAATTTTCCACAGATGAAGACAAGTAAATATCCCAATTTTTAATGTCCAATTAACTGATGAGGATGCCTTCAACTAAGTGTCACAATTATTTTTTTATATACAAGCTGTTTTATGGATAATATGTTTTCTATAAGCAGATCACAAAAATATTAATAGAAGAAAGATTGATTCCTTGAGATAAAAAATGATAAAATCTGTAGTTAAATTCATTCCATTAGCAGTTAAGTTTCTTCTTAGAAACATTTGTTTGGAACTATTTCCTTGAAAGTCCAAGCTGTGAATGACAGGCCCTTTGACTTCACATCAAGAAAATATACTTTTTGTGATTTCTATCAAGAGGGACATAAAAGTGTTCCCTATGCCAACACTTTGGCATCACTCTGTGCATCTCTTTGTAGAAATTCTTTTGCTATAGATCAAAAGTAGTAGGACAAATATTTGTCATTGTTTCCACTTACTTGGAGAATCTGTAATATTTCTGAAATATTATGATACCAGTATTTTGAAATTTCCCAATTGTTGAATGTGGCATAATATTAGTCTTTTTAATTGAACCAAACATCTAAAATTTGTAAACATGGCACAGTAGTATTATAACTAAACCTAAGACACATGAGAATGAGTAATTTGAAATATGTTTGGTTAAGGTTATATTATTTAAATTATATTAGTTTAAATAGTTTATTCTCAAAATAATTTATCTGTGAGGTCTCTTAAGGTATTAAATATTTAAAAGCCAATTATATATTGGTAGCAACTATTGGTACCAATAGGTACCAATCAATAGGTACCAATAGGTTGGTAATCATTAAAGGAATTTGTACAATTATAGGTAAATCCCTTTGAAAATTAGCAGAGACCTGATAGTGAATTACCTAAGCACATAGAGTAAAAATGCAGCTGAGGGGTAACATTGACTCCACAAGCATATTTTAGGATCCTCTCTCTCACTCTCTGTATCTCTCACTCTCAGCAGTAGCAGCCCAGGTTTAAGGATCTAAAATGATTTTATGATCTGGATGGCTTTGAAATTTTTCACTAGGCTTTGATAGATATGAGGAAAAGGGGGTGACAAAGGATGAGATGGTTGAATGGTATCATTGACTCAATAGACATGAGTCTGAGCAAACTCCAGGAAATAGTGAAGGATGGGCAAGCTCGGCATGCTATATACAGTCCATGGGGATTCAAAGTATCAAATATAACTGAGCAACAACAACGAATGGTAAATTTATTGTGCTTTATTCTGTGGTGATGATAGTTTAGAATACTATTATTTTATTGCTTTTGCCACATATTTTAAACATGTTTGACCAAATTATTTGATGTTACTGCTGAAAATCAATTAGAAACCGTGTTTCTTACTTTTCTTAAACAACACTTTGTAAAAAGCTGCAAATATTGTTTAAATGGCTGAGAAGAGCATGGTATATAAGAGGAATTTATGTTCGATAAAGCTTATCAGTTCAGTTCAGTCGCTCAGTCGTGTCCGACTTTCCGCGACCCCATGAATCACAGCACGCCAGGCCTCCCTTTCCATCACCAACTCCCGGAGTACACTCAAACTCATGTCCACAGAGTCGGTGATGCCATCCAGCCATCACTTTCTCCGGCATCCCCTTCTCCTCCCGCCCCCAACCTTTCCCAGCATCAGAGTCTTTTCCAGTGAGTCAACTCGTCGCATGAGGAGGCCACAGTATTGCAGTTTCAGCTTTAGCATCAGTCCCTCCAATGAACATCCAGGATTGATCTCCTTTAGAATGGACTTGTTGGATCTCCTTGCAGTATAAGGGACTCTCAAGAGTCTTCTCCAACACCACAGTTCAAAAGCATCGATTCTTCGGTGATCAGCCTTCTTCACAGTCCAAATCTCACATCCATACATAACCACGGGAAAAACCACTGCCTTGACTAGACGGACCTTTGTTGGCAAAGTAATGTCTCTGCTTTTTAATATACTATCAAGGTTGGTCATAATTTTCCTTCCAAGGAGTAAGCTTCTTTTAATTTCATGGCTGAAATCAGCATTTGCAGTGATTTTGGATCCCCAAAAAATAAAGTCTGACACTGTTTCCACTGTTTTTCCATCTATTTCCCATGAAGTGATGGGACCAGATGCCATGATCTTTGTTTTCTGAATGTTGAGCTTCAAGCCAACCTTTTCACTCTCCTCTTTCACTTGCATCAAGAGGCTTTTGAGTTGCTCTTCAGTTTCTGCCATAAGGGTGGTGTCATCTGCATATCTGAGGTTATTGATATTTCTCCCAGCAATCTTGATTCCAGCTTGTGCTTCTTCCAGCCCAGCGTTCCTCATGATGTACTCTGCATAGAAGTTAAATAAGCAAGGTTACAATATACAACCTTGACGTACACCTTTTCCTATTTGGAACCAGTCTGTTGTTCCATGTCCAGTTCTAACTGTTGCTTCCTGAACTGCATACAGGTTTCTCAAGAGGCAGGTCAGGTGGTCTGGGATTCCCATCTCTTTCAGAATGTTCCACAGTTTATTGTGATCACACGGTCAAAGGCTTTGGCATAGTCAATGAAGCAGAAATAGATGTTTTTCTGAAACTCTCTTGCTTTCTCCATGATCCAGCGGATGTTGGCAATTTGATCTCTGGTGCCTCTGCCTTTTTTAAAACCTGCTTGAACATCTGGGAGTTCATGGTTTACATACTGCTGAAGCCTGGCTTGGAGAATTTTGAGTATGACTTTCCTAGCGTGGGAGATGAGTGCAATTGTGCGGTAGTTTGAGCATTCTTTGGCATTGCCTTTCTTTGGGATTGGAATGAAGACTGACCTCTTCCAGTCCTGTGGCCACTGCTGAGTTTTCCAAATCTGCTGGCATATTGAGTGCAGCACTTTCACAGCATCATCTTTCAAGATTTGAAATAGCTCAACTGGAATTCCATCACCTCCACTAGCTTTGTTCATAGTGATGTTTCCTAAGGCCCACTTGACTTCACATTCCAAGATGTCTGGCTCTAGGTCAGTGATCACGTTATCGTGACTATCTTGCTCGTGAAGATCTTTTTTGTACAGTTCTTCTGTGTATTCCTGCCACCTCTTCTTAATATCTTCTGCTTCTGTTAGGTCCATACCATTTCTGTCCTTTATCGAGCCCATCTTTGCATGAAATGTTCCCTTGGAATCTCTAATTTTCTTGAAGAGGTCTCTTGTTTTTCCTATTCTGTTGTTTTCCTCTATTTCTTTGCATTGATCACTGAGGAAGTCTTTCTTATCTCTCCTTGCTATTCTTTGGAACTCTGCATTCAGATGCTTATATCTTTCCTTTTCTCCTTTGCTTTTCACCTCTCTTCTTTTCACAGCTATTTGTAAGGCCTCCTCAGACAGCCATTTTGCTTTTTTGCATTTCTTTTCCATGGGGATGGTCTTGGTCCCTGTCTCCTGTACAATGTCACGAACCTCCATCCAGAGTTCATCAGGCACTCTATCAATCAGATCTAGTCCCTTAAATCTATTTCTCACTTCCACTGTATAATCATAAGGGATTTGATTGAGGGCATATCTGAATGGTCTAGTGGTTTTCCCTACTTTCTGCAATTTAAGTCTGAATTTGGCAATAAGGAGTTCATGATCTGAGCCACAGTCAGCTCCTGGTCTTGTTTTTGCTAACTGTATACAGCTTCTCCAACTGTGGCTGCAAAGAATATAATCAATCTTATTTCGGTGTTGACCATCTGGTGATGTCCATGTGTAGAGTCTTCTCTTGTGTTGTTGGAAGAGGGTGTTTGCTATGACCAGTGCATTCTCTTGACAAAACTCTATTAGCCTTTGCCCTGCTTCATTCCGTGCTCCAAGGCCAAATTTGCCAGTTACTCCAGGTGTTTCTTGACTTCCTACTTTTGCATTCCAGTCCCCTATGATGAAAAGGACATCTTTTTTGGGTGTTAGTTCTAAAAAGTTTTGTAGGTCTTCATAGAACCAATTAACTTCGGCTTCTTCAGCATTACTGGTTGGGGCATAGGCCTGGATTACTGTAATATTGAATGGTTTGCCTTGGAAATGAACAGAAATCATCCTGTCATTTTTAAGATTGCATCCAAGTACTGCATTTCGGACTCTTTTGTTGACCGTGATGGCTACTCCATTTCTTCTAAGGGATTCCTGCCCACAGTAGTAGATATAATGGTCATCTGAGTTAAATTCACCCATTCCAGTCCATTTTAATTCACTGATTCCTAGAATGTCGACGTTCACTCTTGCCATCTCCTGTTTGACCACTTCCAATTTGCCTTGATTCATGGACCTAACATTCCAGGTTCCTATGCAATATTGCTCTTTACAGCACTGGACCTTGCTTCTATCACTGGTCACATCCACAACTGGGTATTGGTTTTGCTTTTGCTCCATCCCTTTATTCTTTCTAGAGTTATTTCTCCACTGAGCTCCAGTAGCATACTGGGCACCTACCGACCTGGGGAATTCCTCATTCAGCATCCTATCATTTTGCCCTTTGTTTCTGTTCATGGGGTTCTCAAGACAAGTATACTGAAGTGGTTTCCCATTCCCTTCTCCAGTGGACCACATTCGGCTGTGGTCCATGTGATCAGATCGACTAGTTTCCTGTGATTATGATTTCAGTTTCTCTGCCCTCTGATGCCCCCTAGCAATACCTACGATCTTATTTGGGTTTCTCTTACCTTGGTAGTGGAAAATCTCTTTACAGCTGCTCCAGCAAAGTGCAGCCGCTGTACCTTACCTTGGACGAGGGGTATCTCCTCAAGGCCGCCCCTCCTGACTTTGAACGTGGAGTAGCTCCTCTAGGCCCTCCTGCGCCCGCGCAGCCACCACCTGTTGGACGTGGGGTAACTCCTCTCAGCCGCAGGCCCTGGCCTCAGGCGTGGGGTAGCTCCTCACGGCCACACCTCTTTGCGTGGTTCGTTGCGCCGGGGCCGGCGTGAAGTTGGTTTATTTGTTAATCACTTACTTTCTAGAGTTCAGTTCAGTTCAGTCGCTCAGTCGTGTCCGACTCTCCGCGACCCCATGAATTACAGCACGCCAGGCCTCCCTGTCCATCACCAACTCCCGGAGTACACTCAAACTCATGTCCACAGAGTCAGTGATGCCATCCAGCCATCACATTCTCCGTCGTCCCCTTCTCCTCCCGCCCCTAACCTTTCCTAGCATCACAGTCTTTTCCACTGAGTTAACTCATCGCATGAGGTGGCCAAAGTATTGCAGTTTCAGCTTCAGCATCAGTCCTTCCAATGAACACCCAGGATTGATCTCCTTTAGAATGGACTTGTTGGATCTCCTTGCAGTATAAGGGACTCTCAAGAGTCTTCTCCAACACCACAGTTCAAAAGCATCGCTTCTTCGGTGATCAGCTTTCTTCACAGTCCAACTCTCACATCCATACATGACCACGGGAAAAACCATTGCCTTGACTAGACGGACCTTGGTTGGCAAAGTAATGTCTCTGCTTTTTAATATACTATCAAGTTTGGTCATAACTTTCCTTCCAAGGAGCAAGCGTCTTTTAATTTCATGGCTGCAATCAGCATCTGCAGTGATTTTGGATCCCCAAAAAATTAAGTCTGACACTGTTTCCACTGTTTTTCCATCTATTTCCCATGAAGTGATGGGACCAGATGCCATGATCTTTGTTTTCTGAATGTTGAGCTTCAAGCCAACCTTTTCAGTCTCCTCTTTCACTTTCATCAAGAGGCTTTTGAGTTCCTCTTCACTTTCTAGAGTAATAATAAAAAATAAAGGCTTTGGTCTATATAATATACATTTTTTTAAAGTTTATATTCATAGTAACTTTCAGTTCAGTTCAGTCACTCAGTCGTGTCTGACTCTTTGCGACCCCATGTATCACAGCACGCCAGGCCTCCCTGTCCATCACCAACTCCCGGAGTTCAAACTCATGTCCATTGAGTCAGTGATGCCATCCAGCCATCTCATTCTCTGTCGTCCCCTTCTCCTCCCGCCCCAATCCCTCCCAGAATCAGAGTCTTTTCCAGTGAGTCAACTCTTCACATGAGGTGGCCAAAGTATTGGAGTTTCAGCCCAATGAACACCCTCCAATGAATCAGTTCCTCCAATGAACACCCAGGATTGATCTCCTTTAGAGGGGCATCATTCTGTAACATTCAAAGACACTCACCTAATCACTTATTGAAGTTAAACTCTGAAAAATATGAATATAAGGAAAAGTGCAGACATACAGGGATTTGCATTTTGATTTTTCTTAGGTCTATTATAGGTGAAAGCATAACTGAACCTTGGTCTGAAAAGTAGGCAAAGTAGGAGTTGCAAGAGGAATCAAAGGAAAATTCACCACCTTCCAAATATAGCCACTCACCAAGAGCAACTCACTCTCTCCTTGTTTTATGTGGTGCCAGAGTGTTGCAAAATATTCCCTTCTTAGATGTAGCTTTCTCTAGTGCATTTCACAAGAAACTTCATTTTAGATAAATGGGTTTCCCATTTTCCTTCTGCAATTTGGAAGATTACAAAATAATGGTTACTTTTGGGAAAAAAGTATTTTTATCTTGGTTTACAGACTTTTTCCTCATTGTTTCTGTTTTAAATTAATGGAACTGCACACATAAGATTTATAGAGTCAAAATATAGTGGGTATAGTATCAAATTAATCTGAGTGATTTATTAAAAATCTGAGGATGACCCCTGATCATGCAGAACCTGAAAGCATGGCTATAATGGTTTATGTGCCACTACTTGATTCATTGACCTTTCACCATGGGGGCTTTAAAGTCATTTTGTGGAAATCTTGAGGACACTATTAACCCAGCCAGCATTGCAGTCCTTGCTTTTGGCGTTTATATTAAGCTGCCTTTTTTCAAAATATCCATACAGATAACGAAGTCTAATGGAAACAGATGATTAATAAATAGTTTACCTGGGTTTTAGTCAAATAAAATATTTTATGAAGAATATATTAGATTTTAATAATTCAATGAGTATACATTTACAATTATGCAAGATAAGTTTCAAAGATCTACTACTGTATGACATAGTTGTTCAGTCGCTAAGTCATGTCTGACTCTTTGCGACCCCATAAACTTCAGCATGCCAAATGTATTGCATACTTAAAAATTTGTCAAGAAGGCAAATTCCCTGTTCTGGTGACAGTATCATGGGTGAATGCTTTTTCCAAACTCCCCAAATTGTATGCACTATCTGCAGTAATTTTGTACACTGATTATACCTCAATAAAGCTGGGGGAAAACAGAAACAGTACTTAGAGCTAACATGCAAGCTTTAATGCCTTTTTGGAAAAAAAAAAAGGAGGAGGAAGTAGAGGAAGTAGAGCAGGAGAAGAAAATACTATTTAGTCAAAGAAACTGTATATTCATAAGGCCAAACAAATTACTGTGAGTGAAAACCTAACCAACTGTAACTGTCAAACTAATTATTTAGTATCAGATGGCTCATAAAAATGTATTTGGTTGAATTTTACATGTATCAATGACCAAAGATTACCAAGAACATACCTGCATTTGAATGCACTCATTGCAGTGGGAGAGAAGGCACATCATGTGCAATTGTGAGGTATCTTAGTTAGAGGATATTCAAAATAGTTTGGTATGGGATTTGGACTTGTGTTACCAAGATTTAGGGGAGAATTTAAGGAAGCAAGGTTTCACTTTGTGTTGGATGTTACAAGAAAGTGGAACAATTATATTGTTTGTATATCAAAATATGTAATATATCATATCCATAAGGAGGAAACACTAAACCTAAGTTAAAATATTTGAGGGTTTAATGAAATAAAACATACAAAAGGATTAGTAATTCTTGTGCAGTTTGCTTATAACAATGATTACTACAGTTATTTCCTTCATTTATCTTTCTTAGAATGTTGAAAAATACTTGTGTATTAGGTATCCTCCTAAAAGATGGAGGATAAGGTGGTGTTTTCTGTGTCTTTGTGTGTAGTAATTGCTCTTTTGCATGCACAGTGACCCCGACTTGATTGAAAGGAGAAATATGTTCTCAGAGTTTCACTCAAAGTGAAACTGAAAGTGAAAGTTGCTCAGTAGTGTCCGGTGCTTTGCGACCCCATGTACTAGACAGTCTATGGAATTCTCCAGGCAGAATACTGGAATGGTTAGCCATTCCCTTCTCCTGGGCACTCAAAGCCACATTAAATAGATGATGGTATGGCATTTTAGCTTTACATTGCTTCAAATTGCACTAGAACTAGAAATAGAGTCACAGAAAGAGGAACTTAATAGATTGCATAGAGACATTTCAGCAAAGCAAATCATATACATACATATGCCTGGGAGAAGTGGCTCAGTAACATAGCTTTAAATGTATAATATTAATGACAGATTTTCCACTTATAATAGTAGAATGGGAGAAGAACAAATAAGAAACAAAATTTTGAAGTTATTAGTTTTGTGGGTTTAGATTAAAATCTGGAAAAAACAATTGAAACCAGACTTATAAACAAAGAAGGTCTCCCATCCTCTATTCTTTATTCTTTAGCATTTATTAATTTATTCATGCGTGCATTCTGCAAATATATTTGAATACATGTAATGTAAGAGGAACAAATTTTATTTATTTTGTTTTACTTAATCAATATAGATTAAAGTCTCATGGAGCTTACACTTAGCCTCAAACCTTTTTCAGCAACATTAAATAAATCATTTTATGCCATGGTGGCTGATCTAGTCACAAAGGAAAAAAGAATGGAATATAGAGAAAAATTGCAAAGGTACAGCTTTCATTTCATTGTGTTCTTTTAAAATTGAAAGTACTTTAAAAATACTAAAAATATTTTAGAAATATTTGTATAAATTACCAGCCTAATTTGATCTTACTCTTTCCTTGTTGTCATGGGTATGTGCTGCTTAGAATTGTACATATCAACCATTAAGTCAGTTGCATCTACTTAAACTTATAATCAAAAGTTAAGAACATTTTAAACATGGCAAGGAGTACATAAATTTGAAAATTCTTTAAAGGAGGACAATTTCTCAGACCATCATCTTATACAAAGCCTTTATCTATTATTATTTTCATTAGTACAACAATCTCCAACCAATATCTCTGATATTTCCCGGGTTTATCCCCTTCCAATCAATTAGTTAGTGAAAAAAAATCAATATCATTGAAGCAGTTGTATCAGCTCTTGCATAAAATTCTACATGAGCTTTCTTGAATCTTCTGAAAATTATACATCTCTAATTAAAAGACGCTTGCTCCTTGGAAGGAAAGTTATGACCAACCTAGATAGTATATTAAAAAGCAGAGACATTACTTTGCCAACCAAGGTCTGTCTAGTTAAGGCTATGGTTTTTCCCGTGGTCATGTATGGATGTGAGAGTTGGACTGTGAAGAAGGCTGATCACCGAAGAATCCATGCTTTTGAACTGTGGTGTTGGAGAAGACTCTTGAGAGTCCCTTATACTGCAAGGAGATCCAACCAGTCCACTCTAAAGGAGATCAATCCTGGATGTTCATTGGAGGGACTGATGCTAAAGCTGAAACTGCAATACTTTGGCCACCTCATGCAATAAGTTGACTCACTGGAAAAGACTCTGATGCTGGGAAAGGTTGGGGGCGGGAGGAGAAGGGGACGACCGAGAATGAGATGGCTGGATGGCATCACCGACTCTGTGGACATGGGTTTGAGTGTACTACGGGAGTTGGTGATGGACAGGGAGGCCTGGCGTGCTGTGATTCATGGGGTCGTGGAGAGTCGGACACGACTGAGCGACTGAACTGAACTGAACTGAATCTTTGATTATGTGTTTTCATTTTTCTCTTTCATCCCCTATGTTCTGATCTGACTCATCTAGTTGGGAACTGGATTATCCTTATCTGAGCCCCAACACCCATATTTGGTCTGACTAGATCCAGTTAGCACATCTGACTCAGTCTAGATTTTGGTTCTCCTGAGGTGTTTTCCCTACTTGAAAGGGCCACCCCAGCATCCCCTGTCCCAAAGGCAATGTTAAGGACTTCCCAACACTTTCATTGTTTCCCTCTCCTAGTACTTGCCATGGTTAAATGCATTTCTGTTCATACATCTGTTTTCTTTTAACCTGTAAGTTATTTGAGGTCTATTTGTTTTTCTAGTGCCTAGATTGTTCATTGTGGAGCAATAGGTACAAAATACATATTTGTTGAATAAATAAATGAATTTTTAAAAATACCATAATACAATGCCATTGACACTCTACAGGTCCACAGAAGCTGTTTCAGATTCATATCTGCTTCAGAAAAACATCTATTTCTGCTTCTTTGACTATGCCAAAGCCTTTGACTGTGTCAATCACAATAAACTGTGGAAAATTCTGAAAGAGATGGGAATACCAGACCATCTGACCTGCCTCTTGAGAAACCTGTATGCAGGTCAGGAAGCAACAGTTAGAACTGGACATGGAACAGGGAGTACGTCAAGGCTGTATATTGTCACCCTGCTTATTTAACCTATATGCAGAGTACATCATGAGGAACGCTGGGCTGGAAGAAGCACAAGCTGGAATCAAGATTGCTGGGAGAAATACCAATAACCTCAGATATGCAGATGACACCACCCTTATGGCAGAAAGTGAAGAGGAACTCAAAAGCCTCTTGAGGAAAGTGAAAGAGGAGAGTGAAAAGGTTGGCTTGAAGCTCAACATTCAGAAAACAAAGATCGTGGCATCTGGTCCCATCACTTCATGGGAAATAGATGGGGAAACAGTGGAAACAGTGTCAGACTTTATTTTTTGGGGCTCCAAAATCACTGTGGATGCTGACTGCAGCCATGAAATTAAAAGACACTTACTCCTTGGAAGGAAAGTTATGACCAACCTAGATAGCATACTAAAAAGCAGAGACATTACTTTGTCAACCAAGGTCCATCTAGTCAAGGCTATGGTTTTTCCCGTGGTCATGTATGGATGTGAGAGTTGGACTGTGAAGAAAGCTGATCACTGAAGAATCGATGCTTTTGAACTGTGGTGCTAGAGAAGACTCTTGAGAGTCCCTTGGACTGCAAGGAGATACAACCAGTCCATTCTAAAGGAGATCAATCCTGGGTGTTCATTGGAGGGACTGGTGCTAAAGCTGAAACTCCAATACTTTGGCCACCTCATGCAATGAGTTGACTCATTGGAAAAGACTCTGATGCTGGGAGAGATTGGGGGCAGGAGGAGATGGGGATGACAGAGAATGAGATGGCTGGATGGCATCACTGACTCTGTGGACATGAGTTTGAGTGAACTCCGGGAGTTGGTGATGGACAGGAAGACCTGGCGTGCTGTGATTCATGGGGTCGCAAAGAGTCGGACATGACTGAGTGACTGAACTGAACTTAACTTAGACACATAATCTGCTCATAAATGTAATATAGTGCAAATATTATACATTTATAATATTTGTTACAACCCAGTGGATTCAGGAACAGCAATAAGTAATGCAATAGATTAATAAGTTGGAGCAATACATATGAATAGTCCTATTAAGTGGATAAGTAAGTACTAGTACTATCAAATTGGAATAAGTGAATACCAATAAAGATATACTTTCAGTTGAAGTTAGATTTTACTCTCAAGAGTTTATAGTAGATCAATTTGGCTGTCAGTTAGCTACCAAATAGGTAGATAAAGGAAAAATCTTTGGTTTCTAAGCTTTCCTGGATTTCAGAATTACAGAATAGGGATTTTTAGTGTATCAATTTTGCCATAGCCTAGTAATTACAATGTTTTATATGTTTTATAAATATTATACGTTTACTTTCTAGGTATACAAATGTATATCAAAGAGTCAGACTTTGTATGTTTTGCTCTCTAAGAGATACATTTTTCTTATGACTTATAAGGCCACCTGAATTTAATTTTCCTTAGTTATCTAATAGTAAATTTACATTTTCATTAAAAATTAAAGTGACTATTCTGTATATGGTAGATGTATTAACCACTTTGCATACTAGATGAAAATAGTTCAGAATTTTTCCTTCATTTATTGATATGGTAATCTATCACATAAACATTCAATAATTATTTTACTTCAAAAATATCATCTTTTTAAAGTTATGTGTCTATTATATAGATAGATAGATACATGTGTGTGTACATATATACAGAGAAATACATATGTATATACACACAAATAGATTGTTTTTCTTCTGTTTCCAGTATTTAAAAATCCAGATTCTGAAGTCTCTTTTGGAATGGATTCCAATTTTCTCTGGGATATGTTACTCATAATTTCTTTCTTTCATTCATTTATTCGTTCATTATATGCAATGAAAAGTAATTTATCAGACACACTAGTGCTCCTCACACATGTCACTCACTTTGAGCAGTTCCTCTCATGTGGTATATTCACAGTGCAATTCTTAACCAGCTTTCTCCATACTAATTAAAGTTGGATTTGGTCAGTAGAACCCTTGTAGTTAATTTATAGACTGGGATGATTTTGCATCTGTGGTTTTTGTGACTTATTCACTGCTACGGGGACATGGTATTGAAAATGCTTTGCTATAGTTAAAGATAGAAATGTTTTTATTAAAAAAGAGATTATCACCCTTATTAAAACCTTTCTACATGAGACTGAAGGAAAGGACTTAAGCTGATTCTGCTTGCCCCATGTATGTGATTGCAGACCACCAGGCTGGTGGTTCAGATTTGTACATACTGCAATTTGATATAGTAGTTGAAAAGTGGCCAGCTAACAGGGAATTGCAGTAATCAACTTGTTGGTGAAAAAAAAAAAAATCAATGTACTGAACAGACTTTCAGTCTTATTATAAGACCAACACAAGTAAAGACAGGCAGTTGCCCTCCTTTGCCAGCAGCAATGTGGAGAGGAGGAGGGAAAAGAAAAGAAAACTGACTTCATAGCTCTAGAGGAAAAGATATCATTCAAAAGGCCACTAAATACCTACATAAAGCCTAAAATTATGAAATTTAAATTTGCTATTTCTGCCAAAATGTAAAATGAAATGACTTTATTATAAAGTCATTTAAATGAGCTAATAGAATTTTGTTCTTATTTGTATGAGCTGACTTATAATAAATTTTATGATGTTACAAAGTTACATAAAACCCAGGAAAAGTAGCAAGTGTACAGATGTTTAAATATAGGTAAATACTAGTGAGTTACATAAACCTTTTCAAATATGAATATCTAGAATAGCTTGTGTGTTGGAAATTAAACCAAACCAGATTTGGGACCTTTCTTTCATTCACCAGCATACTTTGTTTCTAGAAGTAAAACGGAGGAGGAATTAGGTGAGGGAGGAGCAGAAGAGGAAAAAAAAAAAAAAAGAAGAAAAGAGGAAAGAAGAATTATACACAAAACACTGTTGACTACTCTCTTGGGGGTGGCTAAGGCCTAAATCAATCTAGGCTGCTCTTGAAATGCAGGCATACGTTTCCAAGCATTATATTAAAATTTCATGATCAATAACGCTGAAAGCTGCAGAACATACAAGCGAAATAAGTGCTGACAATTCACAAGCATCTGAATTTAATAAAATGTCATCCTCCAGCCTCAGCAGTCGTGCCATGAGGAGATGGCCGTCCTGATTAGAATCTGTCAGATGAATCTCCATTTGTCAGGTAATAATAAACTCAGGATAGTACCTTTTGTTTCAGGTTGTGTTTATTCTCCAAAATATAGCAGTCAATTCATATTCTAATATAATTCTACTGTTTTCAACACCAAGTCAACAAATCAAACAAAGACCTTTTTTTCTCCCTTAGGGAAAAGATCCAATATTATTTACATTCTTTAATTCTGTATGTAGATAACATTCAAACTTGAGGATTTCCTCTCTCCATTAGGAAGCTTTGGTTCCAGGGGCTCTGTTTATGTATTCACACAGCAGTCATCTGGTTTTTGTGGAGCTTCCTCATCTTTGGAGTCTTACTTGTTATTTATTATGGGCATGCTCAGTCATGTCCGACTTTTTGTGACCCCACGTACGTGCCCGACTTAACACAAGGCTCCTTTATCCTTGGAATTTTCCAGGCAAGAATACTGGAATGGGTTGCCATTTTCTTCTCTGCGGAATCTTCTAGACTCAGGGATCAAACCCACATCTCCTGTGTCTCCTGCATTGGCAGGTAGATTCATTACCACTGAGCTACCTAGGAAAGACATGAAAAATGTTACCTTTTGTACTTACTGAAAAAGTCAATACCCTTTTATTTAAGATATTCTTCATAGAACCAGGCACTAAGAGATAAATATTTAGAAAACTAATGTTTTGGTCTAAAGGAAACTTCCACTTATTTGGAGGATAACGTATAATGCCAGATTAAACCTGAGAAAAGCATGATGATCTAGGAGATATCATATGTGATTGTCCAAAATATGATTTCTGCTGTCCTTTTTATTATTGAATAAATGTCTTGAGAAAGAATGGAAAAGAACTTGGTGAGTTTTTTTTTTTAATATTTGTCTCACAAACCTACTGTGTCACTCTTTGTTTTATCTATTGTTAATATTGCTATAATCTTGTACTATTATTGTCACAGGGTACAAGAATAGTCCTTAGAAGTATAATAAGTACTTGGAGTTGCCCTTAAGTTGATATAACAGCCTCTCACCATCCTGTCCATAATTATCTTTCTACTCAGTTTATTCACTTCTCATTAGTCAGGGGTTGATTAAGTTATGTATTCATTTATTTTATTTAGTTAATCAATATTCACTGATAATCCATTTATCAGAACCAGTGCACAAAACCTAAAAGATCCTTTCCTTGACTATTGCTGAAAGTTTTTGACGTTTGCTGTATCATTCTGCTTATATAAAAAACCTTTTCATTGTTATCTTATCTGTTCCATTATAGTTAAAGCTCCATTTAGAAAATAAGTTTAGTAATTTGTAAGGGTGTAAAAGTTTAGGCAAAGCTATGGTTTTTCTAGTTTTCATGTATGGATGTGAAAATTGGACTATAAAGAAAGCTGAGTGCCAAAGAATTGATGCTTTTGAACTGTGTTGCTGAAGAAGACTCTTGAGAGTCCCTTGGACTGCAAAGAGATCAAACTAGTCCATCCTAAAGGAAATCAGTCCTGAATATTCATTGGAAGGACTGATGCTGAAGCTGAAACTCCAACACTTTGGCCACCTGATGTGAAGAACTGACTCACTGGAAAACATCCTGATGCTGGGAAAGACTGAAGGTAGGAGAAGGGGACGGCAGAGAATGAGATGGTTGGAAGGCATCACCGACTCCATGGACATGAGTTTGAGTAAGCTCTGGGAGTTGTGATGGACAGGAAAGCCTGGTGTGCTGCAGTCCATGGGGTCACACAGTCAGACACAACTGAACGACTGACCTGAACAGAACTGAAAATTTAGATTACCCAGATTAGATTCAGTTGATTGAATTTATGGAGAAAATTTTAAACTATGAAAGCAGTGATTTTTTTAAAAGAAAGCTGTATTTTTTTCTTTCAATTTAAAATATGGAGTTCACTTAATGTGTTTTATACTCAGCCAATAGTATATATGTTTTGACTACTTAAGTCCACTTCCAGAATGAAAAATAAATGTTATCAGTTCAGTAGTTCAATCATGTCAGACTCATTGCGACCCCATTAACCGCAGGACGCCGGGCCTCCCTGTCCATCACCAACTCCTGGAGTCCACCCAAACCCGTGTCCATTGTGTCAGTGATGCCATCCAACCATCTCAACCTGTGTATTCCCTTCTCCTCCTGCCCTCAATCTTTCCCAGTATCAGGGTCTTTTCAAATGAGTCAGCTCTCTGCATCAGGTGGCCAAAGTATTGCAGTTCATCAGTCCCTCCAGTGAACACCCAGGACTGATCTCCTTTAGGATAGACTAGTTTGATCTCCCTTCAGTCCAAGGGACTCTCAAGAATCTTCTCCAACACCACAGCTCAAAAGCATCAATTCTTTGGTGCTCAGCTTTCTTTAAGGTCCAACTCTCACATACATATGTGACTATTGGAAAAACCATAGCCTTGACTTGATGGACTTTTGTTGGCAATATAATGTCTCTGCTTTTTAATATGCTATCTAGGTTGGTCATAACTTTCCTTCCACGGGGTAAGCATCTTTTAATTTCATGGCTGCAGTCACCATCTGCAGTGATTTTGGGGCCCAGAAAAATAAAGTCAGTCACTGTTTCCACTGTTTCCCCATCTATTTCCCATGAAGTGATGGGACCTGATGCCACAATCTTCATTTTCTGAATGTTGAGCTTTAAGACAACTTTTTCATTCTCCTCTTTCACTTTCATCAAGAGGTATTTTAGTTCCTCTTCACTTTCTTCCATAAACGTGGTGTCATCTGCATATCTGAGGTTATTGATATTTCTCCCAGCAATCTTGATTCCAGTTTGTGCTTCCTCCAGCCCAGCGTTCCTCATGATGTACTCTGCATATAATTTAAATAAGCATGGTGACAATATACAACCTCGACATACTCCTTTTCCTATTTGGAACCAGTATGTTGTTCCATGTCCAGTTATAACTGTTGCTTCCTGACCTGCATTCAGATTTCTCAAGAGGCAGGTCGGGTGGTGTGCTATTCCCATCTCTTTCAGAATTTTCCCCAGTTTACTGTGATCCATACAGTCGAAGGTTTTGGCATAGTTAATAAAGCAGAAATAGATGTTTTTCTGGTTTCTCCTTATTGTAACCATTTCAAGCAGAGGTGGTTTGTGATCATTAAATAACTGAATACAAATTAGACACTTTTCTCAAAGGAAAAGGCTTAATTTTCAGATTTTCAATAACTATTTTCCACTTGTTGCATTTGTGGTTTAAGTTGAACTCCCTAACAATTAGCTGTGTTATTCTGTGGTAAAAGAATCATTCAGACAGGAGGAAGAAACCAGCTAATCACTGTTCCTCAGAAAAGCAATATTGTGAAGACTGAACATGTAAAGAATATAAAATCCTTAAGTACTCATAATTTATAAACCATCAATTTTCCAAGCACCTCAGAAATATTGCATTAGTTGTGTAAGCTAGGCTGTGTTAACACATATTTTGACCAAAATATTTCATTGGCTCTTAATAGAATATCTGTGCAGGTTTGCAGGTCACTGAGGGCTGTTAAAAAGAAGAGACATTACTTTGCCAACAATGGTCCGTCTAGTCAAGGCTATGGTTTTTCCCGTGGTCATGTATGGATGTGAGAGTTGGACTGTGAAGAAAGCTGATCGCCGAAGAATTGATGCTTTTGAAATGTGGTGCTGGAGAAGACTCTTGAGAGTCCCTTGGACTGCAAGGAGATCCAACCAGTCCATTCTAGAGGAGATTAATCCTGGGTGTTCATTGGAAGGACTGATGCTAAAGCTGAAACTGCAATACTTTGGCCACCTCATGCAACAAGTTGACTCACTGGAAAAGACTCCGATGCTGGGAGCGATTGGGGCTAGGAGGAGACGGGGACGACAGAGAATGCGGTGGCTGGATGGCATCACTGACTTGGTGGACATGGGTTTGAGTGAACTCCAGGAGTTGGTGATGGACAGGGAGGCCTGGTGTGCTGTGGTTCATGGGGTTGCTAAGAGTCGGACACGACTGAGCGACTGAACTGAACTGAGGGCTGTTATACTGAAAGTCTTTCAAGCATTCTGTTTGCTAAATGTTTTGCTATCTTCTGCATTGGTTTTCAATGACAACCTGTTCATATCTGCAAAATCAAACCTAAGTTGTCAAGTCAATTTCCAGTTGAAGGAAGAGGGAAGAGAAAGGATGAGCGTGCATGGGAGATTTTCGTGTTCCACTGTGGCACCTAACATGTCTTTTCAAATGTGTTGTCCTACATTCAATTACAAGGCCATACTTGAAATGCAACTTAAACAAATATAAATTGGCTCTGCACCCTAAAATAAAGACACATAGCTTTTGATGAAGCACTAGAAATCGTTTGTGGAGAATGTATTTATCTGAATACACCCATTAAAGGAAGGGACTTGAATATTCTATTGATAAAAAGGAAAAAAAATAAGTCAAGTAAAAAATTGAAGAGAAATGAGAATAATTAGGAGAAGATTATGAATCAGGATGCTCTCACTGGACAATGAATATTCTGTATTTGTACTTTCCAGCCTCCAAAATGGATCCATCCCAGGATCATGCATTGCATTAAATGATAACAGTATACAACTGCCAATGGATGACAGGAGAAAAGGTGGGGAGGTCACATTAGAGATGATCACAGACATTCAGAATGCTGTTTATTTCTTCATTCTTTAATGGAAGAGGAGACAAGATGGCAAGTGGAAGAATGTGAGCTTACCCCTTTTTATGAAATACCAAAATCACAACTACTTGCTGAACCAGCACTGACAAAAAGTGCTGGTACCTATCAAAAAAGACCCTATAGCCAAAGACAATGAAGAAGCCAAATCAGAATAATACAAGGGGTTCAAGCTTGATGAAAATCAAATCCCATTCATGCCATGTTGGCAATCCACATACTGGAAAACTTATACCACAGATGTTCTCCTACAGGAATGGAAGTTCTGAGCCCCAGTGAGACCCCATACTGAGGGCCTGGCAATAGGGGAGGACCCCAGAGGATCTGG
This sequence comes from Moschus berezovskii, assembly GCF_049115385.1. Lineage (NCBI taxonomy): Eukaryota > Metazoa > Chordata > Mammalia > Artiodactyla > Moschidae > Moschus > Moschus berezovskii. The sequence goes on from NC_142464.1 coordinate 91,213,352, forward strand.
CTTTGAAGGCCAGCAGGGTTTGAGTACAGGAATTCCACCTGATTGATGGCATCACTGACTTGATTGACATGACTTTGAGCAAGCTCTGGGAGTTGGTGATGGATAGTGAAGCCTGATGTGTTGCAGTTCATGAGGTTGCAAAGACTCAGACTTGATTGAGTGACTGAACTGGGCAAATAGAAACTCCACTCTTGGAGGGCACACAGGGGGTTTTTTGTGCATCAAGACTCAGGGGAACGAAAATAGTAACCTCATAAGAGACCAAGCCAGACCTGCCTGCTAGTATTGGAGGATCTTTTTCAGAGGCAGGAGGCAGCTATGGCTCACTACAGAAACAAGGAAACTGGTTGTAGCATTTCTGTCAAGTACTCATTGGCATGAGCCCTCTTGGGGCTATTTCCTTACCATGACCTGGCCCCTACTAACAGGTTGTAGACTGCGGTGCAGAGACTCCTTAGACCAAACTACCAATAGGGCAAGAACACAGCCTCATCCTTCAGCACACAAGCTGCTTAAAGTCTTCCTGAATAAATAGTTAACTGATAAACACATCCCCTATTACAATTATGCCCACCAAAAAGACAAGACCAGTTCCATCCACCAGTGGGCAGGTACCAGTCCCTCCCACCAAGAAAGCCTGGAAAAACCTTTTAGATCATCTCATCCACCAGGGGGCAGATATCAAAAGCAAGAAGAACTGCATCTCTGTAGCCTGCACTACAGAAACCACAATTACAGAAAGCTGGACAAAAATGAGATGACAGAAGAATACGTCCCAAATGAAGGAACAAGATAAGACCTCCAAAGAACAACTAAGTGAACTGGAAATAGGCAATATATATGAAGAATAATTCAGAGTAGTAGTAGTAAAGATGATCTAAGATCTTGGAGAGAGAATGGAGGCACATATTGAGAAGATACAAGAAATGTTTAACAAAGACTTAGAAGAGTTAAAGAATAAATGGTGATGAACAATACAATAACTGGAATGAAAAATGCACTAGAAGAAATCAGTAGCAGAATAACAGGCAGAAGAGTGGAAAAGTGAGCTGAAAGACAGAATCATGGAAATCACTGTTATAGAACAGAATAAAGAAAAAAGAACAAGATAAAATGAAAGTGAGTTTATCAGTTGCATCCCACTCTTTGCAATCCCAATGGACTATGCAATCCATGGAATTCTCTAGGCCAGAATACTGGAGTGAGTAGTGTTTCCCTTCTCCAAGGATCTTCCCATCCCAGGGATCAAACCCAGGTCTCCCACATTGCAGGTGGATTCTTTACCAGCTGAGTCACAAGGGAAACCCTGCATTTCCCCAGATTATTTACCAACTGAGCTATCAGAGAAGACCTAAAATAAAATGAGAATAGTGTAAGCCTTCTGGGACAATATTAAGTGTACCAAAATTCACATTTTACAGGTCCCAGAAGGAGAAGATAAAGAACTTGAGAAAGTATTGGAAAAATATTAGCTGAAAACTTCCCTAAATGAAAAAGGAAACAGACACCCAAGTAAAGGAAGCACAGAGAGTCCCAGACAGGATAAACCCAAGGAAGAACACATAAAGGCACATTATAGTCAAACTAAGGAAATTTAAAGATAAAGAAAAAATATTAAAAGCAGCTAAAGCTGAAACTCCAATACTTTGGCCATCTCATGCGAAGAGTTGACTCACTGGAAAAGACTCTGATTCTGGGAGGGATTGGTGGCGGGAGGAGAAGGGGATGACAGAGAATGAGATGGCTGGATGGCATCACTGACTCGATAGACATGAGTTTGAGTGAACTCCGGGAGTTGGTGATGGACAGGGAGGCCTGGCGTGCTGTGATTCATGGGGTCGCGGAGAGTCAGACACGACTGAGCTACTGAACTGGACTGGACTGAAGGAAGAATAACTGAGGCAGAAGATAGGATAAGTGAGGTGGAAGATAGAATGGTGGAAATAAATGAAGCAGACAGGAAAAAAAAAAAAACAATTAAAAGAAATGAGGACAACCTCAGATACCTCTGGGACAATGTTAAATGCCCCAACATTTGATCAAAAGAGTCCCAGAAGAAGACAAAAAGAAAGGGCATGAAAAAATACTTGAGATAATAGTTGAATCCGTATCTGTATCCGTATCCGTTCCATCGCTCAGTCGTGTCCGACTCTTTGTGACCCCATGGACTGTAGCCTACCAGGCTTCTCCGTCCATGGGATTCTCCAGGCAAGAATACCGGAGTGGGTTACCGTTTCCTTCTCCAGGGGATCTTCCCGACCCCGGGATCGAACCTGGGTCTCCCGCATTGGAGGCAGATGCTTTAACCTCTGAGCCACCAGGGAAGACCGAGATAGTTGAAAACTTCCCTAAAATTGGGAAGGAAAGAGCAATCCAAGTCCAAGAAACTCAGAGAGTCCCAAACAGGATAAACCTAGGGTGAAACACCCCAGAACACATTTTAACCAAATTAGTGATGATAAAACTAAAATAACAAATATTAAAAGCAGCAAGGGAAAAACAACAAATAATACACAAGGGATTCTCATAAGGATAACAGCTGATCTTTCAATAGAAACTTCAGTCCAGAAGGGAATGGCAGGGCATACTTAAAGCAATGAAAGAGAAAAACCTACAACACAGATTACTGTACCCAGCAAGGATCTTGTTCAAATATTAAGGAGAAATCAAAAGCTTTACAGACAAGCAAAAATTGAGAGAACTCAGCACCACCAAACCAGCTCTTCAACAAATGCTAAACGATCTTCTATAGATAGGAAACACAGAAAGAGTGTATAAACTGGAACCCAAAAGAATAAAGTAAATGGCAAGGGGATCATACTTATCAATAATTACCTTAAATGTAAATGGGTTAAAGGCCCAAACCAAAAGACAGACTGGCTGAATGGATACAAAAACAAGACCCCTATATATGCTGCCTACAAGAGACCCACCTCAAAACAAGGGACACATACAGACTTAAAGTGAAGGGCTGGAAAAAGATATTTCATTCAAATGGAGACCAAAAGAAAGCAGGAGTAGCAATGCTCATATCGCATGGAATAGACTTGAAATAAAGGCCGTGAAAAGAGACAAAGAAAGACACTACATAATGATCAAAGGATCAGTCAAAGAAGAAGATATAATAATTACAAATATATATGCACACAACATAGGAGCCCTACAATATGTAAGGCAAATGTGAACAAGTATGAAAGGAGAAATTAACAGTAACACAATAATAGTGGGAGATTTTAATACGCCACTCACACCAATGGATAGATCAACTATCCACTGAAACACAAACTTTAAATGATTCGATGGACCAGTTAAACCTAATTGATATCTATAGGACATTTCACCCCAAAACAATGAATTTCACCTTTCTTTCAAGTGCACACGGAACCTTCTCCAGGATAGATCACAATCTGGGCCATAAATCTAGCCCTGGTAAATTCAAAAAAATTTATCATCTCAAACACTTTTCCAATCACAATGCTGTAAGATTCTATGTCAACTACAGGAAAAGAACTATTAAAAATACAAACATATGGAGGCTAAACAACACACTTCTGAATAACCAACAAATCATAGAAGAAATCAAAAAAGAAATAAAAATATGCATAGAAATGAATGAAAATGAAAACACAACAATTCAAAACCTATGGGATTCAGTAAAAGCAGTGCTACAGGGAAGGTTCATAGTGATACAAGCTTACATCAAGAAACAAGAGAAAAATCAAATAAATAACCCAACTCTACACCTAAAGCAACTAGAAAAAGAAGAAATGAAGAATCCCAGGGTTAGTATAAGGAAATAAATTCTAAAAATTAGGGCACAAACAAATGAAAAAGAAACAAAGGAGACCATAGCAAAAATGAACAAAGCTAAAAGCTGGTTCTTTGAGAAGATAAATAAAATAGACAAACCATTAGCCAGACTAATCAAGAAAAAAATGGTGAAGAATCAAATCAACAAAATTAGAAATGAAAATGGAGAAATCACAACAGACCACAAAGAAATACAAAGGATCACAAGAGACTACTATCAGCAACTATATGCCAATAAAATGGACAACTTGGAAGAAATGGACAAATTCTTAGAAAAGTATAACTTTCCAAAACTGAATCAGGAAGAAATAGAAAGTCTTAACAGACACATCACAAGCACAGAAATCAAAAGTGTAAGCAGAAATCTTCCAGCAAACAAAAGCCCAGGACCAGATGGCTTCACAGCTGAATTCTTCCAAAAATTTAGAGAAGAGCTAACACCCCATCCTACTCAAATTCTCCCAGAAAATTACAGAGGAAGGTAAACTTCCAAACTCATTCTATGATGATAAATCACCCTAACACCAAAACCAGACAAAGATGCCACCAATAAAGAAAACTACAGGCCAATATTACTGATGAACATAGATGCAAAAAATCCTTAACAAAACTCTAGCAAACAGAATCCAGCAATATATTTAAAAGATCATACATCATGACCCAGTGGGCTTTATCCCAGAGATGCAAGGATTCTTAAATATTCACAAATCAATCAATGTGATACACCGCATATTAACAAATTAAAAGATAAAAACCATATGATTATCTAAATATATGAAGACAAAGCTTTTGACAAAATTCAACATCCATTTATGATAAAAGTCCTCCAGAAAGCAGGCATAGAAGGAACATACCTCAACAAAATAAAAGCCAACTATGATAAACCCACAGCAAACATTATCATCAATGGTGAAAAATTGAAATAATTTCTCCTAAAGTCAGGAACAAGACAAGGGTGCCCCTTCTCACCACTGCTATTGAACATAGTTTTGGAAACTTTTGCCACAGTGATCAGAGAAGAAAAAGAAATAAAGTAATCCAGATTGGAGAAGAAGAAGTAAAACTCTCACTGCTTGCAGATGACATGATCAAAGGAAAAATACAAGAATATATAACAATTATGAATATATATGCACCCAAAACAGGAGTATTCAACACATAAGGCAAATGCTATCAACTATAAAAGTCAACAGTAACAAAATAATTTTGGGGGAATTTAACACAACACTTTAATCAATGGAAAGTTCATGGAGACAGAAAACCAATAAGGAATCATGAGCCCCAAGTAAGATATTAGACCAGATAGACATAATTGATATTTATAAAGAATTTAATTAAAAAGCAGAAAAATACACATTCTTCTCAAATACAGAAGGGACATTCTCCAGAATTTATCACATTGTAGGAGACCAATAGAGCCTCAGTAAATTTAAGAAAACTAAAATCACATCAAGCATATTTTCTGACCACAATGTTGTGATTAGAAATCAACTACACCAAAAACAACAAAACCCTGTAAAACACAGAAACACATGGAGGCAAAACAATGTACTACTAAACAACTAATGGATTACTGAAGATAAAAGGGAGATAAAGAAAACACCCAGAGATAAATGACAACATTCAGACAATCCAAAACTATCAGTTCGGTTCAGTTCAGTTGCTCAGTCGCATCCTACTATTTGTGACCCCATGAACTGCAGCACGATAGTCCTCCCTGTCCATCACCAACTCCTGGAGTCCATCCAAACCCATGTCCATTGTGTCAGCGATGTCATCCAACCATTTCATCCTCTGTCGTCCCCTTCTCCTCCTGCCCTCAATCTTTCCCAGCATCAGGGTCTTTTCAAATGAGTCATCTCTGCATCAGGTGGCCAAAGTATTGGTGTTTCAGATTCAACATCAGCCCCTCCAATGAGCACCCAAGAGTAATCTCCTTTAGGATGAACTGGTTGTATCTCCTTGCAGTCCAAGGGACTCTCAAGAGTCTTCAACACCACAGTTCAAAAGCATCAATTCTTTGGAGATCAGCTTTCTTTATAGCCCAACTCTCACATCCACACATGACTATTTGATAAACCATAGCCTTGACTAGATGGACCTTTGTTGGCAAAGTAATGTCTCTGTTTTTTAATATGCTGCCTAGGTTGGTCATAACTTTCCTTCCAAGGAGTAAGCGTCTTTTAATTTCATGGCTGCAATCACCATCTGAAGTGATTTTGGAGCCCAGAAAAATAAACTCAGTCACTGTTTCCACTGTTTCCCCATTTATTTGCCATAAAGATATGGGATCATATCTAAGATCATATGCCATGATCTTAGTTATCTGAATGTTGAGCTTTAAGACAACTTTTTCACTCTCCTCTTTCACTTTCGTCAAGAGACTCTTTAGTTCTTCTTCACTTTCTGCCTTAAGGGTGGTGTCATCTGCATATCTGAGGTTATTGATATTTCTCCCGAAAATCTTGATTCCAGCCTGTGCTTCCTCCAGCCCAGCGTTTCTCATGATGTAATCTGCATATAAGTTAAATAAGCAGGGTGACAATATACAACCTTGACATACTCCTTTTCCTATTTGGAACCAGTCTGCTGTTCCATGTCCAGTTCTAACTGTTGCTTCCTGACATGCATACAGGTTTCTCAAGAGGCAGGTCAGATGGTCTTGTATTCCCATCTCTTTCAGAATTTTCCAGTTTGTTGTGATCACACAGTCCAGGTTTTGGCATAGTCAATAAAGCAGAAATAGATGTTCTTTCGAAACTCTCTTGCTTTTTTGATGATCCAGTAGATGTTGGCAATTTAATCTCTGGTTCCTCTGCCTTTTCTAAAACCAGCTTAAACATCTGGAGGTTTATGGTTCACATATTGCTGAAGCCTGGCTTGGAGAATTTTTAGCATTACTTTACTAGCATGTGAGATGAGTGCAATTGTGGGGTAGTTTGAGCATTCTTTGGCATTGCCCTTCTCTCCAAAACTATAGGATGCAGCTAAAACACTTTTTAGAGAGAAGTTTATAACAATAAAATCCTGATTATTTGAAAAGATAAAGTTAATAAACCTTTAGCTAGACTCATCAGGTAAAAGGGAGAGGGCTCAAATTAATGAAGTTATAAATGAAAAAGAAGTTCCAGTGGACACCACAGAAAAACAAAGGATTATAAAATCTATTGCAATATACTACATACCATTAAAATGGAGAGCCTTAAAAATGGACAATTTCTTAGAAAGGTACAATCTCTCAAGCATTTAGAGAAGAGTTAACACCTATGCTTCTGAAACTATCCCAAGAATTGCAAAGGAAAGAAAACACTCCCGAATTATATGAAGCCACTCCCTCCAATGAGGGAGACCCGGGTTCGACCCATGGGTTGGGAAGATCCCCTGGAGAAGGAAATGGTAACCCACTCCAGTATTCTTACCTGGAGAATCCCAAGGACGGAGAAGCCTGGTGGGCTACAGTCCACGGGGTCACAAAGAGTCGGGCACGACTGAGCGACTTTACTTACTTCACCATCACTCTGATACCAAAACCAGACAAAGATACCACGAAAGAAAATTATAGGCAAATATCAGTGATGAACATAGATGCAAAAATCTTTAACAAAAGACTAGCAAATCAAATCTAGCAAGACATTAAAAGGATAATATACCATGATCAAATGTGATTTATCAGAGATGTGAGGATTTGTCAATATCTGAATTTCAATCAGTATGATATAAATCGAAGAATAAAAACCATATGATCCTCTCAATAGATGCAGTTACAAAATCTGATACCCACTTATGATAAAAAGTATCTAGAAAGTCAAAATAGAGGGAACCTTCCTCAATGTAACAATGACCATTTAACACAAACCTACAGCTAACATCATACTCAGCAGTGAAAACCTGAAAGCATTTCCCCAAGATTATGAACAAACATCAATGTCTACTCTCATAATTCTTATTCAACATGATTTTGGAAATCGTAGCCACAGCAGTCAGAGAAAAAAAGAAATAAAAGGAATCCAAGTTGGAAAAGAAGTCTAAAACACTCACTGTTTGCAGATGATATGATACAATGCAAAGAAAATCTGAAAGATGCTATCAGAAAAATAGTTGAGCTCATCAATCTGGTCAAGTTTCAGGATACAAAATAAATACACAGAATTCTCACATTTTTATATACTAAAAATGAAAGATCAGAAAGAGAAATTAAAGAAACAATCCTGGGGCCTTCCCAGGTAGCTCAGTGGTAAAGAATCAGGCTGCTAATGCAGGAGACATGGGTTTGACCCCTGATCTGTGTAAATCCCACATGCTGTGGAGCAACTAGGCCCATGTACCACAACTATTAACCCTCTGCCTTGGATCCAGAAGCCACCCACATGCTGTAATTACTGAAGCCCATGTGTACTAAATCCCCTCTCTGCAACAAGAGAAACCACTGCAATCTAAAGTTCACGCACTGCAATTAGAGAAAAGCTGAGGTAGCAACAAAGATTCAGCAGAACCTAAATAAATAAGTAAAACTGTTCTTAAAAAATCCCATTTACCATTACATCAAAAATAGCAAAATACTTAGGAATAAACACGTCTAAGGTGATAATGGATCTGTACTCCAAAAACTATAAGATGTTGAAAGAAATAAAAGATAGCATAAGTAGATGGAATGATATACATTGTTCTTGGATTGGAAGAAAAATATTGTCAAAATGACTACTACTCAAGACAATCATCAAATTCACTGTAGAATTATCAAATTATCATTGACATTTTTCACAGATCTAGAAAAAGTCTTAAGATTTGTATGGATACACAAAAGATCTCGAATAGCCAAGGTGAACTAGAGAAAGAAAAATGGAGCTGAGAAATGAGGCTCCTGGACTTCAGAAACTACAAAGCTGCAGTCAACAAAACAGTATGGTACTGGCACAAAAACAGACATATAGATCAATGAAACAGGATAAACAACCTAGAAATAAACCTATGGTTAATTCATCTAAAACTAAGGTGGCAAGACTATAAAATGGAGGAAATACAGTCTCTTCAATAAATGGTTCTGAGAAAACCAGACTGCTACATGTAAAAAAAAAAAGAAAGAAACAAGAACATTTTTTAACAGCATACACAAAAATATACTCAAAATGGGTTAAAATCCTAAATGCAACACCAGATACTAAGATACTATTAAACACTTAGAGGAAAATATACTCAGAACACTCTTTGATATAAATTGCAGCACTACCTTTTATAATCAATCTCCTAAAGAAATGGAAATAAAAATGAACAAATGGGATCTCATTAAACTAAAAACTTTTTTCACAGGAAAGGACACCATAATCAAAACAAAAAGACAATCCACAGAATGGGAGAAAATATTTACAAACTGTGCGACTAACAAGGCATTAATCTCCAAAATTTACAAACAGCTCATGTGACTTAATATCAAAAAAACAAACAATCAAAAAGTAGAAAGGAGACTTAAGTTTCTCCAAAGAAGACTTACAGTTGACCAAGAGGCACATGAAATGATGCTTAGCATAGCTAATTATTTGAGAAATACAAATTAAAACTTCAATGAGATATCATTTCACAACTGTCAGAATAACCATCATTAAAACGTCTATAAAAAATAAGTGTTGAGAAAGGTGTGGAGAAAAGGGGACCCTCCTACTTTGGTGGTGAGAATGTAAATTGGTACAGCCACTGTGGAGAACAGTATGCAGGTTCCTTAAGTAACTAAATATAGAGTTTCCATATGAACCAGCAATCCCACTCCTGGGCATATATCCAGAGAAAATTCTAGTTTGAAAAAATATATACACTCCAATGCACCATTATTTGCAATAATCAAAACAAGTTGTTTTTGTTGGTCATTCGCTAAGTCATGTCTGACTCTGCAACCCCAATGACTGCAGTATACCGGTCTCCTCTGTCCTCTACTGTCTCCCAGAGTTTGTTCAAATTCATATCAATTGCATCACTGCTGCTATCTAACCATCTCATTCTCCATTTCAACCTTCTCCTTTTGTCTTCAATCTTTCCCAGCATCAGGGCCTTTTCCAATGAGCCACCTCTTTCCATCAGGTGACCAAAGTGTTGGAGCTTCAGCTTCAGGATCAGTCCTTCCAATGAATATTCAGGGTGGATAGAATTGACTGGTTTGATCTCCTTGCAGTCCAAAAGATTCTCAAGAGTCTTCTCCAGCATCACAATTCAAAATAATCAATTAATTGGTGCTCAGCCTTCTTTGGAGAAGGAAATGCAACCCACTCCAGTACTCTTGCCTGGAAAATCCCATGGACAGAGAAGCCTGGTAGACTACAGTCCATGGGATCGCAAAGAGTCGGACATGACTGAGCGACTTCACTTCACTTCACAGCCTTCCTTATGGTCCAACTCTTATATCTGTACATGACTACTGGAAAAACCATAGCTTTGACTGGATGGGCTTTTGTTGGCAAAGTAATGTCTCTGCTTTTTAATACTCTGTCTAGGTTTGCCATAGCTTTCCTTCCAAAGAGCAAGCATCCTTTAATTTCTTAGCTGCAGTCACCAACTGCAATGATTTTACAGCCCAAGAAAATAAAATCTGTCTCTGCTTCTGCTTTTCCCTCTTCTATTTGTCATGAAGTGATGGGACCTGATGCCATGATATTAGTGTTTTGAATGTTGAGTTTCAAACCAGCTTTTCATTCTCCTCTTATACTCTCATCAAAAGGCTTTTTAGTTCCTCTTAACTTTCTGCCATTGGCATAGTATCAAGACATAGAAACAACTAAATGTCCATGGACAGATGAGTGGGTAAAGAAGACTTGGTACTTGTATACAGTGGAATTTTACTCAGCCATAAACATGAACAAATAATGCCATTTGTAGCAACATGCACTGGCCTAGGCATTATCATACTAAGTGAAGACTTTCAGACAGAAGAAGACAAGTATCATATGATATCACATATTTGGAATCTAAAAAATGATACAGATGAACTTTTTTACAACATAGAAATAGAGTCACAGATGTAGAAAACAAACTGACAAGTTATTAATGCCTGGGGTGAAAAGGAGGATGGGGGCTAAATTAGATTTAGATTGACATGTATACACTACTGTACCTAAAATAAATAACATATAAGGACCTATTGGGTATGGCACTTTACTCAATACTATATAATAGTCTATATGAGCAAAGAATCTAAACAAGAGTATATATAAATAGCTGCTTCATTCTGCTCTATAGCAGAAACTAACACAACATTGCTAATTAACTATACTCCAATAAAAAATAAAAAAAAAAGAATTTTATCCAATGTTCATTGCAGTGTTATTTACAATAGCTAAGACATGGAAGCAACTTAAATATCCATCAACAGATGAGTGGATAAAGATTTGTCCAATGGAATATTACTTCGCCATTAAAATGAATGAAATAATGACATTTGCAGCAACATGGATGACCTGAACTTATTTACAAAGCAGAAACAGACTCACAGACTTAGAGAATGAGTCTGGTTATGATGAGGGGAGTGGATGGTGTGAAGATCATGAATTTAGAGTTAATATTTACATACTGCTATATTTAAAATAGATAACCAACAAGGCCATATTACATAGTACAGGGAACTCTACTCAATATTCTGTAATAACCTAAATGGGAAAAGAATTTGAAAAAGAATGTATATGGATAAATAAATCTCTCTGCTGTACACCTAAAATTAACACAACATTGTTAATCAAATATATGACAATATAAAATTTAAAAAAATTGTTTTAAAGAATTAAATTTATTTAGAGGAGTATTACTCAAAATTTCATCAGCTGGATTTGCTTCAGCCTGGTAGGGTAGGTTTTTATAAGTATTTCCATACATCTTAACTTCTACTGTTTTTCTTCTATCACTGAATTTTATTAACATGTGAAAACTAGTTAAGGAAGAATAGGTGTGGACTAACCGTGGATGTACCTGTCTTCTCTTTGAAATTTTCCATAGAATTCTGTGATAAAAGTAAAATAAGTTTGCAATGAACAACAATATTCTAGAGGACCTGTAATATACTGAAAGAGTTGACAGTACACTTTAGATACATTTTTAAATGTTAATGCTAAGCTATTCTAATTATGAATGTCTAGTAATAAGATAAGATGCATCTAGGACTTGTTGTTGTTCAGTAACTCAGTTGTACCTGACTTTTTGTGACCCCATGGACTGTAGCACGCTAGGCCTCCCTGTCCTTCACTGTCTCCTGGAGTTTGCCCAAATTCATGTTTATTGCATCAGTGATACCATCCAGCTATCTCATCCTCTGACACCTTAGTCTCCTTCTGCCCTATATCTTTCCCAGCATCAGGGACTTTTTCAGTGAGTCATCTGTTCACATCAGATGACCAAAATACTGGAGCTTCAGCTTTAGTATCAGTCCCTCCAGTGAATATTCAGAGTTGATATCCTTTAAGATTGCCTGGTTTGATCTCCTTGCTGTCCAAGAGACTTTCAGTCTTCCCCAGTACCGCAAATTGAAGGCATCAGTTCTTTGACGTCCTGTCTTCTTTGTAGTTTTCCTCTCACAACCTTACATGACCATTTGGAAGACCATAGCCTTGACTACACAGACATTTTTCAGCAGAGTAATGTCTCTGCTTTTCAATACACTGTCTAAGTTTATCATCGTTTTCCTGCCAAGAAGCAATTGTCTTCTGATTTCATGGCTGTAGTCATCATCTGCAGTGATTTTGGAGCCCAAGAAGAGGGAATCTGTCCCTATTTCCATCTTTCCCCCTTCTATTTGCCATGCAGTAATGGGGCCGGATGCCATGATCTTAGCTTTTTTTTTTTTAATGTTTAGTCTTAAGCTGGCTCTTTCACTATCCTCATTCAACATAATATTGTACAGGAGGCAGCAATCAAAATAATCCCAACGAAAAAGAAAAACAAGAAGACAAAATGGTTATCTGAGGAGGCTTTATGACTAGCAGAAGAATGAAAAGAAGAGAAAAGAAAAGGAGAGAGGGAAAGGTACATCCAATTAAGCAGAGTCTCGAAGAATAGCTAGAAGAGACAAGAAGGCCTTTTTCAGTGAATGTGCTTACTTATTTCAGTCATGTCCAATTCTCTGCAACCCTATGGGCCATGGCCTGCCAGGCTCCTCTGTCCATGGGATTCTCCAGGCAAGAATATTGGGGTGGGTTGCCATTTCCTTCTCAAAATCTTCAATGAAGAGTTTTTAATAACAGAAAACAACAAAAGGGGAAAAACTAGAGAACTCTTCAGGAAAACTGGAAACATCAAGGGAACATTCTGTCCAAAGATGGGCCCAATAAAGGATAAAAATGGTAGAGACCTAGTGGAAGCTGAAGAGATCAAGAAGAGATGGAAAGACTACACAGAAGCTTTGTATAATAAAAATCTTAATGAACTGGATTACTAAGATGGTGTGGTTAGTCACCCAGAGCCAGACATTCTGGATTCCAAAGTCAAGTGGGCCTTAAAAAGCACGCTGTTAATAAAGCTAGTGGATGTGATGAAATTCCAGCAGAACTATTCCAATCCTTGAGGTAGGATGCCATCAAGGTTTTTCATTCATTATGTCAGCAAATCTGGAAGACCCAGAAATGGCCACAGGACTGGAAGAGGTCAATCCTCATCCCAATACCCAAGAAGGATAGTACCAAAGAATGTGCTAACCATTAGACAATTCCATTCATCACCCATGCTAATAAAGTCATGCTTAAAATCTTGCATGCTAGGCTTCAACATTATGTGGACCAAAAACTTCCAGATGTCCAAGCTGGGTTTAGAAAAGGAAGAGGAACTACAGATCAAATTGCCAACATACACTGGGTTATAGAGAAAACAAGGGAATTTTTGGAAAAAAAATATCTATCTGTTTCATCAACTACACTAAAGCCTTTGATTCTGTGGAGCATGACAAAATGTGGAAGGCTCTAAGAGAGATGGAAATGCCAGACTATCCTATCTGTCTCTTGAGAAACCTGTATGCAGGTCAAGAAGCAACAGTTAGAACCCTGTATGGAACAACTGATTGTTTCAAGATCAAGAAATGAGTACAATAGGGCTGTCTGCTGTTACCCTGTTTGTTTAACCTATATGCTGAGCACATCATGAGAAATCCTGGGTGGATGAGTTACAAGCTGGAATCAAGATAGGTGGGAGAAACATCAACAACCTCAGATATGTGGATGATGCCACTCTAATGGCAACTAGGCCTAGTCTCATTAAATGTGGGAGAGAATCATCTAATAATAAGTCCTTAGTTTTGCACTGAACTCTGCAGTTTAATTTTGTGCAGGGCTCTACAAATTCTTTGACACGTGTAACTTGATTTTTATTAAACCCGGTATGATGACAAAGCTGGTATTGCTCCAAAAAGCAGCTTCTTCATGCAAAGAAAACAGAGCCTACATGGTAAATAACCTACTTAATATTAAAAACAAACACACTTCTTAGAGAGAGACGCACATGCACATCCAACACCAAAAATAAATATGAGTGGAAAAAAAGAAAAATGACAACAAATAATCAAGCCTTCTGATGTGCAGCTTATTGGATACTATTGCATACACATTGTATGATATGTTTAAGTTCCGTTCCATTCCGTCCGTCGCTCAGTCGTGTCCGACTCTTTGCGACCCCGTGGACTGTAGCAAGTTAGAGTCACCTAAATACAGGATTCCAAAATTTAATAGTTCAAAACTGTACACCTTATCTAAGTTGTAACTGCTTCATTTTTAATTTCTATATTGACAGTGGTCCCTTTTACTTTTCAGACAGCACATTTTACCCTAGTTTTCAGCAGCATTCTATCAGACTTAAAGCTGTGTCATATCTGCCACTGAAGGGCTTCCCAACAGGAAATTATTACAATATTATTACCATAAGTGAAAGATAGTGACCTAAAGCAATGAGGACAGTGAGGCAGTGGTGGAGCCCTCACTCTCTGCATCTCTGCAGTAGGTAAGCTAACACATAAAAAAAGAAAAAACAACAGGGAAATGTTCAAAATATCCCCCCAAAATGTAATGACAAAAATAATAATGCTGGGCTTCTCTGATAGCTCAGTTGTTAAAGAATCCGCCTGCAATGCAGGAAACCATGGTTCGATTCCTGGCTCAGGAAGAACCCCTGGAAAAGGGATAGTCTACCCACCCCAGTATTCTTGGGCTTCCCTTGTGACTCAGCTAGTAAAGAATCCACCTGCAATGCAGGAGACATGGGTTTGATCCCTGAGTTGGGAAGATCCCCTGGAGAAAGGAAAGGCTACCCACTCCAGTATTCTGGTATGGAGTCCATGGGGTCACAAAGAGTCAGACGCGAGTGATCAACTTTCACTCACTCACACCTGAGTTAAGTTTGTATCTAAAATCAAGTACAGAGGTATAGCTTTGGCTTAATGGACCTTTCTCAGCAAAGTAATATCTCTACATTTTAGTATGCTGTCTAGGTGTCATTGCTTTCCTTCCAGGGAGTAAGTATCTTAATTTCATGGCTACAGTCACCATCCACAGTGATTTGGAGCCCAAGGAAATAAGTCTGTCACTCTTTCCACTTTCTCCCCTTCTATTTGCCATGAAGTAATGGGTCCTGATGTCATGATCTCAGTTTTGTTTTTTTTTTTAATGTTGAGCTTTAAGCCAGCTTTTTCATTGTCCTCTTTTTTAATCTCATTAAGAGAATCTTTAGTTCCTTTTCACTTTCTGTCATTAGAGTGGTATCATCTGCATATCTGAGGTTGTTGCTATCACTGGGCAATCTTGATTCCAGCTTGTGATTCATCCAGCCCTGCAGTTTGCATATTATAGTCTGCATAGAAGTTAAATAAGCAGGGTGACAATATACAGCCTTGTCTTACTCCTTTCCCAATTTTGAAACAGTCAATTGTTCCATGTTCATTTCTAACTGCTGCTTCTTGACCAGCATACAGGTTTCTCAGCAGACAGATTAAAGTGGTCTGATATTCCATTAACTCCACTGGGCCTGTGCAGCTAGTGCTCCAACTCTGTGGAATGAATAACCTTGACACCATCAAGCCTGCTAAGACAGATCTTTAATTGTCTTAAATCACTGACTTTGAAGAAGGGTAGTTGATTATAAATCACTGAGGCTAGGTCAGTCAGCTCATCTGGAAATTCTAAAAAGTTTTTCTAGGTTGATACGTTCAGAAAATCTAGTGAAGAATATATGGTAATTCCAGGAAATTAAAATACTTTAGAGAATTTTTTAAAGACAAGCTTATTCTAGGACTGCTCCTGCAGCAGTTTTCCTTGAATGAATCTCATGAGTCATCCAAGTAAATCAAGCCAAAGCTTTGGGTAATAGCTAGAATATCTGAAATGCTGCTTTCATTTAATACTCAAGTTTATAGTTTATAATATATTGTCTATAATCATGTCTATTATAAAAGAGAAACTGTTTGCTTAGTAGCTTTTATGTCTTTGTTCTGTTAAACTTGCCTCTTACAACCTGCTGAAACCTAGCACTTAAAAGAGTGTTCATGGTTTCTTTGTAAAATTGATTGTTTTAGATTACATTAGACCTGAACTGGAGTGAAAGGTAGCAAATGGAAATGTGAGTCTAAAATTAATGCATCCACATTAGTGTGGACTTTAAAGCTTAACTATTCCTCCTATGTTCTGTGTAAAAGCCGGCAATAACAAAAACAGAAGCCAAAAAAAAAGAAAAGTGTCTTATGTATGAGTGGAGGTGTGCAGCAGGTAGTACTCTCCAGAACAATGTAACATAGATATTGCCCAAAATTATTCTCTTATAAAGTATTGCCTTTACACCATATTTATTTATTTATGTGAAACACAGAATTAAATTTATATTAAATATCTCAACATTTCTGATATTTCTGTGTTACACATGTAGAAAAGACAGATTTAAATATATTTTAATGGTGACAAAACAAAGTTTAACTTTCCCCCTGCCAGTTCTAAGTTGGAAAAAAAAAATAAAGCCTTGAACTAACACCTATAGATTTCCTAAACTGTATTGCTATTCTTATCATATTCCATTTCTATCACAATGAATCCATTATTAGTTAACTCTTTATTCTTTTAGCAATTAGCACAATTTATCAGTCATGAGTATGCAACAAAAATAACCCTTGACAGATTTTTCTTCATCCTGGTTATGAAACCAGGCTTCATTTTTCCATATGGCATTCCAACTGCTGGCACACTTATTTTATTTCAGTTGGCATTGACTGCCCTATTACTGCCTTTCATTGCCTTTTCTTATCAGTATGTGTCCAAATTAACTATTTTTGCCACTTAAAGCAGAATCGTTCAATCATTACATTTTTAAAATGATGAGAACTTTTGAGCAATTGAATGAGTTTTAAACAAAAAACTAAAATTAGATGTAGACTGCATGGCAATCCATATCATTCTACATTTAATGCCTAAAACATATAAAACTTTTTAATTGCTACAGACTCTATCTTGCAGTGTTAACATGGAAAATAAAGTCAAATGTAAAGAACAGGAGAATTGCAAAAGGAGGTGTGAATTTATTCAAGTATTGTTGAAAGCAAGCTCTGTGATCAATGATAAGGCAAATAGACCTTCTGTATCTCAGTTTACTTAGTGTGTGTGTGTGTGTGATGTCTGCTCTGTGTACTTACCTCAGAGAGAATTGAGGAAAACAGGTGAAACATTTCTGAAATCTTAAATATTTGGAACAGCAAAAACCAGAAATGCTGTAATTATTAGCGTGGCATTTTTTGAATAATAACAGACCTCCATGGTGCTGTTTCTTTTCACTTAGTTTATAGTTAGGAAAAAAATAGTACAACTTTAGGAAAAATATAATTTTTAATTAAATTTTAATATATTTAGAAGTTCAGCTGTTCTAATTCCTTATTCAAGTGTATTAAAGTCAATAAGTTTTGGGAAAATGTTTGGTGTCCTGAAGTGGCAAGACTTTTAAAATTTTCTTTTGATAAAATCTTTAAGATTATTTAATAGTCTTGGTAACAGGTGGCAAGATAATATGATAAGAAAAGAATTTGTAAAAATTCAACAAAAAATTAATGGTTGTCTAAATGGTCACCAGGGCCTTCCCTGGTGGCTCAGATGGTAAAGAATCCACCTGCAATGCTGGAGACCTGGGTTCAATCCCTGGGTTGGGAAGATTTACTGGAGAAAGGCATGCAACCCTCTCCAGGATTCTTGCCTGGACAACCCCCATGGACAGAGGTGCCTACAAGTTGCTGTCCATGGGGTTGCAAAGAGTGGGACATGACTGAACAACTAAGCACAGCACAAAAACTCCTTATCTGTGACAAAATATTGGAACAAAAGAAAAATAAGATAGACTTAGAATATGATAAAAGAAGACAGTATAACCTAGAACATCCCTAAAAATCATTGCCTTTTGTTATACCTCTTTGAGAACTGGTAAAGATACACTTGTGCAAAAAGAGCTTGGTACACATGAGTGGAATCTGGTCACTGAACTCTGTAGCCAGTGAAGATGGGCAAAGATTATTCAAAAAGCTGTGCACATCAATAACAGTAATTAATTATTATTAAATTCTAATAAAAATCCACCCATGGATGTCACTATCCCTTTGCAGCATATATATTCTACAGTTACATAATATCTGATTTGCAAGCAGCGAAGCATCTATGCAAACAGCTAAGCACCGAGGTATGACCTAAATCAAATCCCTTATGATTATACAGCAGAAGTGAAAAATAGATTTAAAGGACTATATCTGATAGAGTGCCTGATGAAATATTGATGGAGGTTTGTGACATTGTACGGGAGACAGGGATCAACACCATCCCCAAGGAAAAAAATATACAAAAAAGCAAAATGGCTGTCTGAGGAGGGCTTACAAATAGCTGTGAAAAGAAGAGAAGCAAAAAGCAAAGGAGAAAAGGAAAGATTTACCCATCTGGATTCAGAGTTCCAAAGAATAGAGACATAAGAAAGCCTTCCTCAGTGATCAATGTAAAGAAATAGAGGAAAATAATAGAATGGGAAAGTAGAGCTCTCTTCAAGAATATTAGAGATACCAAAGGAACATTTCATGCAAAGATGGGCTCGATAAAGGACAGAAATGGTATGAACCTAATAGAAGCAGAAGATATTAAGAAGAGGTGGCAAGAATACACAGAAGAACTGTACAAAAAAACCTTCACAAACAAGATAATCCCGATGATGTTATCCCTCACTTAGAGCCAGACATCTTAAATTGCAAAGAAATGTTTACCTTACGAAGCATCACTACGAACAAAGCTAGTGGCGGTGATGGAATTCCAGGGAGCTATTTCAAATTCTAAAACATGATGCTATGAAACTGCTGCACTCAATATGCCAGCAAATTTGGAAAAGTAAGCAGGGGTCACAGGACTGGAAAAGGTCAGTTTTCATTCCAATCCCAAAGAAAGGAAATGCCAAAAATTGCTCAAACTACCACACAATTGTACTCATCTAGCGGGGGAGCCTGGTGGGCTTCCGTCTGTGGGGTCACACAGAGTCGGACACGACTGAAGTGACTTAGCAGCAGCAGCAGCAGCATACTAGTAAAATCATGCTCAAAATTCTCCAAGCCAGGCTTCAGCAATACATGAACCATGAACTTCTAGATGTTCAAGCTGGTTTTACAAAGGGCAGAGGAACCAGAGATCAAATTGCCAACACCTGCTGGATATTTGAAAAAACAAGAGAGTTCCAGAGTAACCTCTATATCTGCTTTATTGACTATGCCAAAGCTTTTGACTGTGTGGATCACAATAAAGTGTGGAAAATTCTGAAAGAGATGGGAATACCAGAACACCTGACCTGTCTCTTGAGAAATCTGTATGCATGTCAGGAAGAAAGTTAGAACTGGACATGGAAAAACAGACTGGTTCCAAATAGGAAAAGGAGTACGTCAAGGCTGTATATTGTCACCATACTTATTTCACTGATATGCAGAATACATCACGAGAAACGCTGGGCTGGAGGAAGCACAAGCTGGAATCAAGATTGCTGGGAGAAATATCAATAATCTCAGATATGCAGATGACACTACCCTTATGGCAGAAAGTGAAGAGGAACTCAAAAGCCTCTTGATGAGAGCGAAAAGGTTGGCTTGAAGCTCAACATTCAGAAAACAAAGATCATGGCATCTGGTCCCATCACTTCATGGGAAATAGATGTGGGAACAGTGGCTGACATTATTTTCCTGGCCTCCAAAATCACTTCAGATGGTGACTGCAGCCATGACATTAAATGATGCTTTCTCCTTGGAAGGAAAGTTTAGATAGCACATTAAAAAGCAGAGACATTACTTTGCCAATAAAGGTCTGTCTAGTCAAGGCTATGGTTTTACCAGTAGTTATCTATGAATGTGAAAGTTGGACTATAAAGAAAGTTGAGCACTGAAGAACTGATGCTTTTGAGCTGTGGTGTTGGAGAAGACTCTTGAGTCCTTGGACTGCAAGGTGATACAACCAACCCATCCTAAAGGAGATCAGTCCTGGGTGTTCATTGGAAAGACTAATGGTAAAGCTGAAACTCCAATACTTTGGCCACCTGATGCAGAGAACTGACTCAGTTAAAAAGACCCTGATGCTGGGAAAGACTGAAGGCAGGAAGAGAAGGGGACAACAGAGGATGAGATGGTTGGATGGCATCACCAACTAATGGACATGGGTTTATGTAAACTCTGGGTGTTGGTCATGGACAGGGAGGCCTGGCATGCTGCAGTCCATGGGGTCGCAAAGAGTCAGACATGACTGTGCAGCTGAACTAAAGCATCCATATTGTCACAACATACTACAAAACATGCAGTATTCAACATAGCATCTGATGGTTTCTGGGTATATACAGTCTTTCTAAGTGCTTTCAAGTGACGTATTTTGTTTCGACTTAATATGAGTTTTTGGTTGATTCTTGAAGCCACACAAGTGTGTGTTCTCCCTCAGTTCAGTTCAGTCACTCAGTCGTGTCCAACTCTTTGCGACCCCATGAATCACAGCACGCCAGGCCTCCGTGTCCATCACCAACTCCCGGAGTCCACTCAAACTCATGTCCATCGAGTCGGTGATGCCATCCAGCCATCTCGTTCTCGGTCATCCCCTTCTCCTCCCACCCCCAGTCCTTCCCAGCATCAGAGTCTTTTCCAGTGAGTCAACTCATCACATGAGGTGGCCAAAGTATTGGAGTTTCAGCTTTAGCATCAGTCCCTCCGATGAACACCCAGGATTGATCCCCTTTAGAATGGATTGGTTGGATCTCCTTGCAGTCCAGGACTCTCAAGAATCTTCTCCAGCACCACAGTTCAAAAACATCAATTCTTCGGTGATCAGCTTTCTTCACAGTCCAATTCTCACATTCGTACATGACCACTGGAAAAACCATACCTTGACTAGACGGACCTTTGTTGGCAAAGTAATGTCTCTGCTTTTTAATATACTCTCTAGGTTTGTCATAACTTTCCTTCCAAGGAGTAAGCGTCTTTTAATTTCCTGGCTTAGTAAAGACTAAATTTGTAAGGGAGAGAATAGAAAGTTTATCCTTGAAATGAACAATTTTACAACCTTGTCTCCTAAGGAAATGGGAACATCATGAATGGTCTCTTTTCTCCTTATTACAGTCTCTGACCTGCTTGGGTAGCAAGTACCTGGGAAGCAGTGAAGACTGACAGAATTTTTATTTTATTTTACTGATTATTCTCTGGTGTCACCTGCTGATGGTCTCTTTTTTCTAAAAATCAAACTGGAAGCAGTGTATCCTCATCTAATTTAAATATTTCCTTCACAATCTTAAATGTACAATTTCCACTAGCTGAGTCCTAAATTGTATCATTTCCTGCCATGACTTAGTCTGCTAATAATATCCAAAATGAGAAAAGATAGAAATAAGAGGAATAGTTTAGCTGGTCAATCAGTAGATTCAAGAAAGAAATCTTGAGCAAATTGACAAGACCATTGTTTCCTAATCTGATGCTTTGAAAGTTTCTACTAAGTTTAAGAATCAGAGTTTTCTTTTATTTACTTTTTAAAAGTAATCTATTTTGGTAGGGCTTAGTTACTATCTAATATTCAAAAGAAATAAAGTAAAGCAAATAAACCAAAAAACTGTGCAATGATGTAATAAATCATCAACACACTAACCCAAAGCTGTAACCATGTGTCTCGTTGAAGATTGTGAGAATGAGGTCTCCAGATGCATTTATGACAGTAGATGAGGTGAGAGTTAACTGGAGCAAACTACAAGCATGTCCATGCTTCATCTTAATTCATGAATCTAATCTGAAAGTTCAGCACCATTCCAATAAAGAGAGAAACGACCCTATTATCCCTTGAAAACATGGATTACATTGCAACACGTTTCCTATCAAAACGGGAATTTTTTTTCATTACTTAACACTAAAGTGCTGAAACCATTAGCATACCCTTTTAGACTTAAAACAAACATGTGTTTTATGTACATGTACCTCCCAATGGAAATCACAAGTGGTGTCACATTGCACTGTGGATCCATTAGTAACATAATGGTATCTAACCACAGGTCTTGCTAATGGTTTATATTGGAAATCAGTTTTTTCTTTTTTTTTTAATTCAAAAAGGAAAGATAGAAGGAAGGGAGGAAAAGGAGGGGAGTAGGAAACAAAAGTTCTCTCTCTTGCCCTTTAAAAAAAATTCAAATTAAATTATTTTCATTGGAGAATAATTACAATATTCACCATACTTCAAGATGAATGAATACACTGTCAGCTTAAAAATGTGTTTCTGCTGAGTAATTCAGATGTGACACCTCAAGAAAGAAATGAGTGAATCAGAAGATCCAATACTTTGAAAAAGTGTGCAAGAATTAATAAAGGGCACAGCCTATGTAATCTCATTGAATAAGATTTTTTTTTTTCCTCACAAGACAAAAGAGAATTGTAACACTTTAAAATTGGGGCATGTGGACTTAATTTGTGATGAATATCTCAGAACATACTAAAATCTGTTTGCATAAATCATATACAAAAAAAACCCAAAAAACACTAATTGGCTCCTTAGTGTGACTTACAATATCATTCTTCTGGAATATCACTTTAATTACTAGAAAGCAAAGAGAAGTAGAAAATTTATAGTTGTGAAAGAGATGAACAATTCTATTGCTGGAAAAATAGGAAAAACAATTCTATGATCAGGTTTCAAGTTTTAAAACAACTTGTGTTAGAATTATGTCTCATTTTACATACTATATTTTGGTAAGACATGAACATAAGAGACAAGACATTTTATTAAAATATATCACACTGTAAGTAAAGCCCTGATCTCTCTGACTGCTAATATGGCAGAGGATACTTGAAAGGGAATTTGTTAAAGAGATATCTGGCTTACAGATACTGTTTTTTAATGTGGAGGCCAGCTTTTTTCCAAGAAATCTAACTGCATTCTTGGTTACTGTTAGTGTCCTGAGGCCACCCGGCTCCATTAAATCTTCTCCCTTTTTTTATAGAGCCCTGCTGAGAATAGTGATTCTGATCATTATTTTCTTAGGAAAATACAGGCATATGTTCACTCATTCTGCCAGGTTGCACTTAAGTGATTAAAAATTCATGTTCCAAGTAAGAAGCTGTTAAGGAGCTAATTATTTATTCTGTTTACAAGATATGCCCCAACTGGTTAGGGAAAATGGATGCTGGGGGCTGAAGAAAGCATTAAATATATTTAGGGTGAGAAGGCCAACCTGTCTCCTGATGGGTATATTACCAAGTGGTACAAATTGAAAGAGTGCCTTAAGCAAGCAAACCACCTATTAAATAAATGAAGTATTCATTTTGGGAAGATCTGGAATATCTTTTACCTCTTAATAACCCCCCCTGCACAAAATCTTAGAAATTCATTGTCAGAGAAACTCAATTCATTATGTATCCCGAACTAGCTTGTTGAATGGAAGTACATATTTAAACTGAATACATATAGACATAGGTTTCTCAAAAAAGAATGATCAAGAAGTAAAAAGAAGTGGACTTAAGGGAGGGCAAATGCTGTATATTCAAAAAGTCATAAATCAAAAAAATGTACACTAAACTGGTAAAGAATATATTTAGAATAAAAATGCAAATGATCACTAAAAACTACTACTGAAAGCCATTTTTATAAAAACATTGAAATTATTAATATGGTTATAAATTGATGCCTGATGCAAACCTTATGAAGAAACTAATTTATATTCTATAAAATTAATTCAGTAACACTGTCAATTGTCATATTACTCTTATTTGCATAAAGGATATACAAGCTGTGGAAATAATGATAATAAAGTATGCTGTGGAGTATACATTAATATATGGTAGAGAGTCTGTCACTGGACATTCAGAAATTCTGTCCTTAAGAGAAAAGTACATGAATGAAAATATGAACTTGAAAAGGTGATTGCAAAATCTGAAACACTTAGATGATCACTTTATGAGTTTTCATTCTTTCCTGAAACTTCAGTTAGAATGTTGTCTTTCACAGGACGTGCACAGTTCAGTTCAGTTCAGTTCAGTTCAGTCTCTAAGTCTTGTCTGACTCTTTGCGACCCCATGAATCACAGCACGCCAGGCCTCCCTGTCCATCACCAACTCCTGGAGTTCACTCAAACTCATGTCCTTTGAGTCGGTGATGCCATCCAGCCATCTCATTCTCTGTTGTCCCCTTCTCCTCCTGCCCCCAATCCCTCCCAGCATCAGAGTCTTTTCCAGTGAGTCAGCTCTTTGCAGGAGGTGATATCCCTAAATAAACATATGAAATAATGTTTATTGACAGTGTTTAAATATAGGTCATTGTCATTAATAAAATAGACTGGGGTCATAAAACACACAAATAATTAGCAACATTATAGAGTTATATATTAAAATAAAAATAATTCTTAAAGAGATGGGAATACCAGACCACCTTACCTGCCTCCTGTGAAAGCTGTATGCAGGTCAAGAAGCAACAGTTAGAACTAGACATGGGACGAGGGACTGGTTCAAAATTTGGAAAGGCGTATGTCAAGGCTGTATGTTGTCACCTTGTTTATTAAACTTATATGCAGAGTATATCATGTGAAATGTCAGGCTGGATGAAGCAAAACCTGGAATCAAGACTGCAGGGAGAAATATCAATAACCTCAGACAAGCAGACAGTACTACCCTTATGGCAGAAAATGAAGAAGAATTAAAGAGCCTCTTGATGAAAGTGAAAGAGGAGAGTGAAAAAGCTGGCTTTAAACTAAACATTCAAAAAGCGAAGACCATGGCACCAGATCCCATCATGGCAAATAGATGGAGAAACACTGGAAAGAGTGACAGATTTTATTTTTTGGGCTCCAAAATCACTGCGGATGCTGATTGCAGCCATGAAATTAAAAGACACTTACTCCTTGGAAAAAAAAGCTATGACAAACCTAGACAGCATATTAAATAACAGAGACATTACTTTGCCAACCAAGGTCCGTCTAGTCAAAGCTATGGTTTTCCCAGTAGCCATATACAGATATGAGAGTTGGACCATAGAGAAGTCTGAACACAGAAGACTTGCACTTTCAAACTGTGGTTTTGGATAAGACTCTTGAGAGTCCCTTGGACTTCACAGAGATCAAACCAGTTAGTCCTAAAGGAAATCAGCCCTGAATATTGGAAACACTGATGCTGAGGCTAAAACTCCAATAATTGACCATTGATGCAAAGAACCGTCTCACTGAAAAAAAAAAATTGATGCTGGGAAACATTGAAGGCAGGAAGAGAAGGGGACGACAGAGGATGAGATGGTTGGATGGCATCACCACCTCAATGCACATGAGGTTGAACACTCTTGGACATGGTGAAGGATAGGGAAGCATGGCATACTACAGTCCATGGAATCACAAAGAGTAAGACACAACTGAGTGACTGAACAACAACAAATATAGTAAAATATACTTACACAAGTCATAATGATAATATTTAATCTTTATTATGTTTTTGATAATTTAAGACATTGTCTTAGATTATAATCTTGGGCATTTATTAGCATTACAACTACATATTTTCTAATCAAAGGAATATTATGGAATAGTTGTCATAATACCTGATTTTCTCTTGGAACCTACAATTTAAGGCTTCCACTTTTTGTTATTCCTGACAATATAGCAAATGAAATAATAAACCATAAATTTATGGCTCAAAAAATTTGACGAGTATCTCAATATTCTAGTCATTGTGAAACTTTTAGGTGTGTTAAGACTTATTTCCCATAATGGCCAGGACTGTGTGGATCACAATAAACTGTGGAAAATTCTGAAAGAGATGGGAATACCAGAACACCTGACCTGCCTCTTGAGAAACCTGTATGCAGGTCAGGAAGCAACAGTCAGAACTGGACATGGAACAACAGACTGGTTCCAAATAGGAAAAGGAGTATGTCAAGGTTGTATATTGTCACCCTGCTTATTTAACTTATATGTAGAGTACATCATGAGGAACACTGGGCTGGAAGAAGCACAAGCTGGAATCAAAATTGCTGGGAGAAATATCAATAATCTCAGATATGCAGATGACACCACCCTTATGGCAGAAAGTGAAGAGCAACTCAAAAGCCTCTTGATGAAAGTGAAAGAGGAGAGTGAAAAGGTTGGCTTGAAGCTCAACATTCAGAAAACAAAGATTGGCATCTGGTCCCATCACTTCATGGGAAATAGATGGGGAAACAATGGAAATAGTAGCTGACTTTATTTTTTTGGGCTCCACAATCACTGCGGATGCTGATTGCAGCCAGGAAATTAAAAGACGCTTACTCCTTGGAAGGAAAGTTATGACCAACCTAGATAGCATATTAAAAAGCAGAGACATTACTTTGCCAACCAAGGTCCGTCTAGTCAAGGCTATGATTTTTCCAGTGGTCATGTATGAATGTGAGAATTGGACTGTGAAGAAAGCTGATCACCAAAGAATTGATGCTTTTGAGCTGTGGTGCTGGAGAAGACTCTTGAGAGTCCCTTGGACTGCAAGGAGATTCAACCAGTCCATCCTAGAGAAGATCAATCCTGAGTGTTCATTGGAAGGACTGATGCTAAAGCTGAAACTGCAATACTTTGGCCACCTCATGTGATGAGTTGACTCACTGGAAAAGACTCTGATGCTGGGAGGGATTGGGGACAGGTGGAGAGGGGACGACAGAGAATAAGATGTCTGGCTGGATGGCATCACCAACTTGATGGACATGAGTTTGAGTGCACTGCTGGAGTTGGTGATGGACAGGGAGGCCTGACTTGCTGTGATTCATGGGGTCGCAAAGAGTTGGACACGACTGAGAGACTGAACTGAACTCAATCCAACATAATTTGAAAACATATTAGCTAAAGTTATAATGTCTAATATTTTAATTTTTTTGTATCTTATTTAACATTGCTCCATTTTGTTATTAGCTTTTTATCCTTTGTCATTATGTCTTTAGAACTTGCAAAACATTTATCAGAGCACTGATTAAATGATTATCTCCCATTAATGTACATTTTATATTGCCATTTTTCAGTCTGTAAAACTGAAGCCATTGCTTATGTAATTAGATGAAATGTGTAACAAATAAAAATATCAAAATAATATTTCTTTTTTATAAAGCTACATGCTATACTGATTTCATAATCATACAAAACAGCAGTTAAATCTCATCAAATTCATGCCACCATCTGTTTTTGTGAGTTAAATTTTATTGGAACATTGTTTTACAAAGGCCTCATGCAATAGTTCATCTGAAAGAATCTATAGATATAAAACCTGGGAATACACAGCTTTCTGCTCAGGGCGAGTTCAGGCATGCCAAATCTGGCAATTCCTAATGCAACTTGATCTTTCAACTATATTTTTTTAAATATTTCTTAGTGCTTGGTACTCGGAGAAGGCAATGGCAAGCCACTCCAGTACTCTTGCCTAGAAAAATCCCATGGATGGAGGAACCTGGTGGGCTGCAGTCCATGGGGTCGCTAAGGGTCGGACACGACTGAGCGACTTCACTTTCACTTTCACACACTGGAGAAAGAAATGGCAGCCCACTCCAGTGTTCTTGCCTGGAGAATCCCAGGGACCGGGGAGCCTGGTGGGCTTCCGTCTATGGTGTCACACAGAATCGGACACGACTGAAGTGACTTAGCAGCAGCAGCAGTGCTTGGTAAGGAAAGACTCCGATGCTCGGAGGGATTGGGGGCGGGAAGAGACTGGGACGGCAGAGAATGAGATGGATGGATGGCATCACCAACTCGATGGACATGAGTTTGAGTGAACTCCGGGATTTGGTGATGGACAGGGAGGCCTGGCGTGCTGTGATTCATGGGGTCGCAGAGAGTCGGACACGACTGAGCGACTGAACTGAACTGAACTGAAGGAAAGATTAGAATATACTCTACATCAGGTTTATCCTAATTTGATTCCAGTGAGGAATGGAAAATTATATTTACATATACTTATGCACACATATATGCATACATGTTTATACACACATAGATATATATATGCATATCTATATACATTCTTTACTTGCATTGGGAATTTTCTTATAGAAATTATCTGCATATGCACAAATATACGTATATAATATATATACACACGTTCTAAATGAACATCTACTCTTATCTACATACTTCCAGTACAATATGCTTCAGGACACAGACATCTAGAAACTGTATATTTATATATGTATGTAGATATATGAGCATGCCCCTAAGCACCTGGTACTGGAAGTGTGTGGATCATGGAGGAGTAATAACAGTTTAAAGTTTATAAAGCTTGGTGGTGGTTTAGTTGCTGAGTCGTGTCTGACTCTGTGAGCCCATGAACTTTAGCCTGCCAGGCTCCTCTGTCCATGAGATTATCCAAGCAAGAATACTGGAGTGGGTTGCCATTTCCTTCTCCAGGGGATCTTCCCAATTCAGGAATCAAACCCGGCTCTCCTGCACTGCAGGCAGATTCTTTACCAACTGAGCTACAAGGGGAGAGCTTGAAGTCTATGGAAACTTCTCCAATATTCAGATATTCAAAGTTATAAGTGAAAAAATTTGGTTCTTGTAATAGTCTAGTTAAAATGAAGTTTTTTTCTGGTTAGGAATATACTTGATTATGCAGCATGTATCAGTATAATAATAGATTTTTTAAACACCATTTTGTGTTGTGTATGTGCATGTTAAGTCGCCTCAATTGTGTCTGACTCTTTGAGATCCTATGGACTGTAGCTCACTGGCCTTCTCTGTCCATGGGATTTTCCAGCAAGAATACTGGAGTGGGTTGCCCTGCCCTCCTGAAGGGGATCTTCCCGACCCAGTGATGGAACCTGAATCTTTTATGTCTCCTGTATTTGCAGGCAGGTTCTTTACTACTAGCATCACCTGGGAAGCCACCTACTTGGGAAGCCCCACATCAGTTTATAAGTAGTAAATAATGCATTTTGTTAATAGTGAATAATACTGCTACAGGAAAGATTGGTTTATCTTTCCCTTTTCACTTTATAAAACTTTCAATTTAAAATTTAAATTATGTTTTTTATAATTACAATTTATAAAGTTACTGTCAAATAAAGAGGCTATCAAATAACACAGATTCAAAGTATAGGAGGCACTGACTTAAAGAAACAAAATAATGGTTATGGTGGGGTGTGTTGGGGGAAGGGATAGATTGCGAGTTACAGATTGGCATGTACACACTGCTACATTTAAAATAGATAACCCTGAAGTACCTACTGTATAGCACAGGGAACTCTGATCAGTAATTTGTGATAACCTAAGTGGGAAAAAATTTTTGAAAAAGAGTGGAAACATATATATGTGTAACTGAATCACATTGCTGTACACCTGAAACTACCCAACATTGTTAATCAACTATTCTCTAACATAAAATAAAAACAAAAAATTAAAAAACAAACAAACAAACAGTGCCCTAAAAAAAATGTACAGGGGCAAAGTGTTACAAAAGATGTGTCAGGAACTTAATATAAGTACTATGTTGTTTTTCTGGATTTTGAGTTGTTAATCAAAAACTCAAACCTCAAATCATTGTCAGACCTTTGGAGAACAAAGATGCCACCTCTGTGAGATTGGCAGAATAGACAAATACTTGCATGGGGAGAAAAGTTATTAATCCATACATCTTGTAAAATAGTATTTCTCTTACTTGGATCCTCCTGTTTCCAAAATTGAACAATTCTGCATTCACTATTTAGTTTTGCATTCACTTTGGTTTTCTTCAAACAACAAATTTGACTGGATGAAATGAAAAATTATCATTTAAAGCTAGATATGAATCATCAGATCATTCATTTATTCATTTATTTCATTTCTTACAGCAGGTAAAATAGGGCAACTTGAGATCAATAAGGGAGAAAGGAATTGTTAGGAAATAGCAAAGAAAGAAAGAACAGGTAGAGAGGAAGTATCAACAAAGACAAATTTACCAGCAATCGTTGTGACTAACTTCATCTTTCAGCTTAGAATTCTGGAACCTCCACAGTAATGACCTTAAATGTAAGTGGAGTAAATGCTCTGTCCACAGTACTTAAAATTAGTAGCCTGGTGAATAGAAAATATTTACCTATTTTGTGCAAAATATTAATATGCCTTGTGTATTCCTAGAGTCATTTCTAGGGAAGTCAAATCATGGGCAGTAGTAAAAATTCTGTGAGTTTGATCAGTTATCACTTTTACAGATGAAGAATCTGAGGCAAATTAAATATCTTACTTAGGTTCTCATAAGCTGGGGACATAACAAGGATAAGAGCTGAAATCTTTCTGTTCTGGTGCTTGAGTTGTAATTCTTCGGCTGGGTAGGGGTCCTCCACTAGTACATTTCCCTCAAGCTTATCCCCAGTTGCATCATCCTTTCCCACTTTTCTCCCTTTTACTAAACTGGCACAAATCTTCCCTTAAAAATTTCTGACACCAATTATTCCTTAGTTGATAATAGTACCAAAAATCTTAGGTTATTTGCTTTAGACTTGTTTTTAACTTTACAAATGTACAAACTGGAATGCAGAGGAAAAGTTGATGAGGGTTATTGCTTTGGACGTAAACTTTTTTGGGTGAAAACTGAAGAATATCTAAGCTTTTGGGAGACATAATAAAAAGAGACTAAATTATACTCCAGTATTTTTCCAGACCTTCCAAGTCTCAGGAGAACATTTTTTCCTTTTTAAAAAACTAACATTTTTAGTTTACACTCCTCATTTATTAAAGGAAGAATTTTTCTTAGGTGAAACCAGAACATTGGTAATATTAAAGTGAAGTTTACAATTTGTGGTAAATAATAACTGAATATATGTATTTATATTTCTTTATAGCATATTATCAGGTTGTCAAATACATCAATGTAGTGTAGAAACAAAATACTAATCAAGTTATTTTAAGTTGATCAGAATATAACTTAGGAAAAATAACCCATGAAACTAATTATTTGGAATACATTCCAAAGTAAAACTATGTAAACTATTCTTATTTTTCAAAATATGGGAAGACTATATGCTTACTCCTTGGAAGGAAAGTTATGGCCAACGTAGATGGCATATTAAAAAGCAGAGACATTACTTTGTCAACAAAGGTCTGTCTAGTCAAGGCTATGGCTTTTCCAGTAATCGTGTACGGATGTGAGAGTTGGAATATAAAGAAAGCTGAGCACAGAAGAATTGATGCCTTTGAACTGTGGCATTGGAGAAGATTCTTGAGTCTCTTGGACTGCAAGGTGCTCTAACCAGTCCATTCTAAAGGAGATCAGTCCTGGGTATTCATTGGAAGGACTGATGTTGAAGCGGAAACTCCAATACTTTGGCCACCTAATGTGAAGAGCTGACTCATTTGAAAAGACCCTGATGCCGGGTTGAGGGCAGGAGGAGAAGTGGACAACAGAGAATGAGATGGTTGGTTGGCAATCACCGACTCGATGGACATGGGTTTGGGTAATCTCTGGGAGTTGGTGATGGACAGGGAGGCCTGGCGTGCTGCCATTCATGGGGTTGCAGAGTCAGACACGACTGAGCGACTGAACTGAACTGAACTGCTATGCCTATCCAAAAAAGCTGTGTCTCACTGAAAAGTATTTCTCAAATACCCATGATGCTTTTCTTCCCCTGATTTTAGAAATAATGACACATTCTTTTGACTATCTTTGTGATGAAAATTCTGCACTCATTGGTAATGAATTAGTTTTGGAAACCATGAAAAGTGTAGAGTCAAGTCCAATGAACATTTTCTTGCTAAACAACCAATTACCATCAGTTCTGAAACACTGGATATTTATTTATAGGATTCTGCAAGTAATTTATTAAAGAACCCACCCCCATACCAAACTATAGTACATTAAGTAAAAACATTATTATTAAATGGGGCTGTAGATTTGAAAAGGTGCTACCTTAAAGCAAGAATTTAATGTCAGTTTTGCTGAGAAACAGAACAAACAAAAACTGATTTTGTTATAGACAAATTGATATAATAATGTACATGAGTATCATGGGTTTTATCATGCCCATGATAAATTTTGTTCATAACTGTTCACCTCTGAGTTTTCTGTTCATACTATATTTCTTTCTGAAAGTAGAAACACATTTACTTTTCATTTCAGTATTTATTAGTGTAAAATAGAAACAAAAATTCCCATATATCCCAACACCTTTGTAATAATCACACTAAAGTTTAGGTGCCTCAAAATAGGGGAAAAGTCTAAACAAGACCAAAATCAAATAAATCAATCAAAGATTCTACAAGTGCTGTTTTTCAAACAGACTTTGCCTAAGTTACTATTACCAGTAAAAAATTTATAAACTCTATGTACATCTGTATGAAAATTATATATATATATATCTATACAAGAATTCTTTTATATATAAGTTCCTTTAATGGGAGAAATTAAAAAACTATTAATAGCAGTGGAAGTCAGTGAAATATACAAAATATACCAGGAATTTAGGTAATTTTACTCTGAAGTATCAAATGACTTATTGCAGTCTCTTCTGTTGTTTCTTTACACATTAATACATTTGCAGGCCTCTCAGAGCCTGCAGTTACTTTTGGCTGCAGATGTCTATCATTTCTGATATATTGCAATTCCTTTTGAACTGGAAATTTTTCTTAATTGCAGTAAGTAGTTAAATGTTTTAAACAAAAAGAAATAATTCCCAAATTAAATAGATAAAGTGAAAATGAATAATAATAATGTCATTATGAATATTTCAAGTAATTGTGAAAATTCCAAGAATCTAATAATCGGGCTGAGATTTTCTGTTTTCTTTCCTCTAAGAAAACTCTCTGATACTTTGTCATGGGAATCTGTGTGCATGTACATGTATGTGTTTGTTTATATGTATGTGAGTATGTATTTTAGTTCCTCTTAAAAAAACTAGGCATTTTTTCTGGTGGTGGTGGTGTTTAGTCATTAAGTTGTCTCCAACTCTTTTGTGACCCCATGGACTGTATCCCGGGACCCAGAGACACAACAGAGACTAAGACAGAACTGTGTTTGAGTGTCTCCTGTAGAGGTATAGGTCAGTAGTGGACTACCGCAGGGGCAGGGGCTGTGGGTGCAGAGGACCTGGGTATGGCATAAGCCCTCTTGGAGGAGGTCATCATTAACCCCACCATAGAGCTGCCAGAACTTACACAGTACTGGGGAAACAGATTTGGCAGGCCCAAACAGAACCTTGCGCGCACCATGACCCAGGGGAAAGGAGCAGTGACCCCACAAGATACTGACCCAGACTTGCCTGTAAAGTGTCCAAGGGTCTCCAGTGGAGGTGTGAGTCAGCAGTGGCCTGCTACAGGGCTGGGGGCACTGAGTGTAGCAGTACATGCATGGGATCTTTTGAGGGAGGTACCCTTATCTTCATTACCTCCGCCATAATTTGGCCCCAGGTAAGGTCAGTCTTCATTCCAAACCCAAAGAAAGGCAATGCCAAAGAATGCTCAAACTACTGCACAATTGCACTCATCTCACACGCTAGTAAATTCATGCTCAAAATTCTCCAAGCCAGGCTTCAGCAATACATGAACTGTGAAATTCCAGATGTTCAAGCAGGTTTTAAAAAAGGCAGAGGCACCAGAGATCAAATTGCCAACATCTGCTGGATCATGGAGAAAGCAAGAGAGTTCCAGAAAAACATCTATTTCTGCTTCATTGACTATGCCAAAGCCTTTGACTGTGTGGATCACAATAAACTGTGGAAAATTCTGAAAGAGATGAGAATACCAGAACACCTGACCTGTCTCTTGAGAAACCTGTATGCAGGTCAGGAAGCAACAGTTAGAACTGGACATGGAACAACAGACTGGTTCCAAATAGGAAAAGGAGTACATCAAGGCTGTATAATGTCACCCTGCTTATTTAACTTATATGCAGAGGACATCATGAGGAACGCTGGGCTGGAAGAAGCACAAGCTGGAATCAAGATTGCTGGGAGAAATATCAATAACCTCAGATATGCAGATGAAACCACCCTTATGGCAGAAAGTGAAGAGGAACTCAAAAGCCTCTTGATGAAAGTGAAAGAGGAGAGTGAAAAGGTTGGCTTGAAGCTCAACATTCAGAAAACAAAGATTGGCATCTGGTCCCATCACTTCATGGGAAATAGATGGGAAACAGTGGAAGCAGTGTCAGACTTTTTATTTTTTTGGGCTCCAAAATCTTTGTGGATGCTGATTGCAGCCATGAAATTAAAAGACGCTTACTTCTTGGAAGGAAAGCTATGACCAACCTAGATAGCATATTAAAAAGCAGAGACATTATTTTGCCAAACAGGTCCGTCTAGTCAAGGCTATGGTGTTTCCCGTGGTCATGTATGGATGTGAGAGTTGGATTGTGAAGAAAGCTGATCGCCTAAGAATTGATGCTTTTGAACTGTGGTGCTGGAGAAGACTCTTGAGAGTCCCTTGGACTGCAAGGAGATCCAACCAGTCCATTCTAGAGGAGATCAATCCTGGGTGTTCATTGGAAGGACTGATGCTGAAGCTGAAACTCCAATACTTTGACCACCTCATAAGAGGACCTGACTCACTAGATATTTCTCCTGGCAAACTTGATTCCAGTTTGTTCTTCTTCCAGCCCAGCGTTCCTCATGATGTACTCTGCATAGAAGTTAAATAAGCAGGGTGACAATATACAACCTTGACGTACTCCTTTTCCTATTGTTCCATGTCCAGTTCTTACTGTTGCTTCCTGACCTGCATACAGGTTTCTCAAGAGGCAGGTCAGGTGGTCTGGTATTCCCATCTCTTTCAGAATGTTCCATAGTTTATTTTGATCCACACAGTCAAAGGCTCTGGCATAGTCAAAAAAGAGCGATATTGCATAGGAACCTGGAATGTTAGGTCCATGAATCAAGGCAAATTGGAAGTGATCAAGCAGGAGGTGACAAGAGTGAATATTGACATTTTAGGAATCAGTGATCTAAAATGGACTGGAATGGGTGAATTTAACTCAGATGACCATTATATCTACTACTGTGGGAAAGGATCACTTAGAAGAAATGGAGTAGCCATCATAGTGAACAAAAGAGTCCAAAATGGAGTGCTTGGATGCAATCTCAAAAAAGACAGAATGATCTCTGTTCGTTTCCAAAGCAAACCATTCAATATCACAGTAATCCAAGCCTATTCCCCAATCAGTAATGCTGAAGAAGCAGAAATTGAATGATTCTATAGAGACTTAGAAGACCTTCTAGAACTAACACCCAAAAAAGACGTCGTTTTCATTATAGGGAACTGGAATGCAAAAGGAAGAAGTCAAGAAACACCTGGAATAACAGGCAAATTTGGCCTTGCAGTACAGAATGAAGCAGGGCAAATGCTAATAGAGTTCTGCCAAGAAAACACCCTGGTCATAGCAAATACTCTCTTCTAAAAATACAAGAGAAGACTCTACACATGGGCATCACAACATGGTCAATACTGAAATCTGATGGATTATATTCTTTGCAGCCAAAGATGCAGAAGTTCTATACATTCAGCAAAAACAAGATCTGGAGCTGACTGTGGCTGAGATTGTGAACTCCTTAATGCCAAATTCAGACTTAAATTGAAGAAAGTATGGCACACCACAAAACCATTCGTGTATGACGTTAATCAAACCCCTTAAAATTATACAGTGGAAATGACAAATAGATTCAAGGGATTAGATCTGATAGAGTGGCTAATGAACTATGGATGGAGGTTCCTGATGTTGTACAGGAGACAGGAATCAAGACCATCTCCAAGAAAAATAAATGAAAAAGGCAAAATGGTAGTCTGAGGAGGCCTTACAAATAGCTTAGAAAAGGAGAGAAGCAAAGGGCAAAGGAGAAAAAGAAAGATATACCCATTTGAATGCAGAGTTCCAAAGAATAGCGAGGAGAGATAAGAAAGTCTTCCTCAGAGATTAGTTCAAAGAAACAGAGGAAAACAGTAGAATGGGAAAGTCTAGACTCTTCAAGAAAATTAGAGATACCAATGGAATGTTTCAGGAAAAGATAGGCTCAATAAAGGACAGAAATGGTATGGACTTAATAAAAACAAAAGATATTAATAAGAGGTGGCAAGAATACACAGAAGAACTGTTCTAAAAAGATCTCCATGAACCAGACAATCACGATAATGTGATCACTCACCTAGAGCAGACATCCTAGAATGCAAAGTCAAGTTGGCCTTACAAAGCAGAGGTGATGGAATTCCAGTTGAGCTATTTCAAATCCTAAAAGATGATGCTGTGAAAGTGCTGTACTCAATATGCCAGCAAATTTGGAAAACTCAGCAGTGGCCATGGGACTGGAAAAGGTCAGTTTTCTTTCCAATCCCAAAGGAAGACAAGGCCAAAGAATGCTCTAACTACCACACAATTGCACTCATCTCACACCCTTGGAAAGTAATACTCAAAATTCTCCAAGCCAGGCTTCAACAGTATATGCACTGTGAACTTCCAGATGTTCAAGCTGGATTTAGAAAAGGCAGAGGAACCAGAAATCAAATTGCCAACATCTGCTGGATCATCAAAAAAGCAAGAGAGTTACTGAAAAACATCTACTTCTGCTTTATTGACTATGTCAAAGCTTGTGACTGTGTGGACCACAGCAACGTCTGGAAAATTCTGAAAGAGATGGGACTACCTGAGAGCCTGACCTGCCTCCTGAGAAATCTGTATGCAGGTCAGGAAGCAACTGTTAGAACTGGACATGGAACAACAGAGTGGTTCCAAATAAGAAAAGGGGTACATCAAGGCTGTATATTGTCACCATGCTTATTTAACTAATATGCAGATTACAACATGAGAAATGCTGGGCTGGATGAAGCACAAGCTGGAATCAAGATTGCCAGGAGAAATATGAATAACCTCAGATATGCAGATGACACCACCCTTATGGCAGAAAGTGTAGAAGAACTAAAGAGCCTCTTGATGAAAGTGAAAGAGAAGAGTGAAAAAGTTGCCTTAAAGCTCAACATTCAGAAAACTAATATCATGGCATCTGTGGCATCTGGTCCCATCAATTCATGGCAAATAGATGAGGAAACAGTGGAAACAGTGGCAGACTTTATTTTGGGAGGCTCCAAAAGCACTGCAGATGTTGATTGCAGTCATGCAATTAAAAGACGCTTACTCCCTAAAAGGAAAGTTATGACCAACCTAGACAGCATATTAAAAAGCAGAGACATTACTTGCCATCTAGTCATCTAAAAGTCCATGTAGTCAAAGCAATGGTTTTTCCAGCAGTCATGTATGGATATGAGAGTTGGATTCTAAATAATGCTGAGCACTGAAGAATTGATGCTTTTGAACTGTGGTGTTGGAGAAGACTCTTGAGAGTCCCTTCGACAGCAAGGAGATCCAACCAGTCCATCCTAAAGAAAATCAGTCCTGAATATTCATTGGAAGGACTAATGCTGAAGCTAAAACTCCAATACTCTGGCCACCTAATATGAAGAACTGACTCATTCGAAAAGACCTTGATGCTGGGAATGACTGAAGGCAGGAAGAGAAGGGTACTACAGAGGATGAGATGGTTTAATGGCATCACTGACTCAGTGGACATGAGTTTAAGTGAACTCCAGGGGTTGCTGACTGACAGGGAAGCATGGAGTGCTGCAGTCATGGGGTTGCAAAGAGTCATACATGACTAAACAACTGACCTGAACTTAACTGAACTGGACTGTAGCCCGCCAGCTTTCTCTGTCCATGAGTTTTCCCAGGCAAGAATGCTGGAGTGGGTTGCCATTTCCTTCTTCAAGGGGTCTTCCTCCCCCAGGGATGAAACCTTTGTCTCCTGCATTGGCAGGCAGATTCTTTACCACTGAACCACTTGGGATGCCCCAATCGTTATTTAGACATTAGCTATTTGTTCTTGACACTCATGATCCATAAATGTCATGGTAAATGAGAGGTGCATGACTTTAATTCAGTTAAATCTCATAGGTCATGATATAGCCAAGAAATTTTGCAGTTAAAAGTAGCTACTCCCCTCAGCATGAATGCAAAAAGAAAGGAACTCTATGCTTTAATGCAACTGGAGGATTGGAAGGTGGAGTATTGAATATTTTTCTGAAAAAATGTATTATTTAAATGTCATTCCTGTAGCTTCGAACCTTATTCATGCAGTAGAAACATAATGATGATTACTCAATATGACTATTTGACTAGATTTAAGCATGCAAAAAGTCTATTTAGATCTCTCATAATTCTCCATAAGCCACATGACTAAATAGCATTTTAAAAAGTGAGAAAACAATATCTCAGTCTTGTGAGCCTCACTAAAGAAATGTATAATAGATTTTCACAAAGAGTTTTCTTGGGTTGCTAATGCATACTGGTTTTATTAATTTACCAACAGACTTTGCCTAGTTGTTCCCACCTTAAAGAAGATTATAATAGTAGAAACAAAATGAGTGCAGGAAGAGTCAGGATAAAGAAGTGCCAAAGACATGTACGTTTTGGTTTTGTTTGCTTTTTAACATGGTCAACAATTTCAAAATGTCAGACACATCTGAGAGGTGTTACAAGTTCTCTGTTCCTGAGAAATATCACCTTAATAAACAATCCAACTGCACTTTCTTAGCATCTCCTCCTACTGCTCCTTTCTTTTTTTGTTTTAAGTTGTTGCTTTAAATATTGCTGAGAGTGTGTGTGTGTGTTTGTGTTAAAGAGAGTGCAAATGTTGTACTTTACCTTTTTTCCTTAACTAAGCATCCATTCTAACGATGTAACTTCAGGATGATATATAGCACTTTATCTCTGGCAACCTGCTTTCTATGTCTAGTCTTCCATCATATTCTTGCAGAGCCTTAACACTCTTAGAGGTAAACTTGTAGGGAGAGGTCATCTCTGGGTGAAACCTTATTTTTTAGCTTAAATTTTAAATTGAACTCTTTTAACGCAGCTTGATTGTCAGTAAGAGTTAGTCAAATTTCAGCTGAATAAATTAAGATGAATTTCATACTAGAAAGACAGAGATAATCTATTAACTTTCTTTTAATTCGGAGTTATATCTGCCTGTTTTTATGTAAGGGAAAGTAGAAAGAAGAGGGAGTAAACAAACAAAAAATCCTTTAAAGCAAAATTATAACCTTGAATTGTTATTAAGAACATAATAGTCCACATTTAATGTTATAAAATTAGAATTCAAGTGCATGTCACTAAACTTGTATACCGCTTGGCTAAATTTGGTGAAAATATTTATTTACTTCAGTTCAGTTTAGTCACTCAGTCATGTCTGACTCTTTACAGCCCCATGGACTGCAGCATGCCAGGACTTCCTGTCCATCACCAACTCCTGGAGTTTACTCAAACTCATGTCCATTGAGTCGGTGATGCCACCCAACCATCTCATCCTCTGTCGTCCCTTTCTCTTCCTGCCTTCAATCTTTCCCAGCATCAGGGTCTTTTCCAATGAGTCAGCTCTTCACATCAGGTGGCCAAAGTATTGGAGTTTCAGCTTCAGCATCAGACCTTCCAGTGAACACCCAGGACTGATCTCCTTTAGGATGGACTGGTTGAATCTCCTTGCAGTCCAAGGGACTCTCAAGGGTCTTCTCCAACACCACAGTTGAAAAGCATCAATTCTTTGGCACTCAGCTTTCCTTAGAATCCAACTCTCACATCCATACATCACTACTGGGAAAACCATATCTTTGACTAGATGGATCTTTGTTGGTAAAGTAATGTCTCTGCTTTTTAATATGCTATCTAGAGTGGCCAGAACTTTTCTCCCAAGGAGCAAGTGTCTTTTAATTCCATGGCTGCAGTCACCATCTGCGGTGATTTTGGAGCCCAAAAATATAAAGTTTGTCACTGTTTCCACTGTTTCCCCATCTATTTCCCATGAAGTGATGGGACCAGATGCCATGATCTTATTTTCTGAATGTTGAGTTTTAAGCCAACTTTTTCAAGCTCCTCTTTCAATTTCATAAAAAAAAAATTACATCTCAAATAATATAGTATATAACTTTTGTGAGCAATGCACTGTCATTATTGTTAATGTGTTGCCCGAACAGAAAGAAGTCATTACTTAATTTCTACTTTCAATGGTGTTACAAGTTAACTAAAGAATACATGTTCAGCCAAAAGCTGGTTAAATAAAAATGTTTATAAGTATTTAATAACATATGGCAAATTGCATTATTTAGAATGAAGGACAATATTGTAGGAGGAGAGAAAGATGATCACAGAAGACTTGCAATTCATTGAACAATCAGTAATCTCTGTGAGACCACCAAACTATGTCTATCTCATTCTCTTTGGTGTTTTCTCAGTGCTTTTCCCATCAGAGAAGATAAATTAAAAAAAACCTGACATTTTCTTAGGGTAAGTCTGACCATCAGAAGCTTGATTGTGTAATTATTTAAAGGATTACAAAGTTAAATTTGGGCTCATTTTCTGTTTCATCAGAGGCATGGAGATCACTACTATCAAATTATACAATTAGTTGTTATCAGGTCACTTTGGAGGACCTGCAAAATCAATATTTATCCAAATACTGTATATATAGCTCAAAATTCATCACCCAATTTGAGATAATAAAAGACTGGTGATGGCTTATGTGCCAACTTTACTGGAACAAGGGATATCCAGCTAGCTGGTTAATGCTTATTTGGAGCATGCCTGTGAGGGTGTTTCAGAAAGAGATCAGCATTTAAACTGGTGGATAGAGTAAACAGTTAACCCTTTCCAATGTGAATGGTCATATCCAATTCATTTAGGGCCCAGATAGAACAAAAACTCAAAGAAAGTTGACTCACTCTATTGCTGTCATATTGAGCAAGAAGCTAGATCTTCTACTGTCCTCAGAGATCCTGGATCTGTGGCTTTTAGATCAAGACTGGAATCTACACCATGAGCTCTCTAGCTTTCAGGCCTTTAGATTTTACCACTGGCTCTCCTGGGATCCCCAGCTTGCAGATGGAAGATGGTGGGACTTTTCAGTCTCCACAATAGGTGAGCCAGGACCTTACAATATTTCCTCATATGTATATTAATATATTCCATTCGTTCTATTTTTCTGGAAACCCTGACTAACACATGACATAAAAATGAATGGTTTGGCTGAGCCATGGTGGGAGCAGGTATGCATGTCTCTCTGAGCTATCCAGCTCCATTCTTGTCTCTGTGGCAACACCCATACCCTCCATTGCCATGACTGAACAGATGGTGCACATGGCACCCTCAAGGGCCACAATGATTGGATGACCCAGATTGCTACTACTCCCCAGTTTCCAGACATGATACTCTCTGCCTCTGGGGACAAGACCATTGTTATGCGGAAGCTGACCAGAGATGAGATGAACTATGTTTTCCCACAGTGTGCTCTCTGGGATCACTCTCACTTTGTTAGTGGTAATCTCCTCAGATGGCCAGTTTGCCCTCTCAGGCTCCGGGGATGGAACCCTTTACCTCTGGGATATCACAATGGGCACCAACATGCACCACACCGGGAATGTGCTGCGTGTGGACTTTTCTGACAACTGGCAAATTGCCTCTGGCTCCTGAGACAAAACCATCAAACTATGGAATATTTTGCTGCTGCTGCTGCTGCTAAGTCTCTTCAGTCGTGTCTGATTCTGTGCGACCGAATAGACGGCAGCCCACCAGGCTCCCCAGTCCCTGGGATTTTCCAGGCAAGAGTACTGGAGTGGGTTGCCATTGCCTTCTCCAATGCATGAAAGTGAAAAGTGAAAGTGAAGTCACAGTCGTATCCGACTTAGCGACCCCATGGACCGCAGCCTACCAGGCTCCTCTGTCCATGTCCATGGGATTTTCCAGGCAAGTGTACTGGAGTGGGTTACCATTGTCTTCTCCAATGGAATACTCTAGGTGAATGTATGTATACTGTCCAGAATGAGAGTCGATCAGAGTGAGTGTCTTGTGTCGGTTTCTTGCCCAACAACAGCAATCCCATCATTCTTTCCTGTGGCTGTGACAAACTAGTCAAGGTATGGAACTTTGCAAAGTGTAAGCTGAAGCACAACCACATCGGCCACACAGGTTACCTGAACATTGTGGCCATCCCTCCAGATAGATCCTTCTGTGCTTCTGGAGGCAATGATGGACAGGCCATGTTGTGGGATCTGAATGAAGGCAAGCACCTTTATACACTAGATGGTGAGGACATCATCAGTGCCCTGTGCTTTAATACCAACCACTACTGGCTCCGTGCTGTCACGGGTCCTAGCATTAAGATCTGGGACTGGGAGGCAAGATCACTGTAGATGTACTGAAACAAGACATTATTGGTACCAGCAGCAAAGACAGAGCCTCCCCAGTGTACCTCTCTGGCTTGGTCTGCTGATGGCCAGACACTGTTTGTTGGCTACCTGTACAGCCAGGTGTGCATGTGGCAGGTAACCATTGGTACCTGCTAGAAACAAACATGGAAGAGTTTAAAAATTTTTAAAAAAGAAAAAATATGACTTTCTGGGGAAAAAAATAATGAATGGTTAGAGGGGATATTATATGCTTTGGTTTGGAGAGGATTTTGTATCTGTTTTCATTCTATTTGAATAGAACTCTATATCTGTTCAGGGTAGTGTCTATTG
The DNA here is from genome assembly GCF_049115385.1 of Moschus berezovskii. NCBI lineage: Eukaryota > Metazoa > Chordata > Mammalia > Artiodactyla > Moschidae > Moschus > Moschus berezovskii. The sequence continues at coordinate 91,256,114 of NC_142464.1, forward strand.
ATGAACGTAATTATGGAGAAAAATGTTATTTATCCCTCTTTAACCCCATGCTGAAAATGTGGAGGTCAAAATGGAACTACTCTTAGAATGTAATTTGAGTTCTTTGCAGTTGGAAGGGACTGAATAGGGAAATTTAATGAACTTGTGTCTGGAAACCATACAGATCGAAAAAAAGATGGTTTTGCTGAGGAGCTGGAATTCTTCAAGTTTCTTAGGCCAAAATGACATGTGAAGTTTTTCAAAGTTTCAAACATAAAGTGCAGGGCTAGAGGGCCATAAAACTGCAAGAAGCAGTCTATGCAGAAGGTACTGCCTGAAAACCATGTGCCAAGACAGAAAATAGAAGGCAATATTTTTTTACCACCTAGTTGAGAGTAGACATTTTTAGTCAAGGAAACAGCAGGTGAAAAAACTAAAAATTGGACTTCTCTAGAAAAGCATAGATTTTTTTCCTGTAAATGAGTGGTAGGGAATCCGTCTGCAATGCAGGAGTCACAGGTCAACTCCTGGGGAGTGAAGATCTCTTGGAGAAGGAAATGGCAACCCATTCCAGTATTCTTGCCTGGAAAGTCCCATGGACAGAGGAGGCTGGCAGGCTACAGTCCATGGAGTCTTAAAAGGGTCAGACATGATTTAAGTGACTAAACAACAACAACAAGAAAACATATCCACAACAGCTCTTGAGAGAAAATCAGTTGTGAGAATATAAACAAGCAATAATATGTAGGAACATTTCATGATAGTACCAGCAAGTTATAAACTTCCTGATTCTCTAAAGACAAGATAAAGAAGTGGAGGTATAAGTCTGGCAAAGAAAAATATAGAAAATCTCTTTAATCAGATATTATAGATTTCTGTCTACTAAGATCCAGACAGAACAGGAAGGAGAAATGTAAATAACAATGGAAACTTTAGCTATATTAGAGAAGGACTGGATAAATGAAATACAGTTTTGAGTATTTTAATGTCTTTTTTAAAATAAATTGATCATAGAAATTTCATTGCAGACAAATGTATGTAACACTGAACATACAGATGTTCAATGTGAATATAATAATAAACAGTATCTCACTGTTTAGCTTTTCCAGTGAAAATAAAAATAAACCTAAGAAAATAGAATATTCATTGGACATTTTACAAAGAACACAGTTTCTTCTGGAAAACAATGGAATTCTCAGAAACTAATTTAATATTCAGTTTTAAATAATGACCATGGAAAGTAATATTTTAGTATCTTCTTTTAAATTATTCTATTCATGTGATTACCTACATTCATGTGTTTACCTCCTAGATGGACTAGTATACAGGCAATAATTTTCTGAATTTTCTTTTCTTAATTTTTATTCATATGTTTATAGATTTTTATAAATAATCTGTTAATTTTCCAATGAAAATTTAGAATTTTTCAGTTTACCATGACAATAGATGACATTTTTCAAATGTTTTTCAATACATAGGACTGTCAAAATTTCATCAAAAACTGACAATCAGCAATAAAATCAACTTTAATTTCTCTAAAATTATCTGGTTCTTTCGTGACTTTCCAGACAGTAGCAATTTAAACATTTCAATTAGTTGTTAGGCGTGGAAAGATAACAAACTTTCTTTGAACTCCCAGATTCCATTATTCCAGTTGATAGAAGCATCCACTGGTTCCTACACAGTGAAATTAATCACTGTTTCACTATTTTGCTGACTTTCTTGCTGACCGTGAGTATTGCAGGATATATCTTGTATATCCACACACTTTGCAAGCAGAAGCACTTAATGACTTTGTTCCAGACTATGTTTCAAGGACATTTATATAGAAAGTATCCTCGGATGATTATGATAACATCTCCTTTCAATTCAAAGGACAGGTTTTCTTTAAGCTGAGAATAAGAAAGATAATGTCAGATAATGTCTCCATTGGAGCAAAGGTCAGGTAGGATTATTGAACATTATATAAACTTAGAGTTTCTATCCCATTTATAGGACACTGCTTGTGGGTTTTTCTTTAGAAAAATGAAGATGACTCCTCATACTTAACAGCCAAAGTACTTCTGAATATAATGTTGGTTTACCTTCCTAAGATCTAGGAAATTATCAGGACTGTTTCATTTATTTCATTGCTATGGACATAGCCTCAGGAAGAGTAAATGATATTCTAATTATAAAGTAAATTATCTGGGTGTTAATCACAGCTATTTCACCTTCCCAAAACTCAGTACTTAAATTAAATTTGGAATTTCATTGTAATAAATACACATATATGAACTAGGTAATTAAAAAATGCAAAAATTAAAACCCTTTTCTTCCTTGTCAAGCCAACATGCCAACATCTCTGTCAGTTCTTTTTTATTGAGGAGATAATTTAGACACTTATAAGTGTATATTTAAATTTAAATACTTTTATAATTGGGCTTCCTTACTAGCTCAGACTGTAAAGCATCAGCCTGCAATGAAGGAGACCTGGGTGCCTTCTCTGGGTTGGGAAGATCCCCTGGAAAAGGAAATGGCAACCCATTCCAGTGTTGCCCAGATAATTCCATGGAAAGAGGAGCCTGGCGGGACACAGTCCATGGGGTCGCAAAGAGTCAGTACAACTGAGCAACTGACAGACACAGTTTTATAATAATATTAGCATTTAATGTACTCAGTTATTCACCTGTCTTGTTTTCAATTAATTATATATTTATATATTGCTATTTAAAAAAGAATTCATTCAGGAAAGCACTCTGGCTATTCTGAATTTTAAAAAAAAGTGTTCAGGAAAGAGAAGTTTTGATTTTAAATACATAATTGTTTGAAATATTTTTTTTTTTACCTTTTAAAGCTGGTTTCCTGCTTTAAAAATTAGGATCTATACAACTAAATAAAAAAATATATTTTCCTTATTTTTCTGATGGGTATGATTCAATTAATATGAATGCTTACTAGAAAAAGAGGGGAAAATTCACAGGAGTTTAATGAATACACAGCTCCTGATATTTCATAAGACTTCCAGGTTTGTTTGTTTGTTTCTGCCTTTAAGCAGCTCTCAGTTTGAGTTTTATTTGCAAAAATATAATACTTTAAATCATAATTAGTTCACAATTGAAATAGGCACATTCATATATGGAACCAAAGGCTTGATGTGGGATAGAGAAATGATACAACAGAGGTGGGAGTGTGCTGGAGACAAGACCACTAAAAAATAGGAAAGTAAACTAAGGCATAATTCTGGTTATATGAGTTAGAGATTCATTAAGAGTCCAGGTCTCCCAACTACCAGCAATCCAAACAATTTTGTTTTTGTGCAATTAGTATATATTTTATAGCTTAAAAATGTTAATTACCAAAACATTCCTTGTTTCATAGAGTTTTTAAGATCAAATGAGAACACTGATAAAAGTACATAGCACAGAGCTTTTTACTTGGAAGCTCAACTAGTAAGTATGTGTGCGAAGTTATATCTGTCTCTTTGTGATCCCATGAACTGTAGCCCACAAGATTCCTCTGTCCATGGAATTTCCCAGGCAAGCATACTTGAGTGGGTTGCCATTTCCTTCTCCAAGAGTTCCAAGTTTTTAATATCACCAGATCGCTTCCTTGAGAAGATTATATACAAATTTTGTGCTATTGCCCTGTTTTAGACAAAGACTAATTTTTTATCCTAAAAAATGGTATCTGTTCCCTAGAATGTTAACATGATTATCATGAAGACATTGTGATGAACCACTTTATTCAGTTCAGTTCAGTTCAGTTCAGCCACTCAGTCGTGTCCACCTCTTTGCGACCCCATGAATCGCAGCACGCCAGGCCTTCCTATCCATCACATTCTTCTGGAGTCTACCCATATCCATGTCCATCGAGTCAGTGATACCATCCAATCATCTCATCCTTTGTCGTGCCTTTCTCCTCCTACCATCAATCTTTCCCAGCATCAGGGTCTTTTCAAATGAGTCAGCTCTTTGCATCAGGTGGCCAGAGTATTAGAGTTTCAGCTTCAACATCAGTCCCTCTAATGAACACCCAGGACTGATCTCCTTTAGGATGGACTGGTTGGGTCTCCTTGCAGGCCAAGGGACTCTCAAGAGTCTTCTCAAACAGCACAGTTCAAAAACATCAATTCTTTGGCGCTCAGTCCAACACTCACATGTATACATGCCTGGTGGAAAAACCATATCCTTGACTAGATGGACCTTTGTTGGCAAAGTAATGTCTCTGCTTTTTAATATGCTGCCTAGGTTGGTCAGAACTTTCCTTCCAAGGAGTAAGCGTCTTTTAGTTTCATGGCTGCAGTCACCATCTGCAGTGATTGTGGAGCCCAGAAAAATAAAGTCAGCCACTGTTTCCACTGTTTCCCCATCTATATGCCATGAAGTGATGGGACCGGATGCCATGATCTTAGTTTTCTGAATGTTGAGCTTTAAGCCAATTTTTTCACTCTCCTCTTTCACTTTCATCAAGAGACTCTTTAGTTCTTCACTTTCTGCCATAAGGGTGGTGTCATCTGTGTATCTGAGGTTATTCATATTTCTCCTGACAATCTTGATTCCAGCTTGTGCTTCCTTCAGCCCAGTGTTTCTCATGATGTAATCTGCATATAAGTTAAATAAGCAGGGTGACAATATACAGCCTTGACGTGTTCCTTTTCCTATTTGGAACCTGTCTGTTGTTCCATGTCCAGTTCTAACTGTTGCTTCCTGACCTGCATACAGGTTTCTCAAGAGGCAGGTCAGGTAGTCTGGTATTCCCATCTCTTTCAGAATTTTCCACAGTTTATTGTGATCCACAGAGTCAAGGGCTTTGGCATAGACAATAAAGCAGAAATAGATGGTTTTCTGGAACTCTCTTGCCTATTTGATGATCCAGCGGATGTTGGCAATTTGATCCCTGGTTCCTCTGCCTGTTCTAAAACTAATCTGAACATCTGGAAGGTCATGGTTCATGTATTGCTGAAGCCTGGCTTGAAGAATTTTGAGCATGACTTTACTAGTGTGTGAGATGAGTGCAATTGTGTGGTAGTTTGAGCATTCTTTGGTATTGCCTTTCTTTGGGATTGGAATGAAAAGTGACCTTTTCCAGTCCTGTGGCCACTGGTGAGTTTTCCAAATTTGCTGGCATACTGAGTGCACACTTTCACAGCATCATCTTTCAGGATTTGAAATAGCTCAACTGGAATTCCATCACCTCCACTAGCTTTGTTTGTAGTGATGCTTCCTAAGGCCTACTTGACTTCACATTCCAGGATGTCTGGCTCTAGATGAGTGATCACACCATCGTGATTATCTGGGTCATGAAGATCTTTTTTGTATAGTTCTTCTGTGTATTTTTGCCACCTCTTCTTAGGTCACTCAAATCATCTCTTCAAATCTATTCAGAATAAGAATCTTCCGATAGTTCAGAATTATAAATCATCAGTTATGAAAACAAGTAATAATAATATGATACCTTTACTTGTATCATGCCAGGTTTCCACAATTATTCAACTGTGTCTTTCTAATTAAACACTCATATTTAAAGTTTTCACATGATTAGTAAAAAACAAAATGAGAGAATTAAATGAGTAGCTATCAGATAAGTTACTTCTATACCTGCCTTTCTAATAAAATCTGTATTTCAGTTCTAGTTCTTAGGTTTAAACCAACTCACTCGTGGGTGATTTGGTGTTTTGTCAACTTCTACCCAGAAGCATGGAGAAAGAAGTAAGATAGAGTGAAACTTGGACATCATGGTAAGTATTGATACTAATTATCAATAAATTATTGGAAAAGAATGAAAAGTGAGCCAGAGAAATGATGTCAATTTTTGTGTTTGCCTTTTGTTGCATGATGATATGACTGCTAGTATCTCTGAACAATTCAGCAAATAAGATGCTAAGATAGTAGATTGATATGTTCATAAAAAGAAGAAAAGCGTAAGTTTTCCTGCAATAAGCAAATGGCAAACAAACTTAGTTAACTTATGATTCATCCATGATTCAAAATTCTTCTTTTTTAACCCTGAGGAATGGTGTTTTTCCCAATTCCGTGGTGATGGTTAACCCCTGAACACTCCGTGATGCTAATCTGTTATTCTTTGAGGAATGTAGCAAACTATCTTTCTTTGGGTCAATAGTCTTCAAAGAAAGTTTACTTTATCTAGTAATACTGCTCCTTCTTGTTTAAATCTCAGCCTTGAAGCATTTGGATATATAAAAAATCCTCATTTGTTGTCCTAACCTGTTTTAGTGGTGTAAACAGAAAAGCTTGTATTTTTTCCATACCAAGATAAGAATGAGATTTTTGCTAACTCTTCTTTGTAAGATGAAAATCTCATCATAGTAGACACTGATCTTGAATTATACATGATTTATTTTTCAATTATGGAGACATTGCTATAAAATGAAATATGAAACGCTAACCCTAATGTGTGGGTTACCCATAAATAGAATCATAGAGACATTTAAAATGTGTCCAAAATCATCAATAATATTAGAAATGTTCATATTTTCAGGTTAAGAGAAAACTTGTAATATCAAATTATGCATTTGAAACACTTCAGTCATGTAAAATATTGTACAAAGAAAGATGGAAATTTGACAAAATCAGTACTGTGGTCACTGAATGTGGTTCTTTGGATGGGTTTAATTTCTTTTACACATTTTTCTGCATTTTATAATGTGCATATTTTACTCATATAATCAACTCTCAAAACTGCTTATGTCGGGCATATTTTTGATGGCAATTTAGCTGTAGGTTTTCATAAAAATTTACAAGGTAAATGATTAAGCACTTATCATTTAAAGAGGTTGTACTATGTAACATTCCAATAATTTTATCAAATTAAACTCCCTATTAGCAAAAAAGGGTGAAAGTGCAAAAACTTTTGAAAGGACATTAAATTTCTACAATTTGTTTTTACTATGTTCTGACATTTGTTTTAGCCTTCTATTTTGATTAAGTACCTGTTTTTCTCAGCTTTTCTGCTAATCTAATGAGAACTGGTGAAAAAGAGTATAGCCTTTTCTTTTTTAAATCAAACTTTATGTATAGATTTGTCAGGTATAAAATTGTATGAGCTTAAACTCTCTCTTATTAACCATTCTGAAATCCACTACATCTAGGAATTAGGTTCAGTTAATAACCTACTGACATCTAAGGTAAAATTCACAGTCACTATATATGCATGTCAAAATCTATTAAAACAAAAGAACAAAGGGTTTACTCTACAAAGCTTAATTAAACAAGTGGACTTTCACCAAGCTTATTTCAGAGGAATGACTGTATCTAAACGGTGATAAAAAGTAATTCCATTAAAAATCTGTCATTCAAGTTAGTCCAGTATTAGAGAATTTTTCTGTTGTCTGCAACTATGCCATCACATTTATATTTATGCAAGGATTATATATTTTCTACTATATTCTACATATATTTGGGCCTAAATTCATGGTAAAGTGAAGTCCAGAAATAGCTATAAAAGGCCATTTTTTACCAGGTACTCAACAAAATATAATGAACAGAGACTAGAAGTTTGCTATTGATCACATTCAACTCAGAAAAGTAGTTAAGGTAATTTAATTCATTGGTGTCTCATGACAGCTAATGGGAGTATTCAACATAATTAATCTCCCCTGTTACTTAAAGTAAGCATGGAACAGCCAATGGAAAATTGAAGTAGAACAAATCTTTTTGCTAGCATTGACTTTCATGTGCTAATCTGTTGTTCAATATGTATTTAATTAATATTAGCCGTGTGCACACTGTGTATCCCATGCTGGGAACTAGAGAAGCACACATTAGTCCTGGCCTCCAAGTGCTTACTACTGAATGCAGATATATGTAATTAAAAAGTCATTATCAAATTCTGAACTAAATTTAATGCCAAAGGAGCCATCTAAGCTTCTGTATGAGCACTGAATTATTATTATTTTTTTGCATAGACTTGCTGAAGATAGAAAGACATACCTAAGGAAATGTTGTCTACTTTCAATCATAGAGGGTGCGTAGAGTTGACTAGTAGTCAGGAAAGGGACAATTAAGCAATTGCCAAAACATTTCTGTCAGAGGAAGAGCATATATTAAGATAGAGATAAATTGTTCATGGTACCCAAAATTGAAAGGCTAACATATAAGATAAAAGAGAAACAATAAGAATGGAGTCATTTGTTTTAAATATCTGCTGCTGCTGCTGCTGCTGCTAAGTCACTTCAGTCGTGTCTGACTCTGTGTGACCCCATAGACAGAAGCCCACCAGGCTCCCCCTTCCCTGGGATTCTCCAGGCAAGAACACTGGAGTGGGTTGCCATTTCCTTCTCCAATGTGTGAAAGTGAAAAGTGAAAGTGAAGTCGCTCAGTCGTGTCCAACCCATAGCGACCCCACGGACTGCAGCCTACCAGGCTCCTCCATCCATGGGATTTTCTAGGCAAGAGTACTGGAGTGGCTTGCCATTGCCTTCTCCGTAAATATCTGCTACATCGTATAAATTTAAAGTAGCACTATGTTTGATAATTTCATATTATAGCATTTGGAAAATTATTTACCTAAATTCAACATTTCGTGTTTGTATATAACCAGGCAGGATGCTGTATCACTTCATCTGCTTAAAAAGTAATTGACATACAAGAAAGATAATCTCACCAGCCCTCACCCATCAACCTCATAGATAATAATGCTTCAGTTCAGTTCAGTTCAGTCGCTCAGTCGTGTCCGACTCTCTGCGACCCCATGAATCACAGCACGCCAGGTCTCCCTGTCCATCACCAACTCCCGGAGTTCACTCAAACTCATGTCCACAGAGTCGGTGATGCCATCCAGCCATCTCATTCTCTGTCGTCCCCTTCTCCTCCCGCCCCCAACCTTTCCCAGCATCAGAGTCTTTTCCAGTGAGTCAACTCGTGGCATGAGGTGGCCAAAGTATTGCAGTTTCAGCTTTAGCATCAGTCCTTCCAATGAACACCCAGGATCGATCTCCCTTAGAATGGACTGGTTGGATCTCCTTGCGGTACAAGGGACTCTCAAGAGTCTTCTCCAGCACCACAGTTCAAAAGCATCAATTCTTCGGCGATCAGCTTTCTTCATAGTCCAACTCTCACATCCATACATGACCACGGGAAAAACCATAGCCTTGACTTGACGGACCATTGTTGGCAAAGCAATGTCTCTGCTTTTTAATATATTATCAAGGTTGGTCATAACTTTCCTTCCAAGGAGTAAGCGTCTTTTGATTTCATGGCTGCAATCAGAGGTATATTAAAAAAACAAAACAAAACAGAATCTGAAACCAGATTATCTGACTAAACTTTGTATTGTTTCATTAAAATACCCTCTTCTGTCTCAAAAGTGAATCAAAACTAAAACAAACAAACAAAAAAAAAAAAATTAAAGCACACATGGGCACACATGCATACACACAGACAGAATTATTAAAATTCAACCTGAACTGAAAACTCAGTAACTTTGCATTGGGTTTAAATTACACATAATTGTAATGCTAGAATGTTACAGACTTGACTCCTTTCATTTTTATAACTGAACCCAACTGGACTTTTAAGCTTTCAATTACTTACTAGTCATAAAATTTATTCTTGCCAATTCAAGGTCCTCAGTCACTTCTAATTTAAATTACAGTGTCCCTTGGTTAATATTGAAGTCCAGAGTCATAAACTTATACCTTCCCTTCTTCTCTGGTGGACACCTAAGTCCACAGAGAGCTTACTTATAAACCTGACATCTAAGGCAATGCTTCCAGAACATTTAGCACTACCTTGGCCTGCTGACATGAACTGTAGATTAGAATCCCACCTATTTAGTGTGTGTTTGTCTGACTCTGCTTGCATCCACAGTTGACAACCAAATTTCCAATATGTGGTACCCCTATCAGGCCTACAAAGAATTATTCCTTTGTACGTTAAATGATAAGCAGATGCATGTTAAAACTTTTAAGAGTTTGAGTAAAAATCAATTCCAATGGGTCAATGGCAAAATAGACATGGTTAGGAGAACTTGCACAGAATTCAGGGGAAAGGTTTATATACAGGAGGTGCAGATTCAAAGAAAGGAAATTATTTGATTGGCTAAAGCTTAAAGCTAAGTTGATTGTGACAGAGCATCCTTAGGCTTCTATTCCATAAACTTGAGGTTTATAGAATTAGGTTTTTGTTGGCTTACATAGGCCACCACAACATTAGAGCCACCTCAGTCTAATGGTCTCCTTATTTAATTAATGTAATAGGTATGAGACATTCAGCTATTCCTCCTAAAAGTTTCAAAATGTCCTCCACGTTTCTCGGATAGTGGGTAAAACTTCCCTCAATCCTATATGTATAGTTATCTCACTCATCCTCTATCCCTGTGGTGTAATAAAAAGCATGGAACCCTGCTAAACGATTTGCTGTCTCCCTCTCTTACAATCTTGGAAATTAGTCAGAATTTTCATGTACTTTGGAATCACCTCAAGTTACCTGTGGCTTCTGTTGTTTCTCATTCACTTTGGGAATAATAACTGAGATGTAGGGAATTGAGGGCTTCCCTGATGGCTCAGTGGTAAAGAAGCCACTTGCAAGGGTGATGCAGCTTTGAACCCTGGGTTGAAAGCATCCCCTAGAGAAGGGAATGGCAACTCACTCCAGTGTTATCACCTGGGAAATCTCATAGAAGAGTCTGGTGGGGTATAGTCCATGGGGTGGCAAAGTGTCAGACATAACTGGGTGACTAACAGAACACCACCACAACAATGCAGACATGGTTCATGTTTCTTCTGTCTGTGAAAGTTAAAAAAAAAAAGTTTTATGCAACCATGAATGTTTTCAATTTGTATGTTAACTGTGCTCTAAAATTCTTAGGGTATATGCTCTTGCTATTGCAAACCAAGTTTTTTACATTTTAAAAAGCTATTTTCTCTTCTCAAGCACCCAATTCTTAAAATTAAAATGTTAACTTTTAAAGAATATGTCTCTGCAAAGCATTTAAAATAATTCCTTTACATGTTAAATGAATTTGCTCTAAGCTGTATCTGACAAGCTTCACAAAGCAATGGACATCAATAAATTATTAATTATAAAAGTAAGGGCAATAGAAAAAAGTTTAGAAATGAAAAAATATTGACTTAGATGAAAAAATTGTCTTTATGTGCCTGCTTCATTAATATCATTGTTATATATTTACAATGATTATATCATTATAGAATATATGAGCTATAATAAACTTTAACACTTTATGAAAGCTTAAGTGATTGGTCAGTTAACTATTATAATGAGTAGTCAAATACATTATTTAAAATGTAAAAAATAAAAAAATAAAATAAAATGTAAAGGCACAGATCCTTATATAAATGAGAGATTTTGCATAACACATATTACCATATAGTTTAAAAAAACTAGCTTTTCCATATACCAATGACTAATCTAAAACATTTCATTAAACAATGCATAATTTTAAAATATATATATATATATATATCATGATATAACTCAAATACATGAAGAGAAAATTAGGTTCTTATATGAGCTAGAGAAAAATTTGTGCTAAATATGGATAGGAGGCAACTTAGGTTAAAGTGAAGACATAATGAAATCTAAATTCATTGTCAAACTGGGTTTTCTCGGGGATTGCTGGGTCATATAGTAGTTCCTTTTTTTTTTTTTTTAATTTTAATTTATTTTATTGGAGGCAAATTACCTTTCATTAATATATTGGTTGGTTTTGCGATACATTGACATGAATCCGCCCCGGGTGTACATGTGCTCTCCCTCCCGAACCCCCCTCCCACCTCCCTCCTCCCCATATCCTCCCCCCATGTCATTCCCGTGCACCAGCCCCAGGCATCCTGCATCATGCGTCGAACCTGGACTGGTCATATATGCTAATATACATGCTACAATGCCATTCTCCCCAATCATCCCACCTTCACCCTCTCCCACAGAGTTCCAAAGACTGTTCTATATGTCTATGTCTCTTTTGCAGTCTCGTACACAGGTTTCAGGTTTCCATCGTTCTAAATTCCATATATATGCGTCAGTATACTATATTGATGTTTTTCTTTCTGGCTTACTTCACTCTGTATAATTGGCTCCAATTTCATTCACCTCATTAAAACTGATTCAAATGCATTTTTCTTGATGGCTGAAAAATACTCCATTGTGTATATGTACCAAAGCTTTCTTATCCATTCATCTGCAGATGGACATCTAGGTTGCTTCCATGCCCTGGCTATTATAAACAGTGCTGCAATGAACATTGGCGTACATGTGTCTCTTTCAATTCTGGTTTCCTCGGTGTGTATGCCCAGGAGTGCAATTGCTGGATCATATGGCAGTTCTATTTCCAGTTTTTTGAGGAATCTCCACACTGTTCTCCAAAGTGGCTGTACTAGTTTGCATTCCCACCAACAGTGTAAGAGGGTTCCTTTCTCTCCACACCCTCTCCAGCATTTATTGCATGTAGACTTTTGGATAGCAGCCATTCTGACTGGTGTGAAATGGTATCTCATTGTGGTTTTGATTTGCATTTCTCTGATTATGAGGGATGTTGAGCATTTTTTCATGTGTTTGTTAGCCATCTTAATGTCTTCTTTGGAGAAATGTCTGTTTAGTTCTTTGGCCCATTTGGGACATATCTCAACATAATAAAAGCTATATACGACAAACCCATAGCAAACATTATCCTCAATGGTGAAAAACTGAAAGCATTTCCCCTAAAGTCAGGAACAAGACAAGGGTGCCCACTCTCACCACTACTATTCAACATAGTTCTGGAAGTTTTGGCTACAGCAATCAGAGCAGAAAAAGACATAAAAGGAATACAAATTGGAAAAGAAGAAGTAAAACTTTCACTGTTCGCTGATGACATGATCCTCTACACAGAAAACCCTAAAGACTCTACCAGAAAACTACTAGAGCTAATCAATGAATACAGTAAAGTTGCAGGATATAAAATCAACACACAGAAATCCCTTGCATTCCTATACACTAATAATGAGAAAATAGAAAGAGACATTAAAGAAACTATTCCATTCACTGTTGCAACGAAAAGAATTAAATACTTAGGAATATATCTACCTAAGGAAACAAAAGACTTGTACATAGAAAACTACAAAACACTAGTGAAAGTAATCAAAGAGGACACTAATAGATGGAGAAATATACCGTGTTCGTGGATTGGAAGAATAAATATTGTGAAAATGAGTATACTACCCAAAGTAATTTATACATTCAATGCAATCCCTATCAAGCTACCAACGATATTTTTCACAGAATTAGAACAAATAATCTCACAGTTTGTATGGAAATACAAAAAACCTCGAATAGCCAAAGCAATCTTGAAGAAGAAAAATGGAACTGGAGGAATTAACCTGCCAGACTTCAGGCTCTACTACAAAGCCACAGTCATCAAGACAGTATGGTACTGGCATAAAGACAGAAATATAGATCAATGGAACAAAATAGAAAGCCCAGAGATAAACCCACGCACCTATGGACACCTTATCTTTGACAAAGGAGGCAAGAATATAAAATGGACAAAAGGCAGTCTCTTTAACAAGTGGTGCTGGGAAAACTGGTCAGCCACTTGTAAAAGAATGAAATTAGAACACTTCCTAACACCATACACAAAAATAAACTCAAAATGGATTAGAGAGCTAAATGTAAGGCCAGATACTATAAAACTCCTAGAGGAGAACGTAGGCAAAACACTCTCTGACATAAATCACAGCAGGATCCTCCAAGGCCCACCTCCCAGAATATTGGAAATAAAAGCAAAAATAAACAAATGGGACCTAATTAAAATCAAAAGCTTCTGCACAGCAAAAGAAACTCTAAGCAAGGTGAAAAGACAGCCTTCAGAATGGGAGAAAATAATAGCAAATGAAGCAACTGATAAAGGATTAATCTCCAAAATATACAAGCAGCTCCTGCAGCTCAATTCCAGAAAACTAAGTAGTTCCTTTTTTAAGTTTTTTAGGGAAACTCCATTCTGTTCTCCCAATTGTACCAATTTTCATTCCCACCATCAGTGTAGGAGAATTCCCTTTTGTTCACACCCTCTCTAGCATTTATTATTTTTAGATATTTGATCATGGCCATTCCAACTGGTGCGATGTGATATCTCATTGTAACTTCGATATGCATGTCCTTTGTTTTAAATTTTTCAAGGTTTATTAAGGTACAATATTGCATGAGCTATTGTTGTATAGGGTTATAGCTAACAGAAACTTAGGTCTGAAGCAGACTATTACTGGCATGGATTTAGAGACCCACTGATATCAGAGTCAGTATCTCTGAAATTCTCTGAGCCTGTCTTTCTAAACTTTAATCTCATGGTTACAGGGTATTCACTATTGTTCTAGAAGTTTAATTTATAATAAAGGCAGGACAAAGCAGAAAGGCACCATGTTCAAGGTACAACTCATCTACAATCAGCACATTAAAAGTTTCAGAAGATCCTTCTTTCCAGCAGATTTCTGCTTAAATCTAACAAAGTTTAGGCCTGAACTAGGTCACATAGAAACCTCTAGCTCCAAGGGTATTGGGAAAAATAGAAAGTGGTTGCCATAATTGACTTAATTAACTTATAGTTCACTATTTTGGGGTAGAAACATTAATCAGGGTTCTGTTAAACCAGAGAATAACAGAGAATAGATATCAATCTGCCACACATTACCATCAGATTCTGACTGTAAGTTGGAACAAAGCTCCTCTCCTGATTACCTAAATTGATGAGGTATAACCTATTTGATGAGTGAAGGATATGACCTAAGGTCTCATAATTTCCTGGAAATGTTAAATACAATGCCTTAGTGTCACTCCATCCAAAGAGTCAGTCTTTGTGTCTCTTTTGTGAAAACATAGAAACTCGGTGATCCCATTTGCCACCAAAAGTTCTGCTGCTGTTGGAAAATGATATCATCATCTAAAATAGGCCTTTCCAGTAATCTGAAGACAGTGCTATTGGCCATAGGAAGCATGGTTTCCAGTGCCTTTTGTGTTACAACAGTTAAATCCTGCAGTGGTCGCTACAGTCTTTGTGTATGTTGTGGTACAGGACTATGAGATAGTCTGAGTGTTATAAGCCATCAATCTCCAGCATATAAAAACAAAGAAACAAAAATCTATTTGAGTTCCCAGAGTTCTAGTCTTTCGCTTTTTCAGTTCTTAAATATATACCCATTATCTCAATGCTGCCAAGGGCCTGGAGTTGAGGACATCCATGTACAAACTATGGTCAAAACAAATCTTTGCCTAAATTCTGGTATAAATTCCCCATCCAAACTTCTCTATGTCTTTTGGTACATTTCTTCTCAGTGAAGTCCATCATTCTATGTCAGTCAGGGCTACATCAGTTTATTAATTTCAAGTACCAGGAGTCAAGAGTTGGTGTTATGTTCATTTTCTTTTATAAAGATGTCTGTGTTCCTTAAGCACATTGACCCATATTCTCCCTAAGACATCATTTAGCCTTAAAACAAATTGATAAGAGATGATAGGTAGACTGGGAGTGAATTGACCCTTCTTATTTACAGAACAAAGAATTAGACCAGAGTTGATATTCATCCAGGAAAAAAAAATAGCACATCCACGATTATTGGCAAAATATTTCTGCATTTCCCAGTGTCCTCAGTGTTGTACCCTTGATATCTTTGACACCTCTGTACTTCTCCACTGTCAAGCATGTAGTATGCTGTCTCTTGACACAGCAAAGTTTCTACAGCACCCAGCTCCACTTCTGTGGCTAATACTAGTTCTAATTGCTCCTTGCTATTAGGTTTGTGGCTCCAAACCATTTTCAATATTATACCTGGCTCTATCCCAAGCCCCAAACTGTGAAGTTATGAACTTATCCCATAAAAATGGGGATGAACTAGTGTT
The DNA here is from genome assembly GCF_049115385.1 of Moschus berezovskii. NCBI lineage: Eukaryota > Metazoa > Chordata > Mammalia > Artiodactyla > Moschidae > Moschus > Moschus berezovskii. The sequence continues at coordinate 91,271,920 of NC_142464.1, forward strand.
ATAAGTGTGTAACTGAAAGTTATATCTTTTTTCCCATAAAGGAGTACATTTGAATCAGTTCTAATGAGGTGGATGAAACTGGAGCCTATTATACAGAGTGAAGTAAGCCAGAAAGAAAAACACCAATACAGTATACTAACACATATATATGGAATTTAGAAAGACGCAAATGATAACCCTGTATACGAGACAGCAAAAGAGACACAGATATATAGAACAGCCTTTGGGACTCTGTGGGAGAGGGTGAGGGTGGGATGATTTGGGAGAATGGCATTGAAACACGTATGTTGTCATATGTGAAACGAATCACTAGTTCAGGGTCGATGCATGTTATAGGATGCTCGGGGCTCGCGTGCAGGGATGACCCAGAGGGAGGATAAAGGGAAGAGGGAGGTGGGAGGGGGGTTCAGGAGGGGGAACTTATGTAAACCCGGGGCGAATTCATGTCAATATATGGCAAAACCAACCAATATAATATTGTAAAATAATTTGCCTCCAATAAAAAATAAATTAATTACAAAAAATAAAATAAAATGCAATCCATTTCAAATGTAAAAATATTGCAAAAATATTACTAACTATACGTGTGCATTAAATTCACAAATCTCTTCTTCATAATCTGGCTTTGAAAATTTAGTGTAAAGGGAATGTCAGGGTGTCCAAACTTAACATCTGACCTTCTGTAAACTGCTGTGCCTGCTGCCAAGCTGTGCATCTGTGGATATGCCCACAGATGGCTGTATTGTAGCTACTGAAATTGGGAAATCTGTAATAAGAAGTCATCGCTTATTTAACCTGCTTTCCCGGGATACTTAGCAAACAAATTTGGTTTAGATTCTAGGATTTTTGTCATCATGTATGCTTGTATCTAGTGTGGACAAGTGATTGTGTATGTGTACATTTGCACTTACATGTTTATGCAGACATGTGTTTTATCAGCTATCTCCCAATTTGATTTGTCAGTATAGATTTTAATTTGATTCTGTGAGTTGAAAAAAAAAATAAAATAAAATAAAACTAAGAATAAATAAATAAATAAATAAAGGTTGTGAAATTATAAAAAAAAAGAAGCATATTTCCAATTTTTAAAATGTTGCCAGAAATTTTATTTTATTTTTTAATTTTTATTTTTTAATTTAATTTAATTTTTTTAATTGGAGGCTGATTACTTACAATATTATATTGGTTCGTTTTGCCATATTGACATGAATCCGCCCCGGGTGTACATGCGTTCCCCTTCTTGAATCCCCCTCCCCCCTCCCTCCTCCCCTTATCCTCCCTCTGGGTCATCCTTGTGCACCAGCCCTGACCATTCTGTATCATGCTTCGAACCTGGACTGGTGATTCGTTTCACATATGATAATATACATGTTTCAATGCCATTCTCCCAAATCATCCCACCCTCACCCTCTCCCACAGAGTCCCAAAGACTGTTCTATACACCTGGGTCTCTTTTGCTGTCTCGCATACACGGTTAAGGTTACCATCTTTCTAAATTCCATATATATGAGTTAGTATACTGTATTGGTGTTTTTCTTTCTGGCTTACTTCACTCTGTACAATTGGCTCCAGTTTCATCCACCTCATTAGAACTGATTCAAATGCATTCTTTTTGATGGCTGAAAAATACTCCATTGTGTATATGTACCAAAGCTTTCTTATCCATTCGTCTGCAGATGGACATCTAGGTTGCTTCCATGTCCTGGCTATTATAAACAGTGCTGCGATGAACATTGGAGTACATGTGTCTCTTTCAATTCTGGTTTCCTCGGTGTGTATGCCCAGGAGTGCGATTGCTGGATCATATGGCAGTTCTATTTCCAGTTTTTTGAGGAATCTCCAAACTATTCTCCATAGCGGCTGTACTAGTTTGCATTCCCATCAACAGTGTAAGAGGGCTCCCTTTTCTCCACACCCTCTCCAGCATTTATTGCATGTAGACTTTTGGATAGCAGCCATTCTGACTGGTGTGAAATGGTATCTCATTGTGGTTTTGATTTGCATTTCTCTGATTATGAGGGATGTTGAGCATGTTTTCATGTGTTTGTTAGCCATCTGTATGTCTTCTTTGGAGAAATGTCTGTTTAGTTCTTTGGCCCATTTTTTTATTGGGTCATTTATTTTTCTAGAATTGAGCTGCAGGAGCTGCTTGTATATTTTGGAGATTAATTCTTTGGCCATTGTTTCATTTGCTATTATTTTCTCCCATTCTGAAGGCTGTCTTTTCACCTTGCTTATAGTTTCCTTTGCTGTGCAGAAGCTTTTAATTTTAATTAGGTCCCATTTGTTTATTTTTGCTTTTATTTCCAGCATTCTGGGAGGTGAGTCATGGAGGATCCTGATGTGATTTATGTCGGAGAGTGTTTTGCCTATTGTCTCCTCTAGGAGTTTTATATTTTCTGGTCTTACATTTAGATCTTTAATTCATTTTGAGTTTATTTTTGTGTATGGTGTTAGGGAGTGTTCTAGTTTCATTCTTTTACAAGTGGCTGACCAGTTTTCCCAGCACCACTTGTTAAAGAGACTGTCTTTTCTCCATTTTATATTCTTGCCTCCTTTGTCAAAGATAAGGTGTCCATAGGTGCATAGATTTATCTCTGGGCTTTCTATTTTGTTCCATCGATCTATATTTCTGTCTTAATGCCTGTACCATACTGTCTTGATGACTGTGGCTTTGTAGTACAGCCTGAAGTCCAGCAGGTTGATTCCCCCAGTTCCATTCTTCTTCCTCAAAATTGCTTTGGCTATTCGAGGTTTTTTTGTATTTCCATACAAATTGTGAGATTATTTATTCCAGCTCTGTGAAAAATACCGTTGATAGCTTGATAGGGATTGCATTAATGTATAAATTACTTTGGGTAGTATACTCATTTTCACAATATTTATTCTTCCAATCCATGAACACAGTATATTTCTCCATCTATTGGTGTCCTCTTTGATTACTTTCACCAGTGCTTTATAGTTTTCTAAGTATAGGTCTTTTGTTTCTTTAGGTAGATATATTCCTAAGTATTTTATTCTTTTCATTGCAACAGTGAATGGAATAGTTTCCTTAATTTCTCTTTCTATTTTCTCATTATTAGTGTATAGCAATGCAAGGGACAACTTGGAAGAAATGGACAAATTCTTAGAAAAGTACAACTTTCCAAAACTGAACCAGGAAGAGATAGAAAATCTTAATAGACCCATCACAAGCATGTAAATAGAAGCTGTGATGAGAAATCTTCCAGCAAACAAAAGCCCAGGTCCAGACGGCTTCACAGCTGAATTCTACCAAAAATTTAGAGAAGAGTTAACACCTATTCTACTCAAACTCTTCCAGAAAATTGCTGAGGAAGAGAAACTTCCAAACTCATTCTATGAGGCCACCATCACCCTAATCCCAAAACCTGGTAAAGATCCCACAAAAAAAGAGAACTACAGGCCAATATCACTGATGAACATAGATGCAAAAATCCTTAACAAAAGTCTAGAAATCAGAATCCAACAACACATTAAGAAGATCATACATCATGACCAAGTGGGCTTTATCCCAGGAATGCAAGGATTCTTCAATATCCACAAATCAATCAATGTGATACTCCACATTAACAAACTGAAAAATAAAAATCATATGATTATCTCAATAGATTCAGAGAAAGCCTTCAACAAAATTCAACATCCATTTATGATAAAAAACCCTCCAGAAGGTGGGAATAGAAGGAACATACCTCAACATAATAAAAGCTATATATGACAAACCCACAGCAACCATTATCTTCAACGGTGAAAAATTGAAAGCATTTCCCCTAAAGTCAGGAACAAGACAAGGGTGCCCACTCTCACCACTACTATTCAACATAGTTCTGGAAGTTTTGGCCACAGCAATCAGAGCAGAAAAAGACATAAAAAGAATCCAAATTGGAAAAGAAGAATTAAAACTTTCACTATTCACTGATGACATGGTCCTCTACACAGAAAACCCTAAAGACTCTACCAGAAAACTACTAGAGCTAATCAATGAATACAGTAAAGTTGCAGGATATAAAATCAACACACAGAAATTTTAGAGTAACTGTTACTCCTCTCTAGACTTCCCAACTAGTACCATGCAATATAGTTAAATATTCCATTGCTGAGATTATACCTAATTATTTCCCCAAATGCAACATTTAACCTAGTCCAGTGACCACAGATGACATAGTAATATGCTTTTAAATGGTACCTCCTTAACAGACAATGTTTATATAGATAAACAATATGAGGAAGTAAATGCAAAGTATGCCTTTCTTAAATATCACTAATATTTAAAAGCTTAAAGTCAACAATTATTTCCCTCATACAGGCTAACTAGATTATGAATTCTATCGTCTAATCTTATGAGTTCCCTAAACAAGATCTTCAAATCCACTGAGGATTATTGAATTTTCTCCTACTACCCAATTTATTGTATTATTTTGTCTTTTGTAGTCCTGAGTACTGAACTTAAGACCTTATTTTCCTTGAATTTTTCAACGATATTTATAAATTAATTTTCAAGTTCTCCTATTCGCTCATTCTTTCCTGGTGACCTTTGACTATTTATATCCATTGGTGGAGTTAAAATTATACTAATGTCCTGTCTAAACCACTGAACACTATTTGATTTCATTCATTGTGATTCTTACCCAATCCTCAACCTAAATTAAGGGAGAGCTTTCTAAGGAATAATTCTCTATTTTGCTAATATTTATTCACTGCATTAACTAGTTCAGTGGTTTATGCTCAGTAGGGATTTTTACAAAGTGTTAATAAATCACATATTTTATGTTTCTGTTTTTACTTTTCACTTTATGTTTCATGAAATAATTAGAAAGTTTTAATTATTTTAATATTGTGCATGCTCAGTTATGTCTGACTCTTTGTGACTCCCATGGACTGTACCCTGCCAGGCTCCTATGTCCTTGGAATTTTCCAAGGAAGATTACTGGAGTGAGTTGCCATTTCTTCCTCCAGGGGATCTTCCTGACTCAGGCATCATACCCACATCTCTTGTGTCACCTGTATTGGCAGGCAGATTTTTACTACTGCATCACATGGGAAGCCCAAGTATTTTAGTATGGTTATCATCAAGTATAGAAATTCTATGAAACACCACTTCCAATTCATTATATTGCAATAGGAATCAGACTTTAAGAATTTATTTAAAGACTGCAATATAACATTAGTGAGTATATATAAATTTGTTCTTATTTCTATCTTCACTGAAAGAAGTGTCAATAAGTTGGTTTAGAAATTTTTTAAATTCACATATTAATTTTCCACATTGGAACTGATATGAGTCTCCCTTTCATATTCAATTAAAATTGAATTGAGCCTATTAAATGTGGCAGCTTTTATAATTAATATAAAACATTTAATTTATGGCTGCTCAAAGCTTTAAACAAAGAAGCTGGCAGTGTAAACTGAATCTATTCCTTTTCCTGAAGGATGAAGAAGCATTGCAGGATGCAAGCCAAGGGATACCTATTAGGTTACAAGAGGACTAGAAAGCAAAATTTTTAAACTAAAATTGGGTAAGTTAGACCTAAGAAGAGAAAAATCAAAGAAATTCTGTTGCAAAGGAGCTCACTTGCATCAGTCCCCAGAAGCTAACACGTATTTTAATATGTGCTATCTTGTAGCCAACGGCTTTCAAGAGCAAGAGGAGAGACTGCAGGTGATATCTGGGTTAATGCCTTAATCAGGGACATCTCTGAACGGTGCCTTATGGGATTGCCTCAAGCCTCTGAGGCAATTGCATCACAATTCAACTTCCCCTTCTTCCCACTGCTGCAACATTACTATTACCCTGGTGTTGTTCTTGGGAACACTACTAAATATACCTTGTGCATCCAAATCTTAGAGTCTATTTCCCTGGGAACCCAGCTGTTGTTAGTTGGTAGAAGTCTTTTTAGGAATCAGAACCTAAACATGAAATTTTGAAACTGGATTATCAACAGCTAGTCCAGAAATGAGGAGTCTATCACTGACCCAAAGTAGACAATCATAGCCATTAACATGCTATTAGACCACAATTGCTAAACTATTCAACAGTGATAACCTTGAATATAATTACTAAGGAAAAGATTGTACAGCCTAGTATGCATTTTCTCAGGTTTTAAGAGACAGAGGATGTAATAACTATAAGACTAGTTTATGCAGAAGCATAAACTTTTCTTTGTGCTTATTGCAAATAAGCATAAAGCAAAGACCATGAATGACTTTGCTTATTGGTCAAGCCTGGGAACAGGAAGATGAAAAATCTGGGACATAGACATTGTAAATAGATATACAGATGGAGTTATGGGAGAGGCATGACTTTTATGGTCCTGTGTCCCCAGTTAAGTAGAGTCCATATGCCTGAAACCAAGTGGTAGCCAAATGAATTTTTCTTATTAGTCTCACTGTCAATTACTCATCTAGATTATTTGTACTTCCTGACCCTGAAACTCTAATCTTGCCATTCTAGATGTTGCCATTTTTAGAAGTTGAATGCTTACAGAAGTCTATTGCTATCACTGAATTACTTTGAACTCTGTGACAAAAGCCCTTGTGTCAATTAGAAGAGGTATTATGCTGTCAAAGATAAGGATAATTGACCATAAGATTAAATAGGATTGCTCTAATATAATGGGGGCTTGGAAAATAGAATGTATACCATATTAATCCCATGGGTCACTATTTGACTTCCCCTGCCCAATTTTGATGGTTAGTGAGCAAATGATCATCAGTGATCTAGGAAGAACGTGAAGATCAAAAGACTGAGGCCTCTTAGGTATTCAAATTGGTTTCTTCTCAAAAGGTAAGCCACCTAGACTAGCAGATATTTTAGTCAACAGTGAAGGAAATTTAACAGCTCCCGTCATGAGATTGTCTGTGATGGAGATATTTTGGTCAATGTTCCCTTTATAAATAGTCCAGAAAAGAAGTCAGCTGGAATCTTGGAGAACGTATTCCCAGATCAGGTGAAGTTATTATACAAAGGAAATTGATTCTCACTAGTCAAGAAAGAGACTGTATTGAACATTGTACATTCATCTAAGATCTACTTTCAAGTCCAAAGCACTCATACACTATCTGCCAGGACTGGTGGCTGCAGAAAATCACAGAAGGAGACTCAAGAAATTTCCCATGGTCAAAGGTAGTAGCTTCCCTACAGTTACAATCTCTCTCAGAGACAGCTCACTTCCAAATACTGGTCTATGCAGAGGTACAAAGACCCAAATTTCCTGCCTCCATTTGGGAAATCTCTGATGTGCTATCTGCTAAGGCCACCATTGCATTTATACTGCAATTCAAATTTTTTCTCTGCCTAATCCAGCTTTCCTCAGTCATAAATGGGATGGATGAGTGACAGAATGGCAATTATGAAAGTGTACATTAGATCACAAACTAGTCTTCACTGAGGATCTGTGTATCCTTTCAAATATATCCTTTTCTGAATATTTTATAGAAAAGTCATTATATACTTCCAGGTGTATGTATACCCAGTTTGAAAATACTGATCTATTTTGTCCACTATTAATTGCTCTTTACATTTGTAATCCTCAGTATAAAACATTTTGTGAAAAATTAAGTAAAACATTAGTTAAAATTAGCCCTGGAATGCTTTGTTTACATTTTTAAAAAATATTTTATCAGATATGGTCATTTATTTATTTGTCATGTCTTTCATTGTCAGAAATTTGCATTTTATTCAAAAATTATATCAAAGTAACACAACATTTTCCATCTATAATCAGTCAATATCACTTTGAAATGAACATATAAAGAATGTATGTAGAAAAGATATGCAGTCTATTGAACTGGATGTCATTTGAAGTAAAATTATCAATGAAAGAACATAAAGGTGGTATTATTCAAGCAACTTATTTTTTATAAACCCAATCCTTTGTTGTTGCTTTAAGGGAAAGACTAAGGCAACTCAGGCAGCAGGATGATATTAGGTATGACTGGACTCTCACTAGGCAGATGTGCAGTCACTGTAAATGCTGATAATGTTCTTGTTTAGTACAGAATGTTTATAATTTCTCATGTAATAAATGACAGCCTGTGACATATTTCTTCCAAATAAAGGTCAAATTTTGTACTAGCCTGTCATAATTGATCTTTGCACAAAAACAGAGATGGGAAAGTTCCAAGAATTTCTGTAGATATGTCTTTCAAGACTCCCTTTCTTCTCTGCAGAATGTTTTCTACATATACCATAAGGATTTAATACTTTCTTATTCTTCCTACATTATAACAGTGCATTTTCAAACAAGCAATATTTGTAAGTATATTTTGCAAGGATATTTTACAACACATATTGTTTTAATGAAGATGTCCAATGTTTCTGGAGAATTAGCACACAATGAATTGTCAGTCAACCTTGTAAATAAAAGTCATAGTTATCAGAATTGTAACAAATATTTAAAGGTCATCTGGTGTAGCTATTCTCAACTGGGGCAATTCCTGGTAAAGACCAGTGATCCTACTGCTACTGTTGCTGCTGTTTAGTAGCTGCTGCTGCTACTGCTGCTAAGTTACTTCAGTTGTGTCCGACTCTGTGTGACCCCATAGATGGAAGCCCACCAGGCTCCTCTGTCCCTGGGATTCTCCAGGCAAGAACACTGGAGTGGGTTGCCATTTCCTTCTCCAATGTGTGAAAGTGAAAAGTGAAAGTGAAGTCGCTCAGTCGTGTCCAACCCCTAGCGATCCCATGGACTGCAGCCCACCAGGCTCCTCCATCCATGGGATTTTCCAGGCAAGAGTACTGGAGTGGCATGCCATTGCCTTCTCATGTCATATCATATAAAAAATAGTAGAGGTCCCCACCATGATTATCCAGCCTATGGTATCAGTAGTATCCTGGCAGAGATGCCTGATCTAGGGTAAGCTTAGAATTTTAGGTGATATTTAAGATATTTCATTAGAATCATTTCAGTTTTCAAGTGCTTCAGAGATAAAGTCCTTCAACAAGTTTAAAAAACAAAGTTTTATTATATTATCACTTTAATAATAAGGAACTCAGTAATAGTTTTAGAAAAGTCTATGATTTCTGAGTCATTTATCTATGCTATTTAACTTGGAAATAAATATAAGTAACATAACAATATATCAATGATACAGCTAGTAATTTAGGACAAGATTTTTGCTTTGTAAACCCATTATAATTTATGCAGATTTATAAAAACTCCCCTCCCCAGATCTATTCAACCTGTAAAAAAAGAAACATAGGGTTTTTGTGACATGTATGATGTTAATGTTAATGTATGATGTATGATGTTAATGTATGATGTATAATGTATGATGTTAATGTATGATGTTCCTTCAGTTCAGTTCAGTTGCTTAGTCTTGTCCGACTCTTTGAGACCCCATGGGCTGCAGCACGCCAGACCTCCCTTCCATCACCAACTCCCAGAGTTTACTCAAACTCATGTCCATTGAGTCAGTGATGCTATCCAAGCATCTCATCTTCTGTTGTCCCCTTCTCCTCCTGCCTTCAATCTTTCCCAGCATCAGGGTCTTTTCAAATAAGTCAGCTCTTCTCATCAGGTAGCCAAAGTATTGGAGTTTCAACTCCAACATCAGCCCTTCCAATGAATATTCACTACTGATTTCCTTTCGGATGGACTGGTTGGATCTCCTTGCCATCCAAGGAATTCTCAAGGGTATTCTCCAACACCACAGTTCAAAAGCATAAATAATTGAATTGATTATTCAATTATCTTTACTTTTAAAAAATGCAATTGTACTCTATTTTATTTTCTTAGCATTCATTAATATTCTTTTCATGTTTTTAGTGTTTGCTTCTTTTTATGAGCAACATACAGGTATGTGGTTTATTTGATATTATTCATATTATTATCTGTTTTCTGTGTACCTATATATTTAACTTTTCCTCATTTTGCTTACCTTCAGATTTTAAAAGTATAACATAATTTATAAAAGTATCTTCCCTTCTAATAACTTGTTGTATGTACATACATACATATATATGCATAATATATATATATGTATATATATATATATATATATTTATACACACACACCTATATGTATTTGGTTTTATTATTTTAGTTAGTCACTATGTCATGTTCCACTCTTTGCAACACTATGGACTGTAGCCCTCCAGACTTGCCTATTCATGGAATTATCCAGGCAAGAATACTGGAGTGGGTAGCCATTCTCTTTTACAGGGGATCTTCCCAACCCAGATATATGTACATGTGCTGTGCTTAGTTGCTCAGTCTTGTCTGACTTTTCTATAGCCTGCTAGGCTCATCTGTCTGTGGGGATTCTCCAGGTAAGAATACTGGAGTTGGTTGCCATGCCCTTCTCTTATATGTCTATGTGTGTATGTAATTTTACTATTTTAGAGATTAAAACATTTATCTTTCATCTGTTACAGTTTTAACATGAAATTGTTATTTCACTAATACTGCTAGAAACTCAGAATATTTCTTTCCATTTACTGTTCTATATTCTGAGTTATTGTAATGTAAGGTTTTAAATCCACAAAACACTCTGTTATTTTGTACCTTCATTTACATTATCACTGGTTTTTTTGTGTGTGTATTTATTCTGCTTTTTTTCCCCCATTGTTTTCTTTATCCCAAATGGCTGTTTCCAATGGGGTCATTTTCTTCAGTCTTAACAAATCACTTTCAAATTCGATTAGTCCAAGCTGTCTGATAGCAAATGCTGTCGGGTTTTCGTTCCAGCCATTTTATTTTAGCTTTATCTTGAAAAACATTTACTTGGCTGTAGAATTCAAGATAGGTGTTTATTTCTTTTAGCACTTAATACCACTCCATTGTATTCACATTTCCATTTCTGCTGAAAGAATATTTGCTCTCCTGATATTACTCCTTTGAAGATAATAAACACTCTTCTCTGGCTGCTTTTAGAATATTCAATTTGTTTGATTTTCAGCAGTCTTGATGTTGTGTGTCTTTAGGTAGTTTTCTCAGAACTCATTTGTGCTTGGAGTTTGCAGAGACTCTTAAACGTATGACCAGAGGTCTTCAGTCAGTTTTCAGCAATTTTTTCATTCCATGTTATGATTGTCCCTTTTCTTTCATCCTCCTGGCACTCAAATTGCTACTATTTTAGGCTTTTACATGGTATTTCATCAGTATTTAATGTTGTTTATAAAAGTTTCCTTTTTTTCCCTTGTGCTTTAGTATCTCTTCTATGGGTGTAACTTATTGGCATATATTCTAGTTTACAAATCTTGAATTCAAATGTGACTGATCTCTTATTAAACTGATTTAAAAATTAATTATTAAATATTTAAAAATTTTAGAATATAATTTTAATGGATCTTAAAAATCTGATGAAATTATTTATCTTTTATTATTCTGTCTCATTCTCTGCTTGCTTTTAAAAACATCTGTGTCATATTCTTGTCTGCTTCATTTTATCTTGTTCTTAGTTATATAATTTCATCTTTTGTCATATGTAGTAACTGTATTATTGAATATCAGAGATACTATGTATTAAAAATTCACTAGTTAATGGATCTTCCAGAGAGCAGGGCAATGTAATACTGGTTGATGATCTTAATTTTGTTCTCGTAGAGGCTGGAGCTGGTAGAACTTGGCATATTAGTCAATATTTGGGTCTTTTTCTTTAGTTGACAAATAATTGATTAGAACATTGTGTATATATACATGAATTATACTGGAAAAGTTGCATATTTAAGGTATATTTTATATAAATATCTATAAAATATATATACATAATCCAGTGTATGCCCCAACCAGTAATGCTGAAGAAGCTAAGGTTGAATAGCTCTACGAAGACCTACAAGAAGTTCCAGAACTAACACCTCAAAAAAGATGTCCTTTTCATTTTAGGGGACTGAATGCAAAAGTAGGAAATCAAGAGATACCTCAAGTAACAGTAAAATTTGGCTTTGGAATACAGAATGAAGCAGGGCAAAGGTTAACAGAGTTTTGCCAAGAGAACACACTGGTCATAGCAAAAATCCTCTTCCAAGGACACAAACAAGACTCTACACATGGAAATCACCAGATGGTCAATATTGAAATCAGGTTTATTACATTTTTTATAGCCAAAGATGGAGAAGCTCTATACAGTCAGCAAAAATAATACTGGTAGCTGACTGTGCCTCAGATCAAGAAATCCTTATTCAAATTCAGACTTAAAGTAAGTAGGGAAAATGACTAGACCATTCATGTATGAACTAAATCAAATCCTTTACTATTATACCATGGAAGTGACAAATAGTTTCAAGGGATTAGATCTGATAGACAAAGTGCCTGAAGAACTATGGACAGAGGTTCTTGACATTGTAAAGGAGACAGTGATCAGGACCATCCCCAAGGAAAAAATTCAAAAAGGAAATATGGTTGTCTGAGGAGGCCTTACAAATAGCTGAGAAAAGAAGAGAAGCTAACGGCAAAGGAGAAAAGGAAAGATATATTCATTTGCATGCAGAATTCAAAAGAATAGAAAGGATAGATAAGAAAGCCTGTTTCAATGATCAATGCAAAGAAATAGAGGAAAACAATAGAATAGGAAAGACTAGAGATCTCTTCAAGAAAATTAGAGATACCAAGGAAACATTGCATGCAAAGATGGGCACAATAAAGGACAGAAATAATATGGATGCAATGCAAGCAGAAGATATTAAGAAGAGGTGGCAAGAAAACACAGGAGAACTATCATGACCCAGAACTATCATGAAAAAAGATCTTCATGACCCAGATAACCATGATGGTGTGATCACTTACCTAGAACCATACATCCTGCAGTGTGAAGTCAAGTGGGCCTTAGTAAGCATCACTACAAACAAAGCTACTGGAGGTGATGGAGATCCATTGGAGCAATTTCAAATTCTAAAAGATGACACTGTGAAAGTGATGCACTCAATACGCCAGAAAATTTGGAAAACTCAGCAGTGGCCACAGGACTGGAAAGGTCAGTTTCCATTCCAATCCCAAAGAAAGGCAATGCCAAAGAATGCTCAAACTACCACATAATTGCACTCATTTCACATGCTAGCAAAGAAATGCTCAAAATTCTCCAAGCCAGGCTTCAACAGTATATGAACCTTGAACTTCCAGATATTCAGGCTGGATTTTAAAAAGCCAGAGACACTAGAGACCAAATTGCCAACATCCACTGGATCATCGAAAAAGCAAGAGGGCTCCAGAAAAACATCTACTTCTGATTTATTGACTATGCCCAAGCCTTTGACTGTGTGGATCAAAATAAACTGTGGACAATTCTTCAAGAGATGGGAATACCAGACCACCTGACATGCCTTCTGAGATATCTGTATGTTGGCCAAGAAGCAACAGTTAAATCTGGACATGGAACAACAGACTGGTTCCAAATCAGGAAAGGAGTACGTCAAGGCTGTATATTGTCACCATGCTTATTTGACTTATATGCAGAGTACATCATGTGAAATGATGGGCTGGAGGAAGCACAAGATGGAATCAAGATTGCCAAAGAAATATCAATAACCTCAGATATACAGATGATACCACCCTTATGGCAGAAAGTGAAGAATGAGGAGAGTGAAAATGATGGCTTAAAACTCAAGATTCAGAAAAATAAGTTCATAGTATCTGGCCCCATCACTTCATGGCCAATAGATAAGGAAACAATGGAAACAGTGAAAGACTGTATATTTGGGGGCTCCAAAATCACTGCAGATGGTGATTGCAGCCATGAAATTAAAGGACACTTGTTCTTTGGAAGAAAAGCTATGACCCAACTAGACAACATATTAAAAAGCAGAGACATTACTTTGCCAACAAATATCTATCAAGTTAAAGCTATGGTTTTTTCCAGTAGTCATGTATGGATGTTAGAGTTGGAATATAAAGATAGCTGAGAGCTGAAGAATTTGTGCTTTTGAACTGTGCTGTTGAAGAAGACTCTTAGGAGTCCTTTGGATTGCGAGATCCAACCAGTCCATCCTAAAGGAAATCAACCGTGAATGTTCATTGGAAGGTCTGATATTGAAGCTGAAACTCCAATACTTTAGCCACCTGATGCAAACTACTGACTTATTGGAAAAGACCCTGATGCTGGGAAAAATTGAAGACAGGAGGAGAAGGGGAAGACAGAGAATGAGATGGTTGAATGGCATCACCGACTCTATGGACATGAGTTTGAGTAAATTCTGGGTGTAGGTGATGGACTGGTAAGGCTGGTGTGCTGCAGTCCATGGGATCACAAACAGTCAGACAAGACTGAGTTACTGCACCAAACTGAAAATGTGTAAATATTTATTTTGTATTTATAAAGTGAAATATATAAATATTATACATATATACACATTTCTCATCGAAATATTTTGTTAGTACTTGATAGTAGTATGGAAGAGAATGTAGATAGGTGAGTCTTAGAATTCCAAGGCTAAACTGAATCAAGGAAGAAGTCAAATAGGATATTTCTTTAAATATTTAAATTCCAGAAATAAATTTAAAAATAATTTCATGTCTGAGTTATATCACTAACTAATTCCTATATTATATCAGTGAGGAATAATTTTTCAGTAAGATCATTTTCTACCTATACATCTATTTTTCTACATATCTGTTGATGCATCTTTCTCAATCTATAAAATTTTGCATATGTCTAGTACAGGGTACCCTATAAGAAAAGTAATAGGCTGAATTATAAAGTATATATTCAGACTTCTTAGAAATAAAATTTTTTCATTTAAAATTTTGGATAAGTAGCACAGTCTAAAACGTATATGCCTATAGACAATTTAAACACTCTTGGACCTCCACACACTATAGTTTATAATATTGCCGTCTTAGAATAATGTCTTCTTTTATCTCTAGGAACCTAACTGGTCCAAAGCTTGCCATATTCCAGAGGCATTAGTTCATATGCAATTCTCCTGAAAATATGCTTCCCTTGTTCCTCAGACAGTAAAGAATCTGCCTGCAATTCGGGAGACCAGAGTTTGATTCCTGCGACAGAAATATCCCCTGGAGTATGACATAGCAACTAACCCCAGTATTCTTGCCTGAAGAATTCCATGGACAAAGGAGCCTGGTAGGTTGCAAAGGAGTCCATGAGGTTGCAAAGAATCAGTACTAACTGAGTGTCTATCACAATACTTGTCCTGAAAATAAAGATCTACTAATTCATAACTTCATACAATTTGTTCTACCAGTAAATATTGCATTGTCTTATCTTTTCTACTATTTTTTTAAACATCATGCACATAGTCAATAACTATTCATCCACTATCAGTTCATATAAACCCTTCCTTTTTGTGGAATTGTATTCCATAATCTTCTATTCATTAAAAAACAAAAATCAAAAACAAAAGCATTAATATTCATAAATCAGACAAAAATGCAGAAATGATAAAAAAATTACAACCTGTTTTTAAGTACCATTAAAGCTATCCCCATAAAGACTATAATACAAGGCTAAATAATGTAATTGTCTTATTGATGTCCAGGGGAAGTGGAAGCATAAATAAAGGAAAGGATTTCAAGTTGGATGATCTGGAAATGCTAGGTGGAAGGAATGGTTAATTTAATCCTGTGACATAAAAAGTATTTACCTTGATGTAAAGGCAAATTTCTTAGTTCATGTATTTCTTCTTATTACTTAAATTTATATCATCTCCAAACTTAACTACTGGAATGGGTGAATTTAATTCAGATGACCATTATATCTACTTCTGTGGGCAAGAATCCCTTAGAAGAAATGGAGTAGCCCTCATAGTCAACAAAAGAGTCCGAAATGCAGTACTTGTGTATAATCTCAAAAATGACAGAATGATCTCTGCTCATTTCCAAGGCAAACCATTCAATATCACAGTAATTCAAGTCTATGTCCCAATCAGTAATGCAGAAGAAGCTGAAGTTGAATGGTTCTATGAATCCTACAATACCTTCTAGCTCAGTTCAGTTCAGTTCAGTCGCTCAGTCGTGTCTGACTCTTTGCGACCCCATGAATCACAGCATGCCAGGCCTCCCTGTCCATCACCAATTCTCGGAGTTCACTCAAACTCATGTCCATAGAGTCGGTGATGCCATCCAGCCATCTCATTCTCTGTCATCCCCTTCTCCTCCCGCCCCCAAAACTTCCCAGCATCAGAGTCTTTTCCAGTGAGTCAACTCGTCGCATGAGGTGGCTAAAGTATTGGAGTTTCTAGAACTAACACCTAAAAAAGATATCCTTTTCATCCATAGGTGACTGGAATGGAAAAATAGGAAGTCAAGAGATACTTGGAGTAACAGGAAAATTTCGCCTTGGAGTACAAAATGAAGCAGGAAAAAGACTAACAGGGTATTGCAAAGAGAATGCACAGGTCATAACAAGCACCCTCTTCCAACAACACAAGAGACAAGTCTACACATGGACACTTGGACTACAGATGGTCAATACCGAAATCAGATTGATTATATTTTTGCAGCAAAGATGGAGAAGCTTTATACAGTCAGCAAAAACAAGATGGGGGCTGATTGTGGCTCAGATCATGAACTCATTATTTCCAAATTCAGACTTATATTAAAGAAAGTAGGGAAAAACACTAGACCATTCATATATGGCCTAAATCTAATCCCTTATGATTATACAATGGAAGTCATAAATAGATTCAAGGGATTAAATCTGATGACAAAGTGCCTGAAGACCTATGGATGGAGGTTCATGCCATTGTACAGGAAGAAGTGATCAAGACCATCCCCAAGAAAAAGAAATGCAAAAAGGCAAAATGCTGCCTGAGGAGGCCTTACAAATATCTGAAGAAAGAAGAGAAGCAAAAGATAAAGGAGAAAACGAAAAGTACACCCATCTGGATGCAGAGTTCAAAAGAATAGCAGAGAGATAAGATAGCCTTCCTCAGTAATCACTGCAAAGAAATAGAGGAAAACAATAGAATAGGAAAGACTAGAGATCTCTTCAAGAAAATGAGAGATAACAAGGGAACATTGCATGAAAAGATGGGCACAATAAAGGACAGAAATAGTTTGACCTAACAGAAGCAGAAGATATTAAGAAGAGGTGGCAAGAATACACAGAACTATACAAAAAAGATCTTCATGAACCAGATGACCATGATGGTGTGATCACTCATGTAGAGCCAGACATCCTGGAATGTGAAGTCAAGTGAACCTTAGGAAGCATCACTACAAACAAAGCTACTGGATTGATGGGGTTCAAATGGATCTATTTCAAACCTTAAAAGAAAATGCTGTGAAAATGCTACACTCAATATAGCAGCAAATTTGGAAAACTTAGCAGTAGTCATATGACTAGAAAAGGTGAGTTTTCATTCCAATCCCAAAGAAAGGCAATATCAAAGAATGCTCAGACTACCACACAATTGCACTCATCTCACATGTTAGCAGAGAAATGCTCAAAATTCTCCAATGCAAGCTTCTACATTATGTGAACTGTGAACGTCCATGTGTTCAAGTTGGATATAAAAAAGGCAGAGGAAACAGAGATCAAATTGCCAACATCCAAGGATCATCGGAAAAGCAAGAGAGTTCCAGAAAAACATCCACTTCTGCTTTATTGACTGTGCCAAAGATTTTGACTGGATGGATCACAACAAACTGTGGACAATTCTTCAAGAGATGGAGATACCAGAACACCTGAACTGCCTTCTGAGAAATCTGTGTGTAGGTCAAGAAGTAACTGTTGGAACTGGACATGGAACAACAGACTGGTTCCAAATTGGGAAAGGAGTACGTCAAGGCTGTAGATTGTTATCCTGCCTATTTAACTTATATGCAGAATACATCATGCGAAATGCCAGGCTGGATGAAGCACAAGCTGGAATCAAGATTGCTGGGAGAAATATGAATAACCTCAGATATGCAGATGACACCACCCTTATGGCAGAAAGCGAAGAACTAAAGAGCCTCCTGATGAAAGTGAAAGAGGAGAGTCAAAAAGTTGGCTTAAAACTTAACATTCAGAAAACTAAGATCATGACATCTGTCCCATCACTTCATAGCAAATAGATGGGGAAACAATGATAGACTTTGGTTTTGGGGGGCTCCAAAATCACTGCAGATGGTGACTTCAGCCATGAGATTAAAAGATGCTTGTTCCTTGGAAGAAAAGCTGTGACCAAGATAGCATATTAAAAAACAGAGACATTACTTTGCCAAAAAAGGTCCATCTAGTCAAAGCCATGGTTTTTCCAGTAGTCATGTATGGATGTGAGAGTTGGACTATAAAGAAAGCTGAGCGCTGAAGAATTGATATTTTGAACTGGATTTGGAGAAGACTCCTGAGTGTCCCTTGGACCGCAAGGAGATCAAGCCAATCAATCCTAAGAGAAATCCATCCTGAATATTCATTGGAAGGGTTGACTTTGAAGCTGAGGTTCCAATATTTTGGCCACATGATGCAAAGCCTGACTCTATTAAAAAGACCCTCATCCTCGAAAGATTGAAGGCAGTAGGAGAAGGGGACGACCAACGATGATATGGTTGGATAGCATCACCAACTCGATGGACATGAGTTTGAGCAAGTTCTAGGAGTTGTTGATGAACAGGGAGGCCTGGCCTGCTGCAATCCATGGGGTAGCAAACAGTCGGGCTGCTCTTAGTGGCTTAACTGAATTTATCTGAACTTTACTACTTACGCTAATTTACATCTTTTGGGCAACCTCTGTATAATTATTTATATTGAATGGATTAATGGTTATAATATGGAGCTTTAAGTGATTGTATATCTTTCTATATATATATATATAGTATATCTGTGTTTTTATCTATTTTACTTCCAAAGCAAAGATGTTTTTCTTGTTACCAGATTTCTTTGTTTTTTAATAAAATACTTAGTAACATTTAAATCTGTTGTTGAATAATTGATATAACTGCATTCAGTTCAGTTCAGTTGCTCAATCATGTCTGACTCTGTGACCCCATGAACCACAGCACACCAGGCCTCCCTGTCCATCACCAACTCCCAGAATCCACCTAAACCCATGTCCATTGAGTCAGTGATACCATCCAACCATCTCATCCTCTGTCATCCCCTTCTTCTCCTGCCCTCAATCTTTCCCAGCATCAGGGTCTTTTCAAATGAGTCAGCTTTTTGCATCAGGTAGCCAAAGTATTGGAGCTTCAGCTTCAACATCAGTCCTTCCAATGTACACCCAGGACTGATCTCATTTAGGATGGACTGGTTGGATCTCCTTGAAGTCCAAGGGACTCTCAAGAGTCTTCTCCAACACCACAGTTCAAAAGCATCAATTCTTCAGTGCTCAGCTTGCTTTATAGTCCAACTGTCACATCCATACATGACTACTGGAAAAACCATAGCCTTGATGAGATAGACCTTTATTAGCAAAGTAATGTCTCTGCTTTTTAATATGCTGTCTAGGTTGGTCATAACTTTCCTTCCAAGGAGTAAGCGTCTCTTAATTTCATGGCTGCAATTACCATCTGCAGTGATTGTGGAGCCCAGAAAAATAAAGTCAGTCACTGTTTCCACTGTTTCCCCATTTGTTTGCCATAAAGTGATGGGACCGGATGCCATGATCTTAGTTTTCTGAATGTTGAACTTTCAGCCAACTTGTTCACTCTCCTTTCACTTTCATCAAGAGACCCTTTAGTTCTTCTTCACTTTCTGCCATAAGAGTGGTGTCATCTGCATATCTGAGGTTATTTATATTTCTCCCGGCAATCTTTATTCCACCTTGTGCTTCCCCCAGCCCAGAGTTTCTCATGATGTACTCTGCATATAGGTTAAATAAACAGGGTAACAATGTACAGCCTGATGTACTCCTTTTCCTATTTGGAACCTGTCTGTTTTTCCATGTCCAGTTCTAACTGCTGTTTCCTGATCTGCATACAGGTTTCTCAAGAGTCAGGTCAGGTGTTCTGGTATTCCCATCTGTTCAAGAATTTTCCACAGTTTACAGTGATCCACACAGTCAAAGGCTTTGGCATAGTCAATCATATTTAAAGCAGAAATAGAGTTTATTCTGGAATTCACTTGCTTTTTAATGATCCATCGGATGTTGGCATTTGGTCTCTGGTTTCTCTGACCTTTCTAAAACCAGCTTGAACATCTAGAAGTTCATGGTTCACGTATTGCTGAAGCCTTGCTTGGTGAATTTTGAGCATTGCTTTACTAGCCTGTGAGATGAGTGCAACTGTGCAGTAGTCTGAGCATTCTTTCGCAGTGCCTTTCTTTGGGATTGGAATGAAAACTGACCTTTTCCAGTCCTGTGGCCACTGCTGAGTTTTCCAAATTTGCTGCCATATTGAGTTAATTCAGCATTATGCAAAAAGAATATTGATGTATGGAATTCAATTCATAGTAAAGAATAATTGATATCTGATATTTTCTTGAGAAAAAATTTCCTAGTAAACTTCAGGTAAAGAAGTATACCTGCATTTTCAAAGGTGAAAGGAATATCATATATCATGCTCTATAAAGACACGGGTAGTAGAGAAATAATAATATAAACTAAGCAGCATCATTGAGCCTAGTATCTGGTTAAATCTTTCTCTGCAGGATTTCATTTATGGCTCAGATAAAAAGAGAACCATTTGGTTCATGAATTCCTATTCCTATCCTATATTCAGTTTATTAAATAATAGCAATTTAATTTTATATCTAGGTAAATTCAAATGCTTCTGTAGTTGGAGAAACTGAAAACCTGAGATATTAATGTGTATGACTGAGGACATTAAGTGGTAGAGTGAATTGCTGGGTCCCATTACTCTTGGTTGATATAATTTTTTAACTGTACTATCAGAAAGACCTTTAAATCAAGAATAATTTAATAACAAGAGGATTCTCCTATATCAGTACTCAAGAAAGCAAAAGTTTGCTAAAGTAGGCTTTCCTTGGTGATTTCATTTATACAAGGAATATGCTTGTTTTCTGATTACTCCCAGGATCCCAATGTCTTATCCATTCCTGGGGACAAATCAAAGAAGAAAAATGGAAGGTCACCTTTGGGTCACCCCTATTCAGTTTGCTGTGCCAGGATGAAAACCCAGGCCGTTAAATATGAAAATCCACTCATTGTCTCAGACCTGATTGTATCCTGTCTTTCAGATCAGACTCACCATAGTCATAGCAACCCTAATGGGCGGATGTGCATTGGACCACATCATTTGCAGGGTGTCTTTAACTGAGAAAAGTTTTGTTGAAAATATGTGTGATTAATGCCTTCAACTATTATCTCTAATTGAACAGACATGAAAGAAGGTCACTTTGTTGGCCCAGATAAGCCTATTGCATGGCTATTGAAGGCATATTCAGCCCTTGCTGAATTAATCTATTATTGCTTCTTGTCTTTGGTAACCATAACATGTTGCTGGAAGGCTGTGCAAAATTTGAGTAACTGTTTGAAACACAACTCCAGTAATCCTCTAGACATGAGCATAAGAGAAGAGGGAAAAGCTGTTTATTGAATAATTGAATGTGGTGTGCTGTTTGCATTAGCATTAAGCAGTGATAGTTTATTTTAATGTGCTTATATCAGTGATGCATCACCTTAACATCATCAGCCACTCAGCAGGATTCAGAGTTCTCTATCCATAATATAACTAAAAGAGACAATCAGTAGAGACACTCAAACTCTGTGGCAGGGTTTGTGGGTGTGACAGATAGAGAGAGAGAGACCATATAAACTGTAGAAAACCGAAAACTTTTTCAGAGATGTGTGGCTGATGCAGGATCAATATCTATGTACTTCTTGTAGAATATGAACTTATGGGAAGTAAGTTTTGAAAAATAAATCCTCCTATATTGACCTGAATTGATTTCTGAAGTCTGTCTGGCTGAACACTGAATACTAGAAGAACTTGGTTTATGATCAGATGGACAAAAAAATGATTCCTACGGAGAATTAAATGGAGACTTAAAGATAGCTATGTCTAGAGCAGATATAAACAAAAAAGAGATGGATATGTTCTGTTATTTTGATCAAGTAAAAGCAAATTCTGCTCTATTATGTGAACAATAGCATTTATGATAATTTTGTGTTAAACAATAGAAAATGTAGAGAAATTAAATATAGCAAGTTAAACTTGCAAAAGAAATAAGCTAATTTTTAAAATAAATTTTAATGCATAACTTCCTCACATCAAGCATGGCCTTCTATAATTTGCTCAGCACAGTTGCTCAGTCGTGTCTGACTCTTTGTGACTCCATGGATTGTAACCTGCCAGGCTCCTTTGTCCATGGGATTTTCCAGGCAAAATTACTAGTGCAGTGACATTTCCTCCTCCACTTCTATAATTTCTACCATTTAATTAACTATACATTTATAATATAGTAAAAATTAAATCTGTACATAACACATTAATACTTATGTGAAAGGACATTCCAAAATGACTGAAAGGCAAGGCATAAATAACCAAATATAAATGTATGGAAATAAATTTAGGAAAAGTTGAAGTGCAAGATATTCTATGTAAGTGTCAAATTCTGGAATAAAATATTATCAAAAACTACATAAAGAAATTATATAAACAAAATTAAGAGAAAGTGAAAGTCTTCATAAAATGCTAGTAATATATAATAGTAAAGTGTTTTGTTCACAAAATTTGAAATATTGCAAAATTAAAACATCACATTCAATTTAAAAAAGTAAATAAGACCATAAATAAGACAGGACACCAAAGAATTGATGCCTTCGAACTGTGATGCTGGAGATTTCTGAAATTTCCTTGGACAGCAAGAAGATCAAAACAGTCAATCTTAAGAGAGGCCAACCCTAAATATTCACTGTAAGGACTGATATTAAAGCTGAAATTCTAGTATTTTGTTCATTAGATCTGAACAGACAACTCACTGGAAAAGTCCCTGATGCTGGGAAAGATTGAGGGTAGAAGGAAACGAGGGTGTCAGAGGGCGAGATGGCTGGACAGCATTACCAATACAATGAGCATGAATTTGGGCAAAAGCCAGGAAATGGTGAGGGACAGGGAAGCCTGGCGAGCTACGGTACATGGGCTCGCAGAGTCAGACAAGACTGGGCGACTGAACAACTAATTACCTTGTTAAAAACATTCCAGTGTATTATGTAACTTTGCCTTTCTAACAAGCAATAGTCAATGATGTATTATTTTGTCCTAACAAAGTGTCAAAAGTTTATGTCCATTATCAGCTAAGCATTCAGGTAAGAATGTTTTAATATATTCCTGACGCCAAGTAAATTGACCACAACACTGAATGGGGACATTTTTGAGTATTCTATATCAAATTTAAAAGAATTATTTTTCATTGAAACATATTAAATATATTCTGCACAAGAAACCTCTTCCATTGAAATACAACTCTGTACATTTATTTTTAAAAATCACATACAAGCATATTAATGACAGTACAGCTTGTAATTACAACCAAATGGAAACAATATAAAGCTCCACTAATAAGAATTCAATCACGGAAAAGTATATCCTCTGGAAAGCTATGCAGCCATCAAAAAAGGATATATTAAGATGAAAAAATTTCTAAGATACACTGTAAAGTTAAAACAAATAGAAAACAGACTATGTAAACTTATTTACTTGATGTAAAGTCAATCAGAAAAATGGACCATCTTTGTGCATGAGCATATATACATACATAGAAAGAGATCTTAAACAGTCAAAACAAATCATAAATACTCTACATGTATACTGTTATTTTAAAAAGTCACTCTTCCCTATATCTCAGGTAACTTCAGATCCTGTCATCACAACCTCTTCTTCTATAAACTTGAGAAAATTTCTTAACTTCAGTTTCCTTATCCTTCATTGCATATGTATTGTTGTATGCACACTCATCCATACTGATCTTAAGTGGTGCAAATTTGCTACATTCACTCATTACTTCTAGAAAGCTTTGGCAGACTTCTAAGTATTTTCATATACACTATTGTGTCTTCAGTGAACAAAGAACCCTTTGCTGTTTAGTGTCCAAACTATGAGTTTTATTTATTTTCTCTCTGATTGAACTAACAGGATCTAAAGTACGATATTGAATAAAAGAGGTAAGAGCAGACACCCATGTTTTGAATTTCAGTAGAAAGCTTTCAGTTTTTTACCATTAAGATAGTAGTTGTAGATTTTTCATATATGCCTATTATCAGATTAAGCATATTATATTTGCTTTCTATTTTTCTGAGAAATTGTAGTTACAAATAGTTGTTGAATTTCGACATTTTTCCCCGCATTTATTGAGAAGATCATATGCTATGTATTAATTTTATTAATATGCTATATAGCATTGATTACTATTTGGCAGTTAAACAAAGCTTAAATTCTTATGATTAGCCCCACTTGGGCTTCCCTGGTGGCTCACCTGCCAAGTCAGGAAATGTGGGTTCAATGCTTGGGTTGGAAAGATCCATTGGAATAGGAACTCGCAACACTTTCCAGTATTCTTCTGGAAAATGCCATGGACAGAGGAGCTTGGTGGGCTACAGTCCATGGAGTTACAAAAGAGTCAGACAAGTCTTAGCCACTAAACAACAACAACAAAATCCCCACTCAGTCAAAAGCATATTATCCTTTTTATATACTGCTCTATTCAATTTGCTAATATTTTGTTAAGGCTTTTGTTGCTGTCGTTGTTCAGTCACCCAGTCGTGTCCTACTCTTTGCAACACCATGGACTGCAGCAAGCCAGGCCTCCCTGTCCCTCACCATCTTCCAGAGGTTTCCCGATTTCATTGCATCAGTGATGCCGTCCACCAACCATTTCATCCTCTGACACCCTCCTTTCCATCTTCACTCAATCTTTCCCAGCATCAGGGACTTTTCCAGTGAGTCGTCTGTTTGTATCAGATGACCAAAATACTGGGGCTTCAGCATCAATCCTTCCAGTGAATATCCAGGATTAATCTCCCTGAAGATTGACTGGCTTGATCTCCTTGCAGTTCAAGGGACTTTTACGAGTCTTCTCCAGCACCATATTTCAAAGGCATCAGTTTTTTGGCATTCTGCCTTCTTTACAGTTGAGCTCTCACAACCGTATGTGACCACTGGGAAGACCATTGACTTGACTATACAGACCTTTGTCAGCAGAGTAATGAAGTGTTTCTCAGTAGTGTCCAACTCTTTGCAACCCCATGGACTGTACACTTCATGGATTTCTCCAGATCAGAATAGTGGAATGGGTAGCCTTTCCCTTCTCCAGGGGATGGTCCCAACCCAGGGATCAAGCCCAGGTCTCCTGCATTGAAGTTGGATTCTTTACCAGCTGAGACACAAAGCATTTCAACACATTATCTAGGTTTGTCATCCCTTTCCTGCCAAGAAGCAATTATTTTCTGATTTCATGTCTGCTGTTCTATTTTGATTTGTTAATATTTTGTTAGGACTTTTGTAGCCATATTCATAAGTAATATATTTTCAGATTTCTTTCATTGTGTTCCTTTTGTCTGGGTTTGTAGAAGTAACACTGTACTCACAAAATGAATTAGAAAGTTGTTCCATTCTTCTTTATTTTCTGAAGATTTTTATCTATTCCATAATATCCTCTTATTATTCTTTGAAGATGTTTATTACTTCTAGTGGTGTCCCCATTCATTTCTGATATTGATAATTTTTGCCTCTTTCTTTAGTCCCCTTGATTGGTTTGATTATTTTTCTTCCCATTTTATTATTCTTTTCAAATATTTAACTTATGGTTTTATTCTGGATGGCATCACTGACTCAATGGACATGAGTTTGAGTGAACTCCGGGAGTTGGTGATGGACAGGGAGGCCTGACGTGCTGTGGTTCATGGGCTCGCTAAGAGTCGGACATGACTGAGCGACTGAACTGAACTGAACTGAACTGAATGGTTTTATTCATTATATTTGGTATTTAACTGTTTACAGTTTTATTGACTTCTACTATCTTTCTTGTTTCCTTTTCTCTGCTTCTCTTGGGTTTAATTTGATCATTTTTGTGACTTCTTGTGGTGGAAGCCTAGAAAACCAATTTATTTTTTAACATTAACATTCAGAAATATACATGTCCATCTAAACAAGTCATTAGGCTTCAACAGTATGTGAAACATGAACTTTCAGATGTTCAAGCTGGATTTAGAAAAGGCAGAGGAACCAGAGACCGAATTGCAACATCTGTAAGATCATCAAAAAATCAAGAGAGTTCTAGAAAAACATCTACTTCTGTTCTATTGATTATGCCAAAGCCTTTGACTGTGTCGGTCAGGACAAACTGTGGAAAATTCTGAAACAGAAGGGGATACCAGACCATCTGACCTGCCTCCAGAGAAATCTGTATGCAGGTCAGGAAGCAAGAGTTTGAACTGGACATGGAACAATAGACTAGTCCCAAAGAAGCTCAAGTTGGAATCAAGATTGCTGGGAGATATCAATAACCTCAGATATGCAAATGACACCACCCTTATGGCAGAAAGTGAATAAAAACTAAAGAGCCTCTTGATGAAATTGAAAGAGGGGAGTGAAAAAGTTGGCTTAAAGCTCAACATTCAGAAAACTAAGATCATGGCATCCAGTCCCATCACTTCATGGCAAATAGATGGGGAAACAGTGGAAAAAGTGACAGATTTTATTTTGGGGTACTCCAAAATCACTGCAGATGGTGACTGAAGCCATGAAAGCAAAAGAAAAAAATCTATGACCTAACTTGACAGCATATTAAAAAGCAGAGACATTATTTTTCCAACAAAGGTCTATCTACTTAAAGCTACTGTTTTCCAGTAGTCATGAATGGATGTGAAAGTTGGACTATAAAGAAAGCTGAGTACCAAAAATTTGCTGCTTTTGAACTGTGGTGTTGGAGAAGACTCTTGAGAGTCTTTCAGACTGCAAGGAGATTCAACCAGTCCATCCTAAAGGAAATCAGTCCTGAATATTCATTGGAAGGACTGATGTTGAAGTTGAAACTCCAGTACTTTGGCCACCTGATGGGAAGAACTGATTCACTGGAAAAGACCCTGATACTGGGAAAGACTGAATGTGGGAGGAGAAGGGGACGACAGAGGATGAGATGGTTGAATGGCATCACCAAGTCAATGAACATGAGTTTGAGTAAGCTCTGGAGTTGGTGATCAACAGAGAAGGCTAGCATGCTGCAGTCCATGGGGTCGCAAAGAGTGGGACTGAATGAACTGAACTCAACTATCTAATTACCTAACTACCTAAACTGAACTACCTAACTGAACTTGCCTAATTTCATTACAGCCAATTTTAATAAGTATTTTAATGCCATTCTATGCAAATATTTTCCAATTTCTTATGCTATTTCTTCTGTAATACAAAGGTAGTTTAGAAGTATGTGGTTTGACATTTATAATTATTCCCTTGATTTTTTTCTTGATATTTATCTACAATTTAATTTTAGTTGCATCAAAGAACAAGAAATATAATGTTCAACTTTTTTAAATTTGGAGAATGATTTTATTGTCCAGGATATGTCCTGTTTCAGTCACTTTTCCATGTATTCAAAACTATATCCAAAAAAATATGTTTATGATGGTAGTGTTTTATAGTTGCTTATTTCTCCAAGTTGCTTAAAAATATTTTTCAATTCTTCTGTTTCCTTACCAATTTTCTGTCTGGTTAGTCAGTCAACTCATAATAAAATAATTTTTAAATATCCAATTATAATTGTGATTTTTCTATTTTTTGTTCCATACATTGTGGAAATTTCAAAATGCCCCTACACTTTTATTTTTTATAGTCTTGTCCTCCTGATCCTCCATCATGATGAAATAACCTTCATCTATAGTAATATTTTTTCTTGATATCTATTGTGTCTGACACAAGTTTAGCCACTTTAGCTCTCCAATGTTCACTTTTTTGCATGTAGCTCAGTGGAGAAGGCACTGGCTCCCCACTCCAGTCTTTTGCCTGGAAAATCCCATGGACGGAGGAGCCTGGTAGGCTGTGGTCCATGGGGTTGCTAAGAGTCGGACACGACCGAGAGACTTCACTTTCATTTTTCACTTTCATGCATTGGAGAAGGAAATAGCAACCCACTCCAGGGTTCTTGCCTGAAGAATCCCAGGGACGGCGGAGCCTGGTGGGCTGCCCTCTATGGGGTCGCACAGAGTCGGACACGACTGAAGCGACTTAGCAGCAGCAGCAGCAGTGGTAAAGAATCTGCCTGCAAATACAGGAGACACAAGAGATATGGGTTCAATCCCGGGGTTGGGAAGATTCCCTGGAGTAGAAAATGGCAACCCACTCCAGTATTCTTGCCTGGAAAATCCCATGGACAGAGAAGCCTTGAGGGCTATAGTCTATGGTGCTGCAAAGAGACAGACATGACTGGCAGACAAGGCACAGTTTTTTCCTTTTGTGTTATTTTCAATCTGTTATTGCATTGTAAAAAAATTCATGTATTTCTCTTGTGGACCACTTTTATCTTTACCTTCAGTCAGATTAATATTTTTTGTTGGAATAAAATTTTCGGTTTCTTCACACTTAACTGTGTATTTGAATTTATGTCTGTCATTTGACTATTCTGTTTGTCTCATCACCCTTTTGTTTTCTTATTCTTACTTTACTGGTATCTGTTTTGTTAAATATTTAACATACTATTTTAAAGGCTCTGTGCAGTTTAGTTATATATTGTACTATTTTTGTAGTTGCTTTAAGAATTTTAATATGCACTTTTTACTTACCACAATTTATTTTGTTAATATGCACTTTATCCTAATCATATTTTACCTATAATAGCTCCACTTCTCCCCTTCTTTACACTATTGCTATCACACATATTAATATTTGTATTTTGTTGTTAAAGCAGAAACACAGTTATATGTGTTCTTTTAAGCAAGTCATATGTCTTCTACAGAAATTAAAGAAAAATGTACAATGTATATAACATTTATATCTATTAAAACACTTTATATTTATAATCTTTATTTATCCATATGTTACTGCTTCTGTTGCTCTCTATATTGCTTCCCATGGATCTGAGTTACTATCTGGTGTCATTTTCATTCAGCATAAAGGACTACCTTTTTGTGTTTCTTATAACATGGGTCTATTGGCAATAAATTCTTTCAGTCTTTGTTTATGTAAACATGTCTTTATTTTGCCTTCAATTTGAGGGATAATTGGTTGAATATAAATTTACTGACTGATTTTTGTTGTCAGCATCTTCAGTGTGCCTTTCCATGTCTTTTGACATAAGTATTTTTGATAAAAAGATAACCATTAATTTTATCATTGCCTCTCTGTGATGTGTCATTTTTCTCTTGCTGCTTTCAAGACTTTCTCTTTTTATGTTGCCTTTCAGCACAGTAGTATAATGTGAATTTCTTTGTACTAATACTATTTTGTTCCTGGCTTCCTAGAGTTAAACTTTTTTTAGCATTAAAGCAATGCTAAATGTAGGCAAAGATTATGATCAAAAACCTAAAGGCAATAAAATAGTCACCCTTTGTTGTCTAAATTGCATTTAGAAATGCAACAGATTTGTAACTTTTTTCTGGTCTTGCATTTTAGCTGAACTTCCTATGCTCTCCTTTGTGCATGTGTATCATAGCAGTCAACCAGGGTTGGGGGCAGTATTAATATCACAGTGCTTCATGGCTCTCTCACTTCCAGAATCTTGGCATTAAATAAAAAATCATCACTTCTGGCAGATAAAGTTGTGGATGTGGGCACCTTTGGTAAGGGAATGAAAGGTCCATCAGGTAAGAGGCTCACAGACTCATGGATCTTATACAAGTTAGCAGATTTTTATGAATAGATAACAGTCAATCTTCATTATTCAACTATTCTAAATATTTGAGTTTGCCCACTAACTAAAAATAGTTTATAATCCCCAAATTATTGCTCATGGTCTTCAGCACTTACTCAGATATATATGGAATGGTAAAAACTGAGTGGCACACATTCCTAGCTGAGGTCAAACAAGGTAATGCTCTACCTTGTGTCTTTTTTTTCCTTTTTTTTTTTTTTGGTGATTTCATTGTTCAAAATGTCCCCCAAGCATTGTGCTGAAGGGCTGTCTAGTTAACCCAAGCACAATAGGCTATGATGTACCTTGCCAAGAAATATGTTTAGTTACACAAACTCCATTCAGTCATGAGTTATAATGCTGTTGACCATGAGTTTTATGCTAATGAATCAATAAATATATTCAATAAAATATCTTTAAACAGTTCAGTTCAGTTCAGCCGCTCAGTCGTGTCCGACTCTTTGCGACCCCATGAATCACAGCACGCCAGGCCTCCCTGTTCATCACCAACTCCCGGAGTTCACTCAAACTCATGTCCATCAAGTCAGTGATGCCATCCAGCCATCTCATCCTCTGTCATCTCCTTCTCCTCCTGCCCCCAATCCCTCCCAGCATCAGAGTCTTTTCCAGTGAGTCAACTCGTCGCATGAGGTGGCCAAAGTATTGGAGTTTCAGCTTTAGCATCAGTCCAAACCGATGTAAAATAAGGTACTGATCTGTTGATGAAAGTTCCAAACAGAGGCTAGCAGAACTTATCCCTATTTTTTTCTTGAGGGTAATAACTCAATGCTTACCAACTCAGGTGCGTAGCAACTTTCCAGAACATAACCATGAGTAATAAGAATAAACTGTACTTCTCAACTTGTTGACCACACTCATTTTCCAGTGTCCTGATATCATTGTTTATGATAACTTGGCTCAGTCATATTATTCTTATCTGTTGGGCAAATTTCCTCAAACTTCTCATGCTGCCATTTTTGGAACTGAATTCTGCTGCTTATTTGTTTCCCAATATTAATATATTAGATGTATATGTTGTATAAATTAATTTGTATATGCTTTATTTCCTCATATTATTAGCTATGAAAAAGTATGATGAAATAATGATTTCTGAGAATGACTCTATCATGTGGTAATTTGGCATTCATATACAGATTTTTTTTTTCATTTACTACTTGAAAAAAGAAATTTAAATTATTTGAAAGAGTCACATACCAAATTATCAACTTTTTATATAATTTAAAAATATATGTATAATATATAGAACATAATGCTGACTAGAACATATATGCTCAGTGTAAATAAATTAATAAAGTGAATAATCTTATTATGGTATGTGGAAAAATAATAGGACATTATCAGAACTCTAGGAGCAACCCAGATTCTCTTCTTTTATCATAAACTTGATCTTTTCCCCAGAATTAACAACTATCTTGAGTTCTGTGATAATCATTAATCATTGTTTGTATTTCTTTAATTTAGATTGATGTATGCATTCTGAAACAATGCTTTTCAAGTTTTACTTGTTTCTGAAATTTATAACAATGGACTCAAAGAGTACTTACTTCCATTATACCTGATTTCTTTTGTTCAAAATTATATTTGTACATGTGTCCCTCATCCTGACTACAATACTGTAAAGTAATTAGCTTCCAATTAAATTAAAAATTTTAAAAAAGAAAACTAAAAAAATATATTTTTGTAAAATTCATCCAGATTATAGCATATAGATTGAGCTTATTATTTTTATTATCATATAATCTCCCACTGATTATACCACGTGTTTATTTAATCCATTCTACTCTAGGTGAACATTTGAGCTGTTTTCTATTTACTGTCTGTCCTAAGCAATGCTGTTTGGATGTGAATTTTTGGTGCTTGGCAGTTTGTACAGAATGTATACAGAGTGGTAGAATTTCTGGATCAGAAGGTATGCAAATCTTATAATTTAATAGATAATGTCAAAAACCGTCTAAAGAATATAGTAGTTCGTAACACTCCACATCCTCGTTAACAATAGATACTTTCAATAGTGGTATTAGCTTAAGGTTTTAATTTGGTTTTATCTGATTACAAATTTGATTATTTCAGTTTCCTTTTAGTAAAGTTTCTTCACAAGTCTTTGGAGTTTTTTTAACTTTTTCATTTGGTTAATGTTTTACAAGTTGGAAATTGTTAATTTCATATTTTGGACACTAGTTCTTTGATAGTTTTGTTCATTTTTGATGTTTTCTCCTATATTGCATTTGTTATTTTTGTTCTGCTTATAATCTCTTTTGGTGACTATAATTCATAATTTTACTGTATTTTAATTTATTAGTCTTTTACTTTGAGGTCAGAGTTCTCATTTAAACGTTTTTCCCTTGCAGGAGGTTATTGAAATTATCCCACCTCATTATGTCCTAAATATTTAAAATTTTGGCTTTTCTTTACTTGAAATTGATTTTTTTTTATATGGCAGGATGAGATGCTGTGATTTCATTCTATTTCTTATAGACACCACTTGCCCTACTATCATTTATTTCAAAAGGTGATCTTTTCCTGTTGATTATTTATGCCATGCCATCTTGTTCTTACACTAGTCCATAAGTCTATCAGTCATTTTTTTCTAATTATTTCTTCCATTTACATGGGCAATTTAATTTTCTGCACTTGAAGAAACATCTTAACTATAATAAGTCTAATTCTGTCTTGCTCGTTTCAGAATAAATTCTTCCACTTTGTCCTTTGATCAATTAGTCTTATTATTTACCTTTAGATTCAGCTCTGAATTCTATAATAAAAAATAACAATTCTATTGATAGTTTTAGTAGGAGTGCTTTAACCTATTATGACTCTTGGGAAATTGTCATTTTTACAATATTCAGTTTTCCAGTCTAATAACATGAATGATCTCCCCATTTATTTAGTTATTTTTTCATTTTATCTATAAATTTACATAATTTTGCCTGAGAAATCCTTGCCCAACCTTAAAATTAACACCTATGCTTTCCATGTGTTCAGATCAGATCACTGTACTTTATTCCTTTTTAAGTATCAATATGGTTGTATACATATCGAATTATTTCCTACACTAAATTAAAAGTATTTTTACATATGTTTGTCTCTCACAAATAGTCTCCTCAAGGACAGGAATATGTTTCATTCATTTTTAAGTCTAACATATTTTCTCAGTAAACATATGCTTATTAAAATGTGACAAACATTCAGCCATATGGGAACAGTTGTGACCATTTATAAACCATTTAGCATAATGTTATATAAGAAATGATTGTACAGATGGTCATATCATGAAAAGATATCCATAGCATTTTAAATATATAACTTGAAGTCATCCTGTCTTCTGTAACTCTGACATCTCTTGTTAACTCTATGTTGGGCTCACTTTTTAAACAACACCTAGAAATCCTACCCTTTACCTCTAAGTTCTGCTCTACACACTAGTCCACACTTCCACCATTGTGAAATCCTCTCTTCATTCAGTCTATATTATACTTATCAAATAATCATTTAAAGATAAAATGAATTCAAAAGAATATCCTGCTCAAAAATGATCTAAATCATTTTTCATTCATTGTGAAGAGGAAAAGCCAAAGTCTTTACAACAGTCTACAAGGCTACAGATGAAGTGTCCTTGCCTTATCTCCAAAACTATCTATTACTTTTGGCATCTTACACTATTTTTCATCTATATATTCCTCCCAGATATTCCTTGAACTTCTATTTCAACTCTTTATGCTTACTTTTCCCTCTAAATTGGAACTTTTCAAATAGAACTATTCCTTGCATCCACTAAGGTTTTGGTGAAATGCCATATTTTCAGTGAGGCTTTCTGTAACAAGTCTGTGCAAAATGGCACCACTCCATCTCCCTTTTTATAAGTTCAGTGTTTATTATTCCCATTTCCTATGTTACTTTTCTTACAACCTTATTACTATCAAACATCTAACATGACCTACCATTCAACATGTATAAGATTTATAATGTATTTTGTATAATGTATTTATTTATTGTCTGCCTTGGTCTACTCTAGAATGTAAGCTCACGTAGTAAAGAGGTTTTGTTTTATTATTTTTCCCTTTTATTCACTTTTGTATCTGGTGTTGAGAATAGTTATCTGGCACATGGTAGGAATTCAGTTATGTTGGATAATTTAAACAAAGTTACATAAATGAACAATGTTTAAAAATTATTTTCAGTGGTTTAATATGAAATTTTAGAGAGAATGTTTCTGTGTGTGCCTAAATATTGAGTTGGCCAAAAAGTTCATTCAGATTCTTCCGTAGTATTTTATGGAAAACCTCAAACAAACTTATTGGCCAAACCAGTAATATGCTATGATATTTTTAGCCCCATACTTATTATCTGAACTATTGCATTAAAGTATGAAATATGTCACAAAATTTAATTACAAATAAAACAATATATATTATTGATTTATAAAAATAAATAACATGAATAGTACTTCTCTTTTTACACTTTAACAGATTTATAAAAGAGTCATCAAACTACACTCTTGAGGAAAAAGACCAAGTAGGTAGCTTAAGCATTTAGTATATCCCAGACATAAGTGTTATGTCAGTTTGTTATTTGGAAGTTATTTTTATAATGCTGCATATGCTTGAAGTGGGATTTCTCTTTAATTGTCATCATATTTCAGATACACAGTGAGAAGCCCATTAACTGTGACCTTGTCAAAGAAGAAAACAGTGGAATAGTAGTTAGAATGATAGAATCTTTCTTTGGAAGTACACAGTTGGGAGTGAGATCAGATTTTCCTAGATCATTAATAACATATTTTCCAGTGTTTTTCCTTTAGTTAATTTAAAATAAGTTTTAATGAAAGCAAGTTCAAAAGTTTCCCTTTAAAGTGTCTGATCAACAATCACTGGCATATAAGCTAAAAATAAATTATAGACAATTATTTTAAAATCCATAATATAATTAGTATTTTTTATTTATTTTTGAATCTTTTTAAATTTTTTATTTGTATTGCATATAGTTGCTTATCAATGTTTTGATACTTTCAGGTGCACAGCAAAGGGGCTGAGTCATACATATACCTGCAGATAATTAGAATTTTTAAATTTTAGATTACTGTTGATGCAACACCAACTATCCCAAATGTTTTGGGTTAAACCTAAATTGTTATTTCTCCCAATTCAGTTGTTTAGTTTGTCATTTCCCCCGTTGGTTGCACCTGGGCTCATTCACGTGCTTGCCTTCAAAAAGGGTAT
This sequence comes from Moschus berezovskii, assembly GCF_049115385.1. NCBI lineage: Eukaryota > Metazoa > Chordata > Mammalia > Artiodactyla > Moschidae > Moschus > Moschus berezovskii. Next base: position 91,306,791 of record NC_142464.1, read on the forward strand.
CAGCTTGTCTGAGAGGTTCACGATGGCTTTACTCATGCGCCTCAGAGCTGCTGGCTGGTCGTCCGCTTCAGCACTTTGGTTCTTCTCTACAGGACCTCTCAACTTAGCTGGAGGTAAGGATATGATTCGTTTTGTGATAGTTAGAGAAGGAAATGGCAACCCATTCCAGTGTTCTTGCCTGGAGAATCCCAGGGAGGGGGGAGCCTTGTGGCCTTCTGTCTATGGGGTCACACAGAGTCGGACACGACTGAAGTGACTTAGCAGCAGCAGCAGCAACAGCAGCAGAGCTGTTCCAAGAGTGTCAAGGTAGAAGTTGCAAAACTTTATGAAGCCTTCAAAATTCACACAGTGTCACTTCTACTACTGTTTGTTATTCAAAGCATGCTATAAGGACTACGAAGTTTCAGGAGTTTGGGGAACAGGATTCACTTTTTAACTAGAGAAGCTGTATAAATCTATGACCATATTTCATTTACCATAGGACTATAAGATTACTTCATCAAATTTTGCAGTAAGTTATGGGTCACAAAGATGGTGTTCAAGACTTTATAACAAGGTGTAGATTTACAGGTAGAAGATTACTAATTTAATAACAAATAAAAAATCAATTGAACTTACATCTCCTGCATTGAAGGCAGATTTGTTGTCTGAGCCACCAGGGAAACCCCAAAATCAATCTATATAAAATCCATTGTGATGGGTTATGTGTGTGTGTGTCACATAGTTCTTTTTCCTATAGTCTCTTGTTTTGTGCTTTATTTTGCCAGAAAAAAGAAGTAAAATAGGAAGAAAACAGTTGGTCTAATCAACTTGGAAGTAATAACCAAAATTACTTATTCAGTGAATATTTTATCAATTTGACTGGGCATCAGTGTGCTGGTTAATGAGTAGAATATAAATGGACAAAGCAAATGACTTCCCATGTAGACTTTCTAGTCTCTAAGGGGAATAATATACAAATATATTAAATGGCTCAAAATTATTTTTATAGGTGTATAGTGCCCTGGACATGCTACTAATAATATAGTAGCCAGATTAGTTACTAACATTAGCACCCTTATCAAATCATAGACAAGATTTGTAAAGTAAGATGACATCACCAAATTTGAGCAGGATTAGATAAGAGGTGGGCTTCCCTCACAACTCGGTAAAGAATCTGCCTGCAATTCAGGAGACTCCGGTTCGATTCCTGGGTCAGGAAGATCCACTGGAGAAGGGATAGGCTACCCATTCCAGTATTCTTGGGCTTCCCTTATGGGTCAGCTGGTAAAGAATCTGACCACAATGTGGGAGACCTGGGTTCAATCCCTGGGTTGGGGAGATCCCATGGAGAAGGGAAAGGCTAACCATTGCAGTATTCTGGCCTGGAGAATTCAAGGATTATACAGTCCATGGGGTCACAAAGAATCTGACAACTGAGCGACTGTCACATCACTAGATAAGAGGCAGCAACTGAAGTTTAAACAAACTGTGGTAAGAACAGGGAAAGATGATTCATAGGTTCATCACACAGCTAGAAAGCAAAGTGAAAAAAAATCCTTCAGGGTAAAGTTTAGACATTTTTGATGGTTTTTATTGCAATGTCTGTGGCTACTAGTTTAACCATGCCAAGGTCTGTTAAAGTAGCTGACATTATGGAGAAACATAGGAATCGGCACATACACACTCCCACGCATATATACGTAGTATGGTTTCTATGTGAGAGCCAAATTTCACACTAAAGGCAGCCTGAAATAATGTCTTAAAACTGTGATGCTCAACATTTAGTATCCATTGAAGTCACCTGCCATCCTGGAAAGTGAAGTCAAGTGGGCCTTAGGAAGCACTATGAACAAAGCTAGTGGAGGTGATGGAATTCAAGTTGAGCTATTTCAAATCCTGAGAGATGATGCTGTGAAAATGCTGCACTCAATATGCCAGCAAATTTGGAAAACTCAGCAGTAGCCACAGGACTGGAAAAGGTCAGTATTCATTCCAATTCCAAGAAAGGCAATGCCAAAGAATGCTCAAACGACCACATAATTGCACTCATATCACACGCTAGTAAAGTAATGCTCAAAATTCTCCAAGCCAGGCTTTAGCAATACATAAACTGTGAATTTCCAGATGTTCAAGCTGGTTTTAGAAAAGGCAGAGGCACCAGAGATCAAATTGCCAACATCCGCTGGATCATGGAAAAAGCAAGAGAGTTCCAGAAAAACATCTAGTTCTGCTTTATTGACTACACCAAAGCCTTTGACTATGTGGATCACAACAAACTGTGGAAAATTCTGAAAGAGATGGGAATACCAGACCACCTGACCTGCCTCTTGAGAAACCTGTATGCAGGTCAGGAAGCAACAGTCAGAACTGGACATGGAACAACAGACTGGTTCCAAATAGGAAAAGGAGTACGTCAAGGTTGTATATTGTCACCCTGCTTATTTAACTTATATGCAGAGGACATCATGAGGAACGCTGGGCTGGAAGAAGCACAAGCTGGAATCAAGATTGCCAGGAGAAATATCAATAACCTCAGATATGCAGATGACACCACCCTTATGGCAGAAAGTGAAAGAACTAAAGAGCCTCTTGATGAAAGGGAAAGAGGAGAGTGAAAAAGTTGGCTTAAAGCTCAACATTCAGAAAACTGAGATGATGGCATCTGGTCCCATCACTTCATGGCAAATGGATGGGGAAAGTGGAAACTGTGGCTGACTTTATTTTTCTGGGCTCCAAAATCACTGCAGATGGTGATTGCAGCCATGAAACTCAAAGACACTTACTCCTTGGAAGGAAAGTTATGACCAACCTAGACAGCATATTAAACAGCAGAGACATTACTTTTTGTCAACAAAGGTCCATCTAGTCAAGGCTATTGTTTTTCTAGTGGTCATGTGTGGATGTGAGAGTTGGACTATAAAGCAAGCTGAGCACTGAAAAATTGATGCTTTTGAACTGTGGTGTTGGAGAAGACTCTTGAGAGTCCCTTGGACTGCAAGGAGATCCAACCAGTCCATCCTAAAGGAGATCAGTCCTGGGTGTTCATTGGTAGGACTGATTTTGAAACTGAGACTCCAATACTTTGGCCACCTCATGCGAAGAGCTGACTCATTTGAAAAGACCCTGATGCTGGGAAATATTGAGGGCAGGAGGAGAAGGGGATGACAGAGGATGAGATGGTTGGATGGCATCACCGACTCAATAGACATGGGTTTGGGTGAACTCTGGGAGCTGGTGATGGATAGGGAAGCCTGGCATTCTGCAGTGCATGGGGTTGCAAAGAGTTGGACATGACTGAGTGACTGAACTGAACTGAAGTCACCTGCAGAGGGTGATGGATAGGGAAGCCTGGCATTCTGCAGTGCATGGGGTTGCAAAGAGTTGGACACGACTGAGAGACTGAACTGAACTGAAGTCACCTGCAGAGGTTGCTCATCTGGACACTGTAGAGTCCCATGCCCAGAGCTGCTTCTGGTACGGTAGATCTGGAATTTACTTCTCTAACAAGTCAGGTGATACTGTTGTGGCTGGTATAAGAAATATTTCAAAAACATTACACTAAATCAGAACAAACCACAACATCAGCCTTCAAATGCTATACCCTAAAGTTCAGATTACCCACACCCAGGACTCCAGAAACTCCATTAGCTCTGACATCACTACTGTTCCTTAGAAAAGCAATGGTTTTACTCTTTTGGCTGTGCTGGGTCTTCTTTGCTGCATGTGGGCTTTCTTTCATGGTTGCAGGGGTTGGGGGGTGTGGTGTGGGGCACAGAGGGAGCCTACTTTACTACATTGCCATTTATGGGCTTCTCATGGCAGTGGCTTCTCTTGTTGCGGAACACAAGCTCTAGGGTATCTGCTCAGGAGTTGTGATGCATGGGCCCAGCCTCCTTGTAGCATGTGGACTCCTCCCAGACCAGGAGTCAAGCCCATGTCCCCTGTATTTGCAGGCAGACTCCCAATCACTGGCTTACCAGGGAAGATCCACAATTGTTTTCTAAACTATGACAAAGGTCTCCTTTGCAGCACCCCATGGGTCACCTCCCATGATGCAGTGCACAGGTAGCTGCATTTGTTTGGCAAAGCCTAGCTCCCATGTTAAATGAGCTGTACGACAACTTAGGTAGGTAGCTTAACTCATATGTTCAGGGTTTCCCAAACAGAGTTGTTCTGATCCTGAATAGCCAATAAAAATGACAAATATGTGTTCAAGAAAATGCAATCTCAGTTAGCAAAAGGCAAGTCTAGCTCTTTCCTGATCTCTTAGGCTTGAATTTGGAAGAGTCCAAGGTTTAATCTAGTTAAGCTTATACTGTGTAGTAGATAACAGGAGGGCTTTGAAACATAGAGGCAGACTGAACCCTAGACATGGAATTATTACCTCAGTGTAGTCCAAGTTATGAAAAATATTTTAAATGTTTAAGAATCACAAGATCTAACCTCTTTCATCTCTTGGTGTTTATTTCCATTCACTATCAGCAAATTGTTTAAATGATCCAACTCGTTCTGAGTTATCCTACTTGAAGGCATTGATGCTTGCACTGAAAGAGGAGGGGTGACATCTAAAAACCAATGATAATAATGATAAACAAGGTATATATTAAGAGGAAATAATACTCAGATGACAAAATTCAGCGCTGCAATTTTCAGGTATCATTTTCATATCTATAGTATATGGGATTTATCTGACAGGGTAAATAGCAACTTTATTGTGGAAGGTTACATAGACTATTTTAATAATGTAAGACAAAAGCTAAAGGTATGAGTCAGGTTGATGACATGAGAAAAGGACAGAAATGTGGAAAAGAAATACCATATCATTTGAAGGAAAATGTTGGGTCTCTGTGACTAAATGACAAGAAGTGAAATATTTGCTTCAAGAATAATTGGAGCATTGGGGTCCATTTTTAAGAGACAGATAAATTGGTACAGAGGTCTCATTTGAGGGGGGAAAAATAAAAATGTCTTGGACATATTGCATATGAGGTGATGGGGAAATATGTACCGCTTATTTTGAAACACAATACTAGAACATAGAGAGACAGGAGAGTTTTAGATAAAGATTACCATGCCATTCTCCAAAAGAACAATTGTCAAAAAGCTTGATGACAATATGACAAAAGATAACAGGCTAGAATTTTTTTTTTTTTTTTAGTAAAGGAAAGTCATGTCCTTATGCACTAAAAATGCAATGGGTAGCATAATCCATTGTTACTTGTGCTTCTCCCTTGGAGTAATTGAAGAGTAGAATAAAATCTGTCAACATTAGGTTTGAAATGCTCAGAATTAATAAGAGGTTAGAGATTATAGCAAGTAATAATCAGTATAAGGACTCAGAGTTCAAAAGTATTCAGAATTCATAATATATGATCAGTAAAGCTTAATATTTTCAAATAAACAATTATGTATATACTAAAAACATCAATATAATATACAACAAAATTAAGATAATCTAATAGTTTACAGTAAATTTACTATAATATTGTTCAAAATAAAAACTGATTATAGCATTAAATTAATACATAAACTTACTAATTTTACATAAATATATTTGTGAAAATTATCTATGGCAATTTAGTTGGGTTTAAAAATATCTTTAGACAAAAAGAACATCTATACTTTGAGCATTAGCTTGTGAGAATTTGTGTGTGCATGTGTTTGTATTTCCTTCTGATTGCAAAATTATTTCTGACTCCAGTTGGGGAGTATTGAAGTAATAGATATTTAGCTTTTGCTAATTTCAAGTATTTCCCTCAAGCTCTTTCATCCTCAAATAATCCCACTTCTTCCTGGATAGATTGGGGATTTTTTTTCTTATAATGCAGAATATAAATACTTCTATTGATACATTACCAGAAATTCCTGTTTCTATTTTTTTTTCCCAATCAGCTTTATGTTCTATGTTTAGGTCAGCAAGTTAATTACTGTCATTATCATAAGCAATTTCTCCAGAAAACCTTATATTAGAGATAAGTTTATCCTTGCCTTATAGTTTCCTTCCTTTATTTTTCTTTTAGTCTCTTTATGTCTCATACTCCTTCAAGGGTACAGAAAAATTTACACAAGTACAGAAATAATACTTTTCTTATGCAATAGTGTAAGAAAATGCCTTAAAATGTGTGTAAGACCATGCAATTATTATCAGATAGATTTTTACTTTTTGATCCTACTTGGATAAACAAATTTTGCCATTAATATCCTCTGAACATTCAAGGATATATCAATACAATTGGAGACAATTCACTGGGAAAGGAATTTATTTGCTTTTGTTATAATATGGTAAATAGAGTTTTAGCAGTATTTGAATATGTAATCCTATGCATTTGTATTTTTAAGAAGCAAAATATTTATCTACTTACTGCGAGTCTCCTGATACTTATAGGTTATGCTTTACTCTTGAGTAATTATTTTGGTTTCTTGTTTTGAATTCTTAATTAAAGCTCCTGTATTGACAGATATTCATTAAAAAATATTTAGCTCATTGTTTTGGCTTCTATATTCATGTTAAATAGGTCATATCTTGTATAATTATTTCATTTTATATGGTAAGTATTATAATTTTTGTAGCTGTTAATTTTTCATATACATAATTTTGTGAACTTTTTAACCGCTGGAAATTTTACAGCTCAGTATCAAAATCAGGAAATGGACTTTCCAATATATAATTACTTTATGAACTTCAAGTACTTGGAAGAAAGTTCCAGTAGAAGAAACATTCTTTCTCAGGACAATAATTCAGGAGATTGAAAAGTATTGGGGTGGGGGTGCAATGCATATACGGGCAATGGAATTGGCTAACTGATATTAAGTTGCACTGACATCCTACAGCAAATGAAAAACAGAAATGTTAATAAAAGATTGAAAACTAAGTGTGAAGGTCGAGGGCCTTTTGGTAGCTTACAAAGAAGCCCTTGTCTGCTCCTGTGGGAGTGCAGGAGAATGTAAATACTAAACTTGGGATTTAATATTTAGAGTTCCTGAGCTTCAGAGACCCATGGAATGTATAGTTGATAAAGGTCCTTTATGCTAAAGTTAGGATCCTGGTTCAAAAATCCAGGCACTCTGACCCATGGAATGAGGGCAAAGGAGTGCATGTGGAGCTAACATTTTGGTTCCTCAGCCTTTTAAACCCTAAGTTTACAGAGGTGGTCCACCCTTCCCTACTAAGACCCTCACTTTCCTCAAGCAGAAAGTCACTGACGTGGGTTCTCTCCCACAACATTAAAAGGTTCTATCTCCTTAATATCTTTTCCCAGCTCCTTGATCACTGCCAACTGTGGCATAATCCAGTCAGGCATATGCTAAATCTGATGAGGGAGGGAAGAGTCAGTGACTCAAAGGAGCTGTGAAAGTTAGCCAACACATTTAATCAGGAGCTGGGACACTGCCAGTGTGACTAGATTAAAAGGGTGCTTGATAATCAAGAGAACAGAAACATAGACTGTTTATAAATTCTCTATAAAAGAGAACTTATAAATTTTAGGATATTTCTGATATATTGTATATAATACCTTAGTAAGAAACCCAGAAGATGCTAACTAGTTGTTTGGATGACTTCTGTAAACCTGAGAAAGTGTTAACCCTACTGAGTGATATGCAAAGGTTTATATTTCTATAGCAGGTGGTAGTTAAAGGAATTAAAAAGTTTAGGAAAGTTGGCATGGTGAAGTATATGTATTAGAAGAACTACCACACTATTCACTAAAGTCATCAAGAAGGAGCTGATGATAGGTGCATTAATTTAACTAATAACTTCAGTGGTGGTTGGTCCTTATCTATAATGAGGGCTAATGGCAGGAGAAACTGTCACAAAGCTTGGTTGGTTTGGGTTTATGGGATGCAAATAAATAGACATCAAATAAGCTTGCTGAAATGCCACACACTAGATGGTCACAATTCTCATACCAGCACAGTCTCAGTTGTTCGTAAAGAAGTTAGACCGACATAGGATTCTGCAAATGAATACTAGAATGCAACATCCCTAAGGGCAAAATGAGCCTGGTGGGCTACAGTTCATGGGGTCACAAAGAGTTGGACATGACTGAGCACAAGTGCAAAATAATGGGCAGCCCATGAGGTTACTACCTAATATAAATAAAGGAATGGAAAATGGATGAGTAGGAATCCAAGGGTAGTTACTTCAGTAAAACTTCAAGGACCCTTACCCAATTTCTGAAAAGAGAGTCTTCAGATCCTAAACTTGAATGAAATATTCCTGGTCCCCAGGAGAAAGGACTCTGCAGTCACAGAGCAAGTGTATGCATGAATGATTCCCTGATCTTTCCTCAATGGACCCTAATGCCATTTGCTCTTGTGTATGTTTTGCTGAGGAAAGGGGAGTAGCAGATATTTTAATCACTACTGACAGCAGTGTTTCAGGTGATATTAATACTCAGAATTTAAAATCAGTTCTCTGATAAATGGCTGGCGTATTAGTCATGTAAAATATGAAGATATGGCTCAAGTCCAGACAACAGTGAGCCAACAAGTTCTGTGTACTCACTTTGGGTCAGTTCCCAAGACTCTGAATATGTAATTGAGACAGAGATACTGTACTTGGTATTTAAAGCAACTTTTATATTAGACTCTTTGTTTGTGGAGTAAAGCTATTAGAGTGAGGAAGGCCAAAAAGGAGCTTCTGAAACCACAAACTCTGAGGGAGTAACTCAAAAACAGGATAAGATCCTTCTGTGTGTTGAGGAGGGCAGGGAGAGTGATGTTTATTGCCACTTTTAAGTATCTCAAGACTACAGGGTGATATTCCTTTTCATACTTTCATTACTTCACCAGTCTAGCCACTGCAGTAACCAAATGTGTTCTGGAGAATTCCTGTAGACTCCTGCAAGCTCAATCAAGTGGTAGTCCCAGTTACAACAGCCAAGATATTTTTAGTTATCTTTATTAGAGCAGATTAATACAGGCTGAGTACATGGTATGGATCTTTGAGTGGAGTGTGTCTGTGTTTAATTTCAATGAAGAATGCATGACAAACACTTCTCATTCACAAGGCATAATGGGCCTACAAATGGAGTATTTGTGGTGGTAACAGTAGAGACTGCATGGGCACATCAACATGGATTCTTACTTACCAAAGCTTATCTGGATATTGCATCTCTGCATGCCCAACACACCTGCAACAGAAACAAATGATGAATCTTTGATCGTTCCATAAAGGAACCAACCAGTTACTTGTTTGTCAGTTTGCTTTTACCAAATACTGTATTCTGGGTATGGGTTTGTGTTTTCTGCTTCCGTCCGTTCCGTTCCGTCGCTCAGTAGTGTCCAACTCTTTGCAACCCCGTGGACTGTAGCCTACCAGGCTTCTCCGTCCATGGGATTCTCCAGGCAAGAATACTGGAGTGGGTTATCGTTTCCTTCTCCAGGGGATCTTCCCGACCCAGGGATCGAACCCGGGTCTCCCGCATTGGAGGCAGACGCTTTAACCTCTGAGCCACCGTTTCTGCTTAGAGAGCCTCAACTGGCACCGCTATCCAGAGACCTGTCTGCATGGGTGCTAAGTTGCTTAAGTCATGTGCAGCTGTTTGTGACTCCATGGACCACCAATATCTTCTGTCCATGGGATTCTCCAGGCAAGAATACTAGAGTGGGTTGCCATGCTGTCCTCCATCTTCCCAACTCAGGGATCGAACCTATGTCCTTTATGTCTCTTGGCATTGGCAGACGTGTTCTTTACCATTGTCACCACCTGGGAAGCCCATCCAAAGACCCATGAAGTGCATATTTCTTAGGTGTGGGATTTCACACAAAGGAATCTTATTTCTTCAGGAATGAAAATGTGTGACAGTCCACTAGGTAAGTCATCAAAACTAGCCGAAATAGTAGCGGTGGGTAAAGGAAATTTGGAAGGAATATTGAAGCAAAAATATGGTCAGTATAAAGTAAGGCCTTTCACCTTCTGTCTCCCTCAGGAAATGAGGCTGACTAGAAATCTATAGGAGTTTCCCTCCAAATATTTATGGAGAAGTGGGTCCATGCATCAAAGATGTTTACCCGTGGGAGCCTTAAAAGTGAATCACTCAATTATTCCTTCAGAAAGGAACCTGCCTTCAGCTTCAGCCACTTGAGAATCTTCTGCAGTGTTCTATTAAGGCCATACTATTTGAAGGTATCAGACCAGAGTAGCTATGTGAAACCTTTTGCTGAGGTTCCTGTTTCTCCCCTCTCAGTTATTACTGAGATTACCCCAAGTGGTAACTTCACCTCTGGACATCTGCTTAAGTACTTTAAATGAATAGTGTCAATGTCTTGCCTCGGTTCAGTCTTTTGAAAATTCATCTCATCAATGTTCTAATAGTGTCCATTTTCTTACTACAAGAGCAATTTCTTAAACTGCAAGTTGAATGATATGACTTTTCTTAAATCCTTTCAATATATGTTCTAAACTCAGGCTTTATATGCTTTTCAGTGTAGGGTAAAATGAAATAATGTCATAAAGTCACAGGGTCATCATGACACAACTTTTGCACATTTGTTTTACTTATTTGGAATAAATTAAAGTTACTATGTATATATTAAGTAATACATGGCAAAATATGCAAAAAATCTAAGGGGAGAACATGAATGTCAAAAGAAATTATATTTTTATATCAAAATGCTCTGAACTGTGGGCAATATACCCAGAGTCATTGTGGTTCATGTAATCTCAGCTCAGCATGAAGATACACTTTAGAGGAAATGTTTGAAAATATGGGCCCAGGGGATAAAATCTAAACAGTTCGTTTGGCTATACAAAAACCTCAGCCTCACTCTTGGTGGTGCACACTTACTTACTTTCTACCATATGTGGCATTAACTTTAATCCCATCAAATGTTTTTTCATCTGTCTGTGATTTTTCTCTCCCTTTTTTTTTTTGTTAGACTGTTATTCTGTACAAGATCTTAATAGAAAAGTGCTTTTCATGCCTGTGACTTAATTCTCTGTGAACTTGCACACATTTAAGGAATAAATTAGCAGTAGAAAATTTGCATATGCTAATTGGTCTGAGGTTGGGCAGGATCTCTATGGACAATCAATGTCTCTGAAACTTACATGACCAACAGGCCCCAGGCTGATCCTCAGAGTTTGAAGGAGATTTTAAGATAACAGGGATGGTGGCCAACTTGAGTCAGCTTTCACTTGGTGACCAGATCGAACAATATATCCTCCCCAAAACTTTATGCTTTCTTTAGTTTTATTTCCCTTCATCTATCTTCATGACTGATTATTATTTTTAAGCTCATCTAGCCTGTTTTCATGTAAATTCACTGCGTAGATATGTACTTCTTTGTCACTGCAGTTGTTAACTCATTTTTTAATTTTGTGGGCTGTGAGGAGAACAAAAGGAAAAACTTTTGGGACTAAGATAATTCACTTAATATGGAGGAGGAGGGGAAAGAAATACTCAGATGGACTAGAGGTATTACTATTATTATTTATTTTTCTTTACCTAGGAGTGTTATCTCTTCCTTCCATCCTGTTTTACTTCCTCCTTAAAACTTGCTTACTCCTTGTTAACCTCCAGTCATGTTTCTCATATCCTCTGGTAGCATTTGTAGCCTGCCTTCTTCAGGTCCATTATTACACTGCATTGAAGTTTGAGTTGCTCATCTTCACAGTGACTCTTTGGACACTCTTATGAATGACAGAGACTTGTCTTACTTCCTTACCCTCAGTGTGTGCCATTTATTAGATGCAATAAATGGTGTAATCAAACAAGAAGGTATATTTACTGCTTAAAAAAGCACTTAATTGTTGCTACTGTTTCAGAAAAGGAAAAAATCTTATTAACCTTAAAAAATTAACTGAAGGCAAGCCACACAATAAAACTTGATACTGATAACTATCTGAGAAAGCAGTTAACCTATATCAAGTAAAGAATTATATACTTTACAGTTGCATTCACCTTATGATTAATGGGACATTTAAAGGAGAGAACTAAAAGGCGTGTCTCAAATGTTCTAGTGTATTTTTATATGTGAGAATTATTCAAAGGGAACCCAAGAAAGAAGATATTATTGAATAAGAGACATAAATCTCTTAGCCATAAAACAGACTAATTCAATTGTGGCAAACTTCCTGTGAGTTATTGCTTTGGATAGAAAACTTGGATACATCTAAATACTAAGTTTTATGTCAAAATCCATTACATTATGTTTGGTCTTCCTTTTCATAGGGTAATCAAAGTTTATAAAACAGTGATGAAGAGGTGTTTGAGAAGACTGGAATGTGTTCACAGTATAGTGATGGTTTTCAGAGCTGGGGTTGCTTCAAAGTTCTTGATAAAAGAAAAAATACATTGATACAGATTAATATCAAAAGATGTTGAAAGAGACAGAGTATTATTAAGTTGATTTGTAACAACTTTTTAATTTCTTCTTGAAAAATTTTCATTATTGTCATGGTCATTTTTGGGTTTTTGGTCATCTTCTAAAATGTATATATAAATACATTGGGAGAACAAGAAACAATGACAGTTTACTGTAGCCTAGAATAGTGTATTGGTTTTTAAAAGTGTATTTGAACTATCTCCCTGGTTGAGACTTTAGAAAGAGAACCTGGAATTTATGCAAATAAATAAACTTTCTAAGCAATAGTATGTATGAGATTTAAGTATCTGCATCAAAGTTTTAAGTTGAAGTTCTTAGAATAGTTAAGAACCAATGAGGAATTCAAATTCCAAGCTACACTTTTCTTTTAAACATTCAGTATTATAATTTATTTCTAACTGTCTTTTAAAACCACTTATCCACCCAGAGGATATAAGAAGCGTTTCAACAGAATGGCATCTATAAAAGGTTAAGTTTCTTTTTAAACTTTTGAGCCTGTCAACTGAAAAGCCTCTGGAATTGACTTTATACATGTAGAAAATCTAGTGGTTTGAAAAGAAAACACATAGTAAAAAATTTAACTGTCATAATTGTCATTTGTATAGATATAAAATCAGAAAACAGCTGCTTCTTGGCAGGAAAGCAATGACAAACCTAGACAGTGTGTTGAAAAGCACAGATATTACTCTGCCAGCAAAAGTCCATATAGTCAAGGCTATGGTCTTCCTGGTGGTCACATACAGTTGTGAGAGTTGGACCATAAAGAAGGCAGAATGCCAAAGAATTGATGCCTTCAAACTATGGTGCTGAAGACTCCTGAAAGTCCCTTGGACAGCAAGGAGATCAAACCAGTCAATATTAAGAGAGATCAACTCTGAATACTCACTGGAAGTTCTGATGCTGAAGCTGAAGCTCCAGTATTTTGGCCATCTGATATGAACAGACAACACATTGGAAAAGTCCCTGATGCTGTGAAAGTTTGAGAATAGAAGGAGAAGAGGGTGTCAGAGGATAAGATGGCTGGACGGCATCACCAATTCAATGAGCTTGAACTTGGGCAAACTCTGGGAGATGGTGAGGAACAGGGAGCCCTGGCATGCTGCATTCCATGGCCATGGGGTTGCCAAGAATCAGACACAACTGGACGACTGAACAACAATTAAATGTTCCTGTATATTTTCTCCTATTTAAGGCTTTAACAGTCTAACGGCTATTAACTTTAAATTCCAAGCAACTAAAATTTCAGATATTGAAATTTAAGTAAATTTTTACACACACACATGCATGCTAAGTTGATTCAGTCGTGTCTGTCTCTTTGCAAGCCCATGGACTGTACCCCACCAAGTCCTTATGTCCATGGGATTTCTCAGACAAGAATACTGAAGTGGGTTGCCATGCCCTCATCCAGGGGACCTTCCCGACCCAGGCATCAAAGCCCGCCTCCGTTGGCAGGCAGATACTTTACCACTGCTGCTGCTGCTACTAAGTCGCTTCAGTTGTGTCTGACTCTGTGTGACCCCATAGAGGGCAGCCCACTAGGCTCCTCTGTCCCTGGAATTCTCCAGGCAAGAATATTGGAGTGGGTTGCCATTTCCTTCTCCGGTCTTTACCACTAGTGTCATGTGTGTGTGTGTGTGTATACGTGTATGTGTGTATATATATATATATATATATATAGGTATATCAGTTCAGTTCAGTTCAGTCGCTCAGTCATGTCCGACTCTCTGCAACCTCATGAATCACAGCACGCCAGGCCTCCCTGTCCATCACCAACTCCCGGAGTTCACCCAAACTCATGTCCATAGAGTCGGTGATGCCATCCAGCCATCTCATTCTCTGTCGTCCCCTTCTCTTCCCGCCCCCAACCTTTCCCAGGATCAGAGTCTTTTCCAGTGAGTCAACTCGTCTCATGAGGTGGCCAAAGTATTGGAGTTTCAGCTTTAGCATCAGTCCCTCCAATGAACACCTAGGATTGATCTCCTCTAGAATGGACTGGTTGGATCTCCTTGCAGTACAAGGGACTCTCAAGAGTCTTCTCCAGCACCACAGTTCAAAAGCATCAATTCTTCGGCGATCAGCCTTCTTCATAGTCCAACTCTCACATCCATATGTGACCATGGGAAAAACCATAGCCTTGACTAGACGGAGCTTGGTTGGCAAAGTAATGTCTCTGCTTTTTAATATGCTATCTAGGTTGATCATAACTTTCCTTCCAAGGAGTAAGCGTCTTTTAATTTCATGGCTGCAATCAGCATCTGCAGTGATTTTGGAGCCCAAAAAAATAGTCTGACACTGTCTCCACTGTTTTTCCATCTATTTCCCATGAAGTGATGGGACCAGATGCCATGATCTTTGTTTTCTGAATGTTGAGCTTCAAGCCAACCTTTTCACTCTCCTCTTTCACTTTCATCAAGAGACTTTTGAGTTCCTCTTCACTTTCTGCCATAAGGGTGGTGTCATCTGCATATCTGAGGTGATTGATATTTCTCCCGGCAATCTTAATTCCAGCTTGTGCTTCTTCCAGCCCAGCGTTCCTCATGATATACTCTGCATATAAGTTAAATAAGCAGGGTGACAATAGCAACCCCATGGACTGCAACATGCCAGGCTTCCTTGTCCATCACCAGCTCCTGAACCTTGCTCAAACTCAGATCCATCGTGTCAGTGATGCCATCCAACCATCTCATCTTCTATGTCCCCTTCTCCTCCTGTCTTCAGTCTTTCTGAGCATCATGGTCTTTTCCAATGACTCAGTTCTTCCCATCAGGTGGCCACAGTATTGGAGTTTCAGCTTCAGCATCAGTCCTTCCAATGAGCATACAGGGCTGATTTCCTTAGGATTGATTGGTTTGATCTCTTTGCAGTCTAAGGGACTCTCAAGAAAGAAAGAAAGAAAGTGAAGTCGCTTAGTCGCGTCCAACTCTTTGCGACCCCATGGACTGTAGCCTACCAAGTTTCTTGGTCCATGGGATTTTCCAGGCAAGAATACTGGAGTGGGTTGTCATTTCTTTCTCCAGGGGATCTTTTGGACCCAGGGATCGAACCTGCATCTCATGCATTGTAGGTGGACGCTTTATCGTCTGAGTTACCAGGAAAGCCCAGGACTCTCAAGAGTCTTCTCCAACACCAAAGTTCAAAAGCATAAATTCATCAGTGCTCTGCTTTCTTTATGGGCCAACTCTTACATCCCTACATGACTACTGGAAAAATCATAGCTTTAAGTAGATAGACTGTTGTTGGCAAAGTAACGTCTCTGCTTTTTAATATGCTGTTTAGGTTTGTCATCGCTTTTCTTCCAAGGAGCAAACATCTTTTAATTTCATGGCCTCAGTCACCATCTGCAGTGATTTTGGAGTCCTCCCCAAACAAAGTCTCATTGTTTCCCCATCTATTTGCCATGAAGTGATGGGATCAGATGCCATAATCTTCATTTTTTGAATGTTGAGTTTTAAGCCAGCTTTTTCACTCTCCTCTTTCACTTTCATCAAGAGGCTGTTTTAGTTCCTCTTCACTTTCTGCCATATGGGTGGTGTCATCTGTATATCTGAGGCTATTGATATTTCTCCCTGCAATCTTGATTCCAGCTTGTGCTTCATCCAGCCCAGCATTTTGCATGATCTACTCTGCATATAAATTAAATAAGAAGGGTGACAATATACAGCCATGATGTACTCCTTTCCCAATTTTGAATCAGTCTGCTGTTCCATGTCTGGTATTAACTGTTGCTTCTTGACCTGCATACATATTTCTCAGGACTCCTACTGTCAATTAACTATTGATATTACCTTATCTAAGAACCCCTATTTTCAATTAACAATTGCAATATTGCAATATCTAACCTGACCCCAGTTTATTACAAGGAACTCAATGACTTTAAATTCTTTAATGTGAGATAGGAAGCACTATCCATGAACAAGGGGTTGAAACAATAAATCAGTAACGGGACACATTTTGATTTAATATTTGTCCTGTCAAAAGCCATTTCCTCTACATCCAAATTTTTAACTTCTAAATCTGCTTTCATTCAGTTTTTTTTAAACCTCTGTGCTTAGCTTTATTATGATATAGCCTGTCATGTTTCATTTATTTTTTTAAACACAATGTTCATTATTTTTTTTAAAATACAGAAATAGACAATGACAGATCACTCTTGATTTGTAACTTGGTTTCATTTCCTCTCAGACATTGGATATGTTCTCACCTACTAAACCCAATGCTGATTCTTGACAACATAGCAACTTGCCTGTCTGGCAACTAGTCTTATCATTTGATTCATGCCATTCAAAATAGCCTGAAACTTGTATGCATTCTCTTCCTCCTATTCATCTTATAGATATTTATTTTTTCCCCAAGAAGCCATCATGAGTATGTCAATATCAATCACTCAATAATGTCAACATCAACAGCAGCAACAGAAAGTTTTAAAAAAAATACCAAACATGTTTTATGGATTTCCATATCTACAGAAAAAAAAAGTGTGTGCTGAGTTGTGTCCAACAGGAAAAAAAAAGTTCTGAACCATTAACTGACAAGAATAGATTTTGAATCTTGATAGAGTTAGAGATAGCAATCCAAATGTCTCCCGAGTGTGATGCTATTTTATTAGGATTATCTAATTCATACACTGGGATCTCCCATGGTGGCTCTGATGGTAAAGAATTTGCCTGCAATGCTGGAGAACCAGGTTCAACCCCTGGGTTGAGAAAACCCCTGGAGTAGGGAATGGCAATCTATTTAAGTATTCTTGCCCGGAGAATTCCAAGGACAGAGGAGCCTGGCAGGCTATAGTCCATGGGGTTGTAAAGTGTTAGGCATGCCTGAGCGACTAATACTAACTAAATTCATACACTAAATCAACTACCTTCTCTTAATGTGTGAGGAAATGAAGTTGACATGTGTTTAGGAATATTAACACAGTGTCATAAACTGGTTTTATTATCAGGGTAAACGGCATGAAGTCTGTATAGAATCCTTTTAAAAATCATGTTTCAGTGATTCTTGTAACAACCCACAATTACAGGTCATTGATTTATTGATAACTATTATCACATTTTTCCAGTTATTCCTTTAGTAAAATGTTCTTATTGTTTACTTATAAAGTATGGTTCTATATGTCTGCAGTTCTTCCTTTTTTTTTCTCTTCATTCCCAATGCAAGCTATCCTGCCCTTAACTCTGATCCAAATCTTCTAGCATCTATTGAACTATATAAGGATGCCTTGATAAACCTCTTTGGTGCCCACTGAAAATTCACTTCCACTTGACTTTTATTAGGCTCTATTCCTCATGCTTTGCTACCACCAATTCCAAGTATGGTTATATCCCCCAGGCCTCATTGCCTCTTCCATCCTTATGTCCACTTTCCCTGAGCAGTGCATGCTCTGTCAAACATGACTACTCCCTCTGCTGGGTTTTACCACTTGTTTCTGTTTTACCCAGCTTCATCTTCAAGCTATGCCCATCAGGGGAATTAAACCTATGCAGCTAACAGGCAGTGTAGAGCATAGAGAGGTGTTCTTTCCATAAGGTGTTGAAGGGCAGACCCTCCTTCTATACAACACTATGTGCCTTCTAAATGTCAGCTAAAAACAAACAAACAAAACACAGGCTAAAAGCTGAGACTTATGTTTATTTCAGGACTTTACTGAAGACTAGAGCCTAGGAGACAGCCTCTCAGCTCTGAAAAACTATTTTAAAGAAGTAAGGAAGGAGCTAATTTATGCAGAAGTTTTGCTGGGTGACCAAAAAAAAAATGTAGCTGAACATTAAAAGATTGCTTTTAGTCACCAAAAAATATTTACCTCAAGTTAATGATTTTAGTGATTTTCTGTGTATGCTGCTGCTGTTGCTAAGTCACTTCAGTCGTGTCTGACTCTGTGTGACCCCATAGACAGAAGCCCACCAGGCTCCCCCTTCCCTGGGATTCTCCAGGCAAGAACACTGGAGTGGGTTGCTATTTCCTTCTACAATGTGTGAAAGTGAAAAGTGAAAGTGAAGTTGCTCAGTTGTGTCTAACCCTTAGCGACCCCACAGACTGCAGCCTACCAGGCTCCTCCATCCATGGGATTTTCTAGGCAAGAGTACTGGAGTGGCTTGCCATTGCCTTCTCCATTTCTGTGTATAGGAAGAGGCAAAAATCTGGACTCATTGAAATTATTCCTTTGATAGGCATCTCAGCTACCTAGGGCCAGTATTCTGTTTTACTCCAACCTGAATTCACCTCAAGGCACATCATCAGGGCAACAGCAGTAGCAGATGGCAGGTAACACTTTTGTCCATGCGAAATGCACTACTTCTTATATCAAGCACAGTCTTATTAAGACAGTAATATTACTAAGCAGTCTTACTATGAACACTATTCTACTCTTGGTTACTATGTCGCTTTGGGCTCGCTTTGAAAATGATACCTATATAAGACTGTTGTTCGGTCACTAGGTTGTGTCTGACTCTTTTTGACCCCATAGACTGCAGGATGCCAGGCTCATCTGTTCTTCACTCTCTCCCAGAGTTTGCTCAAATTCATGTCCTTTGAGCTGGTGATTCTATCTAACCATCTCATCATCTGCCACCCCTTCTCCTTTTACCTTCAATCTTTCCCAGCACTGGGGTCTTTCTCATTGAGTTGGTTCTTTTTATCAGATGGCCAAGTATTGGAGATTCTATATAAGATGAGATATTCCAAAGGTATATTAGGAGAGATGCTGTGAAGGATAAAGCAGGGAGGTGGTTGAGTAGATAGTGAGAGCCTCCAGCCCACAAGGCAGGCTGACTCCTGTGAAAAAAGAGAGGAAAAGAAAGGTTGGGCAGAAATGGTCTAACTGCAACATGGTTCTGAGAAAGCCCAGGCACAGCCCATGTGGTGTCTGTAAGCAAAATTGCATAGTCCTGAGTTTGGCTTGAGTGAGCCAGCTTTAATATCACTTCACTCAGCCATGGTCACTCACTGACTGAGAAGTGTGGCCCCACTGTGTCTACCCTCATATATCTAAAGGGATAAAGGTAGTGTACACAAGTGAGCTATTCTCTTGGTAGTAGTTCCTCTTGATGGAAGTTTCATCAGGATTCCTTCATGACCATGGCTATTACTAACCACTGGAGTCACAGCTATACAGAATTCTAAGGCAAAGTAGAGAAGAATGTACATAACATGTAAATGATAACTTATCTCCCAATCTCATACTGAAGTGTTTTCCAAATTAAAAATTTATATTTCTACCTATGTCCTCCCTCTTCTCTCAGCAAAATCCAGTTATCAGTCTGTGACCTAAACTGAGCACAAATCTGGGACTCAGATAACATAGAATACTTAACTTTTTCCTTCTTTTGGTATCTGAATTTGTTTTGGAGCCGAGAGTGTCTGGCAAATTCCAGGTCAGCAGAGATTGATGCCTTCCTTGGCTGTTCTTTACCTCAGGGAATAAACTTCTTGATCCTTGACCCTGCTGTACACTAGTCCTACAGGTTTGGATTCACCTGATGAAGTATTTTGATGATCAAGCTGGGTTTCCCATGACATTATCATAAAGTTGTATAGGATAGAAATAAAAGAAATAAGAAGTTACTTTACCTATGGATATTAAAGACCACAAACTCCTTATATTAAATTAAGTGACTGACTCTATTTCAATATAGTGAAGTGAGTGAAGTTGCTCAGGCGTGTCTGATTCTTTGCGACCCCATAGACTGTAGCCTACCAGGCTCCTCCATCCATGGGATTCTCCAAGCAAGAGTACTTGAGTGGGTTGCCGTTTCCTTCTCCAGGAGATCTTCCCAACCCAGGGATCAAACCCAGGTCTCCTGCATTGCAGGCAGATGCTTTACCATCTGAGCGACCAGGGAAGCTCATTTCAGTATAGGGCATTTGTAAAGCAACTCATTGGGTTGTTTTGATCTCTATCCTAATAACTGCTATAATAGATTAACTAATGTCCAGCAAATATTGTTCTCCCCCCTCTACCTTCATGATCCATTAATTTTGGCCTTGACTATGTCACTGACTGTGTCCAAAATCATGATGAAAGTGATAAAGTACCGATTCCTAATTCACGTTGTGCTGGCTTTTCCTCATCTTTCTGAGGCTTTTAGTCTTTACCATAAGAAACACAAGCCCCTTTTCATGCTGACCTTTCAGCCTTACCTCAGATAAGATCTGTGTAACTAACTTAAATTCAACAAAAACCCCAAAGCAGAGCCATACAGGCTAACACACAGATGTATTTAAAATGGAGAAATAACTGCTACTTTTGTATTGCTATGGAAGTTTCACTGTATAGTTATTATCCCCATATGTCATTGATGTAGAAGTCAGGAGTTTTATGACTTTCTCCTTTTGTCTCCAAGATCCAAGACTTGAGCCTCCTTCATGAAGTATGCTACTGCAAAGTCACTTCAGTCGTGTCCGACTCTGTGTGACCTCATAGACGGAAGCCCACCAGGCTCCCCTTTCCCTGGGATTCTCCCGGCAAGAACACTGGAGTGGGTTGCCATTTCCTTCTCCAATGTGTGAAAGTGAAAAGTGGAAGTGAACTCGCTCAGTTGTGTCCGACCCTTAGCGACCCCACGGACTGCAGCCTACCAGGCTCCTCCATCCATGGGATTTTCTAGGCAAGATTACTGGAGTGGCTTGCCAGTGCCTTCTCCGATAGCCATCCATATTTGCAGTTATAGCTTTTCTGACTTGATCTGCTTTGTCTCTCGTGCTCATGTTCTTTGTGATTAGAATTAACCATGGAAAATTCACATATTAAATAAACTGAAAATCGATAAAATCAATAAGGTGGATTCAGTTTTCAATTTTCAGTAATAAGATTTGGTGAGAAACAATGAAACTTTATCATAAAAATACACACCATCAAGGTAAAATTATTTCCTAAAGCATGCACTGGGATGTGAAAGTTAACATATGGCAAATAGCAAGCACCTACTTCTGAATGCAATATCACCCTCCTTTATAGATGTCTACTGAATATTTTGTAGGGAATTCATAAGAACGAGGTGGATTGTTAATTTAGAGAATTGACATAACAGGATTAGAGGAGCACAGGTACGTGAATAAAAATGGATTCTGAATAACTGAATAGTTATTTTTAAAGTTTTTATTGGGAAAATTCCACAAGCAAATATTGTCAATTCTACTGATGCTACCCAGTAAAATGCAAATTAGAGCAAGCTACAGTGATTTTTGAGGGTTGCTCAAATCAATACTAGAGAGAGATTAGAAGTCTTAGACTAAATCCAATACGATGAAAAAAAAATCTTTGTAGCTTAGATATGACAATTTTTGAGGACAACTTCAGAGCACCAAGTTGTGAACCCACAAACATGTGTAAATGTACATCTATATTTTCTTTTAGGTGGTCACATGAATTTGCCTTAAAAATCCTATAGTAAATGGCATTCTATAACTTTTATCTATACATCCCATATTTGTTAATTTCCAATTTCATTGTTTAGTAATAGGCTAAATTGTACCTTTTCCGTTAAGAGGCATATGGTTAGATTTATATTTGTATCTTTCTACCTTTATTAGTTTTCTCTAGTATTTTCCAGGTCCCTCTTCCCTGTCACAAAGTTTTTATTGCGTGTAACCAAGCTCATTAAAAGCAGGAGACATTTTAGTTGTCCTTTTGACTTGAATTCCAAGAAGATGTCAGAATACCTACAAAAGGAAGGAATTACTATGCTAAACACCAAAGGTAAGTAAATTATTTGAATACATGTACGTATTTTATTTCCCAGGTAGGAAGAATGAGCATAAATATATATTTATAAAGAAAAGTATCAACTGCTGATTATATATTATGATTTTCTTTATTAAAAATGTCAACGCATAATATCATTTTAAATTTCTACAGATAGAATTTGTTGAATTATTTCAAGCTTCCAATATAGGAATTCTTAAGATGTACATAGATATTTGTTTGCAGTCCTTATAAAAGAGAAACTTCAGTTTGCGATTTTAATTTCAAACTGTGACAGTAGCAGGTACTTTAACAAATCTAGTTTCACTTAAAAAGAACACTTAAAATGTTCCTCCTTTGTCCTGTTTTATTTTTATCTTTAGGGTATATTATGTGTAGTATTCTGAACTTAAATTAGAATTGTTGGAGATCACATTACATGTAATCTGTCTGCAACCAAAACTGTCACTGAGGCCAAAAATGTATCTTTAATTATCATTAATAAATAAATTTGATCCTTTTTAACAAAAAGATTACTTTTAACCAAATCAAAGAATGTGCAGCTTTTACACTAAAAAAAAGATAAAGGTGCCACTGTTACACTATTACTTATGTTAAATTGCAATCTTATGGGGGCCTCCCTGGTGGCTCAGATGGTAAAGTGTCTGCCTACAATTCAGGAGACCTGGGTTTAATCCCTGGGTCAGGAAGATCCCCTGGAGAAGGAAATGGCAACCCACTCCAGTATTCTTGCCTGGAAAATCCCATGGACAGAGAAGCCCAGTAGGCTACAGTCTAAGGGGTCGCAAAGAGTTGGACACAACTGAGCGACTTCACTTTCACTTAAATTCCTTATCACTTTAAAACAAATGTTAAAATTGGCTTAAGATGTATTAATGGCTTGGCTATTAAATATATATTATAGTTTAGATTATCTTCAGTATTAATAGTTTGCCTTGTGTACAATGATTTAAATTAAAAAAAAACAGCAGCATGTATTGTGATAAATAGAGTTAGAACTACATGTTTTTGTTATATTTCCTACTTTAAAAAATTCAGCTGATTTGTTATTATCTTTCATAGTAGTAACAAAAGTAATATCATTCAAGATTGATTATACTGCAATATCACCTGGTCAACAGTAGAATTTTTAAGGTAAAAACCCAAGTCAGGAGTAAAGGATTTTTCTTTCCTTCCCTTCCTCCTTTTTCTTTTTTTCTCTCTAACTCTACCTGTCCTCCCATACTTGTTTTTCTTTTCCTCTCTTTCCTTCATCTTTTTATGTTTTTTAATTTTTTTTGAAAATTTACTTTTTGGAAATTAAATAAGATATATCTCCATTGCAACAATCACAGGAAGTCAAATTCACATCAAATAGTGTGGTTTAATTCACCTTTATTTATAAATTTGTTTTAAAACAGTGTGATGACTGTAAATGACTCATAGTTTCATTGAGTGAGATAAGGCTGTGGTCCATGTGATCAGTTTGGTTAGTTTTCTGTGGCTGTGGTTTTCATTCTGTCTTCCCTCTGATGGATAAGGATAATAAGCTTATGGAAGCTTCCTGAAGGGAGAGACTGAGGGGGAAACAGGGTCTTGTTCTGAAGAGTGGAGTCATGTTCAGTAAATCTTTAATCCAATTTTCTGTTGATAGGCAGGGCTGTGTTCCCTCCTGTTTGCTTAACCTGAGGCCAAACTATGGTGAAGGTAATGATAATGGCGACCTTCAAAAGGTATACTTCAAAACTGCTGCACTCAGTGCCTCTGACCCTGAAGAAGGCCACCACCATCCCATGCCTCCACCAGAGACACCTGGACACTCATGGACATGTCTGGATCAGTTTCTTGTGGGGTCACTGTTCCTTTCTCCTGGGTCCTGGTTCACACAAGGTTTTGTTTGTACCCTCTAAGAGTCTGTTTCCCCAGTCCTGTGTAAGTTCCAGTGGTTCCATGGTGGGGTTAATGGCTACCTCCTCTAAGAGGGCTTATGCCATACCAGGTCTGCTGCACCCAGAGTGCCTGCAGCAGTCCACTGCTGACCCATACACCCACATGAGACACTCAGACACAGTTCTGGCTCAGTCTCTGTGGGTTAGGCATGCATTTTTGTGCCCTCCCCAGGTCTGAGTAGCTCAGGCAACCAGGTGCTGGTGAGCACACTGTTCCAGGTGGGCCATGCATCTTAATCACCTCCTAGGTCTCAACCACTCGGTTTCCTAAGTTTGCTGCGAGAGCAACATCTGAGGTGTGCCATATGTCTCCTCTGGAAAGCTGATCTCAGGCTGTGACCATCTTGCCAGATGTCAGTCATCCAGGATATCAGGAAAACGTGGTTAGCAGCTGGGAGCCTGCCCAAAGTTTTTTGGAAGATGCCATCTTTGGATCTAAGAATGTAGCAGCCCATTGCCTTCCAGCTCTGGGTGTTGCAAACCTGCCTGTCTGCCTCTGGATAGACAGGTCATAGAGGAGAGTTCTGACAAAACACGGTCCACTGGAAAGAGAATGGCAAACCACTTGAGTATTCTTGCCTTGAGAACCCCATAAACAATATGAAAAGGCAAAAAGGTATGATGCTGAAAGATGAACTCCCCAGGTCAGTAGGTGCCAAATATGCTACTGGAGATCAGTGGAGAAATAACTCTAGAAAGAATAAAGAGACAGATCCAAAACTAAAATGACACCCAGGTATGGATGTGATGGGTGATGAAAGTAAAGTTCGATGCTGTAAAGGGAAATATTACGTAGGAACCTGGAATGCTAAGTCCATGAATCAAGACAAATTGGAGGTGGTCAAACAGGAGATGGTAAGAGTGAACATAGACATTTTAGGAATCAGTGAACTAAAATGGACTGGAATGGGTGAATTTAACTCAGATGACCAATATATCTACTACTGTGTGCAAGAATCCCTTAGAAGAAATGGAGTAGCCATCATAGTCAACAAAACAGTCCAAAATGCAGTACTTGGATGCAATGTCAAAAATGACAGAATGATCTATGTTCATTTCTAAGCAAACCATTCAATATCACAGTAATCCAAGTCTATTCCCCAAACAGTAATCCTAAAGAAGCTGAAGCTAAATGGTTCTATGAAGACCTACAAGACCTTCTAGAAGTAACACCCAAAAAATATGTCCTCTTTATTATAGGGGATTGGATTGCAAAAGTAGGAAGTAAGAGTTACCTGAAGTAACAGGCAAATTTGGCCTTGGAGTACAAAATGAAGCAGGGCAAAGGCTAAAAGAGGTTTTAGAACGTATTGGTCATAGCAAATACCCTCTTCCAACAAGATGAGAGAAGACTCTACACATGAACATCGCCAGATGGCCAACACTGAAATCAGATTGATTATATTCTTTGTAGCCAAAGATGGAGAAGCTCTATACAAGCAGCAAAAACAAGACCGGGAACTGACTATGGCTCAGATCATGAACTCCTTATTGCCAAATTCAGCCTTAAATTGAAGAAAGTAGGGAAAACCACTAGACCATTAAGGTATAATGTAAAGCAAATCCCTTATAATTACACAGTGGAAGTGACAGTTTCAAGGGAATAGATCTCATAGAGTGTCAGAAGAACTATGGATGGAGGTTCGTGACACTGTACAGGAGGAAGTGATCAACCATCCCCAAGAAGAAGAAATGCAAAAAGGCAACTTGGTTGTCTCGGTTCAGTTCAGTTCAGTCGCTCAGTCGTGTCCGACTCTCTGTGACCCCATGAATTATAGCACGCCAGGCCTCCCTGTCCATCACCAACTCCCGGAGTGCACTCAAACTCATGTCCACAGAGTCGGTGAACAAAGCCCTTACAAATAGCTGAGAAAAAGAAGATAATCAAAAGGTAAAGGAGAAAAGGAAAGATATACCCGTTTGAATGCAGAGTTCCAAAGAACAGTAAGGAGAGATAAGAAAGCCTTCCTCAGTGATCAATGCGAAGAAAGAGAGGAAAACAATAGAATGGAAAATAGTAGAGATCTCGTCAGGAAAATTAGAGATACCAAGGGAACATTTCATGCAAAGATGAGCACAATAAAGGACAGAAATGGTATGGATCTAACTGAAGCTGAAGATATTAAGAAGAGGTGGCAAGAATACACAGAAGAGCTATGCAAAAAAGATCTTCAAGACCTAGATAACCATGATGGTGTGATCACTCAGACAACCTAGAATGCAAAAGTCAAGTGGGCCTTAGGAAACATCACTATGAACAAAGCTAGTGGAGATGATGGAATCCCAGTTGAGCTATTTCAAATCTTAAAAAAATGATGCTGTGAAAGTGCTGCATTCAATATGCCAGCAAATATGGAAAACTCAGCAGTGACCACAGGACTGGAAAGGTCAGTTTTCATTCCAATCCCAAAGAAAGGCAATGCCCAAGAATGTTTACACTACTGCAAAATTATACTCATCTCCCATTCTAGTAAAGTAATGCTCAAAATTTGCCAAGCTAGGCCTCAGCAGTACGTGAACCGTGAACTTACAGATGTTCAGACTGGATTTTAAAAAGGCAGAGGAATCAGAGGTCAAATTGCCAACATCCGTTGGATCATTGAAAAAGCAAAAGAGTTCCAGAAAAACATCTATTTCTGCTTTATTGACTATAGTGAAAGTGAAGTTGCTCAGTCATATGCAACTCTTTGTGACCCCATGAACTGTAGCCTATCAGGCTCCTACGTCCATCACTGGGATTTTCCAGGCAAGAGTACTGGAGTGGATTGCCATTTCCTTCTCCAAGGGGATCTTCCCTACCCAGGGATTAAACACAGTCTCCCTCATTGTAGGCAGATGCTTTTACCGTCTGAGCCACCAGGGAAGTCAGAAAGATAGCACTAAATCGTGTCTCACTCTTGCAACCCTATGGAATGTAGCCTGCTAGGCTCCTCTGTCCATGGGATTATCTAGGCAAAAGTACTGGAGTGGGTTGCAATTTCCTTCTCCAGGGAATCTTCCCAAACCTGGAATTGAACCCAGGTCCCCAGTATTACCGGCAGATTCTTTACCAACTGAGCTATGCTGGAAGCATATGCCAATGCCTTTAATTGTGTGTACCACAACAATTCTTCAAGAGATGGGAATACCAGACCACATGACCTGCCTCTTGAGAAATCTGTATGCAGGTCAGGAAGGAACAGTTATAATTGGACATGGAACAACAGACTGGTTCCAAATCAGGAAAGGAGTATGTCCAGGCTGTATATTGCCATCCTGCTTATTTAACTTATATGAATAATACATCATGAGAAACACTGGGCTGGATGAAGCACAAGGTGGAATCAAGATTTCCAGAAGAAATATCAATAACCTTAGATACACAGAAGACACCGCCCTTATGGCAGAAAAAGAAGAAAAAGTGCCTCTTGATGAAATTGAAAGAGGAGAGTGAAAAAGTTGGCTCAAAAGTAAACATTCAGAAAACTAAAATCATGGCAACCGGTCCAATCAGTTCATGGCAAATAGATGGGAAAACAATGGAAACATAGAGAGAATTTATTTTTCAGGGTTCCAAAATCATTGCAGATGGTACTGCAGCCATGAAATTAAAAGATGCTTCCTCCTTGGAAGAAAAGCTTTGACCAACCTAGACAGCCTATTAAAAAGAAGAGACATTACTTTACCAACAAAGGTCCAAAGCTATGGTTTTCCCAGTAGTCATGTATGGATGTGAGAGTTGGACCATAAAGCTGAGCATCAAAGAATTGATGTTTTTGAACTGTAGTGTTGGAAAATACTCTTGAGAGTCCCTTGGATAGCAAGGACATCCAACCAGTCAGATGGATACAGTATTATTGGCAATAATACTGGAGTGGATTGCCAATCCCTCCTTCAGGAATCTCCCAACCCAGGGATGGAATGCAGATCTCTTTCATTGCAGGCAGATTCTTTACCATCTGAACCACCAGGGAATCATAAATACAAAATTATTTTAAAACAGTTGATAACTGTAAATGGTATATATATAAAATAACAAACTTTAATTTTCAATTTCCTCTTTCATTGAGTGACGAAGAATTGATGCTTTTGAACTGTGGTGTTGGAGAAGTATCTTGATAGTCCCTTGAACTGCAAGGAGATCCAACCAGTCCATCCTAAGGGAAATCAGTCTTGAATATTTATTGGAAGGACTGATGTTGAAGCTGAAACTCCAATACTTTGGCCACCTGATGAGAAGTGCTTACTCACTTGAAAAGACCCTAATGCTGGGGAAGATTGAAGGCGGGAGGAGAAGGGGATGACACAAAATGAGATGGTTGGATGGCATCACCGACTTGATGGACATGAGTTTGAGTAAACTAAGGGAGTTGGTGATGGACAGGGAGGCCTGGCGTGCTGCAGTCCATGGGGTCACCAAGATCCAGACACAACTGAATGACTGAACTGAAATGAACTGACTGATAATAATAAACAAAATAAACTTCCTGACTTCTCCAACCACCCCATCAGTTAATGTGATTAATATTATGGGTTTTGTCAATTTTTCCCTACTATTTGTATGCATTTACCACCACGCATATGGTTTATATTTATATCTTCATAATTTTCATACTTTAAAGCAACTTTTGTAATTTTAATTTATCATTGAATTTTTTGCCAGTCAACTTATATAGATTTATTTTTTTCCAAGGAACAGAATTTATTTTATGGATATGTCACTAATTATTGAAACAATTTTTCCATGATGAATGTTTGGTCTGTTTTTGTTATAGTTTTTAAGTATACTTTTTTTGGTATGTTCTTTATTATTTAAACATTTCCAAACTGATGGAAACATAGGTTGCCTACATTTATCTCCAACTACAACTAATATTGAAGCAAATATTTCACATAGGTAATTGCCACAGTTTTGTTTATATATGCATAGACAAATTCTTACAGTGGAATTGCTTTGACATAACAAGGGTCACGTGTATTTGTAAATTAAATGGATATCACCATATAAACCTCCACATTTTTGCATGGTATTTTTCACTTCTCCATACTATTATCAGTTCAGTTCAGTTCAGTTCAGTCACTTAGTCATGTCTGACTCTTTGTGACCCCATGAACCACAGCACGCCAGGCCTCCCTGTCCATCACCAACTCCCGGAGTTCACTCAAACTCATGTCCATCGAGTCGGTGATGCCATCCAGCCATCTCATTCTCAGCCTGTCATCCCCATCTCCTCCTACCCCCAATCCCTCCTAGCATCAGACTCTTTTCCAGTGAGTCAACTCGTCGCATGAGGTGGCCAAAGTATTGCAGTTTCAGCTTTAGCATCAATCCTTCCAATGAACACCAAGGATTGATCTCCTTGAGAATGGATTGGTTGGATTTCCTTGCAGTCCAAGAGATTCTCAAGAGTCTTCTCCAGTACCACAGTTCAAAAGCATCAATTCTTTGGCGATCAGCTTTCTTCACAGTCCAAGTCTCACATCCATACATGACCACAGGAAAAGCCATAGCCTTGACTAGACGGACCTTTGTTGGCAAAGTAATGTCTCTGCTTTTTAATATGCTGTCTAGGCTGGTCATAACTTTCCTTCCAAGGAGTAAGCGTCTTTTAATTTCATGGCTGCAATCAGCATCCGCAGTGATTTTGGAGCCACAAAAATTAAAGTCTGACATGGTTTCCACTGTTTTTCCATCTATCTCCCATGAAGTGATGGGACCAGATGCCATGATCTTTGTTTTCTGAATGTTGAGCTTCAAGCCAACCTTTTCACTCTCCTCTTTCACTTTCATCAAGAGGCCTTTGAGTTCCTCTTCACTTTCTGCCATAAGGGTGGTGTCATCTGCATATTGAGATTATTGATATTTCTCCCAGCAATCTCGATTCCAGCTTGTGCTTTTTCCAGCCCAGCGTTCCTCATGATGTACTCTGCATATAAGTTAAATAAGCAGGGTGACAATATACAGCCTTGACGTACTCCTTTTCCTATTTGGAACCAGTCTGTTTTTCCATGTCCAGTTCTAACTGTTGCTTCCTGACCTGCATACAGGTTTCTCAAGAGGCAGGTCAGGTGGTCTGGTATTCCCATCTCTTTCAGAATGTTCCACAGTTTATTGTGATCCACACAGTCAAAGGCTTTGGCATAGTCAATGAAGCAGAAATAGATGTTTTTCTGGAACTCTCTTGCTTTCTATTATAAGTATTAAAATTTCAATCTTTAAAATACTTTTTCAGTTCTTACAAATTGAGAAATGCTTTATCATTTTTTAAACTTACATTTCTTCTACTTGAATTGGGATGAAGATCACTAGACATTTTAAATTATTTTCTGTGAAATAGCACTCGTAGTTTTGTAAAAGTTTTTTTAATTAAAATATGAGGAGGATAAGGGGAGGAGCGAGGTGGGAGGGGGGTTCCAGAAGGGGAACTCATGTACACCTGGGGCAGATTCATGTCAATGTATAGCAAAACCAACCAATATAATATTGTAAAGTAATTAGCCTCCAATAAAAATTTTTTAAAAAATTAAAATAAATAATATAAACCTGAATACAGTAAAAAAAAATAAAATAAAATGTGCATTCTGATAGAATATAGCAGTGGTGAAGGAAGTCAAATTGAGAAAATACATTTGAATTAATGTCGCATTTTAGTATGATAAAATTTAATTCTGTATTGTAGTTCATATTACCTTTGTGCTTGATTTCTACAAATAAAAATACATTCATTAAGAACATTAGGAAAAACACTAGATAGAATTCTGAGATGTTAGATAAGAATGAGCTCCATTACCCAGTCAAATGATTATCTTCAGTAACAATAATAGTAGAAAATAATAAGTCTAAAAGGAAGATGAAAGAGATTTTCCTCAATATCGTCTGTTTTCTCTGTGAGGCAAATATCTGCTGATGATTGTGTGATGTAATTGCTTTAGGAAATAAATTCAGACATTTCCCTTTATTGCATATTCTTTGGAACAATTTGTCATTTGGACTATCTGGTTTTCAAAGTTCAATTCTGTGAAAGTAACTGGGGTTGGTGGTTTTGGACATAATTCCTTGATTGTCTTCTCTATTCATTCTAATTAATGTATTTCAGCTTACAATTTCTATTGTGGTAAATTGAAAAATTGCATTTTTCAAGTAAAATTTTCCTCTTATTGAGTTTTATTTATGTGTTTGCCTAGAATTCTATAAAATAGACACTTCTGGAAATTTTGTGTCTTCTAATAGTTATTTACCTTTGTCATTTCTTACTTAGCATATTCGTGATTTCTACCTTGCTAAATGGAATAAGTTAGCTGTCAGTTTGTTAAACTTGCTAATATTTTCCAAGACCAAGACTGTGGTTTATTATTAGATCTACTCTTTTTCTGTTTTGTTAATTTCTTCTTTCTTACTTAGGTCTTGATTCTTCTCAGGCTAGAACCAGTGAGGACAGTGTAATGCCTATGTGGCAATGTTACAGTACAAACTGATCTCACTGAATTTTGAGGTCTTGTGGCCTACATTTCAGGCTCTAGAAATTGTGGGGGGGGGGAGCGAAAAATAATTAGAAAAACCTGTATTATTGGAATAATTTGTAAACAAAAAAACAACACTTGCCATGTCCCATTCTTTAGTTGAATGTTTGTTTCCTCCACTCTTTGGGTTATTCTGAAAATAAGACCTCACATGTCATTGGCTGCACAGGAAACATGACCTAGCAAACATCTCAGGAGAAAATAATATATAAATTTGGAGTCACTGTGATTAAGTGACACAAAGTATAAAATATCAAATACATGTCAATAAATTAGTCGTCTTTGAGTGATTGTTTCCAGTGCAAAAATGAGATGAGCTTAATGATTTGCTCTAAAGTGTTAATAAACTATTTTGAATCTTGAATTTTAGTATCTTTTATTGCAAGTTTTGGAATGAAACTACTGTTTCAAAAGTAGTTATATATTCCCACTTCATTACAAGCTCTTTGAATTTAGCATCTTTTGTCTTTCCACAACTATGCATCCTTAAAGTACTGACTAGAGAGAACAAGAAAGCAATGTTTTGAGAATATTATTTATGGCTTATTAAGTTTAAAATTCATCACATTATATTGTTCTCCTTGTAAGGTATTCTAAAAGAGAATAAAAATCAGGCTGGACACCTACCCCACAATGAAATCCACAGGGATCATAGGCCCTGTGTAGAGCAGGTTCACTGCAATCAGTGTTAGTCCTTACACTGAACACAAATCAAGTAAAATGAATTCAAAGAAAACAACATGCAGGTTTTACCTTTTCTTTTTTGGGGGGAACATTATGCTTTTCACCTTGAAAGTTAGAATCTTTGATTTATTTAATCTTCATCTTTTCAGCAGAATGATATGGATGAAGAAACTTAATTTAATAAAATAACATCTGTAGATTTATTGCTATCTAGTACCAAAAAAGGAAAAACTTTGTACCTCTTCTCACCATAAAATTGTAATCTTTAAAAGAAGCTTGAGATTTCATTGTTTTTTGAGTAATGTTTCTACATTGAAACAAATATTATCTATCATATTAATAAATATATAAGTACAATAAGAGTCAAATTTAATATTTAAGTGCTTATTATCTACAAAACAGACCATATCTTTTAATATATACCACCTTACCAAATATTAGTTCTCAATTATAGAAATACATTTTTTAACTTGAAGTAAATTTTAATTAATAGAAGAGTTAGTCTGTCTTACAAAGGACTTGTAAAAAATTGATAATTGGAATACCTATTTATATTATACAAACATTTTTTTGAGGAACTAACATGTCTTATATTAACTTTGCCAAAGTTGCACACTCAAGACTAACAAAATAGCTTATAATACATCATAGTTTGCTTTAGTAACACAAAAAGGATAACTCCTTCTAGAGTTAGAAAAGATTTCATGAGTTGAGGTTTTTAACTTGGTTCTGAAGAAAGAGTAGGGAATTACCAAGGAATAAAGGCAAGTCACTGAGCAGAAGAAACAGAAAATATTAAAAAAATATGATACAAAAAATATAATGTAAATAACAATAATGCTAATAATCTCAACATATGGTAGTAATGAGGGATATTTCAGAGTTCCAGAAAAACAAAATATGGTGGCTTGGCAAGAAGTGAGGATGTCCATATATTTAAGGCAAGATTAGATAGGATGTATTTTAAGATAGTAGTACCCACCAGGGCATGTCTTTAGTTTTCTGAGAAGTCTGTCAAAAGAAAGACAACCACCAAATAGGCTTAATTTTCTTAAGTTTGGCTCTTCTGTTTGGGGAATACACTCCTCTCAGTTCAGTTCACTTGCTCAGTCGTGTCCAACTCTGCGACCCAATGAACTGCAGCACGCCAGGCCTCGCTGTCCATCACCAACTCCCAGAGTCCACCCAAACTCATGTCCATTGAGTTGGTGATGCATCAAATCATCTCATTCTCTGTTGTCCCCTTCTCCTCCTGCCTCCAATCTTTCCCAGCATCAGGGTCGTTTCAAATGATTCAGATCTTTGCATCAGGTGACCAAAGTATTGCGGTTTCAGTATCAACATTAGTCCTTCCAATGAACACCCAGGACTGATCTCCTTTAGGATGGACTGGTTGGATCTCCTTGCAGTCCTAGGGACTCTCGAGAGTCTTCTCCAATACCACAGTTCAAAAGCATAAATTATTTGACACTCAGCTTGCTTTATACCACGACTCTCACATCCATTTATGACAACTGGAAAAATAATAGCCTTGACTAGATGGACCTTTGTTGGCAAAGTAATGTCTCTGCTTTTTAATATACTGTCTAGGTTGGTCATAACTTTCCTTCCAAGGAGTAAGCGTCTTTTAATTTCATGGCTGCAACCACCAACTGCAGTGATTTTGGAGCCCAGAAAAATAAAGTTAGTCACTGTTTCCACTGTTTCCCCATCTATTTCCCATGAAGTGATGGGACTGGATGCCATGATCTTAGTTTTCTGAATGTTGAGCTTCAAGCCAACATTTTCACTCTCCTCTTTCACTTTCTTCAAGAGGCTTTTGAGTACCTCTTCACTTTCTGCCATAATGGTAATGTCATCTGCATATCTGAGTTTATTGATATTTCTTCCGGCAATCTTGATTCCAGCTTGTGCTTCTTCCAGCCCAGTCTTCCTCATGATGTACTCTGCATATAAGTTAAATAAGCAAGGTTACAATATACAACCTTGACGTACACCTTTTCCTATTTGGAACCAGTCTGTTGTTCCATGTCCAGTTCTAACTGTTGCTTCCTGACCTGCATACAGGTTTCTCAAGAGGCAGGTCAGGTGGTCTGGTATTCCCATCTCTTTCAGAATTTTCCAGTTTATTGTGACCCACACAGTCAAAGACTTTGGCATAGTCAATAAAGCAGAAATAAATGTTTTTCTGGAACTCTCTTGCTTTTTTGATGATCCAGCAGATGTTAACAATTTGATCTCTGGTTCCTCTGCCTTTTCTAAAACCTGATTGAACATCTGGAAGTTCACGGTTCACGGTTCACGTACTGTTGAAGCCTGGCTTAGAGAATTTTGAGCATTACTTTACCAACATGTGAGATGAGTTCAATTGTGCGGTAGTTTGAGCATTTTTTGGCATTACCTTTCTTTGGGATTGGAATGAAAATTGACCTTTTGCAGTCATGTGGCCACTGCTGAGTTTTCCAAATTTGCTAGCATATTGAGTGCAGTACTTTCACAGCATCACCTTTCAGGATTTGAAATAGCTCAACTGGAATTTCATCACTTCCACTAGCTTTGTTCATAGTGATGCTTCCTAAGGCCCACTTGAGTTCCCATTCCTGGATGTCTGGTTCTAAGTGAGTGATCACACTCATGATTATCTGGGCTGTGAAGGCCTTTCTGTACAGTTCTGCTGTGTATTGTTGCCACCTCTTCTTAAAATCTTCTGCTCCTGTTAGGTCCATACCATTTCTGTCCTTTATTGAGCCCATCTTTGCATGAAATGTTCACTTGGTATCTCTAATTTTCTTGAAGAGATCTCTAGTCTTTCCCATTCTATTCTTTTCCTCTATTTCTTTGCATTGATCACTGAAAATGGCTTTCTTATCTCTCCTTGCTGATCTCTGGAACTTCGCCTATATCTTTCCTTTTCTCCTTTTCTTTTCACTTCTCTTCTTTTCACAGCTATTTGTAAGGCCTCCTCAGACAGCCACTTTTCTTTCTTGCATTTCTTTTTCTTGGAGTTGGTTTTGATCCCTGTCTCCTGTACAATGTCACAAATCTCCATCCATAGTTCATCAGGCAGTCTATCAGATCTAGTCCCTTAAATCTATTTCTCACTTCCTCTGTATAATCATGAGGGATTTTATTTCGGTCATACCTGAATGATCTAGTGGTTTTCACCACTGTCTTCAATTTTAGTCTGAATTTGGCAATAAGGAGTTCATGATCCGAGCCCCAGTCAGCTCCTGGTCTTGGCTTTGCTGACTGTATAGAACTTCTCCATCTTTGGCTGAAAAGAATATAATCAATCTGATTTCAGTGTTGGCCATCTGGTGATATCCATGTATAGAGTCTTCTCTTGTGTTGTTGGAAAAAGGTATTTGCTATGACCAGTGCAGTCTCTTGGCAAAACTCTGTTAGTCTTTGCCCTGCTTCATTCTGTACTCCAAGGCCAAATTTGCCTGTTACTCCAGGTGTTTCTTGACTTCCTACTTTTGCATTCCTGTCCCCTATTATGAAAAGGGCATGTTTTTTGGGCATTAGTTCTAAAAGGTCTTGTAGGTCTTCAAAAAACATTCAGCTTCAGCTTCTTCAGTGTTACTGGTTGGGACATAGACTTGGATTACTGTGATATTGAATGGTTTGCTTGGAAATGAACAGAGATCATTCTACACTCCTCTACAGGATACTTTACCTCCATCCCCCTAAGTCTCTCTGTGACCTTCTTGTTCTGTTCATCTGCTTGAACCTGAAGACCCAAAATCTAACCAGAAAATACATCACGAGTGATCAGAGAATGTGACTGCTGCTAATTATGCGTGCGTCCCACAAAATTATCTGACTAATGTAGAATAGCTGGCATATTTTAATTCCAGTGATGTACTCTGATTCAGAAGAAAATACTCCCTACTACTACTTCACAAAGTAATTTCCTCTCCATTAGGACTTTACTATTGATCATTCATCAGGGACCTCTCATTTTGAGGCCCTTTATGGGCACAGTCTCAGCAAGAAGTACAGAGTAGCAATCCTTTAGGTCCTGAGTCAGAATGACTCCTTTTCTCAGGGACCCACATGGCCTTCCAAGTTTGTTGAGCAAAGTGCTTAAACAGGATATCTCAGCAAGTGCTTCATCCTGAAAGATTCCCTCCACCCAGTTTTTCTGGGTTTTCCCAATTTTACCCTTGATATGGACCTCAGAGAATCTGTACTATAATTTAAAATGTTTCTAATATGTGTAAGAAATAAAGAATGCTCTATATCTTTCAGTTCAGTTCAGTCACTCAGTCATGTCCGACTCTTTGCGATGCCATGAATCACAGCATGCCAGGCCTCCCTGTCCATCACCAACTCCCAGAGTTCACTCAGACCCACCTCCATCTTGTCGTAATGCCATCCAGCCATCTCATTCTCTGTCATCCCCTTCTCCTCCTGCCCCCAACCCCTCCCAGCATCAGAGTCTTTTCCAGTGAGTCAACTATTCTCATGAAGTGGCCAAAGTATGGGAGTTTCAGTGTCAACATCAGTCCTTCCAATGAACAACCAGGACTGATCTCCTTTAGAATGGACTGGTTGGATCTCCTTGCAGTCCAAGGGACTTTCAAGAGTCTTCTCCAACCCCACAGTTCAAAAGCATCAATTCTTTGGCGATCAGCTTTCTTCACAGTCCAACTCTCACATCCATACATGATCACCTGAAAAACCATAGTCCAAGATACAAAAACAAAAGCCCTTGTACAGTTAAAAATTGCTTAGAGTAGATCTTAAAATTTCTGATCTGAAGGAGGAAAAAAAAATTGTAAGGATGTGTAATAATAGATGTTAATGAAATTTACTATGGTGATCATTTCACAATATATACATATATCATTGTGTTGTACATCTGAAACTAATATGTTATATATCTACTATATCTGAATAGTTTTTAAGAGAGCCAGTAGAAAATTTTAATTATTTCTTTTGTCAAAAAGAAGATATATGCTTAACCATTTTGCCAAGAGAAAAAACCTAGTATCAGGGAAACCTTTTATGAATCCTTTGCAATAATCTGAAGAGGCAAGATGAGGATCTGAATTGAAACAGTATCATTGGAGGTAGAAAAGTGAGTCAGTATTTAAGACTCATTTATGAAGTAGAATCAGTATATTTTGTTGATTTACCAAAAATGGAGTTGAAGAAGGAGAACCAACGGTTGACATTAAGATTTTTTTGACCTCTGAGTGGGTGCATAGTGTGGTCACCATCCAAGGTTTAAAAGAACATGGCAGAAAATAAGATAGAAAGGGGAAAATATTATTTTTGCATGTATGATATTTAAAATTTCTGCAGAAAATCTCCAAGAGTGTACTGCATAATTAAATACAAAGTGACTTTGGAAGACAGATCTAGTGATACATATTGTAAAGTAACAGTAGAATTTATATTAATGGGGGACATAACAAAAAGAACAGTAACAACAACAAAAAAGATTGAATGTTGTTGGTTCTAGGATTTAAGAGATACTCAGAGTAGGGAATTGTATTCTTAGATACAAGGAAACATCCATAAATTACAGTATGAGAGACAGTATGTGTTTATAGAATTTCATATCTATCCAGAAGTATCTTTTATTGTCAACTTTCACAAAAACTTAAATTAGGCAATGTGGGAAACCTGGATTTGATCCCTGGGTTGGGAATATCCCCTGGAGAAGGGAACAGCTACCCACTCCAGTATTCTGGCCTAGAAAATTCCATGGACTATACAGTTAATGGGGTCGCAGAGTCAGACACGATTGAGTGACTTTCACTTCACTTTAGGCCTATTTGAAGTGTTTCCAAATCTATATTTGAATCAGTTTATAAACTATTTATGTAAATATGGACTTCCCTGGTGGCCCTGGTGGTAAAGAATCTGCCTGAAGTGCAGGAGATCCAGGTTTGATCCCTGGGTCAGGAAGATCTCCTGGAGAAGGAAATGGCAACCCACTCCCATATTCTTGCCTGGAGAATCCCATGGACAGAGGAGTCTGGTGGCCTACAGTCCATGGGGTCACAAAGAGTTGGACGTGACTAAGCAACTAACACTTTATGTAAATATAGTTTGAATCAAGTTCAAATGATATCAAAATATTTTGATAACTAGACAAAGTGACAATTTTATGGTTAACCTATTGCCTTAAAATATGAGATTCTAATTTAATTCAATACTCTTAAATGGGGATTACATATGATTAGGTCAGTCTGAGTACATGGCTTAATATCTAAAAGGCTTGACATAAGAAAATTTTAAATTTCTGAAACATATATGAAATAATGCTATTTAATATTAAGCTTACTAATCATTCCAACATTTTATTAGTTCACAAATTCTCTAGAAGTTAAATTTAGCTATTTTGTGCTAAAAGTCTTAGAGCAGACCTATAATTTTTATGAATTTGTGTTTGATATTTTATTTCTAGGAGTGTTAAATAATTTGCTGGAAAAAATGCAAAAGAGATAATGCCTTCTTAGACATTTGTTTGCCCCCTTAGGATAAGAAAAAATGACAGAATGCCAGTGAGTGATTCATCTGGGCAAAACCACTACAGAAAAATCCTTAAGATCTCACTTCATTTTCTATATGCTGTTGCTATCAGGGGAATGTAGTGTGGTTAACTCTGTTGTAAAATAAGGATTAAATACAAATTTAGACTGAATAGTTGGCTCCAATGTCTGATTCTTCCTTGAAGAAAACTTAAGAACCTTCTTTAAACTGAAGCTCTTGTCTTCAGGGAAAGGTTTACTTTGTATAACTCTTCATAATCTCTAAGAAATGATGAGGAAATTGTTGCAAATATACCCACTCCACTAAGCTCTAAAGTAGATGACATTGTTGAAGAAATACCTGAAAAACTGTAAGATCCACAGGGAAACGAGAAGGTAGAGAAAGGTAAGCCACTTATGGTGGCTTAAAAAAAAATTCATAAGACACTTAACTATTTGAAGCTAAAAAAAGACAAAATTGCAAAACAAATAGCACTGATTTCTAGCCAGGATCTTAGCTGTCAATTTCTGTATCAGCATTCTAGCTTATCTCTTTGCTTCCGTTCTTACCTTCTACCCTCTTTAATGTGTATTCTTTACACATTAAGCCAACGCTTGATATTTTAAAGTATAAATCAAATTATGTACCATTTCTGCTCAAAACCCTATAAAGATTCTCCATCACACTCAGAATAAAATTTTAACTCTGGACCACAGTTTAAAAGGCTTTGTAATGTAAGGCTGACTAATGACTATTTGGTGGCAAACACAGCCCCATTCCTAACATCTTTCTTCTCTATTCTCTCCATGCTAGCAAAGATAAAAAAATAAAATGATTCCTCACTTTTAGGGAAAGAATTCTAAGGAAATATTCATGCTTAAAAAATCTTAATGCTCATATATAATATGAACAAAAACTTAGTCTGTAGAGGAGAGGGATGGAATGAAAAATAGACATTTAAGAAGCAAACAGATGAGAAATAGAAAGGAAAAGAGGGGGGGAAAAAAGAACCATGGAAAGAGACTTGAATAAGGACAAATAGAAGAACACAGTAGGAGAGGAAGCTTTCTCCCATCCCCCAGAAGTTTGTGCCTGCCAGAACCATTTAGTGGAGCTGCTAAACAGTTTTGTTAAGGTGTTTATCCCCCTAGACACAGTTCTGAGCTGTGGGCATTCAGTGGTATAGAAACAAATTCGGAGTATGCCAAGTATACAAGACAAGATTTCCTAGGCAGACACAGTGTTATGACTCATCTGCATAATCCCCTCACCCTGTTAAAGAAGGAGGAAGGAGGAGACCATGAATCTGGGAGTGTCAGCACTGACAGCTTTATTACAAAGGAGGAGCCCCTCAACTACTACACATTCTAGCATGTTAGAACTTACCCAGTTAAGAGGATAATCTGGTTGCTTTATTGCTAATTTATTTTTCTCTAAGGCTCAAACAGGAGAAAGATGAAGATGATGAAACATCTGACTAAATTAAATCACAGGTTCAATTACATAAGATTCTTTTGGATACCCAGGACTATGGGAGATAAGGAGGCAGAAAGATAATGGATTTTCTTTTTTTACTCCGTCACTGCTACTTCTCAATACCTGCCCTGCTACCATCAGTGCTATTGTTCTTATTCCTCTCCTCTCTCCCTTTTGCTCTGTCTCCGTTCCTCTTAGTGGGGAAATGTTCAGTTCTTGCCACTTCAGTAAAAATAAACAACAAAAACCCTTTGTATTGTAGTAATATATTCAGCTATGCTTATTTATCTATTTAATCCACTTATCTATTTTACGCCCATATTAAGTGGGTATTTTCATTAAAAAATTACTTTGGATTTTTTTTCCCCCTGAGCGAGAAGGGGGACAGGGAAAAGCAAAATGAAGACATTAAAAAAAAATCGTAATTATTTATAGGCACTTTGCCACCCCAAGGACAGTATACATCGTAGCACTTTCCAGGCCAATACTGGAGTGGGTAGCTATTCTTTTCTCCACGGGGTCTTCCCAATCCAGGAATTGAACCCAGGTGTCCTGCATTGCAGGCAGATTCTTTTCCAGCTGAGCCACCAGGGAAGCCCAAGAATACTGGTGTGGGTAGCCTATCCCTTTTCCAGGGGATATTCCTGACCCAGGAATCGAACCGGAGTCTCCTGTATTGCAGGCAGATCTTTTACCAGCTGTGCTATCAGGGAATCCCTAATTATTATGAAATTTAAAACCTGAAAAATGAATACATTAACAACTGGTAGAAAGATTTACATATTTCCAAATATGTGTCAAGAAATTTATTTCTAGATTAGACTACACTCCTCAGCGTTGAAACTAGATTTGATCTAGACAGATCTTATTGTTCAGTCACTCAGTTGTGTCAAACTGGGCGATCCCATGAACTGCAGCATGCCAGGCTTCCCTGTCCTTCACCATCTCTCAGAGCTTGCTCAAACTCAAACTCATGCTCAAACTCACTGAGTTGGTGATGTCTTCCAGACATTTAGTCCTGTGACGTCCCCTTCTGCTCCTGCCTTCAGTCTTTTCCAGCATCATGGCCATTCCCAATGAGTCGGTTCTTTGAATGAGGTGACCAAAGTTTTGCAGCTTCAGCATCAGTTCTTACAATGAATATTTAGAGTTGATTTCCTTTAGGATGGACTGATTTGATCTCCTTGCAGTCCAAGGGACTCACAAGTCTCCAGCACCACAGTTTGAAGGCATCAATTCAGTGCTTAGCCTTTTTTATTATCCAGATTTTACATCTGTACATGACTACTGAAAAAAACATAGCTTTGACTATACAGACCTTTGTAGGGGAAGTAATGTCTCTGCTTTTTAATA
The DNA here is from genome assembly GCF_049115385.1 of Moschus berezovskii. Taxonomy (NCBI): domain Eukaryota; kingdom Metazoa; phylum Chordata; class Mammalia; order Artiodactyla; family Moschidae; genus Moschus; species Moschus berezovskii. The sequence goes on from NC_142464.1 coordinate 91,348,233, forward strand.
CACTGCCTAGGTTGTCATTGCTTTTCTTCCAAGGAGCTGCTGCTGCTGCTAAATCACTTCAGTCGTGTCCGACTCTGTGCGACCCCATAGACGTCAGCCCACCAGGCTCCCCCGCCCCTGGGATTCTCCAGGCAAGAGCACTGGAGTAGGTTGCCATTTCTTTCTCCAATGCATGAAAGTGAAAAGTGAAAGTGAAGTCGCTCAGTCGTGTCCGATTCTTAGCGACCCCATGGACCGCAGCCTATCAGGCTCCTCCATCCATGGGATTTTCCAGGCAAGAATACTGGAGTGGGGTGCCACTGCCTTCTTCGTTCCAAGCAGCAAGCATCTTTTAATTTCATGGCTGCCGTCACCATCTGCAGTGATTTTGGAGCCCAAGAAAATAACATCTCTCACTGTTTCCATTGTTTTCCCATCTGTTTGCCATGAAGTGATGGGACCTGATGCCTTGATCTTCCATTTTTGAATGCTGAGTTTTAAGCCAGCTTTTTTACTCTCCTCTTTCAGTTTCATCAAGAGGCTCTTTAGTTCCTCTTCGCTTTCTGCCATAAGGGTGGTGTCATCTGCATATCTGAGGTTATTGATATTTCTTGCAGCAGTCTTAATTCCAGCTTGTGCTTCATCCAGCCTGGCATTTCACATGATGTTCTGTATATAAGTTAAACAAGTAGGGTGACAATATTCAGCCATGATGTGCTCCTTTGCCAGTTTTGAACCAGTCTGTTGTTCCATGTCCAGGTCTAACTGTTGCTTCTTGACCTGCATACATGTTTCTCAGGAGGCAGGCAAGGTGGTCCAGAATTTCCATCTCTTTAAGAGTTTTCCACAGTTTGTTGTCATCAACACAGTCAATAGTGTAGTCAATGAAGCAGAAATCTTTTGGAATTCTTTTTTTTCTATGACCCAGTGGATGTTGGCTATTTGATCTCTGATTCCTCTGCCTTTTCTAAATCCAGCTTGTACACCTGAAAATTCTCAATTCACATACTGTTGAAGCCTAGTTTGAAGGATTTTGAGCATTACTTTGCTGGCATGTGAAATAAGTGCAATTGTGTAGTAGTTTGAGAATTCTTTGTCTTTGTCTTTCTTTGGGATTGGAATGAAAACTGACCTTTTCTAGTTTTGAATTTTCCAGATTTGCTGGGATATTAAGTGCAGCATTTTAGCAGCAGCATCTTTTAGGATTTGAAATAGCTTAACTGGAATTCCATTACTTCCAGTAGCTTTGTTTGTGGTGATGATTCCTAAGGCCCCCTTGACTTCACACTCAAGGATGTCTGGCTTTAGGTGACTAATCACACCATGGTGGCTATCTGGTTATTAAGATCTTTTTTGTACAGTTCTTCTGTGTATTCTTGCTACCTCTTCTTAATATCTTCTGCTTCTTTTAGGTCATTTCTGTCCTTTATTGTGCCCATCTTTGCATGAAATGCTCCCTTGTTATCTCTAATTTTCTTGAAGAGATCTATAATCTTTCCCCTTCTATTTTTTTCCCTCTATTTCTTTGCACTGATCACTGAAGAAAGCTTTCTTATCTCTTCTTGCTATTCTCTGGAATTCTGCATTCAGGTGGATGTATCTTTCCTTTTCTCCTTTGTCTTTCAATTCTCTTCTTTTCTCAGCTATTTGTAAGGCCTCCTCAGACAACCATTTTCCTTTTTTTGCATTTGTTTTTCTTGGGAAAGATTTTGATCACCACCTCCTGTACAATGTCGCAAACCTCCATCCATAGTTCTTCAGCTGTGCTGTCTAGTCTCCTTTAATCAAAAATAAGAACGTGGTAAGAAGAGTTTATCAGAATTTTATTGAAGATGGGATAAAAAATACTGTAGACTATTAACAGAACGATGGCATACTCTGATATTTTAACAATATATATTTTCCTTTGACTCTGTAATAGGAAACCAATAGTAGAGTCAAAAGGGTAAAAAGAATGACGATAACAGTAATTCAACTAAATGATGCCGATGACTTAGACAAGAGTACCACAGTGGAATCCTCTAAGCTGATCTGATTCTGGGTATAGTTTAGGATAGAGTGCTTAAGACTGTGTTGAATTGATTTGAGACTGTAGTAAAACTAGATAAAAAGAAGAATATTAGTGTTAAAATTCAGTGGTAATGTAAATGGTATTACTATTTCCTCAGGCAAAAACAAACAAACAAAAAAACTAGTTGGAAAGTAGATTACAGAGTGCTAGATATCAAAAAGTCTTTTATGGACCTCTTAATCTTATGTATATAGTAACCATTTTGTGCTGCACATTAGACAGCACCACGAATCATAATTTACATGGTCTTCAATGAAGACATTTTACTAGAGATAACAAAATAAATGTGTTAAGGTGGATAAACAAGTGTGAAGTACAAAATGGAAGATGATTTTAAAAATTGCTTTATGTATACATTTAAAGGCATGTGACCATATGATAGCAATAGTCAAAAGGAATAATAAGAAAAGAGAATTGGGCTCAGAATTAATAATTCTAACATATCAATATTTAGTGGATAAGCCATGGAGGGAAGCTACTAAGACAGAAGTCACTCAGCGAAGAGAAAACCAGAAAGCAAAACAAGAAAGTGTTTCAAAGATGTGGTTGTGGTAACAGTCACTGAAGTGGCTGGTGAAGTCAAATAAGATAAGCATGTGACAACTAGGACCTGGCAACATGCCTATGGAAAGTTTGGCAAGAAAAATGTTTCTTAGTAGAGAAAAAAGACAGACAAATGTAGTAAGCTGTGGAAAGAATGGGAAGCAAGACAGGAAAGTTCCTTGAGGAAACTGTTTTAAGCTGTGAAAGAAAGTTAAAAATTCAACTTTTGTTGAAGATAGCTACAGGTTAAGAGATTTCTGTAGTTGGGTCCATTGGTTTTGTTTTTAATTGTTATTTAAAATATGTGGCCTGCTAAGGTGTTTATGTACTCTACAGAATGATCCAGGAGTATAAGATAAACTGATAAGAAAAAGAGGAAAAATGGAGAATAATATCTCTGTATAACCCCTGAGAGATCGGATCAATGGCATAAGTGAAGGTTTGGGGCTTTAGGAGATAAAGATATAAACGGCAGATTAGTGGATATGAGTATAATATTACTAAATGGTTCTTTACTGATTGCTTATTATTTCTAAGTTTGTATAGAAGGTCATCAGATTAGGTAAGAGGGGCTGCTTTTTAAGGAGTGATAAGAGATTGTGAATATTTGTTTTGCAGATTGGGGGATTTATATTTTAGGAAGTAATAGTAGCATTACTGAGTAAAGTTATTTCTTGGCATAAATGTTAAAAGAATAAAAGTAAATCTTTGGGGGAGTTTCTAATTTTATCTTTGTTTTCCTGGAGATTCCAGTTGTTACAGTGAAGATACATTTAAAAAACAGGGAGCTAGCTGTATGTAACCAGTGATAGATATGGTCAGGCATGATTGTCATTAGGGCTATCAGCAGGACTCCAGTTTTCTCCTATTCCAGATATTTAGTAAGATTGTACTTCCTTATCCCTTGGAAATAAGTGTAATTAGGTGACTTGGTTTTTTTTGTGAAGATATGTAAGAAAATCAGACATATATAACTTCTGGGTGCTGGCAGAAATGTTGATAATCTCAAATACGCAGATGACACCACCCTTACGCAGAAAGCAGACAGGAACTAAAAAGCATCTTGATGAAAGTGAAAGAGGAGGGTGAAAAAGCTGGCTTAAAACTCAACATTCAAAAAAACCAAGATCATGGCATCTGATTTCATCAACTCATGGCAAACAGATAGGAAACAATGAAAACAGAGACAGACTTTCTTTTCTTGGGCTCCAAAATCACAGAAGATGGTGACAGTAGCCATGAAATTAAAAGATGCTTCCTCCTTGGAAGAAAAGCTATGATAAACTTAGATAGCATATTGAAAAGCAGAGTCATTACTTTGCCAACAAATGTCCATGTAGTCAAAGCTATGGTTTCTCCTATAGTCATGTATGGCTGTCAGAGTGGGACCATAAAGAAAGCTGAGGGCGAAATAATTGATGCTTTTGAACTGTGGTGTTGGAGAAAACTCTTGAGTCCCTTGGACTGCAAGGAGACAACACCAGTCAATCCTAAAGGAAATCAGTCCTGAATATTCATTGGAAGGACTGCTGCTGAAGCTGAAACTCCAATACTTTGGTCACCTTATGTGAAGAACTGACTCATTGGAAAAGACCCTGATGCTAGGAAAGATTGAAGGAGAAGATGAAATGGTTGGATGGCAACACTGACTCAATAGACATGAGTTTGAGTAGGCTTTGGGAGTTGGTGATGGACAGGGAAGCCTGACATGCTGCAGTCCATGGGGTCGCAAAGAGTCAGACACAACTGAGTGACTGAACTTCTGGATGAAGCACTAAAAGCTAGCATATAATTTATGTCTTCTCTGAAATAGTTACTGGAGCTATTGACATTTTAAGTTCTGAGGTAAAGAGCTCTGCACCAAATTGGGAGGAGCAAGGTAGGGTGGTGTTTAGGAGGTTCAAACTACTACCTATAAAATATAAGCTACTAGGATATATTCTACAGCATAGGGAATATAGCCAACATTTTATGATAATTTTAAATGGAGTATAAGCTATAAATATACCGAATAAAAATGTTATTTGCTATTAATGTTGTAATATTGTAAATTAACTATATTTCAATTTTAAAAAAAGTTATATATCAGAACCTCAAAGGACCTGTAACAGAAATGTAATAATTGCAAGGAGTAAATGTTTGTCTGATTTCTTTATCACTTGAGCCAAGGATAAGAGCTTACAAAGAGAGTGATATGAATGTTACTGTAAATAAACTACACTATTACAAGTTAATATGAAGAAAAGAGAAGAAAAAGAAATAATAAGCCTCTTTATCAGGGAAAGATACTAATTCTGCACAAATGATCTAAAATACATGATAAAAAGATAAATGAATAGAGAAATTGCATGGTCAGTGAAATGGATGTCTGAATAAGGTTAAAATGTAGTTTTTAATTAGGAGTAATAAGATAAGTGACCTAAAAAGTGGGTGATTGTTAGAGAGCACAAAGCTTGAAATTGAATTTCAGATAATTCATTTGTGTATGACGTGGTCTGGGTTTTCACTCTGGGAACATGTTGTTGTGATTAGGTGGATGAAATGATTATTAGAATGAGGAGGTGCAAGATTTGAAAGGATAGGATATGGATGGATCATCAGTTCAGTTCTTTTCAGTCTCTCAGTACTGTCTGACTCTTTGAGACCCCATGAATCACAGCATGCCAGGTCTCCCTGACTATCACCAACTCCCGGAGTTCACTCAAACTCATGTCCATTGAGTTGGTGATGCCATCCAGCCATCTCATTCTCTGTCGTCCCCTTCTCCTCCTGCCCCAAAGCCCTCCCAGCATCAGAGTCTTTTCCAGTGAGTCAACACTTTGCATGAGGTGGCCAAAGTATTGGAGTTTCACCTTTAGCACCAGTCCTTCCAATGAACACCCAGGACTGATCTCCTTTAGAATGGACTGGTTGGATCTCCTTGAAGTCAAAGGGATTCTCAAGAGTCTTCTCCAACACCACTGTTCAAAAGCATCAATTCTTCGGCTATCAGATTTCTTCACATCCATACACGACCACTGGACAAACCATAGCCTTGACCAGATGGACCTTTGTTATCAAAGTCATGTCTCTGCTTTTTAAGATGCTGTCTAGGTTGGTCATAACTTTCCTTCCAAGGAGTAAGGGTCTTTTAATTTCATGGCTGCAATCAGCATCTGCAGTGATTTTGGAGCTGAAAAGAATAAAGTCTGACACTGTTTCCCCATCTATTTCCTATGAAGTCATGGGACCAGATGCCATGATCTTAGTTTTCTGAATATTGAGCTTCAAGCCAACTTTTTTACTCTCCTCTTTCAGTTTCCTCAAGAGGCTTTTTAGTTCCTCTTCACTTTCTGCCATAAGGGTGGTGTCATCTGCATATCTGAGGTTATTGATATTTCTCCCAGCAATCTTAATTCCAGCTTGTGCTTCTTCCAGCCCAGCGTTCCTCATGATGTACTCTGCATATAAGTTAAATAAGCAGGGTGACAATATACAACCTTGATGTACTCCTTTTCCTATTTGGAACCAGTCTGTTGTTCCATGTCCAGTTCTAACTGTTGCTTCCTGACCTGCCTACAGGTTTCTCAAGAAGCAGGTCAGGTGGCCTAGGATTCCCATCTCTTTCAGAATTTTCCACAGTTTATTGTGATCCACACAGTCAAAGGCTTTGGCATAGTCAATGAAGCAGAAATTGATGTTTTTCTGGAACTCTCTTGCTTTCTCCATGATCCATCGGATGTTGGCAATTTGATCTCTGGTTCCTCTGCCTTTTCTAAAACCAATTTGAACATCTGGAAGTTCACGGTTCATGTATTGCTGAAGCCTGGCTTGGAGAATTTTGAGCCTGATTTTACTAGCGTGTGAGATGAGTGCAATTGTGCGGTACTTTGAGCATTCTTTGGCATTACCTTTCTTTGGGATTGGAATGAAGACTGACCTTTTCCAGTCCTGTGGCCACTGCTGAGTTTTCCAAATTTGCTGGCATATTGAGTGTAGCAGTTTCACAGCATCATCTTTCAGGATTTGAAATAGCTCAACTGGAATTCCATCACCAGTAGCTTTGTACGAACAATGCTAGTCGATGGATCATAGGCACTGCCAATTTAGTAAATGGTATTTGCTGCAGTCCATGGGGTCACAAAGAGTCAAACAGGACTGAGCGAATTAACTGATTTACCATAAAAGTATAAATTACTTGCAAAGACAAATAGGATAATTTATAACATTTATGGCCTTATTTCCTACTAAGGCCTACCAAGAAGGAGGAGGAAGCTCTTTCATGTTCTATATTTTAATACAGATATATACACTTATTTGAATACATTGCTTTCTTTGAACCTAGGCCATTGTACATTGTTTCTCCTATATAAGGAACTTTCTCCTTCCCAGACTGACTATTCCCACAAATTTTTGCCTCGCTCAATATTTTATCAGTTCAGTTCAGTTCATTTCAATTCAGTCGCTCAGTCCTGTCCAACTCTTTGTGACCCCATGAACCAGAGCACACCAGGCCTCCCTGTCCATCACCAACTCCCAGAGTTCACCCAAACTCATGTGCATCTAGTCGGTGATGCCATCCAGCCATCTCATCCTATGTCATCCTCTTCTCCTCCTGCCTTCAATCCCTCCCAGCATCAGGGTCTTTTCCATTGAGGCAACTCTTCACGTGAGGTGGCCAAAGTATTGGAGTTTCAGGCTCACTATCAGTCCTTCCAATGAACACCCAGGACTGATCTCCTTTAGGATGGACTGTTTGGATCTCCTTGCAGTCCAAGGGACTCTCAAGAGTCTTCTCCAACACCACACTTCAAAAGCATCAGTTCTTCAGCGTTCAGCTTTCTTTACAGTCAACTCTCATATCCATTCATGACTACTGGAAAAACCATAGCTTTGACTAAATGGACCTTTGTTGGCAAAGTAATGTCTCTGCTTTTTAATATGCTGTCTAGGTTGATTATAGCTTTCCTTCCAAGGAATAAGTGTCTTTTAATTTCATGGCTGCAGTCACATCTGCATGAATTTGGAACCCCCAACAATAAAGTCTGTTTTTCCACTATTTCTCCATCTATTTGTCATGAAGTGATGGGACCTGATGCCTTGATCTTAGTTTTCTGAATGTTGAGTTTTAAGCCATCTTTTTCACCCTCATCTTTCACTTTCATCAAGAAGCTCTTTAGTTCTCTGCTTTCTGCCATAAGGGTGCTGTCATCTTCATATCTGAGGTTATTGATATTTCTCCCAGCAATCTTGATTCCAGCTTGTGCTTCATCCAGGCTAGCATTTCTCATGATGAACTTTGAATATAAGTTAAATAAGCAGGTTGACCATATGAAACCTTGACGTACTTCTTCCCCAATTTTGAGCCAGTCCATTGTTCCATGATGGTTTCTAACTGCTGCTTCTTAACCTGCATACAGATTTCTCAGGAGGCAGGTCAGGTGGTCTGGCATTCCCATGTCTTTAAGAATTTTCCACAGTTTGTTGTGATCCACACTGTCAAAGGCTTTGGCATAGTCAGTAAAGCAGTAGATGTTTTTCTGGAATTCTCTTGTTTTTTTGATGATCCAATGGATGATGGCAATTGATCTCTGGATCCTCAGTTTAGTTCAGTTCAGTCATTCAATCATGGCCAACTCTTTGCGACCCCATGGACTGCACATGTCAGGCCTCCATGTACATCACCAACTCCCAGAGTTTACTTAAACTCATGTCCATTGAGTTGGTGATACTTCCAACCATTTCATCCTCTGTTGTCCCCTTCTCCTCCCACCTTCAATCTTTCCTTGAATCTGGGTCTTTTCAAATGAGCCAGTTCTTCGCATCAGGTGGCCAAAGTATTGGAGTTTCAGCATCATACCTTCCAATGAATATTCAGGACTGATTTCTTTTACAGTGGAATAGTTGGATCTCCTTGCAATCCAAGGGACTCTGAAGATTATTCTCCAACACCACATTTCAAAAGCATCAATTCTTGGGCACTCAGATTTCTTTGTAGTCCAACTCTCACATCCACATGTGACTACTGAAAAAAATATAGCTTTGACTAGATGGACCTTTTTTGGTAAAGGAATGTTTCTTCTTTTTAATATGCTGTCTAGGTTGGTCATAACTTTTCTTCCAAGAAGCAAGCCTCTTGATTCTTCTGTCTTTTCTAAATCCAGCTTGAACTTCTAGAAGTTCTCAGTTCACCTACTATTGTAGCCTCATTTGGAGAATAGTTTTCATCTGGGAATGGCAAATCAGATGCAAATCCTTATACTAAATATCATGACTTTGGCTTTCTTTTATCAATTAAAAATAATTAAATTGTTTATTGTATCTATTCTTTTAGACCCTCTTTTCAAAAAAAGTATATTTTCTGTGTATTTAAAATGTTAACTATGATAACTACCTATAATTTTAATAAATTTTGGAAGAACTTAAATGCCTTAGAGCAAATGCTTTATTTGATTTAAAATGGTTATACTTTAAAATAAATGAGAGCTATAATGGAGAAGGCAGGGAATATGGCTCATGTTTTATAAAACTTTATGTGAGGTATAATCTAAAAAATATCAAATCACTCTGCTGTATACCTTAAATTAATATACTATTGTTAAATCAAACATCAGATTTAAAAAGTGGTAATACTTGGAGATAATGAGCATTTAATTGTATTCTTTTCATTCACTTTGAGTCTTTTAAAGGAAAATTATCAGAATTGAAATTGCAATGAAATGAGAAATTTGCTCAAAAAGAAAAAAAAAAGTGACTTGAAAGAAAGAGATTAGAACACCTATCTCTAAAAAGCAAAGCAAAATAGACTGCTGAAATAATAGTCCTGAATTGTGTCCCCAGTATTCTGGGGTCTTGATGCCCAAATTTTGGGTTTTTCTCTCTGTGCTTTAGCCAAATTATGTGGAGAAATAGATTAAAACTTGTCTCAGGATAAAAAACAAATGCTCTAAATATTGTTTTCCAAAGCATTTTTATCTTAAAGTTAACTTTAATGAAGGAAGGCACTTTTGAAAGAGATATAAAACAAAAGTTTTACCTATGCAAACATTAAGCTTATTTTTTTTATAACAAATTCAGAAATATAGAATTTTACTTTGTATGCTTTGTTGAAGAGAGATAAGTTGTGCTGAATAATAAAAGGAATTTGTATTCTATAATGCATTTCATGCCATTTTAGGAAAATACCATATAAACATATTCTACTGTTAACCCATAGGTTAAAGGTCACCATTAAACTAATATGCGTTCACATTACTTTTTTTTTTCTGAGTCATCTTCACAAATAAAGCAGGAGTTGTGATCCCTACTGTGAGTCAGTTTTATGTGTCAGTTTGGCTAGACTATAGTTCCCCTTACTCAATCACATACTAATCTAGTTGTTGCAGTGAAGGTGTTTTGTAGATGTGATGAAAGTCCATAGTCAGTTGACTTTAAGTGAGGAGGATTATCCTAAATAATCTAGGCAGCCCTGATCCCATTAATTGGAAAGCCTTAAGAACAGAGATAAAGCTTCCCTGAATAAGAAGATACTATGCCTGTAAATAGCAGCTTCATTTTGTACCCCAAAATTCTTTCTGGTCTTTCTGCTGCTCTGCCTTTACAGATTCCAGAGTTGGCTGGCCACTTCCCACAGTTATGTAGGCTAATTCTTTTCAATAAATCCCATTCTGTTTATCTCTTAATTCTTCGGTTTTTCTGGTTACACCTACTTGTAAGTATTAAGGTGAGTTTTATTTCCTCCAGCATCTAATTACCTCTCTGAGTGTCTTGGAACTTTTAGAGCTGATGTGTTTCTTTATATTTCTACATTTTGAAACTTTATTCTAAAAATTTACCAAATTCATTGAGTTCTAGTGGTTTTCTTGGTGTAATCTTTAGGACTTTCAATGCAAAATATCATGCCATCTGCAAACAGTGATGATTTTACTTCTTTCTTTTCAATTTTGGTTCCTTGATTTTTCTTATCTGATTTCTCTGGTTAGGACGTAAATACTGTGGTGAATAAAAATAATGAGGGGGTATCCTTGCCTTGTTTCTAACCTTACAGGAAATTCTTTCATTTTTCTATCATTGAATATCATGTGGACTTGTTAGATATGGGCTTTATTTTGTTCAGATATGTTCTTTCTATACCCTCTTCATTTAGAGTTTTTAATGATAAATGATTATCAAATTTTTTCAGGAGCTTTTTTTCTGCATCTATTGAGATGATCCTATGATTTTTATTTCTGTATGTCACTTTGATCTGTGGATATTGAGCCATCATTCCATCCCTGGGATAAATTTCACTTGATTGTGATGTATGATCCTTTTAATTTAGTGTGGAATTAAGTTTGCTAATATTGTGTTGAATATTTTTGCATCTGTGTTCATCAATGATATTAGCCTGTAATTTTTTTTGGGGGGGGGTGAATTTTGTTTAGTTTTCATATCAGGGATGTTGGCTTTGTACCTGGAGGAGGAAATGGCAACACACTCTAGTATACTTGCCTTAAAAATCCCATGGACAGAGGAACCTGGTGATCCACAATCCACGGGGTTGCACAGAGTTGGACATGACTGAGCAACTGAGCACACATTCATGCACACATGTTGGCTTTGTAAAATGATTTAAGAGATAATTCCCTCCTCTGCAAATATTTTTGGAACAGATTGAGAAGGCTGAATGTTAACTCATCTCTAAATATTTGGTAGAATTCACCTATGAATCCATATGATTCTGTACTGCTAAATTTGGGGAGTTTTTTAAAAATATTATTACTGATTCAATTTTGCTACTGGTAATTGGTCTAATCATATTTTATATTTCTTCCTGGTTCAGTCTTGTATTATACATTTATAGAAAATTGTCCACGTCTTGGTTGCATATTTTTGCTGTTTTGTTGCTCAGTCTCTAAGTTGTGTCCAGTTTTTTGTAACCCCATGAATGCAGCACACCAGGCTTCTCTGTTCTTCACTATCTCCCAAAGTTTGCTCAAACTCATGTCCCTTGAGTCAGTGATGTCATCCAACCACCTCATCCTTTGCTGCCTCCTTCTCCTTTTTGCCTTCAATGTTTCCCAGCATCGGGGTAAACTTTAGCTTGCTGCTTTCAAAATTCTCTGTCTTTAGCTTCTGACAATTCAGTCATACTGTGGGTAATTCATTATCACTGTGGGTCTCCTTGGGAGCATCTTATTTCATGTTTTGGAGGGGTTTCATGGATCTGAATATATATTTATATTTTCCCCAGTTTTTTTTTTTTTTTTAGTTTAAGTGTTTTAATTAGATTTCTATACTTTCTCTTATCTTCCTGGATCTCCCATTCCATTCCGTTCCATCGCTCAGTCGTGTCCGACTCTATGCGACCCCGTGGACTGTAGCCTACCAGGCTTCTCCGTCCATGGGATTCTCCAGGCAAGAATACTGGAGTGGGTTACCGTTTCCTTCTCCAGGGGATCTTCCCGACCCAGGGATCGAACCCGGGTCTCCCGCATTGGAGGCAGACGCTCTCCCATTAGTTTATTATTCAACTTGATGATGGCCCAAATCCCTTAAACTATCTGTCTTTTATTTATTTTTCCCTTTTCTTTTTGCTCCTCTGACTGATATTCAATAACATGTCTTCAGATTCTATAGTCCTTTCTTCTGACTTATCTAGGCTGGTCTTCAAATCTCATATTGAATTTTTCAGTTTAGCTCTTATATTAATCAGTTCCATGATTTCTGTTTGGTACTCTTTAATATTTTCTCTTTGTTAAAATTCTCACTTCATTCGTGTGTTCCTCTCCTAACCTTGTGAACATCTTTGTGACCATTATTATTTTTTCTTTAATTTTTAAAAAAATTCTTGAATTTTAATTGGAGGCTAATTACTTAACAATATTGTATTTGTTTTGACATACATTGACATGAATCTGCCCCGGGTGTACAAGTGTTCCCCATCTTGAACCCCCCTCCCACCTCCCTCCCCATCCCATCCCTCTGGGTCATCCCAGTGCACCAGCCCCGAGCATCCTGTATCATGCATCGAACCTGGACTGGCGATTCGGTTCACATATGATAATATACATGTTTCAATGCCATTCTCCCAAATCATCCCACCCTCACCCTCTCCCACAGAGTCAAAAAGACTGTGTCTCTTTTGCTGTCTCGTATAAGTTGTGTTGTTTAATTTACTTAATCTCTGTTACATTAGGGTCAACTTCTAGAGATTGTGTTCTTTTGTTTGGGATGTACACCTTTCTTTGTTTTCTTTAACTCTTTGTATCGTTTCTATGCATGAGATAAAAAGAACCACCTTTTCCCATCTTAAGAGACTGGCATCACGTAGGAACTGCAGTTTCCCAATTAGCCTAGCCCATGATTCTAGGAACTTCTCAAATTTTTGTGCTTGTCCAAACCACCATCTTTGTTCTTTGTGGCTCCCCAAAATTTAAAGTATGCCAAGTCCTCTCAAGATTCCAAGAGCAGAGAAAATGCCCACATACCTATTGAAACTCCTGAAGCACTAATTTCCTGCTCTTTTAGTTCCTAGATGTGAGCTAACTAGAAACTCAAATTTTTGCAGCATCAGGGAAAATTGGGACACTACATATGAAGTTTGGCCCCTATCAGGGAGAGATTGTAAGTTGGGTGTTTTTCATATTCACTTATATTAAGCCAGGGGAACTAGCCACTGCTAATGCTTATGCATGCTAATGCTCATGTACAGAACTGCTTCTTTGTTCTCTGCTGTACCAGGGGAGTCATGAATGCTGAGCTTGATCAGTTCCCAGAGATAAGTGATTTAGGAGTCTCTTGGGTGGGAGCTATAGAAGTTGGGTTACCAAATACATAGACAAGCTCTTTTCAGAGGAAAAACTAAAAATGTGCTTTCTTGTTCTGGGGCATGCTGGGGAATGAAGGCACATGAAGTCCCCACATGCCCATTTAAGCTTCTAGAGGATTACTAATTATGATCCCCAAAAGCTCCCACATGGAGGTTAATTAGAAGTCCAATCATTGGGCAGCAGCTAGGAAGTATGCAGGCAATCCCTTTCTAGGGAGAAACTGGGAACCTATGGTCATTGCCTTCTCCCTTTGCCCTGAGCCTGAAGGAAGTCCTTGTATCCCCATTTAAAAATTGCTTGTTTATTTTGGTCCTAGGGGACTTGCAAATACTAACCCCCATTGCCTCTTTAAGCAAAGTGTTTTGAGAGCCATCCTTTGCATAGTATCCACAAAAGATGGCAAGCTAAGTATGATTCAAATGGTATACTCCTCAGGGATAAAGTGGGAGTTACGGGTTCCTTTAAGGAGCTGTGCAAGGTGTAGGCTTATAACATGACTATCTCATTTTTTGTCTATTTCTATATGGGTAATTTCTCAATCATGTAAGAAAAACATTCAGCTAGTTTCTGGATTTCACTGAGGTATTTGATACACGTTTAACTATATATTTGGTGTAGTTATAGGAAGAGGGAAAGTCAGAAGCCTCCTATTCTACTATCTTGCCAATGTCCCTCTGAATGATTTTAAATAGTTCAGTTCAGTTCAGTTCAGTTGCTCAGTCGTGTCCGACTCTCCGCGACCCCATGAATCACAGCACGCCAGGCCTCCCTGTCCATCACCAACTCCCGGAGTTCACTCAAACTCATGTCCACAGAGTCGGTGATGCCATCCAGCCATCTCATTCTCCGTCGTCCCCTTCTCCTCCCGCCCCCAACCTTTCCCAGCATCAGAGTCTTTTCCAATATTTAATTTTCGTCTTCACATATTTATTAGTGAACATACAAACACAATTGATTTACGTAGTTCAACTTATATCCTGCAATCTTGCTAAACTCACTTATTAATTCTAGAACTTTATTATTTATTTTGGGATTTTTTTTTGGTAACTTACTTGGGATTTTATATGCAAACTGGAATATTAGATCATCTTCAAAATGGTTTTATTTCTTCCTTTAATCTGTATGCCATTTTTATCCTTTTCTTGCCTTATTGTGATACATAGAACTGCTTAGTATGGTATATTACATTGATTGAAACTGTCCTGCATCCTTGGAATGACCTCACTTTATCCATGTATATAATTATTTTTAGTAATTGTGAAATCCAATTTTCTAATATTTTGTTTAGAATTTTAAAATGTAAATTTATAATATATATTGATCTACACTTTTATTTTTTACGCTTTGGCACATTTTTGTATCACAATAATACTTGCTTCTTAAATCAAATTAAGAAATGTATCCTATGTGTCTATATTACTTAAGATAGTCTCTAGAATTAGCACTAATAACACTTTAAGATTTAACACAATTCTCTAGTGACAATATCTGAACTGAGAGATTTCTCTTTGATAAGTTTTAAAATTATATATTTAATGTATTTAATAGTTTGTTCTTGTTGTTGAGTCACTAAGTCATGTCTGACACTTTGTGACCCCATGGACTGTAATCCACCAGATTCCCCCATCTATGAGATTTACCAGGCAATAATTCTGGAGTGGGTTGCCGTTTCCTCCTCCAAGGGACCTTCCTGACCCAGGTATAGGACCCACCTCTCCTGCATTGTATTTGGCGTGTTTTGGTATAGGTTTCCCCTGCTGTCCACAGTAATAGCATTTCTATGAAAACTTTAAGCTGAAATGGTATAAAGTAAACAAATAAACTAAAAAAGCAGTTACCTTGGGCCATGTCTTGCTAATGGATGCACACAATAAATGGAGATAAAG
The DNA here is from genome assembly GCF_049115385.1 of Moschus berezovskii. Lineage (NCBI taxonomy): Eukaryota > Metazoa > Chordata > Mammalia > Artiodactyla > Moschidae > Moschus > Moschus berezovskii. Next base: position 91,363,502 of record NC_142464.1, read on the forward strand.
CACAAATGCTTTCAGACACAGTTCAATCTGTGATGCCTTAGTGCTGAAATGTTCACTGTAGTTCCTGGGCAAGGACCTTGCCACTATTGCTTCTCTATAGCAGCTTGATGCAAAAAAAATAAAAAATCATTTTTGCCTCTTTCTGTAAAAGTGAAAATCCTTTTGGATCTCTTCCAGTTAGTGAGATAATGTATTAAAGTAGGTCTTTTGTTAAAGCAAAGTGACATAAAGTAAACTTTCAAAATTGAGGGATGCAAGTGTTGGTGGGTTTTGAGGAATTGTTTCCTCTCTTTTGTTAAGTAGTAGTGAGTGTTCATTATGTCCTTACTATCTTTTTGATGTTGCAGAGTCTATAATAAAATCAATTATTTCATTCATGGTGCTAATAATTCTTATCTTTTCATGTTTTTACTATGCCAATCATGCAAGTGGTTTCTCAATTTTATTTATCTTCTCAAAGAATAAAATTTTGTTGTATTATTCTTATTTCAATTTTATTGATTTCTGCTCTATTTTCTTCTTTTCTTGTGAATGTCTTTGATAATTTTGTTCTTGTACTAGGTTCTTGAAGTGGAAACTTAGATCATTCATTTTAAACAAATCTTTATTCTAAAGACTTTTATTCTTTAGCTTGTTAATATGGTGGATTATATTAATTTTTGAATATTAAACTTATATTCCTCAATTACTAATTAAAGTAAGTACAATAAGTCTTCCTCTCAGCATATCTTTAGCTATTTTGCACCCATATTGATACATATTTTCACTGATTTTGTTGTCTTGTTTTTGTTGAGATTTCCTCTTTGACCCATTAATTATTTACAATTGAATTACTTTGTTCCCACATATTTTGAGATTTTCCTGTATTTTTTCTGTTTTTGATTTCTAGTGTGATTCCAGTTTTGAGAATACACTGTATTTTTTTATTATCTTAAATTATAAAGATTTGTTTTATGGCCCAGGATATGGTGTTTATTGGTATATATCCTAACATCACTTGGATAATGTACATTCTGCTGTTGTTGGCTGAAGTGTTCCATAAATGTTGATTAGATCTTATTAGTTGACACCATTGTTTAGTTTTTCCATACTCTTGCTGTTTTTGTGTCTAGTTGTCTTATTAATTGCTGAGAGAAGAGTACTTAAATTAGAAAATGTTGCTGTGGATTCATCTATTTCTCTTTTTAATTCTATTAGTGTTTTCTTCAGACCACTATCAGCTTTGCTTTTTTTGGTTCATACATATTTAGGATTGCTATAGCCTTTGGATAGATTGAATTATTTATTATTATCAGATTTCCTTCTCTTATCTGATAATTCTCCATAATCTGAAGTAGATTTTACCTGATATTAATGTAGCCACACTTGTTTTTCTTGATTAATCTTTACAAAATGTATTTTTACATCCCTTTATTTTAAATGTACCTATTATCTTAATATTTGAAGTGAATTTCTAGTAGAAATTCAGCATATAGTTCAGTTTTTTAAATTCATTAAGTTGCTATCTTTTAATTTGTGTTTAAACCATTTACATTAAAATATTTCTTGATATATTGTATAATACTTCCTTCTTATTTTCATTGTCTCTATTTTTCTGTTTTCTTTTTCCTGTTTACTTGTTAGTTACTTGGGCCATTCTTATAATTCTTTTTTGATTTATTTATATTATTTTTGAGTGTATCTCTTTCTAAAGAAATTTTACTGGTTGCTCTAGGCATTACAATAAATATCCACAGATTGACCAATTCTACTGTTATCAGTACTCTGCCATTTTGAATTGTTTGGAAACCTTACCTCTTTTGTCCCCCTTTGTCCTCCCCATTTATAATTTTCTTAAATATTATCTCTGCATACATTTTGTACTATATGAGACAATCTTATAATTTTTGATTCACCCATCAAACACAACTTAAACTCAAGAGGAGAAAGGATTAATTTATCCATTTTTAAAAATTATCCATTATATGTCTTTTGATGTTACAAGATTTTTTTCTTTTATCATTTTCTTCCTATTTAGAAAATACCCTTTCTTTAAAGGCTTGTCTATTGGTGATATGTTCTTGGTTTTCTTTCATCAAAGAATACTTTAGGGTTTCCCTGGTGGCTCAGCAGTAAGGAATACACCATAATGCAGGAGACATGGGTTTGATCCCCGGTAGGCAAGATCCCCTGGAAAAGGAAATGGCAACCTAGTCCAGTATTCTTGCCTGGGAAATCCCATGGACAGAGAAGACTGGTAGGCTACAGTCCATGGAATTTCAAAGAGTTTGACATGACTGAGTGACTAAACTACAGCAAAAAAAGAATATCTTAAATTCCCCTTCATTCCTAAGCATGTTTTTGCTACATAGAAAATTCTGTGCTGACAGTCCTTTCTTCCAGCACTGGAAATATGTTGTGCTATACATCTCTTTCACCTCCATGATTCCTCTTGAGAAATCCTTTCAACTGAATTATTTACCCCTTATAGGTAAGGTGTTATTTCTCTCTTATTCCCAAAACATTTCTTTTGTTTTTGGTTTTTGGAAGTTCTACTATGATTTGTCTTAATGTAGATTGTTTTGGGGTAATGAAGTGTGGATTTGTTTCAGCCTTTTGAATCTGTAGGTGTTTGTCTTTTGCCAAATATAGAATGTTTTCAGAACATGATTTGAGTGCTTTTCTAACCCTGCCCATTTTTTTTCCCCTTTCCTTAAGGAACTCAAATGACACAAATATTAGGTCTGACAGGTCCCTGAACTTCTATTCATTATATTCTCATTCTGTTTTCTCAGACTGAGTATTTCTGTCATTCTGTCTTCAAGTTCACTATTCTTCAAGTTGACTTGATGGTACCATTCATTGGGGAGGGATGACTTGGTAGAGACAAGTGTCAGTTGGAGGCCAGACTCCCTGTGTGGTCTTCAATGATGCCATAATCAGGGGAAGTAGGTATTTATCTCACTGCCAGGCATAGAAATCCTGGCTCCATTACTCTGCTTCTCTGATATCAGCTTGGTTGAGGGAGGTAGTGCCATGTGCCTAGAAAGAGTCCACATCTAGGCTCCCCATCTGGCCTTTGCTCGCATGTGTGGGGTGTCACCACAGTTTCTTCTGTGGTGTTTGTATAGAGTAGAACAGTTTTTATATAAAGTTTTCTTTCTCTCTAGGCTGCTTCGTTCTTTGTCCTTAGGTGAGAGAAAGCAGCCATTTTGGAGACTTTTTTGACTGTGCCCATTGACATTTCCAGGCTATAGGTTTTTCTTCCTCAAAGTCTGTGGTATAAGGCAATAAGGAAACATAGGAAACACTGCACTGTTATTCCTGGGTTCTGAGGTGTCTAACTAGTTTTTCTTCTTTCCAAATTTTGGATTTCTTTTAAATATAACATCCAAGGTTTTCTAATAGTGAGATATCTAGTAAAAGGTATGTCTTCTTTTCTGGAACAGAATTTGAGATTATATCAGCTTTTTAAAAGTTTGTATCATATATATGAAAGAGACTAATTATAATCAAGAAAAAGAGAGGAGTTAAATTGTAATGAATATAAGAAAAATGAAAAACACTAACTACATGATTAAAAAAAAAGATTCCTAAGAATGTTTTTGTACTTTTCCTGGTATATAAAAGGACTAGATGAAGAAAGGCATTGAAATTAAAGGCAAACATGCTATGCTCATTAACTGTAAGATAGCGAAGTTAGATCTCTTTTGAAATAATGGCTAGAAAAATTTTAAATAACTAGGTTATAACTATCAAATGTCATAATTTCTCCAAAAGTTATTGTAAACAATACAATAGCTGCAGCAGCATAGCTTTGAGTGAATTCTTTAATCTGTCCAAATTTCACTTTCTTACAAGGTTTTTGGAAAGATCATTAGCAATAATGTCACATTGTTTGAAGATGGCAAACATGAGGATTCAGATAGAGATACTAGGGAATATAGATAGGGACCACATCATTTCTGCAAAATTTAATGGGTCTGAAAGAAGGCTCTAGCTAAACTGTAAGTATGGAGGTGGTTTTGTCGCTAAGTCATGTCCAACCCTTGTGATCCCATGGACTGTAGCCTGCCAAGCTCCTCTGTCCATGTGGTTCTCCAGGCAAGAATACTGGAATGAGTAGCCATTCCCTTCTCCAGGGGATCTTCCCGATCCAGGAATCTAATCTGGGTCTCTTGCATTGCAGGCAGATGATTTACCAACTGAGTTATGAGGGAAACCCAAAACTAGAAGTACAAACAGAATAAAAATTGAGATTTAATGTGGAACCAAGAGAAGAGTCATATTGGAGTGACTAACTTGGTTAGATAGCATCACTGACTCAACAGACATGAATTTGAGCAACCTCCGAAAGACAATGAAGGACAGGGAAGCCTGGAGTGCTGCAGTCCATGGGGTTGCAAAGAGTAGGACATGATTTAGCAACTGAACAACAACAGACTTAAGAAAATGAAAGGAAGATAAATGGAGGGGAAAAAAATCCTTAAAAAAAAATAAGTCAATATATGTTGAAGACTGAACATAACTCCAAACCTGGAATTTTTAATGATTCTAATTGGAAAATCCTCTTTCTTTTGGAAATTTTTACACTAGAAATATATTTTCTGACTCACATACCTCTAGCTTTAGAAGTCTAATCAAGTACTTCAGATCAGAAGCAGGTATGTGGTTTCTTATAGCTTCTTTTCTTTCTGTATTCTTAACAATTATTTAAAATTTTTGATTTGGTATGCTCACCAAAAAAGTTTTAAGTATGTTTGGTTTAATGTCGAATTCTCTGTTTTCTAATAATAGAAGCTTACTTTACATTTTCTACTAACTGACTTCTTAGCATAAGAGTCAGGAGTCTCTACTTCAGCTCAAATTTTCTTGGACCGAACTTTGAGAATCTCAGAAGATCTAAGAAGCTAAGTCTGTATCCTAAATTAAAACATACTTTTCTGTCAGAGAGAAGAGTGACCTATTAATGTACAACTTAGTGTGAGTGAGTTGGGATTATAACAGCTCCTGGAAGGATAAAGTTATAGCCCAAACTGGGAGACACAAGATTCAAAATAAACCAATCTCATATGTTCAGTTTAAAATAAATACATTTAAATAAAAGCCACTTTTGTTTGTAATACTTGGCAAATTCGCAATTATCTGTGCCTGAATTTCTTTAATTTCACCTAGAGTTCCTTTGAATTTTTTTTTTTTTAAATTGCAGAGCATAGTACCTGACACACTTTAGGTACCTACTAATTGTTAAAAACTGTTCTCATATTTTTACTGTGTTGACAAAATTAAGAGTCACAAGAAAATTTCTGGAACAAGAAATATATGAATGGCCAAGAGGGACAGAGAAGTCTCATTTGTTTGGTTGTGGTAGCTGTGGGGATTTTATAGACTGGTTAGAAACATACACTTCTTGGATTTTTTTCAAAGAGGTAGACCCCATTTTCTGTTGTCTAAATGACCGTCTTATTGTCATTAGTCTACAGTCAGCATATAATGTCTTCCCATTCCCTACCCTAAAGAGATTTTTTTCCCCATGCTCACTTTCTCCTTCTTCCCTATGATTCTGAGGACAACTTCAGTCCGGATTAAGCTACATTATATGTCTATGATGCACTGTTCAAAGGCATCCAGTAGAACCCAAAGAAAGTGCAAGATTATGATAGTCACATCGTAGCAGATCAGAGTTATATTCTGAATGGTTTTATATTCAATGGCTCTATGTTAAAAGTTTAAAAGGCATATCATAGCGGTTTTACATTTTGTCAGATAAGGATCAAATGAAGAAACGTCATGTGTACTTACCAGGATAGCTTTTCCCCTTAACGTTAAGTCTTTAGGAAAAAAAACTTTTCCTGAGGTAACCAAGTACAATGGCTTTGGGTTTATTCCCTCATTTCTTGTACATACGAGCTGAATAGTCTGAATCTACACAAATAATTCCCTTTCTATCTTGGTTTAGCTGGTAGATATCTATATAAACAAGTATTTCAAAATTAAATTATACACACATATATGCACACATACTGGGCTCACCTTGTGACTCAGCTGGTAAAGAATTTGCCTGCAATGCAGGAGACCTGTGTTCTATCCCTGGGTTGGGAAGATCCCCTGGAGAAGTGAAAGGCTACCCACTCCAGTATTCTGGCCTGGAGAATTCCATGGACTGTATAGTACATGGGGTCACAAAGAGTTGGACACGAATGAGTGACTTTTACTTTATGTGTGGCATATAGGGCTTCCCCAGTAGCTCTGCTGGTAAAGAATCTGCCTGCAATGCAGAAGAGCCCTGTTACATTCCTGGGAAGATTCCCTGGAGGAGGGCATGGCAACCCACTCCAGTATTCTTGCCTGGAGAATCCCAATGGACAGAGAAGCCTGGCGGGTTATAGTCCATGGGGTCACAAAGAGTCCAACATGACTGAGTGACTAAACACAGCATATATACACGTGTAAATACATCTATGGAGAGCCTACCGAGTGCGAGGATGGCTGCAATAGAGCTGTTAGGGTTATAGAGGTAAAACAAAGTTCCTGCTCTCAAATTAACAGGCAAGTGGATTATGTAGGCATTTCAAAAAGCAAATACAAAATATAAAAATTGAAATACAAATATGAAAGTACAAAAGTGCTCATTTTATAGTGAGCATATGTCAAAAGTTAAAGTCACTAAAGCAGAAATTAGCAGAATGCTAAAGTTAGTCTTAAAAATCAATAGAAAGAGTCCAGGGTATACATAGTCAATAAAAGAAAGAAAGTTAAAATTAGATTGGATGATTGTTAAAATAGTTATAAATCAATTTAAAAACATATTTGGGGTTATCTTTTCTAACAGAAATTATTAGTGTTTTTACTAATTAAAAATTATTTGCAAATTATCAGTATTCTTCTGAGTAGCATCTAATATTGCAGACAATGGACCACAATAAACAGCACATAAAATAATCAAATAGTAGGAAACCTCTCTGGCTTCAGATGACTTGAGGCAAAATTTTTGGACAATATGCTAGGATAGCTTTGAAAAGATATACAGTGGTCATTTGCCCTATATTTAATTTTGAATCATTTTCTTATGTGAGGAAAATAGTTAACTTGGAGATTTCAATATCTTAGTCTGATATGAGACTCAGGAAATACCTACTTGAGGTTTCCTTCTTGAATGTTTGAAGTAAAAGTATAAACTGACTGAAATAATTTGCAAACATTGACTTTCATCATGCAACTAACGTCTTAAAATTGCTTTATATGATACACTAAAGTATGCTCTTTTTATCTAATCTATTGTAGTGAATGCTTGTGATAATTTTCTTGACTACCCTGGTGGCCCTCTGCAATTAACTCTTTTCTTCATTGTTCATTATGTTAATCATCCTAAGTGCTGGTAGGTTCCAGATACAGCTGCTGTATTTCAAAGTCTTCAAATCTTGATGTGGTTACATACTCCTTATCTAATCCTTATGAAGAAGGAGATTTGAGCTTCCATGGTTGTTATCTTGGCCCACTCTGCACAATCTAGAATCAAGCAGGGATCTCTGAAGTAAAATTGTCTGCTGAGCCATCTGTCAATATAGGGCAGTTTAAAATGATATTTTCATTTAACATATACCATAGGAAACCATAGTAAATTTCCCTCTTGGGCAAATCTGTGATATAGATATTAGCAATGAATTTTTAAAGTCAACTATTTTTTTAATAGGAGATAATATAATACCCATTAACTCAATTGGGAATATACTTGCACTCCCTATTCCCACACCAACTTGTCATCTCCATGAACAGATGCTAATGCAAAAAAAAAAAAAATCACAAATCAAGACTTGAATTAGTGGGCAAGCATCTTCATATTTAAACATATTATTACCCTAATTCATTATGAGGCTCTTTGTTGGCAGGTCCTAAAGAAAGATGGAAGGTTCACCTAAACTCTAGATAATAACATGGTTTTTCAGCTCTAGCCTTATTTCAGATTAGAGCTCAAAAATATATGTTCATAAAATTAACCTGTGGTTATAGACCATTTCAAAGTTTTAGGACTGGATCTAAAATACTGGAAATAATCAAAATTTATTCACTTTGCAAACAGAAAAACTATTATAGTATTCAGAATGCTTAATTAAAGACTTCCAAGTGTCTGTTTCATTATCCACATACAACGTTTTTATTTTATTATTTATAACGTGCCTCTGATTCTACCTAAAGTGGTGTTCACTAACCTTCCATAAAGAGTATATCATAGTGTAAGTATATTTGGGAAGAAACCACATCTAAAAGCTGGTGGTCCTTTAAAAAAATCAGAGAAAATCAAATATGAAACTTCGTTGCAATTTCTTTTTTGCTCCTGTTGTCCTGATTATTTCACAGTAATCCAATGTTATATTTCCATTTAGAGTATTTTTTAAAGGTAATGAAATCCCTACTTTAACTTTCTGTTACAAATTTTTCTCTGTTCTCCAATCCCTTAAAAAAGTTTCTGGCTGCTAATAATTATAATCACCACAAAAAATTCAAATTATTATTTTTGAAAAAAATAGTAAATTTTCCTTTTAGAAAATTGACTTTATTAAAAGGAAAAATAATTAACTGCTTAAATTTTGCTATCAGGAAATAGGGATTATCATTAAAATTAGGTTAGTACCTTTCTAGACACTTTTTTTTTACATATAGAAAAATTACAATCAGATTAAAATACTTCTATAAAAATTTGGCCATATTATATGTAGCTCTTTGAATATCAATTACTAAATTATATTTAAATGATTACAAGGAAAAGTAGTTAAATCAAAAGAGAGGGAATGGCTAAAACTCAATCTGCTAAGCAAGTAATACTAGTACTTAAAATATTTCTTTATTAGTAACAAAATATTTGGAAACTGGAATGGCAACCCACTTCAGTATTCTTGCCTGGAGAATTCCATGGACAGAAAAGCCTGAATGGCTACAGTCCATAGGGTCACAAAAAGTCAGACACGACTGAGTGACTAACACACACACACACACAACAAAATATTATGACAAAAATTAATGTGGTTGGAATAACTGTATTTCTTTCAAATATGTCTTGATTACAGGCATATTTGCCCCTCTGCTGTGATGAGGTCCTTACATTTCCTCCCACTCCTTAGTTCTGATTGTTAGTTCTGTTATCTTTTGTTTTTCACCTTCCACCCTTTAAAATATTCATTTTCTTAATAATAGCTTGAAGTACTACCTAGAATTGTTTCACATTTAAATGGAATAACTGCTTACACTAGTCTTTTATCTGTGGCTTCCTTATTTCTACATCCATTAGTTTGATTTATGTGTTAAATGGCTAGATTGTCAAATTTCTTCCTTCTGCCTTTCCTGTCACATTGTAATGTTTATGCTGATGAATAGATTTTTTTTTTTCTTATCACATTGCTCACAGAAATTATTTCTCCCTTCCTTCCATCCATCCATTCATTTAACATTCTCTGTTTCTCTTTTCATTTAGTTCATAATTTTTATCAGATAATGACAGAATATTCATCAATAATTTCACCAACATGCTTTCAAAGATTAATATATTTGAATCTACTATTTTTTAAATGAATAGTAGCATATACCTAAACCCTTTATCCTTTTATTTGGAGTCAGGAAGGAAGTTTAGTTTTTCAAATAGATGCTCAACTCTGAGTTCATAGTATACAAAGAACTTGAATTAATTTTGTATATGCTCAGACAAATAACAGATTTCCATTAGCATGTGTATATCATCCCTTGCATATAAATTACAAATAGAAAACAGGCTCCTAGAATTTTGAATGTCAGAAAAAGGGAATATTATCTTTCATTCAGATTTGGCTGGGGACCTGTACTTCTGTTGGTTACATTAGCAACCATGTCCTTAAGAAGACAAGGAAAATATGAAATGGAATAAGATCAGAAAATGTAATGAAGTACAAAAACATTGAAATTGACTGTTGACCCTATACAGTTGTGAACTGAATATTCATGTTGCTTCGAATGTCATACATTAAAGTCCTAACCCCCATATGAGAGAATATGGTCGTAGTAGGAATTGAGGTCTTTTAAAAGTAAGTAGAGATTTGTACCCAAATAAGAAGACACATTTTACTTTCTTTTTCTCCACATAAGGAAATAAGGAAGAGGGCTCTTACCAGAGACATATCAAACTGGCACGATTATCCCAGAATTCTAGCCTATGAACTGGAAGAAATAAATGTTATTTAAGCCAATCAATCTTTGATATTCATATATAGCTAAAACAGTATGAACTAACAGTCAGATTTTGTCATAATGTTTTTATCCCTTTTTAAAATTTATTTATATTTTAATTGAAGGATAATTGCTTTACAGAATTTTGTGTTTGTGTCAAAGCTCAGCATGAATCAGCCATAGGTATACATATATCCCCTCCTATTTGAACCTCCCTCCCATTGCCTGATTCCCACACCTCTAGGTTGATACAGAGCTCCTGTTTGAGTTTCCAGAGCCATACCGCAAATTTCCATTCCGATCCGTTCCATTCCGTCGCTCAGTCATGTCCGACTCTTTGCGACCCCATGGACTGTAGCCTACCAGGCTTCTCCGTCCATGGGATTCTCCAGGCAAGAATACCGGAGTGGGTTACCGTTTCCTTCTCCAGGGGATCTTCCCAACCCAGGGATCGAACCCGGGTCTCCCGCATTGGAGGCAGATGCTTTAACCTCTGAGCCACCAGGGAAGCCCATTAGCAATCTATTTTACATATGGTAATGTACGTTTCCATGTTACTCTCAACATATATCTCAGCCTCTCCTCCCTTCTCCACATGTGCATATGTCTATTCTCTATGTCTGTTTCTCCACAGCTGCCCTGCAAATAAATTCTGCAGAACCATTTTTCTAGATTCCATATATATATACACATTAGTATACAATATATATCTTTCTCTTTCTGACTTATTTCACTAGGTATAACAGGCTCTAGGTTCATCCACCTCATTAGAACTGACTCAAATGCATTCCTTTTTATAGCTGAATAATATTGCGAGGGGGCATCAGAGGGCAGACACAGTGAAATCATAATCACAGAGAACTAGTCAATCTGATCACATGGACCACAGCCCTGTCTAACTCAATGAAACTAAGCCATGCCGTGTGGGGCCACCAAAGACGGGCAGGTCATGGTGGAGAGGTCTGAGAGAATGTGGTCCACTGGAGAAGGGAATGGTAAACCACTGCAGTATACTTGCCTTGAGAACCCCATGAACAATATCAAAAGGCAAAATGGTAGGATACTGAATGAGGAATTCCCCAGGTCGGTAGGTGCCCAGTATGCTACTGGAGATCAGTGGAGAATTAACTCCAGAAAGAATGAAGCGATGGAGCCAAAGCAAAACCAATACCCAGTTGTGGATGTGACTGGTGAAAGAAGCAAGGTCCAATGCTGTAAAGAGCAATATTGCATAGGAACCTGGAACGTTAGGTCCATGAATCAAGGCAAAATGAAAGTGGTCAAACAGGAGATGGCAAGTGTGAATGCAGACATTCTAGGAATCAGAGAACTAAAATGGACTGGAATGGGTGAATTTAACTCAGATGACTATTATATCTACTACTGTGGACAGGAATCCCTTAGAAGAAATGGAGTAGCCATCATGGTCAACAAAAGAATCCAAAATGCAGTACTTGAATGCAATCTCAAAAACGACAGAATGATCTCTGTTCATTTCCAAGGCAAATCATTCCATATTAAAGTAATCCAAGCCTATGCCCCAACCAGTAATGCTGAAGAAGCCAAAGTTGAATGGTTCTATTAAGACCTAGAAGAACTTTTAGAACTAACACCCAAAAAAGATATCCTTTTCATTATAGGGGACTGGAATGCAAAAGTAGGAAGTCAAGAAACACCTGGAGTAACAGGCAAAATTGGCCTTGGAGCATGGAATGAAGTAGGGCAAAGGCTAATAGAGTTTTGTCAAGAGAATGCACTGGACATAGCAAACACCCTCTTCCAACAACACAAGAGAAGACTCTACACATGGATATCACCAGATGGTCATCACCGAATTCAGATTGATTATATTCTTTGCAGCCAAAGATGGAGAAGCTCTATACAGTCAGCAAGAACAAGACCAGGAGCTGACTGTGGCTCAGATCATGAACTCCTTATTGCCAAATTCAGACTTAAATTGAAGAAAGTAGGGAAAACCACTAGACCATTCAGATATGACCTAAATCAAATCCCTTATGATTATACAGTGGAAGTGAGAAATAGATTTAAGGGACTAGATCTGATAGATAGAGTGCGTGATGAACTATGGATGGAGGTTCGTGACATTGTACAGGAGACTGGGACCAAGACCATCCCCATGGAAAAGAAATGCAAAAAAGCAAAATGGCTCCCTGTGGAGGCCTTAAAAATAGCTGTGAAAAGAAGGGAAGCGAAAAGCAAAGGAGAAAAGGAAAGATATAAGCATCTGAATGCAGAGTTCCAAAGAAAAGCAAGGAGAGATAAGAAAGACTTCCTCAGCGATCAATACAAAGAAATAGAGGAAAACAACGGTTTAGGAAAGATAAGAGATCTCTTCAAGAATTGGTATTAGAGATACCAAGGGAATATTTCATGCAAAGATGGGCTCGCAAAGGACAGAAATTTTATGGACCTAACAGAAGCAGAAGATATTAAGAAGAGGTGGCAAAAATACACAGAAGCACTGTACAAAAAACATCTTCATGACCAAGATAATCACGATGGCATGATCACTGACCTAGAGCCAGAATCTTGGAATGTGAAGTCAAGTGGGCTTTAGAAAGCATCACTACGAACAAAGCTAGTGGAGGTGATGGAATTCCAGTTGAGCTATTTCAAATCCGGAAAGATGATGCTGTGAAAGTGCTATACTCAATATGCCAGCAAATTTGGAAAACTCAGCAGTGGCCACAGGACTAGAAAAGGTCAGTCTTCATTCCAATCCCAAAGAAAGGCAATGCCAAAGAATGCTCAAACTACCACACAATTGTACTCATCTCACATGCTAGTAAAGTCATGCTCAATAATCTCCAAGCCAGGCTTCAGCAATATGTGAACTGTGAACTTCCAGATGTTCAAGCTGGTTTTAGAAAAGGCAGAGGCACCAGAGATCAAATTGCCAACATCTGCTGGATCATGGAGAAAGCAAAAGAGTTCCAGAAAAGCATCTATTTCTGCTTCATTGACTCTGCCAAAGCCTTTGACTGTGTGGATCACAATAAACTGTGGAAAATTCTGAAAGACGTGGGAATGCCAGACCACCTGACCTGCCTCTTGAGAAACCTGTATACAGGTCAGGAAGCAACAGTTAGAACTGGACATGGAACAATAGACTGGTTCGAAATAGGAAAAAAAGTACGTCAAGGTTGTATATTGTCACCCTGTTTATTTAACTTATATGCAGAATACATCATGAGGAACACTGGGCTGGAAGAAGCACAAACTGGTATCAAGATTCCCAGGAAAATATCAATAACCTCAGATATGCAGATGCTGCTGCTGCTGCTAAGTCACTTCAGTCGTGTCCGACTCTGTGTGACCCCATAGACGGAAGCCCAACAGGCTCCCCCGTCCCTGGGATTCTCCAGGCAAGAACACTGGAGTGGGTTGCCATTTCCTTCTCCAATGTGTGAAAGTGAAAAGTGAAGTCGCTCAGTCGTGTCCGACCCTTAGCGACCCCATGGACTGCAGCCTACCAGGCTCCTCCATCCATGGGATTTTCTAGGCAAGAGTACTGGAGTGGCTTGCCATTGCCTTCTCCGGATATGCAGATGACACCACCCTTATGGCAGAAACTGAAGAGGAACTAAAAAGCCTCTTGATGAAACTGAAAGAGGAGAGTGAAAAAGTTGGCTTGAAGCTCAATATTCAGAAAACTAAGATCATGGCAGAAAACTAAGATGATGGCATTGCAGGTGGTGATTGCAGCCATGAAATTAAAAGACACTTCTTGGAAGGAAAGTTATGACCAACCTAGATAGTATATTAAAAAGCAGAGACATTACTTTGCTAACAATGGTCCGTCTAGTCAAGGCTATGGTTTTTCCTGTGGTCATGTATGGATGTGAGACTTGGACTGTGATGAAAGCTGATCGCCGAAGAATGGATGCTTTTGAACTGTGGTGCTGGAGAAGACTCTTGAGAGTCTCTTGGACTGCAAGGAGATCCAACCAGTCCATTCTAAAGGAGATCAGTCCTGGGTATTCATTGGAAGGACTGATGCTAAAGCTGAAGCTCCAATACTTTGGCCACCTCATGTGACGAGTTGACTCACTGGAAAAGAGTCTGATGCTAGGAGGGATTGGGGGTGGGAGGAGAAGGGGATGACAGAGAATGAGATGGCTGGATGGCATCACCAACTCTATGGACATGAGTTTGGGTGAACTCCGGGAGTTGGTGATGGACAGAGAGGCCTGGCGTGCTGTGATTCATGGGGTCACAAAGAGTCGGACACGACTGAGTGACTGAACTGATCTGAGCTGAATATTCCATTGCGTATATGTAGCACAAGTTCTTTATTCATTCATCTATTGATGGAGATCTAGGTTGCTTCCATGTTCTAGCTATAGTAAATAGTGATGCAATGAACAATGGGATACATGTGTCTCTTTCAATTTTGGTTTCCTCAGGGTGTGTGCCCAGGAGTGGGATTTCTGGGTCATATGCTGGTTTTATTCCTCGATTTTTAAGGAATTTCCATACCGTCTTCCACAACTATAGTGGTTGTATCAATTCAGATTCCCACCAAAACCTATGGGATGCACCAAAAGCAGTTTAAGAGGGAAGTTTATAGCAATACAATCCTACCTCAAGAAATAGGCAAAACATCGAATAAAAAACCTAACTTTGTTATCCTTTTTATTGTCATATAGTTTTTCATAAAAAAAATACTCTTATAATCTTTTGTATTTCTGCATAGTCTGTTGTAGCATCTCCATTTCCACAACCATAGTGGTTGTATCAATTTACATTCCCACCAACAGTGCAAAATGTTCCCTTTTCTACACACCCTCTCCAGCATTTATTGCTTGTAAACTTTTTGATGATGGCCATTCTGACTTCTGTGAGGTGATATCTCATTGTAGTTTCGATTTACATTTCTCTAACAATGAGCAATGTTGAGCATCTTTTCGTGTGTCTGTTAGTTTTCTGTATGTCTTCTTTGGAGAAACGTCTGTTTAGGTCTTTTTCCCACTTTGACTGGCTTGTTTGTTTTTCTGATATTGATTTCTATGAGCTGTTTGTATGTGTTGGAAATTAATCCTTTGTCAGTTGTTTCATTTGCTATTATTTTCTCCCATTCTGAGGGTTGTCTTTTCACCTTGCTTATAGTTTTCTCTGCTGTGTAAAAGCTTTTAAGTTTAATTAGGTCCCACTTGTTTACTTTTGCTTTTATTTCCATTACTCTATGAGGTGGGTCATAGAGGATCTTGCTTTGATTTATGTCATTGAGTGTTCTGTCTATGTTTTCCTCTAAGAGCTTTATAGCTTCTGGTCTGATATTTAGGTCTTTAATCCATTTTGAGTTTATCTTTGGGTATGGTGTTAGGAAGTGTTCTAATTTCATTCTTTTACATGTAGCTGTGACGTCTGCATTATGCATCACAATCCATTACCAATGGCATCTGGTCCTGGGCTTTTGTTTTTTGGGAGATTTTTGATCACAGTTTCAATTTCAGTGCCTATAATTGGGTTGTTCATAATTTCTATTTCTTCCCGGTTCAGTCTTGGAAGATTGAACTTTTCTAAGAATTTGTCCATTTCTTCCAGGCTATCCTTTTTATATGCCAGCAGATTTGGAAAACTCAGCAGTGGCCACAGGACTGGAAGAGGTCAGTCTTCATTCCAATCCCAAAGAAAGGCAATGCCAAAGAATGCTCAAACTACCGCACAATTGCACTCATCTCCCACGCTAGTAAAGTCATGCTCAAAATTCTCCAAGCCAGGCTTCAGCAGTATGTAAACCGTGAACTCCCAGATGTTCAAGCAGGTTTTAGAAAAGGCAGAGGCACCAGAGATCAAATTGCCAACATCCGCTGGATCATGGAGAAAGCAAGAGAGTTTCAGAAAAACATCTATTTCTGCTTCATTGACTATGCCAAAGCCTTTGACTGTGTGGATCACAATAAACTGTGGAACATTCTGAAAGAGATGGGAATCCCAGACCACCTGACCTGCCTCTTGAGAAACCTGTATGCAGGTCAGGAAGCAACAGTTAGAACCGGTCATGGAACAACAGACTGGTTCCAAATAGGAAAAGGAGTGCGTCAAGGTTGTATATTGTCACCTTGCTTATTTAACTTATATGCAGAGTACATCATGAGGAACGCTGGGCTGGAAGAAGCACAAGCTGGAATCAAGATTGCTGGGAGAAATATCAATAACCTCAGATATGCAGATGACACCACCCTTATGGCAGAAAGTGAAGAGGAACTCAAAAGCCTCTTGATGAAAGTGAAAGAGGAGAGTGAAAAGGTTGGCTTGAAGCTCAACATTCAGAAAACAAAGATCATGGCATCTGGTCCCATCACTTCATGGGAAATAGATGGAAAAACAGTGGAAACAGTGTCAGACTTTGTTTTTTTGGGCTCCAAAATCACTGCAGATGCTGATTGCAGCCATGAAATTAAAAGACGCTTGCTCCTTGGAAGGAAAGTTATGACCAACCTTGATAGTATATTAAAAAGCAGAGACATTACTTTGCCGACCAAGGTCCGTCTAGTCAAGGCAATGGTTTTTCCCGTGGTCATGTATGGATGTGAGAGTTGGACTGTGAAGAAAGCTGATCGCCGAAGAATCGATGCTTTTGAACTGTGGTGTTGGAGAAGACTCTTGAGAGTCCCTTATACTGCAAGGAGATCCAACCAGTCCATTCTAAAGGAGATCAATCCTGGATGTTCATTGGAGGGACTGATGCTAAAGCTGAAACTCCAATACTTTGGCCACCTCATGAGACGAGTTGACTCACTGGAAAAGACTCTGATGCTGGGAAAGGTTGGGGGCGGGAGGAGAAGGGGACGACCGAGAATGAGATGGCTGGATGGCATCACCGACTCTGTGGACATGAGTTTGAGTGTACTCCGGGAGTTGGTGATGGACAGGGAGGCCTGGCGTGCTGTGATTCATGGGGTCGCGGAGAGTCGGACACGACTGAGCGACTGAACTGAACTGAACTGAACTGATCCTTTTTATTGTCATATAGTTTTTCATAATAGTCTCTTATAATCTTTTGTATTTCTGCATGGTCTGTTGTAGCATCTCCTTTTCCATTTTGTTGATTTGATTCTTTTCTCTTTTTTTTTTTAAATGAATTTGGCTAAAGGTTTGTCAATTTTGTTTATCTTCTCAAAGAACCAACTTTTAGTTTTATTAATCTTAACAGTTGTTTCTTTCATTTCTTTTTCATTTATTTCTGCACGGAAATTTATTATTTAATTCCTCTGCTTATTTTGCTGTTGTTGTTCTTTTTTTCCAGTTGTTTTATGTGCAAAATTAGGTTTTCTATTCAATGTTTTTCCTGTTTCTTGAAGTAGGATTGTATTGCTATAAACTTCCCTCTTAGAACTGCTTTTGGTGCATCCCATAGGTATTGAGTTGTGTTTTCATTGTCATTTGTTTCTAGAAAAGTTTTGTAATCCCTTTTGATTTCTTCACTAACCTGATGGTTTTTCAGAAACATATTGTTTAATCTCCATGTGTTTGTGTTTCTTACTTTTTTTTTTTTCTTGTAATTGAAATCTAGCCTCATAGCATTGTGGTCAGAAAAGATATTTAATACTACTTCAGTTTTCTTACATTTACGGAGGTTTGATTTGTGACCCAAGATGTGGTCTATCCTGGAGAATGTTCCATGTGTACTTAAGAGGAAGGTGTATTCTTCTGCACTTGGATGGAATGTCCTGAAGATATCAATGAGATCCATCTCATCTAATGTATCATTTACAACTTGTGTTTCCTTATTAAATTTCTGTTTTGATGATCTGTCCAGTGGTGTGAGTGGTGTGTTAAAGTCTCCTACTATCATTGTGTTACTGTCAATTCATCGTTTTTTGTCTCTTAGTGTTTCTCTTATGTATTGAGGTGCTCCTATGTTGGGTGCATAGATATTTGCAATTGTTATGACTTCCTCTTGGATTGATCCTTTGATCATTATGTACTGTCCTTCCTTAACTTTTAGTGCTCTTTATTTTAAGATCTATTTTGTCTGATATTAGGATGGCTACTCCAACTTTCTTTTGCTTCCCATTTGTATGAATATATTTTTCCATCCTCTCACCATCAATCTATATGTGTCTTTAGATCTGAAGTATGCTTCTTGTAGACAGCATATACATGGGTCTTGTTTTTGTATTCATTCAGCCAGTCTGTGTCTTTGGTTGGAGCATTTAATCCATTTACACTTATATATGTTCCTATTGCCTTTTTTTTTTTCGGAGAAGGAAATGGCAACCCACTCCAGTATTCTTGCCTAGAGAATCCTGTGGACAGAGGAGCCTGGTGGGTTGCCATCTATGCAGAGTCAGGCATGACTGAAGCGACTTAGCAGCAGCAGCAGCAGCATTGCTATTTTTTTTAATTGTTTGAGGTATGACTTTGTAGATCTTTTTCTTCTCTTGTATTTCTTAACTAAGTCCCTTTAGCATTTCTTATAGAGCTGATTTGGTGGTACTAAATTCTCTTAACTTTTTCTTCTCTGTAAAGCTTTTTATTTCTCCATCAATTTTGAATGAGATTCTTGCTGGGTACGGTAATCTTGGTTGTAGGTTTTTCCGTTTCAGTACTTTAAGTATATCCTGCCATTCCTTCTGGCCTGCAGAGTTTCTGCTGAAAGATCAGCTGTTAAACATATGGGGGGTTACCCTTACATGTTACTTGTTGCTTTTCCCTTGCTGCTTTTAATATTCTTTCTTTGTTTTTAATTTTTGTTAGTTTGATTAGTATGTGTCTTAGTGTGTTTCTCCTTGGGTTTATCTTATATGGGTCTCTGCACTTCTTGGACTTCATTGACTATTTCCTTTTCCATGTTGGGGAAATTTTCAACTATAATGTCTTCCAAAAATTTTTCGTACCCTTTCTTTATTCTTGTCTTCTTCTGGGACTCCTATCATTCGAATATTGGTGAATTTGATATTGTCCCAGAGGTCTCTGAGTCTATCCTCAGTTCTTTTCCATCTTTTTGCTTTATTCTGCTCTTCAAAAGTTATTTCCATCACTTTATCTTCCAGCTCTATGATTCACTATGCTTCAGATATTCTGAATTCAAAGTTGCATATACTGTTGCACCTCTCTTCTGAAATTCTGAAGTCCAGAAAATACTTTTTTCCCAGAATCTGTAGACACATCCTGCTAGACCCAATTTGGCTGGACTTCATGGGGAAATCCTGTCACAAAGTGAAGGGAAGTCCAAAGAACCACTCCTGTCCACAAGTCAGTGCAGTGGCTCTGTAGCACATGTCCCTGGAGCTGTGCCCTCCAGGTGGAGACCTCCGGTCACTTGAAATTAGGGATAAGGCCTCCCGGTGCCCCAGTTGCTCTTCTTCCCTCCTCACAGTTCACCTTGCTCAGCATTGACAACCAATGACCCAGAAAACCTGCTGTGGTACTCGTTCCTATCGTTTCTTTTTTCCCTTTCATCATTGACAGTTTTTACTCATCTATTTTGCTGTGAGATTGATAATAAATTTTCCAATATTGCATTCACCTTTATATTAATATTTTAACAAATGACTAAAGAGATCCATACCTTAGAATATTATACAGAAAGGACAAAGAACAAACTGTGGCTATCAAAGCAACATGGATGCTGTTACAAATCAAATTGAGAGGATATTTTGAGGAAAAATTATCCAGACACAAAAGATTATTGAATAATTTCATCATATACAATGTTCATATAACTATGAACATTATTATATATACATTATATGTACAAAATAAATATTAGAATTACATATCAAGATAACTGTTACTTTTGGGGAGTGGGATAGGGTTAGGCATGTTTTAGAAATTTGTGAAAAGCCATATTCTGGCATTCTGTATTTTAAGCTTCTGTGTGGTTGTAGCGTATACATTCACCTTGTGAAGTTTGATCAAACAGTATGTACACTTTTATCAATGAACTTTATTTTGCAAAATTTTGAGTCAAAAGAATTGAGTTCTTTTCAATGTGTATGACTCTTAATCACTTAAAACCATTTAAGAGACAAAACAAACAATGTGGATGAACAGAAATTATTTATTTTTGTTTTTCAATTTTTACATGCTAAGATAATGAAAAATGTATAATTCAGTTTATATTAGTTATAAAACACATTTTATTCAGCTTTATCTTAGTTTAATCAAATTTTATCCTCTTAAAAATTATACATAAATTAATTTTATTGCAGTATAGGTAATTTACAATGTTGTATTAGTTTCTGTTCTACAGCACAGTGAATCAGTTATACATATATCCACTGTTTTTTAAATTATATTCCCATAGAAGTCATTACAGCGTATTGAATAGAGTTCCCTGTGCTATATCATAGGTTCTTATTAGTTATTTATATTGTACAGAGTAGTGATGTGTATGTCAATCCAAATCTCCCAATTCATCGCTCCCTCCCTTTCCCCCTTGGTAAAGATAAATTTTTTCCTACATTTGTGACTATTTCCATTTTGTAAATAGGTTCATTTGTATCATTTGCTTAGATTCTACATGTAGGTAATATCATATGATATTTGTCTTCCTCTGATTTAGTTCACTTATTATGACACTCTCTAGGTCCATCCATGTTGATGTAAGAGGTGTTATTTTATTCTTTTAAGGCTGAGTAATACCCCATTGTATATATGAACCACATCTTTATCCATTCCTCTGTCAATAGACATTTAGATTGCCTCTTGTGTCCTGGTTACTGTAAATTGTGCTGCAATGAACACTACAATCTTTTCAAAATATGTTTGTTTTTCTCCATATATATGCCCAGTAGTGTAATTACTGGATTATATGGTAGCTATTTTTAGTTTTCTAAGGAACTTCCAACTGTTCACTATGTTGGATGTACCAACTTACAGTCCCACCAACAGGGTAGGAGGGTTTCCTATTCTCCACATCCTTACCAGCATGTATGTTTATAGATTTTTCAATGATAGACATTCTGATTGGTTGAGGTGATACCTCATTGTAGTTTTGATGCATGTGAAATGACTGCAATTGTGTGATAGTTTGAACATTCCTTTACCTTGCCTTTCTCTGAAATTGGAATGAAAACTTAACTTTTCCAGTCCTGTGGCCAGTGTCAGGTTTTCCAAATTTGCTGGCATATTGAGTGCAATACTTTCACAGCATCATCTTTTAGGATTTAAATTAGCTCACCTGGAATTCCATGACCTCCACTAGCTTTGTTCGTACTGATGCTTCCTAAGGCCCACGTGGCTTAGCATTTTAGGATGTCTGGCTCTAGGTTAGTGATCACACCATTGTGGTTATCTGTGTCATGAAGATCTTTTTTGTATAGTTCTTCTGTGTATTCTTGCCACCTTTTCTTAATATCTTCTGATTCTGTTAAGTCCATACCATTTCTGTCCATTATTATGCCCATCTTAGAATGAAATGTTCCCTTGGTATCTCTAATTTTCTTGAAGAGATCTCTAGTTTTTCCCATTCTATTATTTTCCTCTATTTCTTTGCACTAATCACTCAGGTGAGCTTTCTTATCTCACCCTGCTATTCTTTCAAAGTCTGCATTCTGATGCATTCTGCATCTTTCCTTTTCTAATTTGCCTTTAGTCTCTCTTCTTTTTGGACTTCCCTAGTGGCGCAGACAGTAAAGCATCTGCCTACAATGTGGGAGATCTGGGTTTGATCCCCAGGTCAGGAAGATCCCCTGGAGAAGGAAATGGCAACCCACTCCAGTGCTCTTGATTGGAAAATCACATGGATGTAGGAGCCTGGTAGGCTACAGTCCACACAGTCGAAAGAGTCAGACACAACTGAGCGACTTCATTTCTCTTCTTTTCTCAAATATTTGTGAGGTCTTCTCAGACAACCATTTTGCCTTTTTGCACTTTTTCTTCTTGGGGATTGCTTTGATCACTGTCTCCTCTACAATGTCATGAACCTCCATCCATAGTTCTTCAGGTACTATGTCTATGAGATCTAATCCCTCGAATCTATTTCTCACTTCCACTGTATAATCATAAAGGATTTAATTTAGGTCATACCTGAATGGTTTAGTGGTCTTTCCTACTTTCTTCAATTTCAGTCTGAATTTGGCAATAAGGAGTTCATGATCTGAGGCACAGTCAGCTCCCGGTTTTATTTTTGCTGACTACACAGAGCTTCTCCATCTTCAGCTGAAAAGTATATAATCAATCTGATTTTTGTATTGACCATCTGGTGGTGTCCATGTGTAGAGTCATCTCTTCTGAGGTTGGAAGAGGGTGTTTGCTATGACCAGTGCATTCCCTTGGCAAAACTCTGTTAGCATTTGCCCTTCTTCATTTTGTACTCCAAGGCCAAATTTGCCTGTTACTTCAGGTATCTCTTGACTTCCTACTTTTGCATTTCAGTCCCCTATGATGAAACAGATATCTTTTTTTTTTTTTTTGGTGTTAGTTCTAGAAGCTGGGAAGATCCCCTGGAGAAGGAAATGGCAACTCACTCCAGTACACTTGCCTGGAGAATCCCATGGAGGGAGGAGCCTGGTAGGCTACAGTCCATGGGGTCGCAAAGAGTTGGACACGACTGAGCGACTTCACTTTCTAGAAGGTCTTGTATATCTTCATAGAATGGTTCAACTTCAACTTCTTCAGCAATAGTGGTTGGGGCATAGACTTGGATTACTGTGATATTGAATGGTTTTCCTTGAAAATGAACAGAGATCATTCTGTCCTTTTTGAGATTTCACCCAGTACTGCATTTCAGACATTTTTGTTGACTATGATGGCTACTCCTTTTCTTTGAGACATAAGAAAGTCTTCTTATATAGACAATGCAATGAAATAGAGGAAAACAAAAGAATGTGACAGACTAGAGATCTCCTTAAAAAAATTGGAGATACCAAGGGAATATTTCATGCAAAGATGTGGCCAATAATGAACAGAAATGGCAAGGATGTAACAGAAGCAGACATTATTAAGAAGTGGTGGCTGTGGCTTTGTAGTAGAGCCTGAAGTCTGGCAGGTTAATTCCTCCAGTTCCATTCTTCTTCTTCAAGATTGCTTTGTCTATTCGCAGTTTTTTGTATTTCCATACAAATTGTGAGATTATTTGTTCTAGTTCTGTGAAAAATATCGTTGGTAGCTTGATAGGGATTGCATTCAATGTATAAATTACTTTGTGTAGTATATTCATTTTCACAATATTTATTCTTCCAATCCATGAATATGGTATATTTCTCCATCTATTAGTGTCCTCATTGATTACTTTCAGTAGTGTTTTATAGTTTTCTATGTACAAGTCTTTTGTTTCCTTAGGTAGATATATTCCTAAGTATTTAATTCTTTTCATTGCAACAGTGAATGGGATAGTTTCCTCAATTTCTCTTTCTATTTTCTCATTATTAGTGTATAGGAATGCAAGGGATTTCTGTGTGTTGATTTTATATCCTGCAACTTTACTGTATTCATTGATTAGCTCTAGTAGTTTTCTGGTAGAGTCTTTAGGGTTTTCTGTGTAGAGGATCATGTCATCAGCAAATAGTGAAAGTTTTACTTCTTCTTTTCCAATTTGGATTCCTTTTATGTCTTTTTCTGCTCTTATTGCTGTAGCCAAAACTTCCAGAACTATGTTGAATAGTAAGGGTGGGAGTGGGCACCCTTGTCTTGTTCCTGACTTTAGGGGAAATGCTTTCAGTTTTTCACCATTGTGGATAATGTTTGCTGTGGGTTTGTCATATATAGCTTTTATTATGTTGAGATATGTCCCTTCTATTCCCACTTTCTGGAGGATTTTTATCATAAATGGATGCTGTATTTTGTCAAAGGCTTTCTCTGCATCTATTGAGATAATCATATGATTTTTATTTTTCAGTTTGTTAATGTGGTGTATTACGTTGATTGATTTGCGGATATTGAAGAATCCTTGCATTCCTGGGATAAAGCCCACTTGGTCATGATGTATGATCTTCTTAATGTGTTGTTGGATTCTGATTGCTATAATTTTGTTAGGGATTTTTGCATCTATGTTCATCAGTGATATTGGCCTGTAGTTTTCTTTTTTTGTGGGATCTTTACCAGGTTTGGGGATTAGGGTGATGGTGGCCTCCTAGAATGAGTTTGGAAGTTTCCCTTCCTCAGCAATTTTCTGGAAGAGTTTGAGTAGAATAGGTGTTAGCTCTTCTCTAAATTTTTGGTAGAATTCAGCTGTGAAGCCGTCTGGACCTGGGCTTTTGTTTGCTGGAAGATTTCTGATTACTCCCTCTAGTTCCGTGCTTGTGATGGGTCTGTTCAGATTTTCTATTTCTTCCTGGTTCAGTTTTGGCAAGGTGTACTTTTCTCGGAATTTGTCAATTTCTTCCAAGTTATTCATTTTATTGCCGTATAATTGCTGATAGTATTCTCGAATAATCCTTTGTATTTCTGTGTTGTCGTTTGTGACCTCTCCATTTTCATTTCTAATTTTATTGATTTGGTTCTTCTCCCTTTGTTTCTTGATGAGTCTTGCTAGTGGTTTGTCAATTTTATTTACCTTCTCAAAGAACCAGCTTTTGGCTTTGTTGATTTTTGCTATGGTCTCTTTTGTTTCTTTTGCATTTATCTCTGCCCTAATTTTTATGATTTCTTTCCCTCTACTAACCCTGGGGTTCTTCATTTCTTCCTTTTCTAGTTTCTTTAGATGTAGAGTTAGGTTATTTAGTTGACTTTTTTCTTGTTTCTTGAGGTGTGCCTGTATTGCTATGAACTTGCCCCTTAGCACTGCTTTTACAGTGTCCCAGAGGTTTTGGGTTGTTGTGTTTTCATTTTCATTCACTTCTATGCATATTTTGATTTCTCTTTTGATTTCTTCTATGATTTGTTCATTATTCAGCAGCGTGTTGTTCAGCCTCAAGCAAGGTGAAAAGAAAGCCTTCAGAATGGGAGAAAATAATAGCAAATGAAGCAACTGATAAAGGATTAATCTCCAAAATATACAAGCAGTTCCTGCAGCTCAATTCCAGAAAAATAAGTGACCCAACCAATAAATGGGCCAAAGAACTAAACAGACATTTCTCCAAAGAAGACATACAGATGGCTAACAAACAAATGAAAACATGCTCAACATCCCTCATAATCAGAGAAATGCAAATCAAAACCACAATGAGATACCATTTCACACCAGTCAGAATGGCTGCTATCCAAAAGTCTACATGCAATAAATGCTGGAGAGGGTGTGGAGAAAACGGAACCCTCTTACACTGTTGATGGGAATGCAAACTTGTACAGCCACTATGGAGAACAGTGTGGAGATTCCTCAAAAAACTGGAAATAGAACTGCCATATGATCCAGCAATCGCACTCCTGGGCATACACACCGAGGAAACCAGAATTGAAAGAGACACATGTACTCCAATGTTCATTGCAGCACTGTTTATAATAGCCAGGACATGGAAGCAACCTAGATGTCCATCTGCAGACGAATGGATAAGAAAGCTTTGGTACATATACACAATGGAGTATTACTCAGCCATCAAAAAGAATGCATTTGAATCAGTTCTAATAAGGTGGATGAAATTGGAGCCTATTATACACAGTGAAGTAAGCCAGAAAGAAAAGCATCAATACAGTATACTAACACATATATATGGAATTTAGAAACATGGTAACCTTAACCCTGTATACAAGACTGCAAAAGAGACATAGGTATATAGTACAGTCTTTGGGACTCTGTGGGAGAGGGTGAAGATGGGATGAGTGGGGAGAATGGCATTGTAGCATGTATATTATCATATGTGAAATGAATCACCAGTCCAGGTTCGACGCCTGATACAGGATGCTTGGGGCTGGTGCATGGGGATGACCTGGAGGGAGTATATAGGGATGAGGGAGGTGGGAGGGGGGTTCAAGAAAGGGAACACATGTTCACCTGGGGCGGATTCATGTCAATGTATGGCAAAATCTACCAATATATTAATATAAGGTAATTTGCCTCCAATACAATAAATTAAAAAAAAAATAAATTGAATATCCATTGTGAAAAAACAAAACAAAACAAAATGTGGTGGCAAGAATGCACAGAAAAAAAACTATACAAAAAAGGTCTATTTCAGATAAAAGAGTATCTTGCACATACTGAGTTCTCAATAAATATATGTGGAATTATATTGGATTTTTATTATGTAATTCCTCCTCTGAAGGACTTCATACTGTAGTTAGAAATCCAAGGAAGATTATGATACAGATTTCAAAGGAATGGATCAGTTATTTCAACAAAGAAAGGGTGGCTAATAAAGACAAATGTAACTGATTGATCAAAGAAGATGGGGAGTGAAATTTCTGGTTTTAGAGTTAGACCATTTGGACAAGTTTAAAAGAAGAACAGAATACATTTCTTCTATGGTAGCAAATATTATTGTAAACTTAGTAGTGTCAGGGTTTTAAAAACAGAAGCAAGAACCCTACCTCCAGCAGAGTATGAATAAATGTGGGATTGTTAGGAGATCCAACCAGTCAATCCTAAAAGAAATCAGTCCTGAATATTCATTGGAAGGATTGATGCTGAAACTGAAACTCCAATACTTCGGCCACCTGATGTGAATAACTGACTCATTGGAAAAGATCCTGATGCTGGGAAACATTGTAGGCAGGAAGAGTTGGGGTCGAGAGGATTAGATGGTTGGATGGCATCTCTGACTTGATGGACATGAGTTTGAGCAAGCTCCGGGATTTGGTGATGGACAGGGAAGCCTGGCATGCTGCAGTCCATGGGGTCGCAAAGAGTCAGACATGACTGAGTGACTGAACTGAACTGACAGAAGAACAAGTGTGAGATGGGTCATGTGAGAAAGAGAATGTAACACTTGTTCAGGTAAAGTCCTTAAAACAAAAAGGTAAAATAGGGAAAGAAAGTGAGCAGCGTATGCTTTTGGGGCCACTATTTTAACTTTGACAAGAACACAATATGTTCATAAAGGACAAAGCTAGAGGTTCATATCCTTCACCTCAGAGAAATAGTATATTCCTGCATATATCTGTTTAGGGGGATGAAGATTTAATGTTCTTTGGGGTATATACAGTCAAAGAGAAAATGATAAAAAAATTAAAACTAACCAACAATAATTTTAAAACTAGATTAACTTCACTGGACTTGAAATTCATTTCTCTCTTCACAAAAGAAAGAGACTCTACACACTGGTGACTCTGCCAAGGTTTTAACATTCAGTGATATCCCATCAGTGCACACTAAAGAAAATGGAAAGCAAATGCCATGCCAAGATTAGACGTTTGTAGTTCTGTCTGCTTTTCCAACTCTCATCACACTCTGACACCAGGGACCAAAACAACATCATTTTAAACTTAAAAGTAAATTTTGTCATGTGAAAATTGCAGATGAAATAAATCCTAGATAAGCATGCCCTTTTCTCTCAGGGAAAGAAAAAAAAATAAGCTGGATTATAAGGATCAAATTGCCCCACTGCTTTAAGACATGTTCAAACATTCAGTTATGAACTATGCATTTACAATTTATGCATCCTTATTACATTCCTGTTTTGTCATATACTAATGCTAGATAAACAAATTCTCTGCAAAATAAACTCTATTTAAGAGACGTTAAGGTTAGTACACATGCATGTGAAAGCCAGCAAATGCAAACTGAAACTGCTATTGTGGTGCTTAGATTGCCCTGCTGGGGCAAGAAAACACATTCCCAAAGGCAGGGAAAGAGATCAGAATTAAAAACTGGCATAGCCAGAAAATTACATCTATTTTTCTCATCTTTGCAAAAGTTAGAACCATCAAGTTCAGATAATTAAAATTAGTGAAAAAAAGTCTAGTTCTAAAATGTATAAAATCAATAGCAGAGAAATAATTAAAAGTGTATATTTTACACATTTAATTAAAAATTTCTAAGTAGCCATTATTTTTCTGCCATTTGCTAGAAATTCATGCTTTAAAAAAGTTACATGGCAGTAGTGGCAAGTATATTCAATTTTATGTTTTCCCTAAGAATTATGGAAACATGGTTCAACCTGTAATGGGAGGAAGTAATTTATTGAGATGTATTCCATAGACCATAAAATGCACCAATTTGAAATCTACCATACAATGTATTTATTATTAATTTAGTATTTAGATTAATATTAGAATTCTGCATATTCATAGTTATGTAACCATCATCCAAACCACTTCAAAAATATTAACACTGCAACTCCTAACACTGTGACTTTTAACTGTCTGTTCTCAGCCCTAGATAACCACTAGTCTGCCTCCTGTCCTTAAAGCTTTCCTATTTCTGGACATTTCATATAAATAAAATCATAATATGTGGTCTTTTGCAACTGAATTCTTTCACTCAGCCTGTTTTCAAGGTATATTATATTGTGTACTGTGTACTGTGCTCAGTTGCTTCAGTCATGTCTGACTCTGTGCAACTTCGTGGACTGTAGCCTGCCAGGCTCCTCTGTCCATGGGGTTCTCCAGGCAAGAATATTGGAGTAGGTTGCCAGGCCTTTCTCCAGGGGATCTTCCCAACCCAGGGATCAAACCTGTGTCTCTTATATCTCCTGTATTGGCAGGCAGGTTCTTTACCACTATGGTAGCTTAATTTTTATGGTTGAGGATATTTGAATATATGGATAAACCAGAATTGGTTCATCCATTCATCAGTTGATGGGTACTTGGGTTTCTTTCTTCACCTTTGGTATACTGTTTTCACCATTAGAATGGAGATTTCCTCAGTTCTTGCCCTTCCTGGGAGAAAAAAAATTCAGGTGAGAGGCACAGAGCAGTTTTAAGTAGCAAGAATTTTATTAAGCAGAGTGAACATACACTCTGAGAAAGGATGAGAGCAGACTGTCTAGAAACCAGAAGTAGCTCCACAATGTGGTGGGATGGGGTTTTCTAGAATAGTATTCCTTCCTCTGTCCTGTGTCATTTGACTGACAGGTTGATTGACAGGTTTAGGTTTTCTCCTAGTGTGCAGATACTTTCCCATAATTGCCCAAACAAAATGCATGAGGTGGGAAATGGGGCAAAAATCTCAACGCTAACCCATGACTAACACAGCATAATGAAGCCTAGGTTATTTTGAGTCACTTTTTAGGTCTTGGTACACCTGTGTTAACCTGTGCTGGTGGTTTTATCTTACTCTGTCCTGATATGGCTGGAAACCTAGTGCTGGTCCTTTACCACAGGAGGTAGGATGTCTGGGCAGGCTCTGACGATCAGCGTCCATGTGCGAGGTTGGGGGGACAACCATCCAGGATGGGGTGGGACCTGCCCAATAAGTTCTATCTTTTGAATTTATATTCGCTATTTAAAAGGTTTTTTTCATTGTATCTTTCTTTGCATTTTCAGTTTCCTATAGTTCTTTGAAAATATTGTAATGGCTCCTTTTAGAAGTCTTATTTAAATCTAACTTCTAGTTACTCTCACAAGTGGTTTTTTTTTTTTTCATGATTTTTTTCTTTTCATGTCAGAATTCCATTTCTTTACATGCTTCATAACTATTTGTTCTTTGAAACTAGAAATTTTAGCAAATGTATTGCAGCAAATCTAAGTATTACTCACCTCTCACCCATGGTTTTCTTTATTGTTGTTTGCTTGCTTGTTTGTTTAGTGACTGCCTGGATTATTGGAGTGCAGTCCACTTCTCCAGCAGTGTGGAGCCTGTGCTGTCGTACCTTAGGGGTACAGCCTTGAACATGCAGTCACCCTGGGGTAACAATTAGCTGGGCTCTCTTTGACTGACTCTACCTCTTGGCTTTACTTATTAAGAATTTAGCCTCCAATAGGTAACTGGAGAAGGCAATGGCACCCCACTCCAGTACTCTTGCCTGGAAAATCCCATGGACGGAGTAGCCTGGTAGGCTGCAGTCCATGAGGTTGCTAAGAGTCGGATGCGACTGAGCGACTTCACTTTCACTTTTCACTTTCCTGCATTGGAGACGGAAATGGCAACCCACTCCAGTGTTCTTGCCTGGAGAATCCCAGGGACGGGGGAGCCTGGTAGGAGGCCGTCTATGGGGTCACACAGAGTCGGACACGACTGAAGTGACTTAGCAGCAGCAGCAGCAGGTAACTGGAAGACAGAATATGAAACACCAATGCCCCAGCCCTGACTGGGATCCGGGGATGGAAGAAGACTTTTTTTCCTGGTGACTCTGATGTGCCTATAATGTGGAAGACTGGGGTATGATCCCTGGGTCAAGAAGGTCCCCTGAAAAATGGAATGGCTACCCACTCCAGTATTCAGGCCCCAGAGGATCCTAGAGGCTTATAGTCCATGAGGTCAGTCACAAAGACTCCGGACATGACTGAGTGACTAACATTTTCACTTTTTACTTTCTCCTGCCTGGGTTGGAGTTTCCATCAAAATAGGCTGGGAGGGGAGAGGGAGAGAAAAAGTCATGTTTAAGATGCCACAGACTTTCACTCCCCTTAGGCAGTTTTAGTACATTTTCTTGAATAAATATTTCCTCATTTGTTGTGGGAACATTTTCAGAGAATTTATGTTTAAATAATATAGCCAGTTTTTCTGGGTAGTGGATCCACAGAGCTCCCCATGTAGACATTCTAAAAGTGGAAACCTCAACCTTTCTTTTTAGGAATGTAGATAATGTCACACTTTAGTGTTTCAAATTATTAGAGATTTAGATGGATCTTTCTAAAGCTCAGAAAGGTTAATCCCTAATTTAGAGTCTTATTGATGATCACAGATGGGTAACATATCCAAAGCTATAAGGTAACCAAAAGAAAGAGCCTTCATCTATGGAATTGCTGTATTCTTTCTAGTAATAATAGTAACAACTTTCACAAGCATGATGCTTTTCAAGACCCAGTACATTGTTTTAAATCAATCTGAATCATAAACTTCAGAGATGGATATTACAATTCTTGTTTTACAGATGGCAAAACACTGGAGATAATTGACCTCCCTTCTCCCTCATACCTTCCCTTGCCTCCCCTTTTTCTCTCCTGAGTTGCTGGGGCTGACCTAAGGGTGACTGGGAATTGGGAGGGTAGAGAAGAGAGACAATCCAAGTTATTTCTCCCCCTCCTTCTTTGACTCATTTCTCTCATTCCATTTTCAGTACCTGCTAAATATCTTCTTCAGTCCCAACTGAATATGCCGTGCTTAGTCGCTCAATCATGTCCAACTCTGCAACCCCATGAACAGTAGCCTGCCAGACTTCTCTGCCCATGGGGATTCTCCAGGCAAGAATACTGGAGTGGGTTTTCATGCCCTCCTCCAGGAGATCTTCTCAATACAGGGATCAAACCCTAGTCTCCCTCATTGCAGGTGGATTCCTTACCATCTGATCTACCAGGAAAGCCCATGAATACTGGAGTAGATAGCATATCCCCCTTCCAGGGGATCTTCCCAACCCAGCAATCAAGCCAGGGTCTCCTGCATTGCAAGCGGATTCTTTACCAGATGAACTACCAAGGATTAGGGCCATTCTCTTGCAACACTGAGAAAATCTGTATGCAGGTTTGAGAAATCTGTATGCAGATTACTAATTGAAAAATTGAAAAATCTGTATTCAGGTCAGGAAGCAACAGTTAGAACCAGACATGGAAAAACAGACTGGCTCCAAATCAGGAAAGGAGTACATCAAGGCTGTTTATTGTCACCCTGCTTATTTGACTTATATGCAGAGTACATCATGAGAAATGCCGGGCTGGATGAACAACAAGCTGGAATCAAGATTGCTGGGAGAAATATCAATAACCTCAGATATGAAGATGACACCACACTTATGGCAGAAAGCAAAGAAGAACTAAAGAGCCATGATGAAAGTGAAAGAGGAGAGTGAAAAAGTTGGCTAGAAACTCAATATTCAGAAAAATAAGATCATGGCATCTGGTCCCATCACTTCATGGCAAATGGATAGGAAACAATGGAAACAGTGACAGTCTTTATTTTGGGGGGGCTCCAAAATCAATGCAGATGGTGATTGCACTCTTGAAATTAAAAGACGCTTGCACATTGAAAGAAAAGTTCTGAGTGAGAGTTGGACTATAAAGAGAGCTGAGTGCCAAAAATTGATTCTTATGAACTGTGTTTTTGGAGAGGACTCTTGAACGTCCCTTGGACTGCAAGGAGATCCAACCAGTCCATCCTAAAGGAGATCAGTCCTGGGTGTTCATTAGAGGTACTGATGTTGAAGCTGAAACTCCAATACTTTGGCCACCTGATGAGAAGAAGTGACTCTCTGGAAAAGACCTTGATGCTGGGAAAGATTTAAGACAGGAGGAGAATGGGAAGAAGAGGATGAGATTGTTGGATGGCATCACTGACTCGATGGGCATGATTTTGAGTAAATTCTGGGAGTTGGTGATAGACAGGGAGGCCTGGTATGCTACAATTCATGGGGTCACAAAGAGTCGGACACGACAGAGCAACTGAACTGAACTGATTGAAACATCATCTGATTCATCGGTATCCTGCACTCCAGTTCAGATCAGTTCAGTTCAGACGCTCAGTGGTGTCCGACCCTTTGTGACCCCATGAATCGCAGCATGCCAGGCCTCCCTGTCCATCACCAATCCCCGGAGTCTACCCAAACCCATGTCCATCGAGTCAGTGATGCCATCAAGCCATCTCATTCTCTGTCGTCGCCTTCTTCTCCTGCCCCCAATCCTTCCCAGCATCAAGGTCTTTTCCAATGAGTCAACTCTTCGCATGAGGTGGCCAAAGTATTGGAGTTTCAGCTTCAGCATCAGTCCTTCCAGTGAACACCCAGGACTGATCTCCTTTAGAATGGACTGGTTGGATCTCCTTGTAGTCCAAGGGGCTGTCAAGAGTCTTCTCCAACACCACAGTTCAAAAGCATCAATTCTTCAGTGCTCAGCTTTCTTCCCTGTCCAACTGTCACATCCAAACATGACTACTGGAAAAACCATAGCCTTGACTAGACGGACCTTTGTTAGAAAAGTAATGTCTCTGCTTTTAAATATGCTGTCCAGGTTGGTCTTAACTTTCCTTCCAAGGAGTAAGCACATTTTAATTTCATGGCTTCAATCACCATCTGCACTGATTTTGGAGCCCCCTAAAATAAAGTCTGACACTGTTTCCCCATCTATTTCGCATGAAGTGGTGGGACCAGATGCCATGATCTTAGCTTTCTGAATGTTGAGCTTTAAGCCAACTTTTTCACTCTCCTCCTTCACTTTCATCAAGAGGATTTTTAGTTCCTCTTCACTTTCTGCTATGAGCGTGGTGTCATCTGCATATTGAGATTATTGATATTTCTCCCAGCAATCTTGATTCCAGCTTGTGCTTCTTCCAGTCCAGTGTTTCTCATGATGTACTCTGCATAGAAGTTAAATAAGCAGGGTGACAATATACATCCTTGATGTACTCCTTTTCCTGTTTGGAACCAGTCTGTTGTTCCATGTGCAGTTCTAACTGTTGCTTCCTGACCTGCATACAGGTTTCTCAAGAGACAGGTCAGATGGTCTGGTATGCCCACCTCTTTCAGAATTTTCCTGTTTATTGTGATCCACACAAAGGTTTCAGTGTGTCTGCCCTCTGATGCCCTCTCGCAACACCTACTGTCTTACTTGGATTTCTCTTACCTTGGACATGGGGTATCTTTTCATGGCTGCTCCAGCAAAGTGCAGCTGCTGCTCCTTACCTTGGAGGAGGAGTATCTCCTCATGGCTGCCCCTCCTGATCTTGAATGTGGAGTAGCTCCTCTCGGCCCTCCTGTGCCCACGCAGCCACCACTCCTTGGACGTGGGGTTGCTCTTCTCTGCTGCAGCCCCTGACCTTTGGCATGCACTACAGTAGCACTTCTCTTTCCCTCTAATCTTCTGGTCTTGGGTTTCTAGTAATTTCATTCTGGGGTTAATCTGCAGGATACTTTACTTTCACATTTTTGGCTTCAGTTCATTGAAAATTTTTGGCCTCACATCTCCCTAATCATTCATGTAGCCACATATGCAAGTTAAAATCTCTTTGTTTTAAATCTTCAAGTGGTTTCTCTTGTGGTTTGGGATTATACTAAAACAATTCTTTAGAAGTTAGGTGGCAAAAATGAGACTTTAACCTAGAGTATCTAGATCTAATTGCAAGGCTGTTTCTAGTTCTACATGAGTAGCCACAGAGACTCAGTCCATCATTGATCATGATCTGTAAGAGGGTATTCTGTTTAATGCAGAGAGACCAAAATATAACATTCTGTGGAATAACAAGTCTAGATGTTTGTATGCTATAAATATAATGAATGTTATTCATTGTTCTATTATTATTCTAGAGATAAGACTAAATCTTTTTGCATGTTTCCTTTATTTTTATAATTATAACAAATGAGATAGTCATATTCTTTACATTTGATAAAACATTAGTAAAATATCAAATCAAAAGTATCAGATAATTTTGTCCTATATAACTTCTGATTTGTTTCAAACAGGTTAGCACATGACTGTTTTTAGAACTCAACTTTGCTTTTCCTACATAGGGTATCGTAAGTGAAGTGAAGTGAAAGTCACTCAGTTGTGTCCAACTCTTTGGAACCCCATGGACTATATAGTCCATGGAATTCTCCAGGCCAGAATACTGGAGTGGGTAGCCTTTCCCTTCTCCAGGGGATCTTCCCAATCCAGGGATCAAACCCAGGTCTCCCACACTGCAGGCAGATTCTTTACCAGCTGAACTACATGGGAAGCCCTAGAACATCATAACTCATGAGAAAAAATCTACTTGATATCGCTAAATGTGAATGTTCTCTTTTCATCATGAAATATATTTTAATATATATTAATAGTATTTATATAAAAATTTAAAGTATCAGACTATTTACTCACTTAAAATTGTACATCTTATTTTTGGCCATATTAACTTTTTTCCCTCTCTCTCTCTCTTTTTTTTTAAACTTTTATTTTATGTTAGGGTATAGCTAATTAACCAGAGAAAGCAATGGCAAGCCACTCCAGTACTATTGCCTAGAAAATCCCATGGATGGAGGAGCCTGGTAGGCTGCAGTCCATGGAGTCGCTAAGGGTCGGACACGACTGTGTGACTTCACTTTCACTTTTCACTTTCACACATTGGAGAAGGAAATGGCAACCCACTCCAGTGTTCTTGCCTGGATAATCCCAGGGACTGGGGAGCCTTGTGGGCTTCCGTCTATGGGGTCATAGAGAGTCGGACACGACTGAAGTGACTTAGCAGCAGCAGCAGCACAGCTAATTAATGGAGAAGGAAATGGCACCCCACTCCAGTACTCTTGCCTGGAGAATCCCATGGATGGAGGAGCCTGGTGGGCTGTAGTCCATGGGGTCGCTAAGAATCGGACATGACTGCGCTACTTCACTTTCACTTTTCACTTTCATGCATTGAAGAAGGAAATGGCAACCCACTCCAGTGTTCTTGCCTGGAGAATCCCAGGGACGGGGGAGCCTGGTGGGCTGCCGTCAGTGGGATTGCACGGAACCAAACACGACTGAAGCTACTTAGCAGCAGCAGCATAGCTGATTAATAATGCTGTAATAGTTTCAGGTGAACTGCAAAAGGATTCAGCCATACACACACACACACACACACACACACACACACACACACAGAGTTATGTATTCATTCTCCCTCAAATTCCCCTCCCATCTTGACTGCCACATAACATTGAGCAGAGTCCCATGTACTATACAACAGGACCTTGTTAGTTATTCATTTTATATACAGCAGTGTGTACATGTTCATCCCAACACCCTAACTATTCCTTCCCCCATTCTTCCCCCTGATCCTCAACGACCAAAAGTTCATTCTCTAAGCCTATGAGTTTCTTTCCATTTTGCAAGTTCATTTGCATCATTTATTTTTAGATCTCACATATAAAGGATGTTATAGGATATTTATTCTCTGTCTGACTTCACTCAGTATGACAACCTCTAGGTCCATCCATGTTGCTGCACATTTGCCATATTAACTTTTAAGAACTCGGTTACTAATTATATTTGGTAATACATTTTTTCTGTTTTTATTTTCTGATTAATATTTGATAGAGGACTGTCAATAAACATTAGAAAGGTTGGAGATACATGTATATACATCTATATCTGTATATTTATATACATGTATATCTCCAGCCTTTGTTTACATATATATATCGACTGTATATTTTATATATTTATACACACACTTTCTCTTAATTCCTGAATAATATGTCATTATAAAAATATTATAATACAGATGACAACATTAAGCTAATTTACTTTTAAGCTCATTTTACCTGTTTCTTTTTTTAACTGCTTAAATAGTATGAATTTTATTTTCATGTTCTAATTTTGCCTTTTTCTTAAATACAGTATTAGCTTGGTTCTAATAGGAAAATTGTAAAGAAAACCTATATCTCATTTTGCTCTTAATTTTTCTTCTTTGCCTTATCTAGAAGCATATAATTTATGTTGTTCAGAGCTTTTTTCTTTTCTTTCTCATTATTATTATCATACCATCAACAAACATATATCAAGTACCTACATATACACACACTCTAGTTATCAGAAACATATTTAATTTACAAAGGCAGTTAATGTCCTTTACAACTCACAGAATCAAATTAAAATC
Source organism: Moschus berezovskii (assembly GCF_049115385.1). NCBI lineage: Eukaryota > Metazoa > Chordata > Mammalia > Artiodactyla > Moschidae > Moschus > Moschus berezovskii. The sequence goes on from NC_142464.1 coordinate 91,400,163, forward strand.
TATACTGAAAAATCAAATTGGGAGATAGCTGATAAAACACATGTCTGCATAAACATGTAAGTGCAAATGTACACATACACAATCACTTGTCCACACTAGATACAAGAATACATGATGACAAAAATCCTAGAATCTAAACCAAATTTGTATGCTAAGTATCCCAGGAAAGCAGGATAAATAAGCGGTGACTTCTTATTACAGATTTCCCAATTTCAGTAGCTACAATACAGCCATCTGTGGGCATATCCACAGATGCACAGCTTGGCAGCAAGCACAGCAGTTTACAGAAGGTCAGATGTTAGTTTGGACTCCCTGACATTCCCTTTACACTAAATTTTCAAAGCTAGATTATGAAGAAGAGAGTTGTGAATTTAATGCACACATATAGTTAGTAATATTTTTGCAATATTTTTACATTTGAAATGGATTGCATTTTAAAGATGCAGTTATGTACTTTCTAACCCCATACTGAACACATCATGGAAGCCATTTGAGAGTAATTGCCTTATAAGACATAGTTTCCCAAGTCAAGCTCAGTCCTTAAATATGTAATTCAAACTTGTGCCTTGACTATGTTTGCAACTTAGTCCACAATTAAATTTATTTTATTTTTTTTAAATTTATTTTAATTGGAGGCTAATTACTTTACATTATTTTATTGGTTTTGCCATACATTGACATGAATCTGCCCCGGGTGTACATGTGTAATCTATTTTTGAAAATGTATTGTTTCCTCAATGAGTATACAGTATTGAGTAGAAATAAATTAAGGAAACAATTTATTATGTAGTGATGGTCCACTGAAGGTGATTTTCTTTTGAGAGGACATTTGGCAGTGTCTGGATATGTTTTTGACTATCACACAGAGAGGGCTGTTGGTACAGGCGTCTAGTACATAAAGACCAAGTTGGTTGCTGAACTTTCTACCATATTCAGGGCAGTCTCTTGTTAAAAACTCAAAAGTGTCAATAATTCTGAACCTAAAAAAAATTTTTAGTGTAATATTTGGTGATGACATATTATTGTCATGTCACTACCTCATAAATACATGCATGGAGTTTAGAGTTATGTGTAAGAGTAAGAAGGCGTCTCTGGATAGGCATAAAAGTATTAGAGATGGCAGAATAGAGTCAGTGAACCTGGAGTCTGGATGCTAGAAATCATCCAATTTGAAAAGTGAGACAAAAAGAGATAGATTAATAATAAAAAACACCTCAGTGACATCTGAGACAATATGGGATTTCACAAACATATCATTGGAATCCCAGAGGAAAAGAGTTCAGTTCAGTTGCTCAGTCGTGTCCGACTGTTTGCAACCCCAGGGACTGCATGATGCCAGGCCTCCCTGTCCATCACTAACTCCCAGAGTTTACTCAAACTCATGTCCATTGAGTAGGTGATGCCATCCAACCATCTCATCCCCTTTCATCCCATTCTCCTCCCACCTTCAACCTTTCCCAGCATCAGGGTCTTTTCAAATGAGTCAGTTCTTCTCATCAGGTGGCCAAAGTATTGGAGTTTCAGCTTCAGCATCAGTCCTTCCAATGAATATTCAGGACTGGTTTCCTTTAGGGTGGAATGGTTGGATCTCCTTGCAGTCCAAGGGAATCTCAAGAGTTTTCTCCAATACCACAATTCAAAAGCATCAATTCTTAGGCACTCAGCTTTCTTTATAGTCCAACTCACATCCATACATGACTACTGGAAAAACCATAGCCTTGACTAGATGTATCTTAGGAACACCATTTGTTTTTGTCGTTGTAATGGCAACCCACCCCAGTGTTCTTGCCTGGAAAAATCCCATGGACAGAGGAGCCTGGGGCTACTCTCCATGACCTAGCAAAGGGTTGAACATGACTTAGCAGCTAAACAACAACAATGTGGAGGAACACTATGAAAGAAATATGAAAGTGAAGTTGCTCAGTCGTGTCCAACTCTTTGAGACCCCATGGACTATAGCCTACCAGGCTCCTCCATCCATGGGATTTTCCAGGCAAGAGTACCAGAGTGGGTTGCCATTTCTTTCTCCAGAGGATCTTCCCAACCCAGGGATCGAACCCAGGTCTCCTGCATTATAAGCAAATGCTTTACCCTCTGAGCCACCAGCGAAGTCTAAACACTAAATCTACTTAAAAGCTTTTGCACAATGAAGAAAACTATGAGTAAGGTGAAAAGACAGCCTTCAGAATGGGAGAAAATAATAGGAAACAAAGCAACTGACAAAGAATTAATCTCAAAATATACAAGCAACTTCTGCAGCTCAATTCCAGAAAATTAAGTGACCCAATTAAAAAAATGGGCCAAAGAACTAAACAGACATTTCTCCAAAGAAGACATACAAATGGCTAACAAACACATGAAAAGATGCTCAACATCACTCATTATCAGAGACATGCAAATCAAAACCACAATGAGGTACTATGTCACGCTGGTCAGAATGGCTGTTATTAAAATGTCTACAAACAATAAATGCTGGAGAGGGTGTGGAGAAAAGGGAACCCTCTTACACTGTTGGTAGGAATGCAAACTAGTACAACCACTATAAAGAACAGTGTGGAGATTCCTTAAAAAAACTGGAAATAGAACTGTCGTACAGCCCAGCAATCCCACTGTTGGGTATACACACTGAGGAAACCGGAATTGAAAGATACATGTGTACCCCAATGTTCACTACAGCACTGTTTATAATAGCCAGGACACGGAAGCAACCTAGATGTCCATTGGCAGATGAATGGATAAGAAAGCTGTGGTACATATCCACAAGGGAATATTACTCAGCTATTAAAAAGAATGCATTTGAATCAATTCTAATGAAGTGGATAAAACTGGAGCCTATTATACAGAGGAAAGTAAGTCAGAAAGAAAAACACCAATACAGTATATTAATGCCTATATATGGAATTTAGAAAAATGGTAACGATGACCCTATATGAGAGACAGCAAAAGAGACACATATGTAAAGAACAGACTTTTGGACTCTGTGGGAGAAGGCGAGGGTGGGATGATTTGAGAGAATAGCATTGAAATATGGCAAAACCCACGATATTGTAATTAGTCTCCAATTAAAATCTAAAAAAAAAATCTAAAAGAGGGAATTAAGAGCATTCAGAATGACAAATAAGTAGCAAATGTAAAGGACTACTTTTTCTGTTGTGTAATATAAAAACAAATTACTGTTAAAAACAGAAAATAATGTAATTGTTTACAATGTCAATGTCATTGTAATAATGTCATTATATTGTTTGTAGAACTAAATGAAAGTTTCTCAATCATGTCTGACTCTTTATGACCCCATGGACTCTAGCCTGCCAGGCTCCAGTTTCCCTGGAATTCTCCAGGCTACTAGAGTGGGTGGCCATTCCCTTCTGCAGGAGATCTTCCCAACCCAGGGATCGAACCCAGCTTTCCTGCACTGCAAGTAGATTCCTTACTGCCACCAGGGAAGCCCATTTGTAGAACTATAATACATGATAATAATAGCTAGTGCATGGAGGAGATGATAAATATAATTATACTGTTACAAGTTTCAAATATTTTAAAACTGTGACTATGAAGTGCTATGATAAAGTTCACTGGGATAAATTAAGGATGTACTTAATAATTTCTAGAGCAACCACTAAAATATAGTGCTAATATATTTGGATTAGAATCCAATATAGAGAATAAAATCTTTTTAAAATATTTAAATAATCCAAAAGAAAGTAAGAGGAAGGAAAGTGAGGGACAACAACAAAAACAAAAAGATGGGGAAAATGAAAAAGCAAGTATTTAGAATTAAATACAAGATACCAATCAGAGAAGGCAATGGCATCCCACTCCAGTACTCTTGCCTGGAAAATCCCACGGACCATGGATGGAGGAGCCTGGTGGGCTGCAGTCCATGGGGTCATGAAGAGTCAGACACGACTGAAGTGATTTAGCAGCAGCACAAGATAGTAATAGCTATGTTGCTGCTGCTACTTCTAAGTCACTTCAGTTGTCTCCGATTCTGTGCGACCCCATAAATGGCAGCCCACCAACTCCCCCGTCCCTGGGATTCTCCAGGCAAGAATACTGTAGGTGTAATTAATTTAACATTTCAATTAAAAGACATAGATACACGTAACAAAGATAGTCTGAAAGATATGCACTTTAAATATAACGATACAAATTGCAGGTAAAAGTGTGGGAAAATAATGTCATGCCAATAATAATTATAAAATAGTGTGGCACTCTTAATATAAGAACAATTAGACTTTAAGATGAGTATCATCAGAGATAAAGGGAGCATTTTATATTTATAAAGGGCTTAGTTCAACAGTAAGACATAAAATCCCAAATACTATTAGGGCTTCAAAATGAATAAAGAAAAATTTGGCAGCAGTAAAGGGACTATAGACACAAAAATTTTTCAGAAGTTCTTATTTTGTCTCTATTTACTCATTAACATAATTGTACCAAATAAAAGGTAGAGATAATGTCAACTCAGTGACTATACCTCAATTTTATTATTGTACAAATGAAAGCAGAAAAACATATAGTCAATGGACAATAATCTCTAAACCAATATATTTCTGTCTAGTTTTAATTCAGTGAGTTCATGTGTTTTAACCAGGAATTTAATCCAATTAATATTTGGGTTATGTTAAGAATATAAGCAATGTCAAATGGGCTTGTCTTCTCTGACAGACAGTGAATGCAAAAGGGTAAGAAAGGTTTATCCTGGCAAGCAGTAATCAGATGCCAGCGTGGAATTTACCAGTTTCCTTGGGCAAATCAAAGATGTTTAGGATAACACATAGAGATTGTAGTTTAACTGAATTAGAGTGGCCACAAAGACTTAAAGTAAAGCAAAGCAATGTTTGACTTGCTAAACTTTTAATCCAATAGAAGTTGGATTTTAACAGCAATTGACATAGCATAATAATACGCTCCTGATCTATTTTTCCAAGGCTAGCAGCAATGTATATCCCAGTGTCTTCCACAAATTTTTGGACTGTGCCCCACAGGAAGTAATACATTTTATATTAATATACTTAACTAGATTATATTTCATTAGAAAAATTAATAAATTATTTCCTAATAGTGTTCATCTGTGAGATAGGCATGATTTGCCTTGCACTACTCAGTATCTGTGACCTCTTTTCCTCTTCAATTAAATGGGCTGTATTTACAAAAAGGATTTCTTCAATAAGTTTTGAAAAGTCAATATGTAATGAAATGTATATTAGGAAGGTGATTTAGAAATATTGATGAAAAGAATTGGAGTAGAATAAGATCAAGAGAAGAAAATTACACAGAAGAATGAGGCAGAAAAGAGAAAGTAAGATAAAATAAAAACATTGGATAAATCAATAAAGAATAAAAAGATAAGAAATGTGATGCTACTGTGAAATCATAGAAATGTCAATTTCAAGAGCCTTTCAAGAACAGCATTTACTAAAAATCATAGCATAAATATACGGAACATTTCTTACTTGTCAGGTACTCTCAGGTGCAGTGAAAGTGAAAGTCGGTCAGTCATGACCCCATGGACTATACAGTCTATGGAATTCTCCAGGCCAGAATACTGGAGTGGGTGGCACTTCCCTTCTCCAGGGGATCTTCCCAACTCAGGGATTGAACCCAGGTCTCCTGCATTGCAGGCTGATTCTTTACCAGCTGAGCCACAAGGGAAGCCCAAGAATACTGGAATGGGTAGCCTATCCCTTTTACAGCAGACCTTCCCAGCCCAGAAATCAAACCAAGGTCTCCTTCATTACAGGCAGATTCTTTACCGACTGAGCTACCAGGGAAGCCCATGTCCTAAATCATTTATATTCTTATAACAGCCCCAGCAGGAAGATGTAGTTATTATCCTCATTTCATATAGGAGCTAGTCAAAGCAAGGCTCTCAAAATCACAAACTTGTAAGTTCTAGAGCCATAAAAGGAGCATAGTTGTCTAGCCCCAAAGTCCACACTCTTTCCTAATACCTCATATTCCACAGCTATTATAGTGTGAGAGAGAAAGAACTAGGTTCATACTGTGAATAGGGAGCTTTTTTTTTTTTTTTTTGAGTCAAACAGTTCAGCAAATCACAGAGCCATTCTTCATACCCATTTGACTCTAAGTTTGAAGCTTGATCTCTTAAAGAGCTACATTCTACAGAAATTTACTATGAACATTAACTACACTCCACACACTCCTCTGCATGTTTTATTCCTTTTGCACCATGCCCTTTAGTTCTCACAAAGACCTTGGGGAAAACTCTTATCATCTCTGTGCTGTATATATATATATGAAGACATTCACATACAGATGGTTTAATAGTTTATATTAAATCATGAAGATAGTAAATAAAGTTGTTGTTCAGTTGCCCTGTCGTGTCTGACTCTGCAACCCCACAGACTTTAGCAAGCCAGGCCTCTCTGTCTTTCACCGTCTTCTGAAGTTTGCCCAAATTCATGTCCATTGCCTATACCTTGAAGATTATTTAATGGAGGAATCATAGAAAATTAGCATTTTTAATGCATATAAAAGAGACAATATAAAATATTTGGGGGGAGTCAAATTTAGAAATTTTCAAGGATAGTTCTGAGGAAGTTAGGATTGCCATATGTAATACAAGCACCATTTAAATTTGAATTTCAGGTAAAGAATGAATATTGATAACATACTAATGATTGTTTTTAGTGAATACAACAATCATAAAGAAAGGGTATATATCAAATATAACAATCCTAACACTGAAAATTTCAGTTCAAAGTGTGATCCATTTTTGAAGTTGACTGAAATGACACCCTAGACAGTTAAGGAGAAATGAAACAAACAAAGAAAAGTTAAAATGCATCAGAACACAAAAAAGAAGAATGTGGTATGACACATGGAAATGATGGCTAACCCCAAGATATATCAGATATGACTTGGAAGATTTATTGCAAGGTTGAGTCACCAAGGGAAAAAAAGATTAGATTTACGATTATGTTTAATCCAAGAAGATAGAAATCTAGAAAAAATATTTTTTATGAATAGAAATAAAAGCATGATGCAATATGTCAAGTCAAAAGTATGTCAACTGTATTATTTGTAATGAATGTAAGTATCATAAAATTCTGTTAGAAGGACAATGTCAATGACCACGGGGAAGAATGGTTTTTATCAACTTTTGTTAGAGCCTATGGTTGTATCAATATTATTTTGTTAGGCACAAGATTTTTCCACTACAAAATCTTATGTATAATAGCAATATGTAAAATAGACAAGCAACTGCAGTCGTAGGAGCAGCTAAGAAGCTCATTGTCACAATAAATACCAGATGAACAAGTTAGTAGTCTAGAACATTAAAGCAGTGATGACTTTACTTACTATTTAATAAACTCACACACATATTCAAAATTGTAAAATGTTTTAAAATCTCAAAGCATCAATTTCTAGTTGATTCTTATTTTCAAGTATAATTCAAAATGTTCCTCCTTTTGGAGTGCTTGCTTTACTGGTAGTTTACAGAAAGACATAGTACATATCCTGAATAACTCAGCAGTGATAAAAGCTATGATATCTCTCTTGCTTCCTCTAAAGGGGGTTCTGAAGTGCGAAAGACTTGATCAATAATATATTTGAAGCAAAGACACATATTTTCAGTTAAAAAAAATGATAGAAACTGTGGGCAAGAAGGAATAAAGGTTGTGAAGTATAGAGCCAAAGATACCTACTTTCCTGTTTGCTGTGGTATCAGAACTAAAAATATGTTTTAAAAACAAGAAATGTTACTTGAAAATTATCTACTTCCTGTGTCAAGATGGAATTATTACAGGAGAAATGAAAAGGAAAAAGGAACAGAAACCCTGTTTTTATTTCAAAGTGGCGAGGTATGTGTATGATTTAAAATAGAATATAAAGTCATCTCTCACATAAAGGAAGTGTAAAGCTCTGGAATTTAAAGAGCATAAGTAGGTATTTCCAATTGCAAAATCATTTAATGGAGTACAAAGGCAGAGGACAGAAACTGAAGAAAGAACAGGAGACAGAATGCTTCATCTTCACCTACACAGTATAAGCCTTTCTAGAAATTCTGGTCATGGGCTTTTATTTATCACATTCTCTTTCTGGGGCATTCCCACCTGCTCCCAAGACTTTAGATTTCACTTCTATGTTGTTAGTGCTCATAAGTACAACAGATATATTTCAACATTTCACAGGACTTATACAGAGCAGACTTGGTGCATAAGAGAGAGGGAGGGAGAAAGGAAGAGGAATGGGAAGATGAATGTGAGGAGACCCAAAGCAATCGAGTCGCATCTGCATTGTAGTTCACACCTAGTTCTGAAACATCTCCATTCTCACCTTTGGTCTTTACTTTGGGAGTAGATATGGCTTAAAATAGAAACACCCTTTCAATTTAGATCTTGAATTCTGGACTTGGAGATGGGGCTGTAGCATTTGTCTTGGGTGTGAGCAGCTTCAGCAGACAGAGTTTAAAGATTTCTCACATTCGTGGAAAAGGTAACCCACTCCAGTATTCTTGCCTTGAGAATCCCATGGACAGAGGAGCCTGGCGGGCTACAGTCCATAGGGCTGCAGAGTCGAACATGACTGAGAGACTAAGCACACACACAATTTTCATGCAGCAGTTGTCATACTCTATACTGAATTGAAAGATAACAGGTTCACCGTGAAGTCTGCAGTGACAAAGCAAGAAAGCCGCACTTCTCTCTTCAGCTAGCAGATGCTGAGGGAGACTCCTCACCTGTGTTTTTCCCTTGTTGGGAAATGTAGCAGAAACCTGGGTCCTGTAAGATTCCTTGGGTCTAATGACATATGAGTCAGTCTGAGAGTGCTAATGGGTTCTATCTAGTCCAAAAGAGAGATTAGTTCACTAGCGACACCAAACTTAGATTCCAGTACTAAAGAAAAGTCAAGAGCTGGTGACCAGATGATGTGTGAAAGTGGCTCTGTCATGTTCGACCCTTTGGGAGCCCATGAAATTGTCCAGGCCAGAATACTGGAGTGGGTGGTCGGTCCCTTCTCCAGGGGATCTTCCAACCCTGGGATTGAAGCCAGGTCTCCAGCATTGCAGGCAGATTCTTTACCAGTTGAGCCACAAGGGAAACCCAAGGGAAGACCAGATGATGCTGAGTGCTAAATTACTCCAGTTGTGTCTGACTCTTTGTGACTCCATGGCCTGTAGTCTATCAGGCTCTACCGTTCATGGGATTTTGCAGGCACAAATACTGGAGTGGGTTGCAGTGCTCAGCTCCAGGGATCTTACCAACCCAGGGATCAAACCCCCATCTCCTGTGTCTCCTGCATTGACAGGCAGATTCTTTACCAATAGTGCCACCTGGGAAGCCCACTCTGTAGGTTTAAAGACCCACAATTTAAACACAAACTCATACATATAATAAAAAATATTTACTATGTTGTACACGTGAAAGTGAAAAGGAGTCCCCTTAAAACCAAGATGATGCTGAGGACAGTGCCTAAGCCCCAAAGTGATATATTCTCATTATTGCTGCCCCAACTTTGTTTTCTCTCTGCCCATCTTCACCAGGCACATCAGAGGATGGAAAAGCCATACACTTTATCCAAGAGAAATACTATGTTTTTATTAAAATGAGACTAATCATCACTTAAGTATAATCCTTACATTGTTGTACAGGATTAGGCTTATTGTTGGTAACTAAAGTTTATTATTTCATATTAAATCATAAGTGAATTCTCATAAGGAAATAATAAAATAGGTAAATAAGGTTAGAAAGCATTGCTTTCTCAGCATATAAGAGTTATGGATAAGTGAATTTTGCTTACTCATTACTAATAATTCTATTCATTTTGCTGTATTTACTAACACCTGATATATATTTAACAACTATGCCTCCAGAATTTGATAATGGAGAAAATTGAAGGAGGCAATATTGTTGAAAGGAGGACTAAGGTCCTAGCATTAAAACCTCTTTGCTCTGAAGAGCTTCTTTTCACTTAGAGTGAATGCTTATTTAGTGTTTTTTTTTTTTTTATGAAATTGAATAAAACTTATTTGATGCTTTTCCCAGTGTCATAAGGAGTGCCTCCCTGAAACTGTTTATTATGCTTTTAGAATAGATAAATGCAGAAATTATGACTGGCCGTTATACATGAAATTTTATTTATCCAGGCAATATGCAAGTTCAGTCTCTGTAGGTTTAAATCTGTGGGTGTGCATTGGCAGCTCTCTTAAGATTCAGATTCAAGTAATAGTTAGTGATTGCCACTTATAGACCAGATCTAATGTACTCATTACAAATATCTTATCACTGACACTCCCTAAAAAAATCTGTGAGGTCAATATTCTTATACTCAGTGTATAGATGAGAAAACTGATATTGAAAGTAGTTAATTAACCTCTCAAGAATAAATAACTGTAAAGATGATGATCCAAAATTTGAATTTTGTTTGTCCTGTGATTTAAACTTTTAACACTTTTGTTGTTGATGCTGTTGCTGTTTTTCTTCTTGTTGTTTTTATTCTGCCTATTTTAGGCCCCATCAGAAAACCAACCTCTGTTCCCCAGGCTGTGGTATTCATCATCTATCCCTGCTCCCAGAACCCCAAATTAAACAGATTGGAGCTCTTTAAATAATATTTCAAAATAAAAGCCAAAACAAACCCAGTTTAGCTACATGGCAGATGTTCTAGTTCTAGGCTGAATTAGTCATCAAATCTGCCTCTCTTCATATGTTTTTATTGTTGTTGATTTTAGAGAACGATACCAAATTAATGAATTGCTTTTCAAATCCCCCTTGAAAATGTGCTTATAGCCAAAGATGGAAGACCCAGGTGTGGTAGAAGAATTAATTAGAATGTGCACATTAGAGGCATCTCAAAAGGTTGCCTATCCAATGCAAATTTCTGAGTACTTAATGTCCATTCAGATGTGTGTGGTGATTGCAGTATTACAGAGGACAAAACTAGGATGCCGAGAGCTTATAAACTTGGATAGAGCTTTCTTGTGTACTCAGGAGAAAACTGAATGAGGTGAGATGGCAAAATCTTTTACTGATTCCTTTGGAATTGATCCTTATTGCATTAGCCAGTCGGGTGCACATCTTGCATAATAATTACACTGTGATAATAGGACATTCAAATTTTGGATTGATTCAGTGCATAATGTTCAGTACATATTTATGTGTATAGGGTCCCTTTTAAAGTACTCACTGTCAAATACTAGTGTCACGTGACAAACATCTCTAATATTCATATTCACCATCTAGGGATTATCTCTTATCTTTAAAAATTCTTATAATTTCTACTGGACTTTCCTGAATTAGTAAATCACGCCTTTGGGGCACAAATTTGTAACAAATTGAGAAACAGATGAAAATCAAAATGGTGTTATTCTAACTGAGTAAGCCAGTTGGAAAATGGTGCTTTAGATCTGTAACAAAAAGGACTCAACACTAATGTCAGAATTAGATTTAAATTAATAGCCACAAGCAGCACTGGGCAATCTCAGACCTCCTCTAGACAGGAAGCAAATAGCAAAGAAGGTGGAGCCTGGCACACTTTAGTTCTTCTCCCAGATTGGCCAACCAAGTAAATATTTTATCATTTGAAAATGTCAAGTGCTCTATCCTATAGACTAACATCTTGCTTTGTTAAAAGAAAAACAAAAGCCAAAACAAACCGCTAAAAAGTTTAAGTACACTAATCTGAAAGTTGAATTGTACTTTTGTTTTTAAATTGGAGGATAATCACTCTACAATTACGTGATGCTGCCATACATCAACTTGAATCAGCCACAGGTATACATATGTCCCCTCCCTCCTGAATTCCCCTCCAATATACCTCCCTATCCCACCCCTCTAGGTTGTCACAGTGGGTTGAGCTCGCTGTGTTACACAGCAAATTCCCACTTACTATCTATTTTAGTTACAGTAATGTATACGTTTCCATGCTATTCTCTCAGTTTGTCCCACTGTGTGCTTCCTCCACTCTGTCCACAAGTGTATTCTCTATGCCTGTGTCTCCATTGCTGCCCTGCAAATAAGATCATCAAAAAGATAGGCGAGAGCTATAATCTCTCTCAGAGTCTTTTTCTCTGTTTCTGTTTCAAACAATAAGTGTAAAGCTGCCTATCTCTGCAGGCTAGTCCAGCACAATGAGCTATTTTAAGGATTTAATGTTGGCTGTGAGAAACCATCACAGTTCTTACTCGAGAAGGCCAAAGAAAATTAGAAGTTGTGATACAAATATTTGCACATTCCTACACATTTAAGCTGAGGTGGCCCAAACTATGCCGAAAGAATATCATGTTTATATTATATTCTAATGTATTAGCTATCTATTTCTGTTGTCAGTCAGTCAGTTCAGTCGCTCAGTCGTGTCCAACTTTTGTGACCCCATGGAATGCAGCATTCCAGGCTTCCCTGTCCATCACCAACTCCCAGAGCCTACTCAAACTCATGTCCATTGAGTTGGTGATGCCATCCAACAATCTCATCTTCTTCTTCCCATTTTCCTCCTGCCTTCAATCTTTCCCACTATCAGGGTCTTTTCCAATGAGTAAGTTCTCATCAGGTGGCCAAAGTATTGGAGTTTCAGCTTCAACATCAGTCCTTCCAATTAGTATTCAGGACTGATTTCTTTTAGGATGAACTGGTTGGATCTCCTTGCAGTTCAAGGGACTCTCAAGAATCTTCTCCAACACCACAGTTCAAAAGCATCAATACTTTGGCACTCAGCTTTCTTTTTTTTTTTTTGTAATTAATTTATTTTTCATTGGAGGCAAATTATTTTACAATATTATATTGGTTGGTTTTGCCATACATTGACATGAATTCGCCCCGGGTTTACATAAGTTCCCCCTCCTGAACCCCCCTCCCACCTCCCTCCTCCCTCCTCCCTTTATCCTCCCTCTGGGTCATCCCCGCATGCCAGCCTCGAGCATCCTGTAACATGCATTGACCCTGAACTAGTGATTCATTTCACATATGACAACATACGTGTTTCAATGACATTCTCCCAAATCATCCCACCCTCACCCTCTCCCATAGAGTCCCAAAGACTGATCTATACATCTGTGTCTCTTTTGCTGTCTCGTATACAGGGTTATCATTTGCATCTTTCTAAATTCCATATATATGCGTTAGTATGCTGTATTGGTGTTTTTCTTTCTGGCTTACTTCACTCTGTATAATAGGCTCCAGTTTCATCCACCTCATTAGAACTGATTCAGCTTTCTTTAGAGTCCAACTCTCGTAATCACAGAAAACTAGTCAATCTGATCACATGGACCACAGCCCTGTCTAACTCAATGAAACTAAGCCATACTGTGTGGGGACACCCAAGATGGACGGGTCATGGTGGAGAGGTCTGATAGAATGTGGTCCACTGGAGAAGGGAATGGCCAATTCACTTCAGTATACTTGCCTTGAGAACCCCATGAAGAGTATCAAAATGCAAAATGATAGGATACTGAATGAGGAATTCCCCTGGAGATCAGTGGAGAAATAACTCCAGAAAGAATGAAGGAATGGAGCCGAAGCAAAACCAATATGAGGTGGCTGGATGGCATCACCGACTCGATGGACATGAGTTTGAGTGAACTCCGGGAGTTGGTGATGGACAGGGAGGCCTGGCCTGCTGTGATTCATGGGGTCACAAAGAGTTGGACACGACTGAGTGACTGAACTAAACTGAACTGAACATCCATACAGGACTACTAGAAAAACCATCACCTTGACTAGATGGACCTTTGTTGGCAAAGTAACGTCTCTGTTTTTTAATATGCTGTCTAGGTTGGTCATAACTTTCCTTCCAAGGAGTAAGTGTCTTTTAATTTCATGGCTGCAGTCACCACCTGCAGTGATTTTGGAGCCCAATAAAATAGTGTGTCACTATTTCCATTGTTTCCCCATCTATTTGCCATGAAGTGATGGAGCTGGATGCCAAAATCCTAGTTTTATGAACTTTGAGTTTTAAGTCAACTTTTTCACTCTTCTCTTTCACTTTCATCAAGAGGCTCTTTAGTTCTTCACTTTCTGCCATAAGGGTGGCATCATCTCTTCATTCTTACCACCTCTTCTTAATGTCCTCTGCTTCTGTTAGGTGTTTGTCATTTCAGTCTTTTATTGTGCCCATCTCTGCATGGAATGTTCCTTTGGTATCTCCAGTTTTCTTGAGGTGATCTCTAGTCTTTCCTATTATATTGTTTACCTCTATTTCTTTGCACTGTTCACTTAAGAAGGCTTTCTTAGCTCTCCTTGCTGTTTTTTGGAACTCTGCATTCAGATGGGTATATCTTTCCTTTAATCCTTTGCCTTTCACTTCTTTTCCTTTCTCAGCTATTTGCAAGGTCCCCTCAGCCATTTTGCCTTGTTGCATTTCTTTTTCTTTGGGATGATTTTTGTTATAGCCTCCTATACAATGTTATGACTTCCATCCATAGTTCTGCAGGTACTCTGTTAGATCTAATCCCTTGTTTCTATTTGTCATTCTCCCTGTATAATTATGCCTGCCTTCTAAGTTGCTTCAATTGTGTCTCTTTGCAACCACATTTACCATAGCCTGCCAGACCCCTCTGTGCGTATTATTCTCCAGACAAGAATATTGGAGTGGGTTGCCACTCCCTCCTCCTGGTGATCATCCAGATCCGGGGATCAAACCAAAGTCTCTTATGTCTCCTGCAATGGCAGGCAGGATTTTTTTAACCACTAGCACCACCTGGGAAGCCCTGTATAATCATAAGGGATTTGATTTAGGTCATATGTGAATTGCCTACTGATTTTCTCTACTTTCTTCAATTTAAGTGTGAATTTTGCAATGAGGAGCTCATTATCAGACCATAGTCCGCTGCCTGTCTTGTTTTGTTGACTGCATAGAGTTTCTCCATCTTCAGCTACAAAGAATATAATCAATCTGATTTCAGTATTGATCATCAAGTAGTGTCAATGTGTAGAGTCTTCTCTTGTATTGTTGTAGGGGGTAATTAAAAATATACTACTTCCCTGACCATTTGTATACATAATTACATATGCCTTAAACACATTACTAAGCCAAAGAGAAGAACTAAATTAGAGAACCAACACACCAGATTGTTTTAAATTGCTATACAGGCCATGTAGAATTGGCACAGATTAGACAGGAAGATTAGTGAGAAAGAATAGATCAGTGAGAAAGAACATACACAAATATGCTCATTTGACTTAGACCTTGGACCTAGGTACTAGTGTAATTCACTGTTTGTGAATTGTGAATTGGGCTTCGCAATCAATGATGCTGAAAAAAGTTGATATACATAAAAAGGACACAGAAATTCATATCTATCACAGTGATATGACTGAGAAAATATTTTATTAATAAAAAAGTCAGATTTGGAGAAGATATTAACATTATCTGTATGTAGCAAAACATACTATATATACACACATTTATGCACATATACAAAATATATTCATACTCACATACATGGATTATTATATACATATTTTATATATGTATATGTTATATTTAGTGAGTACAAAACAGGAAAATATTAACAACCCCAACTTTATTATTATTATTATTATTTTGGTTTTTTTGGTTTTTCTCCTTTTTTTGTTTTTTTTTTTTCTCCTTTTTTGTTTTATTTATTTATTTTGTTGTTTTTTTGGGTTTTTTTTCTCCTTTTTTTGTTTTTTTGGTTTTTCTCCTTCCTTTTATTTATTTATTTATTTTTTAATTTTCTTTTTTTTTTTTTTGAGAGAAAAGTTTGAACAGATACCTTGCAAGAGAATATTGAAATAACTTATAAAAATTTTTAAAATTTACTGGACATTGTTAATCATCTTTAAAATAGCAGTTAAGAATATGATTTATTGTACATGCTTTAGAGAGACAAAAATTAAAATCATGTTACTGACTATTGAGGATGAGGAGGAACTGGAACTGTCATATATTGTTCATATATAGGTAAAATGGTTCAACTATTTTGGAAAGCTAGCTGCTTCTATATTTAACACATAATCAGCAATTCTACTTCAAATTATATACCCAAGAACAGTAAAAGTGTGTCTGCAAAATACATGCACAAGTGCAATAGGAGATGTATTTATAATAACTAGAAAACTGAACAAAGTGTACAACAAAAGAGAATGGATAGATAATAGTGATATACTTAGAATAATAATAATTCCATGCAGCATTTTAAAGAAATAAGCAAAACTTGCATGTAACAAGATGGATATATCTCACAAACATAGTCATGGAGAATAGAAGACAGACACAAAAACATACTTAGTTTTCTATTTTTGTCACTTTTTCATGGGGGTGATTCTGGGCTATATTATTTTTTAGATTCCACATATAAGTGATATCATACAGCATCTGTCTTTCTCTGACTTATTTCATTAAATATGTCATTCTCTAGGTCTAACCACTTTGCTACAAATGGCATTGTTCCATTCCTTTTTGTTGTTGTTCAGTCACCAAATTGTTTCCAGCCCTTTGTGACCCCATGGACTGCAGCATGCTAGGTTTCCCTATCCTTCACTATCTTCTGGGGTTTCCTCAAACTCAAGTCCATTGAGTCAATGATGCCATCCGACCATCTCATCCTCTGTCACCCCCTTCTCCTCCCACCCGCAAGCTTTCCCAACATCAGTGTCTTTTCCAATGAGTTGGCTCCTTGCATCAGGTGGCCAAAGTACTGGAGTTTCAGCTTCAGCATGAGTCCTTACAATGAATATTCAGGTTTGAATTCCTTTAGAATTGACTGGTTTGATTTCCTTGCTGTCCATGGGACTCTCAAGAGTCTTTTCTTTTTTAAGACTGAGTAATATTCTTTCCTTTCTATGAATAAGAAGGGAAATAGGCTTTTCCTTTTTATGGTTGAATAATATTCCAGTGGAATTGCTACTTCATATGGTAGTTCTATTTTTAATTTTTTGAGGAACTTCCATACTGTTTTTCATCATGGCTGATCCAATTTACATTCTTACAAACAGCATACAAGTATTCCCTTTTGTCCACCTCCTCACCAATATTTATTTGTTGTATTTTTTATGATAGTCATTCTGATAGATATGAGATGATATCTCAGTGTTTTGATTAGTACTTTTCAACTAATCAGTGATGTTTAGAACCTTTATATCTGCCTATTAATCTCCTGAATTTCTCTTTGGAAAAGTGTCTTTTCGCATTTTCTGCCCATTTGTTGATCAGGTTGTTTTTTGACATTGAGTTATATGAGCTGTTTATAAATGTTGGATATTAACCCTTTGTCAGTTTGTCATTGTCCCAGATGTCTCTTCATTCTTTTTTCTTTTGTTTGCTCTATGGCAGTGATTTCTGCCACTTTGTCTTCCAGCTTACTGATTCATTATTCTGCCTCATTTATTGTGCTATTGATTACTTCTAGTGTGTTTTTTATTTCACTTATTGTACTCTTCAACTCTGTTTGGTGTAATATTTTTCAACCTCTTTGCTAAGAACTTCTTGTAACTTCTCAATCTGTATATCCATTTTTTCCCAAGTTCTTGGATCTTCTTTATGATCATTACTCAGAATTCTTTTTCAGGCTGCCTATCTCCTATCTCAGTTTTATTTAGATGTCCCTCTGGGGTTTTATCTTGTTCCTTTTACTGGAATATATTCCTTTGTCATCTCATTTTGCCTAAATTTCTATTTGTATTTTTATATATGTAGTAGCTTAAGTTAGACTTCCCTGGTAGCTCAGTGGTAAAGAATCCGCCAGCCAGTGTAGGAGACACAGGTTTAATCCCTGGGTCAGAAAGATTCCCTAAAGAGGGAAATGGCAACCCACTCCAGTATGCTTGCCTGGAAAATCCCATGGACAGAAGAACCTGTTGGGTTATAATCCATGGGATTGCAAAAGTATCAGACACAACTCAGTGACTGAACAACAACAAAATAGCTTAGTTAAGTTTCTCAACCTTAAAGAAATGGCCTTCTTTAGGGGATTTCCTAACAGTATATTCCCCTCTCATTATCAGGAGCCAGAGGTCAGCTGGTTCCAGGGTAGACAAAATTCCACAGGATGCAGGATTGTAGTTTCCTTTCTTCTGGTGTCTGCCCCAGTGTGGGTGAGGTCAGTGAATGTTTCCTGGCATGAAAGGCTGGTACCTCCCCACTGGTTGGTGGACCTGGTTCTTGGCCCTCTGATAGGCAGGGTGGTATCCAGGACTATGTCCAGCGGCAGTTTTGGGTTTGGGAAGTCTCTGATAACTACTGATAACTGGGGCTGTATTCTGCCATGTTGGCCATTTGGCCTGAAGTGTTCCAGCATTGGAGCTTAGAAGCTGCTGTTTGGGGCCAGGTCTTCATGCCAGGGATTCAAAATGTCTGCCTCCAGCCAGAGGTCACATAGGTCCCTCATGTATTGCCACAAGCTTTCAACAATCCCCCACCTCAACAGGGTACCTTCTAAGACCAATAGGCAGGTCTGAGCCAGGCCCCTATGAAGTCACTACTTTTGTTGTGGGTCTCAGTGCATGCTAGATCCTGTATGCACCTTCTAACAATAGTCTCTGTTTCCCCCAGTCATATGTAGCTCCTAAAATCAAACCCCACTGGTCTTCAAGGTGAACTGTTCTTGGAGCTCCTCCTCCTGATGCTGAACCCCTAAGCTGGAAGCCTGGAATGAGGGTCAGATCTCTCAGCCCTGTGGGAGAACTTCTGTGATATAAATATTCTCCAGTTTGTGGATTGCCCACTCAGGAGGTATGGGATTTGAATACATCACAAGTGCACCCCTTCTACTGTCTTTAGGTTGGGATTTCTTCTTTAAGTCTTTGGGTGTAGATATCTTTTCTTGATAGATGCCAGTTTTTTTTATCAGTAGATGTTCAAAAGTTAGTTGTAATTTTGGTGTCCTCTGCCATCTTGTTGAAATTCTCCCTTGGTATTTAAAGTGTCCAAAGCTTTCAGGTAATCGAAAGGAAGAGTGATAAAAAGGAGAACAGTATTTGTTTTTTCTCTCTGTACTGCTTCCTGGAGTTGAAATTAGAGTCTTCCATAGTATCTGCATACTTTGACCTCAAAGATCCACCTAAAGTGTTCTCTCTTCTTCCACATATTCTCTATAAAAGTAGCATTCATATGCATCCAAAGGTAAGCCTGAGAATCTCTGTTGAGAGAAATACTCATTTCCTGCCCCTGTCTTGGGTGTACTTTTATGATTCCCAGTCTCCACTGAAAATCTTTCAGCACTTGACCATTTATTAGAACTGCTGTTATTTGTATATATTATTTTTACGTGTAAAGGATGTCCTCTTCCAACTTAAATCTGCTAAAATTCATATTTTTATCATGAATATGTGTTGAATTTTGTCAAATATTCATCTACTTTGAGGAGAATATGATTTTGTCCCTCATTATTTTAATATAGTGACTTATTTATTAGATTTAATGTGATATATTTAACTTTGGTTTCTTTGTGTTTCTCTCACCTGATATTTTTATGACATCTTTATCTTGATGTATACCTAAATCTATACTTATACCTATGAGATTTGGAAAATTCTCATATTATCTATTATGATATTATTTTTTTCCCAATCTCACTTTCTGTCCTCTGTGGGAATCTGATTACATGTATGTTACTAATTTAACTCTATCTCATGGGAAATAGATGGGGAAACAGTGGAAGCAGTGTCAGACTTTATTTTTTTGGGCTCCAAAATCACTGCGGATGCTGATTGCAGCCATGAAATTAAAAGATGCTTACTCCTTGGAAGGAAAGTTATGACCAATCTAGATAGCATATTGAAAAGCAGAGACATTACTTTGCCAACAAAGGTCCGTCTAGTCAAGGCTATGGTTTTTCCAGTGATTATGTTTGGATGTGAGAGTTGGACTGTGAAGAAGGCTGATCACCAAAGAATTGATGCTTTTGAACTGTGGTGCTGGAGAAGACTCTTGAGAGTCCCTTGGACTGCAAGGAGATCCAACCAGTCCATCCTAAAGGAGATCAATCCTGGGTGTTCATTGGAAGGACTGATGCTAAAACTGAAACTCCAATACTTTGGCCACCTCATGCAACGAGTTGACTACCTGGAAAAGAGTCTGATGCTGGGAGGGATTGGGGGTGGGAGGAGATGGGGACAGCAGAGAATGAGATGGCTGGATGGCATCGATGGACATGAGTTTGAGTGAACTCCGGGAGTTGGTGATGGACAGGGAGGCCTGGCGTGCTGTGATTCATGGGGTCGTGGAGAGTCGGACACGACTGAGCGACTGAACTGAACTATATATATATATATATATATATAATCTTTATATAAGATATATATATATCTTTTATATTCTTTTCTCTATTTAGTTTATATTTTGTTTCATGTTTTCTTCCACTCTTTTTTTTCTTGTGATATGATATGCTCAGGAGGAATAGAGGGATTGAGTTCATTAAAAGCTGGTTTATAATTTTGTAGGAAGTACATACACTCCTAATGGGATAGCTCACTTCTACTTCCAACTGAGATCTGGGACTTATTTTAGACCCTCCTTTTGGGGGGAAGTTCTTTTGGAAATATCTGTCCATTTTTTTTTTTCACTTCAACACTATGAGACCTTGGAACACTCAGGTCAGTTGATCAGTGGCTCTTGATCTAACTTAATCTATTTCCCTGTGCACCTCAAGGATTAAGCATACATCAAGAGACAACTAGCAGAATATCAGCACTACTTTGTTGAGGTTTCCTTCTTACTCATCCCAGGCAATTTCCTGACTGCTTTGGCAAACAACACACAACTTTATGTCACTCCACTCAAGAAATTTTCAAAATTCTTCTCCTTAGCCAAAAACACTCTGCCTTGTACTCTCTAGGTTCTTGGCTTTTCCAAAGAATAGAAAATAATAGCAGAGGTACTGAAGAGGGAAGTGGCTATAGAAAACTGCATCATCTCTGGCAGGTTCCATTCTATCTGAAAATTTGGCTTTCAGTAAAGGAATTAATAATTAATTAAATTATTAATTAATAAGGAATTATTAATTCCTTAGTAATTAAGGAATTATTGTTTGATTCCAGAGTTCTCTAATTCTACCAAAAAATACATTAAAAAATGGTATCTAGTTTTCATAATTGTTTGTAGCAATATTTCTATTCTGTTGCAAAGTATCCCAACATTGGCAAAGTCATCTTACATGATTTCATTTAAATTGTTCAATGACTGTTCCTAGGGTAAATGTCAGATCCATAGTTGTATATACAACTTAAAAAATTGATATGAATAAACAAAAATTATTTACCTTTTTCTTGGTACTGATTGTAAGTTTTTAAGGGACTGGGATAACATGGTAACATCTTTATCAATAACATGCTGTAAGTAATCAGTCTCACTCATGTCTGACACTACTTCTCCATTTGATTCTCCACATTTCTTTGGAATCAGTCTAAATAAGAGTTCTATATACAAAACTCAGCAGTGCTGGCGCAAATGTTGTAGCAGAGAAGGCTACATTGACTGTGACTTCCTGTTGCTAGTTTTATACTTTTAAGATTAGCACTATATTTTTTAGTTTTTAAGGTCAAATGAAAATAGAAAATGACAGATATCTTGTTTTTTCATGTAATCGGTTACATTTTTTACATAAATCAGCACTTTCATGTGAATGAAAATTTATCAAAGCCTTACTAGTATCATGAAGTAGTTTGAAAACTGGGCCTCCTTTGTAATTCTCTAGGATAGTTGTATAAGGATGATGATATTTCTCTTTTGTTTGGGAGAATTCAGCAGCAAATCTAATTTGGGAAGATATTTAATTCAGAGTCAGTTGATTCAGTAAACATTATTCAGAAATACTATATCTCTTTTTATAGTTTCAGTAATTCTTATGTTTAAAGAAATTTGTGTATTTCATCTTTTTTCTTTAAATTTTCTTGTTTCTTTCTATTTGATATTCTTTGTAGTCTTTATAGCAGAGTACTATATTTTAATTTTTAGTATTATGTTGTCCCCTAAAACATGAAATTGGATGAATTCCAGTATTCTTGCAGCATTAAAATATGAGAAGACTTATTGGTCATGCTAGGAGAAAAAATTAAATCAGTAAACCCTTCTAACAGATATCTTAGCATTTGGCCCTATAAACCTTAAAACTGTAATACTCAATCACAATCACATAATCATAACAGCATAAAACTCTTACATTTTTTCTAAAAAATATAACAGAAATAAACATGTTCTAGTATAGAAGATATAAATAGAACTATGAGAACAGAGAAACAAATGCCCTGATTAAAGTAAGAAACATTTACATCATTATTCTGTATGTTCAGAAGGATTCTGTTTCCTGAAACAGAACTACAGACATTTAAAATTTTTAATTTTAGCCTGTAGCTTTTCTTTACCCAGGGAGAGCTTCCTATGTATTTATAAGTTAGGAGTCAATGTTTTTAAGAGAGTGCACAAAAATGATGTCAAGGTAACATAAAAAGTAAAATATTATCCACTTATTAATTATAAAAGAAATATTTCTTAGAAACTGCTTGGATGATGTCAGATAAAAGAAGTAAGTAAAAGAATCAAGATGCATTGGTAAAGAAGAGTTCCAGTCCTAGGAAAAATCAAGATAAAATTTTAGGTGGAGTAGGAAAAGGGGAATTTGAATATATTTCCTGAGAGGAACAAAGAAAATAGGCAGAGAAGTGCAGGTGATATGGAAAGCAAGAAATTATGTTTAAAAATGGAGGAAATATAATAGACTCTAAGGCAATGGCATACAGCTTCTTATAATCAAACCCCAAATTGTGTTTCTTCTTCTTTGAAGTTTGCCATATTGATCTGAAACTTTATGCTCTTCAAAACATTTTCTGTGTATGTGGAATTTAATATAATTATCAAGTCAGAAGAAGCAGAGTAGAAAATATTACAAAGTAGTAGCATGTCTCCAGGAGAAGTAAAAGTTTTCGATTTTTTACAGTGTTAACTCGTTTCACTTCTAACATGTTCTTACCTACTTTATGATTTATTGATTAAAATTTGGGAATATGGAAGCTAAGAAAGAAAAGACTATTTTATAATTTAGTAACTTTGGTTCCTCTTTTGTTTTGACCTCTATCTTTAATCAGGGCAATAAGTAACAGAGCTTTAAAAAAAAAAAAGAGACTCATGAATACTCAACTACACGAAATATCTTCCTTGAAGATTGCCACTGGAGTTACTGACCTTCAGATGTAAGGTTGCTTTATTTGCAAGCCTTGCTAGGAGAAAAAAGGCATGGTTCTAGGAATCTAATCAGAAAGCATGTACCTAGGAAATATTCAGCTCTGTTTTATAGCTGTAGCATATCACATCTGTATAAGGTTGAAGAGTTTGTCTGAAATGAGCTTCTGAACCTTTCAAGGTTTCTAACATGGTTTTAGTGAAAAACACATTTTCCTCTACACAGTGTAGAATGTAGAAATACTCTCTCAATGAACTAATATCAAATGTGACAGTCAGTCTGGTATTCAGTTCAGTTCAGTTCAGTTCAGTCGCTCAGTTGTGTCTGACTCTCTGCGACCCCATGAATCACAGCACGCCAGGCCTCCCTGTCCATCACCAACTCCCGGAGTTCACTCAAACTCATGTCCACAGAGTCAGTGATGCCATCCAGCCATCTCATTCTCCGTCGTCCCCTTCTCCTCCCGCCCCCAACCTTTCCCAGCATCAGAGTCTTTTCCACTGAGCCAACTCGTCGCATGAGGTGGCCAAAGTATTGCACTTTCAGCTTCAGCATCAGTCCCTCCAATGAACACCCAGGATCGATCTCCTTCAGAATGGACTGGTTGGATCTCCTTGCGGTACAAGGGACTCTCAAGAGTCTTCTCCAACACCACAGTTCAAAAGCATCAATTCTTCAGCGATCAGCTTTCTTCACAGTCCAACTCTCACATCCATACATGACCACGGGATAAACCATAGCCTTGGCTAGACGGACCTTGGTTGGCAAAGTAATGTCTCTGCTTTTTAATATATTATCAAGCTTGGTCGTAACTTTCCTTCCAAGGAGTAAGCGTCTTTTAATTTCATGGCTGGAGTCAGCATCTGCAGTGATTTTGGAGCCCCCCAAAAATAAAGTCAGACAGTGTTTCCACTGTTTTCCCATCTATTTCCCATGAAGTGATGGGACCAGATGCCATGATCTTTGTTTTCTGAATGTTGAGCTTCAAGCCAACCTTTTCACTCTCCTCTTTCACTTTCAACAAGAGGCTTTTGAGTTCCTCTTCACTTTCTGCCATAAGGGTAGTGTCATCTGCATAGCTGAGGTTTTTCCCAGCAATCTTGATTCCAGCTTGTGCTTCTTCCAGCCCAGCGTTCCTCATGATGTACACTGCATATAAGTTAAATAAGCAAGGTGACAATATACAGCCTTGACGTACTCCTTTTCCTATTTGGAACCAGTCTGTTGTTCCATGTACAGTTATGACTGTGGCTTCCTGACCTGCATACAGGTTTCTCAAGAGGCAGGTCAGGTGGTCTGGCATTCCCATCTCTTTCAGAATTTTCCACAGTTTATTGTGATCCACACAGTCAAAGGCTTTGGCATAGTCAATGAAGCAGAAATAGATGCTCTTCTGGCACTCTCTTGCTTTCTCCATAATCCAGCGGATGTTGGCAATTTGATCTCTGGTGCCTCTGCCTTTTATAAAACCTGCTTGAACATCTGGGAGTTCACGGTTCACATATTGCTGAAGCCTGGCTTGGAGAATTTTGAGCATGACTTTACTAGCATGTGAGATGAGTGCCATTGTGCGGTAATTTGAGCATTCTTTGGCATTGCCTTTCTTTGGGATTGGAATGAAGACTGACCTTTTCCAGTTCTGTGGCCACTGCTGAGTTTTCCAAATTTGCTGGCATATTGAGTGCAGCACTTTCACAGCATCATTTTTCAAGATTTGAAATAACTCAACTGGAATTCCATCACCTCCACTAGCTTTGTTCGTAGTGATGCTTTCTAAGGCCCACTTGACTTCACATTCCAAGATGTCTGGCTCTAGGTCAGTGATCATGTTATCTTGACTATCTTGGTCATTGAGATCTTTTTTGTACAGTTCTTCTGTGTATTCTTGCCACCTCTTCTTAATATCCTCTACTTCTTTTAGGTCCATACCATTTCTGTCCTTTATCGAGCCCATCTTTGCATGAAATGTTCCCTTGGAATCTCTAATTTTCTTGAAGAGATCTCTTGTTTTTCCTATTCTGTTATTTTCCTCTATTTCTTTGCATTGATCACTGAGGAAGGCTTTCTTATCTATCCTTGCTATTCTTTGGAACTCTGCATTCAGATGCTTATATCTTACCTTTTCTCCTTTGCTTTTTGCTTTTCTTCTTTTCACAGCTTTTTGTAAGGCCTCCTCAGACAGCCATTTTGCTTTTTTGCATTTCTTTTCCATGGGGATGGTCTTGGTCCCTGTCTCCTGTACAATGTCACGAACCTCCGTCCAGAGTTCATCAGGCACTCTATCTATCAGATCTAGTCCCTTAAATCTATTCCTCACTTCCACCGTATAATCATAAGGGATTTGATTTAGGTCATATCTGAATGGTCTAGTGGTTTTCCCAACTTTCTTCAATTTCAGTCTGAATTTGGCAATACGAAGTTCGTCATCTGAGCCCCAGTCAGCTCCTGGTCTTGTTTTTCCTAACTGTATACAGCTTCTCCATCTTTGGCTGCAAAGAATATAATCAATCTGATTTCGGTGTTGACCATCTGGTGATGTCCATGTGTAGAGTCTTCTCTTGTGTTGTTGGAAGAGAGTGTTTGCTATGACCAGTGCGTTCTCTTGACCAAACTCTATTAGCCTTTGCCCTGCTTCATTCCGTGCTCCAAGGCCAAATTTGCCTGTTACTCCAGGTGTTTCTTGACTTCCTACTTTTGCATTCCAGTCCCCTATAATGAAAAGGACAAAGAAATGAAAGTTAAGGGATTTTATGGACTGTACCTAAATGCCAGTTTGCTAATGGATTTTGTTAACAATAAGTGCTGACAATTGTAAGTCAGTGTATGACATATATATGTGTTCTAATTGTAAAGCAAATTTATTTTACTATTTAATAATGACAATCCAGTATCACTGATAAACAGACATAAAATTTCTCAGCAAAATACTAGCAAAAAGAATCCAATAACACATTAAAAGGATCATATACCATGATCAAGTGGGATTTATCTCAGGGATGCAAGGATTCTTCAATATACACAAATCAATGTGATACACCATATTAACAAAATGAAGAATAAAAATCACGATCATCTCAATGGAAGAAAAAAAAAGCTTTCGATAAATTCAATATTCATTTATGATAAGAACTCTCCAGAAAGTGAGTGTAAGGGAACCAAACTAAACATGACAAAGACCATATATGACAAATGCACAGCAAATATCTTTCTCAGTGGCAAAAACTAAAAGTATTTCCTCTAAGATCAGGACTAAGACAAGGATGTCCACTCTCACTACTATGATTCAACACAGTTTTAGATGTTCCAGCGACAGCAATCAGAGCAAAAAAATAAATAAAAAGAATCCAAATTGGAAACCAAGTAAAACTGTCACTGCAGATGACATGATGCTATGCTTAGAAAATCACAATGATGCAACCAGAAAACTACTAGAGTTCATCAATGAATTTGGTAATGTTGCAGGATAAAAAATGAATAAAAGGAATCTCTTGGGCCAAAACCTTTGACTGTGTGGATCACAATAAACTATGGAAAATTCTGAAACATATGGGAATACCAGACCACCTGACCTGCCTCTTGAGAAACCTGTATGCAGGTCAGGAAGCAACAGTCAGAACTGGACATGGAACAACAGACTGGTTCCAAATAGGAAAAGGAGTACGTCAAGGCTGTATATTGTCACCCTGCTTATTTAACTTCTATGCAGAGTACATCATGAGGAATGCTGGACTGGAAGAAGCACAAGCTGGAATCAAGACTGCTGGGAGAAATATCAATAACCTCAGCTATGCAGATGACACTACCCTTATGGCAGAAAGTGAAGAGGAACTCAAAAGCCTCTTGAGGAAAGTGAAAGAGGAGAGTGAAAAGGTTGGCTTGAAGCTCAACATTCAGAAAACAAAGATCATGGCATCTGGTCCCATCACTTCATTGGAAATAGATGGGGAAACAGTGGAAACAGTGTCAGGCTTTATTCTTTTGGGCTCCAAAATGACTGCAGATGCTGATTCCAGCCATGAAATTAAAAGATGCTTACTCCTTGGAAGGAAAGTTATGATCAAACTAGATAGTATATTAAGAAGCAGAGACATTACCTTGCCAACAATGGTCCGTCTAGTCAAGGCTATGGTTTTTCCAGTGGTCATGTATGGATATGAGAGTTGGACTGTGAAGAAAGCTGATTGCCAAAAAACTGATGCTTTTGAACTGTGGTGTTGGAGAAGACTCTTGAGAGTCCCTTGGACTGCAAGGAGATCCAACCAGTCCATCCTAAAGGATATCAGTCCTGGCTGTTCACTGGAAGGACTGATGCTAAAGCTGAAACTCCAATACTTTGGCCACCTCATGCGAAGAGTTGACTCTCTGGAAAAGACTCTGATGCTGGGAAGGATTGGGGGCGGGAGGAGAAGGGAATGACAGAGAATGAGATGGCTGGATGGCATCACCGACTTGATAGACATGAGTTTGAGTGAACTCCGGGAGTTGGTGATGGACAGGGAGGCCTGGCGTGCTGTGATTCATGGGGTCACAAAGAGTCGGTCATGACTGAACAACTGAACTGAACTGAACAGTGAAAGATCAGAAAGAGAAATTAAGGAAACAATTGCATTTATCATCACAACAACAAAATAGCAAGGAACAACCTATCTAAGAAGGTAAAAGACCTGTACTCAGGAAAATATAAGATACTGATGAAAGAAATCAAAGGATACACAAATAGATGAAGAGAAATACCATGTTCTTGGATTGGAAGAATTAATATTGTTAATATGACTATATAGCCAAAGCAATCTACAGATTCAGTGCAATCCCTATCAAATTACCAATGGCATTTTTCACAGAATCAGAACACAAAATTTTACAATTTGTATGGAAACACAGAAGACTTTGAATAGCCAAAGCAATGAGGGAAAAAACAAAACAAAACTGGAGGAATCAGGCTCCCTGACTTCAGACTATACTGCAGACCACAACAATGAAAACAGTATGGTACAAAACAAATATAGATTAAAGGAAGAGGATAGAAAATCCAGCAATAAACTGATGTTCCTAATGTTGTTTTATCAATACTTTATCAGAGTATACTTATAAAAATTAAGAATTAATATTATTGCAACATTAAAATGCAAATTTTATTTGAACTCCAACAATTTTCCCACCAATATCTTACTTCTGTTCACAGATCCAATCCAGTATACCACTTTGCAATTTGTCATGTCTCCTTAGTCTCTCTGTCCTGAGACAGTTTCAGTTTCTTACATTTTTCTTACTTATTATGATCTGATACTTTTCAAGAGTAATAGTGAGGTATTTTGTGGAAAATCCTAATTTTTTTTTTCTGTTTTCTCATGATTAGACTAGGTGTATGGGTTTGAGAATGAAGACCACAGAAGATGTGGTCATCACATTCTCATCACCTCTTACCAGGAAATTACTGATATCAGCATGACATTACTAATGATATTAAACTTAACTGCTTGGTTGAAAGGTAGTGTTTGCCTGTACTCTCCACTCTGAAGAAGTTATTTTTTTCTGTACTCTGTTCTTTGTATATGAGTCACTAAGTTTATCTCTTCCATGTGGCTGGAGGAGGGTATGAGTGGGGAGATATTAAATAAATGCCATCTCCTGGATTATCAATAATATATTAAATTCTTCCATAAGTTGTCCCTTTTCCCCATTTACTTTTATTCAGTAGTTTTACATTAGTATGTAGTCACATCTATTCTGTTCTTTAAGCTATATAATAATACTGCTATTTATATTTTTGTTCAAATTTTTCCAAATCTGGCCAGGTGTTGCATGTTCGTCCCTTTGTCCGTTTGACATATCCCATACCATTTACTTGTTTATTTATTGAAATATATTTGATATAATATTTTATAAGTTTAATGTACACAGCATGTTGACTTGAAATATTTATATATTGCTGTAAGATTGTCATTGTAACATTAGCTAACCCTTCAATCACATCATATAATTATTTCTCTTTTCTGATAAGAATAATTAAGATATACTTTCTTAGCAAGTTTGTTATTTATAGTACAATATTATCTATAATCACTATACTGGTGAATTATGTCTTCAGGAGTTATCTACTAGTTGCAAGTTTGTATCCTTAAATAACATCTCTCCTATCCCCCCGTGACCAAACCACTGGTAACTATCATTTGACTCTCTATATATATGAGTTTAGCTTTTTTAAAATGTCACATATTAGTGGAAATTTAGTACTTGCTTGCCTGACTTGTCTCACTTAGTATAATATCCTGAGGATCCATCAGTTTTGTCATAAATGGAAAGATTTCCATTTTTTCATGGTTGAATGATACTCTACTGTGGTATATGTTTCTCTGGGTATGTGTGGGGTGTGTATATATATCACATTATTTTATCCCTTAAACTATTCATGGGTACTTAACTTGTTTCTCTATAGCAAGGGTAGGGATGCATATATCTCTTCAATATCCTGTTTTTATTTCCTTTTGATATAAATCCAGAAGTGGAGTTACTGGAACATATGGTAGTTCTACTTTTAATTTTTTTAAGACCTGCCATACCATTTTCCATAAATGCTGAACCAATTTACATTCTCAACAACAGTGTCCAAGAGTTTCCCCCTTTTTCTCAATACTTATTATCTCTTCTTGATGATAACCATACTAGTAGATGAGAGGTGATATCTCATTGTGGTGCTGATTTGAATTTTCCTGTTGATTAGTGATTCTGAGATTTTTTTCATATACCTGTTGCACATTTGGATGTCTTCTTCGAAAAATGTCTAATGAATTGTTTCACCCATTTTTTTTAATCAGGTTGTTTGTTTTTTTGTTATTGAGCTGTATGAACTTTAAGTATTTTGGGGACATTAACACTGTGGCTAATAAGTGATTTGCAAATGCCATTTTTCCTATTCTGTAGTTGTGTTTTCATTTTTGATTGTTGATTGTTTCCTATGCTTTACAGAAGCTTTTAAGTTTAATGTGTTCCCACATGTTGATTTTTGATTTTGTTAGTGCTCTTGGTGTCATAGCCAAAAAATTAATACCAATAACAATGTCAAAGTGTTTATTCTTACCTGATGTCTCAGGTTCATCTTATATTTTCCTTGTCCCAAGTCCTAGTTCATTTTAATGGAGAATGGTATTTGCAAATTAAGATATGGGAATTGGTATGTTCATTGTTACTGAGTTGTCACTGCCTCTAGACCCTCTCAGCTGGCTGCTGCTGCTAAGTCACTTCAGTCATGTCCGACTCTGTGTGACCCCATAGACAGAAGCCCACCAGGCTCCCCCATCCCTGGGATTCTCCAGGCAAGAACACTGGAGTGGGTTGCCATTTCCTTCTCCAATATGTGAAAGTGAAAGTGAAGTCGCTCAGTCATGTCCGACCCTTAGCGACCCCATGGACTGCAGCCTACCAGGCTCCTCCATCCATGGGATTTTCTAGGCAAGAGTACTGCTGGCAGATCAGGCAAATATAAGTGCATACACTAATGTACATACCCACACACACCTATAGTTATGTGCATCGATATCTACCTTTCTCCATCTGTCATCTATCACTGTACAAATCTGTCACATTCTATCATCTATATATACTAACATAAACATGAGTTCATACA
This sequence comes from Moschus berezovskii, assembly GCF_049115385.1. Taxonomy (NCBI): domain Eukaryota; kingdom Metazoa; phylum Chordata; class Mammalia; order Artiodactyla; family Moschidae; genus Moschus; species Moschus berezovskii. The sequence goes on from NC_142464.1 coordinate 91,430,888, forward strand.
GATGCTGTATTCTAATTCAGCACCATGAAGTTCATTCTAGCCTCCTCCTCTTCATTGTTTGTGACTTCCTTCTCTGACAATGAAAAACCTGTCTTTGTTTATATATAATTTTATAAATTTTATACTTATTTGTTCAAATTTGGATATATACAAAGTAATTTTAGAGTTGGTGATTCATACACCTATGTGGAAAAACATTATAAACTAGGATTGACATTGGTAAACGTTGTCTGTAAAGAACTAGATTTACATTTTATACTTAAACTGCAAAATCACTCTTACCTTGTGAGCCATATTTTTAAAAAGATGGTGGCTAGATTTTGTTCACAAGTTGGTTTGCTAATTCCTGAAATAGAGGGAAAGCATTTATGCGCAATTCTTTTTTATCCATCGATAATACAATTTTCCATTGTCACTTAGGCTAGAATTTATCTTACACTTTCAGTGGGTTTGTATTACGTTGTTGTTCAGTTGCTTTTTCTTTGAGACTCCATGGATGGTAGCACACCAGTCTCCTCTGTCCTCCACTGTCTTCCAGAGTTTGCTCAAATTCATGCCCACTGAGTTGGTGATGTTAACCATCTCATCTCCTGCTGCCATCTTTCCCAGCCTCAGGGTCTTTTCCAATGAGTTGGTTCTTTTCATCAGGTGGCCAAACTATTGGAGCTTCAGCTTTAACATCAGTCCTTCCAATGAATGTTAACGGTTGATTTCCTTTCACATTGACTGGTTTGATCTCCTTGCTATTCAAGGGACTTTCAGAAGTCTTCTCCAGCACCACAATTCAAAAGCATCAATTCTTCAGTGCTCAGCCTTCTTTATGGTCCAACTCTTACATCCATACATGACTACTGGAAAAAACATAGCTTTGACTATACGGATCTTTGTCTACAAAGAGATGCCTCTGCTTTTTAATATGCTGTCTAGATTTGTCATTGCTTTTCTTCCAAGGAACAAACATCTTTTAATTTCATTGTTGCACTCACCATCTTCAGTGATTTTGGAGACGCAGAAAATAAAATCTGTCTCTCCTTCTACTTTTTCCCCTTCTATTAGTCATGAAGTGGTGGGACTGGATGCCATGATCTTAGTTTTTTGAATGCTGAGTTTCCAGCAAGCAAGCCTTTTCACTCTCCTTTTTCACCCTCATTAAGAGGCTCTTTAGTTCCTCTTCACCTCCTGGGTTTTCCTGGTGGCTCTGACAGTAATAAAATCTGCCTGCAATGCAGGAGACCCAAGTTTAATTCCTGTGTTGAGAAGATCCCATAGAAAAGGAAGTGGTCACTGACTCCAGTATACTTGCCTGGGAATTCCCATGGACAGAGGAGCCTGGCGGGCTACAGTCCATGGCATCACAAAGAGTCGGACATGACTGAGTGGCTAACATTCACACTTTCACTCTCTGCCACTTGAGTGGTATCATCTGTATATCTGAGGTTGTTGTTATTTCTTCCAGCAATCTTGATTCCAGCTTATGATTCATCCAGCCCAGTATTTCGCAAGATGTACTCTGAATAGGAGTTAAATAAGCAGGGTGACAATATTCGATATACACACTTCTTTCCAAATTTGAAACCAGTCAGTTGTTCTATTCCTGGTTCTAATGGTTGCTTCCTGACTTACACACAGGTTTCTCAAAGACAAGGTGGTCTTGTACTCCCATCTCTTGAACAATTTTCCACAGTTTTTTGTGATCCAAATAGGAAAAGGAGTACGTCAAGGTTGTATATTGTCATCCTGCTTATTTACCTTAATGCAGAGTACATCATGAGGAACGCTCGGCTGGAAGAAGCACAGGCTGGAATCAAGACTGCCGGGAGAAATATCAGTAACCTCAGATATGCAGATGACACCATCCTTATGGCAGAAAGTGAAGAGGAACTCAAAAGCCTCTTGATGAAAGTGAAAGAGGAGAGTGAAAAAGTTGGCTTGAAGCTCAAAATTCAGAAAACTAAGATCATGGCATCTGGTCCCATCACTTCATGGGAAATAGATGGGGAAACAGTGGAAACAGTGTCCGACTTTATTTTATTGGGCTCCAAAATGACTGCGGATGCTGATTGCAGCCATGAAATTAAAAGACGCTTACTCCTTGGAAGGAAAGTTATGACCAACCTAGATAGCATATTAAAAAGCAGAGACATTACTTTGCCAACTAAGTTCCGTCTAGTCAAGGTTATGGTTTTTCCAGTGGTCATGTATGGATGTGAGAGTTGGACTGTGAAGAAAGCTGATTTCTGAAGAATTGATGCTTTTGAACTGTGGTGTTGGAGAAGACTATTGAGAGTCCTTTGGACTCCAAGGAGATCCAACCAGTCCATTCTATGGCATTGAAACATGTAAATTATCATATGTGAAACGAAACGCCAGTCCAGGTTCAATGCATGACACAGGATGCTCAGGGCTGGTTTACTGGGATGAACCAGAGGGATGGGATGGGGAGGAGGTGGAAGGGGGGTTCCAGAGACGGAACACATGTACACCCGGTGCAGATTCATGTCAATGTATGGCAAAACCAATACAATAATGTAAATTAATTATCCTCCAATTAAAATAAATAAATTTTAAAAATTAAAAAATAAGAAATTAAGAATAAATAAATAAATAAAATAAAAAATAAAGGAGATCAGTCCTGGGTGTTCATTGGAAGGACTGATGCTAAAGCTGAAGCTTCAATACTTTGGCCACCTCATGCTATGAGTTGACTCACTGGAAAAGACTCTGATGCTGGGAGGGATTGGGACAGGAGGAGAAGGGGATGACAGAGAATGAGATGGCTGGATGGCATCACCAACTCGATGGACATGAGTTTGAGTGAACTCCGGGAGTTGGTAATGGACAGGGAGGCCTGGTGTGCTGTGATTCATAGGGTCGCAAAGAGTCGGACACGACTGAGTGACTGAACTGAACTGAACTGAACATAGCCAAAGGCTTTAGAGTAGTCAATGAAGCAGAAGTAGATTTTTTCTGGAACTCACTTGCTTTTTCCATTGTCCAGTAAATATTGCGAATTTGATTTCTGGTTTCTCTGCCTCTTCAAAACCCAGTTTGTATATCTAGAAGTGCAGTTCACATATTGCTGAAGTCTAGCTTGATGGGTTTTGATCACAACCTTGCTAGCATGTGAAATGAGTGCAATTGTATGGTATTTTGGACATTCTTTGGCATTGTCCTTCTTTGTGAATGTAATGTAAACTGACTTTTTCCAGTCCTATGGCCACTGCTGGGTTTTCCAAAGTGGTTGACATTTTGAATGCAGCACTTTAACAGCATCATCTTTTAGGATTTTAAATAGCTCAACTGGAATTCTGTCACCTCCATTATCTTTGTTCATAGTAATTCTTCCTAAGGCTAACATGATTTCACACTCCAAGATGTCTGGTTCTAGGTAAGTGACCACAGCATCATGGTTATCTGGGTCATTAAGACCTTTCTTGTATAGTTCTGTGTATTTTTGCGATCTCTTCTTAATCTCTACTGCTTATGTTAGGTCCTTATTGTTTCTGTTCTTTAGCATGCCCATTCTTACATGAAATGTTCCCTTGATGTCTCCAGTTTTCTTGAGCAGATCTCTGGCCTTTCCCATACTATAATTTTCCTTTATTTCTTTACTTTTTTTTTTAATTAAAAAGGTCTTATCTCTCCTTGCTATTCTCTGAAATTCTGGATTCAGTTGGGTATATCTCTTCCTTTCTACCTTCCTTTTCACTTCTCTTTCCTCAGCTATTTGTCAGGCCTTTCCAGGGAAATACTTTCCCTTTTGCATTTCTTTTTCTTTTGATTGGTTTTGGTTACTGCCTCCTGTACAATGTTATGAACCTCTATCCATAGTTCTTCAGGTACTCTGTCAGATCTACTCCCTTGAATCTATTTGCCACTTTCTCTGTAGAATTTTAAGGGATTTGACTTAGGTCATACCAGAATCGCCTAGTCATTTCCCCTACTTTCTTTAAGCCTGAATTTTGCAATAAGAGCTTGTGATCTGAACAACGGTCAGCTCCAGGTATTGTTTTGTTGTTGTTGTTGTTCTCTTCTGACTGTATAGAGCTTCTCCATCTTGGCTGCAGAGAATATGATCAATCCGACTTCTGTATTAATAATCTGGTGATATCCATGAGTAGAGTTGTCTCTTGGGTTGTTAGGAAAGGGTGTTTGCTATGACCAATGTGTTCTCTTGACAAACTCCATTAGCCTTTGCACTGCTTCATTTTGTATTCCAAGGTCAAATTTTCCTGTTACTCTTGGTATCTCTTGAATTTCTACTTTTTCATTCCAATCCCGTATGATGAAAATGACATCTTTTTTTGATTGTTGTTGTTAGTTATAAAGGGTATAGTAGGTCTTTGAAGAACTAGTCAGCTTCAGATTCTTTGGCATCAGTGATTGGGGCATAGACTTGGATTACTCTGATGTTGAATGGTTTGCCTTGGAAACGAACAGAGATCATTCTGTCATTTTTGAGATTGCACCCAAGTACTGCATTTCAGACTCTTTTGCTGACTATGAGGGCTAATCCATTTCTTCTAAGGGATTCTTGCTCACAGTATATGTAACAGACACCTGAATTAAATTTGTCCATTCCCATCCATTTTAGTTTACTGATTTCTAAGATGTCAGTGTTCAATATTGCCATCTCCTACTTGACAATGTCCACTTTACCTTCATTCATGGTCCTAACATTCCAGTTTCCTATGCAGTTTGGTTCTTTACAGCATTCTTTAAACTGTAAAGAATTTACTGTTCTTTACTTTCACTGCCAGACACATCCACAGCTGAGTGTCTTTTCTGGTTTGGCTCAGTTACTCATTCTTTCTGGAGCTATCAGTAATTGCCTTCCACTCTACTTTCCAGTTTGGGTGGTTCATCTTCTGGTGTCATTTTTTGCCTTTTCAATGTGTCCATGGGATTCTCCAGGCAATAATGCTGGAGTGGATTTCCTTTTCCTCCTCCAGTGGACCGTGTTTTGTCTGAAGTCTTCACTATGACCCATCTGTCTTGGGTGACCCTGCACAGGGTGGCTTTATATTCTTTGAATTGTGCAAGCCCCTTCATCACATCTGTGAAGGGGATGCTCTGTATATATTGGAACTAAAATTGGAATTCTTCATGCATTCATTCTGGTGAAAATAAGAATGTGAATATGAGCTGATAAGACCTGTATCACAAAAGAATTGTAACCAGTCATTACCCTGGCCTTTATGAATTATTGTAGGAAAGTAACACAATGAGGGGAAATCAGGGAATAGAACAGTAGCAGGAATGATCTAGGCACTGAGCCTACTCATCTTGATATATCAGTGTCATGGGAGGCTTAAAAATCAGAAAAAAGAACCAGCTCCGATTAGCAGTTTAGAAGGTAGTACTGAGAAACTCAATAAGAGGAAATAGAAGTTAAAAAATTCAGGTTAATACTCAACAATTTTTATAGTTAAAAAATACACAAATGCAGGCCTTTCTGTCTCTCAAGCTTTTTATTTAAATGTTCATTGACCACAAAAAATACCCTCAGTAACTCAGTCAATAAAGAATCTGCCAGCAATGCAGGTGACCTGGGTTTGATTCCTGGGTGGGGAAGATGCCCTGGAGAAGGAAATGGCAACCCACTCCAGTATTCTTCCCTGGAGAATCCCATGGACAGAGGAGCCTGGCAGGCTACAGTTCATGTGGTCACAAGAGCCAGACACAACTTAGTAACTAAACCACCACCACAAAAAGTACACAATTTGGAAATAGGTAAGAATGAATGATTTTTCTCATTGTATAACATAATGCATAATTCTACAGATAACAGTAAATCATTTATTGAAAGCATTAATTTTATGATATATTTTTCAATTACAAACTTCTAGAAGTTTCTAAGTTTCTCTTTATATGAGATATTAGGTTAAATATCAAAATGAGATAATTCAGGAATACTAATAATCTTACACTTAAATATTTGCCTATATGGGATATTCATCTTAGTTCTATAAATTACACAATTAACTTGATTAAAAATTCAAGACTTTGGGGACAATAGTACATTCACATTCTGATTATCTAATTATTTGCCAGACTTCTGGTTTAAATTGCTCTCACCTAAATAGTCATTAATATTCAATTAAAAGCAGTATTATTGGGGCCAGTCGTTTTTAATGAAACTTCTGGAAAGATGGACTTTGATCATACTTTCAAAAATGTATTTTTTTTCAAATAAAGGAAACAATTGTCAATGACTGAAAAATAATGAAAATATCTCAAAATTTACTGAAAATGTATGACTATAAATATAAGTAGATATTATGTATCATAGTTCAGTTCAGTTCAGTTGCTCAGTAGCTCAGTCATGTCTGACTCTGTGACCTCGTGAACTGCAGCACGCCAGGCTTCCCTGTCCATCACCAACTCCTGAAGCCTACACAAACTCATGTCCATCGTGGTGGTGATGCTATCTAACCATCTCATCCTCTGTCATCCCCTTCTTCTCCTGCCTTCAGTCTTTCCCAGCATCAGGGTCTTTTCCAATGAGTCAGTTCTTTGCATCAGGTGGCCAAAGCATTGGAGTTTCAGCTTCACTATCAATCCTTCCAATGAATATTCAGGCCTGATTTCCTTTAGTATGGACTGGTTGGATCTCCTTGCAGTCCAAGGGACTCTCAAGAGTCTTCTCCAACACCAGTCAAAAATCATCAGTTCTCAGGCACTCAGGTTTCTTTATAGTCCAACTCTCATATCCATAAATGACTACTGGAAAAACCATAGCTTTGACTAGGTGGACCTTTGTCAGCAAAGTAATCTCTCTGCTTTTTAATATGCTGTCTAGGTTGGTCAGAACATTCCTTCCAAGGAGTAAGAGTCTTTTAGTTTCACAGCTGCAATCACGACCTGCAATGATTTTGGAGCCCGCAAAAATGAAGTCTCTCACTGTTTCCACTGTTTCCCCATATATTTGCCATGAAGTGATGGGACTGGATGCCATGATCTTAGTTTCTGAATGTTGAGTTTTAAGCTAACTTTTTTACTCTCCTCTTTCACTTGGTGGCTCAGGCAGTAAAGCATCTGTCTGCAATGTGCGAGACCCAGGTTCGAACCATGGGTTGGGAATCCCTGGAGAAGGAAATGGCAGCCCATTCCAGTACTCAGCCTGGAAAATCCCATGGATGGAGGAGCCTGGTAGGCTAGAGTTCATGGGGTTGCAAAGCGTCGGACATGACTAAGCGACTTCACTGTCACTATCATCAAAAGTCTCTTTGGTTCTTCTTCACTTTCTGCCATTAGGGTGATGCCATCTGCATATCTGAAGTTATTGATATTTCTCCCAGCAATCTTGATTCCAGCTTGTGTTTCATCCAGCCCAGCATTTCTCATGATGTGTTCTGCATATAAGTTAAATAAGCAGGATGACAATATACAGCCTTGATGTACTCTTTTCCTGATTTGGAACCAGTCTGTTGTTCCATTTCCAGATCTAACTGTTGCTTCTTAAACTGTATACAGATTTTCAGGAGAAAGGTCAGGTGGTCTGGTATTCCCATCTCTTTAAGGATTTTCTACCATTTGTAGTGATCCACACTGTCAAAGGCCTTGTTTGGCATAGTCAATAAAACAAAAGTAGATCATATTGCAACAGAACATAAAAAAGCAAAAATGACTAATCAAGATAAACCTGATATGAAAATATCAGATTTTAAAATATTTTAGGACTTTCTTATGATTCTGTTTCTACCAGATAAATTGGTAAAATATATATATATATATATATATATATAACTGGATGGTAGCATACACTTCATATCTGTTCTCAACAGATTTTTTTGTTTCAGAAAAATTGATTTTGCATTCCTCCTTAATCAAGAAGTATCATAGCAGTCTTAACTGAAATATCTCCTACCTTCTCTTATTGAGTGCTAAATCTCAACATTCCTTTGTGGCGGCTGCTGCTAAGTCACTTCAGTTGTGTCCTACTCTGTGTGACCCCATAGACGGAAGCCCACCAGGCTCCCCCGTCTCTGGGATTCTCCAGGCTAGAACACTGGAATGGGTTGCCATTTCCTTCTCCAATGTGTGAAAGTGAAGTCACTCAGTCGTGTCCGACCCTTAGCGACCCCATGGACTGCATCCCACCAGGCTGCTCCATCCATGGGATTTTCTAGGGAAGAGTACTGGAGTGGCTTGCCATTTCCTTCTCCAATGCATGAAAGTGAAAAGTGAAAGTGAAGTCGCTCAGTAGTGTCTGACCCTTAGCGACCCCATGGACTGCATCCCACCAGGCTCCTCCATCCATGGGATTTTCTAGGGAAGAGTACTGGAGTGGCTTGCCATTACCTTCTCCGGGATTCCTTTGAGACCAACATAAATACATCTCTTATGAAGTTTCTAGTGATCTTATATACAACCTGTAGCTATTACTCACTCCTTTCAACCATATAACTCTCATAATATCTACCTTTTAATGATGCCTTCTTCTGTGAATGATCATTCTATGCCCCTCAAGTACAAATCTTTCAAAACTAAGATTTAGCACTTTTATATGGCTATTATACACCCTCCAACATACACTCAAAAAGACTTGCTCCTACTGGGAAATCAATTTTCATCAAAAAATGTACAATGTTGTTTTGTTTTAATACAATATCATTTTGGATTGTAGCAGTCATAATTTCAGAACTCTTTTATAGGGATATAAAAGTAGTTCCACCATGGATGGCTTTTCTAATATGGAAAAGATAGGAACTTCTACATGGGAGAAATAACAGGAAACGGAATAATTTATACAACTGTGAATGCAGATAAACTGTATTTGCCACTAGTTTGATTTCCATACTCCATTCCAATTTCAGTGTTAGCAGATTAACATTATTGTGATAAGGTTTTATTATTATTTGTACCAAAGAATGCTCAAACTATCACACAACTGCACTCATCTCACACACTAGTAAAGTAATGCTTAAAATTCTCAAAGTCAGGCTTCAGCAATACGTGAAAAGTGAACTTCCAGATGTACAAGCTGCTATTAGAAAAGGCAGAGGAACCAGAGATCAAATTGCCAACATCTGCTGGATCATGGAGAAAGCAAGAGAGTTCCAGAAAAACATCTATTTCTGGTTTATTGACTATGCCAAAGCCTTTGACTTTGTGGATCACAATAAACTGTGGAAAATTCTGAAAGAGACAGTAATATCAGACCACCTGACCTGTCTCTTGAGAAACCTGTATACAGGTCAGGAAGCAACAGTTAGAACTAGACATGGAACAACAGACTGGTTCCAAATAGGAAAAAGAGTACATCAAGGATGTATATTGTCACCCTGCTTATTTAACTTCTATGCAGAGTACATCATGAGAAATGCTGGGCTGGAGGAAGCACAAGGTGGAATCAAGATTACCGGGAGAAATATCAATAACCTCAGATATGCAGATGATACCACCCTTATGGCAGAAAGTGAAGAAAAACTAAAGAACCTCTTGATGAAAGTGAAAGAAGGGAGTGAAAAAGTTGGCTTAAAGCTCAACATTCAGAAAACTAAGATCATGGCATCTGGTCCCTTCACTTCATGGCAAATAGATGGGGAAACAGTGGAAACAGTGGCTGACTTTGTTTTTCTGGGCTCCAAAATCACTGCAGATTGTGATTGCAGCCATGATATTAAAAGACACTTACTCCTTGGAAGTAAAGCTTTGACCAACCTTGATAGTATATTAAAGAGCAGAGACATTACTTTGCCAACCAAGGTCCCTCTAGTCAAGGCTATGGTTTTTCCCGTGGTCATGTATGGATGTGAGAGTTGGACTGTGAGAAAAGCTGAGCACCGAAGAACTGATGCTTTTGAACTGTGGTGTTTTAGAAGACTCTTGAGAGTCTTTTGGACTGCAAGGAGATCCAATCAGCCCATCTTAAAGGCGATCAGTCCTGGGTGTTCACTGGAAGGACTGATGTTGAAGCTGAAACTCCAATACCTTGGCCACCTGATGCAAAGAGCTGACTCATTTGAAAAGACCCTGATGCTGGGAAACATTGAAGGCAAGAGGAGAAGGGGATGACAGAGGATTAGATAGTTGGATGGCATCACTGATTTGATGGACATGGGTTTGGGTGGACTCTGGGAGTTGTTGATGGACAGGGAAGCCTGGCATATTGTGGTTCATGGGGTCGCAAAGAGTCGAACATGACTAAGAGACTGAACTGAACTGATATATACATATATATAAGTTCCTATTATTGCAGTGGTTAAAAATAATATAATAATCATGTGATAAAAATAACAAATATTTTTCCATTTTTGTTCTGTTTTTACTTAAACGGTAGTCTTATTCTTTTTTGCTTTTCTCCAGGATATAAGTCATCCTCTTTTACTAGTTGATGCTATTTGAGAAATCAGGAAAATATTTTCAAATTGGAGATTTCAGAGAGGAAATATTCTTAGGTTTTTATATAGATTTTGAATGAATATGTATATATCATTTCTTTATCCATGGGACAAATTATACAGTAGTGAGATCATTCCATTATCATTCTAGGTTTTAGAATAAACCTGAAAGTCCTGAATTTATGAAGGAGTATTTTATTCATGAAACTCAAAAACTCTAAGCCTATATGTAAAGTGGAAAGTAAGCTGAATAAACAGAAAGCTGAACTTTCACCCAGCTGGTCCAGTTCTACTGGTTTAAATACAGCCTTTAGTTCACATAGTGGAAGTGTTTTCATTGGACATCGATTACTGTTATTGTGGGGCTAGTTTGTATCAAATTTCACTTCTTACAACCCATTTCCTATCAGAGTTAATGGGTTTGCAGCTCATTTATAATGATCATATTGGCATGGATTTAGCTGATGTTTTCAAATCCTCTATAGGGGAAGTTTTTCCACTCTCCTGAGTACCTCTCAGCTGCAGGTAAAGAATGTTACAGCTGGATGAGAGAGCTAATTAGGGCCAATTATAGCCTGAGTGACCAGCGGTGGCATTAAAATGTCTAACAAAAATCTACCTTGTTCTTGCCACACAGAGGTTTTGGAAACTCTACAAAAACCTGTCTTGGAACATTAAACATTGTAGAATGGCAGGTAATAAGCACGTAAATTTAATAATCAAAAGGGGTATTGCCAAATGAATTCTGAAAGTGAGACTTCACTAGACACTTAGACTGACTGCCAAAGGCATCTCAAAATTAATAGTAAATTTCAGATAGTTAATGAGGATCATCAAGGTTCTACAACCAATTTGTACTTAATAAATCTGGTGACCTAAATTTAATTCAACATACATACTCAAATTTTCTCATAAGTTCATTGGCTCAGCATTTTGAAGAAATTATTTCAGACTCTCTTTATTTTATTTTCATTGTATTCACTTTGTCCAATGGAAGACACAGATCTTTTATTCAGTGAGATTGTATTTTGGCCAACTTCTTCATCTCTATTCATTCCATGGGAGGTAGGACTTCATCTGGACCTTGGAAAGTACGGATGTTTGTGTGGACAGAAACAGAAGGGTAGAAACACTCTATTTTTCCTGTTTTTATGGCATTTGTTTGACAAACAACATGGTATGACTGAGGAATATGCAGAGGCAAAATAATTAGCAGTAAATATTGAATTAAAGTTTGGAAGAAACATTAAAGAAGCATACATCATTTTCAAAATGCAGTTATGACATTTTTTTTTTTTTGTCTATCTGATCCACCTATCTCACCAATATCTATCTACCATGAATATAATTATTTATCTCGGAAGCTGTAGCATCATGTTGTAAAATAAGCAGATGCTCCAAGCAGTGTTTAGAGGTAAATAATAATGAATAATTTTTTTGAAATATTTTTACAAGGGCTAAGAATTGAAAATATCATAGAAAATATATAAACACATTTCATTCACATGCTTTATGCTTGAAAGGTAAATTTTAGATGTAGAAAATTGTTTGAGAAATTTCCACTGCTTAATCAGCTTTTAATTTAAAACACAAAGCCTACATTTATTATAGTTATGTATTTTATAACACACCATTTTCTGAAATTCACAGCTACAGTATGTAGTCATCACTTATAAGAGTAATCAATAATTTCTGATAGGTTGAACAAAATAAAATCAATTAGCATCTATCTAAAAACAAGGGTTGTTTTTCTGGTATGCATTTCTAAACAGCTTAAAACAGCTGAAAAACTACATGATGAAAATACACTTCATGGAGTTGTTTGTCCTTACTCATATTCAATCCCAGTTATGACCCTGAAAGATGATTAGTAAATTTCACTTTTTAATTAGTATTTTGCATAATTCATTGATATTATAATGCAGTCATGCATTTGATTTTCAAGGTGCAGATGTGCTCATATGAAGCTATGATTTTCTCATCTAAATAACTTTTAGTAAAACCTTTAAATTCTTACAATTCTATTGTTTAGGACCTTTTATTGTTCATTTTTTCAAAATGAGTTCAGAAGTAGATTTTGAAGTCAGCTTGTGTTGTTATGGTAAATTGTTTAGGGTAATAGGAATCAAAGGAAATTAACATAATTTAAAAGGTATATTTTAGTGGAAACTACTTGATCACAGTTAAATGTAAAAAGTAGTTCAAATCAACACAAAATTATAGCCTAATAGAGCCAAATGTAAAGTATAAAATCAAAAATGAAAGGGAAGTTGTTTTTTGTTTCATTGTGTAACAGTAGCAAGGGCACAAAAAAATCTTAGTGTTCACCACAAGATGTTTAAGTGACACCTTAGTTCTAAACCAGATATATGGGTATGTATTTCTTATTTGGTTTCCAGAGATGAAGTTCAGTGTTTATGTGCAATGGCAAACTCCTATCAGCTGGGCAGCTCAGCTTCAACTCTGAAGAAAATGAAGAAAAAAGGTTGCAAAATATAGAATTAGTTGCTCAAAGGAAGTGGCAGAGTACACTGTGTTTTTATTTAAAAACTCACTATGTTTTTTTTTTTTTTTTCTCCTGAATACCAGAGGGACTTTTAAAATGAAATAAATGTTTTCAAATGAAGTGAAAGAACTTGCAAGCTAGGATTCTTGGCCATTGGTCCTATCCACCAGTGAGGTAAACTGCCAGCAATCAATCACGCCCACACAGATAGTTGCTACCTACTTCACCAACATAGATTTTTGTGATATTGGTGCTGGGAACATTGATCAGCAAAACTGCTATTATTACAAACATGTGTGGCAATGCTGAATGAGACTTCTAGGGAATGGTGTGGTAGAATGAATGTTATCATTTGGGACAAATGTTTCCTTAGAACATATTATAAAAAGTACTTTCTCCATTTCCAAGTTCTGCTGTGCAGAATTCTTATTATAAGGATAATAGTATGAAAAGACCTCTGTGTTGCTCCTGGCATAGTCTACATGGATCCCTAGTAGGTAATCCCTCACAGCACTTTTATAGCATCTGGCTCTTGGTGCTCATAAATCAAAGTAAAACATTACACTCATGGCAAGGCTGATGAGCTGAGATTGGCTCCTATTGAGTTTAGTGTTGTACTTCTAGGTGGCATTATACTGTGTCTTACGATTCTTTCATGCTGAGATATATTTTGCCCTTAAAAGTGGTGGTATAAAACATTGAAATAATAAGTTGATTTGATAATATGTAAATTAGTTAGAAATTTATGAGGATAAAGTTTCTGAAGTTCCCAGAAATTGCCAAACATTTGGAAATCATATTAGAAATTGTAATATGGAATTTTAATATGCAGAGGCAAGAATGATGACATCTAAATAAGAAAGAAAGCAGTTGATTATAAAAAGGACATTTCACTAAGGCCTTTGTAAATTTACGATCCTAAATCCTATGTTAGATGATCTTTCTTTTGAATTCTTTGTGTGATCTTCATGCTCATATTGCTTTTGCCTACATTCAGTGGGTTTTATTTTTAATAATATGAAAGCCATAAGCCCCAAACAGTAAAATTTCAAATGATGAAACCCTTTGAATGTCAAATATACTTAAAGGAAGGCTTTCTGAATACCATTCAAATGGCAACATAAAGCCAACCATTTTAAAGCCACTTAGAAATGAAGCCCAACTTTATGGACTATCGTAGTAGTCTTTCCCTAATACTAAAGCTCTTAGAAATCTTTCAGTTATGAAGGAGGTGACTAATTTTAGAGACAAGCTGACAAAGAGGAAACAGGAGAAATTGAAACACTTGTAGAATATTGTGTTGTACATAAATCATATTCTGAGACATTTCCTTGTTCAGTAAGTTCCCCAGCTTTACCATTAACCTGAAGTGTTTATATCATTTGATTGCTTTACTGTAATGTTTCTAAGGAAGTTCAACTATTTTGCAGTTAAAACCTCACTAATCTACACACAGCTATTACAGTAACGTATATGTATGCGTTAGATTCTGGCATGGGCATATGACTAGCTGGGGGCATAAAGAAGTGAATTAAAATTAGCATAATCTCTGCTGCAGTGCTTTTTGTGAGGTCACATAGAGCAAAGTGGTGAGCAAATTGAGTAGTGAGCATTATTCTTAGATTACAAAGATAATTATGTCTGTCCTGATCTTAAAATTTGTTCAGATTTTTAAATAAAAGAATGAGTCAGTAACCTAATGTTATTTACTTTGGGGGTTTGTTTTTGTTTTACTCATATTAAATTGATATAGTAAAAGTTTTAGCTCAATAAACAGCAATTTACAACAAAATATAAAGGAGGGCAAAAGTGCACAAAAAAAAGTTGCAAAGTTTTGTTTTGTTTTTTACAAAAAATACATATTTCATAGAAAGAGCAATGCCCAGGAATCAATGAAGAACCTCATCAGTTCAGTTCAGTTCAGTCGCTCAGTCATGTATGGCTCTTTGCGACCCCATGGACTGCAGCACTCCAAGCCTCCCTATCCACCACCAACTCCCAGAGTTTACCCAAACTCATGTCCATTGAGTTGGCAATGCCATCCAACCATCTCATCCTCTGTTGTCCCCTTCTCCTTTCCTCAATCTTTCCCAACTGGGTCTTTTCAAATGCGTTTAGCATCAGGTGGCCAAAGTATTGGAGTTTCAGCTTCAACATCAGTCCTTCCAGTGAACACCCAGGACTGATCTCCTTTAGGATGGACTGGTTGGATCTCCTTGCAGTCCAAAGGACTCTCAAGAGTCTTCTCCAACACCACAGTTCAAAAGCATCAATTCTTGGGCACTCAGCTTTCTTTACAGTCCAACTCTCACATCCATATGTGACTACTGGGAAAACCATAGTCTTAACTAGATGGATATTTGTTAACAAAATAATGTCTCTACTTTTTAATATGCTGTCTAGGTTGTTCAAAACTTTCCTTTCAAGGAGTAAGCATCTTTCAATTTCATGGCTGCAATCACCATCTGCAGTGATTTTGGAGCCCAGAAAAATAAAGTCAGCCACTGTTTCCCCATCTATTTGCCACGAAGTGATGGGAATGGATGCCATGATCTTAGTTTTCTGAATGTTGAGCTTTAAGCCAACATTTTCACTCTCCTCTTTCGCATTCATCAAGAGGCTCTTTAGTTCTTTTTCATTTTCTGCCATAAGGGTGATGTCATCTGCATATCTGAGGTTACTGATAGTTCTCCCAGCAATCGTGATTCCAGCTTGCGCTTCATCCAGCCCAGCGTTCCTCATGATGTACTCTGCATATAAGTTAAATAAGCAGGGTGACAATGTACAGCCTTGACATACTCCTCTTCCTATTTGGAATCAGTCTGTTGTTCCATGTTCAATTCTAACTGTTGCTTCCTGACCTGCATACAGGTTTCTCAAGAGGCAGGTCAGGTGGTCTGGTTTACTCATCTCTTTCAGAATTTTCCAGTTTATTATGATCCATACAGTCAAAGGCTTTGGGAAAGTCAATACAGCAGAAATAGATGGTTTTCTGGTACTCTCTTGCTTTTTCCATGATCCAGCAGATGTTGGCAATTTGATCTCTGGCTCCTCTGCCTTTTCTAAAACCAGATTGAACATCTGAAAGTTCACGGTTCTTGTATTGCTGAAGCCTGGCTTGGAGAATTTTGAGCATTACTTTGCTAGCCTGTGTAATGAGTGCAATTGTGAGGTAGTTTGAGCATTCTTTGGCATTGCGTTTTTTGAGGATTGGAATGAAAACTCACGTTTTCCATTACCATGGCCACCACTGAGTTTTCCAAATTTGCTGGCATATTGAGTGCAGCCCTTTCACATAGGAGGAAATATTTAGCAAGTTATTCATGAATAGTTAGAATCTCAGAAGTATCCACAGCACTGGGTACTGAACCAAGTAATACATGTAGTCCATAGGTATTTTGGGAAACCGTGGTGGCTCAAATGGTAAAGATACTGCCAAATAGCATCAGCAAGACTTCCATCATTGTCATCACATAACTGTTATTTTTTCTTTGTTCTTTTCTTGTAAATAGCTGATTTACATAGCTCTGCCAGAAAGTCAGATATTTGGATGCTGCAGCATATGGCAAGCCACTCCAGTACTGTTGCCTAGAAAATCCCATGGATGGAGGAGCCTGGTAGGCTGCAGTCCATGGGGTCGCTAAGGGTCCGACTCGACCGAGCGACTTCACTTTCACTTTTCACTATCACACATTGGAGAAGGAAATGGCAACCCACTCCAGTCTTCTTGCCTGGAGAATCCCAGGGACGGGAGAGCCTGGTGGGCTTCCGTCTGTGGGGTCACACAGAGTCGGACACGACTGAAGTGACTTAGCAGCAGCAGCAGCAGCAGCAGCATATGAAATACATATTTAATGTGGTTTTTTTTTGGTAATTAATTTATTTTTTATTGGAGGCAAATTATTTTACAATATTATATTGGTTGGTTTTGCCATACATTGATATGAATTCGCCCTGGGTTTACATAAGTTCCCCCTCCTCAACCCCCCTCCCACCTCCCTCCTCCCTTTATCCTCCCTCTGGGTCATCCCCGCACGCCAGCCCCGAGCATCCTATAACATGCATTGACCCTGAACTAGTGATTCGTTTCACATATGACAACATACGTGTTTCAATGCCATTCTCCCAAATCATCCCACCCTCACCCTCTCCCACAGAGTCCCATAGACTGTTCTATACATCTGTGTCTCTTTTGCTGTCTCGTATACAGGGTTATCATTTGCATCTTTCTAAATTCCATATATATGCGTTAGTATACTGTATTGGTGTTTTTCTTTCTGGCTTACTTCACTCTGTATAATAGGCTCCAGTTTCATCCACCTCATTAGAACTGATTCAAATGTATTCTTTTTAATAGCTGAATAATACTCCATTGTGTATATGTACCAAAGCTTTCTTATCCATTCGTCTGCAGATGGACATCTAGGTTGCTTCCATGTCCTGGCTATTATAAACAGTGCTGCAATGAACATTGGAGTACACGTGTCTCTTTCAATTCTGGTTTCCTTGGTATGTATGCCCAGGAGTGGGATTGAAAAATAAAATTTGAAGAGAGGATGAGTAAATTGGAACAAAGACTAGAAAATAATTCAGCGAAAAAGAAATGAGAATGGAAAACTAGAAAAAATTAACAAAGAATGTACATAATAGAAGTATAATATACATCCAATTAGAGTCTCAGAAATGAAGAAAAACATATAGTAGAAGCAATCTTTTGAGACATAATGGCTAATAATTTCTTAGAAATGTTGAAATACATGAATTAGTTATAGGGAGCATATTGTATATCAAGCATGATAAACTGAAAAACAAGGAAAGAAAAAAAAAAAAAGAAAATCCGTATATGTGCAACTACCAGAATGAAGCCATTTTCAAAAAATTTCTAAAAAATTGGTATCATGCAAATCAAGTTATCCAAACAAAGCGAAATGTCTTTGCGTCTTTGTTTTGAAATGTTTATATAAAATGATTACCCTTTAGTATTTAAATTAAAAAAATAAATATTAATCTACATTATTCCTAAATATATTTATCTTTTAGGATCAAAATGCCAAAATATTTATTGTACTGTCTGTCCAATAATTTTATCATTTTTAATGTGTTTTCAAGCACAATTATTACTTTACATTCAAAACAATCAAATTCATTGACAAAATGTATCAGCTACTACCCTGAACAGTGGTTCTATCCTACACTTTCTCTCATGGTTCCTCTTCTATTTGCTGATTTAAATTCTTTGTTGTTCAGTCACTAAGTCATGTCAAACTCTTTGTGATGCTATAGACTGCTCACGGTTGATTTCCTTTAGAATTGACTATTCTTTAGTAGTTTATTATTATTAATATTGAGGGCACTACATTATGTACTCATTATTGTACACATAAAGACCTTTTTCTTGTATTCTCAGTTGTAAATGAAAGCATAGCTAGATACTAAATTTTAGGTTGAGTCATTTATTTAACATGTTATTGGTAATACATTTTTATCTCCTTCCTGCTATTTTCCTTGATGAAGACTGACAGTAACTATTTACTTGTAAAATTTCTTTTATCCTCTGGTAGTTTCAGATGCTTTCTTTGACATTTTGAAATTTCACTGATTGTCTGCGTGTGGATTTATTTTTTACGTAGCCCATACTTGGAGAGTACTTTGCATCTGAATTCTCTTGTTTTTCCAAATTTTTAAAATTTCTCAGCAATGATTTCTTTTTTTTTAATATATGGGAAACCATTATTATTTTTTTTTAATCTGCTTACTTAACTTTTTTTTTTTTTTACTTTGCATTATTGTATTGGTTTTGCCATACATTGACATGAATCTGCCCCATGTGATTCACAGTAATTCTCTCTGTTCTCTTCATCAAGAACTGATATTAGATTACCATTGGGAATTCTTGATTTATCCTTGATTGTTCAAATGTTGCTTCTTGTTTTTATCTCATTGTCTTTTCTCTTCTGATCAGGTGTGATCCATTTTCTGACTTCCAGCTTATTTCTATCTCATTGTTTTCCTATATATGTATTTTTATTTTAGTATTTTTTAAATTTATGCATTTCAATTTTATAGATTTTTTTCATTTTTTATTTTTGTTTCATAATATGTTCTTTTAAAAGATAGCTATTCTATATTATTGATAAATCTACCAAATATTTTTAATATCTTATTTTAAACTCTTTTTTAGATAGAGCTGTTAAATGATTTTCATATGGAATGAATTTCTATTCTGATTATGGATTATGTTAACTTTCTTGGTGTTAAGTTTCCTCTTGCTTAAATTTACAGGTGTTTTTGTACCTGCTTTCTTATTCTTTTTCTGTCTCGATTACAACTTCTGGGTTAATATATAATAATATATAACTGTATAGTTATTTTGAAACCTACATCCAGACTCAAGGGTCATTTCTTATAATGTGTGGTTAACTAGATCAAGTTAGCAAGTTGGTGACTTAAATTTGCTTTTGATGTTAAAGATATACCCTTGCATGTTGTGTATATTACCATCCATTTGAAACTGTGTCAGTCCGATGGGTTAAAAACAATACCTCATTATTGTCATTTTATTTTCGATTTTTGTTTTTGGAGTATAACTAATTTATAATGTTGTTAGTTTGTGCTATACAGCAAAATGGGTTAGTTATAAATATACATATATATACTTTTTAAATATTTCTATTTCCATATGATTCATTACAGAGTATTGATTAGGGATCCCAAGCTAAAGAGTAGGTTCTTATTAGTTATCTATTTTATATATCAGTTCAGTTCAGTCGCACAGTCGTGTCCGACTCTCCGCGACCCCATGAATCACAGCACGCCAGGCCTCCCTGTCCATCACCAACTCCCAGAGTTCACTCAAACTCATGTCCACAGAGTCGGTGATGCGATCCAGCGATCTCACTCTTGTTCGTCCCCTTCTCCTCCTGCCCCCAACCTTTCCCAGCATCAGAGTCTTTTCCAGTGAGTCAACTCGTCGCATGAGGTGGCCAAAGTATTGCAGCTTCAGCTTTAGCATCAGTCCTTCCAATGAACACCCAGGATTGATCTCCCTTAGAATGGACTGGCTGGATCTCCTGGTGGTACAAGGGACTCTCAAGAGTCTTCTCCAACACCACAGTTCAAAAGCATCAATTCTTCGGCGATCAGCTTTCTTCACAGTTCAACTCTCACATCCATACATGACCACGGGAAAAACATAGCCTTGACTAGACGAACCTTGGTTAGCAAAGTAATGTCTCTGCTTTTCAATATATTATCAAGGTTGGTCATAACTTTCCTTCCAAGGAGTAAGCGTCTTTTAATTTCATGGCTGCAATCAGCATCTGCAGTGATTAAGGAGCCCCCCAAAATAAAGTCTGACACTGTTTCCACTGTTTCCCCATCTATTTCCCATGAAGTGATGGGACCAGATGCCATGATCTTTGTTTTCTGAATGCTGAGCTTCGAGCCAACCTTTTCACTCTCCTCTTTCACTTTCAACAAGAGGCTTTTGAGTTCCTCTTCACTTTCTGCCATAAGGGTAGTGTCATCTGCACATCTGAGATTATTGATATTTCTCCCAGCAATCTTGATTCCAGCTTCTGCTTCTTCCAGCCCAGGGTTCCTCATGATGTATTCTGCATATAAGTTAAATAAGCAACGTGACAATATACAGCCTTGACGCACTCCTTTTCCTATTTGGAACCATTCTGTTGTTCCATGTCCAGTTCTGACTGTTGCTTCCTGACCTGCATACAGGTTTCTCAAGAGGCAGGTCAGGTGGTCTGGTATTCCCATCACTGCATATAAGTTAAATAATCAAGGTGACAATATACAGCCTTGATGCACTCCTTTTCCTATTTGGAACCAGTCTGTTGTTCCACGTACAGTTCTGACTGTTGCTTCCTGACCTGCATACAGGTTTCTCAAGAGGCAGGTCAGGTGGTCTGGGATTCCCATCTCTTTCAGAATGTTCCACAGTTTATTGTGATCCACACAGTCAAAGGCTTTGGCATCGTCAGTGAAGCGGAAATAGATGTTTTTCTGGAACTCTCTTGCTTTCTCCATGATCCAGTGGATGTTGGCAATTTGATCTCTGGTGCCTCTGCCTTTTCTAAAACCTGCTTGAACATCTGGGAGTTCATGGTTCACATATTGCTGAAGCCTGGCTTGGAGAATTTTGAGCATGACTTTACTAGCGTGTGACATGAGTGCAATTGTGCAGTAGTTTGAGCATTCGTTGGCATTGCCTTTCTTTGGGATTGGAATGAAGACTGACCTTTTCCAGTCCTGTGGCCACTGCTGAGTTTTCCAAATTTGCTGGCATATTGAGTGCAGCACTTTCACAGCATCATCTTTCAAGATTTGAAATAGCTCAACTGGAATTCCATCACCTCCACTAGCTTTGTTCGTAGTGATGCTTTCTAAGGCCCACTTGACTTCACATTCCAAGATGTCTGGCTCTAGGTCAGTGATCACGTTATCATGACTATCTTGGTCATGAAGATCTTTTTTGTACAGTTCTTCTGTGTATTCTTGCCACCTCTTCTTAATATCTTCTGCTTCTGTTAGGTCCATACCATTTCTGTCCTTTATCGAGCCCATCTTTGCATGAAATGTTCCCTTGGAATCTCGAATTTTCTTGAAGAGATCTCTTGTTTTTCCTTTTCTGTTATTTTCCTCTATTTCTTTGCATTGATCATTGAGGAAGGCTTTCTTATCTCTCCTTGCTATTCTTTGGAACTCTGCATTCAGATGTTTATATCTTTCCTTTTCTCCTTTGCTTGTTGCTTTTCTTCTTTTCACAGCTATTTGTAAGGCCTCCTCAGACAGCCATTTTGCTTTTTTGCATTTCTTTTCCATGGGGATGGTCTTGATCCCTGTCTCCTTTACAATGTCACGAACCTCCGTCCAGAGTTCATCAGGCACTCCATCAGATTTAGTCCCTTAAATCTATTTCTCACTTCCACTGTATAATCATAAGGGATTTGATTTAGGTCATATCTGAATGGTCTAGTGGTTTTCCCAACTTTCTTCAATTTCAGTCTGAATTTGGCAATAAGAAGTTCATGATCTGAGCCAGAGTCAGCTCCTGGTCTTGTTTTTGCTAACTGTATACAGCTTCTCCATCTTTGGCTGCAAAGAATATAATCAATCTGATTTTGGTGTTGACCATCTGGTAATGTCCATGTGTAGAGTCTTCTCTTGTGTTGTTGGAAGAGGGTGTTTGCTATGACCAGTGTGTTCTCTTGACAAAACTCTACTAGCCTTTGCCCTGCTTCATTCCGTGCTCCAAGGCCAAATTTGCCTGTTACTCCAGGTGTTTCTTGACTTCCTACTTTAGCAGTCCAGTCCCCTATAATGAAAAGGACATCTTTTTTGGGTGTTAGTTCTAAAAGGTCTTGTAGGTCTTCATAGAACCGTTCAACTTCGGCTTCTTCAGCATTACTGGTTGGGGCATAGGCCTGGATTAATGTAATATTGAATGGTTTACCTTGGAAACGAACAGAAATTATTCTGTCATTTTTAAGATTGCATCCAAGTACTGCATTTCAGACTCTTTTGTTGACCATGATGGCTACTCCATTTCTTCTAAGGGATTCCTGCCCACAGTAGTAGATATAATGGTCATCTGAGTTAAATTCACACATTCCAGTCCATTTTAATTCGCTGACTCCTAGAATGTCTATGTTCACTCTTGCCATCTCCTGTTTGACCACTTCCACTTTGCCTTGATTCATGGACCTAACATCCCAGGTTCCTATGCAATATTGCTCTTTACAGCACCGGACCTTGCTTCTATCATCGGTCACATCCACAACTGGGTACTGGTTTTGCTTTTGCTACATCCCTTCATTCCTTCCAGAGTTACTTCTCCACTGATCTCCAGTAGCATACTGGGCACCTACCGACCTGGGTAATTCCTCAATCAGTATCCTATCTTTTTGCCCTTTGATACTGTTCATGGGGTTCTCAAGGCAAGTATACTGAAGTGGTTTGCCATTCCCTTCTCCAGTGGACCACATTTTATATATAGCAGTGTGTATATGTCAACCCCAACCTCCAATTTATCTTTCCTTACTTTTTTGCCTTCATAGCCATAAATTTGTTTTATATACCTAGCAATCAATTTCTGTTTTGTAAATAGGCTCATTGATAACATTTTTTTAGATTCTAGATGTAAGTGATATATGGCATTTTTTGTTCTCTTTCTGACTTACTTCATTCAATATGACAATCTCAAAGCCCATCCTTGAGTATGTGTGTGTGTGCATGCTCAGTCTCATCTGTTTGCAATCCCATGGGCTGTAGCCCCAAGGTTCCTCTGTACATGGAGTTTTCTAGGCAGGAATATTACAATGGGTTGTTATTGCCTACTCTCAGCGATTTTCCAGACCCAGGTACTAAACCCACATTTCTTGTGTCTCCTGCATTGGCAGGTGTATTCTTTACCACTGTGCCACCTGCATGCTCTCAGGGTCTATCCATGTTGCTGCAAATGGCTTTCTTCTGTTGTTTTTTATGAATGAATAATATTTCATTGTATGTATGTACCAAATCTTCTTAATCCATCCCTCTATTGATAGACATCTATGTTGCTTCCATTTCCTGGCTATTATACATAGTGCTGCAGTGAACATCCTTTCAAAGTAAAGTTTTCTCTGGCTATATGCCAAGAAGTGGGATTCCTGGATCATATGGTAATTCTATTTTTAGGTTTTTAAGGGACCTCTATATTGTTTTCTATACTGACTATTCTAATTTGATTATTTTATTTCTTTTTCTGCTCTGATTGCAGGATGTCCAAAACTATGTTGAATATAAGTGGTGAGAGTAAACATCCTTATCTAATTTTTGATCTTAGAAGAAATGCTTTTAGTGTTTTCCCATTGAGAAAGATATTTTATGTGGGTTTGTCATTGTATTTGCTCTATGTTCACTCTCTGGAAAGTTGTTTTTTTTTTTTTTATCATAAATGGGTGTTGGATTTTATTTAAAAAAATTCTGTATCTATTGGGATGATCATATGGTTTTTATTCTTCAGTTTGTTAACTTGGTAATCATATTGATTTATGTATGTATGTTGTAGAATGAGCTTTGAATGTCCCTTCCTCTGTAATTTTTTTTAATAGTTTGAGAATAATAGGTATTAACTCCTCTCTAAATGTTTGATAGAATTAACCTGGACTTTTGTCTGTTGGAAATTTTTTATTTTCTTCTTTTTAAACAATTTCGATTTCCCTAATTGTGATTGATCTGTTCATATTTTTTATTTCTTCCTGTTTCAGTATTGGAAGATTGTACTTTTCTAGAAATTTGTCCATTTCTTCTAGGTTGTTCATTTTATTGGCAAGTAGTTGCTAATAGTAGTCTCTTATGATACTTTGTATTTCTGTGGTTTCATTTATAGATTCTTTTTCATTTATACTTTTATTGATTTATCTCCCCCCCCTTTTAATTTCCTTGATGAGTTTAGCTAAAGGTTTACCAATTTTGCTCATCTTACAAAATCAGCTTTTTAGTTTAATTGGCCTTTATATTGTTTTATTCATCTCAATTATTTCTCCTCTGATTCTTATGATTTTGTTCCATTTCTGATTGCTTTAGGTGTAAGGATAGATTTTCCTTTTGTGATTTTTGTTTCCTGAGGTAAGCTTGTATGGCTATCAACTTTCCTATTAAAACTACTTTTGTTATGTCCCAAAGGTTTTAGATAGTTGTATTTTCATTTGTGCCTAGGTATTTTTTTCAGTCAGTTCAGTTGTGTCCAACTCTTTTCCACCCCATGGACTGCAGCACACCAAGCTTCTCTGTCCATCACCAACTCACGGAACTTGCTCAGACTCATGTCCATCGAGTCGGTGATGCCATGCAACCATCTCATCCACTTCGTCCCCTTCTCTTCCTGCCTTCAATCTTTCCCAGCACCAAGGACTTTTTCCAATAAGTCATTCTTCATATCAGGTGGCCTAAGGATTGGAGTTTCAGCTTCAGCATCAGTCCTTCTAATGAGTAAAAAGGACTGATTCTTTAGGATGGACAGGTGTGATATCCTGGCAGTCCAAGAGACTCTCAGGAGTCTTCTCTTATACCACAGTTCAAAAGCATCAATTCTTCAGTGCTCTGCTTTCTTTAGAGTCCAACTCTCATATCCATACATGACTACTGGAAAAACCATAGCTTTGACTAGATGGATCTTTGTTGGCAAATTAATGCTCTGCTTTTTAACATTCTGTCTAGGTTGGTTATAGCTTTTCTTCCAAGGAGCAAACGTCTTTTAATTTCATGGCTGTAGTCTCCATCTGCAGTGATTTGCAGCCCAAAATATAAAGTCTGTCATGGTTTCCATTGTTTCCCCATCTACTTGCCATGAAGTGATAGGACCAGATGCCACGATCTTAGTTTTTTGAATGTTGAGTTTTAAGTCAACTTTTCCACTCTCCTCTTTCACTTTCATCAAGAGGCTCTTTCTCTTCACTTTCTGCCATAAGGATGATGTTATCTGCATATCTGAGGTTAATTGATATTTCTCCTGGCAATCTTGATTCCAGCACGTGCTTCCTCCAGCCTGGCATTTCTCATGATGTACTCTGCAACTAAGTTAAATCAGCAGGGTGACGATATAGAGTCTTGAAGTACTCCTTTTCCAATTTGGAACCAGTCTGTTGTTCCATGTCTGGTTGTAACTGTTGCTACTTGACCTGCATACCGATTTCTCAGGAGGCTGGTGAAGTGGTCTGGTATTTCCATATCTTAAAAAATTTTCCACATTTTGTAGTGATCCACATAATCAAAGGGTTTGGCATAGTCAATAAAGTAGAAGTAGAAGTTTTCCTGGAACTCTCTTGCCTTTTCAATGATCCAACTGATGTTGGCAATTTGATCTCTGGTTCCTCTGCCTTTTCTAAATCCATCCTGAATATCTGGAATTTCATGGTTCATGTTTGTTAAAGCATGGCTTGGAGAATTTTGAGCATCACTTTGCTAGCGTGTGAGATGCATGCAATTGTGTGGTAGTTTGAACATTCTTTGTCGTTGCCTTTCTTTGGGATTAGAAGGAGAACTGACCTTTTCCAGTCCTGTGGTCACTGCTGAATTTCCATATTTGTATTTTTTTATTTCCTTTTTTAACATTTCCTTTTGTTTTTTATTTTCTTTTATATTTCTTTTTGCATTTTTATTTAAATATTTATATTTCTTCAGTGATCCATTAGTTGTTTGATAACATATTGTTTACCCTCCACATGTTTAGATTTTGCTGTTTTTTTCCTTGTTGATTTCTAATTTCATGATTTCAACTTCCTTAAATTTACCAAGGCTTGATTCATGACCCAAGATATGTTGTCTCCTGGAGAATGTTCCATGTGAACCTTTGAGGAAAGTGTATCCTGCTGCTTTCAGATAGCATGTCCTATGCTGCTGCTGCTGCTAAGTCACTTCAGTCGTGTCCGACTCTGTGTGACCCCATAGACAGAAGCCCACCAGGCTCCCCCGTCCCTGGGATTCTCCAGGCAAGAACACTGGAGTGGGTTGCCATTTCCTTCTCCAGTGTGTGAAAGTGGAAAGCGAAAAGTGAAAGTGAAGTCGCTCAGTCGTGTCCGACCCTTAGCGACCCCACGGACTGCAGCCTACCAGGCTCCTCCATCCATGGGATTTTCTAGGCAATAGTACTGGAGTGGCTTGCCATTGCCTTCTCCGAGCATGTCCTATAGATATTGATTAAGTCTATCTAGTCTAAGTCATCTGCAATTTGTGTTCCTTATGTTTCTGTCTGGATGATCTGTCTATTGATGAAAGTGAGTATTAAATTTCCCCACTATTATTGTGTTACTGTTGATTTCCCCTTTTATGACTGTTAGCATTTGCCTTATATATTAAAGTGCTCCTATGTTGGTTGCATATATGCTTACAGTTGTTATATTTTCTTCTTTGATTGATTTCTTTATCATTATGCATGTTCTTCCTTGTCCCTTAAAATAAGAGTCTTTATTTTAAAGTTGATTATGTCTGATATGAGTATTCCTGAGCCAGCTTTCTTTTTATTTCAATTTGCATGGGAGATCTTTTTTTTTATCCCTTCACTTTCAGTCCGTATGTTTCCCTAGGTCTGAAATGGTTCTGTCATAGACAGGCGATATATATATATATATGTTTTGTTTTTGTATCCATTTAGCCAGTCTGTCAGAGAAGGCAATGGCAAGCCACTCCAGTACTATTGCCTAGAAAATCCCATGGTTGGAGGAGCCTGGTAGGCTGCAGTCCGTGGGGTCACTGAGGGTCGGACATGACTGAGTGACTTCACTTTCACTTTTCACTTTCACACATTGGAGAAGGAAATGGCAACCCACTCCAGTGTTCTTGCCTCGAGAATCCCAGGGATGGGGGAGCCTGGTGGACTTCCGTCTATGGGGTCACACAGAGTCGGACACGACTGAAGCGACTTAGCAGCAGCAGCAGCCAGTCTGTGTCTCTTGGTAGGAACATTCAATCCATTTACATTCAGGGTAATTGTCTATATGTATAGATGCCGGCCCGGCGGCGCAGACGCGACGCGAGAGACGCCGGCCCCGGCGGCGCAGACGCGACGCGAGAGACGCCGGCCCCGGCGGCGCAGACGCGACGCGAGAGACGCCGGCCCCGGCGGCGCAGACGCGACGCGAGAGACGCCGGCCCCAGCGCAACGAACCACGCAAAGAGGTGCGGCCGTGAGGAGCTACCCCACGCCTGAGGCCAGGGCCGGCGGCCGAGAGGAGCTACCCCACGTCCAACAGGCGGTGGCTGCGCGGGCGCAGGAGGGCCGAGAGGAGCTACTCCGCATTCAAGGTCAGGAGGGGTGGCCTTGAGGAGATACCCCTCGTCCAAGGTAAGGTACAGCGGCTGCACTTTGCTGGAGCGACTGTGAAGAGATTTTCCACGACCAAGGTAAGAGAAACCCAAATAAGACGGTAGGTATTGCTAGGGGGCACCAGAGGGCAGACAAACTGAAATCATAATCACAGGAAACTAGCTGATCTAATCACATGGACCACAGCCAAATGTGGTCCCCTGGAGAAGGGAATGGCAAACCACTTCAGTATACTTGCCTTGAGAACCCCATGAACAGTAACAAAGGGCAAAATGATAGGATACTGAATGAGGAATTCCCCAGGTCGGTAGGTGCCCAGTATGCTACTGGAGATCAGTGGAGAAATAACTCTAGAAGGAATAAAGGGATGGAGCAAAAGCAAAACCAATACCCAGTTGTGGATGTGACCAATGATGGAAACAAGGTCCGGTGCTGTAAAGAGCAATATTGCATAGGAACCTGGAATGTTAGGTCCATGAATCAAGGCAAATTGGATGTGGTCAAACAGGAGATGGCAAGAGTGAACGTCGACATTCTAGGAATCAGTGAATTAAAATGGACTGGAATGGGTGAATTTAACTCGGATGACCATTATATCTACTACTGTGGGCAGGAATCCCTTAGAAGAAATGGAGTAGCCATCATGGTCAACAAAAGAGTCCGAAATGCAGTACTTGGATGCAATCTTAAAAATGACAGGATGATTTCTGTTCGTTTCCAAGGCAAACCATTCAATATTACAGTAATCCAGGCCTATGCCCCAACCAGTACTGCTGAAGAAGCCGAAGTTAATCGGTTCTATGAAGACCTACAAGACCTTTTAGAACTAACACCCAAAAAAGATGTCCTTTTCATTCTAGGGGACTGGAATGCAAAAGTAGGAAGTCAAGAAACACCTGGAGTAACTGGCAAATTTGGCCTTGGAGCACGGAATGAAGCAGGACAAAGGCTAATAGAGTTTTGTCAAGAGAATGCACTGGTCATAGCAAACACCCTCTTCCAACAACACAAGAGAAGACTCTACACATGGACATCACCAGATGGTCAACACCGAAATCAGATTGATTATATTCTTTGCAACCAAAGATGGAGAAGCTGTATACAGTTAGCGAAAACAAGACCAGGAGCTGACTGTGGCTCAGATCATGAACTCCTTATTGCGAAGTTCAGACTTAAATTGAAGAAAGTAGGGAAAACCACTAGACCATTCAGATATGACTTCAATCAAATCCCTTATGATTATGCAGTGGAAGTGAGAAATAGATTTAAGGGACTAGATCTGATTGATAGAGTGCCTGATGAACTCTGGACGGAGGTTCGTGACATTGTACAGGAGACAGGGACCAAGACCATCCCCATGGAAAAGAAATGCAAAAGAGCGAAATGGCTGTCTGAGGAGGCCTTACAAATAGCTGTAAAAAGAAGAGAGGCGAAAAGCAAAGGAGAAAAGGAAAGATATAAGCATCTGAATGCAGAGTTCCAAAGAATAGCAAGGAGAGATAAGAAAGCCTTCCTCAGTGATCAATGTAAATAAATAGAGGAAAACAACAGAATAGGAAAAACAAGAGACCTCTTCAAGAAAATTAGAGATTCCAAGGGAACTTTTCATGCAAAGATGGGCTCGATAAAGGACAGAAATGGTATGGACCTAACAGAAGCAGAAGATATTAAGAAGAGGTGGCAGGAATACACAGAAGAACTGTACAAAAAAGATCTTCCCGACCAAGATAGTCACGATAATGTGATCACTGACCTAGAGCCAGACATCTTGGAATGTGAAGTCAAGTGGGCCTTAGAAAGCATCACTACGAACAAAGCTAGTGGAGGTGATGGAATTCCAGTTGAGCTATTTCAAGTCTTGAAAGATGATGCTGTGAAAGTGCTGCACTCAATATGCCAGCAGATTTGGAAAACTCAGCAGTGGCCACAGGACTGGAAGAGGTCAGTCTTCATTCCAATCCCAAAGAAAGGCAATGCCAAAGAATGCTCAAACTACCGCACAATTGCACTCATCTCACACGCTAGTAAAGTCATGCTCAAAATTCTCCAAGCCAGGCTTCAGCAGTATGTAAACCGTGAACTCCCAGATGTTCAAGCAGGTTTTAGAAAAGGCAGAGGCACCAGAGATCAAATTGCCAACATCCGCTGGATCATGGAGAAAGCAAGAGAGTTCCAGAAAAACATCTATTTCTGCTTCATTGACTATGCCAAAGCCTTTGACTGTGTGGATCACAATAAACTGTGGAACATTCTGAAAGAGATGGGAATCCCAGACCACCTGACCTGCCTCTTGAGAAACCTGTATGCAGGTCAGGAAGCAACAGTTAGAACCGGTCATGGAACAACAGACTGGTTCCAAATAGGAAAAGGTGTACGTCAAGGTTGTATATTGTCACCTTGCTTATTTAACTTATATGCAGAGTACATCATGAGGAACGCTGGGCTGGAAGAAGCACAAGCTGGAATCAAGATTGCTGGGAGAAATATCAATAACCTTAGATATGCAGATGACACTACCCTTATGGCAGAAAGTGAAGAGGAACTCAAAAGCCTCTTGATGAAAGTGAAAGAGGAGAGTGAAAAGGTTGGCTTGAAGCTCAACATTCAGAAAACAAAGATCATGGCATCTGGTCCCATCACTTCATGGGAAATAGATGGAAAAACAATGGAAACAGTGTCAGACTTTGTTTTTTTGGGCTCCAAAATCACTGCAGATGCTGATTGCAGCCATGAAATTAAAAGACGCTTGCTCCTTGGCAGGAAAGTTATGACCAACCTTGATAGTATATTAAAAAGCAGAGACATTACTTTGCTGACCAAGGTCCGTCTAGTCAAGGCAATGGTTTTTCCCGTGGTCATGTATGGATGTGAGAGTTGGACTGTGAAGAAAGCTGATCGCCGAAGAATTGATGCTTTTGAACTGTGGTGTTGGAGAAGACTCTTGAGAGTCCCTTATACTGCAAGGAGATCCAACCAGTCCATTCTAAAGGAGATCAATCCTGGATGTTCATTAGAGGGACTGATGCTAAAGCTGAAACTCCAATACTTTGGCCACCTCATGAGACGAGTTGACTCACTGGAAAAGACTCTGATGCTGGGAAAGGTTGGGGGCGGGAGGAGAAGGGGACGACGGAGAATGAGATGGCTGGATGGCATCACCGACTCTGTGGACATGAGTTTGAGTGTACTCCGGGAGTTGGTGATGGACAGGGAGGCCTGGCGTGCTGTGATTCATGGGGTCGCGGAGAGTCGGACACGACTGAGCGACTGAACTGAACTGAATGTTCCTATTGCCATCCTCTTAATTGTTTTGGGTTTACTTTTGTAGGTCTTTTTTCTTCCCTTCCTCTTCTGTTCTTTTCCCTTGCAGTCTGATGACCATTTTTAGTATTGTGCTTGGGTTGATATTTTTATTTGTTTTTATGTATCTCTCATAGTTTTTGAGTTTGCTGCTTACACGAGGTTTTGATTTAGCAGTCTCTATATGTACAAATTTGTTTTAAGTGGTGGGTTTCTTTTCCACTCAGAAGCTCCTTTAGCATTTGTTGTAAGGCTAGTTTGGGGATACTGAATTATCTTAGCTTTTTCTTATCTTTTTGGTTTTAATATCTCCATCAAATATACATTAGAACCTTGCTGGGTAGAGAATTGTTGTGTGGAAGTTTTTGCCTTTCATCACTTGAAATATGTTGTGCCACTCCCTTCTGGTCTACAGATTTCCTGCTGATAAATAAATTGATAGCCTTATGGGGATTCTCTTGTGTGTTATTTACTGCTTTTCCCTTATTGCTTTTAGTACTTCTTCATGTTTAATTTTTATCAATTTAATTAATATGTGTCTCTCTGTGTTCCTCCTTGGGTTCATCCTGTATTGGATTCTCTGCACTTTCTGGACTTTCTCATGTTTCCTTCCTCATGTTGGTGTAGTTTTTGCTAGAAAATCTTCCACTTCCATTATTTTCTGAAGTCCCTTTCTCTTTCTCTTTTCCCTCTGAGAACACCTATAATGTGGATGTTGGTATATTTAATATTGTCCAAGTGGTCTCTGGGTTTCCCTGGTGGCTCAACTGGTAAAGAATCCACCTGCAATGCAGGAGACTTGGGTTCAATCCCTGGGTTGGGAAGATCACCTGGAGAAGGGAAAGGCCACCCACTCCAATATTCTGGGCTGGAGAATTCCTTGCACTGTATAGTACGTGGGATCACAAAGAGTCAGGCACGACTGAGAGACTTTTTCTTTTTTTTTTTTTAAGAGGTCTCTGAGACTGTCCTCATTATTTTTTCATTCTTTTTTCTTCTGTGACAGGGATTTCCACCACTCTGTCTTCCAGCTCACTTATTTGTTGTTCTGCCTCAGTTATTCTCCTATCAATTTCTTCCACTGTATTTTTCATTTCACTTATTGTATTATTCATCTTTGTTCTTTAAATCTTGTAGCTCATTATTAAACATTTCTGTATCTTCTCAATTTGTGCCTCCACTTTCTCTCTCTCTCTCTCTCTTTTTAATTGGTGGTTGAGATTTTGGATCATCTTTACTCTGATTTTTATTTTCAGATAGATTGACTCTCTCCTCTTTATTTAGTTGTTCCTGTTTGGTTTTTATCTTGTTCCTTCATTTGCAACATATTTCTCTGTCATCTCAGTTTGTCCAACTTTCTATGTTTATAGTGTCCTTTTACAGGCTGCAGGATCATTGTTCCTCTTGCTTCTAGTATCTGTCCCTCAGTGGGTGAGTTTGATATGGGGTCTTGTGTAGGCTTCCTAGTGGGAGTGTTGGCTGCTCTCTCTTGGATGGAGCTGGGTCTTGCCCCTCTGATGGGCAATCTATGTCAAAGGGTGTGTTTTGAGGTGGCTATGAGCTCAGTACAATTTAAGGCACACTGTTTTCTGATGGGTGGGGTGGTGTTCCTATCTTGGGGTCTGTTTGGTCTGAGGCTTTCCAAATCTGGAGCCTACAGGGTATTGGGTGGTGCTGGTTCTTGGTGCCAAAGTGTGAACCTCCAGGAGATCTCACTCGATCAGTATTCCCTGGGGCTTCTGCTACCAGTGTTCCCACCCTCACAGTTAGTGACAGTCAACCTTCATTTCCCCAGAGGACCTTCTATGACTCCTATGTAGGTGTCGCCCAGGTTCCTATGGAGGTTCTGTTTTATACTGGGTTCCTATGCACATGAGATATTGTGTGCATCCTCCAAGAGTGGAGTCTCTGTTTCCCCCAGTTCTGTGGTGCTCTGGCACCCAGGTCCTGGTTGCTGTTAAGGCCAAATGCTCTCAGAGTCATGCTGCCTGATGCCATACCCTCAGACTGTCTTGAAGCACTGTTTTATGTGATAATGTCCCTTTGTAACTTGTGTGGGTTTAATGTTTTGTGGTCTAAGTGTTGGTTTCAGTATAGATGTCTGCCACCTCTTTCCTCTGTGATGTTCACCATTATTAGGAGGTGTGACTGATGTTGTGGTGACCAGAGCTCTCACTAGAAATTGACCAGGGACTCTCTGTTACTCTGCAGTTGTCACTGCTCTGTCAGAGTTGGGGTCTGCTTCCCAGTCATTGGAGTAGAGGCCCCCAAGTCTGTTTCTTAGCTGTGTTTCTGATCTTTGGTGCAAGGTAAGTTGAGTTGGAATACTCCCACTGGGAGGAAACCACTGAATATTCCTCCTCTGAAGCTGTTCAGCTATGGGTGTGCTCTGTTGTGTCACCTTTCACTCGTTGTACAAGCTCTCATATTTACCGTTGTTGGCTCTGTTCTTGGCCCTACTGTAACTGTGGGTATGCTAGCAATTGGCCCTCATATCTCTCAGATATTGTTTTCACCAGGCCACCAGCATAAATTCACTGAAGTCAGGTCCTAGGATTGCAGTAATCATAGATCTGGTCCCTCTGTAGGTACTAAGGGGAAAGCTCTGACTCGAGCCTGGCCCAACCCCCACGTGTATGTGTCCACAAAGTCCATAGCTGCTAACTCTGGGTCCATCTTGACTGAAGGAGCACTTGTCCATTCAGATGTTCTGTAGGCACTGAGTTTCCGAGGCTGGTGATTGGGGTGTCAATTTGTGGTTTACACAGCTGTGAGGAGATTTTTGGCTTTTTTCCTCAGTTGTACTCTACCTGGAGCTCAGCTGTGGTTTAAGTCTCACTTCTCCATGTGAGCCTACCCAGAGGTGTCAGCTCCCAAGGCCACCCTGGAGTACACAAGTCTGCTTTGGTGAGAATGGGCAAAGATGCAGTACTGCGGCTGAAGTCACAGGAGCCCTGGCAGTGATGGGCACATGGGGGAGCAGTGATCATGGGTACAAGAAAGCTGGCCCAAGGGAGGCCCTTCCTATTGGCACCTGGCCGTGGGCATGAGAGAGCCAGCCCTGACAGGGGCCCTTCCTATTGCTCTGGGAGACAGGGCTTGCATGTGGGGAGAGAGGGTGCAATGGCTGCTCCCCCTTTCTTTGCATTTAACCATGGCATTTTGCTTTTATGGCAGTCTGAGTTTCCTCCACAAGTATTCCCAGTTATAGATTTCCTCACTTCTATCCATCTTCATAGCAGTCCTCACCCCAGGTTTAATCTCCAAACCCTGTGTATCAGCACCCAGAATCTGTCCTCACCAGAGAGACACACATCAGTCTGGAATGCACAGAGTTGTGGTATGGACCATCTGTGTAGGTCTTGCACTATCCTGCCTGCCATAGACCAATTGCCACACCTTCTGATAGCCCCCAAAGCTCCCCTTCTGTCCCAACCAATCTCCTTGCTGGTGAAGGGTCTTCCCTGGATGTGGGACTCTCTCCTGTTCTTCAGCTTTCCACACAGGGATGCTGTTCCTGTCCTGTTTCCTCTTCTCTTCTATTCCCCTTCTTTCTTTCATCCTGCCTGGTTACCTTACACAGTGATCTTTCTTATCCTTGTAGATATCAAGGCCCTCTGCTAGTGTTCAGATGATACTCTGTGGGAATTATTCCACTTGTAGATGTATTCTTGATGCAATCTTGATCCACATTTACTTAATCCTCTATCGTCTTGATGCTGATTTCAGCATTTCTCATTCTTGGTGAAGTTAAGCAACTTTATATGCATTTATTACCCAAATTGGCTTCCCAGGTGGCTCTAGTGGTAAAGAACCCATCTGCCAATGCAGGAGACATGACAGAAGTGGGTTTGATTTTGGGTTGGGAAGATTCCTGGGAGAAGGGCGTGGCAACCCACTCCAGTATTCATATCTGGAGAATCCTGTGGACAGAGGAACATGGCGGGCTATGGTCCATAGGGTCACGAAGAGTCAGACACAACTGAAGTGGCTTAGTACAAAGTGCTCCTATGCTAATTTCATGTTGTTTGTTTCTCTAAAACGTTCTATTCTTAACTTTAGCTTTATGTAGCAGTTATCAGTACCACTTTTGCCCTAAGCAACTATATGTTTTAGGATTCATTGTTGTTGTTTTTTAGTTGATAAGTTGTGTCTGACTATTTGCAAACCCATGGACTGTTGCCTGCCATGGGATTTCCTAGACAAGAATACTGGAGTGGATTGCCATTTTCATTTTCAGGGGCTATTTCCCACACAAGGCTTAAACCAATATCTCCTGCATTGGCAAGAAGATTCTTTACCACTGAGTGACCAGGAAGGTCATTATGTTTCAGAATAGCCATCACTGTATACCTGTAGAAGATTCCAACCTGCAAGATCAATTAAAGCTTTCCCAGTACCAATGTTAAAGAAACCCCAGGGTTTTAAATTGAAGACAATGCATGGGAATAAGAAATATCAAATATCAAAACACAGTGAACATTTACAGTAATTAAATATCATGGTACTGGTGAAAGAATAACCAGAAAGTTAAATGGAAGAAAATAGAAAATCCAGCAGAGATTACATACACATAATTATACATACAAATAAATATGCACACACCCCAAAAAGGACTGTTACAAATTAGTGAGGAAGAAAGAATATTTCAATAAATTAAAAATGAAATTAGCATCCCTAAATTTTACTTCCATTTATGGTAACAAAATATATTTCACAGGTATTTTTAAAATTCCATGTAAAAACCATATAATAAATAAGAAAAATATGTTTGTAAACATACCTATTAACTTAGGGAAAGGAAGTCTTTTTTAGTAAAGCTCAAAGATAGAACCCATGATAAAAACTATTGAAAGATTTAAATAAAAACAAAATATCATTGGTCATCAAAATTCACTCTTGTTTATATTTAATATGGCATCTGGGTAACAAGTTCTTATTTCAATCTCTTCCAATTTTATGGAAGACATGGATCATAAATTTTTACAAAATGGAAACCTATTCATCAGAAAATTGAATTATTTAATGTAGGCAGCTCCAACATAGTCTGTTAAAAATACTTTAGAAATAATGTAATTCTAAACTAAGCTTGTCAATTACAAAATTAGTGTACATTAAAATACATGTGTATACAAATATATAAATTCTATAATATAAATACAAGTAAATATAATGTATACAAATATATAAAAATAATAGATTTAATACACCTTAATTTGGTTCACTGAATAACAAAATTAATATATAATTTATAGTTTACAAATATTTAAATACATGTGAGCAGAAAACTAAGATCATGGCATCCAGTCCCATCACTTCATGGGAAATAGAAGGGGAATCAGTGGAAACGGTGTCAGATTTTGTTTTTTTGGGCTCCAAAATCACTGCAGATGGTGATTGCAGCCATGAAATTAAAAGATGCTCACTCCTTGGAAGGAAATTTATGATCAACATAGACAGCATATTTGAAAGCAGTCCAGGTTCAATGCATGATACAGGATGCTCAGGGCTGGTGTACTGGGATGAACCAGAGGGATGGGATGGGGAGGGAGGTAGAAAGAGGGTTCAAGATGGGGAACACATGTACACCCGGGGTAGATTCATGTCAATGCATGGCAAAACCAATACAATAATGTAAAGTAATTAGCCTCCAATTAAAATAAATAAATTTTAAAAAAAATTTAAAAAAAGACACACACAAAAAAAGCAGAGACATTACTTTGCCAGCAAAGGTCTGTCTAGTCAAGTCTATGGTTTTTCCAGGGGTCATGTATGGATATGAGAGTTAGATTATAAAGAAAGTTGAGTGCAGAAGAAGTGATGCTTTTAAACTGTGGTGTTGGAGAAGACTCTTGAGAGTCCCTTGGACTGCAGGGAGATCCAACCAGTCCATTCTAAAGAAGATCAGTCCTGGGTGGTCATTGGAAGGACTGATGCTAAAGCTGAAACTCCAATACTTTGGCCACATCATGCGAAGAGTCGACTCATTGGAAAAGACCCTGATGCTGGGAGGGATTGGGGGAAGGAGGAGAAGGGGACAACAGAGGATGAGATGGCTGGATGGCATCACCTACTCGATGCACATGAGTCTGGGGAAACTCCGGGAGTTGGTGATGGACAGTGAGCCTTGGTGCGCTGCAATTCATGGGGTCACAAAGAGTCAGACATGACTGAACAACTGAACTGAACTGAACTGAGCTGTTTGAATGCCTCTTTCCTAAACTGTTAAATACCACATCACTAAAACTACAAAAGTTTATTCAATAACATGAAAGAAATCTTAAAGAGATGGTCTGGTTTTCCATTCCTCTAATGGAAAGATATAAAATTAAAAATTTCCTCCCCAAATTATTGTATGTGCTTAAAGACAGAGAATGAGATGGTTGGATGGCATCACCGACTCGATGGACATGAGTTTGAGTGAACTCCAGGAGTTGGTGATGGACAGGGAGGCCTGGCGTGCTGTGATTCATGGGGTTGCAGAGAATCGGACACGACTGAGCGACTGAACTGAGCTGAACTGAATGTAGTTGAAATCAGATTTTTTAAAACTGTTGTTACTCTTATTGAGCAGATAAAACAATTCTGAGGTTTATTTGAAGGAATATAAACAAGAATAACCATGAAAAATTTTTCTCAAAAGAAAATTCGTTCAATATTTATGTATTATTCAAGCAGATAAACATCTCCAAATATGACACAAAAGGCACAAACCATAAAAGAGAATAATTATAGATGTGGCCATGCAAATATTAGACTTCTGTATGTAAAAATTACTGTGAAAAAAAAATTGGTTTTCCACTACAAGGTGAGAATTCAATAGAATTTTTATGGTAATTTTTACATTTCATGTTAGCCAAACTGATATGACGATAACTCTTTTATGGGGAAATAGCCATTTTCAGGCATTGATAGCCATGGGCAGGCAACCCACTCCAGTACTCTTGCCTGGAAAATCCCATGGGCAGAGGAGCCTGGTAGGCTGCAGTCCATGGGGTGACTAAGAGCCAGACTTGACTGAGCGACTTCACTTTCACTTTTCACTTTCATGCGTTGGAGAAGGAAATGGCAACCCACTCCAGTGTTCTTGCCTGGAGAAACCCAGGGACGGGGGAGCCTGGTGGGCTGCCATCTGTGGGGTCACACAGAGTCGGACATGACTGAAGTGACTTAACAGCACCGGCAGCAGCCATAGGCAAGTTAGTACCAACTGCTGAAGAATTTGCGAATAGTGATATGGTCACTTGGCAATTTCACTTTTAGAAATTATCCTAAAAATTATAAAAAAACAAAAAACCTAGATATAGGCAAAAGTTAGACTGAGATATTTTTACCCTTTTACTATCATTTAAAAAAATTAAGGTGAAAATCATGGCATATTTCTAAAATAAGATACCACAGTAATAATAAAACATTATTTGGTGTTTTCCTTTCTGGCTGACTTCACTCTGTATAATAGGCTCCAGTTTCATCCACCTCATTAGAACTGATTCAAATGTATTCTTTTAAATTGCTGAGTAATACTACATTGTGTAAATGTATCACAGCTTTCTTATCCATTCGTCTGCAGATGGACATCTAGGTTGCTTCCATGTCCTGGCTATTATAAACAGTGCTACGATGAACATTGGAGTACATGTGTCTCTTTCAATTCTGGTTTCCTTGGTGTGTAGGCCCAGGAGTGCAATTGGGTCGTATGGCAGTTCTATTTCCAGTTTTTTAAGGAATCTCCACACTGTTCTCCATAGTGGTTGTACTAGTTTGCATTCCCACCAACCGTGTAAGAGGGTTCCCTTTTCTCCACACCCTCTCCAGCATTTATTGCTTGTAGACTTGTATAGCAGCCATTCTGACTGGTGTGATATGGTATCTCATTGTGGTTTTGATTTGCATTTCTCTGATTATGAGTGATGTTGAGTGTCTTTTCATGTGTTTGTTAGCCATCTTTATGTCTTCTTTGGAGAAATGTCTGTTTAGTTCTTTGGCCCATTTTTTGATTGGGTCGTTTATTTTTCTGGAATTGAGCTGCAGGAGTTGCTTGTATATTTTTGAGATTAATTCTTCGTCTGTTGTTTTGTTTGCTATTATTTTCTCCCATTCCAAAGGCTGTCTTTTCACCTTGCTTATAGTTTCCTTTGCTGTGCAGAAGCTTTTAATTTTAATTAGTTCCTATTTGTTTATTTTTGCTTTTATTTCCAATATTCTGGGAGGTGGGTCTTGGAGGATCCTTCTGTGATTTATGTCAGAGAGTGTTTTGCGTATGTTCTCCTCTAGGAGTTTTCTAGTTTCTGGTCTTACATTTAGATCTTTAATCCATTTTGAATTTATTTTTGTTTATGGTGTTAGGGAGTGTTCTGCTGCTGCTGCTAAGTCACTTCAGTCGTGTCCGACTCTGTGCGACCCCACAGACAGCAGCCCACCAGGCTCCCCCATCCCTGGGATTCTCCAGGCAAGAATACTGGAGTGACTTGCCATTTCCTCCTCCAATGCATGAAAATGAAAAGTGAAAGCGAAGTAGCTCTAGTTTCATTCTTTCACAAGTGGTTGACCAGTTTTCCCAGTACCACTTGTTGAAGAGATTGTCTTTTCTCCATTGAATATTCTAGCCTCCCTTGTCAAAGATAAGGTATCCATAGGTACATGGATTTATCAGTATACTAATGCATATACATGGAATTTAGAAAGATGATAACAATAACCCTGTATAGGAGACAGCAAAAGAGACACAGATGTATAGAACAGTCTTTTGGACTCTTTTGGAGAGGTCAAGGGTGGGATGATTTGGGAGAATGGCATTGAAACATGTATATTATCATATGTGAAATGAATCGCCAGTCCAAGTTTGATGCATGATACAGAATGCTCGGGGCTGGTGTACTGGGATGAACCAGAGGGATGGAATGGGGAGGGAGGTGGGAGGGGGGGTTCAAGATGCGGAACATATGTACACCCAGGGCAGATTCATGTCAATGTATGGCAAACCCAACACAATAATGTAAAGTAATTAGCCTCCAATTAAAATAAGTAAATTTTTTTAAAAAGTTATTGTGTGAAAGATTTTTCACAATATTTTGTTTAATGATATATTGTTAGCAATGTTATAATTGTTCTTAGGAAAAATATTTTATAATATAAAATATGGAGATGCTTCAAAGTGTTTAAAAGCAGTCACTTTTGGAGATTAGTCTATTTTATTATCTAATAAATTACATTTGTTTAATAATTTTTATTTGAAATATAACATTAAACTGAGAACTTCATAGATAGTAAGAACTTATTTAGATAATTTTCACAATTGATAACCTCATATAAAACCAGTAACCAGTCAAGTAACATAATATTAATAGAGATCAAGAAGCTATAATTGTGCTGACTCCCAGTGCAAAACTCTATTAGCCTTTGATCAGCTTCATTCTGTACTGCAAGGCCAAAATTGCCTGTTACTTC
Organism: Moschus berezovskii; assembly: GCF_049115385.1. Classification (NCBI taxonomy): domain Eukaryota; kingdom Metazoa; phylum Chordata; class Mammalia; order Artiodactyla; family Moschidae; genus Moschus; species Moschus berezovskii. The sequence continues at coordinate 91,471,308 of NC_142464.1, forward strand.
ACGTGTTTCTTGACTTCCTACTTTTGCATTCCAGTCCCCTATAATGAAAAGGACATCTTCTTTGGGTGTTAGTTCTAAAAGGTCTTGTAAGTCTTCATAGAACCATTCAACTTCAGCTTCTTCAGCATTACTTGTTGGGGCATAGGCTTGGATTACCATCATATTGAATGGTTTGCCTTGGAAACAAATAGAGATAATTCTGTCCTTTAGGAGATTGCATCCAAGTACTGCATTTTGGACTCTTTTGTTGACTATGATTACTACTCCATGTCTTCTAAGGGATTCCTGTCCACATTAGTAGATATAATGGTCATCTGAGTTAAATCCACCCATTCCAGTCCATTTAGTTTGCTGATTCCTAGAATGTTGACATTCACTCTTGCATGTCCTGTTTGACTGATTCCAATTTGCCTTGATTCATGGACCTCACATTCCAGGTTTCCAGGTTCCTATGCAATATTTCTATTTACAGATCGGACCTTGTTTCTATCACCAATCACATCTACAGCTCAGTGTTGTTTTTGCTTTGGCTCCATCTCTTCATTCTTTCTGGAGTTATTTCTCCACTGATCTCCAGTAGCATATTGGGCATCTACCGACCTGGGGAGTTAATCTTTCAGTGTCCTATATTTTTGCCTTTTCATACTGTTCATGGGGTTCTCAAATCAAAAATACTGAAGTGGTTTGCATTACCTTGTCCAAAGGACCACATTCTGTCTGACCTCTCCACCATGACCCATCTATCTTGGGTGGCCTCACATGGCACGGCTTAGTTTCATTGAGTTAGACAAGACTGTGGTCCATGTGATCAGATTAGCTAGTTTTCTGTGATTGTGGTTTCAGTCCACCTGCCCTCTAATGCCCTCTCTTAGTGCCTACCATCTTACTTGGGTTTCTCTTGGACGTGGGGTGTCTCTTCACAGCAGCTCCGGCAAAGCACAGCCACTGCAAAATAAACTGTGGAAAATTCTGAAAGAGATAGGAATACCAGACCACCTGACCTGCCTCTTGAGAAACCTGTATGCAGGTCAGGAAGCAACAGTCAGAACTGGACATGGAACAGACTGGTTCCAAATAGGAAAAGGAGTACGTCAAGGTTGTATATTGTCACCCTGCTTATTTAACTTATAGGCAGAGTACATCATGAGGAATGCTGGGCTGGAAGAAGCACAAGCTGGAATCAAGAGTGCCGGGAGAAATATGAATAACCTCAGATATGCAGATGACACCACCCTTATGGCAAAAAGTGAAGAGGAACTCAAAAGCCTCTTGATGAAAGTGAAAGAGGAGAGTGAAAAGGTTGGCTTGAATCTCAACATTCAGAAAAAGAAGATCATGGCATCTGGTCCCATCACTTCATGGGAAATAGATGGGGAAACAGTGGAAACAGTGTCAGACTCTATTTTTTTGGGCTCCAAAATCACTGCAGATGCTGATTGCAGCCATGAAATTAAAAGATGCTTACTCCTTGGAAGGAAATTTATGACCAACCTAGATAGCATATTAAAAAGCAGAGACATTACTTTGCCAACCAAGTTCCATCTAGTCAAGGCTATGGTTTTTCCTGTGGTCATGTATGGATGTGAAAGTTGGACTGTGAAGAAAGCTGATCACCAAAGAATTGATGCTTTTGAACTGTGGTGCTGGAGAAGATTCTTGAGCGTCCCTTGGACTGCAAGGAGATCCAACCAGTCCATTCTAAAGGAGATCAATCCTGGGTGTTCACTGGAAGGACTGATGCTAAAGCTGAAACTCCAATACTTTGGCCACCTCATGCGACGAGTTGACTCACTGGAAAAGAGTCTGATGCTGGGAGGGATTGGGGGTGGGAAGAGACAGGGATGACAGAGAATGAGATGTCTGGATGGCATCACCGACTCGATGGACATGAGTTTGAGTGAACTCTGGGAGTTGGTGATGGACAGGGAGGCCTGGCGTACTGTGATTCATGGGGTCGCAAAGAGTCGGATATCACTGAGCGACTGAACCAAACTGAACTGCATGATGGCATCTTTTCATATCTTATTTGCCATCTGTATAGTTTCTTGGTGGAATGTCTTTCAGGTCTTTACCCCTTTAATGGAGTTGCTCATTTTCTTATTGTTGAGTTTTAAAAGTTCTTTGTTTGGACAAAAATCCTTTATCAGATCTGTCCTTGGCAGATATTTCTTACCAGTCTACCATTCTTCTTGTACTCTTTATACTGTCTTTTGCAAAGCAGAGGTTTATCATTTTAATAAGTTCAGTTTTTCAATTCTTTGTTTCATAGATCATGTCTTTGATGTTGTATCTAAAAAATCATCATCATAACCAAGGTGATCTAGAATTTCCTCTATTATTTGTAGAAATTTTATAGTTTTGGAATTTACATTTTAGGTATCATCCTTTTTGAGTTAACTTTGTGAAAGGTGTAAGGTCTTTGTCTAGATTCAGTTTTTGCTTGTGGACATCTCCTTTTCCAGCACCACTTGTAGAAAGACTGTTTTCTCCATTATATTATCTCATCTTTGTTGGAAATCACCTTATTTTATTTAGGTGGATCTATTGAATTTGATGTGTTTTTATTTCTAGTATATGATAAAGAATACATATTTCAGAGCATTGTATTTTGATTACTGCTATACAAACAAAACGTTTTGGTGAGTAATTTTATCAGTCCCATTTATTTCTAATAGTTTTGCATGATTTGAGGATTTTTATACAATTGTGTCATGTATGAATAGAGCTGGTTAGTTTCCTTTTCAAAACTTATTCTGTTTATAACTTTTTCTTACTGTATTGCTTTGACTTCTGCTACACTCTTCAATAGAAGTTGTGATGATAGACATAAGTCTCTTATTTCAAATAAAAGATATATTGTTATAATTAATCTCTAAGTATAATGCAAATTGCATATTAGTATCATTATACCAAGGAAGTTGATAATGAGTTATCTTATAGTCTCAGATTGATAAATGGTTCTATAATGGAGGGGTATTTCATTAAATACTTTGTTCTAATCTCTCAGACTGAGATGATTTTTTTTCATTTTTTCTTTAAATGCAATGAATTTTTTTGATGAATTTCTAAATATTTATCTTTGCATTCATAGAACAAATCTGTTTGGTTATATTATATTATCAATTTTATACATCCGTGGATAATATATGATAATTTCAAAGTTTTTTGTAATGTGTGCATAATTATCCTGTAAAGTTCTTTTACACCACTGATAGGTTTTGGTGTCTAGTTTATGCTTGCCTAGTATAAAACTGTTAGGATTTCCCTCATTTTCTATTTGCTTAAAGAATTTGTCTAAAGTTAAAGCTACATTTTAGAATAAATGTTCAATGAAGTTTAAGGGTAGTGCTATCTGGTCCTGGAGATTTTTTGAAGGGAAGATATTTAATCCTAGGTTTAGTTTCTTTAATATAAATTGTATTACTGATACTTTATATGTCTACTATCATCTAAGTTAAAATTTTCTGCCCCAAAATGTGTGCATTTTAGATAAACTGTCAATTTTGTTGGCAAAAGTCTCTAATATGATTATCTTCACTGCCTTAATATCTGAAAAATTTATATTGATATACCGATTTTCCAATTGATATTAATAGTGTTTTCTCATATTCCTTCCTGATCTGCCTAACTATTAATTTATGACAATCATTATTTTCTCCTTGGAACCAACTTTATTATTTTAATTGTCTTTATTATATGTTTGTTTTCTGTTTCATTGACCATTGATAGTATCTGTATTATTTTCTTTCAGTTAATTTCTTTAGATAGGATGTAATTGTCTAGTCAAGGCTATGGTTTTTCTCGTGGTCATGTATGGATGTGAGAGTTGGACTGTGAAGAAAGCTGAGCGCTGAAGAATTGATGCTTTTGAACTGTGGTGCTGGAGAAGACTCTTGAGAGTCCCTTGAACTTCAAGGAGATCCAACCAGTCCATTCTAGAGGAGATCAATCCTGGGTGTTCATTGGAAGGACTGATGCTAAAGGTGAAACTCCAATACTTTGGCCACCTCATGCGACAAGTTGACTCACTGGAAAAGAGTCTGATGCTAGGAGGGATTGGGGGTGGGAGGAGACGGGGACGACAGAGAATGAGATGGCTGGATGGCATCACCGACTCGATGGACATGAGTTTGAGTGAACTCCGGGAGTTGGTGATGGACAGGGAGGTCTGGCGTGCTGTGATTCATGGGGTTGCAAAGAGTCGGACACGACTGAGCAACTGAACTGAACTGAATTTCCTTTTTGCTAATTTCTAGCTTCTGATAAAGGAATTTTGATCACACATTTTCTGAATAATCAATGTAAATTTTTACTTGATTTATAGGTAATTTATAAGCACCTTGTTTGATTTCTTGTTCTCTTACTGTTATTTTCTAGCTTAAGTCCACAGTGTCATCTTTTGTATGGTGGTATGCATCTAACTAATTATGGAAATGTTCTGTTTATCTGAAAAACGTGTATTCTCACATACTTTTTTTTTTATTTAGAGAGATCCACTATCCAGAGACATAATGCAGTCCATCTCAGCAAGTGAGTGAGGCCTCACATACACCTTTAAATGGGGTAAAATATTCCATATATATAAATCATACTTATATATATATAACAATTATATCATTTGTTAATCATGTATCTAAATCCACTATCATTGCTGATATTTTTTATTAGCAGTTGAGGAAGGTCTGTTAGTTTCACGTTATAAATATGGACTACTCAAGTCTACATTTAGTCAACTTTGGCCCTACATACTGTGAAGTATGACTGTTTGACAAAAAGAAATTTAGGATTCATATTTTCATGTTGGATTGACAGCTTAATTATGATGATACCTTTGTCTTCATCTCTAAAGTTTATAGCCTTAAAATGTTTGAGTAGCATAGCTATATGATCTTTCATTTTATATAGTTTTTTGTTTTATACTGTGGACTTCCCTCATAGCTCTTGGTAAAGAATCTGCCTGCAATGCAGGAGACCCTGGTTTGATTCCTGGGTCCGGAAGATCCTCTGGAGAAGGGATAGGTTACCCACTCCAGTATTCTTGGGCTTCCCTTGTGGCTCAGTTGGTAAAGACTCCGCTTGCAATGGGGGAGACCTGGATTCGATCCCTGGATTGGGAAAATCCCCTGGAGAAGGGAATGGCTACCCACTCGAGTATTCTGGCCTGGAGAATTCCATGGACTAAGTCCATGGGGTCGCAAAGAGTCAGACATGACTGAGTGACTTTCATTTTCACTTTCACTTGTTTTCATACTATAACATTTCTTTTATATATCTTATTTAGATTTAATACCTTTTGTTTCCTATTTAAAATATTACCATATATTAGCTTGTTCCTTATACATTTAACTTAAAGATTTAAGTTATCATTCCTGATTTATCACAGTCTTACACAAATGATTGTTAACCACTTTGTTAGTAATATCGGACTAGTTCACTTTTCTATTACGACAGTAATGATAAAACCTAAGAGTACTTTGTACACTACTATGTATTTCACCTTTGCCTTTTATTGCCATACTGCTTAATTCTGCATGCATTTGAAGCCCCCCAAATATGTTAATTAATTTGACCCTATAATCTTAATATACCTACCTTGAAGATGTTGATTCTTCTATCTGCTCAGATTTGCTGTTGATGCATTCTAAACAATCATTCATTCTAGTTACTACATTTTAATGTACAGTATTTCTGTTCTTTAAGAAATAATATCTGCATCATTATTGATATTCTTTATTGATGAGAAAACATTCTTATACTTCTCCTTAATTCTTTTAACTTGGTTTTCAGTAGTTATTTAAATATTTTAAATAGTTAATGTAAAGTCTTTTTCAAGTCCAACATTTATGCTTCCTCAGGGACATTTCTTATTGACTGCTTTATTTTTTGTTGTGTATGGGTCATCAATTCAGTTCAATTGCTCAGTCGTGTTCAACTCTTTGCAACCCCATGGACTGTAGCACACCAGGCCTCCCTATCCATTGCCAACTCCTGGAGTTTACTCAAATTCATTTCCATTGAGTTGGTAATGCCATCCAACCATCACACCCTCTGTCCTCCCCTTCTCCTCCTGCCTACAGTCTTTCCCAGCATCAGGGTCTTTTAAAATGAGTCAGTTATTTGGATCAGATGACCAAAGGATTAGAATTTCAGCTTCGGCAGCATTCCTTTCAATAAATATTCAGGACTGATTTCCTTCAGTATGGACTGGTGGGATCTCCTTGCAGTCCAAGGGACTCTCAAGAGTCTTCTCCAACACCACAGTTCAAAAGCATCAATTCTCTCAGCTTTCTTTATAGTCCAGCTCTAACATCCATACATGACAACTGGAAAAACCATAGCTTTGACTAGATGGACCTTTCTTGGCAAGGTAATGTCTCTGAATGTCTTTGAACACCACAGTTCAAAAGCATCAATTCTCTCAGCTTTCTTTATAGTCTCAGCTTTATTTGAACACCACAGTTCAAAAGCATCAATTCTCTCAGCTTTCTTTATAGTCCAGCTCTCACATCCATACATGACAACTAGAAAAACCATAGCTTTGACTAGACAGACTTTTCTTGGCAAGGTATTGTCTCTGCTTTTTAATATGGACATTTTAACAATATTCTTTCACTCCATGAACACAGATGACCTTTCCATTTATATTTTTTTTCCTTCAACTTCCTTCACAAATGTCTGATTTTCATAGTATAGGTTACACCTATTTTTGCCTTCTTGGTTAAATTTATTCCTATGAAAGTAACAAGTGTGACTATTTTCTTATTTTTTCTTTGCGAATTTATTATCATTTTATAGAAATACAACAGAATTTTTTGTGTATTGATTTTGTATCATGAAATTTTACTGAATTTGTCAGTTGGTTCTAATGATTTTTTTGGTGGAGGCATCAGAGTTTTCTCCATGTAATATTATGTAATATATGCAACATCATGTTATCTACAAATAAGGTGATTTCATTTCCTTCTTTCCAGCTGGATTATTTTTATTCCTTTTCTTGTCTAATTTCTTTGGCTAGGACTTCCAATATTATATTGAATAAAAGTGGTGAAAGTAGGCTTCCTTGTCTTCTTAGTGATCTCGGAAGAAAACCTTTCAGCTTTTCACTATTAAAAATAATGTTTGCTGTGAGCTTGTCATATTTGGCTTTTATTATGTTTGATATAGTGGCTCTATACCCACTTGTTTTTTACATACCCACTTTTTTGAGAATTTTATCATGAAGGAATGTTGAATTTTGCCAAATGTTTTACTGTATCTATAAAAATGATCATATATTTTTATCTTCATTTTTAATGTGGTTTACCACATTGATGTTCATATTTTGAACTACCCTTATATATCTGAAATAAATTTTACTTGATCATAGTATATAATCGGAGAAGGCAATGGCAAGCCACTCCAGTACTATTGCCTAGAAAATCCCATGGATGGAGGAGCCTGGTAGGCTGCAGTCCGTGGGGTCGCTAAGGGTCGGACACGACTGAGCGACTTCACTTTTCACTTTCACACATTGGAGAAGGAAATGGCAACCCACTCCAGTGTTCTTGCCTGGAGAATCCCAGGGATGGGGGAGCCTGGTGGGCTTCCGCCTATGGGGTCACACAGAGTCGGACACGACTGAAGTGACTTAGCAGTAGCAGTAACATAGTATATAATGGTTTAATGTGCTTGAATTTAGTTTGCTAATATTCTGTTGAAGTGTATGCATCCATGTTCATTGGGGATATTGGCCAGTAATTTTTTTTTTCCTTTGTGGCTATATTGTCTGGATTTGGTATCACAGCAGTACTGGCTTCATAAAACAAGTTTGGAAATATTCCCTTTTTTTTAATTTTATTTTTTTGAAGAACTTGAGAAGGACTTTTCTTCATACCCTTTATATGTTTAATAGAATTCACCAGTGAAGACTTTTGGCCCTGGACTTTTGTTTGTTGGGAGGTTTTTTTGAAGAAATTTTAAAAGACAGTAGCTAATATTCTAAATATTATAATTAACTAGACATCAAGAGATTATGCCAAGCAAGAGTGGAAACAATAGAACCTAAATTACATGATTTTTTTACTAAGTTCTATAGTTATAGTGACTTATTTTGCTAGTGACAGGTAATATTAAAAAATAAGTAACTATTTATCTGGTTTATTATTATTATCAGTATAATTATTTATAATTATTATTAAAATTAGGAATGAGTAACATAGATTGTCAGGGATGGAAGATATGAGGAATGCTAGCAAGAGATTAGTTGATACTGACTTTTGTGGATTTCTGTGTGTAAAAATATTAAAATGAATTCAGATGATGATAAGCATGTTGGGGGAAATGTATTGGAATTAGAAAGAGAAGTCAAGGACTTGGGAATTTATATTAGAAGAAAATGAAACTGAAAAACAGAAGTAAAATAAAAATGGATGGAATACAGTGCAGAGGAGTCCATGGTAATCATTAATACTCTCAGAATTCTATGAATTAATAGGCATAACTGGGGAATTGCCTATAGTGAATTATTCCCCAATGTTTAATCAGGTAAAGAATATGTCTGCAATGCAGGAGACACAGAAGATTTATGTTCGACCCCTGGGTTAGGAAGATTCCCTGGTGGAGGAAATGGCAACTCACTCCAGTATTCTTGTATGGAGAATTCCATGGACAGAGATATCTGGCAGTTTACAGTTCATAGCATAACAAAGAGTCAGACACTACTGAGCACATGGCACAAACATAGTAGCAAAAATCATGTAGCTTAGGTATATATAGATTATAGGTAACTAAATTACAGAAATAGATTTTATAGAGCAAACATCTACTAAAATAATGCATACTGAGATAGGATTAGAAACAGATAAGCAGTTATGAACTCTAAGAAAATGAATAAAAGGTTTATAAACTCAATGGGTAGGGGAAACTTGCCTCCAAGTTTCCTGCAAGAGTCTTGGTTTGTGCCTAATATTTTTAAAAGATTTATTTATTTTGTCTGTGATGAGTGTTCATTGCTGCGTGCAGCAGCATGTGTGGACTACTGTTCATTGCAGTGTGTGAGCCTTTCCTTGGGGTGGCTTCTCATTGCAGAATACAGGCTCTAGGTGCATGGGATTTAGTAGTTGCAACACATTGGTTCAGTAATTGAGGCTCCTGGGCTCAGTTGTTCCACAGCATGTGGGATCTTCTTGGCCTAGTGTTCAAACCAGTATCTCTTGCATTGCAAGGTGGATTCTTAACCACTGGACCACCAGGGAAACCCTGTGCTTGATTTTTTAATAGCATTCCTTTTTCATCTCAAAATTGGTTTAGGTGATAAATTTTCTAGTCACACTAAATCTGGGTGTCAATTACCATAATGAAAATTCTCATTAGACAAAAGACAAAGGTTATTATCACAGAATCACTGAATGCTATTTCTCTTTTAACTATCTTTTTTCTCATGAAAAGGAGTCTCCACTTTGCTTGTTATGGAAAGAACCCAGAGAATTTCTAAGGCCAGGTTAGAATCTTCTGCACTATTCTATATCTCTGTAGAATTGAAAGGTGATTGAATATGTGGGAATATACATTACTAGTGTATAATGTTACTAGTAATTATTTTAAATCATTAATCTTTCATTAATATCTTAACATTAACTGTACACATAAAGTAGAATACTTAAAACATAATTTGTGACAAATTAACTAGTCAAATAGTCCAATACTGTTTTCCTTTTTGTCTGATAGATACAAATTTTCTATGCATATAGGGAGGAGCATATTTATAGACTTGTGGCAAAAAGCCAGATATAAGATGGCAGGGATACAGAAGTTGTTTAACTTCTATCCTTCACTTGAAGTTACCTGGAGATTTCCTACAATAATCTCACTGTCATTCTCTTCATCTTGGTCAACAATGACTTTCACTCTGTCCACACAATCTCAAGTCTCCTGGGAGAAGTAAAGAACAGGGCTTGACAATGATTAACTACATAGAATCTCTATATGGAACAACTGGACCGAGGTGTCTATGATATATGCTCATGGTCTGTTTAAAAGATGAATGAATAAACAAATGGATAGGAAATAAAGTGTGGTAAGAATTGTCTTAAGGCAGAAGCTACAGAGGACAAACTGGCATAAGACAGTTAAATTCATTAAAAATGGTTTAAAAAAGGATAATGATCAATGAAAAAACATTTATATGAATGTATATGCTTTTCTGCTACCAAGTGTTTGTGGGAAATGTGAAATAATTTGCTAATTATAAAAGATATCTGGAGATTATTATTTCCTTCAGTGAAACATTAGCCATTGGTAGAGTTTTTTCTCCTCAGATGTTATGAGATTCTGAAACAAAAGCACATAATACATTACATATATGTGTATACATACACACTTATGTATTCATCTATTATATATATATTTATGCATTTATTCATTTAAATTGCTCTTAGTGTTATTAATGAACAAATTTTGCTCAACAAAAATGTAGGTAAGATACTTTATTAGAAAACTTCTAAAAAATTGAAACTATAGTTAAAAGTATATTTTTAATAATGTGCTGATAAAAAATGCATCTAGCCTTCAGAATTCCAGCTTGTGCTTCTTCCAGCCCAGTGTTCCTCATGATGTACTCTGCATATAAGTTAAATAAGCAAGGTGACAATATACAGCCTTGACGTACTCCTTTTCCTATTTGGAACCAGTCCGTCTAGTCAAGGCTATGGTTTTTCCAGTGGTCAAGTATGGATGTGAGAGTTGGACCGTGAAGAAAGCTGATCGCCGAAGAATTGATGCTTTTGAACTGTGGTGCTGGAGAAGATTCTTGAGAGTCCCTTGGACTGCAAGGAGATCCAACCAGTACATTCTAAAGATCAATCCTGGGTGTTCATTGGAAGGACTGATGCTAAAGCTGAAACTCCAATACTTTGGCCACCTCATGCATCGAGTTGACTCACTGGAAGATACTCTGATGTTGGGAAGGATTGGGGGCAGGAGGAGAAGGGGATGACAGAGAATGAGATGGCTGGATGGCATCACCTACTTGATGGACATGAGTTTGAGTGAACTCCGGGAGTTGGTGATGGACAGGGAGGCCTGGCGTGCTGTGATTCATGGGGTCGCGGAGACTCGGACACGACTGAGTGACTGAACTGAACTGAACTGAAAGAAAAGTGAATGTATTGGTACAATATTAATCTGGAGATATTGCAAAGCAGAGAGGTAGTTAAATATAGAGACATAACTTAAACAAGGTATATTTTTAAGGAAACATTTTAAAATATAGAACAGGAAAAGAGGACACATACATATTATTTCAGGAAACCACACAGTATTTTCCTAATGTTTATCTTTCTTCTTTTCCTCTAGTGTTCAGTTCAGTTCAGTTCAGGGACCTTATATAGATCACAAGAGGAAGTCGTGAATCTTTTTTGGCAAAAAAGAGCAAATCATAATGTAAACGTTCCAGAAATCCTCTAAGGGAACAAGTCAGGCTTCTTCTGAATGCATATGGAAGTACCTTTTAGAGAGTAAATGAAAATGGGAAGAAGAAAGACAAGATCTTACATGTAGTATTGGCTAAAATCTCATTCCATAGACTGCATTTTCAGTTTTCCCAGAAGAAGCTATTATTCATTTCAAGCTCAAATATATTGCTCAAAATTATAAGATTTTCTGGCAATTTTTATTAAAAATTCAGGTGTCTAGCTATAATAAACAGATACTGAAGCATCTTAAAGAATATATATACTAGGAATTCCAAATACCCTTAAAATTATGTATGTTGATCACTTTCTTGGATTTAACATATTTTAAACATCACTACCAGAAAAAAAGAATTATTCCTGTTTTATAAATTTCTTACTATCATGTAGAATATGACTCATCAATTTTCTTTGACATATTTAAAAGAAAATTTTCTAATTTGTCAAGTACCTAGAGAGGGTAGGTTCTTTACTAATCCAACTTTTCTTCTTATGGTGCAAATAATATTAATTCAGTTTCTTTGGATGTGAATTCATTTTGTTCACTTTTATGAAGTCTGAATTTGTATACTTTAATGAACAAATACTCTTTACCAGAACATGTGGGAAAAGACCGCTTACAGAAAAGCTAGGAATTATTTAGAAGTACAATTTTCAAATTTTATCAAAAATAAATCTGAATAGCCTTTAAAATATTATCTGTCAATGGACCACTGAAATAAAAGCAAACTTATTTAAAGCAAATTAGTTTGGAGAGATTGAGGCCTCAAATTTTAATTGAATGTAAATGGTGCATTCAGAATGCAAGGCCTCATCATTTGCATAATCTTTAAAAAAGATAAAAAGATGTCCCACTATATAGGAAATGGCACATTAAAAAGCTGTGTATAGCGTAGTTATATCAGTAAACCAGTATTATGTGTGTGTGTTAGCAGACCAACTTAGTGAATGAGTTGTATTATAATCGTGATGCTTATCATACATAATTACTGAGCAAGAGCTATATTATATGGCACAGACAAGCATGGATCTATAGTTCTAGATTTATTTCCTTTTAGGTTCCTAAGCAGAGCTTGTTATGTACAAACCAGCTGAAGCAGATGGACTACTCTCCAGAGTACAATAGACAATAGAACATTGTAGATTTTTATAGAGGAGAAAGTTTCCTCTAGCAAAACGACAGAAATTCAGGCAGCTACAGACAAAAAAATCCCACAACTGACCTGTATACTTGTCAAACTTAAAATCTAATTGTGCTGTGCTCAGTTGTGCCCTACTCTCTGAGACCCAATGGACTATAGCTCTCCAGGCTCCTCTGTCCACGGGATTTTCCAGGCAAGAATACTGCAGTGAGTTGCCAATTCATACTCCAGGATATCTTCCCAACCCAGGCATCCAACTCATGTCTCTCCTGCTTCTCCAGAATTGGCAGGTGGATGTTTTACCACTAGTGCCACCTAGGAAACCCTTAAAATTTAATTGATAAATATTAATTATGACAAGAAAGGCAATGCCAAAGAATGCCAAAGAATGCTCAAACTACCGCACAGTTGCACTCATCTCACACGCTAGTAAAGTCATGCTCATAATTCTCCAAGCCAGGCTTCAGCAATATGTGAACCGTGAACTCCCAGATGTTCAAGCAGGTTTTAGAAAAGGCAGAGGAACCAGAGATCAAATTGCCAACATCCGCTGGATCATGGAGAAAGCAACAGAGTTCCAGAAAAACATCTATTTCTGCTTCATTGACTATGCCAAAGCCTTTGACTGTGTGGATCACAATAAACTGTGGAAAATTCTGAAAGTGATGGGAATACCAGACCACCTGACGTGCCTCTTGAGAAACCTGTATGCAGGTCAGGAAACAACAGTGAGAACTGGACATGGAACAACAGTCTGGATCCAAGTAGGAAAAGGAGTACGTCAAGCTTATATATTGTCACCCTGCTTATTTAACTTACATGCAGAGTACATCATGAGGAACGCTGGGCTGGAAGAAGCACAAGCTGGAATCAAGATTGCTGGGAGAAATATCAATCACCTCAGATATGCAGATGACACCACCCTTATGGCAGAAAGTGAAGAGGAACTCAAAGGCCTCTTGATGAAAGTGAAAGAGGAGAGTGAAAAGGTTGGCTTGAAGCTCAACATTCAGAAAATGAAGATCATGGCATCTGGTCCCATCACTTCATGGGAAATAGATGGGGAAAGAGTGAAAACAGTGTCAGACTTTATTTTTGGGGGCTCCAAAATCACTGCAGATGCTGATTGCAGCCAGGAAATTAAAAGACGCTTACTCCTTGGAAGGAAAGTTATGACCAACCTAGACAGTACATTAAAAAGTAGAAACATTACTTTGCCAACCAAGGTCCGTCTAGTCAAGGCTATGGTTTTTTCAGTTGTCAGGTATGGATGAGAGAGTTGGACTGTGAAGAAAGCTGATCGCCAAAGAATTGATGCTTTTGAACTGTGGTGCTGGAGAAGACTCTTCAGAGTCCCTTGGACTGCAAGGAGATCCAATCTGTCCATTCTAAAGGAGATCAGTCCTGGGTGTTCATTGGAAGGACTGATGCTGAAGCTGAAACTGAAATACTTTGGCCACCTCATGCGACAAGTTGACTCACTGGAAAAGACTCTGATGCTGGGAAGGATTGGGGGAGGGAGGAGAAGGTTATGACAGAGAATGAGATGGCTGGATGGCATCACCGACTCGATGAACATGAGTCTGAGTGAACTCCGGGAGTTGGTGATGGACAGGGAGGCCTGGCGTGCTGTGATTCATGGGGTCTCAAAGAGTCGGACACGACTGAGTGACTGAACTGAACTGACTGAATTCTGACAAACAGGACACTCGGGGTGGGGAGAGAGACAGAGAGAGAGATTCTTCTTGTTTAAATATGAGCATAAACCTATCTGTGTTGAGTAAAAGTTGAAAGCACAGACTTTAAAGCTTCTTTTCAGTAGATATATAACTTTGGACACATTTGTTCACCTCTCTTCCATTTCCACTTCCAAGACATGGAGATGAAAACTGTTCTACCTGAAGGATTGCCATGATGTTTAAATGTGATGAGGATTAAATAGTAAACTCCATGCAGTTGTTGGCTGTAATTATTATCCTGATTTTATAGATGAGGAAAGCTGAGTTTAATTGCCCTGCCCAACATCACCCATCTAGTGAGTGACAGAGTGAAAGTGAGTGAAAGACATTTTCACTTTCAGAGTGAAAGACAATAAGTACCTTAGTTACCTGTTACTGTAGAACAAGGCACACTAACATTTAGAGGCTTAAAACATGAACAGTGTATTATTTCTCATGATTCTCCTAGGTGACCAGTTGGTTCTTTTCTTGTTTGACTTGGGCTCGCTTTGCAATTGTGTGTCCCTGATGGGTCAGCTGAACACTAGGCTCAGTTAGAACAGCTCAGATAGGAGAACTTTTGTTCCCAATATTTGTCCAGGTTTCGTTCAGGGTTTCAAGATGAAAGCTAATAGTCTACAAAGACTTTTAACACACTTCTAGTTGACTCACCTTGCTGATATCACATTGACTAAATCAAATAGCATAGGTAAGTAAGCTCACAGACAGTATGGGAGAGGACTACCCATATGTTGACATGGAAGGTGTGATTTATTGAAGAGCATAAAGGAAACAGTTTTTCACATCTGTGGATTTAAAGGAAATGGCAAACGACTCCAGAATTCTTGCCTGGGATATCCCATGGACAGAGGAGTCTGGCAGGCTATAGTCCAAGGGATGGCAAAGAGTCAGACATCACTTATCAACTTAACATCCATTGATTTTTCCTTATGTGCTCTTTTATTTATTGACTTCAGTTAAGAAAATTTTCAAAATACAGACTAATCATTTATAAATATTATTATAATAGAAACCCTCCATGAATTTGTGTGTGTGTGTCCATGCTCACACAGAAATTCCTTCATGAAGGGTACTGATGAAAATTCTTGAAATTGACTGTCTCCATGATGCAAAATTTAATTGAAAATATTTGGATAAATAACTTTTCAAAAGTTTATGGCAAACAAAGTAGTAAGAATAATAAAACTGTTAAAGTAGGAATTTATTCAGAAAACAGGTACATGGGTGTCGAATCTTGCCTGTGCCAGTAACCTGCTGATTTATTACCTACTAATGGGTATTCAGTGACATGAGTGTGTAAGGCAATGAGTGTTAATAGGTATCATATTGACTGTTTTACTCATCTGGAAATATAGTTTTGAAATAGCATATGTATTTTAATAGAATATGACTATGATAAATCATGTACATCTGTCTCCAGTGAATTCACTTTTGTGTAATACTCATTTGTACCATCGCTACATTAAACAAAGTTTTAGTTCCCTATTCTCTAAAATTCAGATAATATATATAATACCATTTCTTTCTGTTTTTAGAACTGCAGTTGGTGTACATCGAGAATCTGCCATAGTGCTCGGCACTTAATAAACTAAATGAACCTAACAATTACTCCTTCTTTGTTTTGCTCCTTCCCTCCCTCGCCACTCTTCCCCTACCCATATTGTTAAAAATAGGTAGAAATTAGGCAAGCGTTTATTTTTTTAAAAAATATTTTTCTTATGTGCAAATTATTTATACCCAGTAGAATGCTTTTAACTATTTTGACCAGATTCTGTTTTGGTGTGCCCGACTGATGCTAAAGCTGAAACTGCAATACTTTGGCCATCTCATGCGACAAATTGACTTACTGGAAAAGACTCTGATGCTGGGAAAGGTTGGGGGAGGGAGGAGAAGGGGATGAGAGAGAATGAGATGGCTGGATGGCATCACCAACTCGGACATGAGTTTGAGTGAACTCCGGGAGTTGGTGATGGACAGGGAGGCCTGGCATGCTGTGATTCATGGGGTCGCAAAGAGTCGGACACGACTGAGCAACTGAACTGAACTGAACTGAATCTGATGCTAAAGTTGAAACTCCAATACTTTGGCCACCTCATGCGACGAGTTGACTCACTGGAAAAGAGTCTGATGCTAGGAAGGATTGGGGGTGGGAGGAGATGGGGACGACAGAGAATGAGATGGCTGGATGGCATCACCGACTCGATGGACATGAGTTTGAGTGAACTCCGGGAGTTGGTGATGGACAGGGAGGCCTGGCGTGCTGTGATTCATGGGGTCGCAAAGAGTCGGACACGACTGAGAGACTGAACTGAACTGAACTGAATCTCCCTAGGAATGTGTTACACTTTTAAATTCTTAGGGCTTTATTATCATGAAGGCAAACATTAAAGTACTTACTCCAAGTACTCACAGAGCAGTTCTATCTAGCTATATCACATGCAGTCATTTATCTGATTCTCATAATTATAACTCCTAAAAGACTTTGAGGATGTAATATATTTCATGCCATAGCAAAGTATTAGGATATAGTAATAGTATAATATTAGCTTTATATTTCACATATACCTTCATTTATTCCATATCTCCCTGTTTAGTAACCATTATTATATGTTGACAGGGTTTTCAATAATATTTACATATATTAAAATACACAAATGAGTTTTTTTTTTTTTTTTGCAATACGGTGGCTTTTATTATTTTCAGTTTTGTGTAACCATTATCAACAATCTGATTTTAGAATATATTTATGCCCCCTTGAGTGGCCCCATTAATCAGTAGAAGTCACTTCTAAATTTTCCCTAAAATCTCTCTTCCCCACATATATTGGCAATCACCAATATAATTTTTGTCTCTATTGTTAAAAGATAAACTGACATGTATTAAAATTTTCAAGAGTTTATTTGAGCACGCAACAATTAGATTTCGGCATCACCAAACAAAAGTTGTTAGGAGCATTCCTACCAACAGGAGGTAAGAGACATGTTCTTAGAAGATACTGAAGCAGCAGAACTAAATTATTTTATTTCATGGTTTAAACAGTTGCTTTATTTGGAAAGCCAAGTTGGCTCTTAGTGATTGGTGATTAAGTTTCATTTTCTTGGATTCCAATACATTGACTCTGACTTAGGGTGTGTTTTGCTTATGTATTGTGATAAAGGCATTACAGTCACCCCCCTGACTAATAGCCTCCTTGTTTAATTTATCTCTACAGATTTCCCTAATTTTCAGTTCAGTTCACTTCAGGCACTCAGTCATGTCCAACTCTTTGCAACCCCATGGACTGCAGCATGCCAGGCCTCCCTGTCCATCACCAATTCCCGGAGTCTACCCAAACTCATGTCTATTGAGTCAGTGATGCCATCCAACCATCTCATCCTCTGTTGTCCTCTTCTCCTCCTGCCCTCAACTTTCCCAGCATCAGGGTTTTTCCGATGAGTCAGCTCTTTGCATCAGGTGGCCAAAGTATTGGAGTTTCAACTTCAATATCAGTCCTTCCAGTGAACACCCAGGACTGATCTCCTTTAGGATGGACTGGTTGGATCTCCTTGCAGTCCAAGGGACTCTCAAAAGTCTTATCCAACACCAGTTTAAAAGCATCAATTCTTTGGTGCTCAGCTTTCTTTACAGTCCAACTCTCCCATCCATACATGACTACTGGAAAAACCATAGCCTTAACTAGACAGACATTTGTTGGCAATGTAATGTCTCTGCTTTTTTATTTTTTTTTTGCTTTATTTGGGCATATATAAATAGGATCATTAATTTGTGGTACTTTGGAGTATTTTTCACTTAGCATAGCATTTCTGATCCATTTGTGCTATATTATATATGATAAATTCATTCCTTTTATTGCTGAATAATATTGCATTGCCCAAAGTGTTCATTTTGTTTATCCATTCATTAACTGGTGGACATTTAGCACCTCTGTGAACTATGAGTTTATTGTGGCATGTGCACGTTTTCATTTCTACTGAGTGTATACCTAGGAGTGGAATTGCTTGGACACATAGTAACTCTTAACATTTTAACAAATAGTCAAAATGTTTTCCAAGGTAGCTGTACCATTTTACATTCCCACCAGCAGTATATAATGTTCTAGTTTCTCTACATTTGTACCAACATTTGTCCTTCAGTTCAGTTCAGTTCAGTCGCTCAGTCGTGTCCGACTCTCCGCGACCCCATGAACCACAGCACGCCAGGCCTCCCTGTCCATCACCAACTCCCGGAGTTCACTCAAACTTATGTCCACAGAGTCGGTGATGCCATCCAGCCATCTCATTCTCCGTCGTCCCCTTCTCCTCCCGCCCCCAACCTTTCCCAGCATCAGAGTCTTTTCCAGTGAGTCAACTCGTCGCATGAGGTGGCCAAAGTATTGCAGTTTCAGCTTTAGCATCAGTTACCTGTCTTTTTATTTACAGTCATCCTTGTGGATAAAGTAGTATCTCATTACTGTGTTGATTTTCATTTTACTGATGACTAAGAATATTGATCATCTTTTCATGTGTTTATTTACCTTTTGCATATTTTCTCTGGAAAAATATCTATTTAAATACTTTGTCCATTAAAATGAGCTTTTATCTTTTTATTTGTTGAATAAGACTTCCTTATATATTTTCTGGAGACTAGACCCTCAGATACCTGATTTGCAAGTATTTTCTTCAATTATGTGGGTTACTTGTGTTTGTTCTCATTCAGATTGGAGGTCTTCTAGGTACAAAAGTCTTTATTAGAATCCAACTTATTTTTCTCTGCTTCCTAGTTTTTTTTTTGGGGGGGTGTAGTATCTAACAAATCATTGCTAAATCCAATTTTACAAAGATTTACTCATATGATTTCTTTTAAAAATAGAGCTCTAACTATTACAGTTAGTTCTGTGATCAGTTGTAACTTAATGTTTTGTGTGTGATCTGAAGTTGAGGTCCAACTTAAATCTTGTGCATATAAATATCCAGGTCTCACAGCTCAATATTTTGAAATACTCTTCTTTTTTCCCCCCTTCATTAATCTGAGCATCTTTGTCAGAATCAATTGACTATATATATATTTATAAGGAATTTATTTCCTGATTGCTGATTGCTTTCTATTATCTATTTATCTGGGCTTCCCAGGTGATGCTGGTGGTAAAGAATCCTCCTGCCAGTGCATGAGATTCAAGAGACGTAAGTTCGATCCCTCGGTGGAGAAGATCCCCTGGAGGAGGAAATGACAAACGACTCCAGTATTTTTGCCTTGAAAATTCCATGGACAGAGAAGCCTGTTGGGCTACAGTCCACAGGGTCACAAAAAGTCGGACATGACTCAACACGCTTGCGCCTGTTTATCTATTTATCCGTCTATCTTTCTTCATGCCAGTACAACACAGTACTGATTAGTGGAATGTAACTTTGTAGGAAGTTGAAGTTGAGAATCATGAGCGTCCAACTTTGCTCTTTCTTTTGAGTTTTTTTTTTTTTTAAATATATTTATTGCTTATATCAAGTGCAGGTTAAAATCCAGACAGCCTCCAAAAATGAACCCTTATGGTAAAGGATTTCTCAGTCTGGTCAGGTGAAATATTACACTTACCATGTATGAACACAGTGGAAAATGTACCAGTTCTTAAGAAGCATTCAAGTCTTTACTTAGGGGGTGGGCAGTGTGGGCAGTGCCCTGGGGTGCTGGGGGGGACCAAACACCACACTTCTCTGTGGGTGTTGAGTCACGCACACCGTCTGGGTGAGGAGTCTGTGACAGACCAACTCTGTGACTCACGCAACACTGTCAGCTGCTAGGGCCGAAGCTTGCGGAGCAGAATTAGTTACTTATAGGGCATTCTGCTGAAGAAACAGTGTCCAGCCAACAAAAGTGCCAACCAGAATGACTGACACAAACCCCATCTTAGTGAGAATAGGTTGCCAATATAACCACCTTTTCCTCTTGCGCTCGGTCTCACTCAGCCTCTGCTTCATCTGCTGCACCTTCTGGGGGTGCTGGCCTTCCTGTCCTCCCGGAGGCGCTTGCGCAGAGCACTCTCGCTGTTCTCCTCCAGAGTTTCCTGTGTTTTAGAGGACAGACTTATCTGTCTCCTGTTAGTTTTTCCTCTTCTAGGCCTATCCTGTTCCCATTGTATTTTTCAGTCATTATTTTGGTTGGCGAATGATCAAAAACAGGACATATGTCTTCCTTAGAAAGTTCTTTCCAACGTTTCTGTATACTTGAATCTCCCTTTATAAACTTCGCTCCTTCTATTATAGTCATGTAGGAAAATCTGAGCTGATCCGGCGTCTGACTCAGCCCCATTCGGTATTTTCTCATATTCAGTAACAGTTGTTTAATGTTAATATTGTCTCCTTTTTCTATCAGAACAAGGCAGCTGTCCACCAGAGAAAAGGTGCCCGACCGCCCGATGCCAGCACTGCAGTGGATCACCTCAGGCCGGTGCTCAGGGTTCAAGGAGCCAGATTCCCGCACTTTGAATAAGAAATTGAGAAACGAAGCTGGTGATTCAGGGACTCCAAAATCTGGCCAGGTAGTATAATGAAAGTGAGATATTGTTCTGGTTTCACCAGTCCTGGTGTTTCCTAACTGCAACAGATGGACCGTGTAATAGGACTTCACGTCCTCTGACAAGAACTTCACGCTGAAGCCCGTTTCCTTAAACAGCATCTCCTGGTCATCTTTTGTAGGCCAGTACTGTGCACATTTGACTCACTGGAAAAGACTCTGATGCTGGGAAAGGTTGGGGGCAGGAGGAGAAGGGGACGACCGAGAATGAGATGGCTGGATGGCATCACCGACTCTGTGGACATGAGTTTGAGTGAACTCCGGGAGTTGGTGATGGACAGGGAGGCCTGGCGTGCTGTGATTCATGGGGTCGCGGAGAGTCGGACACGACTGAGCGACTGAACTGAACTGAACTGAACTGTGCACATTTAACCGATTCTTTCTCCACAATTCGGTTTAGCATGAAAATTGCTTTGGTCTTTTGCTGCCAAACCATGAGCCAGAAATGACAACCTGTATTAAGTGGACCATGGGCTCACATCTCTGTATCTGTTCCGATTTCTGTTTTCAGGGAACTTGGCCACTCTATGAGGATAGTCATGGGACTCACTGCGAATTTCCAAGTACAGCTGCTGCCAGCGATTCTGAGCGTCTAACTCTTCAAACTCCCGTTAGATGGCAGCCGACATGGCGGCGGGAGCGAACTGTCGCGAGGGAGCAGGCGCCTGCGGAGAGGCTCAGGCCCCGCACGATCCGGGCAGCGCTCTTTTGAGGTTTTTTAAGCTATTCTCAGCCCCTAAAATTCTGATGAAAATATTAAGAACGGTTTTTGAAATTTTGCAAAAAGAAAAGCTGAGATTTTTATAAAAAACACTCTAAATCTTTAGACCATTTAGAAAAGCATTGATATCTTAACACTATAAAATCATATAGTTTTATGCATATGGCATATTTTTCCATTTAGATTTTCTTTATTAATTTTCAATAGTGTCTTATAAATTTGTCTTAAGGTCTTACACCTTAAGTTTATTCCCATGAACTTTATTCTTTGTGATGCTACTGTAAATAAATTTTGTCTTAATTTTATTATTAAAATTATTTACTGTTAGGGTATGGAAATACAACTGAATTTTTATATTGATCCTGTATATTGTAACCTTGCTGAAACTGTTTATTCCTAATAATTTTATTGTTGATTTCTTCAGACTTTATGTAATATTACATCATATACAAATAGTGATAGTTTTACTTTTTTGTTCATGTCTTCATTTTTCTTGCCTAATTTTTCCAGCTAGAACACTGAATAGAAATCACAAGAGTGAACACATTTGTCTTGTTCCTACTGTAGGGAAAAAGCATTTAATCATTAACCATCTCTTGTCTATAAGTTTAGCAGGTGGTTTTAATTGGATGCATTTTATCAAGCTGAAGAAGTTTTCATCTGTTTTCAATTTGTTGAGATTCTTTTTTAATCACAAAAGAGTGTTGGATTTTTCCATATTTTTGTGTCTACTGACTATCATAGGATTTTGTCTTTTATTCTATGAATATGTTGCATTACATTGATTCACTTTCAAATGTAAAACCTTGAATTCCTGGAGAAATTCTACTTGGTAATCAAGTGATATCTTTTCATTTTTTAATAGTCTTATATTTGGTTTGCTAGAATTTTGTTGAATTTTGCTTCTATAGTCAAAGGGTATTAAATCTGTAGTTTTCTTATTATGAATGTCTTTGTTTTGTTTTGATGGCACTTATAAAGTGAGTTTTGAAATATCCTCTACTTTCCTATTTTAAGATTGAATATCTGATGAAAATGTTTGTTAGAATCAACCATTGAAGCTGTTTGGGTATGGGTTTTTCTTTGTAAAATATTTTTTATTATAAGTTCAGTTCAGTTCAGTTCAGTTCAGTCGCTCAGTCGTGTCCGACTCTCCGCGACCCCATGAATCACAGCACACCAGGCCTCCCTGTCCATCACCAACTCCCGGAGTACACTCAAACTCATGGGAAATAGATGGAAAAACAGTGGAAACAGTGTTAGACTTTATTTTTTGGGCTCCAAAATCACTGCAGATGCTGATTGCAGCCATGAAATTAAAAGACGCTTGCTCCTTGGAAGGAAAGTTATGATCAACCTTGATAGTATATTAAAAAGCAGAGACATTACTTTGCCAACCAAGGTCCGTCTAGTCAAGGCAATGGTTTTTCCGGTGGTCAGGTATGGATGTGAGAGTTGGACTGTGAAGAAGGCTGATCGCCGAAGAATCGATGCTTTTGAACTGTGTTGTTGGAGAAGACTCTTGAGAGTCCCTTATACTGCAAGGAGATCCAACCAGTCCATTCTAAAGGAGATCAATCCTGGATGTTCATTGGAGGGACTGATGCTAAAGCTGAAACTGCAATACTTTGGCCACCTCATGCGACGAGTTGACTCACTGGAAAAGACTCTGATGCTGGGAAAGGTTGGGGGCGGGAGGAGAAGGGGACGACGGAGAATGAGATGGCTGGATGGCATCACCGACTGATGTCATATTATAGGTCTATTTAGATTGCCCATTTATGAGTTATATTTTCTAGTGTGTATATTTCGAGAAATTCACTCATTTCACCCAAGTTGTCCAATTTTAGCACATAGTATTCCCTTATAATCATTTCTGTTAAGTCATTTTTCTTTATTCCTGTTTGCAGTAATTTGTTTTCTCTTTTTTTCTGTGATCTACTTATGTTTACCAGTTTTTCAAGACATTTTGTGACTGAAAACCAATTTTTTGTTTTATTACTTTTCTCCAAGAATTTTTATTTCCCCTTTTAACTTAATTGTAATACAGTTATAATTTTTCCTTTATTTGTACTTGTTTTGTATTGTTTCTATATTTTTAATTCTCTAAACTAGTAAGTTAGATTATTGATTTGAGATCTTTCTTCGGGTTAAATTTATGTGTTTCTAAATTTTTCTCTGAGCACTACTTCAGAAGTATCACAATAGATTCAGCATGTTGTATTTTGTTTTCACTTGTCTTTAAGTACTTATATATATACATACTCACTGCATCTTTTCATATGCCTGTTGGCCACCTGTATATCTTCTTTGAAGAAATGTCTATTTAGGTCTTCTGCCCATTTTTTGATTAAGCTGTTATGTACATATATATATATATGTATACACACATATATTTATATATATGGAGCTATATGCAGAGGAAGGAAGGGCCCTTCTTGCAAAGTCATTCTATGAGGCCACCATCATCCTGATACCACAACCTGACAACGATACCACACAAAAAGAAAACAACTTATCTTTGACAAAGGAAAAGCTAGTATAATGGAGAAAAGATATTCTTTTGCTCAAACAATTGGATATTCACATGCCAAAATTGAATCTAGGAGCAAACCTATGCCCTTTATGAAAATTTACTCAGAACAGATCATGAATCTAAATTAAAAATTCAAAACTATAAAATTTGTAGAAGAAAACTAGTGTAACTTAGTTCACTTTGGGTACAGTGATGACTTTAAATACAATTCAAAGCGCACAATACATGAAAGAAGGAATCTATGAGCTCAACTTTATTATTAAAATCTTCAGTCTGTAAAAGACAATATCAATGGAATCGGAAAATAAGCCACAGTGTCCAAAAAAATTGTGGAGTATATATATGATAGAACTGTTATCTGAATATACAAATAAGTCATAAAACTTTACAATAAGAAAATGAAATGCCTGAATAAAAACTGAGCAAAAGACCTGATCAGACATGTCACCAAAGAAGATATACAATGGCAACATCATCTAATGTCATTAGAGTACTGCAAGTCAACAATAATGAGATGCCATTCATGTCTATTTGATACCCCGGATCCAAAACACTGACAACTTCAAATGCTAGTAAGAATGTGGAATCACAGAAACTCTTTAATTGCTGATGGAAATACAAAATGGCACAGCAACTTTGGAAATAGTTTGGTGGTTTCTTACAAAATAAAGTGCTTCTCTCATAGCTCAGATGGTAAAAAATCTGCCTGTAATGCAGGGGACTGCGGTTCGATTCCTGGATGGGGAAGCTCCCCTGGAGTAGGGATAGGCTACACACTCCGAGTATTCTTGGGCTTCTGTTGTGCCTCAGCTGGTAAAGAATCTGCTTGCAATGCAGGAGACCTGGGTTTGATCCCAGGGTTGGGAACATCCCCCTGAAGAAGGGAAAGGGTACCACTCCAGCATTCTGGCCTGGAGAAATCCATGGACTGTATAGTCCATGGGTTTATAAAGAGTTGGACATTACTGAGTGCACTTCTGTTTTTTCAAAGCTAAATACACTCTTACCATGTGACCTAGTAATGATGCTCCTTTGTATTTGCCAAAATGAGTTAAATGATATCCACACAAAAATATGCACATGAATGTTTATATCAGCTTTAGTCATAATTTGGAAACAACTCTCAGTCAGTGAATGGATATATAAAGTTTGATAAATGCAGACAAAAGAAAATTAGTCAGCCCTAAAAAGAAGTGATCAAACTATTAAAAAAAAAATAAGGGAACTGTAAATGTTTATGACTAAGTGAAAGAAGCCAAACAGCAAAGGCTATATATGTTATAGTATGATTTCTACTATGCAAAAGGCAAAATACTGACACAGTAAAAATTTCAGTGGTTATCAGGGGCTAAGATGGATGACTAGCTAGAGATCAGTATTTTTAAGACAGCAAAACTCTTCTGTATGATACTACAATGGTGGCTACATGTCCTTACACATTTGTTAAACCCCCACAGATATACAATAGCAAGAGTGAAACTTTTGTAAATTATGGACTTTCTGTTATAATGATGTGTAAATCTATCAGATGTTCAAGCAGGTTTTAGAAAAAGCAGAGGCAACAGAGATCAAATGGCCTTCATCCGCTGGATCATGGAGAAAGCAAGAGAGTTCCAGAAAAACATCTATTTCTGCTTTATTGACTATGCCAAAGCCTTTGACTGTGTGGATCACAATAAACTGTGGAAAATTCTGAAAGAGATGGGAATACCAGACCACCTGACCTGCCTCTTGAGAAACCTATATGCTGGTCAGGAAGCAGAACTCAGGTCAGGAAGTCAGAACTGTACATGGAACAACAGACGGTTCCAAATAGGAAAAGGAGTACATCAAGGCTGTATATTGTCACCTTGCTTATTTAACTTATATGCAGAGTACATCATGAGGAATGCTGGGCTGGAAGAAGGACAAGCTGGAATCAAGATTGCCGGGAGAAATATCAATAACCTCAGATATGCAGATGACACCAGCCTTATGGCAGAAAGTGAAGAGGAACTCAAAAGCCTCTTGAGGAAAGTGAAAGAGGAGAGTGAAAAGGTTGGCTTGAAGCTCAACATTCAGAAAACAAAGATCTTGGCATCTGGTCCCATCACTTCATGGGAAATAGATGGAGAAACAGTGGAAACAGTGTCAGACTTCATTTTTTGGGGCTCCAAAATCACTGCACATGCTGATTGCAGCCATGAAATTAAAAGACGCTTACTCCTTGGAAGGAAAGTTATGACCAACCTAGATAGTATATTAAAAAGCAGAGACACTACTTTGCCAACCAAGGTCTGTCTAGTCAAGGCTATGGTTTATCCCGTGGTCATGTATGGATGTGAGAGTTGGACTGTGAAGAAAGCTGATCACCGAAGAATTGATGCTTTTGAATTGTGGTGCTGGAGAAGACTCTTGAGAGTCCCTTGGACTGCAAGGAGACCCAACCAGTCCATTCTAAAGGAGATCAGTCCTGTGTGTTCATTGGAAGGACTGATGCTAAAGCTGAAACTGCAATACTTTGGCCACCTCATGCGACGAGTTCTCTCACTGGAAAAGACTCTGATGCTGGGAAAGGTTGGGGGCGGGAGGAGAAGGCAACGACAGAGAATGAGATGGCTGGATGGCATCACCGACTCTGTGGACATGAGTTTGAGTGAACTCCGGGAGTTGGTGATGGACAGGGAGGCCTGGCATGCTGTGATTCATGGGGTCACAGAGAGTCGGACACGACTGAGCGACTGAACTGAACTAAACTGAACTGAAATCTATCTTCATCAATTGTTACAAAATATCATTCTGCAGGTCACCGAGAGTCTGGGAGTTTGTATATGTTCGGAGATGAGGTACATGAGAACTCTGTACGTGGTAGTCTGACATTCTTCTTAAAAAAGTTGCTCAATTATTTTGGGGAGTCATAAGTTTCTTCCTTCAGATTTATCTATTCCCCTGATTTTTATCTTTTTACTTTACAGAACGAATATATAGTATCTTCAGTTGAGAATATCTCTTCGTTTTGACAATTATTCTTGTGCTTATGTACATATACATACACCTTTATTTAAACTTATTTTCTGTCATTTCAATGAGGTTATGAGGAATTAAATTACACACATTGTTTGTTCTAATTTACAAGATCCATATATGCATAGATTGATAATGAACATGTTCCTGTAATTCAATAAATATCTATTTGAATGTTGATTTTAATAAAATCATCTTTCACCTTTTTGCTTTTGAGTTTTCTTATTGCTCATGGGCACTTTCATCAAGGAAATAATACTCACATTCATTGTTTTTTACTTCGAATAGCTTAACACTAAAAGAATGATTAGTAGACAAATGAGAAAGATTCTTGATTTAGACGAAACTTTCTCTGCTATAAGAGAATGTCTTGAATCTATGCCATTAATAGAAATGCTAGTGTAAACTAGGCATTAATTATTCTAGTGAAGTTAATGAGTATTTAAAATATGTTAATTCCATTTCTCCAGCATATGTGCAAACTAAAAGATATGCACATTTGTAAAAAATAATAGTATTATTTAGCTAAAAATGACAGCTCCCAAAATACTTTCTAAATAGGAATATTGATATATTTTGAACAGGCAGAAAAATGTATCTGAAAAGAAAACTACCATCTCTGATGAAAAGTTTTTACCTGAGTAAAATGTAAATTTTCTTCATGAATTTACAATAGAGTTCAATTGTAATTACATCTCACACGCTAGTAAAGTCATGCTCAGAATTCTCTAAGCCAGGCTTCAGCAATATGTGAACTGTGAACTTCCAGATGTTCAACCGGGTTTTAGAAAAGGCAGAGGAACCAGAGATTAAATTGCCAATATCTGCTGGATCATGGAGAAAGCAAGAGTTCCGGAAAAACATCTATTTCTGCTTCATTGTCTATGCCAAAGACTTTGACTGTGTGGATCACAATAAACTGTGGAAAATTCTGAAAGAGATGGGCATACCAGGCCACCTGACCTGCCTCTTGAGAAACCTGTATGCAGGTCAGGAAGCAACAGTTAGAACTGGACATGGAACAACAGACTGGTTCCAAATAGGAAAAGGAGTACATCAAGGCTGTATATTGTCACCTTGCTTATTTAACTTATATGCAGAGTACATCATGAGGAACGCTGGGCTGGAAGAAGGACAAGCTGGAATCAAGATTGCCGGGAGAAATATCAATAACCTCAGATATGCAGATGACACCACCCTTATGGCAGAAAGTGAAGAGGAACTCAAAAGCCTCTTGAGGAAAGTGAAAGAGAAGAGTGAAAAGGTTGGCTTGAAGCTCAACATTCAGAAAACGAAGATCATGGCATCTGGTCCCATGACTTCATAGGAAATAGATGGGGAAACAGTGTCAGACTTTATTCTTTTCAGCTCCAAAATCACTGCAGATGCTGATTGCAGCCATGAAATTAAAAGACACTTATTCCTTGGAAGGAAAGTTATGACCAACTTTGATAATATATTAAAAAGCAGAGACATTACTTTGCCAACCAAGGTCCGTCTAGTCAAGGCTATGGTTTTTCCCGTGGTCAGGTATGGATGAGAGAGTTGGACTGTGAAGAACGCTGATTGCCGAAGAATTGATGCTTTTGAATTGTGGTGTTGGAGAAGACTCTTGAGAGTCCCTTGGACTGCAAGGAGATCCAACCAGTCCATTCTAAAGGAGATCAATCCTGTGTGTTCATTGGAAGGACTGATGCTAAAACTGATGCTCCAATACTTTGGCCACCTCATGCGACGAGTTGACTTGCTGGAAAGGACTCTGATGCTGGGAGGGATTGGGGGCGGGAGGAGAAGGGGGCGACAGAGAATGAGATGGCTGGATGGCATCACCGACTCAATGGACATGGGTTTGAGTGAACTCTGGGAGCTGGTGATGGACAGGGAAGCCTGGCGTGCTGTGATTCATGGGGTCGCAAATAGTCGGACACGACTGAGTGACTGAACTGAACTGAACGTAACCAGTGTTTCTATGCCTCCCTTTTTTATTTATTTTATTCTGAGGGCTATTTTTCATTCGTAAGAAAAATTTAAGGTAAAATGATTACTGAGATTAAAAATAACTCCTTCATTTTGATCTGTTTCCACAAAATGTGGACAATGCATTTTTTGTTTGTTTGTTGTTTGGGGTTGTTTGTTTCCAGTGGTGCTCATGCAGTTTGGAATTGTAGAGTCATAAATTATGCAAAAATAAGTGGCTTATACTTTACCCATAACTTAGTGTACACTTTGCTGATGAGTATGAAGTAATCTTCATTTTCAGGAATCACTTCTCTTGAAGGGACAAAAGATCAGCAATGTTACTGTAAGATCTTAATATAGTTCATTTTGTTAATAAAATATTTCTCTCTATAAACCTTTCTCAAAGAAGCTATCAAACTGAATGTGGTAAGCTTTCTACTCCTCTTTTTTTCCCAAGAGTCAAGTGTATCTATTTAAATTTTAATAGCCAAGGGAAAGCATCTCACAGGTAAACTACAACAACAAAAATGTCATGCTGCGTTACTGAGAAAATCCCCACCATGTTTTGGGAATCCTGCTAGTTAACCACCAGTTAGTTATTAACTAAACAGAGCAGAAGAGTCCACACTTATTAAAATATTATATTCAACTAATTATCCTGTAGCTTGCAGGAGGAGCACAATTAAATCCATATCAAATATCCCTAAGAACATTGAATTAGTTATAGATACTCATTTACTCACAACAATAACTGTCTCCTGATCTAGAAAAGTGAAATATAATTATAAGGATAAAGCATCCCCTTAGGTTACAGATAAAACCTGGAACTTAGCCCAGGTGTATTTCGAGGATAAAGATGAAGACAGGGTACCTCAGACTGCAAAGGGGCTCCCCAATTGGGGTTTTGAGTAACAGCGCATGCTGGCAGACAAATTTGCTAAACATAACCATTAAGCAATTCAATAAACATTTTCACTTTCTCTCAAACACATCTGACAGTAAAAACTGTGAAATAAATTGACCTCAATATGCAGTTGAGTGTGAAGCCCCTAGGGCAAGTCCAGTCATGTAGGTAGAGACATTTGTCCCTGGCAACAGCTGGCCTAGGATATACTTTTCTATAAAACAATAATTCAGTATAAATTAGAAAAGGGGGAGAATAAAGATTAAAGAAAGAGCAAAGCCTATATATCAGACTCATATTTGTTTTTCAATTTTTAAAGATTTTTAACAGGAAGAAATCTTACAGATACAGTAGTAACAAACGGGTTTGTGGGTTTCAACCTAAAGGCTTTTCTGGTTCCAATATCTCACAAGATGTTTAAATTGTAAGACAGAGATACTTTTTTGTTTATTTACTTTGATAATTCTGTTTACTTTCCTATATCTTGGTATGTTAACAAAGTCATTTTTCTCTCCCTTTCTCCATTTATCTTCTAATTATTTTATTATTCCTTCAAAAATATTGTATATGTTACTAAAGCCTTGAACACTTTTAGTCTACTTCTAGATTTAAAAAAATCCTCACCTCTCATTTGCTAACTTGCTTGTTTTATGCTTTCTCCTTCCATGGAATTCCAATACCATGAGTGCCAAAACCATGTCTGTTTTCTTCAGTCTTCTATCTCGAATATCCATATTAATACCTGAGAAAAACACTGAGGTCAGTAATTTTTAGTAGGTATATTATTATTATTTCACTTGTAAATATATTATGCAAGTATTGGTAGACCTAGTAAGCTACATAGTGCTCATATCGGAAAAACAAAAGAAATTCTCCAAATTTGTTATATATTCAGCAATTACAAAAATATATAAAAATTAAAGGATTTTGTTTTTGAGTTTTATCTGGTTTTAAAAACATCTATTTAATATTGTATTCTGTAAGTTTTGCCTTCAAGTAAGAAGAGGTGACAAGAATACACAGAAGAACTGTACAAAAAGATGTTCACGACCAAGATAATCACGATGGTGTGACCACTCACCTAGAGCCAGACATTCTGGAATGTGAAGTCAAGTGGGCCTTAGGAAGCATCACTATGAACAAAGCTAGTGGAACTGATAGAATTCAAGGTGAGGTATTTCAAATCCTGAAAGGTGATGCTGTGAAAGTGCTGCACTCAATATGCCAGCAAATTTGGAAGACTCAGCAGTGGCCACAGGCCTAGAAAATTTCAGTTTTCATTGTATTCCCAAAGAAAGGCAAGGCCAAAGAATGCTCAAACTACCACATAATTGCACTCATCTCACACGCTAGTAAAGTCATGCTCAAAATTCTCCAAGCCAGGCTTCAGCAATATATGAACTGTGAACTTCCAGATGTTCAAGTTGATTTTACACATGTACACCTGGGGAAGATTCATGTCAACGTATGGCAAAACCAATAGAATAATGTAAAATAATTAGCCTCCAGTTAAAATAAATAAATTAAAAATAAATAGATAAAAAGAAAAGAAAAGGCCGACGAACCAGAGATCAAATTGCCAACATTCGCTGGATCATGGAAAAAGCAAGAGAGTTAGAAAAACATCTATTTCTGCTTCATTGACTATGCCAAAGCCTTTGGCTGTGTGGATCACAAGAAACTGGAAAATTCTGAAAGAGATGGGAATCCCAGACCACTTGACCTGCCTGTTGAGAAACCTGTACGCAGGTCAGGAAGCAACAGTTTGAAGTGAACATGGAACAACAGACTGGTTCCAAATAGGAAAAGGAGTACATCAAGGCTGTATATTGTCATCCTGCTTATTTAACTTATATGCAGAGTACATCATGAGGAACGCTGGGCTGGAAGAAGCACAAGCTGGAATCAAGATTGCCAGGAGAAATATCAATAACCTCAGATATGCAGATGACACCACCCTTATGGCAGAAAGTGAAGAGGAACTCAAAAGCCTCTTGATGAAAGGGAAAGAGGAGAGTGAAAAAGTTGGCTTAAAGCTCAACATTCAGAAAACGAAGATCATGGCATCTGGTCCCATCACTTAGTGGGAAATTGATGGGGAAACAGTGGAAACAGTATCAGATTTTATTTTTCTGGGCTCCAAAATCACTGCAGGTGGTGACTGTAGCCATGAAATTAAAAGGCAGTTCTTGGAAAGAAAGTTCTGAGCAACCTAGATAGCATATTAAAAAGCAGAGACATTTCTTTGCAACATAGTCTAGTCAAGGCTATGGTTTTTCCAGTGATTATGTTTGGATGTGAGAGTTGGACTGTGAAGAAATTTGATCACCGAAGAGTTGATGCTTTTGAACTGTGGTGTTGGAGAAGACTCTTGAGAGTCCCTTAGACTGCAAGGAGATCCAACCAGTCCATTCTAAAGGAGATCAGTCCTGGGTGTTCATTGGAAGGACTGATGCTAAAGCTGAAACTGCAGTACTTTGGCCACCTCATGTAAAGAGTTGTCACTGGAAAAGACTCTGATGCTGGGAGGGATTGCAGGCAGGAGGAGAAGGTGACGACAGAGGATGAGATGGCTGGATAGCATCACCAACTGACGGACATGAGTTTGAGTGCACTGCTGGAGTTGGTGATGGACAGGAAGGCTTGGCGTGTTGCGATTCATGGGGTCGCAAAGAGTCGGACACGACTGAGAGACTGAACTGATCTGAATGTGATTTTATTTCTTAATAAAACTGCATGTTATCAAGATGAAGAAGATATTTAATTATAGACATACAATTAGATGTGGCTCTTCTAACCTGATATTTCAAGATAACTTTGAGTCTTAAGAAATGAGAGACTTCTAGAGGAGCTTGGCCAATCAGAAATCGTTTAGAACTCTAGATACCTTATAGTTTATTTTACAAACTGGGACACTTTAAAAGTGAAATGAGATTATTTTAATCAGACCAGGACAATTGGCATAGAGGATATTGTCTAGAGAAAACTATGATTTTATTTATCACTATCTGGACAAATAGTAAGGTGGTAGTAAGTTAGCTCTTTCAGATACTTGACAGTAACTGATTGAAAAAATCCTAATGAATCTGAAGATAAATTTCACATACACACAGACACAGAGATCTCAGAAAAAACTAGATTTCACAGTATCTGGAAGGTCTGAGCAGAACACAAGGGATCTTCAGTAGCCAAACTATGGGTTAGTCAGACCCAGAGGGATGATATGGGGAGGGTGGTGGGAGGGGAGTTCAAGATGGGGAACACATGTACACCCGGGGTGGATTCATGTCAATGTATGGCAAAACCAATACAATATTGTAAAGCAAATAGCCTCCAATTAAAATAAAAATAAAATAAACAGAAAAAAAAAAAAAAGAAATGCAGGGAGGAGGGTTTCTATCTCACTGATCATCTTATTCCTGACATCTGTTTCATTAAAAGCCTTTTCTCTGTTTGCTTTTTGCCAGAGATTTCAGAGTATGCATTTTGGGAAAACTAATCAGTGGAAGTGGACACTATCATCACAGAGTCAAGTTCACAAGTGTATAGAAAAATTTGCTAAATGAAAAACACCATTCAAAAAACACTAATAATCTCACAGAAAATTGGAGGGATTAATATAAATGAAAATCTAGCCAGACTAAACAGTAGAAACTGATAATAACTGCCTTATAAACTTGTAACCAAAGTAAGATTATCCAAATGTTTGGTTCTGGGCCTGGGTTTACTCTTCTAATCTCAAAAAAATTGGCTTAAATTATATTTACAAAAGTAGATCTGCTCGCTGTAGTTTGCGTCTGGCCACTATTTATACAAATCACTGCAGATGGTGATTGCAGCCATGAAATTAAAAGATGCTTACTCCTTGGAAGGAAAGTTATGACCAACCTAGATAGCATATTAAAAAGAAGAGACATTACTTTGCCAGTCAAGACATTACTTTGTTCTGTCTAGTCAAGGCTATGATTTTTCCAGTGGTCATGTATGGATGTGAGAGTTGGACTGTGAAAAAAGCTGAGTCCTGAAGAATTGATGCTTTTGAACTGTGGTGTTGGAGAAGACTCTTGCGAGTCCCTTGGACTGAAGGAGATCCAACCAGTCCATCCTAAAGGAGATCAGTCCTGGGTGTTCATTGGAAGGACTGATGCTGAAATTCCAATACTTTGGCCACCTCATGCGAAGAGTTGACTCATTGGAAAAGACCCTGATGCTGAGAGAGATTGGGGGCAGGAAGAGAAGGGGATGACAGAAGATGAGATGGCTGGATGGCATCACCGACTCGATGGATGTGAGTTTGGGTAAACTCCAGGAGTTAGTGATGGACAGGGAGGCCTGGCGTGCTGAGATTCATGGGGTCGCAAAGAGTCAGACACTACTGAGCAACTGAACTGAACAGAACTGAACTCTATGTATGGGCTTCCTTGGTGGCTCAGATGATAAACAATCCACCTCTAAAGTCTGAGAATTGTTTTTATTTATTTATTTTTTGTAATTAATTTATTTTTTATTGGAGGCAAATTATTTTACAATATTATATTGGTTGGTTTTGCCATACATTGACATGAATTCGCCCCGGGTTTACATAAGTTCCCCCTCCTGAACCCCCCTCCCACCTCCCTCCTCCCTTTATCCTCCCTCTGGGTCATCCCCGCATGCCAGCCCCGAGCATCCTATAACATGCATTGACCCTGAACTAGTGATTCATTTCACATATGACAAATACGTGTTTCAATGACATTCTCCCAAATCATCCCACCCTCACCCTCTCCCACAGAGTCCCAAAGAGTGATCTATACATCTGTGTCTCTTTTGCTGTCTCGTATACAGGGTTATCATTTGCATCTTTCTAAATTCCATATATATGCGTTAGTATGCTGTATTGGTGTTTTTCTTTCTGGCTTACTTCACTCTGTATAATAGGCTCCAGTTTCATCCACCTCATTAGAACTGATTCAAATGTATTCTTTTTAATGGCTGAATAATACTCCATTGTGTATATGTACCAAAGCTTTCTTATCCATTCGTCTCCAGATGGACATCTAGGTTGCTTCCATGTCCTGGCTATTATAAACAATGCTGCAATGAACATTGGAGTACATGTGTCTCTTTCAATTCTGGTTTCCTCTGTGTGTATGCCCAGGAGTGCGATTGCTGGATCATATGGCAGTTCTATTTCCAGTTTTTTGAGGAATCTCCACACTGTTCTCCATAGTGGCTGTACTAGTTTGCATTCCCACCAACAGTGTAAGAGGGTTCCTTTCTCTCCACATCCTCTCCAGCATTTACTGCATGTAGACTTTTGGATAGCAGCCATTCTGACTGGTGTGAAATGATATCTCATTGTGGTTTTGATTTGCATCTCTCTGATTATGAGGGATGTTGAGCATGTTTTCATGTGTTTGTTAGCCATCTGTATGTCTTCTTTGGAGAAATGTCTGTTTAGTTCTTTGGCCCATTTTTTGATTGGGTCATTTATTTTTCTGGAATTGAGCTGCAGGAGCTGCTTGTATATTTTGGAGATTAATCCTTTATCAGTTGCTTCATTTGCTATTATTTTCTCCCATTCTGAAGGCTGTCTTTTCACCTTGCTTATAGTTTCCTTTGCTGTGCAGAAGCTTTTGATTTTAATCAGGTCCCATTTGTTTATTTTTGCTTTTATTTCCAATATTCTGGGAGATGGGTCATGGAGGATCCTGCTGTGATTTATGTCGGAGAGTGTTTTGCCTACGTTCTCCTCTAGGAGTTTTATAGTTTCTGGTCTTACATTTAGCTCTCTAATCCATTTTGAGTTTATTTTGGTGTATGGTGTTAGGAAGTGTTCTAGTTTCATTCTTTTACAAGTGGCTGACCAGTTTTCCCAGCACCACTTGTTAAAGAGACTGTCTTTTCTCCATTTTATATTCTTGCCTCCTTTGTCAAAGATGAGATGTCCATAGGTGCATGGATTTATCTCTGGGCTCTCTATTTTGTTCCATTGATCTATATTTCTGTCTTTATGCCAGTACCATACTGTCTTGATGACTGTGGCTTTGTAGTAGAGCCTGAAGTCCGGCAGGTTAATTCCCCCAGTTCCATTTTTCTTCCTCAAGATTGCTTTGGCTATTCGAGGTTTTTTGTATTTCCATACAAATTGTGAGATTATTTGTTCTAGTTCTGTGAAAAATATCAATGGTAGCTTGATAGGCATTGCATTGAATGTATAAATTACTTTGGGTAGTATACTCATTTTTACAATATTTATTCTTCCAATCCATGAGCATGGTATATTTCTCCATCTATTAGTGTCCTCTTTGATTGCTTTCAGTAGTGTTTTATAGTTTTTTATGTACAAGTCTTTTGTTTCCTTAGGTAGATATATTCCTAAGTATTTAATTCTTTTCGTTGCAACAGTGAATGGAATAGTTTCCTTAATTTCTCTTTCTATTTTCTCATTATTAGTGTATAGGAATGCAAGGGATTTCTGTGTGTTGATTTTATATCCTGCAACGTTACTGTAATCATTGATTAGCTCTAGTAGTTTTCTGGCAGAGTCTCTAGGGTTTTCTGTGTAGAGGATCATGTCATCAGCGAACAGTGAAAGTTTTACTTCTTCTTTTCCAATTTGTATTTCTTTTATGTCTTTTTCTGCTCTGATTGCTGTGGCCAAAACTTCCAGAACTATGTTGAAGAGTAGTGGTGAGAGTGGGCACCCTTGTCTTGTTCCTGACTTTAGGGGAAATGCTTTCAGTTTTTCAGCATTGAGGATAATGTTTGCTGTGGGTTTGTCATATATAGCTTTTATTATGTTGAGGTATGTCCCTTCTATTCCCACTTTCTGGAGGGTTTTTATCATAAATGGATGTTGAATTTTGTCAAAGGCTTTCTCTGCATCTATTGAGATAATCATATGATTTTTATTTTTCAGTTTGTTAATGTGGTGTATTACATTGATTGATTTGCGGATATTGAAGAATCCTTGCATTCCTGGGATAAAAGCCCACTTGGTCATGATGTATGATCTTCTTAATATGCTGTTGGATTCTGATTGCTAGAATTTTGTTAAGGATTTTTGCATCTATGTTCATCAGTGATATTGGCCTGTAGTTTTCTTTTTTTGTGGGGTCTTTACCAGGTTTTGGGATTAGGGTGATGGTGGCCTCATAGAATGAGTTTGGAAGTTTCCCTTCCTCAGCAATTTTCTGGAAGAGTTTGAGAATTGTTTTTAGTAGTTGCAGTAATCAGTAATCTAGCCCACATTCCTATAGTTCTTTTCTTGTGAATTATTTGGGAGTGCTTTTTAAGAATGGAAACAATAGATAAACTCTTCAAGAGTGACAGCAGGCATGTGAATAAGTTCAAGACAAGAATTGTTACTGTTCAGTCATTTAGTCACGTCTGACTCTTTGCAACCCAATGGACTGCAGTACACCAGGCTTCCCTGTCCTTCACCATCTCTCAGAGCTTGCTCAAACTCAAATCCATTGAGTCAGTGATGCCATCCAACCATCCAGTCCTCTGTTGACCCTTCTCTGCC
This sequence comes from Moschus berezovskii, assembly GCF_049115385.1. Classification (NCBI taxonomy): domain Eukaryota; kingdom Metazoa; phylum Chordata; class Mammalia; order Artiodactyla; family Moschidae; genus Moschus; species Moschus berezovskii. Next base: position 91,508,815 of record NC_142464.1, read on the forward strand.
TGCTTTGAATATTTCCCAGCATCAGGGTCTTTCCTAAAATGTTGGCTTTTCATATCAGGTGGCAAAAGTATTGGAGCTTCAGCTTTAGTATCAGTTTTTTTTAATGAATATTCAGGATTAATTTCATTTAGGATTGACTGATTTGATATCATTGAAATCCAAGGGACTCTCAAGAGTCTTCTGAAACACCACAGTTCAAAAGCATTAATTCTTCAATATTCAGCCTTCTTTATGGTTCAAAGCTCATATCCATACATGACTACCATAGCTTTGACTTTAGGGACACTTGTGGGCAAAACGATGTCTCTACTTTTTAATATGCCATCTAGGTTGGTCATAGCTTTTCTTCTAAGCAGCAACCACTTTTAATTTTGTGGCTGCTGTCACCATCTGGATTTATTTTGGATTCCAAGGAAATAAATTCTGTCACTGTCTCCAATGTCTCCCCATCTATTTGCCAAGAAGTGATAGGACTGGATGCCATGATCTTTGTTTTTGGAATGCTGAGTTTTCAGCCAGGTTTTTCACTCTCCATTTTTTCCTTCATCAAGAGGCTTTTGCTACCACTTCAGTTTCTGCCATAAGGGTGGTGTCATCTGCATATCTGAGGTTATTGATAGTTCTCCCAGCAAGCTTGATTCCAGCTTCATCGTCAGCATTTTGAATGATGTACTCTGCATATAAGTTAAATAAGCAGGGGGACAATATACAACCTTGATGTACTCCTTTCCCAATTTGGTTCTAGTACATTGTTCCTTGTCCGGTTCTAACTGTAGTTTTTACCCGTATACTGGTATCTTAGAAGGCAGGTAATATGATCTGGTATTCCCATCTCTTTGAGAGTTTTCCAGTTTGTTGTGATCCACAGTCGAAAGCTTTAGTTTAGTCCATGAAGCAGAAGTAGATCTTCTGGAATTCTCTTGCTTTTTCTTTGATACAGTGCATGTTGGAAATTTGATATCTGGTTCCTCTGCTTTTTCTAAATCCCGCCTGAACAACTGAAAGTTCTCAGTTTATGTACTTTTGAAGCTTGACTTGGAGAATTTTGAGCATTACTTTGCTACCATGTGAAATGAGTGCAATTGTGTGGTAGTTAGAACATTTTTAGTACTTCCTTTCTTGGGATTGGGGGAAAAAAAACAAACTAACCTTTTCCTGTCCTGTGGCCATTGCTGAATTTTCCAAATTTGCTATCATATTGAATGCAGCACTTTAACAACTTTATTTTTCAGGATTTGAAATAGCTCAGCTGGAATTCCATTACCTCCATTAGCTTTGTTCATCGTAATGCTTCCTAAGGCCCACTTGATTTCTCATGTCTGGCTCTAGGTGAGTGATCACACCATCATGGTTATCTGGGTCTTTAAGATGTTCTTTTTTTATAGTTTTTTTTTTAATTAATTAATTTATGTTTTATTGGAGGCTAATTATTTTACAATGTTATATTAGTTGGTTTTGCCATACATTGACATGAATCCGCCCCAGGTGTACATGAGTTCCCCCTCCTGAACCCCTCTCCCACCTCCCTCCTCCCTTTATCCTCCCTCTGGGTCATCCCCGCACACCAGCCTCGAGCATCCTGTAACATGCATCGACCCTGAACTGGTGATTCGTTTCACATATGACAACATACATATTCTTGCCACTTCTTGTGTTAACTCCATACAATTTCTGCCCATTATCACACCCATCTTTACATGAAATGTTCCCTTGGTATCTCTAATTTTCTTGAAGAGATCTCTAGCATCTCCCATTCTATTGTTTTCCTCTATTTCTTTTCACTGATCACTGACAAAGACTTTCTTGTCTCTCCTTGCTATTCCTTGGAATTCTGCATTCAGATGGGCATATCTTTCCTTTTCTCCTTTGTCTTTTGCTTCTCTTCTTTTCTCAGCTCTTTGTTGGGCCTCATCAGCCATTTACCTTTTTGCACTACTTTTTCTTGGGGATGGTTTTGATCACCACCTCCTGTACAATGTCATGAACCTCCATCCATAGTTCTTCAGAAATTCTATCATATCTAATCCCTTGAATCTATTTGTCACTCCCACTGTATAATCATAAGGGATTTGATTTAGGTCATACCTGAATCACCTAGTGATTTCCCTACATTCAATTTAAGTCTGAATTTTGACATGAAGGTTTTCATGATCTTAGTCACAGTCAGTTCCCTGTCCTGTTTTTGCTGACTGTATAGAGCTTCTCCAGTAGAAAATCAGGATAAGGAAGGATATTTCTGAGGACTGAGAACTAGGACTACTCCCTAGGGCTGTTCAGTACAAAAAACCAAATTGCCACTTACTCTCACATGGATTAACCAGTTATGAAGGAACTGTTGGTTGATACATATTCTTGTCAAGTACTGTTGATTCATCAAGGAGTTCAGAGTTTAGCTGAATGATGGATCAGAGTGATTCATTATGTTTGTATGAATATACAAGTGTTGCTAAGTGAACAGTTGCTAAGTGAAAGAGGTCTTCAGAACAGTTAATGTTAAAATGTTTACAGATGTTCTGATGCATAATATTATACCATTTTATGTTTGCTTTTGCTTTATATACACTTCTGATTTAAGAGATCCTATGTTCATCATTTAAAATAGCTATTTTGTTATTTTTTTATAAAGCTTTTAATTTGGGGAATGTAGTTCCTGTATAGAAACAAATACTTTAAGATTATTTGCAGAAAAAATATTTTGGAGAAAAATAATTGAAAGCAAAATGGCGATAAAACATCCAAAATGGTGTCTGTGGTTATTACTGAAAAGGGTAATAACTTTCTTGCCGCTTGGCACATTATGTAATAATATATAAATATTATATCCTTAACTTAAGTGGCTTAGATAATCAGATAATGTAATACAAAGGCCTAAGAAGTTAGAAAATTAATTTACCCTGATATCATTGAGTTGGGTATATCTTTTAATATATTTGTTACTTTTATGTTTCAAAATGAAAACAATTTGAATCACTGTATTTCACAAAGGTGATGTAAAATTAATTTAATTACAGTATATTTTATAAAATATGTTTTTAAACAGGCAATAATTCCCATATTCATTTTTATTGTGGTAAATCAGCAAAATAAAAATAGATATGTTCACAGGAATATATTTTACCTACCAGCAAATTATATAAAATAACTATGGAAATAAAAATTTAAAAGAAAGTTAAAACAAAATAAATTCCTCAAAGAAAAATGAGAAAATATTAGGCTGAATCACTATCATTTTGTTACTTTAGACAGTATTTAATACTAGCTTATTAAAATGCAATTATTATAAATTTCAACATGAATATATCAGATGATAAATGTGGAATAGCTGAGATCCAAACACAGGTGTTTAACATTTATTACTATATTATTAAATTTGTTCTCATTCACAATGACATGTATTAGAAATAGACCATGTATCATGTATTCAACAGGGAATAATAATGAAATCTAGTTATAAAATTTGGTCAGCTAAAAATACTAATAAATGCTTAAGTATATATACTTATATATATAGATATATCCTACCTTATGAAAATGTACCTGTATAGTCACATATTTATATATTGCTATATAGCTATCCTTAGTTATTCATGAATAACACAGCTATTTGAACTCTTATAATGAACATAAAAAACATTCATTTTCTAATATTTTTATTTATTTTCACATGGATTCCAGCAGATGTTTCCCCTTTAGTTACATAATTGACTCTGTGATAGCAGGAATTTTAGTATTAATTTATTTTTTATTGAAGTATAATTAACATATTAGTTTCATATGTACAACATAGTGACTTGATATCAATTGTGTATATCAATTTCACAATTGTGTATTGTGAAATAATCACTACAGTAAATCTAGTTAACTATCCATCATCATGAATAGTTACAAAAGTATTATATTGTCTTATGATGAGGACTTTTTACAGTTATTCTCTTAGCAACTTTCAAGTCTGTAATACATATATTGACTATAGCTGTCATACTGTACTTTACATCCCAGTGACTTATTTTATAATGAAGTTTGTACTTTTTTACTTCCTAAACATATTTCTCCCTTTTACGCCCCAAAACAATTACCCATCTATTATCTGTATCTATGAGATATTTTCTTTAGAGTCTACATATAAATGATATCATATGATATTTGTCTTGCTCTGATTTACTTCACTTATTATAATACCCTCAATGTCCATCCATGTTGCTTAAATGGAAAGATATTTTTCAATTAAGGCATATTTGAAATGCAACATATTAGTTTTGTTTCATATGTAAAACAGTGATTTAATATTTCATATATTGCACTCATCTCACACGCTAGTAAAGTCATGCTCAAAATTCTCCAAACCAGGCTTCAGCAGTATGTAAACCGTGAACTCCCAGAGGTTCAAGCAGGTTTTAGAAAAGGCAGAGGCACCAGAGATCAAATTGCCAACATCCGCTGGATCATGGAGAAAGCAAGAGAGTTCCAGAAAAACATCTATTTCTGCTTCATTGACTATGCCAAAGCCTTTGACTGTGTGGATCACAATAAACTGTGGAACATTCTGAAAGAGATGGGAATCCCAGACCACCTGACCTGCCTCTTGAGAAACCTGTATGCAGGTCAGGAAGCAACAGTTAGAACCGGTCATGGAACAACAGACTGGTTCCAAATAGGAAAAGGTGTACGTCAAGGTTGTATATTGTCACCTTGCTTATTTAACTTATATGCAGAGTACATCATGAGGAACGCTGGGCTGGAAGAAGCACAAGCTGGAATCAAGATTGCTGGGAGAAATATCAATAACCTTAGATATGCAGATGACACTACCCTTATGGCAGAAAGTGAAGAGGAACTCAAAAGCCTCTTGATGAAAGTGAAAGAGGAGAGTGAAAAGGTTGGCTTGAAGCTCAACATTCAGAAAACAAAGATCATGGCATCTGGTCCCATCACTTCATGGGAAATAGATGGAAAAACAATGGAAACAGTGTCAGACTTTGTTTTTTTGGGCTCCAAAATCACTGCAGATGCTGATTGCAGCCATGAAATTAAAAGACGCTTGCTCCTTGGCAGGAAAGTTATGACCAACCTTGATAGTATATTAAAAAGCAGAGACATTACTTTGCCGACCAAGGTCCGTCTAGTCAAGGCAATGGTTTTTCCCGTGGTCATGTATGGATGTGAGAGTTGGACTGTGAAGAAAGCTGATCGCCGAAGAATCGATGCTTTTGAACTGTGGTGTTGGAGAAGACTCTTGAGAGTCCCTTATACTGCAAGGAGATCCAACCAGTCCATTCTAAAGGAGATCAATCCTGGATGTTCATTGGAGGGACTGATGCTAAAGCTGAAACTCCAATACTTTGGCCACCTCATGAGACGAGTTGACTCACTGGAAAAGACTCTGATGCTGGGAAAGGTTGGGGGCGGGAGGAGAAGGGGAAGACCGAGAATGAGATGGCTGGATGGCATCACCGACTCTGTGGACATGAGTTTGAGTGTACTCCGGGAGTTGGTGATGGACAGGGAGGCCTGGCGTGCTGTGATTCATGGGGTCGCGGAGAGTCGGACACGACTGAGCGACTGAACTGAACTGATACTGTGAAATTGCTACAGTAAGTTTAGTTCACATTAATTGTTATTCATATAGATTATTTTCTTGTGATGAGAACTCTGCAGAGTTTGAGTTCTTTATATATTTTGGATGTTATCAATCTTTGCAGATAAATGACTTGCAAATATTCGCTCCCATTTCGTGGTCTCTTAGTTCTTTGGTGGTTTACTTTATTGTACAGAATCTTTCCAGTTAACTGTAGTCCTACTTTTTTTTTTGCTTCTGTTGCTTTTTAATTTAGTGTCAAACCAAAAAAATTAATTGCCAAGACCAAAGTCAAGGTGTTCACATCTATGTTTTCTTCTGGTTTTCTGATTTCAGGTCTTACATTCAAATATTCAATATATTTTGAGTTAATTTTTGCATATGGTTTAAAATTTTGGTTTAATTTCATTCTTTTGCAGGCCATTGTCTAGTTTTCCCAGCACCATTTAAGAGGCCATGTTTTCTCACTGTATATTCTTGACTCCTTTTGTAAATTAATTTGCCATATACATATGGATTTATTTCTGGGCTCTCTATTTGTTCCATGGGTCTGTATCTGTTACTATGCTAATACCATACTGTTTTGATTACTATAGCTTTAAAAATAATTTAATATATCCTTTATTATATTGACGTACATTCCCTCTATACCTACTTTGAGTTTTTATTATAAATGGATATTGACTTTTGTCATATGCTTTGTCTGTATCTATTAAGGTGATAGTTCAGTTCAGTTCAGTCGCTCAGTCGTGTCCAACTCTCCGCGACCCCATGAATCACAGCACGCCAGGCCTCCCTGTCCATCATCAACTCCCGGAGTTCACTCAAACTCATGTCCACAGAGTCGGTGATGCCATCCAGCCATCTCATTCTCGGTCATCCCCTTCTCCTCCCGCCCCCAATCTTTCCCAGCATCAGAGTCTTTTCCAGTGAGTCAACTCGTCTCATGAGGTGGCCAAAGTATTGCAGTTTCAGCCTTAGCATCAGTCCTTCCAATGAACACCCAGGATTGATCTCCCTTAGAATGGACTGGTTGGATCTCCTTGCTGTACAAGGGACTCTCAAGAGTCTTCTCCAACACCACAGTTCAAAAGCATCAATTCTTTGGCGATCAGCTTTCTTCACAATCCAACTCTCACATCCATACATGACCACGGGAAAAACCATAGCCTTGACTAGACGGACCTTTGTTGGCAAAGTAATGTCTCTGCTTTTTAATATATTATCAAGGTTGGTCATAACTTTCCTTCCAAGGAGTAAGCGTCTTTTAATTTCATGACTGCAATCAGTGTCTGCAATGATTTTGGAGTCCAAAAAAGTAAAGTCTGACACTGTTTCCACTCTTTCCCCATCTATTTCCCATGAAGTGATGGGACCAGATGCCATGATCTTTGTTTTCTGAATGTTGAGCTTCAAGCCAACCTCTTCACTCTCCTCCTTCACTTTCATCAAGAGGCTTTTGAGTTCCTCTTCACTCTCTGCCATAAAGGTAGTGTCATCTGTGTATCTGAGATTATTGATATTTCTCCCAGCAATCTTGATTCCAGCTTGTGCTTCTTCCAGCCCAGCGTTCCTCATGATGTACTCTGCATATAAGTTAAATAAGCAAGGTGACAATATACAACCTTGACGCACTCCTTTTCCTATTTGGAACCAGTCTGTTGTTCCATGTCCAGTTCTAACTGTTGCTTCCTGACCTGCATACAGGTTTCTCAAGAGGCAGGTCAGGTGGTCTGGTATGCCCATCTCTTTCAGAATTTTCCACAGTTTATTGTGATCCACACAGTCAAAGGCTTTGGCATAGTCAATGAAGCAGAAATAGATGTTTCTCTGGAACTCTCTTGCTTTCTCCATGATCCAGCGGATATTGGCAATTTGATCTCTGGTGCCTCTGCCTTTTCTAAAACCTGCTTGAACATCTGGGAGTTCACGGTTCACATATTGCATAGTAGGTTTGGCAAAAGTAATTGTGGTTTTGCATTGTTGAACTGTGCCATTTGATATTGGAATACATTCTAAAGCATGGTTATGTTATACATCATTTTAATGCACATTTTTTCTTTTATATATTTTTTGCTAATGACATTACTTACTGCTTATATTTATTTTTGACAATGGAAATGATTTTAGACAAAAAGCAAATTTGAGCAATTTTCTTATTTGATTTCAAAATGGGTTATAACACAGTGGAAACAACTCGCAACATCACCAAGGCATTTGGCCCAGAAACTGCTAATGAACATACAGTGCAATGGTGATTCAAGAAGTTTTGCAAAGGAGACAAGAGCCTTGAAGATGATGAGTGTAGTAGCTGACCATCAGAAGTTGACAACAACCAGTTGAGAGCATGATCAAAGCTGATCCTGTTACAACTAGATGAGAAGTTGCCAAAGAACTCAACTTCAACCATTCTACAGTCTTTTGGCATTTGAAGCAAATTGGAAATGTGAAAAATCTCAATAAGGAGTGCCTCATGAACTGACTGAAAAATCAAAAGCAAAATCATCAATGTCAAGTGTTGTCTCTCATTTTATGCAATGACAACAAACCATTTCTCGATCAGATTATGACATGCAAGGTACAGCAGACTTTATACGACAACAGGTGACCAACAGCTGAATGGTTGGGCTGGGAAGAAACTCAAAAGCACTTCCCACAGCAAAACTTGCACAAAAAATATCATGGTCACTGTTTAGTTGTCTCCTGCTGCTCTGATCTAGTACAACTTTCTGAATTACAGAAAAACCATTATATCTGAGACATATGTTCAGCAAATCAATGAGATGCACGAAAAACTGCAATGCCAGAAGCCAATATTGGTCAACAGAAAGGGCCCATTCTTCTCCATGACAATGCCAGATCACATGTAGCACAACCTACACTTCAAAAGTTGAAAGATTTGAGCTAAATAAAGTTTTGCCTTATCTGCCATAGTCACCTGACCTCCTACCAACCTACTACCACTTCTTCAAGCTTCTTAAAAGCTTTTTGCAGGGAAAAAAACTTCCACAATCAGCAAGAGGCAGAAAATGCTTTCCAAGAGTTCATCAGATCCTGAAGCATGGATTTTTATCGCTACAGGAATAAGCAAACGTGTTTCTCTTTGGCAAAATTGTGTTGACTGTAATGGTTCCTATTTTGATTAATAAAGATAATGTTTGAGTCTACTTATGATTTAAAATTAATGGTCCCAAACTGCAATTACTTTTGCACCAAACTAATTTTTTTTTATCCTTCATTAAAGTTCTTAGTAATATTTTGTGTTTGAACAAAATCTGGCATCATGTGTCCCAGAAATGGGTCAACCAAATAATAAGTGGCTACACACTATTGACTATAGAAGTAATAATATCAATTCTTTAGAAATATGATGACAATTGTTTAGATAATTTTAAACATCAGATTATTAGATGAAATTTAAATTTTATTTCAGTCAAAGGTTTAGCTTTTGTTATTACACATAATAGGCACTAACAAAATAATTAGGATGGCAAGCAATACAAAGCAGAGGCAATGAATAAAATCTGACTGAAATTGAAAATACACCTTAATCATTCATTATTAATTTTGTTAATCATTACGTACTAGGAGACACTGACTCATTGTCATTGTTCCAACATGGTATAAAGCAAACTCCTTAAATTTATGATGATTGTTAATAGTCAAAGGAAAATTTTCCTTGCCTTGAGATACATATATCTCAAGTTGAATTTTATTTTTCTTGTTTTCATAGTGAAATCTTATAGCTGTGTTAATATGAATTCTGAAAAAATGAGTTTCTCAAGTTTGTTTGTTTGTTTTCAATTCTAATTGCTCCGGTTATGAAGGATATGATTTTTTTTTTTTTTTTGTATGTGAGCATGTAGAGAAACGTTCAATACAGTATAATTAGAAATTTAATCAGGTCAGTGGAGTGTGAGCCATTACATAGGAAGTACAGTTCCTGAGGCAATAGATATCTTACATAGAAATGTATACTTATTACTTTATCGAGAGTGTTTGGGCTTGCAGTTTACCAAAGTGTAAATAGACAATGGTTTTTATAAGTTGTGTGCAACTTGATTAGCCAATAAACCACACTAAAGTGCATAATAAGCCATTTTACCATATGCAGTTACCCATTCAAGCATGCCATCCTTTGAGCTGTGCATAAAAGGACATTTGCTGGATAGTGTAACCATTTCTTTAATGCAGAGTTTCTTTGTTTATGTATCAGCATACAAAATCTAGTAATTAACAGTAGGTCTCAGTTCATTTAATGTGATTGAGCAAGGTCTCAACTCTACTACATTCTATTAGGGTATAATAGCTCTCTTGACCTCTACCTACCTAGGAATAAGTATTTTATCCACCACAGGGAAAATGAAAATAGCAGTGGCTTCCTTTCTTTTCATGAAAATGCAAAATACCTTTTACATCAATTTGTGTTTATGAATGAAAAAAAATGTGAGATTACTTTTATTTATCAGACCCAAACTGTAGTAAATCATTGCATGAATGTGCACTTTTGGTGGTTTGAGTCATAAATTGAAGTCAACAATAATATTTTCACCTTTTCTTTATGAATAGAAACTTCAAACATAAAATAAACATTTCAAATTGTTTTTCTTTCAACTTTCAGGAGGAGAAACAATTTTCTGAAGTTAATAACTTTTCTGCAAAGACTGTGTGGGGAAATCATGCTAAGCTAAACTGCATAGCATGGAGGGCTGCTAAACAAAAATGTTTTTGGAAATTCTATTAAATTTTTTCTTTATATTTTGTGAGATTTAAAGTACTTTCAAAGAGTAACCATTTTTTTAGATACCGGATGTCTTATATATTTTAGAAAAGGAGACATTTAAGCCATAATTCACTGTTAGATCAGTCACAGTCATGAAGGTAAAGAGTTTCTCAGGCATGTTTTCTTTGACTCTCCTAGAAATGGGTGGAAGCTCTGTTATTTTTAATGCATGTCTTAATTGATGAGGAAAATCTTTCAGTGTGTTTTAATTTTTTGATTAAGATATTTGTTTTCCAAATTTTGATATGATTGTAATTTTACAAAATGGACTGGAAATAATGTTTTATCATATTAATGATTCTTTAAACAAACAAACAAAAAACTCTTTGGAAAAAACATGAGGTAGAATTTTAACGTCTTATGAACAAAGGAACCATATGTTTCAGACTGCCTTGCCATCTACTATCTCTAGCCAGGAAGCACACTGTAGCCGACAACCATCTTGCTAAGTCTAACACCTTGTATTGGTAGATCTAAACATAAAATCTCTTGCTCTGGCAACATTGGTAGGGTCTGGTCAATTCTCTAGATTAGTTCTTTTTTTCCGATTCTACCTACTTCATTTTATTCTCTAAAACACAGCTTATTATGGATATACTATTGCAAACAACAATGGAAACAGCAAAGTGTAAAACATACAAGGCCTTTTCTCTCATAGAACAAAGAAAAAATTGCCATATATAAAAAATAAGTGGTTTACATATTCCTCATTTAAAGTAATAGACCACTGCTGGTGGGTCTGTATCAACACACATGGACTGAGGTTGGTAAATTAATAAAATTTTGTTTTATTGTAACACATTTATAACAAAAATTTTGAATATATTCTATATGGTACACATAATCTCCCATGTTTAGACTGAGTGTGTATAAATTTAGTTTGTTGCACCCAAATTAACTCTCTAAGTATCTTTCTACCATAGTTAGTAGATCATTTCATGTTATATTTATATGTTAAGGATTGAAGACAAAACAAATATATAGGCTCTAGGTTTTCTGTTAAATTTGTATTATGACCATAGATTTCTTGGAAATTTAAAGGCAAGGTGTAGTAGAGATTGTTTAAATAGCTTTCAATGCTTGTATATATGTCCAAGGAAAATGCTACAGAACAAATTTCATGGGAAATATTATGCAGTGGGCCATAGCAATATCAGTTTTTACATTTCCTGCCTAGAAAATTAGAATACATGAATAGTTTGTCATATGAAATTCTGACTGGCATAATTATGTAGACTTGCTGCTGTTGCTAAGTCACTTCAGTCGTGTCCGACTCTGTGTGACCCCATAGACGGAAGCCCACCAGGCTCCCCCGTCCCTGGGATTCTCCAGGCAAGAACACTGGAGGGGGTTGCCATTTCCTTCTCCAATGTGTGAAAGTGAAAAGTGAAAGTGAAGTCGCTCAGTCGTGTCCGACCCATAGCGACCCCATGGACTGCAGCCCACCAGGCTCCTCCATGGGATTTTCTAGGCAAGAGTACTGGAGTGGCTTGCCATTGCCTTCTCCGTATGTAGACTTAGCTACAGCTAAAACACATTTTCTAAAACTATATCCAAATTCATGTTAACATCTATCTTATTGGCAATTATGTAAACATTCAGTTTTCTCATTCATTGCATGTCAGAGTCAAATTGCTAAGTGAAATTTAATGATGCAAAGCAACATAAATAGGTGCTGAGAAAAAAATGTATTAACATGGCTGATAATACATGAATACCTAACTGGAACTGATTTCATCAGAAATAATTAATACATAAATTGAATAAGATTGAGAAGTATAGAATTTATTAAGTAAAATTCTAAGTTGTTGTAGAAACTTAGTGCAAGTATGTTATCCATTTTATTTCCATATAGTTGTTCATAATAGTCTCTTATAATCCTTTTTATTTCTGGCTGGATTGTCTCTTGTAATTTCTCCTTTATCGTTTCTAATTTTGTGGATTTAATTCCTCTCTTTTTTCCTTGATGAGTCTGGCTAAAGGCTTGTCAGTTTTGTTTATCTTCTCAAAGAACCAGCTTTTATAAACTGGATAACCTGGAAAAAATGGACAGATTCTTAGAAAAGTTCAATCTTCCAAGACTGAACCAGGAAGAAATAGAAATTATGAACAACCCAATTACAAGCACTGAAATTTAAGCTGTGATCAAAAATTTCCCAAAAAACACAAGCTCAGGACCAGATGGCTTCACAGGAGAATTCTATCAAACATTTAGAGAAGACTAATGCCTATCCTTCTAAAACTTTTTCAAAAAATTGCAGAGGAAGGAATACTTTCAAACTCATTTTATGAGGCCACTATCACCCTGATACCAAAATCAGACAAAGACAACACAAAAAAAGGAAACTACAGGCCAATATCATTGATGAACATAGATGTAAAATCCTCAACAAAATTTTAGCAAGCAGAATTCAGAAACACATCAAAAAGCTTATACACCCATGATCAAGTTGGGTTTATTCCAGGGATGCAACGATTCTTCAATATACGCAAAGCAATCAATGTGATACACCATATTAACAAATTGAAAGATTAAAAACCATATGTTACACTCAGTAGATGCAGACAAAGTCTTTGACAAAATTCAGCACCCATTTTTGATTAAAACTTCAAAAAATGGGCAAAGAAGGAACCTACTTCAACATAGTAAAGGCCACATACGATAAGCCTACAGCAAACATTATTCTCAATGGTGGAAAACTGAAAGAATTCCCCCTAAGATCAGGAGCAAGACAAGGGTGTCCACTTTCACCACTATTATTCAACATACTTTTGGAAGTCCTAGCTACAGCAATCAGAGAAGAAATAAAAGGAATCCATATTAGAAAAGAAGTAAAACTCCCACTGCTTGCAGATGACATGATACTGTACATAAAAAGCCCTAAAGATAGTATCAGACAATTACTAGAACTAATCAGCAAATTTAGCAAGGTTTCAGAATACAGAATCAATACACAGAAACAAAATAACTTATATTCCTATATACTAGCAATGAAAAATCAGAAATGGAAATTAAGGAATCAATCTCATTCACCACTGCAACAAAAAGAATAACTATATAGGAATAAACTTACCTAAGGAGACAAAATAACAGTACACAGAAAATTATAAGACACTGGTGAAGGCTGTCAAAGATGACATAAACAGATGAGAGACATTCCATGTTCCTGGGTAGGAAGAACCAACGTTCTGAACGTGACTTTATTAACAGATGCAATCTACAGATTCAATGTGATCCCTGTCGAATTACCAAAGGCATTTTTCACAGAACTAGAACAAAAAATTTCACAATACATATAGAAACACAAAAGACCCCAAATAGCCAAAGCAGTCTTGAGAAACAAGAATGGAGCTGAAGGAATCAACCTTCATGACTTCAGATTATACTACAAAGCTACAGTCATCAAGACAGTATATTACTAGCACAAAAACAAAAATATAGACCAATGGAACAAGACAGAAAGCCCAGAAATAAACCCATCCACCTATGGGTACATTATATTTTACAAAAGAAGCAAGAATATACAATGGGGCAAAGACAGCGTCTTCAATAAATGGTGCAGGGAAAACTGGACAGCTACAGGTAAATGAATGAAATTAGAACACTTCCTAATACCATACACAAAGATAAACTCAAACTGGATTAAAGACCTAAATGTAAGACCAGAAACTGTGAAACCCTTAGAGGAAAATGTAGACAGAACACTCGATGACATAAATCAAAGCAAGATCCTCTATGACCCACCTCCTAGAGTAATGGAAATAAAAACAAAAGTAAGCAGGTGGTACCTGATTAAACTTAAAATATTTTGTATAACAAAGGAAAGTATAAGCAAAGTGAAAAGCCAACCCTCAGAATGGGAGAAAATAATAGCAAATGAAACAACTGACAAAGGATTAATTTCTAAAATATACAACCAGCTCATACAACTCAAAGCGAGAAAAACAAACAACCCAATCAAAAAAGTGGGGAAAAGACTAAACAGACATTTCTCCAAAGAAGACATACAGATGGCTAAAAAACACATGAAAAGATGCTCAACAACACTCATTATTAGAGAAATACAAATCAAAACTACAATGAGATATCACCTCACACCAGTCAGAATGGCCATCATCAAAAATTCTACAAACAATAAATGCTGGAGAGGGTGTGGAGAAAAGGGAATACTCTTGCACTATTGCTGGGAATGCAAATTGATACAGCCACTATGGAAGACTGTATGGAGATTCCTTAAAAAGCTAGGAAGAAAACTACCATATGACCCAGCAATCCTAGTCCTAGGCATACACCCTGAGGAAACCAAAACTGAAAAAGACACATGTATCCCATTGTTCACTGCATCATTATTTACAATAGCTAGAACATGGAAGCAACCTAGATGTCCATCGACAGAAGAATGGATAAAGAATCTGTGCTACATATACACAATGTACTATTACTCCATCATAAAAAGGAACACATTTGAGTCAGTTCTAGTGAGGTGGATGAACCTAGAGCCTATTATACAGATTGAAGTAAGTCAGAAAGAGAAAGATAAATATCATATTTTAATGCATATATATGAAATCTAGAAAAATGGTACTAAAGAATTTATTTACAGGGCAGCAATGGTGAAATAGATATAGAGAACAGACTTATGGACATGGGGACAGGGAAGGAGAGCGTGAGATGTAAGGAGAGAGTAACATGGAAACTTACATTACCATATGCAAAATAGTTAGCCAACGGGAATTCTCTGTATGGCTCCATTCCGTTCCGTTTCGACGCTCAGTCGTGTCCGACTCTTTGCGACCCCGTGGACTGTAGCCTACCAGGCTTGTCCGTCCATGGGATTCTCCAGGAAAGAATAATGGAGTGGGTTACCGTTTTCTTCTCCAGGGGATCTTCCCGACCCAAGGATCGAACCCGGGTCTCCCGCATTGGAGGCAGACGCTTTAACCTCTGAGCCAGGAAACTCAAATAGGGGCTCTGTCCAATCCCAAAGAAAGGGAATGCCAAAGAATGCTCAAACTACCGCACAATTGCATTCATCACACATGCTAGTAAAGTCATGCTCAAAATTCTCCAAGCCAGGCTTCAGCAATATGTGAACTGTGAACTTCCAGATGTTCAAGCAGGTTTTAGAAAAGGCAGAGGCACCGGAGATCAAATTGCCAACGTCCGCTGGATCATGGAGAGAGCAAGAGAGTTCCAGAAAAACATCTATTTCTGCTTCATTGACTATGCCAAAGCCTTTGACTGTGTGGATCACAATTAACTGTGGAACATTCTGAAAGAGATGGGAATACCAGACCACCTGACCTGCCTCTTGAGAAACCTGTATGCAGGTCAGGAAGGAACAGTCAGAACTGGACATGGAACAACAGACTGGTTCCAAATAGGAAAAGGAGTACGTCAAGGTTGTATATCGTCACCCTGCTTATTTAACTTATATGCAGAGTACATCATGAGGAACGCTGGGCTGGAAGAAGCACAGGCTGGAATCAAGATTGCTGGGAAAAATATCAATAACCTCAGATATGCAGATGACACTACCCTTATGGCAGAAAGTGAAGAGGAACTCAATGGCCTCTTGATGAAAGTGAAAGAGGAGAGTGAAAAGGTTGACTTGAAGCTCAACATTCAGAAAACGAAGATCATGGCATCTGGTCCCATCACTTCATGGGAAATAAAAGGGGAAACAGTGGAAACAGTGTCAGGGAGGTTCAAAAAGTAGGGGACATATGTATACCTATGGCTGATTCATGTTGAGGTTTGACAGCCACAAAATTCTGTAAATCAATTATCCTTCAATTACAAGTTACATAAATTAAAAAATTGTGCAGGTGTGTCATAGAAAGCAAGAATAGCTGTTTCTGATGCTGGGAAAGGTTGGGGGCGGGAGGAGAAGGGGACGACAGAGAATGAGATGGCTGGATGGCATCACCGACTCTGTGGACATGAGTCTGAGTGTACTCCGGGAGTTGGTGATGGACAGGGAGGCCTGGCGTGCTGTGATTCATGGGGTCGCGGAGAGTCGGACACGACTGAGCGACTGAACTGAACTGAACTGAATGCTCAACTCTCTGTGTAGTACTATAACTGCTTGCAAGGAGACGTAAAACTCATGTCGAGAGAAGAGGTTCTCATGAAGAGGTATATAGGAATCACTCAAGGAAAAAAAATAGATGTCGATCAGAAAATTTAGATTTTCTTTTTAAAAAGAGAATGTCAGCAAGATAAGGCTGAACCAAAAACATGTTAAAAAATTAATATTCTGGAAAAAAGTTCTGCTGAGAAATACAATAGTTGGTTTATAACAGATTTACTATTCTGTGTATATGTAGAAAGTTCCTGGGTAGTTCTGTAAATTTACAGAATAAAGATAATATTCTCTAGTTTACACATATGTGCTTTAATTACCTGCAGGGGCAGGGTGGAGGCCCTCCAAAACTTTGGTCCAAATGTTGAGACTCAGAATGCCATCCAAATACATATGCAGCAAGAAGGTATCAAACGGTATACTTATTAACACATAATGAAGCTTTTCTGGGGGAGTGGTGGAGCAGGGGACCTTAAGCTGGAGTGAATATATCATGTGTCTTTGGGTTTTTATTGTGCTTAGGGCATGTTTCTGGGTGTTTCCCTGGTGGCTCAGATGGTAAAGTATCTACTTGCAATGCAGGAGAACTGGGTTCAATCCCTGGGTTGAGAAGATCCCCTGCAGAAGGGAATGGCACCCCACTCCAGTATTCTTGCCTGGAGAATACTATGGACAGAGAAGCCTGATGGGCTACAGTCCATGGGGTCACAAAGAATCGGACACGACTGAGTAACACAGCTCTGTTCCTAGAATTAGGGTTTTTGCACACAACCAGGGAATGGCATGGTTTTAATCTCCTGCCCACACTAAAGAGGGTAGCATACACGCATTTTCTTAGGTTCCTATATGTGGGGAAGAAGGAAGAATAAGAAGTAAAAAAGTGGGGTCAGATTCATTATAATTGTCATAATTAAATGTGAAATTTGATAATTATGGAAATTTTTACTACTGTCATTTCAGGAACTAACAATTTACTATAGTAATAACTTTCTAAGAAGGCAAATGAACAACAGATAATCATATAATGATGTGTTAATCACTGAACTTCTAATTTTACATATATTAAATAAATTTTCAAAAGAACCAGTAAGTGAGGAACTATTATTATCTCTATTTTTCCTAAGAGAAAGCCAGTATATAAAACTTAGTAATGTCTTTCAATGGCATGTACCTGGCATATGCCCAGGTAGAAATTAATGAAGGAAGGATTTATACACAAATAGACTAGTCCTAGAAGGTGGGCTTTAGCCATATACCATGCATCTGGAAAATGAGACTATGTAAGTAAATGGATTTAAATATTTTTTACTTTTTCTGCTTGTTTCTGATACATGGGGAAAAAAAAGAAAGAACCCTATGAGCTCTTACTGAATTTATTTAAACATATTTACTAGGGGGGATCCCTGGTGGCTCAGCTGTAAAAGAATCTGATTGAAATTCTGGAGATGTCAGTTTGATCCCTGGGTCAGAAAGATCCCATAGACGGAGAAGCCTGCCAGGCTGCAGTTCTTGAGTTCGCAAAGAGACACAACAGAAGTGACTGAGTAATAAAATAACTACTAGGGGATTTAATGTTTAGTCAAAGCAATTGTAAATTAAGATTTTTGTGGCAATTTAGGATATAAAAAATCCCAAAATTATATTTTAAAAACTATATATTAATATTTACATTTTAGCAAACTTTTTATTTCATAAATTTTAAAACTTTAACAGCCAATGAATCAGCTGGAGTTCAAGTAGGATTATGGGTTTCCCAGATGGTGCTAGTCATAAAGAACCAAGCTACCAATGCAGGAGACATAAGAGAAACAGGTTTGAACCTTGGGTCAGGAAGATGCCCTGGAGGAGGGCATGGCAACCCACTCTAGTATTCTTGCCTGAAGAATCCCATGGACAGAAGAAAATGACAGGTTGCATGTAGCCCACAGGGTCAGAAAAGGTCAGAAACAATTGAAGCAACTCAGCATGCATGCAGGATTATGATAACATAAATTGACATTCCATCTTTACCATTCCACGTGATTGAGGGCAAAACTTAGCAAATATATATAAACACGTAAGAAATCAGTTCAGTTCAGTCACTCAGTCGTGTCCGACTTTTTGTGACCCCATGAACCACAGCACGCCAGGCCTCCCTGTCCATCAATAACTCCTGGAGTCCACCCAAATCCATGTCCATTGAGTTGGTGATGCCATCCAACAATCTCATCCTCTGCAATCCACTTCTCCTCCTGCCCTCAATCTTTCCCAGCATCAGGGTCTTTTCCAATGGGTCAACTCTTCAAATCAGGTGGCCAAGATATTGGAGTTTCAGCTTCAACATCAGTCCTTCCAGTGAACATCCAGGACTGATCTCCTTTAGGATAGACTGGTTGGATCTCCTTGCAATCCAAGGGACTCTCAACAGTCTTCTCCAGCACCACAGTTCAAAAGCATCAATTCTTCGGTGATCAGCTTTCTTCACAGTCCAACTCTCACAGCCATACATGACCACTGGAAAAACCATAGCTTTGACTAGACGGACCTTTGTTGGCAAAGTAATGTCTCTGCTTTTTAATATGCTGTCTAGGTTGGTCAGAACTTTCCTTCCAAGGAGTAAGCATCTTTTAATTTTGTGGCTACAGTCACCACCTGCAGTGATTTTGGAGCCCAAAACAATAAAGTCAGCCACTGTTTCCCCATCTACCATGACCTTAGTTTTCTGACTGTTGAGATTTAAGTCAACTTTTTCTCTCTCCTCTTTCACTTCATTAAAAGGCTCTTAAGTTCTTCACTTTCTGCCATAAGGGTGGTGTCATCTGCATATCTGAGGTTATTGATATTTCTCCTGGCAATCTTGATTCCAACTTGTGCTTCATCCAGTCCAGCATTCCTTGTGATGTACTCTGCGTATAAGTTAAATAAGCAGTGTGAAAATATATAGCCTTGACATATTCCTTTCCTTATTTGGTTATATATTTAACCGTGGGTTATATCTTGATTATATATTTAACCTATGATAAAGGAGGTAAGAATTTACAACGAGAAAAGATTATCTCCTCAATAAATAGTACATGCAAAAGAATACAGTTACATTTAAAAGAATGAAATTAGAACACTCCCTAACACCATACACAAAAATAAACTCAAAACGGGTTAAAGACCTAAATGTAAATGTAGACACTATCAAACTCTTAGGGGAAAAATAGGCAAAACTCTCTACAACATAAATAACAACAAAAGCTTTTCTGACCCACACACAAAACTAAAAGAATTAGGTTTAATTAAACTTAAAAACTTTTTTACACCAGAGGAAACCATCAACAAAATGAAAAGTGACCTATAAAATGGGAGCAAATATTTGTAAATAAAGCAACTGACAAGCAATTAATCTCCATAATATACAAATAGCTCATGAGGCTTAATATCAAAACAAACAACCCAAACAAAGAATTGGCAGAAGACCGAAATAGATTTTTCTCCAACATACAGGTGGCCAAGAGGCACATGAAAAGATGCTCATCATTACTAATTATTGTTGTTATTAAGTCGTGTCTAACTTTTTGTAACACCATGGACTGTCGCCCACCAGGCTCCTCTCCATATTTTCCAGGCAAGAATAGTGGAGTATGTTCCCATTTCCTTCTCCAAGGGATCTTCCTGATTCAGGGATGACCCATGTCTACTGCAATTCAGGCAGAATTTTTTACCCCTGATTCACCGGAGAGACTTATTAGAGAAATGCAAGTCAAAGCTACAACAAAGTATGATCACCTCACACTGCTCAGAATGGTCATTATTAAAAAATCTACAAGCAATAAATGCTGGAGAGGGTATGGGGAAAAGGAAATCCTCTTACATTTTTGCCAGGAATGTAAACTGGAACAGCCACTATGGAGAACAATGTGGGGGTTCCTTAAAAACCTAAAAACAGAATTACCATATGACACAGCAATCCCACTCCTGGGCTCATGCCCAGAAAAAACCATAACTCCACAAATACATGCATCTCTATGCTCACTGAAGGAATATTTACAATAGCCAAGACATGCAAATAACCTAAATATCCATTAACAGAGGAATTGATAAAGAAGGTGTTTTACATACATTTATATAATGAAATATTAGCCATAAAAAGGATAAAATATTGTCATTTTTGGCAACATGAATGGACCTAGAAATTGCCATACTGAGTGAAGTCAGAGTTATATGATATCTCTTATATGCAGAATATAAAAGAAAGGACACAAATGAACTTATATACAAAAGAAAAACAAACTTAGAGATGGAACTTATGGTTACCAGTGGGGGAGGGATAGATTGGGAATTTGGGATGGATATGTATACACTGCTATATTTAAAATAGGTAACCAACAATGACCTGTTGTATAGCACAGATATTCTGCTCAATTATTTATAGTAGCCTAAATGGAAAAGCAATTTGAAAAATAATAGATACATGTATAACTTAATCACTTCTGGACCCCCAAAACTAACACAGTGTTGTTAACAGCTATACTCCAATATAAAATAAAAACTTAAAAAAGATTAAAAATCATCAGTAGATACAGAAACCACTGAAATAATTCAACATCCATTCACGACAAAAACTTGGAAGAAATTGGGTGTGATAGAATGTATGACAAGCTCACAGCTAACATCATACTCAACAGTGGAAAGTAGAAAGCTGTTCCTCTAAGATCAGGAATAAGACAAGGATGCCCACTCTTGTCATGTTTATTCAACATAGTATTGAAAGTATTTGCCAGACAAATGTGGCAAGAAATGAAAAAACAAAGATCTAAAGTAAAGAATTAAAACTGTCATTATTTACATATGGCATAATATTACATACAGAAAACCCTAATTAGTGAATTCAGTATATTTGCACAGTACTAACTCAGCATACAAAAATATGTTATATTTCATACACTAATAAAAAATCAACAAAGAGAAATTGAGAAAATAATTCCATTTAAAATTTCATCAAAAAAGTAAAATGAAGTACCTAGGAAAAAATATAACCAACAGGGGATAAGTGCAGAACACAGTTGAGACTGTAAAAGGCACACCTGCATGCAAAGGTATTCTGGGCTCATGGATTGGAAGAATCAATATTATTAAAATTTCTGTAATATTCAAACCAATCTTTATCAATATTCCAAGAGTATTTTTCGTAGTAATAGAACAAACTAAATTTTTTTTATGAAATCACAAAAGAACCTGATTAATCAAAGCCATCTTGAGAAAAAAGTACACAACTGGAGGCTTTCCTGATTTCAAACCATATGACAACACTATAGTAATCAAAATGTTATCGTATTGGGTAAAAAAAAATACACAGATAAATGGTACAAAAAGCCCATAAATAAATGCATGTCAATTAACTTATAAGTTAGGAGCTGAGACTATACAATGAGGAAATTACCTTTTTTTTTCAATAAATTGTACTGGGAAAACTGCAAAACATCAAAAGAATAAAGCTATTTAAAACTAGGTCACTATTTTACACCATACACAAAAATTGACTCAAATTAATTAAAGACTTGAATGTTTAAGACTTGAAACCATAAAGCTCATTGAAGAACACAGACTGAAATCTACCTGATATTGGTCTTGGCAATGATACTTTGGAAATAACTCCAAAAGCAAATGCAGCAAATGCAAAAATAACAAAAAGGGACTAAATAGAGCATAGTAGTTTCCTTTCCTTCTGCAACGGAAACCTTCAGCAAAATAAAAGGAAAAGGTACTACCTGGGAGAAAAATATTAGCAAATCATTTATCTGATAAGGCATTAATATCTAAAATATATGAAGAACTCTTCAGCTCAATAGAAAAAAAAAACTAGTTATTTGATTAAAAAATGACAGAGGACCCGAACAGATATTTTTTCTAAAGATACACATCCAAGAGGAAAATATACTCAGAATTATTAATCAGGGAACTGCAAATCACAACCATAATGGTATTTGCCTTGCACCTATTAGAATAGTTGTTATCAAAAAGACAAGATATAAAAGGAGTCAGCAATGATATGGAGAAATGAGAACACTTGTCCACTGATAGTGGGAATGTGTATTGGTGTGTTCATCATGGAAAACATAATGGAGGATCCTCAGAGTATTAAATATAGAACTACTGTCTGATTCAGTAGTTTCATTTCTGAGTATTTATCTGAAGAATAAAACACTAATTTGAAAAGATATGTATCTGCATGTTCATTGTAGCATTATTTACAACACATGAGACATGGAAATAAGAATCCTTTGATAGAAGAATGGATAAAGAAAATGTATATATACACTAAATTGTTAGCTGCTCAGTTGTGTCCAACTCTTTGCAACCCCATGGATTGTAGCCCTCAGGCTCCTCTGTCCATGGAATTTTCCAGGCAAGATTACTAGAATTTGCTGCCATTTCCTTCTCCAGGGGATCTTCCAATTCGGGGATTTAACCCAGGTCTCCTGCATTGCAGGCAGATTCTTTATCATCTGAGCCACCAAATATACACCCTGTGTATCTTTACACAGTGGAATATTATTCATTGAAGAGAAAGGAGGACATTCTCCATTTGCAATAATATGGACAGACCTTGGATACATTGTGCTACATGAAATAAGTCAGAATGACAAGCACTGTAAGATTTCACTTATATTTGGAATGTTTAAAAAAAAAAATGGGTTCATGGATACAGATCATAGACTGGTAGTTGCCAGAAGTGGGGGTTGGGGGAAGAGGCAGGACAAATGGGTGAAGGAGATAAAAAAGTTCAAATTTTCAGTTTTAAAACAAGTCATAGGGATGTAGTATACAGCACGGTGACCACGTTAATAATAGGGAAAGCTGAAAGAGCATAGATTTTAAAGTTCTCATAACAAG
Organism: Moschus berezovskii; assembly: GCF_049115385.1. Classification (NCBI taxonomy): domain Eukaryota; kingdom Metazoa; phylum Chordata; class Mammalia; order Artiodactyla; family Moschidae; genus Moschus; species Moschus berezovskii. The sequence continues at coordinate 91,532,120 of NC_142464.1, forward strand.
AAAATGATTAAAGCATTAGGCCACTTTTACAGCAGATTTGTTGCCCTAATTTTGTGAGAAAATAATGCCTCTAATTTACTTGGTCTCAAATATGTAGCCAATGGCTATAAAATATTGCTAGTTAATAAATTTTATTTTCATTTGTGTAATCTGTGAGACTGTGTGTACCGAGTATTTCTGTCACTAAGTGTGGACTCAAGAAGAGGAATCACTGAACTGTGAATATCTTGTATTTTTATTGGATTGAGTCATGGTTTTCAGGAAGATCTCAGTATGATCCGTGCAAGTAAGTAAAGCCTTAAAAACAAACATAAATTCATGTGTTTTTAAAATGGCAAACCTAGTCATCAGTTCTAATAAAGAAAGGTGATTAATATTAGAGTAGGCATATGGGCTGCCGTCTATGGGGTTGCACAGAGTCGGACACGACCGAAGCAACTTAGCAGCAGCAGCAGCAGCAATAAGATATAAAGGCTTTCTGTATAGAATTATATCAAGTTAATTAATCAATAAACATGCATTAAATACATACTGATCACCGAAGAATTGATGCTTTTGAACTGTGGTGTTGGAGAAGACTCTTGAGAGTCCCTTGTACCGCAAGGAGATCCAACAAGTCCAATCTAAGGAAGATTGATCCTGGGTGTTCATTGGAAGGATTGATGCTAAAGCTGCAACTGCAATACTTTGGCCACCTCATGCGACGAGTTGACTCACTGGAAAAGACTCTGATGCTGGGAAGGGTTGGGGGTGGGAGGAGAAGGGGACGACCTAGAATGAGATGGCTGGATGGCATCACCGACTCCGTGGACATGAGTTTGAGTGAACTCCGGGAGTTGGAGATGGACAGGGAGGCCTGGCGTGCTGTGATTCATGGGGTCGCGGAGAGTCGGACATGACTGAGCGACTGAACTGAACTGAACTAAACTGAAATACACACTATGTGAAGGCTGGTGGGTTAGGGAGACATTCAGATTTTAACAAAAATAAAATACTTCTTATTCTTAAAATACCCTTATTTTAAAAGATCTTTAAGAGATATCTTATCTTTTATTCTTAAGATATCCTTAATAGAAAAATTATTAAAATAAAAAACACCCAATACTTAAGCATTATAAGGCATGCAATGAAACATATAAGAAAACCACCTAATCCAGTCTAATGATCATTGAAGAATTTTCTGAGGATCTAACTTAACATCTATTAAATTATTTGGTTGTAATTGAATCATTTCCCTAGACCAATAAAATAAAGACCAATCATAGCTTTTTAATTAAATGAATTCTATACTTATGCCAGCTCTGGGAAAACCAATAATTCAGTAAATATTTATTAGTGTAATTGGTATAAATGCTGAATTTTATCAATTGAAAGGGCTTCCACAAGTGGCTCAGTAGGAAAATAATTCACCTGCAATGAAGGAGATGTGAGTTTGATCCCTAGCTCGGGAAGATCCCCCAGAGGAGGAAATGGCAACCCCCACCAGTATTCTTGCCCAGGAAATCCCATGGACAGGGGAGTCTGGCACGCTGTAGTCCACAGGACTGAAAAGAGTCAGGCACAACCTAAGCAACTGAGCACACACACATATCAATTGAAAGCATGCCTAAATTTTCCTTCAAATTGACACTAATCTGTAACTAAGCATTCTTTAAGCAAAGTTATTAATAATGTTATATATTTACTTAATTATTAATTAAGTACTATGTATATAAATATACATAGCCCGTTTTTCTATAAGACTGCCATGAAAGATTTCTAAAGCACCCATGCTAACATCATCATGGAAATGTGATATAACTACTGTAATCTCACAGTCTGGAAAATAAACATGGAAACGTTTATTTGTAAAATTTGTAAAGTAAAATTTGCTTGGGTTGTGCCACTTTATTGAACTTAAAACAGTTTTTAGTTTTTATTTTGGTTAATGGTGAGAATATTAGCAAATGATGTGACCAACAAAGGATTAATTTCCAAAATACACAAACAGCTCATACAACTCAACAATAAAAAAACAAACAACCCAATCAAAAAATGAGCGAAAGACTTAAAGAGCCATTTCTCCAAAGAATACCTCAGATGGCCAATAGGCACGTAAAAAAATGTTCAGCATTGCTAACTTTTAGAGAAATGCAAATCAAAACTACACTGAGGTACCATCTCACACAAGTCATAACGGTCATCCTTAAAAACAAGTAGAAGCTGGAGAGGATGTGGAGAAATGGGAACCCTCTTCCACTGTTGATAGAAATGTAAGCTAAAGCCACTATGAAAAACAGTATGGAGGTTCCTTAGAAAACTAAAAATAGAATTACTGTCAGTTCAGTTCAGTTGCTCAGTTGTGTCAAACTCTTTGAAACCCCATGAACCGCAGCACGCCAGGCATCCCTGTCCGTCAGCAATTCACAGAGTCCACCCAAACGCATGTCCATCGAGTCGGTGATGCCATCCAACCATTTCATCCTCTATCGTCCCCTTCTCCTCCTGACCTCAATATTTCCCAGCATCAGGGTCTTTTCAAATGAGTCAGCTCTTCACACCAGGTGGCCAAATATTGGAGTTTCAGCTTCAACATCAGTCCTTCCAATGAACACCCAGAACTGATCTCCTTTAGGATGGACTGGTTGAATCTCCTTGCAATTCAAAGAATTACTATATGATTCATTAATCCCACTGCTAAACATATCCAGACAAAACTCTAATCCAAAAATGTACATGCTCTCAGGTTGATAGCAGCACTATTCACAATATGAAATATGAATTATGGAAATAACCTAAATGTCCATCAACAGTTGGATGGATAAAGAAGATGGTACATGTATTTGATTACTTAGAGAAAAAAATGAATGAAATAATGCCATTTGTGGCAACAAAGATACAACTGGAGATTATCATACTAAGTGAAGTAAGTTAGAAAGAGAAAGACAAATATCATATGATATCACTCATAGGTGGAACCTAAATAATGGCACAAATGAACCTATCTATAACGAATAAATAGACTCATAGACATAGAAAAAACTTGTGTTTGCCAAGGAGAAAGGGCCTTGAGGGAGGGATGGAGTGGGAGGTTGAGATTAGCAGATGTAAGCTATTATCATGAAATGGATAAACAATAAGATCCTGCTACAGAGTATAGAATTATATTCAGTAACCTATGATAAAACTTAAAGAACATTTTAAAATGTATTTATATGTGTATGCATGTATATCTACCGATCTACTTATCTATCTATAGGATTAGAGATTTACTGAGTATGGCCTGCCCATCAAAACAAGACCCAGTTTCCCCATCAGTCAGTCTCTCCCATCAAGAAACTTCTATAAGCCTCTTATCTTTCTCCATCAGAGAGCAGAGAGATGAAAACCACAGGCACAGCAAACTAACCAATCTGATCACATGGAACACAGCCTTGTCTAACTCAATTAAACTATGAGCCATGCTGTTTAGGGCAACCCAAGATGGACGGGTCATGGTGGAGAATTCTGACAAAATGTGGTCCACTGGAGAAGGGAATGGCAAACAACTTCAGGATTCTTGCCTTGAGAATCCCATGTACAGTATGAAAACATAAAAAGATAGGACACTGAAAAATGAACTCCCCAGGTCAGTAGGTACCCAATGTGCTACTGGAGTTCAGTGGGGAAACAACTCCAGAAAGAATGAAGAGATGGAGCCAAAGCAAAAACAGTACCCAGTTGCGATGTGACTGGTGACAGAAGCAAGCTCTGATGCTGTAAAGAGCAATATTGCATAGGAACCTGGAATGTTAGGTGCATGAATCAAGGCAAATTGGAAGTGGTCAAACAGGACATGGCAAGAGTGAACGTTGTCATTTTAGGAATCAGTGAACTAAAATGGACTGGAATGGGTGAATTTAACTCAGATGATCATTATATGTACTACTATGGGCAAGAATCCCTTAGAAGAAATGGAGTAGCCATCATAGTCAACAAAAGAGTCCAAAATGCAGTACTTGGACGCAATCTCAAAAATGACAGAATGATCTCTGTTTGTTTCCAAGTTAAACAACTCAGTATCACAGCAATCCAAATCTATGCCACAACCAATAATGCTGAAGAAGCTGAAGTTGAACGTGTCTATGAAGACCTACAAGACCTTCTAGAACTAACATCCAAAAAACATGTCCTTTTCATTATAGGTGACTGGAATGCAAAAGTAGGAAGTCAAGAAACACGTGGAGTAACAGGCAAATTTGGCCTTGGATTACAAAATGAGGCAGGTCAAAGGCTAATAGAGTTGTGCCAAGAGAATGCACTGGTCATAGCAAACACCTCTTCCAACAGCACAAGAGAAGACTCTACACATGAACATCACCAGATGGTCAATATCAAAATCAGATTGATTATATTCTTTGCAACCAAGGATGGAGAAGCTCTATACAGTCAGCAAAAACAAGACTGGGAGCTGACTGTGGCTCAGATCATGAACTCCTTACTGTCAAATTCAGACTGAAATTGAAGAAAGTAGGGAAAACCACTAGACCATTCAGGTATGACTTAATCAAATTCCCTACGATTATACAGTGAAAGGACAAATGGATTCAAGAGATTAGATCTGACAGAAAGAGTGCCTGATGCACTATGGATGGAGGTTCATGACAATGTACATGAATCAGTGATCAAGACTGTATCCAGGAAAAAGAAAAGTAAAAAGGCAAAATGGTTGACCGAGGCAGCCTTACAGATATCTGAGAAAAGAAAAGACACAAAAGGCAAAGGAGAAAAGGAAAGCTAACCCATTTGAATGCAGAGGTCCAAAGAATACCAAGGAGAGATAAGAAAGCCTTCCTCAGTGATCAATGCAAAGAAATAGAGGAAAACAACAGAATGGGAAAGATCTCTAGAGATCTCTTCAAGAAAATTAGAGATACCAAGGGAACATTTCATGCAAAGATGAGTACAATAAAGGAAAGAAATGGTATGGACCTAACAGAAGCAGAAGATTTAAGAAGAGGTGGGAAGAATACAGAGAACTATACATAAAAGATCTTCATGACCCAGATAACGATGATGGTATGATCACTCACCTAGAGCTAGATATCCTGGAGTGTGAAGTCAAGTGGGCTTTAGGAAGCATCACTACAATAAAAACTAGTGGAGGTGATGGAATTGAGCTATTTCAGTTGAGCTATTTCAAATCCTAAAAGATGATGCTGTGGAAGTGTTGCACTCAACATGCTAGCAAATTTGGAAAACTCAGCAGTGGCTATAAGACTGGAAAAAGTCAGTTTTCATTCCAATCCCATAGAAAGGCAATGCCAAATAATGTTCAAACTACTGCAAAATTGTACTCATTTCACATGCTAGCAAAGTAATTCTCAAAATTTTCCAAGCGAGGCTTCAACAGTACATGAACCATGAACTTCCAGATGTTCAAGCTGGACTTAGAAAAGGCAGAGGAACCAGAGATCAAATTGCCAACATCCATTGGATTGTCAAAAAAGCAAGAGAGTTCCAGAAAAAGTTCTGCTTTATTGACTATGCCAAACCCTTTGACTGTGTGGATCACAACAAACTGTGAAAAATTCTTAAAGATATGGGGATACCAGACCACCTGACCTGCCTCCTGAAAAATCTGTATGCAGGTCAAGAAGCAACAATAAGAATTGGACATGGAACAATAGACTGATTCCAAATTGGATCTAGTACTCCTTTACTTCAAGTACTTTACTTAATGTAAAGTACTCCTTCACTTCAAGTTTGTACATAGTCACCCTGCTTATTTAACTTATGTGCAGAATACTTCATGCCAAATCCAGGCTGGATGATGCACACTTGGAATCAAGTTTTCCAGGAGAAATATCAATAACCTGAGATGTGCAGATGACACCACCCTTATGGTACAAAGCAAAGAAGAACTAAAGAGCCTCTTGATGAAAGTGAAAGAGGAGAATGATAAAGTTGGCTTAAAACTCAACATTCAGAAAACTAAGATCATGGCATCTGTTCCTATCACCTCATGGCAAATGGATGTGGATACAATGGAAACACTGCCAGACTTTCTTTTCTTGGGCTCCAAAATCACTGCAGATGGTGACTGCAGCCATGAAGTGAAAATATGCTTGCTCCTTGGAAGAAAAGTTTTGACCAAACTAGACAGCATATTATAAAGCAGAGACATTACTTTGTCAAAAAAGGTCTGTCTAGTCAAGGCTATGGTTTTTCCAGTAGTCATGTATGGATGTGAGAGTTGGACTATTAAGAAAGTTGAGCACTGAAGAACTGATGCTTTTGAGTTCTGTTGGAGAAAACTCTTGAGAGTCCCTTGGACTGCAAGGAAATTTAACCAGTCCATCATAAAGGAAATCAGTCCTGAATATTCATTGGAAGGACTGCTTCTGAAGCTGAAACTCTAATATTCTGGCCACCTGATGTAAAGAACTGATTCACTGGAAAAAACCCTGATGCTGGGAAAGTTTGAAGGCAGGAGGAGAAGGAGAGGACAGACGATGAGATGGTTGGATGGCATCACTGACTCAACGGACATGAGTGAGTAAGCTCTGGGAGTTGGTGATGTACAGGGAGGCCTGTTGTGTGCCGCCTACAGGGTCACAAAGAATCAGACACCACTGAGCGACTCAACTGAACTGATCTGAAATATATATATATATATATATATATATATATTTATATATAAATAAAGGGCTTCCCAGGTACTTCAATGGTAGAGAATCCTTCTTCCACTGTAGGAGACGCTAGTTTGGTCCCTGGGTTGTTAAGATCCTCCAGAGAAGAAAATTGCAACCAACTCTAGTATTCTTGCCTGGAAAATCCCATGGGCAGAGGAACCTGGTGGGCTCCAGTTCATGGTGCCACAAAAGGTTTGACATAACTTAGTCCATAAACAATAACAACAATGTATAATGAAATCACTTTTTATACCGTAAAAATTATTAAAACACTATAAAGCAAAAATATGTTTCAATTAAAATATTTTTTAAAAGCTCTTAGTAATGACATTTAACTCCACTTGGAATTTACAAGCCATCTGTTTGGTAGCCTGTCCAAATAAAATGCCCTCAGCATTCATATGACACTTGTTGGTAGATAACTTTTAAACAGATAGCAGTAGCTTATCTTCCATTTTCTTGCACAAAATATTGTACTTTAGGCAATAAGTATTTGCTTGCACAAAGAATATCTGGCAAGAAGTTGTATTTTATGAAACAGTCACCATCAGTGACTGTTATGATACAGTCACAGCAGTTGCACCAGCATTCAATACTTAACTCATTGAAATTGGAAACCTTAGATTATATCACATGGACCTGAAAGCATTAGCGTAGTTTAAAATCTTTCTACAGGATCTTCATTGACTCATTTTTATATTGCAGAAATACACTGATGTCTAGATGGATTTATCGGAGTTGCTGGTGTTCCCCATATTTCAGCTTTCTTATCACTGCAGCTTACATATTTTTGGTCCTATTTCTTGGCCCCACACTAACAAGCAGCAGAAAACTAAAAAAATGACTATTGATTGTTTGACTCAGCTCTCAGAGTTTTTAATAATGATGATCTATCAGAGTTTTAAAATTATTGAATTGAACTTGTGGACTCAACAGCAATTCACTAAATTTTAATCTTTAGATGCTCCTTTTTTCTGGTACATTTCCTCCCCTTCAATAAGAAATTGTATTACATATACAAAAAACTTTCTATTTTGTAAAATTACCCATAAATTTTCATTTATAATCCTGTTAGTTCCTGCCATGTTCTCTGATTTCTTTTTTCTAATGTCCTTAATAGTTATGTTCATGCATACAATTTAAAATTTCTATAATTGTTTTTTTCTTGTATAAATTTTGATAGAACTGTGTACAAATTTTAGTATTTTATGAAATTACAATTGAATTGGAAAGTACTGATTATATGATAATAGTAACTTCTGTATTTTAGAAATACTATTGGCCTAAGTAGATAGTTTATTTTAAAGTAAACACATTTACTATCCAGTGTGTTAGACATTCTGCTGGGAGCTCAGAGGAGACTGTCTTAAACAAGTGAGATGGACCATTTGTCTTCACATAGCTTATACTCCAGTATAGGAGATGGAAAAATATCTATTATAATATATGCAGTGAATGAAATAAACTGGGATCAGAGAATGAACACAAAGGCACAGTGTAGTCTACTGCATTTAGGAGCTCACAGCAACCATTCAATGAAATAGATGCTTCTATGTTAAATGATGCAGAAGGCAATGGCAAGCCACTCCAGTACTCTTGCCTAGAAAATCCCATGGATGGAGGAGCCTGGTAGGCTGCAGTCCATGGGGTCGCTAAGGGTCGGACACGACTGAGCGACTTCACTTTCACTTTCACACATTGGAGAAGGAAATGGCAACCCACTCCAGTGTTCTTGCCTGGAGAATCCCAGGGACGGGGGAGCCGGGTGGGCTTCCGTCTATGGGGTCACACAGAGTCGGATACGACTGAAGTGACTCAGCAGCATGTTAAATGAAGAGATGACCATGCCTTCTTGCTCCATGGAAAATGTTATCTTCTTCAATCACTGAATAATGTTTTCATTTTTTAACCAGCAATTATACAAGAAACTTTTTTTTTCAGTATGGAAGAAAAAACAAAAACAAAAAAACACCAAACCAAAAAATAAAACACAAAAAACAAAAATAAATAATTAAAAGCTTCTGCACAGCAAAGGAAACTATAAGCAAGGTGAAAAGACAGCCTTCAGAATGGGAGAAAATAATTTCAAATTAAGCAACTGACAAAGAATTAATCTCAAAAATATACAAGCAACTCCTGCAGCTCAATTCCAGAAAAATAAACGACCCAATCAAAAAATGGGCCAAAGAACGAAACAGACATTTCTCCAAAGACATACAGATGGCTAACAAACACATGAAAAGACACTCAACATCACTCATAATCAGAGAAATGCAGATCAAAACCACAAAGAGGTACCATTTCACGCCAGTCAGAATGGCAGCTATCCAAAAGTTTACATGCAATAAATGCTGGAGAGGGTGTGGAGAGAAGGGAACCCTCTTCCACTGTTGGTGGGAATGCAAACTAGTACAGCCACTATGGAGAATAGTGTGGAGATTCCTTACAAAACTGGAAATAGAACTGCCATACGACCCAGCAATCCCACTCCTGGGCATACACAACGAGGAAACCAGAATTGAAAGAGACACAAGTACTCCAATGTTCATTGCAGCACTGTTTATAATAACCAGGACATGGAAGCAATCTAGATGTCCATCTGCAGACGAATGGATAAGAAAGCTGTGGTACATATACACAATGGAATATTACTCAGCCATTAAAAAGAATACATTTGAATCAGTTCTAATGAGGTGGATGAAACTGGAGCCTATTATACAGAGTGAAGTAAGCCAGAAAGAAGAACACCAATACAGTATACTAATGCATATATACAGAATTTAGAAAGATGATAACGATAACCCTGTATATGAGACAGCAAAAGAGACACAGATGTATAGAAGTCTTTTGGACTCTGTGGGAGAGGGCGAGTGTGGGATGATTTGGGAAAATGGCATTGAAACATGTATATTATCATATGCGAACGAATCACCAGTCCATGTTCGATGCATGATACAGGATATTGGGGCCGGTGTACTAGGATGAACCAGAGGGATGGTATGGGAAGGGAGGTGGGAGGGGGTTCAAGATGGGGAACACATGTACATCCGGGGCAGATTCATGTCAATGTATGGCAAAACCAATACAATAATGTAAAGTAATAGCCTCCAATTAAAATAAATTAATTCATTTTTAAAAACTAAAAATAAATAAATAAATAAAAATATATTAATAACAACAAAAAAACACTAAAAGCAAAAAAAAAAGATACTGTAATACTGTTCTTTCCCTTCTACCTTAGTATATACTGCTCACAATCTAGGAAGTAAGAGTTCTAGTGTTGAGTGATTTCTTACCTAGAAGTCAAGCATGCTGAATGCAGTTTTGTGACCTGGTTTTTGAATCACTTATTGAAGTTCTTACATTCCCTCCAAGTTTATCCTCAATGTTTCTAAAAGATTAAATATTTTATTTCCTTTTTTATCTAATAGGAAGAATTGTCTAAATGGTATACATTGTATTGGACTTTGCAGTGACTCAGCAGTAAATAATCTGCCTGCAATGCAGGAGACACAGGAGACGTAGGTTTGATCCCTGGGTCCGGAAATTCCTCTGAAGAAGGAAATGACAACCCACTCCAGTATTCTTGCCTGGGAAAACCCATGGACAGAGGAGGCTGGCCAGCTACAGTCCATGGGGTTGCAAAGCGCTGGACATGACTGAAGTGACTTAGCACACATGCACACACACGTATATTATATTTTAACTGTGAAAATGACAACATTTGTGCTATAAATTACTAGGACAGCTAAAGTTATCCTTGAAACACACACATCTCTTGTAAGGCTTATTTCTTCCAGATTATTCTAGTCTCACTTGTATTTTATAAAGTGTGGCTTACCTTGCTTCCTAACAAGGCAGGTTCATAAGAAATACTAAGTAGCACTAATATTATTAACAAAATGAGGAAACTGGTCTGGTTTAGAGAGGCAGTAACCTTGTGAGGCTTCAATGGATAGACCTTCACTGTGGATGTGGTTCAAAGTCAAAGTGTTAGCCACTCAGTCATGTCTTTTTGTAACTCCATGCTCTGTCCATGGAATTCTCCAGGCAAGAATACTGGAGTGGGTTGTGATGCCCTTCTCAGGGGATCTTCTTGACCCAGGGATTGAACCAAGGTCTGTTGCACTGAAGGCAGATTCTTTACCATCTGAGCTAACAGGGAATATATTACATAAATATCCTTCATGCCTCTTCAGTTTTGCCTATAGTGACTTCTGAACTTTCTTCATTTTCATCTAAATTGACTATGCCCCTGGTGACCATTATTGGATTTTAGTTCTAACACTACTTTTCTACAGTCTGCACAGAGTTACTGGGTCTAGAAGTTTAAAAACTATATGTCTTAGATATCTTTGTCAGCTAGTTTACTGTTAATTTCTCCCACGGGGAGCCTGGGAAATTGAAACAAATGACTCCCTCCCTACATTTAGTTTAGACAGTGTCTCATCAAAAGAGAGCAGCCAACTCCAGCTCTAGCCTCTAGTCTTTTGGTCTTCTGCTGCTGCTGCTAAGTCACTTCAGTCGTGTCCTACTCTGTGTGACCCCATAGATGGCAGCCCACCAGGCTCCCCCGTCCCTGGGATTCTCCAGGCAAGAACACTGGAGTGGGTTGCCATTTCCTTCTCCAATGCATGAAAGTGAAAAGTGAAAGTGAAGTCGCTCCGTTGTGTCCAACTCTTAGCGACCCCACGGACTACAGCCTACCAGGCTCCTCTATCCATGGGATTTTCCAGGCAAGAGTACTGGAGTGGGGTGCCATTGCCTTCTCCATTGGTCTTCTACTACCAACCACAAAGAGGCCCCTCAGAGATGCCAGTAGCACCTTGGTCTTGGCAGCTAGAGTTACAGCTGTGGGTGCCCCTCCTCATAGATCTGAATGTCTAACTGATGATATTCCTGTCCATAGGTCCAAGCACGGAACCTACAGGATCTGTCCTCTAAACCCCTGCTGCTGCTGCTGCTGCTAAGTCGCTTCAGTCGTGTCCGACTCTGTGCAACCCCATAGACAGCAGCCCACCAGGCTCCCCTGTCCCTGGGATTCTCCAGGCAAGAACACTGGAGTGGGTTGCCATTTCCTTCTCCCTCGAAACCCCTAGGTTCTGGCAAACCCACTCTTCCCTCTGGTTTCTCAGTCCTGAAGGTCATAGCCTCTTGCTACAGTTATCTCTGGGTAACTTCATCATCCCTTTTATGCCCTCTGAGCTTTCTGCTATCTGTGTAACAATGTCCTTTTTAAATAAATCTCATTTAAAAAATACTTTTTTTTTTTTCCGATGATACTTGGACTGATATGTACGTGTGGCCTATACATTATGTTTTCCTCAGCATAGGATTTTTGGTAACATTTACCTGACTCAAGTTACACTGAAATGAAAGTTAGCTAATTTTAAAATAAAACTCTTCATTATATGTTTCAGTTAAAATAAAGATGGAAATTTTACATTATATTAGAAAGAGAAATATACATGGCACTTGAAGTAAGTCCTATATGGAGGGTGGATATTTTATAAGACCATCTTTTTCACATTAAAACTGAATTGATAACCTACTGTGTAGCACAAGGAACTCTATGCTTTGTGGTGAACTAAATGAGAAAGAAATATAAAAAAGAGATATATGTATAAATGTATAGCTGATTCACTTTGACGTACAGTAGAAACTAACACAATATTGTAAAGCATCTCCGCTCCAATACAAATTAATAACAAAAAAACAGAATTATATTATTGGAAAGCAGAAAAGGGCTTACCTTCAGGGCAGATCATCATATTTTTTTTCCCTGAGATAGCATTATTATTATTTTTTTTGTAATTTAACAATGTTTCATTTAACATATCTAAAATATTATCATTTCAACATGTCATGAACAGAATAAACTATTTTTTATTAAGGTGTAGATAATTTATAGTGTTGTCTTAGTTTCAAGTGTATAGCAAAGTGATTCAGTTACTTATATTCTTGGTCAGAGGACCAATACCTCAGTGTGATAAACCCTGTTGATACGTTTCATGTGTAAAGATGAAGAAAGATATTTCTTGCCAAGTCTCTGACTGTATGCTACCCATACAACTTCTCTAAAACAGACTACTTGAGGCACATTCCAGTCTAAGAAGAACTGAATGGGAATAAATTTGAGACAGGCAACCACAAAAACTTGGTTCAGTTGGAAGATGTGTTTGGTAGCATATCACATTAAATTTAGTTGACTTCCAAAGTTGTTAATAGTCTTCTACTGTATACTAACTTACTGCTTTAGAACCATTATAAGCTGTCTTTGTATGCTAATTGAGAGATAACAGGTAGCAAGTCTCAGTTTAGTAGTCTTTTCTGAACTGACAGGTGTTGCCTCCAAAATGTGGCTAAAATAAATGAGGCACTGAGGAGATTTACCCACTTGCATCTTTATCAGGTTGGGCTTCCCTGGTGGCTCAGATGGTAAAGAATCCATATGTGGTGCAGAAGATCTGGATTCAATCACTGGGCCAGGAAGATCCCCTGCAGAAGGGGATGACAACCTTTCCTGTATTCTTGCTGGAGAAATCCATGGACAGAGGAGGTTGGTGGGCTACACTCCATGGGGTCACAGAGTTGGACAGACTGAGTGACTAACTAGTTTAGCCTAGTAAAGACTACTAAACTAAACCAAGCTTGCTACTTGTTATCTCTCAATTAACATACAAAACCGCTATAATGGTGCTAAAGCAATAATTCTGTCTTTCAGCAGGCCAAGTCTCAAAGGCACAACATTTAAATTTTGGACTTGAACATGTAAGTACTTAAGGAATCTCCCCTTATCTGCATCTGTAGCTTCATATAAGAACTCATAGTTTATACCTTTTTAGGAGCCATGGCCAAAACATGCTTCTTGATAAAGAGATTTAATATGCAGGAGAAATAAATGACCAGCAACACCTTTAGAACCTGTTATTAAATACTATATCATGGTGTGTTGCAGCAATATGATTAACAGCATATTTAATAAAGAACACCCCTATCTATTCAGATTCCAGTTCTGACTCACACCAACTGTGCTATCCTGGCCCTTTACCATATTTCTTTCCTTACTTACTCACATTTAAAGAAAGAAGTTAACAGTAATTGGCTTACTGGATTATCATGAGGATTAAATAAGTTTTTGTATTATAAGCAGGCAAGTGCTTAAATAGTATTCTAAATGATAACATTCTGGCCTGGAGAATTCCATTGACTGTATAGTCCATGGGGTCACAAAAAGTCATAGAGGACTAAGGAACTTTCACTTGGGCTTCCCTTGTGGCTCAGCTGGTAAAGAATCTGCCTGCAATGCAGGAGACCTGGGCTTGATCCCTGGATTGGGAAGATCCCCTGGAGAAGGGAAAGGCTACCCACTCCAGTATTCTGGCCTGGATAAGTCCATGGACTGTATAGTCCTTGGGGCTGCAAAGAGTTGGACACGACTGAGCAACTTCACTTTCACTTTCAAATCATAATAAATGCTATTGCTTTTAACATCATCTTATCTCTCTATAATGTTTGATACACTGATTTGTAATATACAGTGTAATTCGATCAAGCTCTATGTGTCACATTAACAATAATACCATAAATCGCTTTTAGTACAGTGGCAGAAAAGTTGAAGTATGATAAATATGTTTTATTTTTTATAGGAGTAGATATAAGCACATTTATAGTTGAATCTTTATATCTTGTTGAAATAGAAATGTTCTTAGAACCACTAGTGGAATAAAAATAAAACTTCCACATCAAAAGATAGAAAGGAAACAAGAAATATGACATGAATTGAAACACATATTCACCCTGTAAATAGGAATATAACTCTCAAATGCATATAAAATAGTGTCAAAATTGATTAGCCCACTCCCTGTATGTGCACATACACCTTTACTTGTCTAAGTACAAATCTAATTGATTAGGTTCATCTAGCACCAATATCGGAGAAGGCAATGGCAAGCCACTCCAATACTCTTGCCTAGAGAATCCCATGGACGGAGGAGTCTAGTAGGCTGCAGTCCATGGGGTTGCTACAAGTCAGACATGACTGAGCGACTTCACTTTCACTTTTCACTTTCACACATCGGAGAAGGAAATGGCAACCCACTCCAGTGTTCTTGCCTGGAGAATCCCAGGGATGGGGGAGCCTGGTGGGCTGCCGTCTATGGGGTCACACAGAGTTGGACATGACTGAAGTGACTTAGCAGCAGCAGCAGCACCAATATAATAAAACTTGATACTAGCAAAACAAAATTAAAATGAACATATTCCTATAAGAACAACTAAACTTTAGAAAAGAAATGGAGACATAGATTATTGGCTATTCATAGATTTAAACATTTTTAATGTAGAATAAGCTGTATTCTGAGAAGCTTTCATAGCTTTAAGTTATACTAGATACAAATAAACTTTCAACTCAAGTACTTTAAAAATTAAAGAAAAAATCATAATTTTAGCAGTAAAAATAACTAGCTTAGAAAAATACCAGTAGAAATATCAGATATCAGATGCATATATTTTCTTTAAAAATATAAGCAAAGTCCCACAAGCCTGTTTTGGCAGACAAAGAACATCAAGAGAAAACATATATATATATATATATAACATTGTAAATTATAAATGTAATATACCTCAAATTGAAAGGGAATACATCATCTAAAGCAGATTATTACAACTTTGGATAAATGCTTTTGATAAGTCATAAAATAGCCTTTATTCTCATATAAACATCCGGAAATTGGTACAGTTTTCTCAGTAAAAGGTAGGAATACAGACTAATTTCCCTGAAGAAATAAAAAATTTAATCAATAATTTGATTGACTAAATCAAACATCCAAAAAGCCTAGTGGTCTTATGGATGAAACATATTAAAGTTCAAGAAGGAAATTATAGGAGATAAAGACACAAAATAATTCTAAGTATAATTCATATGATCAAAATACAATTCATTGGGTTAGAAATAGGTTTAAACAGAGGCTTAAATCAACCAAATTGACAGATTATACTAAGAGGAAAAAAGAAAATATAGACCCATGTTATAAATACAAGTGAAGAAATTCCACAGAAGATCACTGTTAATGAAGTCAAACAGAGTGATGAACATAGGCCATGGCCAATTAGGTTTCAACCTAGAAATAGATCAATGATTTGACATTACGATTTTTATTTATCACAGTTCAGTTTATTCATGTGTCATGAGAAAATCATAATATATGCTACCTAAATACTAGCATATATTACATAATGCATAATTATCTAGTATAGTCTTTTATACTTTTTAAAAAGATGAACTTATTATATGTTGTCTGGAATGGATTAACTATATCAAACTTAAAGATATAATTTCTATAGTAATCTGCAATTGCCACATTAAACACCACCACCCACATCTCAATGAAGTTAGAAATAAATTTCTCTATTTAAATTTCTGGAAGATTTTATCCAATGCAGTATAATTTTTAAAAATTATATAGCACTTCTGGAGTAAGCAATCATATAGGCATTTGGATTAATCTTCATAAAAAACACATTATACTTGCATCCACCTGGTCTTCAATTCATCTGGAAAAATTTTCCATATAACCCAGTGATATTTTTTCATATTCTGCTCAGAAGATACTCAAATCTTTAGTGTTCCTCTGAACCTCTCCCTCATCACTTTCAAGGATAAACGTCACTGTATTCTATCAGAGAAGAAAAGATGATGTAGAAACTGTCTCAACTCACTTCCTTCCCATACAATTTACTTTTATCCAAGATCATTCCTTTCATCTATCCTTCTATCAGAGTGGACCAGGTCTTACTTTCATACCCAAAGTAAATAAGTTTCTGGTGTGTTACTTGGGATAATTGTCTTAAGATGGAAAAAAAATGCATATGTTTCTGCACCAGAGAGAATCTGATTGGTACAGCAAGGATGTATGTGGTAGCTGGAAAAGTTGGAATACAAGACAGGTTTTCTATTAAAAGTCTTTTCTAGTAGTCACAAATCGAATTCTAAACTTCACTCCTGTCACCCCAGTTCACCATATACTTTCCTTTTTCAGTCTTATGTTGGGTTACATTTATGTGAGTGTTTTACATTTCTCTCCACTGTTATTATTTCCCTCAAAAGCAATATCAATTAATTTATTTAACATGGGTTAGTCATTCAGTCATGTCCTACTCTTTGCAACCCCATGGACTGTAGCCCACAAGGCTGCTCTGTCCATGCAATTCTCCAGGCAAGAATACTGGAGTGGGTATCCAGTCCCTTCTCCAGGGGATCTTCCTGACCCAGGTATCAAACCCAGGTCTTCTGCATTGCAGGTGGCTTCTTTACTTCTTTACTCTCTTCTTTACTGTATACACTGCATACATTTATTATATACATCATGTGTCATGCATTCTACCAAAAGGAGGGGGAGAAATAGAAGAAATAGCATCTTCATTCAATTGGACAGAGATGTTGTTTAGTTTTTCAGTTGTGTCTGACTCTTTACAACCATGGACTGTAGCCCACCAGGCCTCTCTGTCCATGGGATTTCCCAGGTAAGAATACTGGAGTGGGTTGCCATATCCTTCTCCAGGACAAAGGTGTAGACTGATGTCAATCTTATATTTGCATATGTAAGCAATTAACTATCAAAGTTGTAGGCAGTGGAAATGAACAAAAATGCATAATGTTTAGATGTAAAAATATGATTGAACTAAAATCTTAAGAATGAGTAGGATTTCACTGAACATATGTAGTAGGTAGGCTTCCTAGGTGGCACTAGTGGTAAAGAACCCACCTGCCAATGCATGAGACAAGAGAGATGCAGGTTCAGTCCCTAGGTTGGGAAGATCCCCTGGAGAAGGGCATGACAACCCATGTATTCTTGGCTGGAGAAGCCCATGGACAAAGGAACCTGATAGAGTACAGTCCATAGGGTCACACAGAGTTGCACCTGACTAAAGTGACTTAGCACGCATGCACTCATCCAATAGGTAATAATAAGAGATACTATAAATGACAATTTAGTTATTGTCAAACTTTCCATTGCAATTGGAAAATCACAGAGAAATCTATGGTTCTTTGTGGCTTAGTTGTGTCACTAAAGATATGATATAAATTATGCCATTAGATGATGCAAAAACAATTATTAAACACCTAGTTCCTAGTGAGTGAACTATGTAAATTAATAAATGCTTCCTTTGCCATGGAGCACCAATGCTGTGGGATTCAAATGGATACAAAAACATTTGCAGTATCTATAACAAACAATTTAATAAACAAATAAATGCTACACCATGAACTGTAGCCTGTGAGCCTCCTCTGTCCATGGGGTTCACTGGATAAGGGTTGGGGTTGCTATGCCCTCCTCCAGGGGATCTTCGCGACCCAGGAATCAAACCTGCATTTGTTATGTGTCCTGCATTGGCAGGTGGGTTCTTTACCACTAGCGCCTCCTGGGAAGCCTTAAACAAATGCATGAGTTAACAAAAATAATAATATTGATATATTGATATTTTGAAAGATATATAATTTACTTGGCAAAAATAAAGGGAGTCAAATAAAGCTGGAAGCCTAACAACCTTCCATTTCAAATTCATACTTGATTCTTTGTTGTTTATCTCCAAGCCATAGGCAAGGCCCAGATAGCACCATTCCTTAAACTGATACAAAACCCATGTCTTCTCTCACTTGTCTTTTTGGCTTACATAGTTCCTCATATGAGGAGACCAGTATGGCCTTGGCAGGATGAAAATTCCCTCCTTGAACGAGAGATTACATCAGTTCAGTTCAGTTCAGTTGCTCAGTCATGTCCGACTCTTTGCGACCCCATGAATCACAGCACGCCAGGCCTCCCTGTCCGTCACCAACTTTCAGAGTTTACTCAAACTCATGTCCATTGAGTCGGTGTTGTCATCCAACCATCTCATCCTCTGTCGTCCCCTTCTCCTCCTGCCTTCAATCTTTCCCAGCATCAGGGTCTTTTTCAGTGTGAGTCAGTTCTTTGCCTCAGGTGGTGAAAGGATTGGAGTTTCAGCTTCAGCATCAGTCCTTCTAATGGATATTCAGGACTGATTTCCTTTATGATGGATTAGTTGGAACCCCCTTGCAGTCTAAGGGATTCTCAAGAGTCTTCTCCAACACCACAGTTCAAAAGCATCAATTCTTCAGCACTCAGCTTTCTTTATAGTCCTATTCTCACATCCATACATGACTAGTGGAAAAACCAAAGCTTTGACTAGACAGACCTTTGTTGGCAATGTAATGTCACTCCTTTTTAATATGCTGTCTAGGTCGTTTATAACTTTTCTTCAAAGGAGTAAGCATCTTTTAATTTCAAGGCTGCAGTCACCATCTGCAGTGATTTTTGAGCCCAAGAAAAGAAAGTCTGTCACTGTTTCATTGTTTCCCCATTTATTTGCTTGAAGTGATGGGACCAGATGCCATGATCTTAGTTTTCTGAATGTTGAGTTTTAAGCCAACATTTTCACTCTCCTCTTTCACTTTCATCAAGAGACTCTTTAGGTCTTCTTCACTTTCTACAATATAATGAGAAACACTGGGCTGGATGAAGCACAAGCTGGAATAAAGATAACAGGGTGAAATATTAATAACCCCAGATAAACAGATGACACCACCCTAATGGTATAAATTGGAGAGATTACATAGAGGAGTCAAATCTCAACAGAAGAAAACATTAAGTGACTTAAGAAAACATTAAGTGACTTAAGTGTGTGTGTGTAAGAGCTCAGTTGTGACTGATTCTTTACAACCCTATGAACTTCAGCCTGCCAGGCTCCTCTGTCCATGAGATTCTCCAAGCAAGAATACTAGAGTGGGTTGCCATTGATTCCTCCAAGGGAATCTTCCTGACCCAGGGGTCAAACGTGTGTCTCCTGCATTGGCAGGTGGATTGTTTACCACTGAGCCCCCTGGGAAGCTCCAAGGCGCCATACATAAGGATTTAGTTTCATCAAAAACTTGAAGAAACATCTGCACCTATAAGATGTAAAATAGAAGAGAGAAGGACAGAGCTTTATGACCATACTTTCACTTTACGCTTAAGCTCAACATATATATGTTGGTATGGTAAATAATGGATTGTGTCACAACAGATCCTATTTAGGTGATATAAAGCCTCTCTTTTAATTAGTCATAGTGGTAGCCCTTCCCATTTCACTGCCAATAACAATTACTCAGTTATTCTTCAGAGAGGAAAAGCAAGTCCTGATAAGGTGGAAGCCAATAGCGCAAGAACAAACTCATTCACATTTTGCTTTCCCATTAGGTCTTTAAACCTAGCTGATGAGGTATTTGGTGATTTCCACTTACAGTGGCAAATAAAAGGAGCAGCTGCAGCTCTAGCTGCAGCAACAGTATTCTCAGAACATAGTCACCGAAAAAGCCTCATGTTAACTTCAAACTCATATTTTGTCAGTTAAAATTCATGCCTCTAATCCCCTCACTGGATCACTGCTTTGTTGAAAAGTAGTATCATTTACAATCCTGACAGCAGGGGATTGGGGTGCCAGGAACTGCAAATGTGTTGTCATCTGACTTCAGCAATGGTTTAGGAGTCCAAAGAACAGTGCAACATATTTTCAACAAGGAAAATTCCTTACAAAGCTAAAAACAGAAAACCAAATATGTATACAGAATAAAAGTAAAACGTGGTTAGGCCTTCACTAAATAGCTTTTCATTGATTTTTATCATATTCTTTTCTTTCTGATTATTTCACCAAATAGGATTTTAAGTGCATTCTCCCTTTCCATCCCAACAAGTATTTCCACCAAATCTGTGATCACAATAGCAGGCTTCAAGGAAAAATTATTATGCATGTTTTAAATTTAGTACTTTCAAGTACTTATTGGAGATTTTAAAATCAAATAGTGATAACCTAAGAAGAAGGGTAGGAGACTCAGAATTCCAAGCCTGCTACATTCTGAAAAGTTACACACAGGTAAAGTCAGTGTATTAATTTATAGATTCTAAAAAGGTATAGGTGCAAATGTGAATTCTAGACCTATATTCTATGTGCTTAAGGATAAGAAAGGTCATTCAACTTTGCTCCTTAAACTTTCTTCTTGATCCCTCATGCCTCTCTTCTATTCACATCAATTAGACAAGAGCTACAGCCAACTCTGTAGACTTGTGTCTTGGCACAAGTTCAGGTGCACTGTGACAAGATTCAGAATTTGTCTTAGTGGGGAGAAACAAGTCACATGCTCCAAACTTCCAGAGGTTTCTACATTGGAGGATTTGGCTTTGCTTCCTTTTGACATACTGTGTTTTTAAGTTTATAATTCTGTGGAAAACAGTGGCAGTGATACAGGCCAGGATTCAGGTATGTCTCTTTTCCACAGGGGGATGTGCGACTCAGCTGGTCCTTGGCCATCTATTGAGACATTCATAGATTTCTTTGTCCACCTAGATTACCACTGGCATGCTTTGGACAAGTCTTTCTCATCAGATAAATCTCCTAGGTATTTCTTTGCTACCATTAGACTTAATTTCAGGACATATTGGGACTTGAGAGTGTTCAAGGCTTTCTAAAGCTCTGTCTGCCTTCAATGACCTGCACAAAATGTTCCGTTAGTGAAACCTTACTATCTGTCCAGGCAGAGCCTCTTTCTCAAATCACCTTCTGAACTCATATTTTTCTTTCATCCCATCACCTGTTTCAAGACCAGGGAATTATTTGTTAGTCTGGAATAGGATGGTCTCTTATTCTTAAAATACCATTTCTCCCTTAGCTTTTGGTTATATTCTGAATTGCCTTTGATTCCCTAAACGTTTAGCTATCTATAAACCTCTTACATTTTTTTTTTTTTTTCTGAAGACAACCCACACAGAAATTCTTATTCCTTGATGTTAAGTTGGACTGCTAAGGGAGAAAAACGAGGAAGAACCAAAAGAGAAAATAGTTGATGTCTAAAAATACCTTTCCATGTTCTGTCTGCCCATATTGTTCACCTACAATTTGAGCAAAAGCTAAATTGGGGGAAGTCACTGCAATGCCTACTTATTTTGTAAAAATGAAACACTTTCCCTATTTACAGTCCTTATTCTCTTCTAACTAATTTTTATAACATGGCTGCTGCTGCTGCTGCTAAGTCGCTTCAGTCGTGTCCAAATCTGTGCGACCCCATAGACGGCAGCCAACCAGGCTCCGCCGTCCCTGGGATTCTCCAGGCAAGAACACTGGAGTAGGTTGCCATTTCCTTCTCCAATGTGTGAAAGTGATAAGTGAAAGTGAAGTCGCTCAGTCACTAGCAGAACACAATTATGAAGGCTTTTACTTCATGACTTGATTTTTTTCTGATTGTTGATTTGAAATCTCTTTGTGTAGAAATATGGTTAAACAAGAAAAAGAAATAATGCAATGTTTTCTTCTATTTGACCAAAAACAAGAAAGTAATTATGCTCCACTAACAGTCAGTGGGGCTTCCCTCATAGCTCAGTTGGTAAAGAATCCGCCTGCCATGCAGGAGACCTGGGTTCGATCCCAGGGTTGGGAAGATCCCCTGGAGAAGGGAAAGGCTGCCCACTCCAGTATTCTGACCTGGAGAATTCCATGAACTGTATAGTCCATGTGGTCACAAAGAGTCGGACACGACTGAGCGACGTTCACATTCAACAGTCAGTGAATGGAGTGACACTGTTGCCCTCACTAGGTACACCTATCTGTCAAGTCACTTGTCACTTATGATGTGGAAGTATTCCTAAAGAAAGGCAGTGTTGTTATAAAGGCTTGATAATGATGCACTTATTAGTCTTTCAATAGCAGATCATTACAATATATTGTACTTTTTATGCTGTAAGATGCCCCTAATATGGTTAAATATCTTTCTTGGAAATAGTAAATCTACAGTCATTTGTAATGTAATAGATTTGAGTTTAAGGAGGAGCCACACAGTTTCTAGTCTCACATTCATTTTTTTTTTTTCATTTTACAGAGATGAGTAAATGTTTCAAATTTTTGCTGACCTTTTCTGTAACAAGTTATCAGGTTGCTACCAAGAAGTTATATTAAAAAATAGTAAAGACGGTTAACCTGCCAATCTAAAGTTAACATTTCAATATTAACAGAGCCAGTAACCTCTATTCAAAGACAAGTTTTCCCATGCAGAGACTAGTTTAAAAGGTATACTAGAAAAGTTTTCCATCTGTATGCTATTTTGTTGTTAAAAATTATTATAAGCTACCTACATGTGACAATTTCAAAACATCTGCAACAAGATTTAGAAGCTTGTTAACAAGTTTCTAAATTAAAATTTTCAGTGGTTTTTATTTGGTAAAAATATAAAATAATGAAACAGTTTGGAAGAACTTCCTAGGATCATGGAAAATAGCAATTTTCTATATATTTCAACATAACTCTATATATACTTAGAAAAGTAGATTGAAGAAACAATGGTTTAATAAGTGCACTTAAAATGCTGATTTATAAATAAAATTGTTATCAAAATATATTTTGGTGAAAACTCTCAATCAAGCTAGAAGTGTATTCCAAATTTGTACTGATACATAATCCTGCTAAAGTGGTTCTACTTCTGGCTGATTTCAACTTCTATTATTTTCAGCAAGAATTGCAACTGGAAACACCACATTGTTTTTTTCCACAAAACTTTTCAACTAACATCACATGAAAACATTATTCTATAAATAAATATTTCAAGCCAGTGATACTTTTGGGCTAACCTGGTGGCTCAGACAGTAAAGAATTCACCTACAATGCAGGAGACACGGGTTTGATCCCTGGGTTAGGAAGATCCTCTGGAGAAGGGAATGGCTACCCACTCCAGTATTCTTGCTGGAGAATTCCATGGAAAGAGGAGCTGGCAGGTTACGGTCCATGGGGTCGCAAAGAGTCAGACACGACTGAGCAACTTTTATTTCACTTCAAAGAAAAGATTAAATGAAAATAAAGCTCTTTAACTGTACAACGTCAACTTTGCTTTTTGTCCTTGATTGGAGCCAGGAATGTATATATATTTCTCATTCAACACATTTACTGACTCTTCTTTTGTCGCATTCTGACTGGCCCCTTTCTATCAGTTCCCTTCTTGTAGGAAAATTAATCTTTCTAATCTCACAATGTAAGGTGCCTGACTTGCTTTGGTCAATGAAATGTGAGTGGAGGCGATATGTGCTAATTTCTAGCAGAAGATTTAAAGCCATTACATGGTTCAATATGAATGTGAATTAGAAAATGCTGAGCCATGCTCAGTCACCAAGTTGCATCTGACTCTTTGAGACCTCATGGACTGCCGCCAGCCAAACTTCTCCATCCATAGAATTTTCCAGGCAACAATACTGGAGTGGGTTGTCATTTCCTCCTCCAGAGGATCTTCCCCACTCCAGGATCAAATCTGAATCTCCTGTGTCTCCTGCTTTAGCGGGCAAATTCTTTACCTCTGAGCCACCTGGGAAGCCCAAATAGAAAACACTGCCATATAAAATAGAGGTAATGATCAATATACTTTCTTGATTTACAAATTCCATCTTTAGTACCTCTCCTCTAACCCAGCTAACCTAATTCACTTTTTTTAGAACATTTTGTTGTTGTTCAGTCGCCAAGTAGTATCCAACTCTTCACAAATCCATGGACTTCACAAACCCAGCAACCCAGGCTTCCCTTAACCATCTCCTGGAGTTTGCCCAGTATCTTCTATGTATATTAGAACATATTTTATAATTATTTTCCTTACCTTCTCTTCTCATGATTTTTCTTCTCTGTCTTCTCTATTACCATGAGTAGATATGAATATATACATAAATGTATATATAAA
The DNA here is from genome assembly GCF_049115385.1 of Moschus berezovskii. NCBI lineage: Eukaryota > Metazoa > Chordata > Mammalia > Artiodactyla > Moschidae > Moschus > Moschus berezovskii. The sequence goes on from NC_142464.1 coordinate 91,556,534, forward strand.
TATACAAACCATTTTAGCTTCAAAAAAAGTTTTAAAATACAGTGGTCTCCCTATAATAGCGATAAATATTCTTTACAGTACAATTATAACCTATTAATTAATTTCTCCACTTTTCACATATTTGTCTTATATCCTCAAGTAGAAAGTTTAGCTTTTGGTAAGTCAAGATTGTTTTCCCATAATGCATGGATCACTGGACTAGAGTCTATGATTTTTAAGTTCTAGTCCTGGCTTAGATACTGGTTAATGAATATATTAATTACATACTCTGGTTATCAACTTTCCTTTCTTCAAAATGAAAGAACTATATTCTCTTGTCTCTACTATTCTTCTCAGATTTCTACTGAAAGGAGATGTGTCTCTAAAATATTGACATTGCATGCCTTTATACATATTCATTTTACAGATATAGGCATTTTTAGTTAAGATCACCTAATTGGTTTTCTTCTGCCATTTTTGACCCAAACTATTTTTATCAAAAATTAGATAGAAAAATATATTAATAATCATGATATATCTCTAAATCTTGAGGCTCCTCTATTAAAATAAACAGTTTTTAATAAGTTTTATGAATTGTTCAGTCTTTGTTACTCAAGTGGGAGTACTTTAAGGGCATAATCCTCGTGAAAAATTCATCTTTGTATTTTCATAACACATAAAACAAACTGCCTTGCATGTTGAGGTCTATAAAAATGTTTATTGGACTGAAACAAAAGAAATAATGATTCAGATTTCTAACACGGTTTTCATGGAAAAGGACTGGTTTTCTGGAATCCACAATTCAGAAACACAATTCAGCTCCATGGCAAACACTAAAACTAAAACTAAAAAAAATAACTTTATATAATCAACTTTTAGGCTGATTTTCCTCTGGTAGAAAAGAAGATAATAACATAGAAGAATGGAGAAATACAGTTATTAGAAGTGGGAGATAATATCTTTGTCATATAGGAGATAGCAAACATTTTACTTAGTGGCCAAAAAAGAGAATACTTAAAAGAGTTACCTTTCAAAGTAACTTAGAAGTTTCTCTCTTCTAATTCTATGATAAGTTACTGTTCCTATAGATAATAATTGTGACTATCCTTATAAAATCATAATACATGAGTTTACTATTTAATTCTGAGCCCCTTTGCCTTCAATACTTCATCTGCTTTCAGTGTGACTGATGATGTTGAGATTCTTTGCAGCATCGTTGCCTCATGTACTTTGTATGCATGAAGCAGATATAATCTCAGATGATCAGGCATCTATTACTCCTATGAGAAAATACCTACAATAGGCAATTAATTGTACTTCAGATTCTCTAGTCATTTATAGAAGATTTAACAGTACTGTTCATGGACATTCTATTGATCTTTATGTGTGGCTAATTTATCTTCCCTTTCTTATGACTGAAGATAATGTAGAGCATATTTTTTTTCTTTTTTCTTTGCTTTCAACAGATTATCATGTACTCAATTTCCTTTCCCCCACCCTCCTTAAAATGTTATGGAATTTATTTAGAAAGTCCAGTATTTCTGCATATATGAAGGACTTGACTCTTGTTACTGCATAAGAGCATTTACAAAGAAACAGAAGTGTGAGCCTAATTAAAAAAAATAATAAGTAAAAGCAATGTCCTTGTAGTTCTCTCTTCAGTTGCAGAGTTGCCCCTCATAAACCAGAGCACAAAGACTTCAGAGAAATGACCCTTACCTTCCTTCTCATTTTATTTTTTCTTGGTCAGCACATACAAACACATACTCAAAGGTACTGCAGAGGCTTATATATCAGAGTCTGGTATTGTAGCTTCCCTGGTGGCTCAGAGGGTAAAGTGTCTGCTTGCACTGAGGGAGACCTGGGTTCAATCCCTGGGTCAGGAAGATCCCCTGGAGAAGGAAATGGCAACCCAGTCCAGTATTCTTGCCTGGAAAATCTGATAAGCGGAGAAGCCTGGTAGGCTATAGTCCATGGGGTATCAGGGTCGGACACGACTAAGTGACTTCACTTTGACTGCCTTTATAGACCCTATCATAGTCTAAGATTATTTTGTGACAAGAATAGTAGTTCTACAAGAACAGGGATAGAGAAGGGAACTTATACACTGTATTCTCTTTATTTTAAAAAATATCCACTCCAGAAAATTATGAAGGGAGTGATGAGTTTGCATGAATTATCTTAAGCTTTTTCCTCCAGCAGCAGTCAAGAGTTTTTACAAAGAAGCAGGGAAGGAGAACCCTGAAAACAACATGATCTTCACTATTTAAACTAAGATTCTTAAATTTTAATCAGCTTTTGGAAGCATTCTCCAAAATGCATTTTTCTAATTTTCCTGGAGAATTTTTTTCCTACTTAATGTCTATCATATCGTTTTAAAAATGAATGCTAATTCATATATATTCTGCAAAAGGCAGAAAAAGTTTAAAAAAAAAAAATCCAAGTAGTAACTTGAGATTTTGGTGTTTCACTTCTTATTCTGTTTATCCTTATCTCAAAGTATACCTCTTAGTATTCCAGAAGAAGTCCAAGATTTGCATATAAATCTAATTGTGTTTATTCATGCAAAACTTTTCAATTCATGACAAACTATCCATAGATATTAAAATTAATTTGTGAAGGAAGAGCTATTGTATTCAGAGATAGAAAGTGTCAAGCCTCCTGTTCCTTCACATTTTACCACCACTTAGCTGTACACAAAGTGGACTTAGGAAAAGTGCTAAACATTTACCTAAGAAAAGGGATGTATGTCTGAGAAAGATGTATCCATGAACTGTGTCTCACATATCTGTAGACATTTGCCTATGTACTTGATGGTTTTATTATTGATAATGGAACTGGAAGGATTTACATATTTAAAATATATTGATCCAAATAAATCATTTAAACCTGAGAGTAATCAAATTATTCTTTAATCATTTTAACATATAGTAATCCACAAAGCTATTTAGCACTGGACTAGCTATTTAAGTATTTACTCTGTATAAATTAATATCCTTTAAGCTAGGCTTCAGCAGTACAGAAACCAAGAACTTCCACATGTAAAAGCTGGATTTAGAAAAGGCAGAGGAAACAGGGATCAAATTGCCAACATCCATTGGATCATACATAAAGCAAGGGAATTCCAGGAAAAAAAAAATCTACTTCTGCCCTATTGACTATGCTAAAGCCTTTGACTGGCTGGATCACAACAAATTGTGGAAAATTCTTAACGAGATGGACCATGTTACTTACCTCCTGAGAAACCTGTATGCAGGTCAAGAAGCAACTGTTAGAACAGGTCATGGAACAATGGACTGGATCAAAATTGAGAAAGGAGTACATCAAGGCTGTATATTGTCACCCTGCTTATTTAACTTATATGCAGAGTACATCATGCAAAATGCTGGCCTAGATGAATCACAAGCTGGAATCAAGATTGCCAGGAGAAATAACAACCTCAGATATGCAGATGATACCACCCTAATGCAAAACATGAAGAGGAACTAAAGAGCCTCTTGATAAGGGTGAAAGAAGAGAGTAAAAAAGCTTGCTTGAAACTCAATATTCAGAAAAACTTAAGATCACCTTTTGCTTCAAGATGGCAGAGTAGAAGGATGTGCGCTCATCTCTTCCTGCGAAAGTAACAAAATTGTAACTAGCTGTTGAACAATCATAGGCAGGAGGATGCTGGAGCCCACCAAAAAAAGATACCCCATGTCCAAAGACAAAGAAGAAGCCACAGTGAGGTGAGGGAAGAGCACAATTAGGAGCAAAATCACCATAAAATCAAATCCCATACTTGATGAGTGGCTGACCCACAAACTGAAGAACAATAATACCAAACAAGTTCTCCCAGTATTGTAAATGTTCTGAACCCCACATCTGGCTTCCCAGCCTGGGGATCCGACGAAGGGACTAGGAATATTCAGGGAATCTGATCTTGAAGTGCAGTGGAATTTGATTATAGGACTTCCACAGGATTAGGGGTAACAAAGACTCTAGTCTGGGAGGGCACAAACAAAATCTTATACACACGAAGACCCAGAGGAAAGGAGCAGTGACCCCACAGGTGACTGAATCCAAACTATCTGTTACTGTTGGATTTGAGGCTTGTATTGATAGGGGCTGACCACAAAGATGGGGGCACTTTCAACAGCAGTCCTGGAAGCCCATAAATCCAAGGACTGGGTTGCCTCAGCCCAAATAACTGCCCAGGAGGAAGTGCAATCCCACCCATCAATAGATAATTGGATTACAGCTTTATTGAGGAAGGCCCTGCCCACCAGAGCACAACCCAGTTTTTCTTATATATATATATATATGCATAATATATATATTAAAGTAAACATGAATTTTTCTCTACTAAAAAATTTATGACATTTTTATTTTACTTATTTGACTTAGTATGAATAAAATGCTAGATTTATACTTAAAAACATGCAACAAGCAACAAAGTTTTGCTGTATAGGAGAGGGAACTAGTTAATATCTTATAATAACCTATAATGGAAAATAATTTAAAAAATAACATATGTGTAGATGTATAACTGAACCACCTTGCTGTGTAGTTGAAACATTGTAAGTCAACTATACCTCAATAAAAAAAAAAAAAGGAAAATAATAAAAACTAAGATCATGACATCCAGTCCCATCTCTTCGTGGAAAATAGAAGGGGGAAAAATGGAAGCAGTGACAGACTCTATTTTCTTGGGTTTCAACAGCAGCCGTGAAATTAAAAAATGCTTCCTCCTTGGAAAGAAAGCTATGACAAACCAAGACAGCATATTAAAAAGCAGATATCACATTGCCAATAAACATCTGTGTAGTCAAAGCTATGGCTTTCCAGTAGTCATGTGAATTGGACCATAAAAAGGCTGAGTGTCAAAGAATTGATGGTTTAAAATTGTGATGCTGGGGAAGACTCTTGAGAGTCCCTTGGACTACAAGGAGACCAAACCAGTCAATCCTAAAAGAAATAAATCTTGAGTATTCCTTGGAAGAACTGATGCTAAAGCTCCAATATTTTGGCCACCTGATGCAAGGAACCAGCTCATTGGAAAAGACCCCGATGCTGAGAAAGATTTAAGGCAAAAAGAGAAGGGGGCAGAAAAGGATGAGATGGTTGGATAACATCACTGACTCAACGGACATGAATCTGAGAAAACTCAGGGAGATCATGAAGGACCTGGGAGCCTGGAGTGCTGCTGTCCATTGGGTCACAAAGAATCAGACATGACTTAGTGACTGAAAAACAACAAAAAATCAGTATTTCTGGCTAAAATCAAGAAATTAAATTCTCAGATTTTTAATATTTTTAATGAGGTGGAATTCAGTAGATGTTATATTTATGTATTCAGTTATGTCTTATCCTAGGTGTAGTACTTATTTTTCTGCTAAGGCAAGCCATAAGGCTTGCCACAAATTGTGTACGTTAAGAGAAACAAAATCAGATACTTCCTGTAAGTATAATCAACCTCTATATTTTGACAGTGCCTTCTCCATTTCCCATTAGTTCTCTTTAGATTTGAAATTCCAAAGCTCAATATTTATTACTTGGAAGGCTATCACATTATTTCTACAGTTGACCTTCTCTGGAAAAAAAAAAATTGACACAGTATCTACTGATGCAGGTGGAGTAATAACGTAAAAAAAAAAAAAAAGATAAACATAATTTTACCATTAAATATGGGGAAAAACTTCAAGGTTACCATTTCTTATATTTATGGCTTTCTCAAAGCTGCTGTCTAGGCCTATACTTGTTATCATGGGGGAAGGAGAGAGAAGTCTGAAACTATATTTCTGTGCACAGCTTAATAGCATAAGTGATATACTGAATTGCACTTGATTTATCATATTGTCTGATGGCTCAATTGGTAAAGAAACTGCCTGCAAGTCAGGAGACCTGAGTTCAATATCTGAGTATGGAAAATCCCCTGGAGAAGGAAATGGCAGCCCACTCCAGTATTCTTGCCTGGAGAACTCCATGGACAGAGAAGCCTGGTGGGCCACAGAAATGGGGTCACAAAGAGTCAGACACAACTGAGTGACTTTCACTTCACTTATATTTTATCTCCCATCTTTTTGTTAGAGGTTTTAGACTATGGGCTTACTTCATCCACTGTGTTATACTGGTCATTCATGATGTTATGCACTGTAATATATTTGATATCATGAACATAGCACTTAAAGAAGAAGATATGTTTGGCCTAAAATTTCAAGTAATCTTTTTTAAAAAAATAGCATTTGACTTTGGAAGGAGCTGGATTGTTTGAAAATATATGCTCTTATTAATTCAAATAAGAAAATTTTAAATTTAAAAACTGTTATTAACAAAAGTCAGAAATCCTGGCATTTCTCTTTCAAAATGAGTCATCTGGGTAAACACAAATTTGAGTTTAAAATAATTATCTGTTATCAAAGAAAACTTTGATAATCTTTGAAAAGGCCCCAAAGGAGATATAACATTTCATACTTATGAAACGGGAATTGTTTTTCACACTTATATATGTACATCTCAATGTTTTTGCTTGTTTGTTTATAACAAAGTGCTCTATTCTTGTTACTAAAATGTAGAGAAAATAAAAACTAATGGATGTTTATAATACATTCATAGGCAATAAAGTTAATTTTGCTTATCTAATTCAAATATCCTATTTTCCAGCTGGTAATGACAGCAATATCAAATCCTCTTTTAAAAAGCAGTCAATAGATAACCTAAAATCAATAGAGTTTGCATATGTCCATTCAAGGACAGGATCTAGCTTTGAAACTCAAGATGATAGCCACTTCTTAAATGCTACTTTGCACAGATAACCTCTATAACAGTTGCATTACAAGTAAATTTTCTGCCCTTGAAGTCAATGAGAGTTCTGTACCCAGAAATGTGACCACAGTTCAGTTCAGTTCAGTCACTCAGTCGTGTCCAACTCTCTGCGACCCCATGAATCACAGCACACCAGGCCTCCCTGTCCATCACCAACTCCCGGAGTTCACTCAAACTCATGTCCATTGAGTCGGTGATGCCATCCAGCCATCTCATTCTCTGTCATCCCCTTCTCCTCCCACCCCCAATCCCTCCCAGCATCAGACTCTTTTCCAGTGAGTCAACTCGTCGCATGAGGTGGCCAAAGTATTGGAGTTTCAGCTTTAGCATCAGTCCTTCCAATGAATACCCAGGATTGATCTCCTTTAGAATGGACTGGATCTCCTTGCAGTCCAAGGGACTCTCAAGAGTCTTCTCCAGCACCACAGTTCAAAAGCATCAATTCTTCGGCGATCAGCTTTCTTCACAGTCCAACTCTCACATCCATACATGACCACAGGAAAAACCATAGCCTTGACTAGACGGACCTTGGTTGGCAAAGTAATATCTCTGCTTTTTAATATACTATCTAGGTTGGTCATACTTTCCTTCCAAGGAGTAAGCATCTTTTAATTTCATGACTGCAGTCAGCATCTGCAGTGATTTTGGAGCCCAAAAAAATAAAGTCTGACACTGTTTCCACTGTTTCCCCATCTGATGGGACCAGATGCCATGATCTTTGTTTTCTGAATGTTGAGCTTCAAGCCAAACTTTTCACTGAAATTGACTTAAATCTGGTATTGTATATTTTATTGTTTAGCTATAAGGCCTTTCTCATGGCAATTGGGAGTTGACAAAAGTTTCTGATAGGAGAATAAACTAAATGTAATACAATAATTACAAAACGTTTGATTTCTAATTGATAATATCATGTAATATGTCATCAAGGTACCATGATATTTTATTCTTCATATGTTCTTATTCTGGAAACCATTAAGACTATATGCAATCTAAATTTAAGTTGTTTAGGACTAATTCTATAATGTCTACTGGAAACTTTACACTAATAAAATTTTCATAATCAAATCACAATTTTATTTCTAGAGGAGTAATGAGATTTTTAGCATCTAGATCTGTGAGAGTAAATGTATTTCAACACATATACCTTTCCTTATAGCTTTTAAAACATAATCAACAAGAAGAGTCATTATAATAAATATCAAAATATGATATTCATCCAAACACTAAATTTTAATAATCATTAGAAACAGGCACTGAAACAAACACAATATTGCAAATAAACTATAATTCAATAAAAAAAGGGTGGGGGAGAAGCTGATACAGGTATTTTGCCTTTGAGGTAGGAGATTGAATGAATTCCTAGAGTTAATTTGTCAGCCTCTACAACTGTTAATACATCATGAGAAATGCAAGACTGGATGAAGCACAAGTTGGAATCAAGATTAACAGGAAAAATATCAATAACCTCAGATACGAATATGACACCACCCATATGGCAAAAAATGAAGAACTAAAGAGCCTCTTGATGAAAATGAAAGAGAAGAGGGGAAAAGTTGGCTTAAAACCGAACATTCAGAAAACTAAGATCATGGCATCCGGTCCCATCACTTCCTGGCAAATAGATGGGGAAACAATGGAAACAGTGAGAGACTTCATTTTCAGGGGCTCCAAAATCACTGCAGATGGTGACTGCAGCCATGAAATTAAAAGATGCTTGCTTTTTGGAAGAAAAATTATGACCAGCCTAGATAGCATATTAAAAAGCAGAGACATTACTTTGCCAACAAAGGTCCATCTAGTCAAAGCTATGGTTTTTCCAGTGGTCATGCAGGGATGTGAGAGCTGGACTCTAAAGAAAGCTGAGTGCCCAAGAATTGATGCTCTTGAATTTGATGTTGGATAAGACTCTTGACAGTCCCTTGCACAGTAAAGATATCCAAAAGTAAATCAGTCCTGATTATCCATTGGAAGGACCAATGTTGAAGCTGAAACTCCAATATTTAGCCACTTGATGCAAAGAACTGACTCATGGGAAAAGACCCTGATGCTGGGAAAGATTGAAGGCAGGAAGAGAAGGGGATGAAAGAGGATGAGATAGTTGGATGGCATCATCAACTCAATGGACATGAGTTTGAGTAAACCCTGGGGATTGGTGGAGAACAAGGAGGCCTGGTGTGCTTCAGTCCATGGGGTCACAAAGAGTTGGACACGACTGAGTGACTGAACTGAACTGACAACTGTTCAAGGAGATCTAATTAGTTTATAATTAAATAAGATTTGTAAAAGAAATGAGTAGTAGTTAAAAAAGATTGTTATATGATTGAATCCAGTATTTTTATTGAAACATATATTAATGTATAATAAAATGGAATAAAGCACTTTATCTCATTCAAAAGGGTCCCACAAAGCCAGATTGTTTGTGGTAACCAACAAGGCACATTAGAAGAGAAGCTTAATGATCTTAAACTATGACATAAAATTAGCAAAATGATTACAAGAAATAATTATCATTTCTAATTAAATTGTTTTGTTGCCCTATTGATATAATCAATGAATAAATAAATCCATAGTTCTTTTATAGAAATGTGCACTCAAGAACAAGCCACAGTGCCTTTTCTGTTTAAGAAATAAAACCAAACAAAAATAAACAAATCAACTAATGTGAAAGGGAATTTGCAATAAATATTTACCAGTAACAAGTTGTTCTTATAGTTTCTTCACTTTTTTCCTATATATTTATAATGAAAACTAACAAAATATTTCTAAACACAATTGGCAAATTCATCCAAAAGACTTCTACCATATTGTTTTGCTGTTTGTTTAATTTGCTTCCTGAATTATAAGAGGCACAGGAAACTAGTATATATTTAAGACAAATGTAAATCATCATAATATGTATAAATGGGTAAGTTTATCTTATAAATATGTTGGTATGAATATAACTGCAATACTTTGGCCACCTCATGCGACGAGTTGACTCACTGGAAAAGACTCTGATGCTGGGAAAGGTTGGGGGCGGGAGGAGAAGGGGACGACAGAGAATGAGATGGCTGGATGGCATCACCGACTCTGTGGACGTGAGTTTGAGTATACTCCGGGAGTTGGTGATGGACAGGGAGGCCTGGCGTGCTGTGATTCATGGGGTCACGGAGAGTCAGACATGACTGAGCGACTGAACTGAACTGAACTGAACTGATGAATACAATTTAAGTGTCAGAATGACTATTCAAAACAAAGGCTATTGAAATCCGGCTTTAATTTTTAGATGGTTTCCCTATTGCCAAATTCAGACTAAAATAGAAGAAAGTGGAGAAAACCACTAGACCATTCAGATATGACCTAAATCAAATCTCTTGTGATTATACAGTGGAAGTGAGAAATAGATTTAAGGGACTAGATCTGATAGAGTGCCTGATGAACTATGGATGGAGATTTGTGACATTGTACAGGAGACAGGGATCAAGCCAATCCCCAAGAAAAAGAAATGCAAAAAAGAAAAATGGCTGTGAAAAGAAGGGAAGAAAAAAGCAAAGGGGAAAAGGAAACAAATATCCATTAGAATGTAGAGTTCCAAAGAATAGCAGAGAGATAAGAAAGCCTTCCTCAGTGATCAATGCAAAGAAATAGAGGGAAACAATAGAATAGGAGAGACTAGAGATCTCTTCAAGAAAATTAGAGATACCAAGGGAACATTTCATGCAAAGATGGGCTCAATAAAGGACAGAAATGGTAGGGATCTAAGAGAAGCAGAAGATATTATGAAGAGGTGGCAAGAATACACAGAACTGTACAAAAAAGATCTTCATGACCCGGATAATCACGATGGTGTGATCACTCAACTAGAGCCAGACATCCTGGAATGTAAAGTCAAATGGGCCTTAGGATGCTTCATTACGAAAAAAGTTAGTGGAGGTGATGGAATTCCAGTTGAGCTATTTCAAATCCTGAAGGATTATGCTGTGAAAGTGATGCACTCAATATGCCAGCAAATTTGCAAAACTCAGCAGTGGCCACAGGACTGGAAAAAGTCAGTTTTCATTCCAATCCCTAAGAAAGGCAGTGCCAAAGAACGCTCAAACTACCACACAATTTCAGTCATCTCACATGCTAGTAAAGTAATGCTCAAAATTCTCCAAGCCAGGATTCAACAATACGTGAAATTTCAGATGTTCAAGCTGGTTTTAGAAAAGGCAGAGGAACCAGAGATCAAAGTGCCAACATCTGCTGGATCATTGAAAAAGCAAGAAACTTCCAGAAAAGCATCTATTTCTGCTTTATTGACTGTGCCAAAGCCTTTGACTGTGTAGATCATAAGAAACTGTGGAAAATTCTGAAAGAGATGGGAATGCCAGACCACCTGACCTGCCTCTTAAGAGACTTGTATGCAGGTCGGGAAGCCGCAGTTAGAACTGGACATGGAACAACAGACTGGTTCCAAATAGGAAAAGGAGTACATCAAGGCTGTATATTGTCACCCTGCTTATTTAAGTTACATGCAGAGTACATGATGAGAAACACTGGGCCGGAGGAAGCACAGGCTGGAATCAGGATTGCCAGGAGAAATATCAATAACTGCAGATATGCAGATGACATCACCCTTATGGCAGAAAGTGAAGAAGAACTAAAGAGCCTCTTGATGAAAGTGAAAGAAGAGAGTGAAAATGTTGGCTTAAAGCTCAACGTTCAGAAAACTAAGATCATGGCATCTGGTCCTATTACTTCAAGGCAAATAGATGGGAAACAGTGGAAACAGTAGCTGACTTTATTTTGGGGGGCTCCAAAGTCACTAGACATGGTGATTGCAGCCATGAAATTAAAAGACGCTTACTGCAATACTTTGGCCACCTCATGCGACGAGTTGACTCACTGGAAAAGACTCTGATGTTGGGAAAGGTTGGGGGTGGGAGAAGGGGACGACAGAGAATGAGATGGCTGGATGGCATCACCGACTCTGTGGACATGAGTTTGAGTGAACTCCGGGAGTTGGTGATGGACAGGGAGGCCTGGTATGCTATTATTCATGGGGTCGCGGAGAGTCGGACACGACTGAGAGACTGAACTGAACTGAACTGAACTCCCTGGAAGGAAAATTATGACCAACCTAGACAGCATATTGAAAAGCAGAGACATTACTTTGCCAACAAAGGTCTGTCTAGTCAAGGCTATGGTTTTCCTAGTGGTCATGTATAGATGTGAGAGTTGGACTCTGAAGAAAGCTGAGCGCTGAAGAATTGATGCTTTTGAACTGTGGTGTTGGAGAAGACTCTTGAGAGTCCCTTGGACTGCAAGGAGATACAACCAGTCCATCCTAATGGAGATCAATCCTGGGTGTTCATTGGAGGGGCTGATACTAAAGCTGTGCTTCATGGAGTCTCAAAGAGTCGGACACGACTGAGTGACTGAACTGAACTATACTGTAATATAATAATAATTTTTTAAAATGCCTCTGTTAAGGTGACCAAACTCAAAGAAGTAAAAATCGGCACAGCCATGCCCTTTTCTTATCCCCTGATCACCTCACTCAAGTAAGTCCTGACAAAACAACTCTAATTGTTAGACTGGGTGAAATGAATGATTGCTTGCTTTGCTTTATCCATACTATAATTAATTTTTAAAATGTTCTTCATATCACTTCTTGAAGTTAACTAGCTATCTATAATTCTTTATGTCGGGCATTGTCTGTGGGATTAGAATTCATCATTTTGAATCACTATTGTGCCAATGATCTTCAAAACTTAACTCTTGGTTAATTAATTTAAATGGTCTCTAACGTCCAGAAATATGCTTCCATCTATTGCAAAACAATATTATTTCTAAAAATTTTATATTTTAACAACTAGTTATTGCCTGAATATTTTCTATTATATAGAAAACAAATATTTTCATCATCTTCTAATATATTAGATAACCAGCTCTTTGATTGCTAGACTATAACTCTTTTTATGCTTTCTTTGGAACGCTTAGTCATTTTCCAAATATACCAAGTTCTATTTACTTCCTTTTAGGTGTATATTAATGCAGTTTGAAAAATTATACTCAAGTAATCACTATATAAATTTTGCATATTTAAATGAAAATATAAAATTTATAACATAATGTTCAATGCTTTTTTAATGAGTTATGTTTCGTTAATTCATTTGTTCCATTAGAAGTGAGTTGACACTATAAGGAAATTCAGGAGAGACCACATCCGTATTATCATAAATTGTATCTTTCCCTACGATTGTCCATTCTGTGATATATAAAGATCCTTCATCATGTGTGCAATTAAGTATTAATAAAGTGATTCAGAGTATAAGTATCGCTTCTATTATATTATGACCCTACATGTATCAGATAATTTTTACTATTTTCTTTAATTTGGAAGTCCTGTTTCAGGATATGTTCAATTTTCAGAATATATGTTGCTAAAATCATTGAATTTAAAGCAAACCTACAGAGAAAAGGTAAAAATCTTATTTTCTTTGATTTTTGATTCTCTTCACTCTGGACTTATTAAGATGTATTTATTTGCTGTATTTGATTTCCTAAGAAATATGGATAATTCTCTATTTTCCTGTCAATTCAATTAGAGAGCATCATAAAAATCAGTGGGAATTTCTTACTTTATGACTACAAGCTTAGAATTTTCAAAGATGCAATTATTTTTTACAGAAAGTTGAAATAGATAAATCACCAAAGAAGCCCATTTTTTCACTTAATACAAGGAAGACATTTCCTTTGTGCCAACTATTCAATGACTTATAGCTGAAACTTATTTTATAATTTAGCTTCTGTAAGCACTTTTGCTCCCTTGAATAATGGTAAATTTCTCTCTCTCTCTCTTCTGCCCTCCTTCCTTCCCATATAATTATATAGATCATATATATTTATATAATATATACAAAATGATGTTTGTAATATTGTATATTTAACATATATAAATACATATATACAAAATATTGTATATTTAACACAAAATATATTAAATTTTTGTTTTTATCAGAAAGTGCAAGACACTTTTTATACACATTCTTTTTGTGAAAGAAATATACACTGAGCTGCTAGTCCATATAATTGTTGTACCTAAGACTCAACAAAAGTATCAAAATAAATTATTATTTTGAAAGCTGAAGGTAAATTCCATCACATAAAAATCAAAGCTGATGTAGGCAAACTATTGATAGGCATTTCATTTCACTGTTCTTCAATTTTCATATAAAATCTGTAATAAAATTTTTCTATTTTTAAAAATCATTATTTTGATTAAGGGGTTTCCTCTCTCATGAATACTATACAGTTAAAAGGCACTTTTGTAAATATTTGACTGAAAGAACTCAATTTTCTTGAATATGTTTCAACTCTCTGTTATAAATAATGACAATCTCTTTAATGGGTTTGAGGTAAGTAAAAATTCGATAGATTTACTAAAGAACAGCATTTAGCTATTTGATAAAAATAAATTTAATAAAAATCTATAGAGGGCAGAAATTAAATAATATTGAAGTCTGTTTTCCATGTGTTTTTTTAATTGGTTTTTCACTGATTTTTATGTCTACTATTAGCCAAGACTGAAAAGAATTTTGTTGCTGTATAAAATTGAGTAAAAAATAAGACAAGGAGTGAAAGTAAAGCTAGGTTTTAGATGGGGAAAAAGAGAGCTCTGATTTGAGAGATAAATAGTAATATTAGTATTGGAAGTTTAATATTCTTACTTGGAACTATTCTAAGCGCCTTACATATATTAACTCATTCAAACTTCTCAAAGATATACCTTCTAAGCAGTTTTGTCTATTATATGACTTGGGTAACTGATGCAAAAAGGGGTTAACTAAGTTGCTCAAGGTAACAGAAGTGGTAGAGCTGTGATAGGAATTCAGCCATTTCTACTTCATTGCCCGGGCTTCCCTGGTGTTACTAGTGGTAAAGAACCCACCTGCCAGTGCAGGAGACATAAGAGATGTGGGTTCCATCACTGGGTCAGGAAGATCCCCTGGAGGGAAAGGCTACTCACTCCATTTTTCTGGCCTGGAGAATTCCAAAGCCTATGGGGTTGCAAAGAGTCAGACACGACTGAGTGACTTTCATTTTCACTTTTTCAATGCTGTAATAACCTTCACAGGTGGTTCAGTGGTAAAGAATATGCCTGCCAATCCTGGAGTCGCAGGCTCAATCCCTGTGTTGGGAAGATCTCTAGAGGAGGAAATGGCAATCCACTCCAGTATTCTTTCCAGGATAATCCCATGGAGAGAAGAGCCTGGCAATCTACGGTCCATGGAGTCATAAGAGTTGGACACGGCTGAGTACAATGTATGCAAGGCTGTAATGAAATTTGGAGATTCCTATCAGATGAGAATCTGAAGGGATTCCAAACTCAGAGTGGAATATAGAGAAATGCTCTAGGTTTTTAATTTAATGATCACCAATGGCTAATCATTCAGACCCACACTCCCCATATAGAGAACACTTGTCAGTGGAGACATTTACCATCATATCTAAAATGAGAATGAATGTGTTGAAACTATAAGAAATATGTGTAATTTGCCAGTGAGTTACTAAAATTTGGGTATCAGGATTGGTATATCAGATTAGAGCCCTTCAACTTCCCTTAGTAGTTGTTTGTCCGCTAATGTTTCGACTGCTGATTCTAAAATGAAAAGTGTCAATGGACATGCTAATATAATTAAAGTTCATAATTAGCTTAAGAAAATAGATATAAAAAGTAAATATTCATAGAAAACATATGGTACACAAATATCAATAAAAATAAAATCCCAGTGATCAACTTATATTTAGGGGCAAAAACTGTATAGGAGGGAAGCATCACATTAAAAACAGACAAATTACACCAAAGGAAAGAAATGTAAATAAGAGTATTTAAAAATAATCTAAGTAGCAATTGTAAATAAAATGGGAAATATTGCTTCAATAAATCATCCTAGAGTGTTATAGGAATATTGAATTGTGAGAATGAGGAAAACACTTATAAAATTATAAATGCATGAAAAAATGTAATAGAAGACTTTGAAGATGAAAATAGGAAAAGTTGTAAAATATTGAACAAAATGTCTGAGATATAAAATTTAATAACCACTGAAATTCTATTCTAAAGGTATGTTTCATAGCAGAGAAAAGAAGAGTAAAGTAAATAGAAAATGGATTTTAAAACGCAATAAAAATATCACAGATGTGAATGGCAGGAATATGCAAATCAAAAAAACTTACAGTGAAACTTTAGTCCACTGTTAGTGGGGACACAAATTGATACAGTCATTGTGGAAAATAGTATGGAGGTTCCCCAAGAAATTAAAGTAATTGACTTAGTCAACAAAGTAGGTGGTAGGTATGAAAGAGTAAACACAGATACAGGAAAATTTCCATGTTAAAGAGAAAAATCATTCAATTTTCTGCTCTCATTAAATAATACCAACACACTTTTATTTCTAATGCACATTTGCTGATGGTTACCTGGTACCTTGATTCGGTATAAACATTCTATCTTCAGTTCAGTTCAGTTCGGTCACTCAGTCATATCCTACTCTTTTGTGACCCCATGGACTCCAGCATGCCAGACCTCTCTGCTCATCACCAGCTCCCGGAGCTTACTCAAACTCATGACCATTGAGTAGGTGATGCCACACAATTATCTCACACTCTGTCATCCCCTTCTTCTCCTGCCTTCAATCTTTCCCAGCATCAGGGTTTTTTCAAATAAGTCACCTCTTTGCATCAGGTGGCCAAAGTATTGGAGTTTCAGCTTTAATATCCATACTTCCAATGGATACTCAGGACTGATTTTCTTTAGGGTGCACTGGTTGGAACTCCTTGCAGTCCAAGGTACTCTCGAGAATCTTCTCCAACATGACAGTTCAAAAGCATCAATTCACTGGCACTCAGCTTTCTTTATAGTCCAACTCTCACATCCATACATGACTACTGGAAAAGCCATAGCTTTGACGAGACAAAAGTTTATTAGCAATGTAATGTCTCTGCTTTTTAATACACTGTTTTTGTTGGTCATAACTTTTCCCCAAAGGAGTAACCACCTTTTAATTTCATGGCTTGCAGTCACCATCTTCAGTGATTTTGGAGCCCCCAAAATATAAAGTCTGCCACCGTTTCTCCATCTATTTGCCATAAAATAATGGGACTGGACGCCATGATCTTAGTTTTCTGAATGTTGAGGTTTAAACCAACTTTTCCCCTCTCCTCTTTCACTTTCATTAAGAGGCTCTTTGGTTCTTCTTCACTTTCTTCCATAAGTATGGTGTCATCCACATATCAGGTTATTGATATTTCTCCCAGCAATCTTGATTCCAGCTTGTGCTTCTTTCAGCTCAGTGATTCTCATGATGTACCCTGCATGTAAGTTAAATAAGCAAGGTGACAATATACAGCCTTGACATACTCCTTTTCCTATTTGGAACCAGACTGTTGTTCCATGTTCAGTTCTAACTGTTGCTTTCTGACCTGCATACAGATTACTCAAGAGGCAGGTCAGGTGGTCTGATATTCAAATCTCTGGAAGAATTTTACAGAGTTTATTGTGATCCACACAGTCAAAAGCTTTGGTATAGACAATAAAGCAGAAATAGATGTTTTATTCTGAAATTTTCTTCCTTTTTCAACAATCCAAAGGATGTTGGCAATTTGATCTCTGGTTCTTCTGCCTTTTCTAAGCCCAACTTGAGCATCTGGAAGTTCACATATTGTTGAAGCCTGGCTTGGAGAATTTTGAGCGTTACTTTGCTAGCATGTGAGATGACTGCAATTGTGCAGTAGTCTGAACAATCTTTGGCGTTGCCTTTCTTTGGGATTTGAATGAAAACTGACTTTTTCCAGACCTGTGGCCACTGATGAGTTTTCCAAATTTGCTGACATATTGAGTGCAGCACTTTCACAGCATCATCTTTCTGGATTTGAAATAGCTTAACTGGAATTTCATCACCTCCACTAGAGTAGTTTGTAGTGATGCTTCCTAAGGCCCACTTCGCTTCACATTCCAGGATGTCTGGCTCTAGGTGAATGATCACACCATCGTGATTATCTTGGTCACAAAGATCTTTTCTGTACAGTTCTTCTATGTATTCTTGCCATCTCTTCTTAACATCTTCTGCTGCTGTTAAGTTCATGCCATTTCTGCCCTTTATTGAACCTATCTTTGCATGAAATGTTCCCCTGGTATCTTTAATTTTCTGGAAGAGATCTATAGTCTTTTCTATTCTATTGTTTTCCTCTATTTCTTTCCACTGATCACTGAGGAAGGCTTTCTTAACTCTCCTTGCTATTCTTTGGAACTCTGCATTCAAATCAGTATGTCTTTCCTTTTCTCCTTTTCTGTTCATGTCTCTTCTTTTCACAGCTATTTGCAAGACCTTCTCAGAGAGCCATTTTGCTTTTTTTCATTTCTTTTGCTTGGGGATGGTCTTGCTCCCTGTCTTCTGTACAATGTCAAAACCTCCATCCATAGTTCCTCAGGCACTCAGTCTATCAGATCTAGTCCCTTAAATCTATTTCTCACTTCCACTGTATAATCATAAGGGATTTGATTTAGGTCATATCTGAATGGTCTAGTGGTTTTCCCTACTTTCTTCAATTTCAGTCTGAATTTGGCAATAAGAAGTTCATGACCTGAGCCACAGTCAGCTCCCGGTCTTATTTTTGCTGACTGTATAGAGCTTCTCCATCTTTGGCTGCAAAGAATGTAATCAATCTGATTTCAATGTTGACCATCTGGTGATGTCCATGTGTAGAGTCTTCTCATGTGTTGTTGGAAGAGGGTGTTTGCTATGAACAATGTGCTCTCTTGCCAAAACTCCTAGCTTTTGCCCTGCTTCATTCCATACTCCAAGGCCAAATTTGCCTGTTAATCCAGGTGTTTCTTGTCTTCCTACTTTTGCATTCCAGTCCCCTATAATGAAAAGGACATTTTTTTGGGTCTAGTTCTAGAATGTCTTATAGGTCTTCACAGAACCATTCAACTTCAGCTTCTTCTGCATTACTGATTGGGGCATAGACTTGGATTACCGTGATATTGAATGGTTTACCTTGGAAACAAACAGAGATCATTCTGTCATTTTTGAGTTTGCATCCAAGTACTGCATTTCAGACTCTTTTGTTGACCATGATGGCTACTCTGTTTCTTCTAAGGGATTCTTGCCCACTGTAGTATATATAATTGTTATCTGAGTTAAATTCACCCATTCCCTTCCATTTTAGGTCACTGATCCCTAAAATGTAGACCTTCACTCTTGCCATGTCCTGTTTGACCATTTCCAATTTGCCTTGATTCGTGGACCTAACATTCTAAGTTCTTTGCAATATTGCTGTTTACAGCATCAGACCTTGCTTCCATCACCAGTCACATCCACAACTGGATGTTGTTTTTGTTTTGGCTCCTACTCTTCATTCTTTCTGGAGTTGTTTCCCCACTGATCTCCAGTAGCATATTGGGCACCTACTGACCTGGGGAGTTCATCTTTCAGTGTCCTATATTTTTGCCTTTTCCTACTGTTCATGGGATTCTCAACACAAGAATCCTGAAGTTGTTTGCCATTTCGTTCTCCAGTGGACCGTATTTTGTCAGAACTCTCGAACATGATCTGTCTGTCTTGGGTGGTCCTACACAGATGGCATGGTTCATAGTTTCACTGAATTAGGCAAGGCTGTGGTCTATTTGATTAGATTGGTTAGTTTTCCATGATTGTGGTTTTCAGACTGTCTGCTCTCTGATAGAGAAGGATAAGAGGCTTATGGAAGTCTCTGATGGGATAGACCTACTGAGGGGGAAGCTGGGTCTTGTTCTGTTGGGCAGGGCCATGCTCAGTAAATCCAATTTTATGTTGATGGGTGGAGCTGTGTTCCCTCCCTGCTATTTACCTGGGGCCAAATTACGGTGGATGGACTTCACTGGTGGCTCAGATGGTAAAGCGTCTGTCTACAATGCAGGAGACCCAGGTTCGAGTCCTGGGTTGGGAAGATCCCCTGGAGAAGGAAATGGCAATCCACTCCAGTACTATTGCCTGGAAAATCCCATGGACAGAGGAGCCTGGTAGGCTACAGTCTACGGGGTCGCAAAGAGTCGGACACGACTGAGCGACTTCACTTTGAAATCATGGCGGAGGTAATGAAGAGAACGGTGTCCTCCCTCAAAGGATCCCATGCATGTGCTGCTACACTCAGTGCCCCCAACCCTGCCGCAGACTACCACTGACTCTTGTCTCCACCAGCGACTCCCAGACACTCACAGTCAAGTCTGGGAGAGTCTCTTGTGGGGTCACTGCTCCTTTCTCCTGCGTCCTGGTGCACAAAGTTGTTGTGCCCTCCAAGATTCTATTTCCCAGTCTGGTGTAAATTCTGGAAGCTCTATGGTGAGGTTAATGGAGACCTCCTCCAAGAGGGCTTATGCCATACCCACATCTGCTGCATCCAGTGACCCTGTCGCTGTGACAGATCACCACTGACCCATACCTCCACAGGAGATGGAGACATGACAAACAGTTCTGTCTCTCTGTGGGGTTCCTGGTCATGATGTGCACAAATATTCTCCTTAGTGATACCAATTAATGTCATAAGCCCCTATGTAAGAGCACTGAAGGCATATAATTTAGTATTAATTTATGTTAATTTCTCTCATGATAAGGCATGATGAGACAGTTTAATGCACATGAACACTATAATAAAATCAAATTGAGAGAAGGGTAGCTAGCTCGGTACTATTGTCACACTATTACTAATATGTGTGAATGCATATATAGATAGATCATATTGCTAGTTTTAGTTCTGATATTTATTTATAAACACAACGTAGCAAGTACATATATTAAAGTCCAAGAGAGAAACTTTTTACTCAGTAAGAAATATCTTAAAACACTTAATATATTTTACAAATGACTTCTTATAGAATGTAAGATTTCATTAGTTACGAAGAAAAATTGGCAAAATGGCAGTGCTCTATTGCCATTCTGGCAATGGAGTTATCAGTAATGCATTATTTGTTTTACAGAAAGTGCTATAAAAATACAGAAGTAAAAGGTACAGTCATTCATTATCTTTCCCTTTAGCAAGGTAGACTAAGTATCTTTCAACATATTTCAACCCTTTGGCATTTTTTAGTTAATTTATTCACCTATCACATTTCAGCTCAAAAGCAACATCTGCTTTCTTCCTTGCTTTGTTATATTGAGAAGTGACACAAAATAATTATTTTAAGATTATCTACTCATATTTTCTGTGTATGGTATAAGGTATAAAATTTATCTAAATGTTATATAGATAAAATTAAAAGAAAAAGTATGGAAGTGTGTATATATGTGATCTATGCATATATTCACAGAGTAGAGCAGTAAGTTTGTATATTAGTCAATTCAGGATCTAAGACTTCTGAAATTTTCAGTTGTGTAAATTAGGAATAAAAATTAGTTTAGCATGCTGAACTCTTTGACACTAAATGGTAATAAAAATTGAATATATCTAGTATATGCATATACTTCTGAAGTTGGACATTCATTTGTTCATTTAACAAATATGTATAGAATGCATGCTCTATGCCAGGTAATGTTCTAGCAAAAAAATAGAAAAGTATCATTGAGGAATTTATCATCTAATTGAGAGTAACAGATTATATAGTTTATTGCAAGATGATAAATATTTGAGAAGAAAAGGAAGAAAAGGAGAAAAGGGAGGACAGGTTGAAGTTAATGTGTGGGAAGACTGAAAAATTGTGGATGTTATTTGAGGAAGATATTTAAAATATCTTGAAAATGTCTATGAAAGCAATCTGACATGAATATTCTTGTTCCTCAAGCCTGCCTTCTACACCCCTTTCAGATATTTCCACAGATGTCACTTTCTTGATATCATTTATAGATTTCTGTCCTTCCAGTGTTTGTTCAAATTTCACCTTTTTAGTGTGGGTTTCCTTGTGCATTTTCTCTTATTTGAAATTATGATTCTCTACTCATTTAAACTTTAACTCTACCCTCCCCATACATTGTCTTGAATTCATTTTTCACCATTTGTTTCACCACATAAACAAGTACATATTTTACAAGCTAATTAGTTGATTGTCTGTCTTCTCCAACTAGGATATAAATTCTATGAAGGCAGAAATTTGCTTTGTTTTGTTTTAACTGTTATTGCTCTGGCCCTAGAAGAGCATTTGGGTTTAATAGAAACTCAACAAATCTTGATTGAATATACATTTAGTTAATCTAGCTATCATCCTTGCTACATTTATCCCCTTCACTTTTTATATCCAGTCTTTTTACTATATCTTCTTTATTGTTTTCTCCAAAATATCTGTTTAACCTGCATACATTGCTCCAGTTCTACTGGCACCAAGACTCTCTCACCTCCATTGCTTCATCTCCTACTCTTATCAGTTTCCACCTTTTCAAATCTACTCTCTTCACTTTTGCTAGAAGGAACATACTAAAGTGAATATCTGATAAACTTTTTTTTTGTTTTAGAAATTCCTCAGTAGAGTCCTTGATTCTTAAGACAACAGAACATGGCTGTGCCAACAGCTCATACCTCTTGTTTTGCCATTTGCCAATCTTTCCTGATATCATACTGCCATTTTTCAGTTGATCAAAAAATTATCCCCTAGAATTTTATACATAATAAACCTACTTCTAGAATATACACTCACATCCACTCCCCCTTCATCCACTATTTGTTGTTGAATTAATAACTTTCTCAGGGAAGACTTTTCTTCTAACTCCTACAACAATGTTTTGTAATATTACACAGATCTCTAAACTTTTCTTTCCTAGTCCTTACAATAGCTTGTAGATTTGTGTTTGTGTGTGTGTGTATTTGAGGGATTATTTTTATTAATTTCTGTCTTCTCCCCTAGATTATACACTCAGTGAGAATAGATATCATTTCTTCTATAATTAGCACGATTTACCTGGAATCCAGTACATAGTAGATGCTCAAAATTAAAACCAGAATAAACAAGTAAGCAAATGTAACCTAAGTGAGAGGGGAAAACTTGAGAAAGAATATTCAGTTGTGTCAGTACCTTTTGATACCAGTTCAGTGTGTTGATTAAACAGACTTGCTGAATAATGCTAAAATACTAAGGCCATTTAAAACAAACCAGTAATAGTGTGTGAAACTATATTATATAAGTCTAAACACAAAGAATATATAAATTCAAATGAGGACCTATGTATTTTTGTTATTTTTTTCCCTTTTTTCATTATGTTTGACATTTTTGAAACTGAGTTTTGTTACAGTTCATTAGCCTATCGCAACGTGCTAGTATGATGAGATTGCACTGAGATGCATAACATAACATTTTAGCATGAACAATTGAAATTACAAGGTTTTGCAGATGCTGTGTTGTGGAGATTGTTTCAGCTTGGCCTGGATGCTGAATTTGTGAGCAGGTAGCCTGTTGTGATGGAGTGAGTTGAAATTGGTGCCCAATCATTGGAGAAAGTTGTAATGATGTATGAAATGAGAAATCTCTGCCCACTCAGTTCAAAAAGAATACAAACCCTCCTTTACAATCACTGCTTGCTATTTTTACAAAATGTTTTGTAACTCCAGAGAATGGAAAGTCCATGGCATAGCAAAAGCTTGCAGTTTATCAGAGAAACTGAGAGAAATAATGTTTGTTAGAGGATTTGTGAAAATGAAGAATTATACATCTCCTATTGTAAGCAAGAATTTTTGTGACTATATAGATACCACCACTTATGCAAATAAGTTCCAATGTCCTTAACTCAATGCATGTGTGTACACATACATACACACACATACACATGACAATCCATCCAGGAAAAATGCTCTGAAACCTGTAAGCTAAACTCATTTCCATTAATATTTTAAGCAATGTTTACCTTGACTCCTTTCGAATGTTCTAAAAGAGGCTATGAAAAGAAGATTCATTCACTCATTCAACAATTATTTATATAAAATGTATTAAATCATTCACAATACTCACTAAGGACACAGAGTGAGCAAAACACAAGCATCTCTGCTTTCCTGGAATTCACTTTCTAATTCAGACATGAAGAAAGTATGTAACACGTTTGTAGTAAATGCTATGGAGAAAAATAAAGTGTAGAGGGAGATCAAAATAGTACAGTGAAGATTTTTATTATAGTCAAGTTGGTCAGGAAAAATCACACTAGAATTCCATGGGAATGGTTCTGAAGGAAGTAAGGAATCAAGGAAGCAAGCCAATTTATAATTAGGGAAAATGGCATATCAAATACCAGGAAAAACATGGAAAACTGTGAATGTGTCTAGAATATTTGAGAAACAACAATACATCAGTGTGAATATGCAAATAAAGTTAAGAGAGACACTGGAATAGAAGATAGCTTACATAAAGACCTGTAGGCTGTTGTAAATTCTTTGTTTTATTGATTCGAAGTGAAATAGGGAACTATTGGTAAGGGATTGAGAGCCAAGAAATGAGGCAATCCAGGCTTACTTGAAAGCACTTTGGAAGATAAAGATCAGTGGAGACTTACCCAGAAGAGATGGAATGATTGTATGAACTAGGAGAGTAACAGAAATTGAGAGAATAGTAAACTTAAAATGGAAGATAGAGAAATAAGCATCAAGCTACTTTAAATGTGAAACATACTGAACTAGGGAAAGAAAGAGAAGGAGAGAAAAGAGAGGAGGAGGGAAAGAAAAAGCCTAATCCAGGTAACTTTTAGACGTGGGATTTTTACACTCTCAAACTAATGATTAAAAGAAATTATAATTATGAAAATTTAGCTACTAGATTCAGCAGCATATTCTCTGCATGGTTGGAATTTGATAATCCATATTTTATATATCCTAGAAAAATGTAGTAAGTAACTATATTGAAGATAATGTGAGTTAAGTCTCTCATTTTGGGAGAAAGATGTTACAAGTATAAAGGAGGAGGCCTAGAATAAACTTTATGGTATTGGACTGGAATTGGATGTTTTCAGTATAAATTCAAAAATATATACATAGACACATATAAAAGTACACACACACAACCTCACACACATATTTTCTAGTTTTTAGTTTCTTTTGAAAGGATATAGAAATGATATCTGAGTAGCATTGAGCACCCCTTGTGCCTGATGTTCACATTAAACATCACTTTGAATTTAAAGGAGCAAAGGTACTGAAGAGAAATGATTTCAGGCCTCAGCAATAAAAGGAAATGTTGAAAGACATATGGGAACATGTTGAAGAGGCTCCTACTGACTAAGCTTTTTGAAATATCAGGATAAATAATCATAGTATAGAATTATAACCCATAGAATAAATCATGATTATACTGGTACATAATAATATAAACATAAAATCAATTAATATGTTGATGTAGGAAAAGGCATTTCTTGACAGTAAACTTCCAACAAATAAAAACAGGGTGTAATTAATTAATTGCCACTTGGCAACCAGAGTTATAGCTGATTCCATGAGGATTCATGAATGGATGCTAAAAATGGTAAGTGAAAGTTTGATGAGAAAAATAGATATTTACATAGTCTCAAAATATCCATCAATCACTCACTAATTGTAGAGGGGAAAGTACTGACTTTACCATGAGAAACCTGAAAGCACCATCTTAAACCAGTGATCAATAACATTAACAATAATAGGACAAACTTAGAGTATGTGCGGATCTCCTTCAACTGTGCATTAGTAAGTTCACGGTGTCACTTGAATGGAACTGTGACCCAAATGGACAACCTGAATCTGAGGAAATATTGAGAGAAATTCTATAAAATAACTTCCCTGTACTTTGAAGATCAAAATCATGAAAACCAAATATTACATATATATATCAAAGAATTGTGCTGGACTAAAGAAGACTACTGCAAGGAGATCCAACCAGTCCATTCTAAGGGAGATCGATCCTGGGTGTTCATTGGAAGGACTGATGCTAAACCTGAAACTGCAATACTTTGGCCACCTCATGCGACGAGTTGACTCACTGGAAAAGACTCTGATGCTGGGAAAGGTTGGGGGCGGGAGGAGAAGGGGATGACAGAGAATGAGATGGCTGGATGGCATCACCGACTCTGTGGACATGAGGTTGAGTGAACTCCGGGAGTTGGTGATGGACAGGGAGGCCTGGCGTTTTGTGATTCATGGGGTCGCAAAGAGTCGGACACGACTGAGCGACTGAACTGAACTGAACTGAAAGAAGACTAAAGTAATCTGGCAAGGTAATAAACTGCTATATTTCATAGTTTTAGATTTTGTTATACTGCAGTTATGTCAAAGAACGTTACTCTCCTTAGGAAATACACACTGAAGCATGTATTTAAGATTATAGGCTTATGTCTGCAACTTACTTTCAAATGGTTAATGTTTCTTTAAAATAAACAGAGAGAATAAATCAAATGGAGCAAATTATTTTAAATGTTTGAATATGTTAAAAAACAGGGCAATATAATATTGTAAAATAATTAGCCTCCAATAAAAATAAAACTTTATTTTATTTTTTTTTAATTTTTTTGGTAATTAATTTATTTTTTATTGGAGGCAAATTATTTTACAATATTATATTGGTTGGTTTTGCCATACATTGACATGAATTAGCCCCGGTTTTACATAAATTCCCCCTCCTGAACCCCCCTCCCACCTCCCTCCTCCCTTTATCCTCCCTCTGGGTCATCCCCGCATGCCAGCCCAGAGCATCCTATAACATGCATTGACCCTGAACTAGTAATTTGTTTCACATATGACAACATACGTGTTTCAATGCCATTCTCCCAAATCATCCCACCCTCACCCTCTCCCATAGAGTCCCAACGACTGTTCTATACATGTGTGTCTCTTTTGCTGTCTCGTATACAGGGTTATCATTTGCATCTTTCTAAATTCCATATATATGCGTTAGTATACTGTATTGGTGTTTTTCTTTCTGGCTTACTTCACTCTGTATAATAGGCTCCAGTTTCATCCACCTCATTAGAATTGATTCAAATGTATTCTTTTTAATGGCTGAATAATACTCCATTGTGTATATGTACCAAAGTTTTCTTATCCACTCGTCTGCAGATGGACATCGAGGTTGCTTCAATGTCCTGGCTATTATAAACAGTGCTGCAATAAAAAAGTCCTGTGGATTATTCATGCAACTTCTGTGAAGTTTGAAATTCAATAAAAAGTTAGAAAACCTTTATTCATATTTTTTCTTTTAGGAAGAATAGCATATTTGCAATATTGAAACTTCTAATGTAGTAACAGTTTACTGCTTTTTCTTCCCTTTCTAAAATATGTATTTCATTGTCACCCAGTAAACGTTTATAGTTTTCTAAAAAGAGATTTTGCTCACTTTTTACAAAATTATTTTCAGTAGTTTTTAGTTGATTCCTTTGAAATGGATCTTTCTTTGTTTATCAAAATCTAAATTTTGATATTTATATATTTCCTCTATACAGGAAATACAGGAATACATTTATTCAACCAAAATGTATCTTATTAGTTCTAGTACTCAATAATTTAACATATATATTTTTAATTGGGAGAGTATGTAGTATTACATGAATTAAAAATGTTGTCATATATTTTCTTCTCTTCCTAATACATTAGCAAAAAGCATCCATAATAGTCTATCATAGGGGAACTAGGGAAAACTCAATCAACTGAGGATCCTAATTGGGAAAAATATAATGGTTATAATTATCACATTTGCCCTTCATCTTTCTTATTCAGAAACTCCCTATAGTTGTGAATGGGTTGAATTCCTGTGGCATGTATATCACAATGTGGCTAAAGCAATTAATTAAAGGGCCTCCCTTGTAGCTCACTCGGTAAAGAATCCGTCTGCAGTGCAGGAGACCCGGGTTCGATCCCTCAGTTGGGAAGATCCAGTGGCGAAGGAAATGGCAACCCAGTCCAGTATCCTTGCCTGGAGAATCTCATGGACAGAGGATCCTGGTGGTCTGCAGTCCATGGGGTCGCAAAGAGTCGGGCACGACTGAGTGACTAACACTACCTAATACTTCAGTTCAGTTCAGTTCAGTCTCTCAGTCGTGTCCGACTCTTTGCGACCCCATGAATCACAGCACGCCAGGCCTCCCTGTCCATCACCAACTCCTGGAAGTCACTTCTAATATAGACAATTACTAATGTCTTCTTACTGTTGGGAGAAATCAAGTCACAAAAACTTCTCTAAGTCACACAACTAATACTGGAATTGGAACCAGCAACATGATCTCTATAACTTCACAGTCTGTACTCTTCATTGTCATGCTACAAACAACTTACATGTTTTTATTGTACCTGGGAAATCCAAACACAAAAACACCCTTCTGATTCTACTTTATGTCACAGACTCGTCAAATTGAAGAGCGTCTGTTTTGACAGTATCTTAGAGCTGGTTTATTAAATAAGCCTGTGCAAAGTTTTCAGAACTCCACTTATACTCAGTTACTTTTAGACTTAATGTCTATGATTCAATAACAATGCCAGCTTATTAGCGCTACAATTTGTTGTTATTCTTTAGAATAACCAGACAGACAGTTCTTACTCTGCTAAATGATTTTGTCTCCAGGCTTAAAATAATTACATGCATAAGTAGAGAAAAGAACAAGGGGACCAAGTCAGAAGATGGAAGTTGTCTTTACATGAAAATAACTCAAAAAGGCGCAAAGGTGAATTTTAGAAAATATGAGCCAGTAGATGGTATGTTGATAAATGGTATATTTTTTACCAAGGGTAATTGATAACATCAAATTCATTTGAGAAAAAAACAACTGACCTTTTAGGCTGGCATGGGTTCAGTGTAAGTATACTACATCTTTCCTATGAGATTAGAAGAATGTATATACAGTATTCCATGCTTTTATAAAAATAATTGTATAAAAATTATCATAGTACACAGGGTATAGAAAACTAGATTGGGTTATATACATACAAGTTTCTGGATCAAAGGATCCATGAACTAATTCTAAAGGCTCTCAATCATCTGATTTGGGATATATTAAAAACAGATTCAAAATAGAAATAAATCACAGAATTCTGAGAGGAAGAGATGATCCAATTTGTGGACTAGCTTGAGACAAATAGTTGAAAGTGTTTAATAAAATTTTGTGTTGATCTGAAGAGTCAATATTTGGGAAAAATTTAGTCTGGAATGCAGTGGGTAATAACAACATTTTTAAAAAACTGCAACAAAATAATACATATAGTTGAGATACAATTTGAATCATGCATAAAATAAGATTGGCAGCTCTGATTTAATACATTTAATGTGAAAATGACAAAGGGATTTCAAATAAATATGATATCAATGTGCATCAACACCTTAGGTTTTCCCTGCTGTCATTCAAGTGACATGGCTCTTACAGGTCACCCTAATAACAATAATTATGTCCCCTCCCCCAGCCAATTCTGAATTGGTGCCTTTTCTCTACCTGATATAGTCCCAGGTAAGGGCAGGCCAGGTGAAATATTTCACATGAGAGGCAGAAAAATGGCAAGGAACATACTCTTTGTATGCTTTACATACACTTAAAATCTATCACTTGAATCACTCTGAATTTATCTGTGTTGCTTGGAGCTGTCAAGGTAATAGCCCCTTTCCTGCTTCGTCTTTAAACTGCTTGGTAATTAAATAAAAAGAAGAACATAAATAAAGAAATGTGCCCCCGGAAATTTTCATTATTAATGTTCTATGACTAAATTGGAAATCTGCTACTGTACCCCAAGGGGGTGATTAATTTAGCAGACTAGGAGTTTTGATTAAAAGGGAATGAAATGTCTGACACGTAGTCTATTTATCAGTTATTATGATATTAAAACACTCTAGTCATTCTGGCACCTAGATGAAGACTTCACAGCCTAAATGTCACTTCATTTTGCTTCTTTTGATTTGGTGGTGTTTTATGGGCTTATTATCTGTATATGTGTGTATATGTGTGGTGAGTGTGTGTGTGTGTGTAGCACACATTCTCACTGATCTTTGAAGAAAAATAATGCTACAATAAAGTTTTCCGTCACAAGTTATTTTCCCTATTTCTACATTTTTCAGAAGATTTTGGAATACACAAAGAAATTTATATTTTTTGAATTAGCTGGTCATTCCAAAAATTGAGATATTATAAAAGTATTCTATTGCTGCTAAACAGTCAAAAATATAGTTATTTGGATGTGTAATTTATGATCCTGTTTCATTAAA
Source organism: Moschus berezovskii (assembly GCF_049115385.1). Classification (NCBI taxonomy): domain Eukaryota; kingdom Metazoa; phylum Chordata; class Mammalia; order Artiodactyla; family Moschidae; genus Moschus; species Moschus berezovskii. The sequence goes on from NC_142464.1 coordinate 91,586,436, forward strand.
TAATTGATTCTTCTAGTGAAAGTTACTCAGTCATGTCTGACTCTTTATGACCCCATGGACTATACAGTTCATGGAATTCTCCAGGCCAGAATACTAGAGTGGATAGCTGTTCCCTCCTCCAGGGTATCTTCCCAACCCAGGGAGTGAAAATGATCTCCTTCATTGCAGGTGGGTTCTTTACCACTTGAACCACCAGGGAAACCCTAGACTCTCCTAGACCCAAACATTATAATTAAAGAGTTGTACCATGATTTAAATAATACACAAACAATATAAAAAAGGAATACAGATGTTTTAGTGAGTATAGCTTTATTTTAATTGCACAGAATATGCTGAAGATATTAAACGCTAATGTAATTCAGAAAATAAATGGTAAAATATCATTTTAAGTGTTGATTTTTTTTTTTTAATGTCTACCATAGTTTAACCTCGGAGAAGGTAATGGCAAGCCACTCCAGTACTCTTGCCTAGAAAATCCCATGGATGGAGGAGCCTGGTAGGCTGCAGTCCGTGGGGTCGCTAAGGGTCGGACACGACTGAGCGACTTCACTTTCACTTTTCACTTTCACACATTGGAGAAGGAAATGGCAACCCACTCCAGTGTTCTTGCCTGGAGAATCCCAGGGACAGGGGAGCCTGGTGGGCTTCCGTCTGTGGGGTCGCACAGAGTCGGACACGACTGAAGTGACTTGGCAGCATAGTTTAACCTTTGTCTTTCCAGGTAATTTCACCACCCTTTACCATTTGGAAAATTAAGTTCAAATATCTCCTTCTCATGGTTCTGTATCATTCTCTCTGTGTGTGTCTCAGTGTTTCCGTCTCTGTTTCTCTTTCTCCCTCTCCTATCCCATCACTCAGCAGGGGAATCATGTTTTTTTTTAATTGATCTTGTTATTGGTTTCTAAGTAAATTTTAAAACCTGACCTAAGTAAGAGTATTTGGCTGGGGTCTTCTTTCCCAATCTCATTTCTCGTTCTTCCTTTAAAGTCTTAAATGCCTGAAACCTGGGACAAGGCAGGTTACATTTGGAGAAACAATCTATTTTTTTCCACTTCATTTCTACTCTCCAATTCATATTCAAGAGCAATTCCATATCCTGGGTTGGAATAAGCATGAAAACAATGAGACATTGGAATAGAAATAAGGTCAGTAAGAAAAGACCACTTATTCAACCTGGAACTCTATTCAATTATCTACTGACTCCAATTTCAAAGTTAAGTCTTTCAAAATCCCCAAATTAAAAAGAGGGCTATGCGCCTAAGCAGATTTTGGTGATGTAAAAGGGAAGCTACTCAAAAGTTTCATATTCCACAGGTGGGTGTGGGGAGCACTATATAGAATCAACATTAGTTCAGTTTAGTGGCTCAGTCCTGTCCGATCCTTTGTGGCCCCATGGACGGCAGCCCCCCAGGCCTCCCTGTCCATCACCAACTCCCGGAGTTTACTCAAACTCATGTCTATTGAGTTGGTGATGCCATCTAACCATCTCTTCCTCTGTCATCCCCTTCTCCTCCCACCTTCAGTCTTTCCCAGCATCAGGGTCTTTTCCGGTGAGTCTTCTCATCAGGTGGCCAAAATATTGGAGTTTCAGATTCAGCATCAGTTCTTCCAATGAATATTAAAGACTGATTTCCTTTAGGACAGACTGGTTGGATCTCCTTTGTGTCCAAGGGACTCTCAAGAGTCTTCTCCAACACCACAGTTCAAAAACATCAATTCTTCAGTGCTCATCTTTCTTTATAGTCCAACTCTCACATCCATACATGACTACTTCGGAAAAACCAAAGTTTTTACTAGATGGACCTTTGTTGACAAAGTAATATCTCTGCTTTTTAATATAGTGTCTAGGTTGGTTATAACTTTTCTTTCAAGGAGCAAGCATCTTTTAATTTTATGGCTACAGTCACCATCTGCAGTGATTTTGGAGCCCCAAAATATAGTCTGTCACTGTTTCCACTGAATCAACTTAAGACCTACCAAAAATCCAAGACAGAGATTCCTTTTCCATCTAACACACAAAACAATCATTTAACTTTCCTTATTTTTTAAGACTGAATATTTCAGTGCATATATGCATCACATTTTAAAAATCTATTCATCTATCCATGGACGTTTAAGTTGTTTCTATATCTTGACTGCTTATTTAACTTATATGCAGAGTACATCATGAGGAACGCTGGGCTGGAAGAAGCACAAGCTGGAATCAAGATTGCTGGGAGAAATATCAATAACCTCAGATATGCAGATGACACTACCCTTATGGCAGAAAGTGAAGAGGAACTCAAAAGCCTCTTGATGAAAGTGAAAGAGGAGAGTGAAAAGGTTGGTTTGAAGCTCAACATTCAGAAAACAAAGATCATGGCATCTGGTCCCATCACTTCATGGGAAATAGATGGAAAAACAGTGGAAACAGTGTCAGACTTTGTTTTTTTGGGCTCCAAAATCACTGCAGATGCTGATTGCAGCCATGAAATTAAAAGACGCTTGCTCCTTGGAAGGAAAGTTATGACCAACCTTGATAGTATATTAAAAAGCAGAGACATTACTTTGCCAACCAAGGTCCGTCTAGTCAAGGCAATGGTTTTTCCCGTGGTCATGTATGGATGTGAGAGTTGGACTGTGAAGAAGGCTGATCGCCGAAGAATCGATGCTTTTGAACTGTGGTGTTGGAGAAGACTCTTTAGAGTCCCTTGGACTGCAAGGAGATCCAACCAGTCCATTCTAAAGGAGATCAATCCTGGATGTTCATTGGAGGGACTGATGCTAAAGCTGAAACTGCAATACTTTGGCCACCTCATGCGACGAGTTGACTCACTGGAAAAGAGTCTGATGCTGGGAAAGGTTGGGGGCGGGAGGAGAAGGGGACGACGGAGAATGAGATGGCTGGATGGCATCACCGACTCTGTGGACATGAGTTTGAGTGTACTCCGGGAGTTGGTGATGGACAGGGAGGCCTGGCGTGCTGTGATTCATGGGGTCACGGAGAGTCGGACACGACTGAGTGACTGAACTGAACTGAACTGAACTGACAATAATGCTGCAACGAACATTGGAGTGCAGATCCTTCTTGAAGACTCTAATTTCAGTTCTTTCAAACATATACCCGGAGTGGGAATCCTGGATAATATGGCAGTTCTATTTGTAAATTGAGGAAATTATATGCTGTCTTCCACAATGGCTTTACCATTTTACATTCCCACCAAGAGTATACAAGGGTGCCAACTTCTCCACATGCTTGCCAGCAGTTGGTTACCTTTTGCTTTTTGAGGATAGCCATCCTAACAAGTTCGAGGTGTTATAATCTCACTGTGCTTTTGTTTGTATTTATCTGATGATTGGTGATGCAGAATACCTTTACATGTACCTGTCTTCTTTGGAGAAATATCTATCAAGTCCTTTTCCCCACTATATGCAACAATATAGATGCACCTGGAGGACATTATGCTAAATAATATAAGCCAGTCACAGATGGACAAATACTGTAAAAGTCTACTTCCTTGAGGTATTTTAAGTAATCAAACTCATAGAAACAGAGAATAGAATGATAGTTGCCAAGGGCTAGGGAGATAGGAAAATGAGGAGCTGTTGCTCAATGGGTATAAAATATCAGTTGGGCATGAGGCATTAGTGATAGAGATCTGTTTCATAGTATCATGCTTATAGCTAACAATTCAGTGTTGCACACTTAAAAATTTGCTAAGAAGGTAGAGCTCATGTTACGTGTTCTTAGCACACCCACAAAGTGGAGAGGGCAGGACTTTAGAAGGTGATGAATTTATTACCTTGATTGTGGTGATATTTTTATTGGTATATGCATATCTCAAATTATGTACATTAAATATATCCAGTTTTATTGTGTATCAATGATATTTCAACAGAACTATTTTAAAATTCATTTGTGACATGAGAGGAAAGTTAATAATCTTAATAATATAACAGCAATTATTAATGTCTTCCTATATTGTATCAAGTATAATGATAAATACTTTATATCTATTTTATTATCAACTTTCATAGATCTCCTATAAAGTAAGTAATGTTTTTATTTTATAGATTTTATTACTCTTGCTAAATTATACTATTTAGGATAAGATAACTGGTAATGGAAGAGACTGAGCTCCTATTATCAAAATCCAGGCTCATAACTGATACAAAAAGTGATACACTGAATACTAGCAGCTGCTAATTGACTACACATAGACTTCCGTCAAATATTTGTTCAAACTGAACTATTTATCTGTGATTGGTTCATAACACAAAACAGGTGTCTCATATCTACCTTATTTACTTTCCCTATCCATTCAGTTTTTAGAGATGAACACTACATTAATGGAGCATGAGAGTGGGGAGAGCACAAATGTTAGACTTCTAAAAACCTGAGGGTGTATTACTTCTACTCCATGAACTAGCTACTTGAGACTTCTACCAGCCATTCATTTGTCTTTGAGTTTATTTTCCTCTTACATAAAATGAAGGTATAAGGTAAATGTCTTCTAAGTTGATGTGAACATATAAGATCATGAATGTAAGACATCTACTGCCATGATTAACACTGAAATGTAATCAAAATGGTAGACACGTGACTAAGATCTCCAGTTTCATGAATGATTGATGAGAATATCAACTACTTGCTCTGCTTCTTTAACTCTGATTTTAACTAGAATTCTAATCTAGTTACATTTGTATGTTTTGTTCCTTTAATGTTCAAAGAGGATGAGCATGATATTGGATAAGGTAACTGAGGCTCAAAGAATTTAGAAAATTAAGTTGAATATTCAGTTCAGTTCAGTTTAGTCACTCAGTTGTGTCCGACTCTTTGCGACCCCACGAATCACAGCATGCCAGGCCTCCCTGTCCATCACCAACTCCCGGAGTTCACTCAAACTCATGTCCATTGAGTCGGTGAGGCCATCCAGCCATCTCATTCTCTGTCATCCCCTTCTCCTTCTGCCCCCAATCCCTCCCAGCATCAGAGTCTTTTCCAGCGAGCCAACTCTTCGCATGAGCTCCCTAATGAATTTCTTGCCACCCTGGTTGTACTTCACAGTGCCCTCTGGTGCTCACTGACCCTGTACCACTTTGCTCCAAAACACTCTCAAGCATTCCAAGCCAGTCCTAGCTCAATGGCTCCCTGGACAGATGCTGAGTCACTGATGATAAAAATGTAAAAACTGCACACCTAGGCACTGAGTATCCTAGAAGCTATCCCACATCTTGATTCCAATTTCAACCTCATTCCTCCTTTTGACAGGAAGATGGAAAAGTCTTTAATGGCCCACAATAGGTCATTTATGCTTAATTTGGCATGTATTAGATCTGCATTTAGTTCTTCCCTCTGGATAAGTTAAATGTGGCAGGAAATGGCAACCCACTCCAGTGTTCTTGCCTGGAGAATCCCAGGGACAGGGGAGCCTGGTGGGCTTCTGTCTATGGGGTCACACAGAGTCGGACACAACTGAAGTGACTTAGCAGCAGTAGCAGCAGCACATCAAGAAGAATTTTCTTAGAATTAGATGTTTCTATTTTTTAACATTTTGTCTTCTTATTCTTTTCTTTTTAAGCTGTGACAATTTCAAAGCAAAGTAAATAAAACTAAGCACTTTAAACACACACATATACACACATCAGAAGTGGTGCTCAGAGACATTCAGTGTGTCCTAAACATAACCAGAGTAAATTAAAAGATGCCATTTTGAGACACTCACGGATAAAAGGGAAACAACTACACTGCATATTATTGCCAGATTCTGGGATTCAGAAATAAGCTGGAATGTCTGAATCTTAGGAACTACTTTATTTTGGGCAAAATATACAGAGCTGGTTAAAAATCAACAAGACCCATGGGCTCCCTTGACCTTAGGAGAAGGTAGGTAAAGAGTGAATATGGGGATAGGTAATTATCCGTAAGGATAATTATTTCTGTAAGAATAGAGCAATTCTGACTCAAAAATATCTCCCTGCCATGGATGGGCAGTGACTGACCCCCAAAATGGGTTTTCTAACACTATAATGAATATTTTTGAAGAGCTCTGCAACATACAGCTTTTTTCTCTTCTTACGTCAAGGGTTCTCTGGGTTTATTTCCATCACTGTACAAGCTAAATCACTTCAGTCCATCTGACTCTTTGCGACCCTTTGGAGTATAGCCTGCCAGACTTCTCTGTCCATCATTATTTGAAAGCTAAGGTAATGATTCCATGTGCACTTGATGCACACACTGCCCCACGAAAAAAGGTCAGTCACCCTCCTTACCCTTTGTCTTTCACCAGTTTGGAATCTGAAATATGAGTAGGAGCTGCTGCTGATCTCCTTGTGACCCTGGCTTGCTAGATCAAAACTTGGCTAGATCAATCCAAGAATGACAGCTTTTCACTGAGAGTGAACAGGAATTGAAATTCTACAGGTGTGTTGTTATTTCATGTTTATTTAATCACCAGAAGTTTGGCACTCAAAGGTCATATGGGAATAGTGTGATAGGACCATGTTAACAAACACCAGTTCTCTCAGATATTTTCATGCAAATGAGATTCAAACCATACCTATAACTTCTGTGGATTTTATGCTTAGGCTGTTTCACTTTGTTGAGTTTCTATGCCTTCTTCTTCTTACTTTTTTTTTTTTTTTCCTTTGCTAAGAGCAATGTTTCAGGGAATAGGGGGCATGGATATCCTCAAAACAGATTAGTGTATATTTGATTGGAGATATAGTAGGAATAAAATGAAAGTAAAGCAACTTATTGTGTGTTACTGGAAACAAATAAGTAAGTGTGACACACAAAAGTAAGTATGATAAGCACTAATGGGAAAGGGGAGAAAAGATGTCAGGACTAATCAGAAAAATAATTGTTTCTGGCTAAAAATTGAATTATGATTCTTTGAGTATGCAAAGATAGAGGAGATGTTGAATTGGACAGCGCTAATATTATGTCTCCTGTTCTAAATCCATAGACAACAGCTTTACTATTTTGTAAACATGGTCTTTAGTTCCCTGTGGAATAGACAGAAGGAGATGATGGTGCTATTGTGCCATTTTTATTTTTACCATCACCATGTTGCTTTTTATGAAGCATTGTTTCTCTCCTCTCAAATACTCTGGAGGAAAGTAGTGGGAAATCACAGTACTTTCTGTTCACTGGGGCAGTAGATGATACCTGCAACTGTTTGCCTTTCTCATATCTATTTAAATTTGATGTTATTAGATGGAAAATCTTAAGAATTGACAACACATACTCCCTTACATAATGATCTCCCAATTCTTATAAGTAATGCTAAAGATCATTTTTAGCAATTTCTGGACTTTGTTCACTCTTCATATACTCTAAGAGTGTATGGCACAAGACCAAATCCCAGTGTGTTGTGCCTTTATTCAAAGGATGATCCGAGTTTTCATGTTCATCAGCGTTTTGATCTCAGCATACTAATGTCATACATGTCTGTGTATTTTTTCCAGGATCCTTGAAAAAGCCTTTTACTGATTTAGGAAATAAAATAGAGAGAGAAAATATTAAAAGAAGTGTTTTAAATGTCAGAAATAATTTAATTTAAGTTTTGTTGTAGACTTTTCCTCTGTCTCCTCAAAAGTGGCAAACTTGGTTTTATCTCCATATCACATTCATTATGAGCTTCTTCATAAATAAGGGTTAGTTTATTCAAGGGTTTGTTCCATTTTTCCCCAGAATCATTTTATTTGTACTTTGCTTAAATGTAATAAACAGAAGAAATATCCTGGCAGCTTGCATGGGAGATTGAGTTCTCAGGTTGAAAACAAGATCCCAGTAAGCAATAACGAACTCTGTCTCTGGCATAGGAGTTAGACTCACAAAGCTTAGGGAGATGTGTATCTATGGAAAGTTTTATAAGAAATGAGTGCTACCGTTTACCATGGTTCACAATGATGCTGTTAAACAGAAATATGAATTTTGCATAACTGCCAATACAGCTGCAACACTCTATGTGGGATTCTGCCTTCAAGTGGCGATGTAATGGGTGTACCAGACAGGCTCCAAACGTACAACTACAGCTTTCATCCAATTATTCCAAGAGCTTCTTAAGTGACCCTGAAGGCAATTTAAAATCTATGTGAATCTGTTCTTATTGTCCAATGGACCTAAGTGAGTACATCTTTATTTGAAGCAGGTTCTTAAATTTAAAAGGGAGTTTTAGAGACACACAAAAAGAATGTCTGGGTTTTTTTCATATCCCCAAAAGGGAAATAATTACTAAAGTAATTGTCATATGATGCCTTTTACATATAACTTACAACTTATATCTGATCTAAAGATAGAAAGCTCTGCATAGCTTTTGTATCCACAATACAACCTACACATACTAGGTATCAAACAAACAATAGATGAGTATCAATATCTATTGATATGAGGACTGGAATAAGAATTTGATAGGGGGAGTTTTTTTCCTAGCCTTGGGGATGTCCATATGAACTGTCTCATTACATCCTTAGTGCTTCTAATTTCCAGGCCAGATAGACAGACATACAGATCATTAGATATTTAGATAGATGACAGATATGAAAACACATACAAAAACAGATACATGTATAGATACTTAAACACATAGATAGATGATCGACTTTTGGATATAGATATGTATCCATATACATGAAAGATAGGTATATAGACAGATAGATCTTCCCCAGTGGTCAGACAGTAAAGAATCTGCCTGCAATGCAGGAGATGTGGGTTCAACCTCTGGCTCAAGATCCCCTAGAGAAGAGAATGACTGCCCACTCCAGGGTTCTTTTTTAAAATTTATTTATTTTAATTGGAGGATAATTACTTTACAATATTGTGATGGTTTTGACATATATCAACATGAATCAACCAAAGGTATACATGTGTCCCCCTCATTCTGAACTCACCTCTCACCCACCTATACACACAATGAAATATTACTCAGCTATAAAAAGTAATGCATTTGAGTCAGTTCTAATGAGGTGGATGAACCTGGAAACTATTATTCAGAGTGGAGTAAGTCAAAAAGAGAAACACAAATACTATATATTAACACATATATATATGGAATTTAGATGGTACCAATGATCCTACATGCAGGGCAGCAAAGGAAAAAAAGATGTATGAAGATGTAAAGAACTGACTTTTGCACTCCCGTACACTTGCTTGGAGAATTTCATGGACAGGGGAGCCTAATGGACTACAGTTAATGGGGTCATAAAGAGTCAGACACAACTCAGCGACTACCATGTTCACTTTCAGATATATAGACAGCTAGACACAATCATCAAAAAATTCTATGCAGCTCCTTCCAAACCTTATTGAAAATATGTGTGTGCTTAACTCTAATTGATGGTCATACACTGGAATAATTGCTAATCCGCCAAAAGACCAAATCATTTCCTTTTTTACCAGTAAAAAATTAAGGTTTTCCAATCACACCCTTAGACTAGTCCTTTCATTCTTTATTCAGAAAATTCATTGTACTTTTTTTTTTTAAGAGATGTGGCACTTTTTCACATTGTCAGCTAATATAGTCAGTTTTAAGTACACTATTTTTATTGTCTTATATTATTCTTTAATGGTTTATTTTATTCATTTTAAATCTTATACTGTATGATTTTGATCCATTGTGTCCATGTCTTTTTATATTCTGCTAAGCAAAGATAGTCGGTATCTTATTTTACACACACGCACATTAAGTGGGCTTCCCAGTTACTGCTGGTAGTAAGGAACCTGCCTGCCAATACAGGAGACTTAAGAGGCATGGGTTTGATCCCTGGATTGGGAAGATTCATTGGAGGAGGGCATGGCAACCCACTCCAGGATTCTTGCCTGGAAAATCCTGTGAACAGAGGAGCCTGATGGACTACAGACCACAGGGTTGCAAAGAGTCAGACACGACTGAAATGACCTGAAATGACATGGAGCACACACACACATTAAGTTACAAAGGCCAACTCCATCCAGGTTTTAAGATCAGATCCTGTTTAAGCCAGGAAACTGCTCTGTGATACTCCCTGTACTTTCAATTTGTCTTCTACCACCAGCCGCTCTATAGTCTTGAGCTTTGTTCACAGAGAATGAACCTTGATCAAATGCCATAAATTTCTGTCCAAGTATACCATAGAACAAGCAGGTATGGGAGCTACAAGTCATTGGTCTTGCTCTGTTCAAAGGAATTTTGCTATGTGACTGTGGTTTAATCGCTAAGTTGAGTCCAACTCTTGTGACCCTGTGGACTGCAGCCTGCCATGCTTCTCTATCGATTGAATTTCCTAAGCAAGAATACTGGAGTGGGTTGCCATTTCCTTCCAGGGGATCTTCCTGACTCAGGGATTGAATCCGGGTCTCCTGTGCTGCAGGAGGAGTCTTCACTGACTGAGCCATCAGGGAAGCCCCTGCCAATGGATTTTAAATACAATTAGTTATGGTAATTGAATGGTTTCCCTAAATTATTGAATAAAATCCCTCAACATTTTCCTCACGTCCCTTATGGTCTTTGTGTGTACACACTGGTTTGCTTAGCTCAAAAAACTCCTTTAATTTTTAATTATAAGAACTCATCCATAGATTATACTGGGAAGAATGAACTGAATGATTTATCATTTCTTCACAATTATAATTTAGATACCCAAGTTACTGCAAGTTGTGTTGTTTAATTACAGCAAAACTAGCTTCTCATTTATTGAAGAGCTACATTCAAGAACTTTTGAAGATTGAAGAAGATAGAAAGACTTTAGGCAAAAGGTTAGAATGATACGGATACCAGTGTCCTTGGTTTGCCAGATTTCTGGTAATTGACCTATTTACTGGATGAATCAAGTGGAGACAAATAGATAAAGCATGTAATTAAAAGTTTTAAATAGACTAAGCTGCCTAATACATAAAAACATCTTGTAATAGTAAAAAATGAGAAATCCCTATTCATGTCTGTCTTTTCTTTTCAGATTTTGAACAAAATTCAAATTGTAAACAGCATGGTTAGAAATTATTAGTAAAATTATAAGATAATTTCAAAACCAGATTACATCATAGTTTTAAGCAATACTCAGATGTCAACCCAACTGCATAAGTGAGGGATCCTAAAAAGGTGATTTGACTTAGCAGATCTTTACAGTCATAGAGCTATAAGGAATAGACATAACAAAAGCCAAATGAATTTCCTTATCTTAAAAGTCAACACCTGGCACATATTCAAAAGAACTAAATTATAAATGTTCCACCTGTTCTTTACCCTAAAGCCAGTGACAATTATGTTTGTAGATAATGGAAAATGAAAGAATATTGGGGAAAAATGTAGAGCACTACAGGATGTATTTCCAATAGAAATGCTATAGATAAAATATTGATGGTGTTCTGAGGAAATCTAGGTAGTCTCAGTTCAGTTCAGTTCAGTCACTCAGTCATGTCCAACTCTTTGTGAACGCATGGACACCAGGCTTCTCTGTCCAACACCAACTCCCAGAGTTTACCCAAACTCATGTCCATTGAGTAAGTGATGCCATCCAAGCATCTCATCCTCTGTAGTCCCCTTCTCCTCCTGCCTTCAGTCTTTCCCAGCATCAGGGTCTTTTCAAATGAGTCACCTTTTTGCATCAGGTGGCCAAACTTGGAGTTTCAGCTTCAACATCATTCCCTCCAATGAATATTGAGGACTGATTTCCTTTAGAGTGGACTGGTTGGATCTCCTTGCAGTCCAAGGGACTCTCAAGAGTCTTCTACAAACCATAGTTCAAAAGCGTCAATTCTTCGGCACTCAGCTTTCTTTATAGTCCAACTCTCACATCCATACATGACCAATGGAAAAACCATAGCCTTGATTAGACAGACCTTTATTGGCAAAGTAATGTCTCTGCTTTTTAATATGCTTTCTAGGTTGGTTATAACTTTCCTTCCAAGGAGTAAGCATCTTTTAATTTCATGGCTGCAATCAGCATCCACAGTGATTTTGGAGCCCAAAAAATATTCTGCCAATGTTTCTTCATCTATTTGCCATAAAGTGATGGGACCAGATGGCATGATCACAGTTTTCTGAATATTGAGCCTTTAGCCAACTTTTTCACTCTCCTCTTTCACTTTCATCAAGAGGCTCGTTAGTTCTTCACTTTCTGCCATAAGGGTGGTGTCATCTGCATATGTGAGGTTATTGATATTCCTCCCAGCAATCCTGATTCCAGCTTGTGCTTCTTCCAGCCCAGCATTTCTCATGATGTACTCCGCATATAAGTTAAATAAGTATGGTGACAATATACAGCCTTGACGTACTCCTTTTCCTATTTGGAACCTGTTCCATGTCCAGTTCCAACTGTTGCCTCCTGACCTGCAACAGGTTTCTTACAAGGCAGGTCAGGTGGTCTGGTATTCCCATCTCTTTCAGAATTTTGCACAGTTTATTGTGATCCACACAGTCAAAGGCTTTGGCATAGTCAATAAAGCAGAAACAGATTTTTTTTCTGGAACTCTCTTGCTTTTTTGATGGCCTAGCAGATGTTGGTAATTTGATCTCTGGTTCCTCTGCCTTTTCTAAATCTAGCTTGAACATCTGGACTTTCACAGTTCATGTACTGTTGAAGTCTGGCTTGGAGAATTTTGAGCATTACTTTGCTAGCGTGTGAAATGAGTGCAATTGTGTGGTAGTTAGAGCATTCTTTGGCATTGCCTTTCTTAGGGATTGGTATGAAAACTGACCTTTTCCAGTCCTGTGACCACTGCTGAATTTTGAAAATTGCTGGCATATTGAGTGCAGCACCTTCACAGCTATGTATCCTCACAGCTCTCCATTTTACCTTTGAACTAGGCACTGAAAAGTTGACAATAGTCATGGGATTATGACTCAGTCGATAAAGAATGTCTCTGCAATGCAGGAGACCTGGGTTCAGTTCCTGGGTTGGGAAGATCCCCTACAGAAGGAAATGGCAATCCACTCTAGTATTCTTGCCTGGAGAATCCCATGAACAGAGGAGCCTTGCAGGCTAGAGTCCATGAGGTTGCAAGAGTCAGACAGGACTTAGCAACTAAACTACACACACACACACACACACACACACACACAACCTTCAGCTTAGATGCTACTGTCTAAAGCCTGAGTCCCACAGTTTTACATAGTTTATATATTAAAATATATAAAATCTCCAATGTAGTTGTAAGTACTAACAATACTAATCACTCTCTATTTCCCTTTGGGCCTCTTTACTGATACTACTTGCAAACTGAACTGAAGATACATTTCTTTGTAAAAGTTATTTCCAACCAAGTTGTTAAGAAAATATGTTATTTCTGAAAATATTTATTGATTCCCCATGCATAACTCAATTAGATCTGAATTTGGTAAAGTTGCTCAACTTAGAAGTCCCGAATACACTCTAGACCAAAAATTCAATGTATTGTAAAATGGCTAAAGGACACAGATCTAATTACAGTCCAAATTGAAAGCTTTCTTTCTTTGATAGCCTATATTACATACTAAAGCTAGAAGCCAAGACTGAATAGTTGAAATATTAATGAAAATGTAATTGAAATATTAATTAATGAGCTTAGCAACACCTTTCACAGCATGCCTCTATAACATCTATGTCTATAGTTGACGTAGAGTCAAAAGTAGAAGAAACAGATTTCAATAGAATTTCAGGACATTTTTAAAATTAATATTCATATAATTTTCTGAAGTATTCATCAAAAATATCCTCTCCACCATAAGACCTTTTAGTAAATTTTATGTTACAACAGAACTTTGGTCATTTTTTTTTAGATAGTAGAGGTTTGTTTGTATTCACATGGAAAAGTCAACAGTATATTTGGAGTATAAAGTTTCAGAGATTTACTAAGATGCTGCCATTTAGAAAAAAAAAAAAAAGGAGTTATTTTTATGGCCTGGTTAGTCAACAAAAACATAACAAAATTCCCATAGAATTCTCATGTGATACTTTGATATGATAAGCACATGAACATTTTTTTCCCTCCTGGTCCAAAAGCACTTGCAAATGTCTTTACCTGGTTTATTAATTCTTAGCTAAACAGGTTTATAAAAATTTTACTTATGGAATGGGATGTTATTGTCACATTAGCCTTACATGGCTCAGGTATTTTACTCATTATCAAATGGTAAAAATTATCCAAAAACACAGTCAAACAACAGTTTCTGATGAAGTTGAGACATAGATCTATGGTATTGAGGGAGCTCTCTAGGTCTTTCCATATTGGACATGTATTTCCCAGCCCAGAGATGGTGATGTGTCTAAGTTATGTTTGTGGGGTTCTTCACTTCAGAATATGAGTATTTAAAGTATGAAAACATCTTCCATTTAAAAAACTGAGTTGTAGAACTTATGCAATTCTTCACACAGCTAAACCTTGTAGGATTCAATTTTCTGCAAGGAATTCTTAACCAGGATCAACACTATAAGTAATGTTAGCCAGGAACATCCTGCTTAGGACATTTTAGAAATAAAGTCTCTTCCTCCTAGAATATGGCTCTAATTTTATTAATTCTGAGGTCTAGTTAATGAGAAAATTAAACCTGATAACTTGGCTTCCTGTTTTCCCCCTTGAGGTAGTGTTTTCCACGGTTACAGTGGTAAATGGATTTCATGAAAATTATTTTAACCCCCTCTTCTCAAGCTTCTATGGGAGATATCTAGGTTTACCAAAGACCAGTACTCCACCTCAAGACATGCTTTATTTCAAAAGTTTGAGCATTATATAGTGAAATTATTGAAGTTAACAAAAACCATTCCAGAGCCATAAGTTAAGAAAATTTCTGGAATTAACAAGATACTACAGGCAAGAGGTCCCAGAACTTTCAACCCTTTTGAAACCCTTAATGACCACATTAAGTTGATTGTTCTTATGTATAATCATGAAGTTCACAAGTGGAACAAACTTTTATATCCCATAAGTTTAGCATTGATATTAACATAAATTATTTGGCTGTTATGAACATGAAAGAGATACCACATTTAAGCAATACTTAACTGAACTGATGCAATAACATGGTCACATCCACATCAGAATGTTTTAACTTTAAAAACCTTTCTTTGGACACTGTAACTACAGTATATTTTCCCTATTTGAAAGATGTTAATAAAAACTGTAGCAGCATCATTGAAAACAATTTTAGGTAAACCACTCCACTTGATAGTTCTCCATATGGCAAAATCTTTGATAGCAATGTATCTAACATTTCCTTAGTCATCATCTAAACAACAAGGGAGTTGTGTAC
Source organism: Moschus berezovskii (assembly GCF_049115385.1). Lineage (NCBI taxonomy): Eukaryota > Metazoa > Chordata > Mammalia > Artiodactyla > Moschidae > Moschus > Moschus berezovskii. The sequence goes on from NC_142464.1 coordinate 91,601,624, forward strand.
CTCGTGTATAATTATCCATTCTCCCAACACTATCCACCACATGAACTTATTAAACTGACTGGAGGAAAGAAAGTCTCAAATTACTCAGCAATTATTGATACCACTAACCAATGTTTTTCATTTCAGTACTTGACAACACACATTAATTTTTTGTTGATGAGTCATGTTTAAAGACTGAACTAGGATTCTCTAAGATTGGATATATGTTTGCTCATCAAAGCTTTTAATAGAATACAATTTCTATATAAAATAATTCCAGATAGACATAGAATAGCTCATAAATGATAGATTCAGAAATCATATAAGCAGTAGATATGCCTATTATATATTATACAGAGTTTGAAATGCTAAGAAAGTAGCATGTGAGCAGATTTTCTTAAGAAAATGTTAACCAGTCCTGCATCTGCCTACCTGCTTTATCTGTATTTAGTCCAATGCTCTATGAAAGAAACACAATGCAAGTCACGGACAGGAATCTTGTGTGTAATTTCAAACTTCCTAGTAGCCATATTAAAAAAAAGAAGAAACAGATAAGATAAAATATAACCCTATATTCTATTAACTCAATTATCCAATATTTTATATTTTCAATGTTTAATTAATATAAAATGAAAGAAATATTTTACATTATTTTCTTCTAAATAAGCTTTCAAAATCTAATATGTACTTTGAATTTACTGAACATATAAATTAGGACTAACTAGCCACATTTCAAGTCTCAGTAGACATTTGTGGTGAGTGGCTACTGCATTCTATATTGTAGTGACTGCTGCATTCTAATTGCTTAATTTCCCCTGGTGATTTTCTTAGGCTAAAAACTAAGAATGAAAATAACTTCAATATGAATGAATAAGAATCAATGTTCCATAATAATATTTTGAAACTTTTTCTACAAAAAAAAATTACTGCAAGAAGTAATAGAACTACCCTCTGAAAACATATAGCTCGATTAAAAACTTCTTGATGGCATGATTAAATATTGGGAAACTTCAGTTCAGTTGAGTCCAGTCGCTCAGTCGTGTCCGACACTTTGTGACCCCATGAATCACAGCACGCCAGGTCTCCCTGTCCATTACAACTCCCAGAGTTCACCCAAACCTATGTCCATTGAGCCAGTGATGCCATCCAACCATCTCATCCTCCGTCGTCCCTTTCTCATCCTGCTCTCAATCTTTCCCAGCATCAGGGTCTTTTCCAATGAGTCAGCTCTTCACATCATGTGGCCAAAGTATTGGAGTTTCAGCTTCAACATCAGTCCTTCCAATGAACACCCAGGACTGATTTCGTTTAGGATTGATTGGTTGGATCTCCTTGCAGTCCAAGGGACTCTCAAGAGTCTTCTCCAACACCACAGTTCAAAAGCATCACTTCTACAGTGCTCCGCTTTCTTCACAGTCCAACTCTCACATCCATACATGACCACTGGAAAAACCAGAGCCTTGACTAGATGGACCTTTGCTGGCAAAGTTATGTCTCTGCTTTTTAATATGCTATCTAGGTTGGTCATAACTTTCCTTCCAAGGAGTAAGCATCTTTTAATTTCATAGCTGCAATCACCATCTCCAGTGATTTTGGAGCCCATAAAAATAAAGTTAGCCACTGTTTCCACTGTTTCCCCATCTATTTGCCATGAAGTGATGGGACTAGATGACATGATCTTAGTTTTCTGACTATTGAGCTTTAAGCCAACTTTTTCACTCTCCTCTTTCACTTTCATCAAGAGGTTCTTTAATTCTTCACTTTCTGCCATAAGGGTGGTGTCATCTGCATATCTGAGGTTATTGATATTTTTCCCGGAAATCTTGATTCCAGCTTGTGTTTCTTCCAGCCCAACTTTTCTCATGATGTATTCTGCATGGGAAACTTCAATGCACTTTAATTTAACAAGTACTCGTTGAATTCCTATGAGGTTTGAAGAATTAGTTAAGAAAACATTCAATGAAGGTTTGTTAAGTAGAACATACTTTTCAGTGTCAAAATTTAAGTAAAGAACAAGAGAGACAAAATTCACCCCTACAAGGAATTTGAGTAACACGGAGGTAGTTATACCATTGAAATTGCAAAAGAAATGAGACATTGCCAAGCATATAAAGTGTTTACTTTCTATTTAAAGAAAAGTAAAATACAAAGTACAAGACAGTGTGAAAATGTCATTGTAAGAGTCCAGTGAATAAACAGATTGAAACAAAATGTCAGGTAGATAATAAAAAGCACAATGAAGGGAATTTTTTAAAGTGGATGATTTGTTAGTTAATGATGTGATGAGAGGCTATGATCTGCTATTTTATATAGAGTGATTAGGAAAGGCAATTTTGACAAAATTACATAAATGAAGTGAAAGATGAATCATGTGAATACTTGATCGGACTTTCTAAGCCCAGGGAAATGCAAATATAAATTCATTCTCTGAACAGAGAAAATGACACCCCCTCCACATCTTTTAATGTATTTTTATTTTTGGAGAAAGATTAAAATTAGTGTAAATTAGTCATGAATTTGAAAAGGTGGCTAGGGTCTAGATCATTCATGTATACCATTGTAACAACTTTGGATCTGGGTGATTTTATTTTCTGGATGTGATAGAAGCTTTAGCTTAGCATTTAGATAAAGACCTTACATGATCCTATATTTATCTGCAAGAAATAGAAATCACAGGATAATGCTGAATACAAGAATAGTTGATTACAGTCTACTGTGGTATCACATAAATAGGATAGTTGCTATTCTAGGGTGATGAAGTGATGTGATGTTACAGAGTTGGGATAACATTAGAAGGTAGAGAAAATGGGGTACTTTGGAATGTCTAGATATGGATTATATAATAAACAGGAAAGTAAAAGTTTGAAAAACAATGGATGCAAAGAAAATAAAAGAAAGAAAGAAACAGATTCCAAACAGAAGAAGCAATTCAAAACTTGGCATGAAGTCAAAGTAATATCCATAGCTAGAGTCTGTTGAAAGCAGAAGAGTTAGTTGAACTGATTAGATTTTAGAGGGTCAGGAAGAAACAGAAAAACCTTTGACTTAGAAGAGTGTAAGTGAGAGTATAGGCTCAAATTATGAAAAGCCTGAACTGCAAAATTATTTAGTTTTATAAAACACTCATCAGAATTTTACTGAGTAAGCAGAAATGAGTTGTTAAAAGTAGAGAAATCATAAAACTTTGAACATTCTTACAGTGAATTTTTTCTGATTCTGCAAGAAAAAGATGATGATACCCGAAACTAAATTCTCTCTTTACTCAATGAGTAATTGGGTAAGAAACTCAGGTTTTTGAAATAGCAGTACAAGAATTGAGAGCTGAATTGTCTAAAAGTGATCATGAGTTAATTAAATCCTTAAATCCCTTACCTTAAACTTCTACACAGAAGGAAGGATGTACATTCTTTGGGAAAAAGACAAAAACAAAGCAAAATATAACTTACATTCCATTTAGATTTTATATACACATATATTTTCATAATTTATATGTATTTTTGTATGCTATATAAATAATCCAGATGATATGTATATTATCTTAAATTCATATATTTTTAATATGAAATAAAATAAGAATATGAATCATACAAATAACTAAAAAATAAAATACATAGAGAACAGATAAATCAATGGAAGCACATGAATTAGATATCATATTTAGAAAAATTACCAAAAAACAGTTTTCATTATAAATACATATGTGATAAATGGAATTATAGGACACATAATAATAAATAATCAATAATATAAATTATTTTAAGCAGACCAATAAATTCAACAACTAAAATACAGATGCAAATATAGATTCTATGAAGCCAACCTAATTCTCAGTTAATATTAATAAGACAAATGTGAGGTTGTTTTAACTATTATAAACCATTTGAAATTTTACACAAATATAGAATCATCTTGGGATATATACAAAAGGCCTGTTGAAATTTTAGTTGCAATTCCATCAGATTTGCAGATTTGAAAATTTGCATTTTAATAATATTGAGCTCTCCAAAATCTCTACACATGGTACATCTATCCATTTAAGTGTTCTTTAATTTTTCTCTTCTTGCATCCTGAAATTATTAGTATGTTATTGTTGCATATTTTGGTAATATGTACCTATTTTGCTATTTTATTCTATTGCACATTATATGTTTTTCTAATTCTTTCTCAAACAGAAATAAAATTGATAATGTGTGCATGCTAAGTCACTTCAACTGTGTCTGACTCTTTGCGATCCTATAGACTGGAGTCTTTAGGCTCCTTTGTCCATGGGATTTCCCAGGCAAGAGCACTTGACTTGCCATTTCATTCTCCAGAAGACCTTCCTGACTCAGGGATCAAACCTGCATCTCTTATGTCTCCTGCATTGGCAAGCGAGTTCTTTATCACAAGCACAACCTGGGAACTCCAAAATTAATACATGTATGTATATATCAATATAACTCTCCTTTTCCAACTTTATGCCTTTTACTTCTCTTCTTTGTTTATTACAGGGCAGGGACTTTCAGTGAAATGTTGAATAGAAATAGTAAAAGAGGACATTATTACCTTATTTACTTCTTTCTGATCCTGGGAAGATAATGTTCCATACTTGAGTAGATATCATTTTAGCTATATAATATCATAGATAATTTCCATATTAAGAAAAGTGATATTCATAGTTTTCTGAATTTTTTCTATTATGAACAACGATTCATTCTGTCAATATTTTTTCATCTATTGTGGTGGTGATTTTTCTTCTTTACTTTATTAATGAGTTATATTAATTGATTTTCAAAGTTAAACCAACCTTGCATTTCTTGCATTTATTGGTCATAATATATCACCTTTTAAAATATATTATTGGACTCCACTAACATCTGCTGAAAGGTTTTTGAAACTATATTCATGAGCTCTTAAAATAGATTTAAGTTGCTATAAAAATTTGGGCACAATGTCCTAGCATACAAAATGTTATTTGAAGTATATGTAGCAGATAAGGATGCTGTATGGGAGCTTTGACAGACTCCCAAAGGAGAATGACAGAAGAGACTCGGGATATTGGGTTGAAGTAATGAGATCTATTACAGATAACTGTTCTCCATTGAAAACAGTTTCTGGTTTGATAATGGGTTCTAGTAGAGATGAAGATTTGAATATAATCCACTAAATTATCATGTAGCATGGTTTTCTACTGCATGTTATTTTAACCACGAAGCCATAAACTTGGGCATTTGCAACAATACTCATCAAGTGAAATTTAATCTGGAGACTGAATCATGACTGAGTAGGTCTTGAAAGCACAAGAACTATGAAAAAATGTCTCAGTCTCATGAGCCTCTATACCTTTTATTTTAGTTATTTCACATCTATCCCAACCATAAAGTCATGTCATGATATTATCTATAATGACTTGAATAAGGAAGGAACAAATAAGCGTACAGTTTGGGGAAGATTGTGTATCAACTGATCCTGATGGTCAAGAGGAAACAGAAATGCCACTACACACTGGTTATGCTGCAATGTGTGGGAAATTTTGATTTACCCTTTACTACTCCTTTGTCCTGTGACATAATTTGAATCAAAGCAACAGGAAGAAATTACCATTTTATAGTACAGACCCCTTGGAAATAGAGGGTTGGGTCAAAAATTGAAGGAAAAAGTCATAGCCATTTGTTTGGGCAGTCTTTGTTCCTTTAAAATTATTGTGTTCTCTAAATCTCTGCTCCTTCTTGGAAATAATGAAATACTAAAAAAAAAAAAAATCCTTTGTGTAGATAATGACAAAATTCAATAAAGATGGAAATAACTTTTTAAAAAGTAAAAATTTCCGGTAAGGTATATTGTGGAGCTCATGTATAATATAAACACTGACATAGGGAAAATTCATTCTTGGATACTAAGAACTGTGACAGTTGTTGTTGAGTTGCTAAGTTGTGTTTACTCATTGTGACCCCATCCTTTGCCTATGGAATTTTCTAGGCAAGAATACTGGAGTAGGTTGCCATTTCCTTCTCCAAGGAATCTTCCCAGCCCAGGGATTGAACCCATGTCTCTTGAGTCTCCTGCATTGCAAGAGGATTCTTTACCACTGAGCCACCTGGGAAGCCCAAGAACTGAGACAGTAGGTATCATCTAACACTCTTCATCCCTCTCATTGTCATGGAGGGCAAAGCTGACCGTATATAAAAAGAAAATGTTCCAAATATTCCCCTTGTTGTTATTAGTAACTGATTTTGTTTACTGTTGGAAATATTCTTCCTTTTAACTTTTCTTAAACTGAGTTCTGAAGACCAGAGAGAGACCAAGAGAGAGAGAGAGAATTCCATGAACTTAGTTAATATTGTTTCCCCTGAATAACTTTCCAGTTTTCGTTTCCTTTTTAATTAGATATGGTTAGGTGGATTTTTATTTTCTAGTTTCACACTGCTTTGATGGGAAATTTATCTTAAGTTATGTTTTCATATGTTCACAGTTCTAAAATGAATAAAAACAAAACAAATGAAATTGAGTGGGAAGATTCTGTCATTACTTAAAAAAATATCTACTATTCATGTAGCCATCTATTGTCAATGATTCAAATTTGAAAAATAATAAAACATGAAATCTTGATGTTAGAAAGTGTACTTTGCTCTAATAAGGATACCTCTTTTTGAGTTTTGTTTCTGAACTTAAATATGCCATTTTGTTCTGCTTTTGCATTTGTATATATTATTTGTTAGGTTGAGTAATGAAGACAGATTAGCTTTTTAGGAATATTTTTAATATGATTTATTCATTCTTTTGTTCATTTTCAGTCTGTTTATTATTCATCCTTTTAATTTGTTCAGATTTCTCTTCCAATTAAAATAATTATAACATTGGGAAGCAAGGTTAAATAATATTATTTTAAGCAGAAATAGAAATGCCCAATATAAAGGATTCTATAATTTAAGCTATCCCTACTTTCAGAAGAGTATTTCTGTTTGTGACAGTAAAGATTCAAAGTAGAAAAAATCCAGAGAATCCTAATGTTTAAAAGGAAATGTGTTGAGAAAAAGACTAGTGTGGAATTAGGAGTTCTATGTTCTAGAACTAGATGTGTTTTAGTTAAATTTTATGACCCTAATTTCTTCATAGTAAAATTGAAAAATTAGGATAGTCATAATAGTCTTAAAATCTCAGTTTTTTTAACTCTGAATTTATTTATTATATATTCTGTTTCAAACAGCAGAGATAAACCAGGAATACAGATATCCAGTGCGAAGTTAAGAGCAGCATTAAGTAAAGTTTGCACAGGGAAGTACACTAAATTTCTAGCTACTCTAGTTTTTAGGCCTTCAAGTAAATTATAGATATTTCAAATAAAAGTCAATTATTTTCCTGAAAGTCACAGCTAAAGGAATATGGATTGCTTGTTTTGCTTTTTGTTTTGTCTTATTTACTTGTTACACAAATCTGTAAATATTAATAAGGTGTTCTCTATTTAAAAGGTCTGCATGGCACATTTTCTCTAAATTTAGAGTTTAGGAAACTGAACTGAGATCTGACCCAAATGAATTCAGATCATATTTATAAATTAAAATCTAACATATTATATGAAGCCATTTTAAAGGAAAGAGGAAAACTTTAGTTGTTTCGGGTTTTTAAAATAGTAAACAGGTCTAGTTCAGATATTTGCCCGTATCTATGCATATACACACCCACACAGATTATGTAGAGAGAAGTTATGTGAATGAAAATGATGTAACAATACTAGTGGAAAATCAACATATCAACAGAAACTGAGTATGACACAAAGCCTTACTCAGAAAAAGCAAAAAGTAGATTCATTAGGAAAACTATCTCAGACAAGGATAGAAATAGAAAACATGACCAAAACAGAACAGTTACTATTTTCATACCATAAATTGTCTTTAGTGTCCAAAAACATCTACTTCTGCTTCAATTGACTACTCTAAACCTTTTGACTGTGTGGATCACAACACACTGTGTAATATTCTTAAAGAAATCGGAATACCAGATCACCTTATCTGTCTCCTGAGAAACCTGTGTGTAGGATAAGAAGCAATAGTTAGAACTGAACATGGAAAAATGGACTGGTTCGAAATTGGAAAAGGAGTGTGTCAAGGGTATATATGGTCGCCCTACTTATTTAAATTATATGCAGGGTACATCATGTGAAATCCTGGGCTGGATGAAACACAAGCTAGAATCAAGGTTGCCAGGAGATAGAACCTCAGATATGCAGATGACATTACTCTTATGGCAGAAAATGAAGAGGAACTAAAGAACCTCTTGATGAAAGTGAAAGAGGAGAGTTTAAACGTTGGCTTAAAACTCAACATTCAGAAGACTAAGATCATGGCATCAGGTCTCATCAGTTCAGTTCAGTTCAGTTGCTCAGTCATGTCCGACTCTTTGGGACCCCATGAATCACAGCACTCCAGGCCTCCCTGTCCATCACCAATTCCCGGAGTTCACTCAAACTCATGTCCATCGAGTCGGTGACAATGGAACAAGTGAGAGATTTTCTTTTTTGGGGCTCCAAAATCACTGCAGATGGTGACTGCAGCCATGAAATTAAAAGACTCTTGCTCCTTGGAAGAAAAGCTATGACCAACCTAGATAGCATATTAATAAGCAGAGACATTACTTTGCCAACAAAGGTCTGTCTAGTCAAGGCTATGGTTTATCTAGTAGTCATGTATGGAAGTGAGAGTTGGACCATAAAAAGAGCTGAGTACTGAAGAATAGATGCTTTTGAACTGTGGTGTTGGAGGAGACTCTTGAGACTCCCTTGGACTGCAAGGAGATCAAACCAGTTAATCCTAAAGGAAACCAGTCCTGAACATTCATTGGAAGGACTGATGTTGAAGCTGAAACTCCATTACTTTGGCCACCTGATGAGAAGAACTGACATTAGAAAAGACTCTGATGCTGGGAAAGATTGAAGGCAGGAGGAGAAGGGGACGAAAGAGGATGAGATGATTGAACGGCATCACCGATTCGATGGACATGAGTTTGAGCAAGCTCCGGGAGGTGGTGATGGACAGGAAAGCCTGGCATGCTGCAGTCTATGGAGTCACAAAGGGTCAGACACAACTGAGTGACTGAACTGACTGATTGTTTTAAAATTATGTTATAAAATTATATGTGCATTCTATGTATCACATATGGACATAGTATCAATAACAGTGATACCAGTGTGATATCTTTTGAAGAATCATAAAAACAAAAACTGTATGGATTGGAAAATATTTTTAAATATCATAAATAACCTAATTAACAATACATCTGATATTAAACATACTGAAGCTTCTGGCACTGGTTGGACTGGGAAATGCATGTTGGCTAACTGTCATCTACAAGTGGCATTATTAAGATTCAATCTTACTATTTTCTGCAACTTTAGAGTTTTTGCCAGGTTTTTGCCTTCTGCCTTTATAAAAGCTCTTGGCTATAGAAAAGTGAACACTGAAAGATACAGTACTCTAACTATACTGCTGCTGCTGCTAAGTCACTTCAGTCGTGTCCGACTCTGTGTGACCCCATAGACGAAATTGCAAAAATCTGTGACATTTTTTTCTGTTTCACCTATATATTACAATAATTTATCCAAATTAATCAGAAATTTTAGGTAACTTGAGAAAAATTCATACAATTTGTTAATAGGTAATATAACCAAAGTAAACTGAGAATAATTCACATGTGCATAATGACTCTGTGCTGATTTTTGACAGAACCTATATGTCATATATTTTCTATTTTTTCTGACATGTACATATTAAATTCGATTTTATATCTTAAATTATGTTGTTATTCTTCAGATACTTAAGTTATTATAATTAAGTATTTCTAGTCTTCTCTTTATATCATTTATGTCTTTAATGTCTGAATGCAGGTCTTATTTTTAATGACTATTGTTCTGGTTGTCATTAATATCTGTGAAATGTTAGGAGCACATTTTGTTTAATAGAAAAAACACTGGTATATTGTCTTATACAAGTTTTTGATTTCTTAAAACAATATTTGTGGATAAATATCAAGCTGCTTTGAAAATATCTATTATGCCAAAGGTTCAGCTAGAAAGGAAACTAATATAAATGTCTATGACCATTAAAATCTGCTTTCTACAGAATTCATGAAGGTAAGAATGACATTATTAAAATTTTTTCATAAGAATTAAAACCCTAACTCTATATTTGGCCTATCATACCCCATGTTTTTCATTTTTTGATGGCATTCTTATCAATATGTTAATATGTCCCATACTGTCCTAATATCTACACTTATTAGCAATAGCAGTTTTTTTTCTTGGAAGGAATTCAGAAGATATTTAATAATGTCACTCTCCTAGTTCTGTCTCCTTTACAATGTTAAAGAACATAAAGTACATTTTAAAGATAGAGGGCATATAGACTTTCTGCTGTAAACACTTTACATGTGAAGATTCTAGGAGACTGTTGAGAATAGAAATGTATATAGAAGGAGACAAGGAAAGGATCTAAGGTATTTTATTGGGAAATAAAACAAGGATTTTATTGTGAAAATTATGTATCCAATTCTTCAAGTCTCTATGACAAATGTGAAAAATTAATAAACTAAAACCTCAATTAAACAGAGTTGGGAGACCAGAAATGGGGGCTCTCTCACCCTGCTATAACAGCAGATCTCAAAAGGAAGAGAAAGACTTCTATCTTGGCAAGAACTCAGCCAATGAAAAGCAATGGACTCTTGGATTACATTAGACCTTCCAGCTTCCTTTTCCCTCTGTAAAATCTGTATGTGTGCAAGTCCTGTCACAGTGATCAAGACCAAACTGTAACTTTCCACTGATCCTAAATAAACCCATGTTTACTGGAGACACGTCTGGTTTTTATTTATTTTAGGTCAAAACAACCAAGGATGTATTTTTAGGCATTATACATAAAATTAAAGTGTTGTCTCATAGTTGAGTCTTTCTTCATTAAAAATTTTAGTGCCTACACCCTCAGGATATTTTATTTTCTAGAGGATAGAGTATTAGCAGTGAATAAAATAGACATTTTGTTTTTGCTCTCTGAGATCTTTTTTTCCAATACAGGAAGGCAGATAATGAATAGTAAATATTGTCACAAGAAAAAAATAAAGATAAGATAAATAAAGATAAAAACATTTCAGAGAATAAAATAGGTTACTATACACTGACACGGAGAAGGCAATAGCACACCACTCCAGTACTCCTGCCTGGAAAATCCCATGGACGGAGGAGCCTGGTGGGCTGCCGTCTATGGGGTCGCACAGAGTCGGACACGACTGAAGCGACTTAGCAGCAGCAGCAGCAGCATACACTGACAGGAAGCTACACCAAAGAGTTATATAAGAGAAGATTCTCTAAAAAGGTGGCCTATAACTTGGAGACCTGAACAACAAAAAGGAGCTAAAAATGTGAATATAGGGGAAAGAAATTCCAGGCAGATGGAATAGGGTAAAATTGCTCTATTATGGTGAAAACTTGGCAAGGTCAAAAAGAAACAGGCATATAGAACAGTATTTGGGACTCTGTGGGAGAGGGTGAAGGTGGGATGATTGGGGAGAACGGCATTGTAGCATGTATATTATCATAAGTGACCAGTCCAGGATCAACACATGATACAGGATGCTTGGGGCTGGTGCACGGGGATGACATGGAGGGAAGATATGGGGAAGAGAGAGGTGGGAGGAGGGTTCAAGAAAGAGAACACATGTACACCCGGGGCGGATTCATGTCAATGTATGGTAAAACCAACCAATATATTAATGTAAGGTAATTTGCCTCCAATAAAATAAATTAAAAAAAAAAAAAAAGAAACAGGCTATAGTGGCTAGAGGGTAAACGGCAAAAAACAAAGAACTTGGAGATGTACTCTGGGCTAGATCACAGAAGATTTTTAGGGGGAAAAACATAACAATTTACTAAAGTTTTAAAAAGGAAATCTGAATAAATGGAAAAATGTTTATGGAGGAGAGAGATTGTATCATTTTAAGCATCTATTCTATTTTTATAAATAGATTCAACAAAATCTCAATTTAAAAAATTGTCACACGGTGTTTAGGGCATTTGTCTAATGGACTCAAAATTAATATGAAATTAATGATCTACAAAGATGGCTAAGATATATCTGAAAATAAGAAAAAAAAGAGAGAATTTGCTTGTTTGATCAAATGTATTACAAAGCTACATGCTTTAAAGGAAATGGTATTAACAAAGGAATAAACAAATAATTTAGTGGAGTAAAATTAAACATTTCAAAAAAAAGTTTATAGACTATGTGGAAGTGGCAGAGATTATTGACAGGGGGAGAAAAAAGCCTCTTCTGTTATTATAGAGATTTTAAGACTACTTAGTTACTGAGAAAGTAAATCAAACTATACATTTGCTAGGCAGAGTTCACAATGTTGAATGAAATAGAATTACCAGCTTACTATCTCAATGAAAGTATTAAATATTATAAAAATAAAAACATATGTAATAATTTCTATAGGAGCTAAAACTGATTTAAAAAAAATCTAAGACCCATTCATTATAAAAACACTTGATAAAACGTATGGCCTTGGCGTACAGAATGAAGCAGGGCAAAAGCTAACAGAGATTGCCAAGAGAACACAAGATGGTCATAGGAAACACCATCTTCCAACAACACAAGAGAAGACTCCAAAATGGACATCACCAGATGGTCAATACCAGAATCAGATTGATTATATTCTTTGCAGTCAAAGATAGAGAAGTGCTATACAGTAAGAAAAAAAAAAAGACCAGGAGCTGACTGTGGCTCATATCATGAACTCCTTATTGAAAAATTCAGATGTAAATTGAAGAAAGTAGGGAAAACCATTAGACCACTCAGGTATGACCCAGATCAAATGCCTTATGATTATATAGTGGTAGATAGTGGAAGTGAGAAACAGATTCGGGGAATTAGCTGTGATAGACAGAGTGCCTGATGAGCTATAGAAAGAGGTTTGCAACACTGTACAGGAGACAGAGATCAAGACCATCCCCAAGAAAAAGAAATGTAAAAAACCAAAATGGCTGTCCGAGGAGGACTTACAAATAGCTGTGAAAAGAAAAGATGCAAAAAGCTAAGGAGAAAAGAAACCCATTTGAATGCAGAGTTCCAAAGAATAGCAAGGAGAGATAAGAAAGACTTCCTTAGTGAAAAAGGAAGAAATAAGAGGAAAACAATAGAATGGGAAAGACTAGAGATCTCTTCAAGAAAATTAGAGATACCAAGGGAACATTTCATGCAAGGATGGGCTCGATAAAAGACAGAAATGGTATGGACCTAACAGAAGCAGAAGATATTAAGAAGAGGTGGCAAGAATACACAGAAGAACTATACAAAAAAGACCTTCACAACCCAGATAATCACGATGGAATGATCATTCACCTAGAACTAGTCATCCTGGAATGCGAAGTCAAGTGAGCCTTAAGAAGGATCACTATGAACAAAGTGCGTGGAGGTGATGGAATTCCAGTTGAGCTATTTCAAATCCAGAAAGTTGATGTTGTGAAAGTGCTGCACTCAATATGTCAGCAAATTTGGAAAGCTCAGCAGTGGCCACAGGACTGGAAAAGATCAGTTTTCATTCCAATCCCAAAGAAAGGCAATGCCAAGGAATGTTCAACTTACTGCACAATTTCACTCATCTCACACACTAGTAAAGTAATGCTCAAAATTCTCCAAGCCAGGCTTCAACAGTACATGAACTGTGAACTTCCAGATGTTCAAGCTGGATTTAGAAAAGGCAGAAGAACCAGATATCAAATTGCCAACATCTGCTGGATTACCGAAAAAGCAAGAAAATTCCAGAAACACATCTATTTCTGCTTTATTGACTATGCCAAAGCCTTTAACTGTGTGGAACACAACAAACTGTGGAAAATTCTGAAAGAGATGGGAATACCAGACCACCTGACTTACTTCCTGAGAAATCTGTATGCAGGTCAGGAAGCAACAGTTAGTACTGGACATGGAACAATAGACTTGTTACAAATAGGGAAGGGAGTATGTCAAGGCTGTATATTGTCACCCTTATTTAACTTATATGCAGAGAACATCATGAGAAACACTGGGCTGGATGAAGCTTAAGCTGGAATCAAGATTGCAGGGAGAAATATCAATAACCTCAGATATGCAGATGACACCACCCTTATGGCAGACAGCAAAGAACTAAAGAGCCTCTTGATGAAAGTGAAAGAGGAGAGTTAAAAAGTTGGCTTAAAACTCAACATTCAGAAAACTAAGATCATGGTATCCAGTACCGTCACTTCATGGCAAATAGATAGGGAAAGAAAGGAATCATTGCAGACTTTATTTTTTTTTTTACTCCAAAATCACTGCAGATGGTGATGGCAACCGTGAAATTGAAAGATGCTTGCTCCTTGGAAGAAAAACTATGACTAACCTAGACAGCGTATTAAAAGGCAAAGACATCACTTTGCCAAAAATTGTCCATCTAGTCAATGCTATGGTTTTCCCAATAGTCATGTATGGATGTGAGAGTTGGACTATAAAGAAAGCTGAGTGCCAATGCTTTTGAATTGTGATGTTGGAGAAGACTCTGAGAGTCCCTTGGACTGCAAGGTGATCCAACCAGTTCATCCTAAAGGTAAACAGTCCTGAATATCCATTGAAAGGACTGATGCTGAAGCTGAAACTGTAATACTTTGGCCACCTGATGCGAAGAACTGACACATTTGGAAAGACCCTGATGCTTGGAAATGTTGTAGGTGGGAGGAGAAGGGGACAACAGAGGGTGAGATAATTGGATGGCATCACTGACAATGGAGATGAGTTTGCATAAACTCTGGGAGTTGGTGATGGACAGTTTGGCCTAGCATGCTGCAGTCCTTGGGGTAACAAAGAGTCGGACATGCCTCAGCGACTGAACTGAGCTGATCTGATAGTTTAATTGATAGATATGTTATATGCATGTATGCATGTAATACATTTGGATATTATATATATAGAAAAGAAAAAAGAACCAACTGAAAAACATATTACAAGAAAAACAATTTAACAAATGAAAATTTACCTATTGTAATTCACAAAAATAAACATGTAAGATCAATAGGTATCATATGTAAAAATAATAACTATTTAGATCATATAACAGAAATGAAGATCCTATTTGCAATAGAAACAAAATTGTTGAAATATCTAGACACATTTAACAAGAAATGGGCAAAATCTCAAGGAGTATGTGAAGTTAAGTTTGAATACACTCCTAACATACACATAAAAGAGATAAACAAGTGAAAGATATACTACATTCTTAGACAAGATGTCTTATTTCCTAAAGATATTATTTTCTCCTTTTAGCTTATAAATTTTTCATGATTACATTAAGAATTATCACTTTTCTTTCTTCATCTGAAACAAATTAAGATAGCTTAAACTTTGAATAAAATTCAAGAATGTGCATTAATCAGAAAAACTGTGGAAGAAACGATAATGGAGGAGTAGGTATACCAGAAAATGAAAGATTGTATAAAGCTTATATTTGAAGTCCACATAGAATTTGTTGATAGAAAGATGTAAAATCTAACAGAATAGAAACTCTATAAAAGGTACTCAAGATTTATAGAAGATTAGTATTGAATAAAGATGGCATCTCAAATCATTAATGAAAACACAGACCATGTAGCAGTAATTAACTATTCTTTAGAAGAAAAGATCTATTGGATTTTTTTGACAAGGCAAAGCAAAATGAAACATAATGTAAGTGCCATAAACTAAATCAAAATGATATAACAAAATATAAAATAATATTTACAAGCTATACTTCTTGAAATGAAATATTACTAATATAAAAGTCTATGACAAATTAAGATAAAAATGTCCCAAAATATTAAATAAAAATAAAGGAAATTTATGAACAAACAAGCTACAAGATTAGCATCCAAATTAACATGACCACATAATGAGGCACTCAAAAACCATCGTAGAATGAGAGCTGCAAATTAAAAATACACTCAAACACCATCTCTCATCTATTAGATTTATAAAAAGGCACTATTTTAATAAATACCTATTACTGAGGCTGTGGGGATTCAGAGACTCTAGTACAGTTCACTGGAATGCAAAATGGTTGTAACCTAGATGGAGAAGAAATTGTCAAAGAAAGAAAGTGAAGTCACTCAGTTGTGTCTGACTCTTTGCGACCCCATGGACTGTAGCCTACCAGGCTCCTCCATCCATGGAATTTTCCAGGCAAGAGTACTGGAGTGGGTTGCCATTTCCTTCTCCAACATGAAATTGTCAAAATACGGCACAATTACATTTTTACTAGTTTACACTGAGATTAAAAATTAAGTATTTGTTTCTTCTTCAGCTTAAATCAAGCAAGGGATTTAATAAGGAATTCGTTTCTCTCAAAATCTTGGAGGCTCAGCAGAGCCTGCTGTAGACTTCTCTGCAAAAAATCTAAAGGAGAAGCAACTCAAAGAGGAAGATGAAGGAATGTTGCTATTTTTTAACCAGTCCACACAGAGTTTTAGGGCCAAGAATGGAGAAGAGTTTTATGTAGATAAAATGTGGACCTGACATACCAGATGGCTGACTGATGAGACCCTAAAAATAAGGGAGAGAGCATTTGTGATTGAACCTGAGAAATAAAACATTACCTGCAATATCAGCAAACAATGGATCCAGCCACCACATTCAGTTCTGTTCAGTTCAGTAGCTCAGTTGTGTCTGACTCTTTGTGATCCTATGGACTGCAGCACGCGAGGCCAACCTGTTCATCACCATATCCCGATGTTTACTCAAACTCATGTCCATCAAGTCAGTGATGCTTTTCAACCATCTCATCCTCTATCATCCCCTCCTCCTCCCGCCTTCAATCCTTCCCAGTATCAGGGTCTTTTCCAATGAGTCAGCTGTCCGCATCATGTGGCCAAAGTATTTTCAGCTTCAACATCAGTCCTCCAATGAATATTCAGGACTGATTTCCTTTAGGATTGATTGGCTGGATCTCCTTGCAGTCCAAGAGACTCTCAAGAGTCTTCTCCAACACCACAGTTCAAAAGCATCAATTCTTTGGAGCTCAGCTTTCTTTATGGTCCAACTCTCACATCCATACATGACTACTGTAAAAACCATAGCTTTGACTAGACAGACCCTTGTTGACAAAGTAATGTCTCTGCTTTTTTAATAAACTGTCTGGTCATAGCTTTTCTTCCATGGAGCAAGTGTCTTTTAATTTCATGGCTGAAGTCACCATCTGTAGCCACCACATTATAGCCACCCCAAAGGTGAGCCCTAAGGGGGCTCAGGAAGGAAACAAAGGATTGTCATCTAGAAGTCTAGAAGTCATCAGCCTATAGTTATCCCAGTGATACTGCTTGAGAAAAATCAGGATTCAAAAACACAGGTTACTGGCTCCAGATACTGAGGTGCATATCAAAGGAATGATTTCAGTGAGCCCAGACACTTGCTTCTTCTCATAGATTGAAAAGTGCTTAATTCCTTAACTTTTAGTTGTGCAATATTTTCAGTTGATGGACCCCAAGAACTAGAAACCAAAAGACAAATCTTAACAACCCATGAGGGAGAATGCATCACCTACCACAAGTAGTGGTGATAAGGGTGCTATGTTAGGAGAATTTATAAAAATTTCCCTCCAGCAAAAAAGTTGATTCACAACAACTTCCAAGACCAGAAGTAGAGCATGGGCTCCTGAAAGCATAAGACAAGAAGGAGCTTCTATGCCTTTTTAGATGCTTCCCTCTCCTTCAATCTCAAAGTCTGGAAAGATCAGAAATTAAGGAAAAGCAGGAATAAGAGGAGAGAAAAAAAGAACCCCATTCACAAAAGATAAGCTAATTGAGTAATTAATTTGGCTGAATTTCATGATACTAAAGAGAAAACAAAGCAATTAGATGTAATAGATAGTTTTCAAATCCAACTAGAAAAAAAAAACACATTTGGATGCATAGACAATTTTTAAGAAAAAAAAAGTGTTCATAGTTTAAATCATGAATAAAAGGAAGATTGGATTTTGCTAAAAAGCAGTCTTTTTTTAATGTCCAATATATTATTTGTTCATACATATGATAAGTAATCACTTAAAATCATTTTCTTAACATACTTGTTACTTATGCCACTTTTACTCTCTACTAGCATCCAATAAATAAAAATATCACTGCTTATAGTTTTGTCCAGCTATTTTTAATCAGATAAGAAAGTCATAATTATACAGTCTAGAGAGTGTGGGCTAAATTTAAACACTGATGCATTTGAAATTTCTGTAAAGCTAATGCCTATCCCTTTCAAGATGAAAAGTTGGTTAATTTTACCATCTAAATTTCTAATAGAGTTGTTGCAGTTATTTCACAAATAAGATCATATACAAACATGATCAAGTGCTTTCAGTTCATACACCATCACAAGGAAGTAATTTATTTCCACAAATAACCACATGAAAATAATAGCACAACATATCTGTTAACCACCACAAGCCCAGAGGCTCAGGCTCTTAAAATGAGTTGCTGCCCAGCTGCTCACTTGAAAATACATAAGATATATACATATATATATATATATGTAACATTGGAGATCTCAAAACATGGTTACCTCCTAGTGGAAAATTTTTTCTTTGGCACTGTATTATATAGTATAGTTCATGTTTAGCATTTAAGAAATTGCAGCTACATTCCATTATCAAAGACATATTTGTTAAAACATGCATATAAAAGGATTTGTAATTGAAGCACAGCTTTGATATATTTAATAG
The DNA here is from genome assembly GCF_049115385.1 of Moschus berezovskii. Taxonomy (NCBI): domain Eukaryota; kingdom Metazoa; phylum Chordata; class Mammalia; order Artiodactyla; family Moschidae; genus Moschus; species Moschus berezovskii. Next base: position 91,620,320 of record NC_142464.1, read on the forward strand.
GATGTAAAACTGCCATCCTATTTTAATAGGCAATGTTTTATGTGCATTAGCAGTAATATAAAAATGCCTCTTCCGTGTGCTCTTGCCATTAGCACTTTTTCCCTCCCTTTCTTTTAGTCAATCTTAAAAATTTAATGTAATCCAACACATTAACATCTTTTTCCGCTCACTGTTCTTGAAATCAACTTTCCTTAATTGAAGGATAGTTGCTATACAGCTATACTGATGAGTACTTCTCCAGTTCTTTCTGCTGTTGATTCATGTACACTCTTCCTAGCTTTGGGCATGCTTATAGTTACTGAAAGTGTGAGAATGGAGCAATGAAACGGATAAAAGTGAGACAGAGGGCAGAAAATCAAAGAGGAATGAATTTCATGAGTTTAAAAGCAACTGAGTTCTTTCACATGCTTTTGGGCAAAGCCACTTTTGATGGCATTGAATGAAAATGAGAAAACAGTGGGTGTACCAACTTATGACTTAATAATAGCAGAGTTATAGGTATTATTATAAAAACATATCAGTATTATTCCACAGGTGTTCCTTATTTTTTTTCATTTTCTCTGATTCACTATATTATTTTTTCCAATGATATTTCAATATGACTTTTTACATGCTCTTAAAGAGTGTAGAATATAGGAATATGTCAAGAAAAGTTAATAAAACTAATAGTAATACCTTATTGAGTTGCACAGAAGCATTCTTATATAGATAGCAGTTAAATATACATACATACACAGCTCTGATAGCAAAACAGGACAATTTTGCCTTCAAAAAGCAGGAAAAAGCTGTATCACTTAGTGACCTGAGACTCTGGATTCTAATATATTACATATCAAATGTAGTATTACCATATTCTCTCAGGATAATTTTTGGTACTTATTTCTGTTTTATATATATATATTTATATATATATATATATAAATAACCAGGAAATGCTGAATTCAAAGGCAGATGGGTAGTGTCCCCTTTTCAACTCCATCAAAGTTTAAGTAGTTAGGAAGTTTCTGGCCCCAGGAAGCTTAGTCTAGATTTCTTTCAAAATGTAGACAAGATCCTAGACTTCACTAGTGAGGCGGCTTTAAGCGGACTCAATAATGTAACTGAAAATACCCTAGGACACTTGAATGTGTTTGCTACTCTAAAATTTTCTGTGATAAAAGCCTATTAAAAAGTGCAAAGGCTACACTTCAACACAGATGTTTATCTCCTGATTTTCTATTAACTTAAATTGCAGTTGCTTATACTAAACTAAGTTGTTAATCAGTATCAGCAGATAATTTTCTTGATGTAGAATTGAAAGATGATTCACGTAGATCTTATCATGCATCACCTTCAGGAAATCAATGTTTAATTTCATTCATTCATTAAATAAATTTTGAGTGTCCATTTTATGGAATGTATATATTTCTCACTGTCACATCTTAGACAAAAATTATGCCACCTCATGCAACGAGTTGACTCACTAGAAAAGACTCTGATGCTGGGGAGGATTGGGGGCGGGAGGAGAAGGGGACAACAGAGAATGAGACGGCTGGATGGCATCACCGACTCTGTGGACATGAGTCTGAGTGAACTCCGGGAGTTGGTGATGGACAGGGAGGCCTGGTGTGCTGTGATTCATGGGGTCACGGAGAGTCGGACACGACTGAGCGACTGAACTGAACTGATTTTTCAAAATAAAGAAGATGTTGTAATCTTTTAAAGTACACATCACAAACTCTTTATAGAATGATAACTCTTAATGTATTGACCTCAGTTCAGGATGTAACTAATATACCTGTCTCAATAGCTTAAGCAAAAATGATATGTAGTCTATTTTCCATTCTGTATTTCCTTGCTCAGAAATTTGTGATGTCTTTTATGTTTGTTAATTTATGTGGGGGATAAGGGAATTGCATATATAAACTCTAATTCTGTTACTTTCAGGATACATTATATTTTTAGATAGATGGTACATAGACAGATGAGAAAGAGATTATAAAAGTTCTGACTTTGCACATGGAAAGTGCTTTTTTTTAAAAAAATCTTGCTTCAGAAAGTGAAACTACTATCCTTAAGTCTTCTCTCTCTTAACTTAAGTATAATAGAAAAGATTATCTGAAATGTTGATTTTTAAAATTTTGAATTTATGTCTACATATGAAAAAATAGAATGTTAAAGAAAAATGTACATATAGAAAAAATCAGAAAACATATAATCTACAAATTTAAAAATAGTCATTTATATTAAATCTATTTAACCTTAAGAAACAATGCCTTGTCCTTATTTTTTTAATTATTTAGCAAGTCACTGAACACTAAATTGTAATGAAATAAAATTCAGTAAAATGAACCCATATATTTAGCAGTATGACAATTCCAAAGAAAATATTAAAAGTATAGTACTTCATGAGAAGAACTGTTTATTTCAATTCAGGCAGTTTTGGCTCAACAGCTCATAATTAATCAAGGTATTTCACTATACTGAAAGACAGAAACAAAAAGAAAAAAAATTGGTAATTTCTACAGATGTGGAAAAAAAGTGTTTGATGAAGCTTAATACACATTATTATAATACTTCTCACCAAACTAAGTACAAAATTAAATTTCCTCAGTCTGATGAAGGGGATATAAGAAATGCCTAGAGCAAGCAACCTACCTCACAGAGAAAAAACTAGGTGCTTTCTTCCTCACACTTGAAGTTTGCATTCTTACTTTAAATATTACAATGAATACTAAACAAAAGATCAAAATCATTGTAACAAGGCAAGCAAAATAAAAAAGCCTACAATCTGGAAAGCAAGAAGCAATAATGACTATTTTTAGACCACATGCTAACATTTGTAGAAATTATTAAGTCCACTAAAATAGCTATGGAACTAAAACGTGAGTAGAGTAAGGTCAGGACTTCCTTGGTAGCTCAACACGTAAAGAATCCTCTTGCCATGCAGGAGACTCCAGTTAGACTCCTGGTTTGTTAAGATCCCATGGAGAAGGGATAGGCTACACATTCCAGTATTCTTGATCTCCCTGGTGGTTCAGACGGTAAAGAATCAGCCTGCAATGCGGGAGACCTGGGTCCGATCCCTGGGTTGGGAATATCCCATGGAGGAGGGCATGGCAACCCACTCCAGTATTCTTGCCTGGAGAATCCCCATGGACAGAGGAGCTTGGCAGGCTACAGTCCATGGGGTCACTAACAGTAGGACACAATTGAGACTGAGTGACTAAGGTCACAGAATACAAGATCATTACAAAAAATCAATTATATTTCTACATGGTGGCAGTGCATAATTAGGAATTTGAAGTTTCATTTACAATAGTATAAAATGAAATGAGAGACTGATTTAGTGAAGGATATATAAAACATGTATGCTAAAAAACACCATGGAAATAAGCTAAGGAAGCCCTAAATAAAGGAAGAGATGCTATGATCATGATCAGAAGATATCACATAAAACAGATATAAACTCTTGGGACTTCCCTGGTGGTCCAGTGGTTAAGAGTCTGTGCTTCCACTGTAAGGGACACAGGTTTGATCCTGTTGAGGAACTAAGATACACATGCCTCACAGTATGGCCAAAAAATACACACAAAAATAGATATAAATTGCTATTAAACTGATCTATAAAGGCAGCCTATCCTAATCAAAATCCAACAAAGTTGTGGTAAAGATTGACAAATTATTTCTAAAATGCATATGGAAATTTAAAATTATATGAAGTAAAAAGTGAAATTAAAAAAAAACATTGGGAGGAATTACACAACCTGTTTCCAACACTTAGGACACAGTTACAGAAATCAAGCAACTATTGCTATTAACGTAAACAAGTTCACCAACAAAACAGAAGAGTATCTAGAAACAGAACCACACGTATATTGTCAATGTGCGTTTGACAATCATGCCAACATAATTCAATAAGTTACTTTTTAAAGGATATACTCCATTTATAGTTATTATAAATATTGGTTATATCCCTCGTTTTGTACCTTGTAGAACATTTGTAACTTATTTTGTATTTTATACATAATAGTTTGTACTTAGTCCCCTACTCCTATATTGCCCCTCCCTCACATCCATCTCTCCACTGATAACCACTAGTTTATTCTCTGTATCTATGAGCTGAGAAGGTTTGACGGCAAGAGAGGAGGGGGTGACAGAGGATGAAATGGTTGGATGGCTTCACTGACTCAGCAGATATGAGTTTGAGCAAACTCCAGAAGTTAGTGAAGGACAGGGAAGTCTGGTATGCAGTTGATGGGATCGCAAAGAGTCGGATATGACTGAGTGACTGAAAAAAAACAATCTGAATCTGCTACTTTTTTTTTTTTTTACATATTTACTAGTTTGTATATCTTGCAATACTGTCTTTTCCTGACTGACTTATTTCACTTAGAATAATGCCCTCAAAGTCCATCCATGTTGCCACAAATGACAAACATTTTGTTCTTTTTAATGGCAGATTAGTATTTCATTGTATATGAATATACCACACCTTCTTTATCCATTCATCTGTTTTAGGCACTTAGGTTGCTTCCATACCTTGCCAACTGTAAGTAATTGCTGCTGTGAAAATTGGGGTGGTAGACATCTTTTCTAATTTTTGAGAGGTTATATACCCAGGAGAGGAATGGCTGGGTCATGTGTTATTTCTATTTTTCATTTATTGAAAAACCTACATACTATTTTCCACAGTAGCTGTAACAATTTAAATTCCCACCAACAGTGTATAAGGCTTCTCTTTTCTCCACATCTTTGCCAGTCAGCATTTGTTATTTGTGTTCTTTTTAATGATAGCATTCTGACAAGTGAGAAGTGATATGTCACTGTGGTTTTGATTTGCATTTTCCTGATGATTAGTAATGTTGAGCAGCTTTTCATGTGCCTGTTTGCATTTGCATGTCTTCTTTGGAAAAATGTCTATTCAGCTCTTCTGCTCATTTTTTGACTAGGTTGTTTAGCTTTTGATATTGAGTTGTATGAGATGTTTACATATGCTGGCTATTAATCCCTTACAGAGCATATCATTTGAAAATATTTTCTCCCATTCAGTAGGTTACTTTCTGTTTTATTAATGGACTTCTTTGCTGTAAAATCTTTGAAGTTTAATTATATCCCCTTTGTTTACTTTTTTCCCTTTATTTTAGGAGTTGGATCCAAAAATATATTGCTGCAATTTATCTCAGACTGTTATGCCTATATTTTTCCCTAGGAGTTTTATAGTAGCCAGTCTTACATTTAAGTATTTAATCCATTTTGAGTTTATTTTGTACATAGTTTTAGAGAATTTCTAATTTCATTCTTTTACATAGAGCTATCCAGTTTTCCCAGCATCACTCACTGAAGAGACTGCCTTTTCTCCACTGTATATTCTTACCTCCTGTGTTATAGATTAATTGACCATAAACACAAGGGTTTGATTCTGGGTCCTCTATCCTATTCCATTGACTTATGTTCCACTGATCTGTTTTTGTGCCAGTACTGTACATGTTTTGATTACTGTAGCTTTGTAGTATAGTCTGAAGGGAGGATGGTTTACCCAGTTTTGTTCTTCTTTCTCAAGACAGTTTTTGCTATTTGTGATATTCTATGTTTCCACACAAATTTAAGAAATTTTTGTTCCTGTTCTATGAAAAATGCCATTGGTAATTTGATAGAGATTGCATTGACTCTGTAGACTACCTTGGGTAGTATAATAAGAATTTTAACAATATTGATTCTTTAAATAAGGTATCAATAATATTTTCAATAAATAATACTAAAAAGTTGGCTATGTATACTTCTAAAAGGGATATAAATCTTAATACCATACATAAAAGTGAACATGAAAACTCTTACAGACATAAAAATAAGTGCTTAAACTATATAAAAATTCTAGAAGAAATGATTTAAAAGTTTGTATTACTTTGGGTTAGGTAAATAGTTATTGCTGCTGCTGCTAAGTCAAGTCACTTCAGTCATGTCCGACTCTGTGTGACCCCATAGACGGAAGCCCACCAGGCTCCCCCATCCCTGGGATTCTCCAGGCAAAAACACTCATGAAAAATGTGAATTAAAATAATCAATAATGATAATTTGGACTCTGTCAAAACTGTAAACTCTTTTCCTTCAAAAATACTCTTAAAATGAAAATGCAAGACACAAAAAATTGTTCATACAGGATATGTTAAGAACTACATAAGTAAAAAATAAATATATACTCAATACAATTTAAACATATGCAAAAGACTTAGACCTTTTATCAAATAAGCACATTTAAAGATGCTCATCATCATTGGGCACTAGGGAAATGCAAATTACAATGTCAAAAAGACATCCCTGCATGCACATTGGAATGACTAAAATTAATGAGAACTGAGGATATGAAGTGTTGGCAAGGTAGTAAAAGAAACCCTCAGATATTGCTCTTTGAAATGCAAAATGATACAGCTACTTTGGACAACAGTTCAGCAGTGTTTTATAAAGTTAACATATACTTACAATAGTTATTCAATAATTCCAACCCTACGTGTTTAATCATGAGAAATGAAAACATTCAGTTCAGTTCCGTCGCTCAGTCGTGTCCGACTCTCTGCGACCCCATGAATCACAGCACGCCAGGCCTCCCTGTCCATCACCAACTCCCGGAGTTCCCTCAAACTCATTTCCACAGAGTCAGTGATGCCATCCAGCCATCTCATTCTCTGTCGTCCCCTTCTCCTCCCGCCCCCAATCTTTCCCAGCATCAGAGTCTTTTCCAGTGAGTCAACTCGTCGCATGAGGTGGCCAAAGTATTGCAGTTTCAGTCCTTCCAATGAACACCCAGGATCAATCTCCCTTAGAATGGACTTGTTGGATCTCCTTGCAGTCCAAGGGACTCTCAAGAGTCTTCTCCAACACCACAATAAAAGCATCAATTCTTTGGCGATCAGCTTTCTTCACAGTCCAACTCTCACATCCATACATGACCACTGGAAAAAACATAGCCTTGACTAGACGGACCTTGGTTGGCAAAGTAATGTCTCTGCTTTTTAATATGCTATCTAGATTGGTCATAACTTTTCTTCCAAGGAGTAAGCGTCTTTTAATTTCATGGCTGCAATCAGCATCTGCAGTGATTTTGGAGCCCAAAAAAATAAAGTCTGACACTGTTTCCACTGTTTTTCCATCTATTTCCCATGAAGTGATGGGACCAGATGCCATGATCTTTGTTTTCTGAATGTTGAGCTTCAAGCCAACCTTTTCACTCTCCTCTTTCACTTTCATCAAGAGGTTTTTGAGTTCCTCTTCACTTTCTGCCATGAGGGTAGTGTCATCTGCATATCTGAGGTTATTGATATTTCTCCCAGCAATCTTGATTCCAGCTTGTGCTTCTTCCAGCCCAGCGTTCCTCATGATGTACTCTGCATATAAGTTAAATAAGCAAGATGACAATATACAGATGACACACTCCTTTTCCTATTTGGTACCAGTCTGTTGTTCCATGTCCAGTTCTAACTGTTGCTTCCTGACCTGCATACAGGTTTCTCAAGAGGCACGTCAGGTGGTCTGGTATTCCCATCTCTTTCAGAATTTCCCACAGTTTATTGTGATCCACACAGTCAAAGGCTTTGGCATAGTCAATGAAGCAGAAATAGAGCTCTTCTGGAACTCTCTTGCTTTCTCCATGATCCAGCGGATGTTGGCAATTTGATCTCTGGTGCCTCTGCCTTTTCTAAAACCTGCTTGAACATTTGGGAGTTCACGATTCACATATTGCTGAAGCCTGGCTTGGAGAATTTTGAGCATGACTTTACTAGCATGTGAGATGAGTGCAATTGTGCGGCAGTTTGAGCATTCTTTGGCATTCCCTTTCTTTGGGATTGGAATGAAGACTGACCTTTTCCAGTCCTGTGGCCACTGCTGAGTTTTCCAAATTTGCTGGCATATTGAGTGCAGCACTTTCAGAGCATCATCTTTCAAGATTTGAAATAGCTCAACTGGAATTCCATCACCTCCACTAGCTTTGTTCGTAGTGATGCTTTCTAAGGCCCACTTGACTTCACATTCCAAGATGTCTGGCTCTCGGTCAGTGATCACGTTATCGTGACTATCTTGGTCGTGAAGATCTTTTTTGTACAGTTCTTCTGTGTATTCTTACCACCTCTTCTTAATATCTTCTGCTTCTATTAGGTCCATACCATTTCTGTCCTTTATCGAGCCCATCTTTGCATGAAATGTTCCCTTGGAATCGCTAATTTTCTTCAAGAGATCTCTTGTTTTTCCTATTCTGTTGTTTTCCTGTATTTCTTTGCACTGATGGCTGAGGAAGGCTTTCTTATCTCTCCTTGCTATTGTTTGGAACTCTGCATTCAGATGTTTATATCTTTCCTTTTCTCCTTTGCTTTTTGCTTCTCTTCATTTCACAGCTATTTGTAAGGCCTCCTCAGACAGCCATTTTCCTTTTTTGCATTTCTTTTCCATGGGGATGGTCTTGGTCCCTGTCTCCTTTACAATGTCACGAACCTCCATCCAGACTTAAAGATTTGAGTCCCTTGTACTGCAAGGAGATCCAATCAGTCCATTCTAAAGGAGATCAATCCTGGGTGTTCATTGGAGGACTGATGCTAAAGCTGAAACTGCAATACTTTGGCCACCTCATGCGATGAGTTGACTCACTGGAAAAGACTCTGATGCTGGGAAAGGTTGGGGGCGAGAGGAGAAGGGGACGACAGAGAATGAGATGGCTGGATGGCATCACTGACTCTGTGGACATGAGTTTGAGTGTACTCCGGGAGTTGGTGATGGACAGGGAGGCCTGGCGTGCTGTGATTCATGGGGTTGCGGAGAGTCGGACACGACTGAGTGACTGAACTGAACTGAACTGAACTAAAAATTAAAAGCAACTTTATTCACTGTAACTCAAACCTGAAAATAACTCAAATGTCTCTCAACTGGTGAATGGATGAACAAAACGAGGTATATTTGTACAATGAAGTACTACTCAACCACAAAAGGAATCAAATCAGCAATAGAGGCAAACTGTGGATGAATTTCAAAAACATTAGGTTAAGTGAAAAAAAAAATGCACAGAAAAATCTGGAAAAAGCAAAACTATATAGACAGAAACGGATTGTGGTCCCCAGAGCAGGCTGTTGTGGTGGGGATTGACTGTAAAAAGGTACAAAGGAAATGTGTGGGGTGATGGAAATATTCTGTCATAATTTTGGGTGGTGATGGGCTCAGTACTATAAAGAAATAAAAACTTATCAAAGTGTACAACTAAAAAGGGTGAATTTTACTGTATTTAAATTATATCATGATAAAACAGACAAAATAAAAATGAACAATGTATTATTAATAGAAAACAATATATAGGGACTATAAGAGGAGACTCTGCCCTGGGCCCATCGGTGTAATAAACTGCACTCCACTATCTGCATTGTCCTTCTGAGTAAGTTTGTTTCCCGGAATGCATGGCTGTAACAATAGGAAATTTACTTTGGGCTTCCATGGTAACTCAGCTGGTAAAGAAGCAGCCTGTGATGTGGGAGACCTGGGTTTGATCCCTGGGTCGGGAAGATCCCCTGGAGGAGGTAATGGCTACCTACTCCAGTATTCTGGCCTGGAGAATTCCATGGACTGTACAGTCCATGGGGTCACAAAGAGTCGGACACGTCTGAGTGACTTTCATTTCATTTTTCATACGCCCCCTGCAAAGTAAAAAGAAAATATCATCTCAATTCATTTTAAGGAAACTTAGTCTATCATCCTTTTAAAAATAATCTTTTTTACAAGGACCACTAAAAGCTTGATCACCAATGTTTTTCTGGGAAAACTTCTAAAGTCCTCTTTCATTTATGCCCTTTGAGTTTTGTAAATTTCTCTCAGGCACCAGCTCCCTCCTGTGACCTTGACTGCCCTGATTTTTTTTTGGTTCTCTGCAATCACCCTTCCTAGGCAGCAGCCTAGATCCTATTAACCCTGCTCTCCTCAAGTCAGGCTTTCTTAATATTCTATAAACATGAACCAGATTCAAACTAAGATACTGATAGTTCTTAATAAATAGGTAAGTGTGACTTCAAGGGCTGTATACTTTCAAAAGGTTTATATATTAAGTTATATCATATAATATATTAATGCTTATAAAAATCTTATATAAGTATTATCTCATTTAATCCTTATAGCCCTGTGAAATAAACAGCTGACAATATCATTATCTTCATTTCACAAGTGACACAGGAGAGACTCATAAGTTATTGGAAGACGTTTTGCTTTGTAAATATTGTAGTTTACCTAAACTGATGATATTTCAGTGAATATCTAGGACCCTTGTTAAGAAGTGGTATTTAGGGGCAAACTATCAAATGGCTTTCTATCCCATTTTGCAGCTAAACATGAGTATTCTCTTCATATACTTAAGCTAGCCTTATTCTCTTATAATTAAGCCAGCCTGAGTAATAGATACAGATTTCAGTTCAGTTCAGTTCAGTCGCTCAGTCGTGTCCGACTCTCCGCCACCCCATGAATCACAGCACGCCAGGCCTCCCTGTCCATCACCAACTCCCGGAGTTCACTCTAAATCATGTCCACAGAGTCGGTGATGCCATCCAGCCATCTCATTCTCGGTCGTCCCCTTCTCCTCCTGCCCCCAACCTTTCCCAGCATCAGAGTCTTTTCCAGTGAGTCAACTCGTCGCATGAAGTGGCCAAAGTATTGCAGTTTCAGCTTTAGCATCATTCCTTCCAATGAACACCCAGGATTGATCTCCTTTAGAATGGACTGGTTGAATCACCTTGCAGTACAAGGGACTCTCAAGAGTGTTCTCCAGCACCACAGTTCAAAAGCATCAATTCTTCGGCGATCAGCTTTCTTCACAGTGCAACTCTCACATCCATACATGACCACAGGAAAAACCATAGCCTTGACTAGACGGACCTTGGTTGGCAGAGTAATGTCTCTGCTTTTTAATATACTATCAAGGTTGGTCATAACTTTTCTTCCAAGGAGTAAGCATCTTTTAATTTCATGGCTGCAATCAGCATCTGCAGTGATTTTGGAGCCCAAAAAAATAAAGTCTGACACTGTTTCCACTGTTTTTCCATCTATTTCCCATGAAGTGATGGGACCATATGCCATGATCTTTGTTTTCTGAATGTTGAGCTTCAAGCCAAACTTTTCACTCTCCTCTTTCACTTTCATCAAGAGACTTTTGAGTTCCTCTTCACTTTCTGCCATAAGGGTAGTGTCATCTGCATATCTGATATGCTAGTCTTTAAAGTCTAATTTTCAGTATAATAAAATCTTACAAACAAATAATATATTTGTATTAAAAGCTATTAGGCTATGATTTTTTCCTTTTCTGATATACTCACTAACACAACAAGAACTCATGAGACGTCTGTAAGCTTTAGCAGTTCAGAGAGTTTCATGATATCTTTCAAGTCATCAGACTATGCTAATTTTACAACTGTGTTAATTTTCTAAGTGACAGACATTATGAAAGTGCTGAACAGAATAGATTGTGATTAGGACAACAATGATTTTAATGGAAAAAGGTCAGCAGCTGCATAAATAGTGAAATGCAAGTGAAAGGAGTGATGTCAAAAGTGATGCACCCTTTGACTTGACGATGGCTCTTCTAATGTGGGGCCAGGGAACAGAGAGCCGGGTGTTCTGTACCATGACCCTACACAGACCTTTGTTATTACCACTCTGAAGAAGGCAATATTCAACTGCCGCACCATTTTAGTGCTCAATTATAAAAATCAAGTAATTTATCTGACTTCAGGATCAACTCATGCTTGAATCACTCTGCAAACTCTAGTCATCCTGCCTCTCCTGAGAGGCACCTCCTAAGGCAGTATTTTCAGGTTTCATTAAATCTGTAAATATTTAAAACAAGTTTTTAAAAAAACTGCTTCTCAATAACTTCCAGCACTTTTTTATTGTTCTTGTTGTCTCCTACACACAATATATAATATGGCCCCTGTTTTATAGGGTTAGTATTTAAATAGTCAAAGAAAAGAGTTCTGTTCAGACTTTGTTCAACTTCATCTTACATTTCTTGTTCAGTCACTCTATCTTGTCTGACTCTGTGCACCCATGGACTGCAGCACGCCAGGCTTCCCTGTCCTTCACCATCTCCCAGAATTTGCTCAAACTCATGTCCATTGAGTCAGTAGTGCCACCATCCAACCATCCCATCCTCTGTCGATCACTTGTCCTCCTGCCTTCAATCTTTCCCAGCACCACGGTCTTTTCTAATGAGTCGGCTCTTCCTATCAGGTGGTCAAAGTATTGGAGTTTCAGCTTCAGCATCAGTTCTTCTAATGAATATTCTGGATTGATTTCCTTTAGGATTGACTGAAATCCAATGACATTCTCTTTGAACTTATTCATCTCTGGTTCCCCTTCAATGATCTGACCACTATTGTTTTTGATTCTTGAAACTCTCTACTCTCTTGACCTCCAGGATCCTCTTACCTGCTAGCTTTTCTCTATCATCTTAGAGAGCTGGTGCCTGTCTCCTCTGAAGCTTCTTGTCTTCTCCATCTCCCAAGATAAAGGTAAACTCAATGAGTCTCTTACATGTCTTTTATTAATATATTTCACTCCCACCCCTTACCTCTATCAATATTGCCTTTTACTTTGTTTGTTTTTAGTCACTAAGTTATATCTGACTCATCATGATCCCATGGACTGTAGTCTTCCAGGCTCGCCTGTCCATGGTATTTTCCAGGCAAGGATACTGGCATGGGTTTCCATTTCCTCCTCCAGAGAATTTATATGGCCTTAGAATTATTTTTATTTCTAAAAGCACTGACTATACATGTTTAATAGGTATTTCATAATATATACCAATAGCCCAAGTCATATTTTAAACATTCTATTCATACATTTCACCTATAGCTTGCTTTATGTCTCAATATACACACCCCTCCAAATTCATAAATGTTACATTTCAAAAAATAATTAATTATTTTTCTTCTCATACCCATCTGTAAAACTCTTTTCTAAATTCCTGGCTCAAAACCTTAATATGTTCCTCTTTTTAGTTGCTATATTCAGCAACTTGATAGGGTCTTTCAGTGTGATTTCCTGAATATCAATTGCAATTTTATCATCAATCCATTCTGACAATGGCTACTCATACTGTAAAACTTTCTCTAATTTTATTCAGAGTTCCTAAAATTATCTATCTAAAACATAAATATTCTCTTGTCATTTGTTACTATGTATTTTCTTTACTTGACCATTGCCTACAGGATTCAGAATAAAGCACACATTCTATGCTATGGTCACAGTTATTTGGTCATTTGCTTATACTAGTCAAGTCTTTTACTCTAACTAAACTCCATTATTCAAAATATTCTTGAATATTTTCTACTTCTCAGTTTCTCTGACATCTTTATGGTTCTCCTTTTCTTTTCCAGAAAACTCTCTACTTATTTTCCCTTCTACATATACCAAATTTTGCTTCTCCCTCACAAGTGTTGCCTTCATATTAATACCTTTTTCTATAAACCTCAGATGGACTTAGTTTCTCATCTTTGACTTAGTCACTCACACTTAAAATGTCAGTATCCCAAAGCATTTTGTCAATGAATCTCTTTTGATGTTCATTCTTTAATAAACCTCATCTACCAGTCAAAAGATGGTTCATCTTTCAGTGAGTTTAAGCATACAGTCATTTCTACACTATCTTTAAACACAGATAGAAATAAGATCTCAATAGAAATACCTTATGCTCTTAGAAGAAGAGAAACAGTGAAAAGAAAGAAAACTAAACTAATAAAGGTCCTTTCCATGTCAAAACATTTAAAGAAACTACTGGGAGAAGTAACTATACTTCTCTTATCAATTTATAGTCTTTTGTTATTATGAACATCTGCCACATATTAAGCTAGAATAAACAAGCAAACCTAACAAACCATGTAGCTTCTTACCAAGGAGGGAGATGAACAAGGGACAGCCTGGCCTTTACCCTGTAAAGCCCATTAATGCCATTTAAGAGTTCTGAGGATGTGAAGATGATAGTAGACAATGTACTTTAAAAAATTGAGGAAGAGAGTGATATATGAGATTGTCTTAATGGGTAATCTGAAAATAATAGAATGCACAGAGAAAAAGGCAGTAGTAAAACCAGCATCATTTTCTGAGTGAAGTTTTGGAGAGAATTCTAACACAGAATCTGTTGGATCCCAATGGTGAAAGGGGAATTGGGACAAGATCTGTGTCAATAAATGAGGGCTGCTAAAAAGACATTTTTCTTTTATGCCCTTCAGTGTGCTCCCTTTACATTCCATACCTGCAAAAAACTGGCAACTCTGATGCTTTCCTTACAGTAAGCTTTAAACGATTCAGAGAATACATTTTTGTTTTACAGGTGTCATAATTAAGGAGAGAAGAGGATTTAGACGTATTCCAAAGAAGGCATAAGAATCCTGCATTTTTAGGACTACATCAAAGGTTATTTGAAATTCCATAAAAATAGAAATCTATCCTAGAAAACCCATTTACACTGTGTAGTAGGTGCTTTTACTCTAATACAGTTCATTTCAGTTGATCAGTAGTGTAAAACTCTTTGCGACCCCATGGACTGAAGCACTTTATTCTTCCCTGTCCATCACCAAATCCTGGAACATGCTCAAACTCTTGTCCATTGAGTTGGTCATGCCACTCAACCATCATCCTCTATCATCACCTTTTCCTCCTGTCTTCAATCTTTCCCAACATCAGGGTGTTTTCCAATCAGTCAGTTCTTCGCATCAGGTGGCCAAAATACAGGAGTTTCAGCTTCAGCATCCAATGAATATTCAGGACTGATTTCCTTTAGGATTGACTGGTTTGAACTCCTTGCTATAAAAGGGACTCCCAAGAGTCTTCTCCAACACCATAGTTCAAAAGCATAAATTCCTCAGCACGCAGCTTTGTCTCTGGTCCAGCTCTCACATCCATACCTGACTGCTGGAAAAAAGATAACTTTGACTAGACAGATCTTTGTTGGCAAAGTAATATCTACTTTTTAAATACGCTGCCTAGGGTGGTCATAGTTTTTCTTCCCAGGAGCAAGTATCTTTTAATTTCATGGTTGTGGTCACCATCTGCAGTGATTTTGGAGCTCAAGAAAAGAAAGTCTGTCACTGTTTCCATTGTTTCCCCCATCTATTTGCCATGATGTAATGGGACAGGATGCCATGATCTTAGTTTTTTGAGTGCTGAGTTCTAAGCCAGCTTTTTCACTCTTCCGTTTCACCTTCATCAAGAGGCTCTTTAGTTCCTTTTCGCTTTCTGCCATGAGGGTGGTGTCATCTGCAAAGCTGAAGTTAATTGGCATTTCTCCCACAGTCTTGATTCCAGTTTATGCTGCATCTAGCCCACCATTTCACATGATGTACTCGGTATATAAGTTAAATAAGCAGGGTAACGATATACAGCCTTGACATATACCTTTCCCAGTTTGAAACCAGTCCATTGTTTCATGTCCAGTTCTAACTGCTGCTTCTTAACCTGTATATTGATTTCTCAGGAGGCAGGTAAGGTGGTCTGGTATTCCCATCTCTGAAAGAATTTTCCAAGCTTGTTGTGATCCACACATTCAAAGGCTTTGACGTCATCAATAAAACACAAGTAGATGTCTTTCTGGAACTCTTTTGCCTTTTTTATCATTCAACAGATGTTGACAATTTGATCTCTCGTTCCTCCGCATTTTCTAAATCCAGCTTGAACATCAGAAAGTTCTTGGTTCATGTACTGTTGAAGCCCAGCTTGGAGAATTATGAGTATTATTTTGCTAGCATGTGAGATGAGTGCAATTGTGTGGTAGTCTGAACACTCTTTGGCATTGCCTTTCTTTGGGATTGGAATGAAAACTGATCTTTTCCAGACCTGTGGCCACTGCTGAGCTTTCCAAATTTGCTGGCATATTGAGTGCAGCACTTTCACAGCATTGTCTTTCAGGATTTGAAAGAGCTCAACTGGAATTCCATGACCTCCACTAGCTTTGTTCATAGTGATGCTTCCTAAGGCCCACTTGACTTCACATTCCAGGATATCTGGCTAGGTGAGTGATCATACCATTGTGTTTATCTGGGTCATTAAAATCTTTTTTGTATAATTCTTCTGTGTATTTTTGCCACCTCTTCTTAATATCTTCTGCCCCTGTTAGGTCCATGCCATTTCTTTCCTTTATTGTGCTCATCTTTGCACGAAATGTTCCCTTGATAGCTCTAATTTTCTTGAAGAGAACTCTAGTCTTTTCTATTCTATTGTTTTCCTCTATTTCTTTGCATTGATCACTGAGGAAGGCTTTCTTATCTCTCCTTGCTGTTCTTTGGAACTGTCCATTCAGATGGGTATCTGTTTCCTTTTCTCCTTTGTCTTTAGCTTCTCTTGTTTTCTCAGCTATTTGTAAGGCCTCATTTTGCCTTTTTACATTTCTTTTTCTTGGGGATGGCCTTGATCACACTTCCTGTATAATGCCATGAACCTCTCTCCATACGTCTTCAGGCACTTTCTTTTCAGATTTAATCCGTTGAATCTATTTATCACTTCCACTGTATAATTGTAAGGGATTTGATTTACGTCATACCTGAATGGTCTAGTGCTTTTCCCATTTTGCAATAAAGAGTTCATGATCTGAGCCACAGTCAGCTCCTGGTCTTGTTTTTGCTGACTGTATAGAACTTCTCCATCTTTGGCTGTAAAGAATATGATCAATCTGATTTCAGTGTTGGCCATCTGGTGATGTCCATGTGTAGAGTCTTCTCTTGTGTTTTTGGAATAGGGTGTTTGCTATGACCAGTGCATTCTTTTGGTAAAACTCTTTGTTAGTCTTTGCCCTGTTTCATTTTGTAATCCAAGGCAAAACTTGCCTGTTACTCCAGGTATCTCTTGGCTTCCTATTTTTCATTCCATCTTGTGATGTAAAGGACATCTTTTTTTGGTGTTAAGTCTAGAAGGTCTTATAGATCATCATAGAACCATTCAACTTCAGCTTCTTCAGTGTTGGTGGTGGGGACATAGACTTGGATTATTGTGATTTGAATGGTTTGCCTTGGAAATAGGGATCATTCTGTCATTTTGTAATTCTGTCATTTTACTCTAATTCCCTAAACCTTACATATGAAAACATTAACAAAATTATGATAAAATTATAACAAAATTATGACTAAAAAATTTTGACAAAATTGAGAACACATTTCAGAAAAATAATACAAAAACAAGAAAAATTAATGAAAACCAGAGGATTAAGCTAAGCAACTCAACATTTTAATGAGAAGCTCATAAAGAGAAAACAAAATTTGGGAGAGAAATTGCAACATTATTTCACAAGATTTAAAAATAATATTTTCAATATTAATAGTATGTGCTAAGTGCTCAGTTTAGTGAATTAAAAAGTCTAATGCTGAGACAGACTATGATGAAACCTTGATTATATTTGAAACCCCAAACACTAATTCACACATTCCAGTTGTGTACTGCTTCCTAATGAATCACTCCAAAACTTAGTGGCATAAAGCAACCATTATATTGTTAGGTAGGTAGAATAGGAAAAAGGAGTCCATAATGGTGGTGGCTAAAAGACAAAGAAAGGAAAAGCCAGTGAAAATAGAATAAAGGTAGGTCTGAAGACTGGAGTGAGGACCTCAGGTAAAAACAAACAGCCTCCTGGCTAGTCCAATTTACACAGGGTAGGTTCATTGAGGAGGAGACAAAAGTGTAAAAGGAGGAAGCCTAAAAGAATTGAGGCTTATCTTCTCCTCCAGTCTTTTGGGTTGGCCCGCCCTGATGCCTCTAGGATGTATTTTCCATTATTTGCCAATAAAACTGATCTATAAAAGTGGCCTGTCCATCACTGCAAATTTTTGCTGCGGCAACACTGAGGGGGCCTTGTCTCTATCCTGTACATTCCATCTGGGCCTCAGCTAGGTAGACCCAAAAGCTAGACGCTGTTATTATATGTTCCAAGTTTCACTTACATGCTTAATACTGGCTGTCTCTTGAGACACTAGTAAGATCTATTGTTAGAATACATGGCCTTTCAGAGCGTCCTGGGCTTCCTCACAGCACGGTATCTGGGTTACAAGAGCAAATGGACTGAAGACCAGAAACTCATTGTAGTGCTTTGGATGAGCTAGGTTTGGAACTTGTACAGTGTGAATTCTGCTATAATAGCAAACCTATCCAAATTCAAGAGGAGGAAGCATCTGCACTGTTTATTGGTAGTAAGAATAACCAATGATATGAAAGTGGATCATTTCTGTGAAAATTTTGGAAAGTTCCATTAAATAAAGACAGTGATTAGGCAAAGGACTTTATGTCATTCCTTTTTTCTTCTTCAAACCTGGAACATGGAAATGGTGATTACAGCAACAGTAGTTATTTTAGTCAGTGAGTCAACTTGCACACCCATGGCGCATCTGCATTCAGTCATTTAATGACAATAGCAAACATCTAAGTACCCATTATGTGCAAAACACTATTCTTGATGCCAGAGAAGCAAATATATTTAAGCCAAAGAGTAACACGGGATACCTAACTATATAATTTATTAGATTTTGTGTAGAGAAGAGTCTGTGGGAAAGAAATGTACAAGAGTTAGTAGGGAATTGGTAGGTGATGATAGTGTTTTTAACTTGGAGTTGGTAGTAGTGGAGGTAGCAAGAAGTGTTATAATTCTGTGTGTAATTCTGAAGACAAAGCAAAGGAGATTTAATGAAAAAATGAAATGTGAAAATGGGAAAGCATACAAAGAGTTAAATATGACTTCAAAATTCTTAATTTCAGCAACTAGGAATGATAGGTTTTCCATTTTCTGTGAAGAAGAAAATTGTAGGAGGAGTAGATTTCAGAAGGGAGATTTTCTAACAAGTTTTATATTCAACTTTTAAATTTGAAATGCTTGTTAGATTTTTAAGATAGTTAACAAATTTGTACTTGGGACATAAGAAATTCATACATAAATATTATTTAAATACTAGACATAGATTCAATTATTAAGGGAATTAATACAGAAGGAAAGGATTCCAAGTTATTCCAGTGTTCAGAAGTTGGGGAGATGAGAGGAAACAAGAAAGATTTCAAAGCAGCATGTGGAATAGAAGAAAACTGTTATATACTTGAAGCCAAGAAAAGAATGTGTTTCAAGGAAGAAGCTTTGTCCAACACTGATGAATCCTAACAAAAGTGGGGGGATGAGAAAAAAGTAGTTGCAATGAAGTGATAACACCAAAGCTTCGTTTGTATAGATTTTTAAATATTGGAGACAAGCATAGCAAAGCTTTTCAAAAGTTTTGCTGTGGGGGAAAAAAAAGGTGATGTCATGGGGATTTTTCTATAATGGGCAATTACAAATATTTATATGCTATGGGAATGATTCCATAGAAAAATTTATATTAATTATATCGGAGAACTTGTCGAACTGTTGGCACAGTATGCATAAGTATGCCAGAAGTGATGCAATTAATTTTTAAAAAGGAAAGAGCTCAGCCTTGAGAGCATGAAATGTTCATCTAGGAGGAAGTCAGGGTATAGTATGTAGGAATGTTGGTTTGTAGGTGGTAGTATATTTTGTGGAATTTATCTTTTGATTCTTTTATCTCAGGAAAATAGAAGGCAAGGTTACTGAGAGTAAGGAGGAAAAGGAGTTGGGGGATGAATGCAACAGGAAATGCAGTATGCGTTATTCCTCTAGGAGGATGAAAGAGAGCATGGAAGACCAAAATCTGGTAGAACAGTGGCAGTGTCAGCACTCCAACTTGAGTTTCATGATCATGATTTTTAAGTGAGAACAGTCAGAATAAGTTGTTCTCCATCTGTCTACAGCAGTATAGATGCTGCTAAGGTGTTGAATTTAAACAGAACTGGAGCTTTGCATGTGAATGAGACAAAGTGACGAGAAAGACAGTGAGTGGAACATTGGGATTGGTATGGTAAATGGGCTTGACGGATGTTTTTTTTCATCTTCCTTCTTGGGAGCCTAGATGGATGGGGCTGAAAAGTTTAAAACTACATTTTCCAGATGCCCTCAGATCTAGTTTCAGAGGCACAACTGAATCTAGAATAAATCTATCCCTGAGAGAGACAGAGGCTCTTTTCTGGCTACTTGTGTCTGTTTTCTGCTGGCAAGCAAAGTTGTGAAGTTTGGAGACTGTCAGCAGTCAATAGCTAGTGCTGGGGAGAAGTTTCAGTAGAGATGGTGGCCAGATTGTGTGTTAATACATTCATTGAACACATTTGCAAGTTTGTTGAGAGATATTAGGGACAGCAGAAAGGTTTCCTAATCCTAGATTCCTAAACTTATGTTTACAACCGCAGATTACTCCATCACTGCTTACGTTCTTGAACTGCATTGTTCAATACTGCCCAATTCCTTTTCTTCTTCTTCTTCTTCTTCGTTTTTTTTTTTAACTAATCATATAAGAGTTTGAAGCTCTCTAGTCAATCAGACTTTCCAATATGAACCACTAGATAGTGTCCCTGGACACGTAGGGTGACTTAAGATGCCAGCTGTCCAGAACATCCTAGATTGCAAGCTACTGCTCTATTTATTATTAGCACTTCATTTTATAATCTAAAGTATTCTTATAAAAATGATAAAATTTATAGCTACTGTATTGCTTTTGAAGCCTAGCTTGTGAAAATGGGAATAATATTTTTTAAATGCTACAAGAAGAAATTGAAGATCCATTTTAGATATGAAAGGTTCAATAAAAATTAGATCAAAACTATGTATCTTATAGTTTTATAGATTTTTCATTGAAATTAATTTGGAAATATCTAGTAAAAAATAATAACTTCATGTTCTACATAATATTATGTAAAAGATAATATAAACAATTGTTTGGTAACAAGCACATTGAAATCCTTTCATGTAATTGAACTTTATTTCATTTTAGGAATCTTGGTGAAATATAGAAATAATATCAAAAGTCAGATACCTTTTCCAGGCTCCCATGTTGCTAGGTTGAGGTGAAAGAACCAGGCTCCACTAATCAGCTGCATTTACCCAAGATCTTTGAATCTTAGGTGAGTGCAGTAAGAAAAAAAAACAAAAACAACTCATGAAATCCATTCCTAGAAAAGGACAGCTGCTTCAAAGTTTTCCAGAAGCATTGGTGACATTCTGTTGGATTACACTAGCTTTGGGGATTTATTTTTAGCTCTATTGCATATGTCTGTTTATATGTCCATTTTAGAAATATTTAATCTGCTTTCATTCACTTTGAACTTTTTTTTTAGCAACAGAGAAGGGCATCAATTTTATGATAATTATAATGAATATGCATGGTGATTTTTCTTACTTCTGTTTCCTAAAAATAAAAAAAGATAAGTTGCAAAATGGACTGACAGAAAAGAGAGAAGAAAAGGTAACCAACGTTAAATTTGAAATTTGGAAGCAAATTTTTAAAGAAAATAATAAATCGTGCAACAAGATCATATTCAGACAGTAAGTTATAGTTTAAATTGTAAAATTATTACTGTTGATATCACTATTTATCAGATAATCTTCCCAACTACCACATATGAAGAATAGCATTTGTTTATATCTTGATTGATTGCCTTTTCATACTATTCATGGAGTTCTCAAAGCAAGAATACTGAAGTGGTTTGCCATTCCCTTCTCCAGTGGACCACGTTTTGTCAGAACTCTCTGCCATGACCCGTCTGTCTTGGGTGGCTGTACATGGCATGACTCATAGCTTCATTGAGCTAGACAAGACCGTGGTCCATGTGATCAGTTTGGTTAGTTTTCCGTGATTGTGGTTTTCATTCTGTCTGCCCTCTGATGGATAAGGATAAGAGGCTTATGGAAGCTTCTTGATGGGAAAGATTGACTGAGGGGGAAACTAGGTCTAGTTCTGATGGGCAGAGCCATGTTCAGTAAATCTTTTATCCAATTTTCTGTTGATGGCAAAGCTATGTTCCCTCCCTGTTGCTTGACCTGAGGCCAAACTATAGTGGAGGTAATGAAGTTAATGATGACCTCCTTCAAAAGGTCCCATGCACACACTGGTGGACTCAGTGCCTCCGACCCTGCAGCAGGCCACTGCCAACTCACGCCTCCACTGGAGACTTCTGGACACTCATGAGGATGTCTGGGTCAGTTTCCTATGGGGTCACAGCTCCTTTCTCCTGGGTCCTGGTGCACACAAGTGTACATGTTCTTATAGTCAAAGCTATGTTTTTTCCAGTTGTCATGTATGGATGTGAGAGTTGGACTGTAAAGAAAGTTGAGTGCCAAAGAATTGATGGTTTTGAACTGTGGTGTTGGAGAAGACTCTTGAGAATCCCTTGGACTGCAAGAAGATCCAACCAGTAAATTCTAAAAGAAATCAGTCCTAAATATTAATTGGAAGGATTGATGCTGAAGCTAAAACTCCATTACTTTGGCCACCTGTGTGAAGAACCAACTCATTGAAAAAGACCCTGATACTGGGAAAAATTGAAGGCAGGAGGAGAAGGGGACAACAGAGGGTGAGATTGTTGGATGGCATCACCGATGCAATGGACACGAGTTTGAGTAGGCTCCAAGGGTTGGTGATGGACAGGAAAGCTTGGCGTGCTGCAGTCCATGGGGTCGCAAAGAGTTGGACACAACTGAGCAACTGAACTGTTTGATTGTGTTGACTAAAAAAAGATGTACAACTTAAGAGTTGTGAGTTAGGTTTTATTTGGGGCAAAATAAGGACTGGGAGGCAGCATCTCAGATAGCTTTGAAAGACTGCTCCAAAGTGGCAGTGGGGGAAAGTCAATATACAAGGTTTTGGTAGAGAGGGAGTTCAGTGCCATGAAGGTCTCATAAAAGTTTTTTGTTAGTCATGAGGATCTGATGTCACCATGAAGGGATTTAGTGTTTCTTGGTCCCATCACTTCATGGGAAATAGATAGGGAAACAGTGTCAGACTTTATTTTTTGGGGCTCCAAAATCACTGCAGATGGTGATTGCAGCCATGAAATTAAAACACACTTACTCCTTGGAAGGAAAGTTATGACCAACCTAGATAGCATATCAATAAACAGAGACATTACTTTGCCAACAAAGGTCTGTCTAGTCAAGGCTATGTTTTTCCCAGTGGTCATGTATGGATGTGAGAGTTGAACTGTGAAGAGAGCTGAGCACCAAAGAATTGATGCCTTTGAATTGTGGTGTTGGAGAAGACTCTTGAGAGTCCCTTGTACTGCAAGGAGATCCAACCAGTCCATCCTAAAGGAGATCAGTCCTGAGTGTTCATTGGAAGGACTGATGTTGAAGCTGATACTCCAATACTTTGGCCACCTATGCAAAGAGTTGACTCATTGGAAAGGACCCTGATGCTAGGAGGAATTGGGGCAGGAGGAGAAGGGGACGACAGAATATGAGATGGCTGGATGGCATCATCGACTCTGTGGACATGAGTTTGGGTAAACTCCGTGAGTTGGTGATTGACAGAGAGGCCTGGCATGCTGCGATTCATGGGGTGGCAAAGAGTCGGACACGACTGAGCGACTAAACTGAACTGAACTGAAGGTATGAGGAGATGCCAGGATTGAGATCACAAAAATCTGTTTCTAAAAACATCCAACTATCTAAAGACCTGTCCCAGGAGATTCCCTGGAGCCCAGAGTGCCTCACTCCATCCGAACTCCTTTGGGTATTGTTGAATGTCAACAGGTATAGTAGCATGGGGTTCAGACTCTGTAGAGTCAGATGGCAAATGCCTTTTCTGTTCAGTCTTTGGCAATGCTTTTGCTAAGTGCCAATTTGTAGTTGACGATTGCAATGTCTTACAGGACAAAGAGTATGTTTTAAAATCATGTTTCCAGTTGAAATTTGAAACTCTGCCAACTGGATTTTTCCAAAGGATCTGCCTCTCTGAATTTCTGTTTTGTTTTATATTAAGTTTTATAATAGTTCTCACTGAAAAGAGTTAATGAGATTAATTGAGGCACATTTAAATAATCCTGTATAGAATGTCATTTGTTAATTTCCCTTCCTCTTTCTTTTCTTCAAAACCAAATTTGAAGCAATTTTAATTTAACAGAAAATCTAAGAGTTACTCTGATTTCATTTAAAATGCTAATTAGATAACATATATGCATAATTAGCATTATATTAATATTTTATTTGTATGGTAGCATGAGTTATTATCTCCATGATTCAACTTGTCAAAGTAAAGGCTACATTTTTGAAATATGTACAATATTTCAATTATATAATTTGTTTGTTTGTTCATTTCTCTTTAATCAAATAATATTTCTTGTTGCCACCATTTTTGAAAAAAATTATATTCTACCAACTTTAGTAATAATTAAGCACTACAATATTTGCTTTCTCTAAATCAACTTCCATTTTCTGTTATTTAATTCTGTAATTCTTTTCCAAATTTGACTGGCTCATTTGGGAAGCCTAATTCTTACTTATGTCCAAAATCATAGAATGATTATTTTTCAAACTAGCAATTTTTGTTCTCAAGTTCCTTTTGCCGTTTCTATCTAGGTTGGGAGAATTTATTCCATTTACTATTAGAATAAAGGAAAATATATGATGTTATTAATGACTGAGATATGGTTAGGAGCTTTATTTCAAGTTCTGTCTATTTCATTATAAATCAATGTCTATACAGATATTATCTTGCATACTAGTAAGTAAAGAGAGTCAGTTCAAATGGTTAGAATTTTTCTGGCTGAAACATATTCACCTAATAAATGTGAAGTAAAACCCATTTTTAATCTGTGCTCACAGTTTAATATATTTGAATTTTTAAAATTCATATAATTTATGTAAATGATCTCCATTAACACAAAATGTCCAAATAATCAGAATTCTTTATATGGGAGCTAGAAAGCATTGTAAGTGAAAAACTGAGGATTATGTTAAAACCACTGTTGTTCAGAGGGTATATGAATGGTTTAAGGATAAATTATACAGGTTTTGAGAGATTTAAGCCATTGATTTCAGTCACATCAGTACCACAGGAATCAATGGTGACTGATAGCTGCCTAGGAGAGCTATAAGTGGGATACTGGCAGTATATTCCAAAAGGCCTTCAAGAAACAAATATAGAAGATACCCACCTGGAGAATGATGGAAGATTTGTTTTCAAAATCTATTCAGTAACTCCATAAATTGGATATGACACAGAGCATGGACTGACCCATCCCTATAAAACAATTTAAGTTATTGCCCTTGTTTGTACTTGCTTCAAGGACATTTTGGAAGGGATTTTCTATCTCAACTATGGTTGGAAATCTGCATATTCATACTTTGGAAAGCAACACACTATAGAGAAGCGTTTCTCAAATATCAAGATTCTGAGTTAACTCAGGGTCTTGTAAAATTATATGTCCTGCTTCAGGTGAGTCTGGGGTGAAGTTGAGTCTGCATTTATAAGCAAGCTCCTAGGTGACACTGACATTGCTAATCAATAGGTCGTTCAGTTCACAGATGTTAGAGTAGCAAGCAAGAGTAAAAGGAATCAAGGGACACCAAAATAAAATAAAATTTAAAAAAGAATGACTTAATCATGACACTGAACAACAGAAACCAAAATGTGAGTCAACCTATAAATACTCTCCTTCTCCCTTTCCAGATTTCCTTTTTCCTCTCTGGCTTAACTTGTACATTTCTTACAAGGGAATAGCTATCAATTCACCAGTTTAGATAGGTGGCTCAGACGGTAAAGCTTCTGCCTACAATGCTGGAGACCTGGGTTTGATCCCTGAGTCAGGAAGATCCCCTGGAGAAGGAAATGGCAACCCAGTCTAGTACTTTTGCCTGGAAAATCCCATGGACACAGTCCACAGGATCACAAAGAGTCACAGGACTGAGCGACCTCATTTTCACTTTCACCAGTTTAGATAACTAGTAATCCCTCACTTACAAGGTGCATGATAAACCATTAGTTAAGGACAAAAGGAAATTAAACGTTTTTCTTATGTTAGAGTTATCTGTCTTCTATATACAGAAAAATCATCAAGTTTGGCAACTGAAGCATTTATTTCAAAATCTATTCTCTTATTTACCATTTAGGTGAAGTTAAGGAAGTGAGCTATTTTCTGGGTGTGCTTTCTGTTTCTCTAGATACAAAATGTTAAAGGATGCTTTATGGGTTAAATAACTTTATATATGTAAAGTTTGACACTCATTACATATCTTTGTCCAACAATTCTTAAAATATTTTCTAAACATTGTGTTTTTTTGATAATCCTGTACAATTTTTGGTCTAGTTCATAAGAATATTTTCCCTTAACTATATTTTCAAATGAATGCAATTTTGGAAAGAAAAGTACTACTTACTGTTATTTATTTAGCCATGTTGTTTTTAAGCAATGTCTGTCTATCTAAGAGTTAGTTATCTGCATTTTTTTTTTTTAATCTACTTGCAACTACTATACCCCCCCAAAATAGAAAACAGTTTCAGGACAGAAATCAGCTCTAACCTTTAAAGGATTTACTTTTTTTTTTTTTTAGCATGTATAGAGGAGAGAATCACCTTTAAACAGGTCAATGACTAACATATAACTAGAATTTTTTAAGACACTTATTCAACTTCTCTATGTGGAATAATTATCAACTTGGCACCTGATAGTAATATTTTCAAAGCCATTATTTACCAACTCAACTCTGTGAATTACACATGTATGTAAAATTCCTTCTTGCTATCAGTGGGTTCAGATGAGCAGCCCTGGACCTGGCTACTCATTCATATGGGTTTCCCTCATGGCTCAGACAGCAGAGAATTTGTCTGCAATTCAGAAGACCTGGGTTTAATCCTTGGGTCAGGAAGATCCTCTGGAGACGGGAATGGCAATGCACTCCCATATTCTTGCCTAGAGAATCTCATGGATGGAGGAACCTGGCAGACTACAGTCCATGGGGTTGCAAAGAGTTGGACACAACTGAGCAACTAACCCTTTTCACTCATATATACTCTGAAAGTCAGAAGAAAGAAGTCTATATAGATATACTTTACTTTTGAACATATTACCCTCTTTCCTCTTCAACATATTACAAGTTGAACACATTACATCAAAAATGTAATAAAATAAAATTTTGCATGTCTTTCCTGAAAACTAAGTAAACTACTACTTCATAAAAGCATGGTGCTATTTTCTTAATTCATAATAGTAATGTATTCTAGATGAACTTATCAAGTGCTTATGTGTGGATTCCCAATATATTCATATTATAGTTTTCAACTAAACTTGTTCACTTTAATTAAAAGTATATGAACATCTCAAAGGTTTTTCTTATAATGTGTGTAAAGATTTTAAACAGGAGAAAATTTAAATTGATGACATAAATTTTGGAAAAT
The DNA here is from genome assembly GCF_049115385.1 of Moschus berezovskii. Classification (NCBI taxonomy): domain Eukaryota; kingdom Metazoa; phylum Chordata; class Mammalia; order Artiodactyla; family Moschidae; genus Moschus; species Moschus berezovskii. The sequence goes on from NC_142464.1 coordinate 91,647,559, forward strand.
TTTTCTGCTCTATTTAAACTAGTAAATAAAACAATTCAATGATTAATAAATAAAGCAAGCAATCAGAATTTGGCAGAAAATTTTTGAGGCAAGCAATTCTTCCCATAGAAATTAATTTTATAAGCCAATTCTAAAAGGATAATCTTTGGATAATTTTAAAAAATGGCAAAAATTTCAAGAAACTTGATGCAAGAAATGAGTATACAGGCAAATCTTCCAACGTTAGTAAAATTGAGGCTCACAAAATATGAAAGGATTCCACTTCCAAATTGCTCAGAAACAGATGACTCACAAAGATCACCTAGTCTTTAAGCTTTATAACCAATATTTGAGTGATAACAAAGTAGAAATTATGTAAAGGTTTCAATATATCTTCTGATCATTTTACATAATTATGCATAACAAACTGTATGAAATTCTAGTTAGATTATAAGTTCATTCACTCTCAACACGACCACTAAATATTTTACAAAGTCCCTTTATTTTATTTTTTTAACACTTAAAACAATTTTTTTAAATTTTTCTTCTTAAATATAAATCCATGTCCATTTTCTAAATAGATGTGGAATCATGTGGAAACCTTATGCTACAGATTTCTTAATGCTGTTCATCATTCTAGGCTGTGCTGAGATGTTTGCCTGTCTACAGGTTTACTATTTGCAGATCCACTTGGTACTGGGATATACCCATGTTTAAAGTCTATTTAATTGTATAAGTAGATATTATTTGTATATTATGAGAGTTTGCTTCCCTCCTATAGTCAAAAAATTTTCTCCTGATTTATATCCTATTACATTTCATTTGGATCTTATCTCCTGTAGCTTGGTATCCTGTGTAGTATTCTCCTTCTGAATACTCTTTACAATGGTATGTATGTTTCCATAAGAAAGGGCTATTGCACCTCTTTTATGGACAGAAACAGGGATTTCTCAAATAGGGGCAAAACTAGGAATGAAACTACTTTTCTGTAGCATTTCCTTTCTCTCTTATTTCATTATCTTATGACTACAGAATTTGTAGTATAGAGAAACTGCATTCATCTATTACTTTTCTCTGTATGTTTCCTCTTACAAATTGGGGGCAATAATGTATTTCAATGAGTTAAATAAACTTTATTGTAAGACATCATGTGTAACACTATTAAAAGCAGCCAATTAAATTATTAGACTACATGTAACTAAAAGTATTGGAAAATATTTTAATCAGTCCCACAAATCTATTATTACTTTGAAATATCTTTCTAATATTTAAGGCATTTGACAGTTTCTCCTGCCTTTAGTAGTATTTCTTTGTCCATGATAGGAATCTTTTTTTATGGGTTCTAGGAACTGAATTTCTATTCAGTTCAGTTCAGCTCAGTTCAGTCACTCAACTCTTTGCGACCCCATGAATCACAGCACGCCAGGCCTCCCTGTCCATCACCAACTCCCGGAGTTCACTCATACAGCCTCAAATCAGTGATTCTCAAATTTTAATCATTACAAATTACCCAAGGATCTTACTTATTTAAAAAGTAAATTTTGGTTTAGTAGGTCTGCAATGAAGCTAAGACTGTGTTTCAAACAAAAACTTACAGCTACCCGGGACAGCTGAGTAGAAAAGGTGTAATGCACTTGGTCAAGGCTTCCAAGGAAATTAGGATTGGTGTCATTTTTCAAATGGTTAATATTTACTTCACAATTTATTTTTCACAGATTGTTCTTATTGACTAAAAAGATGCACAATATGAGAGTTGTGAGTTAGGAGATAGATAGCTCTGAGGAACAGTTCTGAAAAGGTAGTGGGGGAAGGTCCATATGTTCGATTTTGGTGAAGTGGGAGATCAATCAAGCACTTACTTTACAAGAGGTTTTCTGCTAGTCACGAGAAGTTGATGTCACCATGAAGGGATTTACTGTTTTTTTAAGTATGGAGAGATGCAAAGACTGGGATCATGAAATCAGTTCCTGAAAATATCTATCTAAAGACCCATTTCACCAGGTTCCCTGGAGCACTGAGTGCCTCATTCTCTACACTGAATTTCCTTTAGGGAGTGTTGAAGGCCAGCAGACTCAGCAGCACAGGGTTCAATCTCTACAGAGGTAGATGGCAAATGCTCTTGTTCAGTTGCCGGCAAATGTTCTTGGCAAGTGCCAATTTTCAGTTGACAGGCAGGCGCCAATGTAGTTCATTATTCTGTATGGAGATGACACCACCCTTATGGCAGAAAGTGAAGAGGAACTAAAAAGCCTCTTGATGAAAGTGAAAGAGGAGAGTGAAAAGGTTGGCTTGAAGCTCAACATTCAGAAAACAAAGATCATGGCATCTGGTCCCATCACTTCATGGGAAATAGATGGGGAAACAGGGGAAATAGTGGAAACAGTGTCAGACTTTATTTTGGGGGGCTCCAAAAACACTGCGGATGCTGATTGCAGCCATGAAATTAAAAGATGCTTACTCCCTGGAAAGAAAGTTATGACCAACTTAGATAGTATATTAAAAAGCAGAGATATTACTTTGCCAACTCCGTCTAGTCAAGGCTATGGTTTTTCCAGTGGTCATGTAAGGATGTGAGAGTTGGACTGTGAAGAGATCTGAACACCAATGAATTGATGTTTTTGAACTGTGGTGCTGGAGAAGACTCTTGAGAGTACCTTGGACTGCAAGGAGATCCAACCAGTCCATTCTAAAGGAGATTGACCCTGGGTGTTCATTGGAAGGACTGATGTTAAAGTTGAGACTCCAATACTTTGGCCACCTCATGCAGCGAGTTGACTCACTGGAAAAGACTCTGATGCTGGGAAGGATTGGGGGTGGGAGGAGAAGGGGATGACAGAGAATGAGATGGCTGGATGGCATCACAGACTAGATGGACATGAGTTTGAGTGAACTCCGCGAGTTAGTGATGGACAGGGTGTGCTGTGATTCATGGGGTAACTTTCTAACAGACAATAGATGTCTTTTGTCTATGTTATATTTATTGTGTATGAAGGAAATTTAAACAAACATAGTACCAACGACCTACCAAGTTCAACTGAAATGATGGCAGTTTGAGAAGCTATGACCAAAGTTGTGCCAGGGAGTGACAATGTTGAATTGCCCCAGGGAGTAACAGTGTTGAATTGCCCCTGAGCCATATGATCCTTGAAAACAAGAAAAGCTGAGAAATTCCCATACTATTTTGTGTTCTAAGAAACAGGCTACTCTCAAAAGACTACCCTGCCCTCGCATATTCCAACATGGAAATTGCCTCCATTCTTCCCGAGAGCTCCCTGCTTTCCCTGCCTCTATAAGACACCAGTCCTTTTTCCTTTACTCTAAGGCTTCCTCAGTAATGAATGTTCTCCCTCCTGCAGCTGCCAGAAGGAAATCTGTGTAATTGTTCGGTTCATGTAGTTTTTCACAGCAGGCAGTGTCTATTTTCAGAGTATAGCACCATGGGTAAATACACGGACCCGAGAGTAAGATTAATTAGTTTTTAGTTCTGGTTCTTATTATTAGCTGTGTAACATTAGACAAGAGATTAAAATAACTCCCTAAACCTCTAAATCTCCTTTTTAACACAACTAAAACTTTATACAGTTACACAACTGTCCTACTCAAAAACTTGGATGCTCCCATTCTGCTTAGTGAAAGCCTAAAACCCATCCTTAGGGCGTCATGACCCTTGAAGTGGCTTTCTACCCTCTTCTCTCTTCTCTACCAGTCTTCTGGTCACTCTGCTCAAGCCACAAAGGCCTTTTATTTTTCCCATTTTGGGGACTCATGAAGCCATGTCCAATATCTAAACTATTCCCTATGCTGTTCCCTCCTTCCAAGATATCCACAGGTATTATCATGCTCAGTTTCTTCTCACCTCTCAGGTCTCCATTATAAAATCACCTTCTCAAAAATGTGGAACCCTTTTCCTGAAATCCTATCTGAAACCGCTTTCCCTTCCCCACTATCTATTCCCTTCCCATGTTACAATACCCCCATATCTGTCATTCTAATGGGTTTTCTTACTGTTTCCTCATGAGAATGTAAATTCCAAATGGGGAAGTTAGAGAATTTATGGAGCTCAGGGAAAAATGAAAGTGTGAGGCTTCTTGCTCCAACACAGCTATAAAAACATAAAGTTCTTTTTTTGTCTGTGATCTCTCTCTTTCAACTTGTACTGTTTTTATTTGCTACCTAATGTAATTCTAAGTAACTACTTTCCTTTAATGTATTAGCATGGATTTTACAGCTCAGTTTTTTTTCATTTTGAAATGACAGATTAAATGAAAAGTAAGAGCATTTAACTCATGGGGAAAAAAAAAAAAGAAAAAGAACAGCAATAAAGAAACCAAATGATTCACACATACCATTCTACCCCAAATGGTGGAAATACTACACAATTCTACTCTTTTTATTTGACTTCTTGATACATGTACATTCTACCAATACCCTCTGTCTTTGGCCGACTGAAGAGTAAGGAAGGAAAAGGAACTATTGTTTCCAGAATCTTCCCCCTTCCTTCTCTGTCATTGTTTTCTGCATAGGTGGTTGCTGCTGCTGCTGCTAAGTCGCTTCAGTCATGTCAGACTCTGTGTGACCCCATAGACGGCAGCCCATCAGGCTCCCCCATCCCTGGGATTCTCCAGGCAAGAACACTGGAGTGGGTTGCCATTTCCTTCTCCAATGCAGGAAAGTGAACAGTAAAAGTGAAGTCGCTTAGCATTCACGACCCCATGGACTGCAGCCTACCAGGCTCCTCCGCCCATGGGATTTTCCAGGCAAGAGCACTGGAATGGGTTGCCATTGCCTTCTCCAGCACAGGTGGTTAGTGACCTCTATAAATTCTTTTCCTATTACTTGCTTTGAGGCCTACTGAATCCTTGTGCATCAGTGATCCACCAGAATTCTGTGGTCATGGGGCTTCATGAATGGTATGTGTGAATCATGCAGAAAGGAAACATGTATATTTATGGACCTCTTTCAAGTATGTTCTTGCTGCATTCTCACATCAACCTTCACATACCAACAGAAGTTCAATGACAAAAGTAACATGGACATGGGGACAGCCAACCTATCTCCAGTTTCTATTGCTCAGAAACTCTCAGATTGGTTTATTTCTGTACTGCTAATGACCAAATACTGCCTGGACATGTATAAAATTAAGAACTATTTTTGAAATACATGAACATATTGGTGAGGCTTATATCAGAGTGCCTAAGGAGTAAGTTAGTTTTAATAGTGGTACTATTAGTAGTAGTAGGATAAATAATACATGTTAGATAATTTCTAAGTTACTTCTGGAAAATGAGCAATATGTCTTAAGATCTTTTAGTGCATTCACACTAATCATAGGATTAGTTGTTGTTATTAAAGGTTGTGATATACAAATGAATTAATTAGACTTCTTACTAGCTTCTCAAGTAAAAGTTTTGGTGAAATAGGTTGAATTTAGTGGCAAGAATAATACTTTGGGTTAAATACTGTTTAATTACCTACATGTATATTCTAAAGGAGATCAGTCCTGGGTGTTCATTGGAAGGACTGATGCTAAATCTGAAACTCCAATACTTTGGCCACCTAATGCGAAGAGTTGACTCACTGGAAAAGACTCTGATGCTGGGAGGGATTGAGGGCAGGAGGAAAAGGGGATGACAGAGAATGAGATGGCCGGATGGCATCACCGACTCGATGGACATGAGTTTGAGTGAATTCCGGGAGTTGGTGATGGACAGGGAGGCCTGGTGTGCTATGATTCATGGAGTCGCAAAGAGTCAGACATGACTGAGCGACTGAACTGAACTGAACTGAACACTGTACTCAATTACAATAAATGAATGTCATAACGGTATATTAGGTTTCTGAAAAACATTAGCACTTAAATTTTACTATGTAATTCAAGACTTGGAATAAGCAGTGGTAACTTATCGTTGAGGTCATCTTTCAACTCTGTTCCCAAATGTTTTTCTATGAGGAGCTAATCTAAAATCTTTGTCTTTCATGGAAAATTTCCAAGGCTCAAAGCACTAATGCAGTTAATATTAGCATTGGGTGGGGAGCAGTTATGCTGACATCTTCCATTTTTAAATAATTGAATAGCCTAGATTCCCTTTATAATCTTGTTTCACAGAAGGTGGAATTAAATATCCCAATCTCTGTGCTCACAGTTTTTTCTAGAATAACATCAAATTAAGTTACAACAATCAATCTATTAATATAGAATACCTCTATGAATGTGTCAAGTAATTGGAGTAAGAGTCAAGAAGGTATACAATATTTTACCTGTATTCATGATTTTTTTTTTTAAAGACTGTGACGAGATATTTCAAAACAATGTTTGTTTAATATCCAAATAATAGTATATAACTTAATGTCTGGCCATGAAGATGTAAGAAACAAAACAAAAAATACAGCTGCTTACAAATAAGTTTACATTTCTCTCACATGACAGGCTGAGTGTAAGCATCCCAATAATGATGTGGGAGCTGCACAGTATTGGGAACTGTAAGGAAAAATAGCAGTAGAGGGGAAGTGCCCAACGGAAAACTCATGGTCTAAAGTATACCCTTCAAGGTGATTTGACACTGATTCTATGGGGTGTATTTTATAACTCTATTAATTCTAGATAATTGGTGCCAGTGTAAAATGATTCTTCTCTATTCGTTGATAAATTAATTAGGTGTCAAGGAACAAACTATACTTTCCTACCTTTGCCCTTATTTTCACATCCTCTATGATAGTCATACTTATAAATGTCCTATGCTTCAAATTATTTTTTGAATTGATTATTAACCCTTACCATTTTTTCATTAATGATTTAAATAAAATGTCAAATACATGTTAATTTTTATACCTGTATGAGAGTCATGATTTTCCATTTAGACATGTTATCTTTTAAAAAACTAAAGAGTCTCCTGATGAAGGTGAAAGAGGAGAGTGAAGGAGCTGGATTAAAGCTCAACATTCAAAAAACTAAAATATGTCATCTGGTCAAATCACTTCATGGCATACAGATGGGGAAACAATGGAAAGAATGACCGACTTGACTTCATTGTACTCCAAAATCACTGCAGATGGTGACTGCAGCCATGAAATTAAAGACACTTGCTCCTTGGAAGGAAAGGTATGACCAACCTAGACAGCATATTAAAAAGCAGAGACACTACTTTAGTGACAAAGGTCCATATAGTCAAAGCTGTGTTTTTTTCCTATAGTCACACATGTATGTGAGAGTTTAACCATAAAGAAGGCTGAGCACTGAAGAACTGATGCTTTTGAACTGTGGTGTTGGAGAAGACTCTTGAGAATCCCTTGGACAGGAAAGAGATCAAACCAGTCAATCCTAAAGGAAATCAATCCTGAATATTTATTAGAAGGACTGATGCTGAAGCCCCAGTACTTTGGCCAATTGATGCAAAAAGTCAGCTCATTGGAAAAGACCTTGATGCTGGGAAAGATTGAAGGCAGGAGAAGGGACAACAGAGGATGAGATGGATGGATGGTATCACTGACTTAATGGATATGAGTTTGAGCAAGCTCTGGGAGATGGTGAAGGACAGAGAAGCCTGGTGTGCTGCAGTCCATAGGGTATTAAAGAGTTGGATATGACTGAGTGACTGAACAGCAGCAAATTCCTCTGTCATCTCACTCATTGCTATATTGCTGCCATCCACAACATACATTTTCCTTGTCAAATCTAAAATGTATGTTCCAGCTCCTGCTATCTTGTCTACATTCCTTCCTACAGAACTTGGAGAAGGCAAAGAAAAAGGTAATCCTCTGTTTCCTTTGGGGATAACATACTTTAGGTCCACTCACTTCTTATTGTCCAAAGTTTAGTCAAACAGATTACTTACTAGCAATTGGGTTGGGATATGTTGTGTCTGTCAGTTCAGTTCTGCGCCCAGCATCAAACTTTGAATTCCAATCACTGAAGGAAAAAGGAGCAATGGACATTGGCCAATAACTGTCTGTCTCTGCACAGTGGTTATATACGGTGACCAAGTTGACCTTAACTTTCTCTTCAGCTTCACTAACCTTTAGTCTCCCTATCTCTATACACCTAATACTGCTTTTCTTAGAGCAATTACTTTAGAAATTGTATAACTGTAATTTTTTTCTGTTTCCCTTTAGATATAAACCTCTTTAAAAGTCTCTTGTTTGATCTACAAGTAAAAAATATCTTTCTCAAGAATGTAGGAACCACCCTGTTAAAATATAATCTTCAGGGAAGATAGATCCCTAACCTCCAGTCTCTAGGAAAGGATAGTGAAAGTGAAGTCGCTCAGTCATGTCCAACTCTTTGGGACCCCATGGACTGTAGCCTACCAGGCTCCTCCCTCCATGGGATTCTCCAGGCAAGAGCACTGGAGTAAGTTGTCATTTCCTTCGCCTGGGGATCTTCCCGACCCAGAGATTGAACCCAGGTCTCTCACATTCCAGGCAGATGCTTTAACCTTTGAGCCAGCAGGGAAGCCCAGAGGCCTTCAATGGCCAGTGCTGTGAACAAACACATATAGCCTCATCACAGAGAGAAGCATTTGCAAACCCTGAACTAATTCAATGGAATCCACATATCCCATTGATCTTTCTAACTCCTATCACTCTCCAGTAATTTTACACTAGCTCAACCTCTATTGTTTGTCTAGTGGAGTTGAGCTCAGGCTGTATTCCATTCTATTTATTCCATTGCAGTCATCTTGAATAATGTTTCCCTTCTCTGTATAACACTATTCAGTCTGATTTTTGCTTTGGTAGGGGATTTGAAGACAGCAGGCATCACAATGTGCCCAAACTATCTAGGAAAATATCTGCATGAAGAAGGGATTGGTTTGTGTCTTAATAGTTTAGTAGGACTTTCATAAATGGAAGGGTACAGAGATTCGTGTTCCAGATTTATAAGCAGCATGCAATCTAGTGTAGGGAGTGTTTCTTCTGACACAAAGATTCAGCAATATAAGGTTCAAATAAACTCAGACACAGGCTAGTTAATAAGTGAAGTAGCCTAATATAAAACAAATCACGTGATGGGGACTGTGAACTCAATAGCTCATTCCCTTTCTGTGAAGGCAGCCCTGTTCAGTCCCATCTGCTTGCTTCTATGTGGTTAGATTTCTTAATTTTTATAAATAAACTGGAATATAGACTTTTATTTTTAACCTCAATTTTATATATATGTAATCATTTTGCACTCATCTCACATGCTAGTCAAATAATGCTCAAAATTCTCAAAGCCAGGCTTCAGCAATATGTGAACTGTGAACTTCCAGATGTCCAAGCTGGTTTTAGAAAAGGCAGAGGAACCAGAGATCAAATTGACAACATCCGCTGGATCATGGAAAAAGCAAGAGAGTTCCAGAAAACTATCTATTTCTGCTTTATTGACTATGCCAAAGCCTTTGACTGTGTGAACCACAATAAACTGTGGAAAATTCTGAAAGAGATGGGAATACCAGAACACCTGACCTGCCTCTTGAGAAACCTGTATGCAGGTCAGGAAGCAACAGTTAGAACTGGAGATGGAACAACAGACTGGTTCCAAACAGGAAAAGCAGTACATCAAGGCTGTATATTGTCACCCTGCTTATTTAACTTATATGCAGAGTACATCATGAGGAACGCTGGGCTGGAAGAAGCACAAGTTGGAATCAAGATTGCCGGGAGAACTATCAATAACCTCAGATATGCAGACGACACCACCCTTATGGCAGAAAGTGAAGAGGAACTAAAAAGCCTCTTGAAGAAAGTGAAAGAGGAGAGTGAAAAAGTTGGGTTAAAGCTCAACATTCAGAAAACTAAGACCATGGCATCTGGTCCCATCACTTCATGGGAAATAGATGGGGAAACAGTGGAAACAGTGTCAGACTTTATTTTTTTGGGCTCAAAATCACTGCAGATGCTGATTGCAGCCATGAAATTAAAAGACGCTTACTCCCTGGAAGGAAAGTTATGACCAACCTACATAGCATATTAAAAAGCAGAGACATTACTTTGTCAACAAAGGTCCATCTGGTCAAGGCGATGGTTTTTCCAGGTGTCATGCATGGTTGTGAGTGTTGGACTGTGAAGAAAGCTGATCACCGAAGAATTGATGCTTTTGAACTCTGGTGTTAGGGAAGACTCTTGAGAGTCCCTTGAACTGCAAGGAGATCCACCCAGTCCATTCTGAACGAGATCAGTCTTGGGTGTTCATTGGAAGGACTGATGTTGAAGCTGAAACTCCAATACTTTGGTCACCTGATGCAAAGAGCTGACTCAATGGAAAAGATTCTGAAGCTGGGAGGGATTGGGGGCAGATGGAGAAGGGGACGACAGAGGATGAGATGGTTGGATGGCATCACTGACCTGATGGACATGAGTTTGAGTGAACTCCGGGAGTTGGTGATGGACAGGGAGCGACTGAACTGAACTGAACTGAACTGAATCTTTTCAAAGTGATAAAAATACATAAGGGATACAACCAACCACTAACCTATACAAAATATACTTTACTGTGTGTCTCTCAAAAAAAAAAAAAAAACCACACAAAACTAACAGCTAACATTTGAGGCATTAAGTCATAGAAAGACAGGTGAGTTTATTTGGGAGGTGAATTACTTCTGAATCTTGTCATTGTGGCAACTTAATTTTTCTGAGTCCTGGTTTATCTTGTTTATCTCCAAAATCCAGATAATTACTGTTACATAGGGTTGTTTTGTTGATGTTGAAACAAAATACATAAAAATGTTTAGAAAATGGTAAAATGTGACTCAAAATATGAGTAAGAGTTTGTAACACAGAAATAAAACTGGAAGCACAGCCACTTGTCCAATGACCTTACAAAAGCCATATCATATCCTGTTCATAAAATGAATATAAAAATACTACATCATAGGGTTATGGTAAAGATTAAACAAGATAATTCACAGAAGGTTTTCAGCATGGTTTGTATTAAGTATGTAACAAAAGCCTTTAACTATCAGTAAGAATAGGAGTAGAATATAGAATAAATTCTGATCCCCCTTAGGAATGTTGGCACCTTCTTGAGAAGAGCTAAAGTGGGGGAAAGAGCAAACAAACAAAACAATAATACCACAAAGATTGCCAATTATCCTGTGGAATATTAATGCTCATTTTATGCTGATTCTGCTATAATGTTAATTGGGAATCTGGAGCCATCCTTTATGCACATAATAAATATTCTTTCTCATGCTCTACTTATTCATCCCTGACAATTACTAAATTAATTACTTCAAATTGGAGCACATACCAATTTTTAACCCTTTATGTCCGTACTCAACTGAGGAATTTAAATTTGGTTTTCTAAGTATTTTCACTATTGATTTAAGTGTGTAAATAAAATGCCTATAAAATATGATCAAAGGTCTTTTGAACATAATTATGTAGTATATATAGGAAGATTTGAAAATGCAGTTCCTACAAGCAGCTTAGTTTGATCAAAAGCTGTCAATGCAATTTACTTGATATTGACATTCTTTGACCACTGTAGTTGTTCAGCATGCAGACTTAAAACATAACTTTGAGGAATATGAAACATATTCACTTGGCTGAAAAATAGTGAAAATCCATGAAGATATAAAATTTAATATGCAGACAAAATTTTTGCATTACCTAGTGACTCTCATCCTGGGTATCAACTGAATATAGAGAGATAAATATATGAACAAGAACATGTCTATTACAAAAAATCATAGCTTTTGATGGTTAATAATAAAATCAGCAGGAAATTTTCATAATCTTGTACCAAAAAAGTCAAATAATATCTCCCAAATACTTTGGTTAATAATAAATACACCGCAGCTTTTGACGGCTGGTAATAAAAATCAACAGGAGATTTTAACAAACTTACACCAAAAAAATTAAATAAATAAATTCAAATGACATTTCAAAAGTACTTTGGTTAATAATCTTGACTCTGAAAATCATTACAACTGCTAACAACATTTTTTTTTTTAATTTAAGGGAAAACAAAATTGATAATTTGCAAAAAAATATTTTCTTATTTTTGAATCTCACCATTTTTTCTAATCTCACTAGGATAGATATATTCCACCTGGAGAATAGTAAATACTGTCATATTGATTTTCATGACCTTGAGAGCACATCATTCATGCATTAACAACACAGCATCACAAAAGGCTATTTACTACCATAAGCACAAAATAAAAACATAAGAGATACGTTATTTACACAAGGAGCATCCTCCATACAATGAAGCATCTATCATTTTGTCCTTAAAAATGAATAAAGGTCTGACATATGCTACAACACAGATAAAGTTTAATACATTATGTTAAGGGAAATATGGTAGGTATAAAAGGACAAAAGCTGCATGATTCTGACTACATGACAAAAGTGGTGGTGGTTTAGTCACTAAGTTGTCTCCAACTCTTGAAACTCTATGGTAGCCTGCCAGTCTCCTGTGTCCATAGGATTTTCCAGGCAAGAACACTGGAGTGGGTTGCCATTTCCTATTCCAGATCTATCCGACCCTGGATTGAATGCAGGTCTACTGCATTGTAGGCAGATTCTTTACCAACTGAGCTACTATGACCTACATAGATTAGTCATATTCATAGAGACAAAACGCGAAATGGTGGTTGCCAGGGGCTGAGAAGAGAAGGAATTACTGTTTAATGGATACAGAGTTTCAGTGTGAGTAGATTAAAAAATTCTGAAAATGGGTGGTGATAGATACACAGCATATTGCATGTGATTGAAGACAAATATAAACATCTCCCAAACAGTTAAAATGATAAATTTTTATGTATATTTTTGTTCAGTCACCCAGTCATGTCCGACTCTTTGTGACCCCAAGGACTGCAGCACACCAGGCCTTCCTGGACCTCACCATTCCCTGAAGTTTGCCCAAGGTCATGCCCACTGCATCAGTGATGCCATCCATCCATGTCATTCTCTGTTGCTCTCTTCTTCTATCCCTTAATCTTTCCAGCATCAGGCACTTTTCCCATAAGTTGGTTGTTCGCATCAGGTGACCAAAATACTGGAGCTTCAGCATCAGTCCTTCCAATGAGTATTCAGGGTTGACTTCCCTTAAGATTGACTGGTTTGATCTCCAAGGGTTTGCTGTGCAAGGGTCTCTCAGGAGTCGTCTCCAGCACCACATTTTGAAGGCATCAATTCTTTGGTACTCTGCCTTCATGACAGTCCAGCTCTCACAACTGTATGTGACAACCAGGAAGACCATAGCCATGACTATATTATTGACTTGACTTGACTATACTATTACTTGTTTGGCAGAGTAATGCCTCTGCTTTTCCACACACTGTCTAGATTTTTCATTCTTTTCTTGCCAAGAAGCAATCATCCTCAGATTTCATGGCCACAGTCACAATCCACAGTAATTTTAGAGCCCAAGAAGAGGAAATCTGTCACTACTGCCACCTTTTCCCCCTATTTGCCATAAAGTGAAGCGATGCCGGCTCCGCTACCGACCCACATGCAGAAGCGAGGCCTAGAGGAGATACCCCACGTCCGAGGCCAGGGGCAGTGGCCGAGAAGAGCTACCCCTCCCCCGAGATCAGGGCTGCAGCCATGAGGAGCAACCCCATGTCCAAGTGGCGGCAGCTACATGGGCGCAGGAGGGCCAGAGGAGCTACTCCACGTTCAAGGTCAGGAGGGGCAGCCATGAGGAGCAACCCCATGTCCAAGTGGCGGCAGCTGCATGGGCGCAGGAGGGCCAGAGGAGCTACTCCACGTTCAAGGTCAGAAGGGGCAGCCATGAGGAGATACCCCTCATCCAAGGTAAGGTTCAGTGGCTGCACTTTGCTGGAGCAGCTGTGAAGAGATACCCCACGACCAAGGTAAGAGAAACCCAAATAAGATGGTAAGTATTGCGAGAGGGCATCAGAGGGCAGACACACTGAAATCATAATCACGAAATCATAATCACAGGGCAGAAATTTGATCACACAGACCATAGCCTTGTCTAACTCAATGAAATTAAGCCATGCCGTGTGGGGCCACCCTAGATGGGTGGATCATGGTGGAGAATTCTGACAGAATGTGGTCCACTGGAGAAGGGAATGCAAACCATTTCAGTATACTTGCCTTGAGAACCCTATGAACAGTATGAAAAGGCAAAGTGATAGGATACTGAATGAGGAATTCCCCAGGTCGGTAGGTGCCCAGTATGCTACTGGAGATGAGTGGAGAAATAATCCCAGAAAGAATGAAGGGATGGAGCCAAAGCAAAAACAATACCCAGTTGTGGATGTGACTGGTGATAGAAGCAAGGTCTGATGCTGTAAAGAGCAATATTGTATAGGAACCTGGAATGTTAGGTCCATGAATCAAGGCAAATTGGAAGTGGTCAAACAGGAGATGGCAAGAGTGAACGTTGACATTCTAGGAATCAGTGAACTAAAATGGGCTGGAATGGGTGAATTTAACTCAGATAAGCATTATATCTGCTACTGTGGCCAGGAATCCCTTAGAAGAAATGGAGTAGCCATCATGGTCAACAAAAGAGTCCGAAATGCAGTACTTGGATGCAATCTCAAAAATGACAGAATGATCTCTGTTTGATTCCAAGGCAAACCATTCAATATTACAGTAATCCAGTATATGCCCCAACCAGTAACGCTGAAGAAGCCGAAGTTGAACAGTTCTATGAAGACCTACAAGACCTTTTAAAAATAACACCCAAAAAAGATGTCCTTTTCATTATAGGGGACTGGAATGCAAAAGTAGGAAGTCAAGAAACACCTGGAGTAACAGGCAAGTTTGGCCTTGAAGCATGGAATGAAGCAGGGCAAAGGCTAATAGAGTTTTGTCAAGAGAACGCACTGGTCATAGCAAACACCCTCTTTCAACAACACAAAAGAAGACTCTACACATGGACATCACCAAATGGTCAACAGCGAAATCAGATTGATTATATTCTTTGCAGCCAAAGATGGAGAAGCTCTACACAGTTAGCAAAAATAAGACCAGGAGCTGACTGTGGCTCATATCATGAACTCCATATTGCCAAATTCAGACTGAAATTGAAGAAAGTAGGGAAAACCACTAGACCATTCAGATATGATCTAAATCAAATCCCTTATGATTATACAGTGGAAGTGAGAAATAGATTTAAGGGACTAGATCTGATAGATAGAGTGCCTGATGAACTATGGATAGAGGTTCATGACGTTGTTCAGGAGACAGGGACCAAGCCCATCCCCATGGAAAAGAAATGCAAAATAGCAAAATGGTTGTCTGAGGAGGCCTTACAAATAGCTGTGAAAAGAAAAGAAGCAAAAAGCAAAGGAGAAAAGGAGATATATAAGCATCTGAATGCAGAGTTCCAAAGAATAGCAAGGAGAGATAAGAAAGCTTTGTTAAGCGATAAGTGCAAAAAAATAGAAGAAAACAACAGAATAGGAAAGACTAGAGATCTCTTCAAGAAAATTAGAGGTACCAAGGGAACATTTCATGCAAAGATGGGCTCGATAAAGGACAGAAATGGTATGGACCTAACCGAAGCAGAAGATATTAAGAAGAGGTGGCAAGAATACACAGAACTGTATAAAAAAGATGTTCATGACCAAGATAATCACGATGGAATGATCACTCACCTAGAGCCAAACATCTTGGAATGTGAAGTCAAGTGGGCCTTAGAAAGCATCACTATGAACAAAGCTAGTGGAGGTGATGGAATTCCAGTTGAGCTATTTCAAATCCTGAAAGATGATGCTGTGAAAGTGCTGAACTCAATATGCCAGCAAATTTGGAAAACTCAGCAGTGGCCACAGGACTGGAAAAGGTCAGCCTCCATTCCAATTCCAAAGAAAGGCAATGCCAAAGAATGCTCAAACTACCGCACAGTTGCACTCATCTCACACGCTAGCAAAGTCATGCTCAAAATTCTCCAAGCCAGGCTTCAGCAATACGTGAACCATGAACTTCCAGATGTTCAAGCTTGTTTTAGAAAAGCTGAGGAACCAGAGATCAAATTGCCAACAGCTGCTGGATCATGGAAAAAGCAAGAGTTCCAGAAAAACATGTATTTTTGTTTCTTTGACTATGCCAAAGCCTTTGACAGTGTGGATCACAATAAACTGTGGAAAATTCTGAAAGAGATGGGAATACCAGACCGCCTGACCTGCCTCTTGAGAAACCTGTATGCAGGTCAGGAAGCAACAGTTAGAACTGGACATGGAACAACAGACTGGTTCCAAATAGGAAAAGGAGTACGTCACTTTGTCACTTTGCTTATTTAACTTATGATTTCAGTTTGTCTGCCCTCTGGTGCCCCCTAGCAATACCTACCGTCTTATTTGGGTTTCTCTTACCTTGGTCGTGCAAAGTGCAGCCGCTGTACCTTACCTTGGACGAGGGGTATCTCCTCAAGGCCGCCCCTCCTGACCTTGAACGCGGAGTACCTCCTCTCGGCCCTCCTGCGCCCGCGCAGCCACCGCCTGTTGGACGTGGGGTAGCTCCTCTCGGCCGCCGGCCCTGGCCTCAGGCGTGGGGTAGCTCCTCACGGCCGCACCTCTTTGCGTGGTTCGTTGCGCCCGGGCTGGCGTCTCTCGCGTCGCGTCTGCGCCGCCGGGCCGGCGTCTCTCGCGTCGCATCTGTGCCGCCAGTGCCGGCGTCTCTCGCGTCGCGTCTGCGCCGCCGGGGCCAGCGTCTAGCTGATCTGATCACATGGAACACAGCCGAATGTGGTCCCCTGGAGAAGGGAATGGCAAACCACTTCAGTATACTTGCCTTGAGAACCCCATGAACAGCAACAAAGGGCAAAATGATAGGATACTGAATGAGGAATTCCCCAGGTCGGTAGGTGCCCAGTATGCTACTGGAGCTCAGTGGAGAAATAACTATAGAAGGAATAAAGGGATGGAGCAAAAGCAAAACCAATACCCAGTTGTGGATGTGACCAATGATAGAAACAAGGTCCGGTGCTGTAAAGAGCAATATTGCATAGGAACCTGGAATGTTAGGTCCATGAATCAAGGCAAATTGGAAGTGGTCAAACAGGAGATGGCAAGAGTGAACATAGACATTCTAGGAATCAGTGAATTAAAATGGACTGGAATGGGTGAATTTAACTCGGATGACCATTATATCTACTACTGTGGGCAGGAATCCCTTAGAAGAAATGGAGTAGCCATCATGGTCAACAAAAGAGTCCAAAATTCAGTACTTGGATGCAATCTTAAAAATGACAGGATGATTTCTGTTCGTTTCCAAGGCAAACCATTCAATATTACAGTAATCCAGGCCTATGCCCCAACCAGTAATGCTGAAGAAGCTGAAGTTAATCGGTTCTATGAAGACCTACAAGACCTTTTAGAACTAACACCCAAAAAAGATGTCCTTTTCATTCTAGGGGACTGGAATGCAAAAGTAGGAAGTCAAGAAACACCTGGAGTAACTGGTAAATTTGGCCTTGGAGCACGGAATGAAGCAGGGCAAAGGCTAATAGAGTTTTGTCAAGAGAACGCACTGGTCATAGCAAACACCCTCTTCCAACAACACAAGAGAAGACTCTACACATGGACATCACCAGATGGTCAACACCGAAATCAGATTGATTATATTCTTTGCAACCAAAGATGGAGAAGCTGTATACAGTTAGCGAAAACAAGACCAGGAGCTGACTGTGGCTCAGATCATAAACTCCTTATTGCGAAATTCAGACTTAAATTGAAGAAAGTAGGGAAAACCACTAGACCATTCAGATATGACCTCAATCAAATCCCTTATGGTTATACAGTGGAAGTGAGAAATAGATTTAAGGGACTAGATCTGATAGATAGAGTGCCTGATGAACTCTGGACGGAGGTTCGTGACATTGTACAGGAGACAGGGACCAAGACCATCCCCATGGAAAAGAAATGCAAAAGAGCGAAATGGCTGTCTGAGGAGGCCTTACAAATAGCTGTGAAAAGAAGAGAGGCGAAAAGCAAAGGAGAAAAGGAAAGATATAAGCATCTGAATGCAGAGTTCCAAAGAATAGCAAGGAGAGATAAGAAAGCCTTCCTCAGTGATCAATGCAAAGAAATAGAGGAAAACAACAGAATAGAAAAAACAAGAGACCTCTTCAAGAAAATTAGAGATTCCAAGGGAACATTTCATGCAAAGATGGGCTCGATAAAGGACAGAAATGGTATGGACCTAACAGAAGCAGAAGATATTAAGAAGAGGTGGCAGGAATACACAGAAGAACTGTACAAAAAAGATCTTCACGACCAAGATAGTCACGATAACGTGATCACTGACCTAGAGCCAGACATCTTGGAATGTGAAGTCAAGTGGGCCTTAGAAAGCATCACTATGAACAAAGCTAGTAGAGGTGATGGAATTCCAGTTGAGCTATTTCAAGTCTTGAAAGATGATGCTGTGAAAGTGTTGCACTCAATATGCCAGCAAATTTGGAAAACTCAGCAGTGGCCACAGGACTGGAAGAGGTCAGTCTTCATTCCAATCCCAAAGAAAGGCAATGCCAAAGAATGCTCAAACTACCGGACAATTGCACTCATCTCACACGCTAGTAAAGTCATGCTCAAAATTCTCCAAGCCAGGCTTCAGCAGTATGTAAACCGTGAACTCCCAGATGTTCAAGCAGGTTTTAGAAAAGGCAGAGGCACCAGAGATCAAATTGCCAACATCCGCTGGATCATGGAGAAAGTAAGAGAGTTCCAGAAAAACATCTATTTCTGCTTCATTGACTATGCCAAAGCCTTTGACTGTGTGGATCACAATAAACTGTGGAACATTCTGAAAGAGATGGGAATCCCAGACCACCTAACCTGCCTCTTGAGAAACCTGTATGCAGGTCAGGAAGCAACAGTTAGAACCGGACATGGAACAACAGACTGGTTCCAAATAGGAAAAGGTGTACGTCAAGGCTGTATATTGTCACCTTGCTTATTTAACTTATATGCAGAGTACATCATGAGGAACGCTGGGCTGGAAGAAGCACAAGCTGGAATCAAGATTGCTGGGAGTAATATCAATAACCTCAGATATGCAGATTACACTACCCTTATGGCAGAAAGTGAAGAGGAACTCAAAAGCCTCTTGATGAAAGTGAAAGAGGAGAGTGAAAAGGTTGGCTTGAAGCTCAACATTCAGAAAACAAAGATCATGGCATCTGGTCCCATCACTTCATGGGAAATAGATGGAAAAACAGTGGAAACAGTGTCAGACTTTATTTTTTTGGGCTCCAAAATCACTGCGGATGCTGATTGCAGCCATGAAATTAAAAGACGCTTGCTCCTTGGAAGGAAAGTTATGACCAACCTTGATAGTATTTTAAAAAGCAGAGACATTACTTTGCCAACCAAGGTCCGTCTAGTCAAGGCAATGGTTTTTCCTGTGGTCATGTATGGATGTGAGAGTTGGACTGTGAAGAAAGCTGATCGCCGAAGAATCGATGCTTTTGAACTGTGGTGTTGGAGAAGACTCTTGAGAGTCCCTTATACTGCAAGGAGATCCAACCAGTCCATTCTAAAGGAGATCAATTCTGGATGTTCATTGGAGGGACTGATGCTAAAGCTGAAACTGCAATACTTTGGCCACCTCATGCGACGAGTTGACTAACTGGAAAAGACTCTGATGCTGGGAAAGGTTGGGGGCGGGAGGAGAAGGGGACGACGGAGAATGAGATGGCTGGATGGCATCACCGACTCTGTGGACATGAGTTTGAGTGAACTCCGGGAGTTGGTGATGGACAGGGAGGCCTGGCGTGCTGTGATTCATGGGGTCGCGGAGAGTCGGACACGACTGAGCGACTGAACTGAACTTATTTAACTTATATTGTATATTGTCACTTTGCTTATTTAACTTATATGCAGAGTATATCATGAAGAACGCTGGGTTGAAAGAAGCAGAAGCTGGAATCAAGATTGCCAGGAGAAATATCAATAACCTCAGATATGCAGATGACACCACCTTTTTGGCAGAAAGTCAAGAGGAACTAACAAGCCTCTTGATGAAAGTGAAAGAGGAGAGTGAAAAAGTTGGCTTGCAGCTCGACATTCAGAAAACCAAGATCATGGCATATGGTCCCATCACTTCATGGGAAATAGATGGGGAAACAATGGAAACAGTGTCAGACTTTATATTTTGGGGGCTCCAAAATCACTGTGGATGCTGATTGCAGCCATGAAATTAAAAGACACTTACTCCTTGGAAGGAAAGTTTTGACCAACCTAGATAACATATTAAAAAGCAGAGACATTACTTTGCCAACCAAGGTCTATCTAGTCAAGGCGATGGTTTTTCCAGTGGTCATGTATGGATGTGAGAGTTTTACTGTGATGAAAGCTGATCACCGAAGAATTGATGCTTTTGAACTGTGGTGCTGGAGAAGACTCTTGAGAGTCCCTTGGACTGCAAGGAGATCCAACCAGTCCATTCTAAAGGAGATCAGTCCTGGGTGTTCATTGGAAGGACTGATGCTAAAGCTGAAACTCCAATACTTTGGTCACCTCATGCAAAGAGTTCTCACTGGAAAAGATTCTGATGCTGTGAGGGATTGGGGGCAGATGGAGAAGGGGACGACAGAGAATGAGATGGCTGGATGGCATCACCGACTCTACGGATGTGAGTTTGAGTGAACTCCGGGAGTTGGTGATGGACAGGGAGGCCTGGCGTGCTGTGATTCATGGGGTCGCAAAGAGTTAGACACGACTGAGTGACTGAACTGAACTGAACTGAAAGACTAGCATGCAAGATTTTAAGTATGTCCTTACTAGCATGGAAGATGAGTGCAACTGTCCAATGGTTAGCACATCCTTTAGTACTACCCTTCTTGGGAATTGGAATGAAGATTGACCTTTTCTAGTTCTAATGGCAACCCACTCCAGTGTTCTTGCCTGAAGAATCCCAGGGACGGGGGAGCCTGGTGGGCTGCCGTGTATGGGGTCGCACAGAGTCGGACACGACTGAAGTGACTTAGCAGCAGCCACTGTTGGGTTTTCCATATTTGCTGACCTATTTAATGCAACACCTTGATGTGAGAGTTAATTCCTAGGCAGGTTGATAAGAAGTCCAGGGTCCCTGAGGAGCAGGAGTAGGAAAAGAAGAAGGGGTTCTGGGGTTCTCGAACAGATAGGGGTCTGGAGTTCTCAAGACAAAGAAAGGACAAACATCTTTTTTTAATTTATTTTCCTTAGTCTTAGTCACATAAAACGTTTTTTCTTTAGGGCCAGAACAGATTATTACACAACAAACAACTCAGTTTAAACTTTGTACTAAGGATTATATAACAACAATGTATCCTGCTTGAGGACATTTTGTCCTTCTTGAAAACCTTCTGGCTAATCCTGTTATTTTAAAATGTTAATTATGGGAACTGATCTAGTTATATCTTTACAACCTTGAGACATTCTTTTGATTTATTTTAATAATTAATTAAAAGTATATAACTCCCTTGCCAACACTAGCGAAGAGGGAACTCTCCAAATCCCTTCTG
Organism: Moschus berezovskii; assembly: GCF_049115385.1. Classification (NCBI taxonomy): domain Eukaryota; kingdom Metazoa; phylum Chordata; class Mammalia; order Artiodactyla; family Moschidae; genus Moschus; species Moschus berezovskii. Next base: position 91,668,944 of record NC_142464.1, read on the forward strand.
TTGTCTATGTCAGAAGTTTTCTCTGTCCCTTTTTATACTTTAATAAAAGTGAAGAGGAACTCAAAAGCCTCTTGATGAAAGTGAAAGAGGAGAGTGAAAAGGTTGGTTTGAAGCTCAACATTCAGAAAACAAAGATCATGGCATCTGGTCCCATCACTTCATGGGAAATAGATGGAAAAACAGTGGAAACAGTGTCAGACTTTGTTTTTTTGGGCTCCAAAATCACTGCAGATGCTGATTGCAGCCATGAAATTAAAAGACGCTTGCTCCTTGGAAGGAAAGTTATGACCAACCTTGATAGTATTTTAAAAAGCAGAGACATTACTTTGCCAACCAAGGTCCGTCTAGTCAAGGCTATGGTTTTTCCCGTGGTCATGTATGGATGTGAGAGTTGGACTGTGAAGAAGGCTGATTGCCGAAGAATCAATGCTTTTGAACTGTGGTGTTGGAGAAGACTCTTGAGAGTCCCTTATACTGCAAGGAGATCCAACCAGTCCATTCTAAAGGAGATCAATCCTGGATGTTCATTGGAGGGACTGATGCTAAAGCTGAAACTGCAATACTTTGGCCACCTCATGTGACGAGTTGACTCACTGGAAAAGACTCTGATGCTGGGAAAGGTTGGGGGCGGGAGGAGAAGGGGACGACGGAGAATGAGATGGCTCGATGGCATCACCGACTCTGTGGACATGAGTTTGAGTGTACTCCGGGAGTTGGTGATGGACAGGGAGGCCTGGAGTGCTGTGATTCATGGGGTCGCGGAGAGTCAGACACGACTGAGCGACAGAACTGAACTGAACTGAACTGAAAACTCTGCTATACAAAACCTTCTGAGTGATCAAACTTGGTCCCTGGTCCTGAAGTTAAATCTTCTTCTTCGAAGATCAGGAATTTGACACTGTTTACCATAAGCTTCAGTGGCATGTGATTTTATGAATATTTTACCACAATAAAAAAAGACATATTTCAAATCTCACTGAGAGTAAATGTAAATTGTTAAAGATCACGGAAAGAAGACACACACTTTGAAATGAGGTTTCAAGCCAAAACGTGGGAGTAGTTAAAGCAAAATATATATATATATTTTAAATTCTAGGTTCTTTTCAAAATTTTTGACATTGTTTTTGATTACTTTTATTCTGAAGAAATGGCTTTTTAAAATGTTTCTATTTCTCATTCTTCAATATTGACTAAGATGATTATCAGTCAGTTCAGTTCAGTCACTCAGTCATGTCCGACTCTTTGCGACCCCATGAATCACAGCACACCAGGCCTCCCTGTCCATCACCAACTCCCAGAGTGTACCCAAACTCATGTCCATAAGTCGGTGATGCCATCCAGCCATGTCATCCTCTATCGTACCCTTCTCCTTCTGCCCCAATCACTCCCAGCATAAGGGTCTTTTCCAATGAGTCAACTCTTCGCATGAGGTGGCCAAAGTACTGGAGTTTCAGCTTTAGCATCAGTCCTTCCAATGAAAACCCAGGACTGATCTCCTTCAGTATGGACTGGTTGGATCTCCTTGAAGTCCAAGGGACTCTCAAGAGTCTTATCTAAGACCACAGTTCAAAAGCATCAATTATTTGGCGCTCAGTCCAACTCTCACATCCATACATGACCACTGGAAAAACCATCGCCTTGACTAGACGGACCTTTGTTGGCAAAGTATGTCTCTGCTTTTTAATATGCTATCTAGATTGGTCATAACTTTCCTTCCAGGGAGTAAGCATCTTTTAATTTCATGGCTGCAATCAGCATCCCAAGTGATTTTGGAGCCGAAAAAAATAAAGTCTGACACTGTTTCCACTGTTTCCCCATCTATTTCCCATGAAGTGATGGGACCAGATGCCATGATCTTAGTTTTCTGAATGTTGAGCTTTAAACCAACTTTTTCACTCTCCTCTTTCACTTTCATCCAGAGGCTTATTAATTCCTCTTCACTTTCTGCCATTAGGGTGGTGTCATCTGCATATCTGAGATTATAGATATTTCTCCCGGCAATCTTGATTCCAGCTTGTGCTTCTTCCAGCCCATCATTCCTCATGATGTCCTCTGCATATAAGTTAAATAAGCAGGGTGACAATATACAACCTTGATGTACTCCTTTTCCTATTTGGAACCAGTCTGTTGTTCCATGTCCAGTTCTAACTATTGCTAGGAATTATATAATATTTTTTATATTTTCTGAGCAAAAAAAATAAACTCCCTAGTTTGAAACATTTTTTTAATGGAAGGAGTAAATAAATGTAAAAGCTAATACAGAACTCCTGAATGAAAGTTAGTACTCACATGGATTCTATTTAAATGTGGTGAGATTTCAAAAACAGGAAAACAACATCTTACAAATGTCCATTTTATTTTCCCTTAGATTTCACTAAAATTTGTTAATCAATGCAATAATTTTCAAAGAGTCAAGGTTATCATCTGAAGTTTGTCTGTCTTCAGTAGAAACACAATTCATTTTCAGAATTACCAGATTCTACAGCATTTATGTATACTAAATATAGAACAGAAGTATACCAAATTCTGGTATTTCTCATTTCATTGTCAAAATTATATTAATTCAAAGGCCAAAGTAATATGACCTACCAACATCCAGACAGCTTCCGTAATAAACATAAGACTAGAATAGCAACTTTATAATTTCTTTTCCTGTGTTTTCCTCATTATAATAAGGAAGCCTGGCGTGCTGCAGCCCATGGGGTTGCAAAGAGTCTGACATGACTTAGCAACTGAAGAACAATACTAAATATGCTGAGAGAAAGATCAATAACCTCAGATATGCAGATGACACCACCCTTATGGCAGAAAGTGAAGAAGAACTAAAAAGCTTCTTGATGAAAGTGAAAGAGGAGAATGAAAAAGCTGGCTTAAAGCTCATCATTCAGAAAACTAAGATCATAGCTTCCAGTCCCATCACTCATGGCAAATAGATAGGAAAACAGTGGAAACAGTGGCTGACTTTATTTTTCTGGGCTCCAAAATCACTGCAGATGGTGATTGCAGCCATGAAATTAAAAGACACTTACTTCTTAGAAGGAAAGTTGTGACCAACCTAGACAACATATTGAAAAATAGAGACATTACTCTGCCAACAAAGTTCCATCTAGTCAAGGCTATGGTTTTTCCAGTGGTCATGTATGAATGTGAGAGTTGGATTATAAAGAAAACTGAGTGCCAAAGAATTGATGCTTTTGAACTCTGGTGTTAGAGAAGACTCTTGAGAGTCCCTTGGACTGCAAGGAGATCCACCCAGTCCATTCTGAACGAGATCAGTCTTGAGTGTTCATTGGAAGGACTGATGTTGAAGCTGAAACTCCAATACTTTGGTCACCTGATGCAAAGAGCTGACTCATTTGAAAAGACCCTGATGTTGGGAAAGATTGAGGGCAGGAGGAGAAGGGGACGACATAGGATGAGATGGTTGGATGGCATCACTGACTTGATGGAGATGGGTTTAGGTGAATCTGGGAGTTGGTGATAGACAGGGAGGCCTGGCGTGCTGAGGTTCATGGGGTCGCAAAGAGTCGGACACAACTGAGCAACTGAACTGAACTGACCTAAATATGTTCTTAATCAGTTTCTATTACAGATCTATTTAGCAAATATTTATTATATTATCTATTATGATATATAGGTTTCCCTAGTAGCTCAGCTCGTAAAGAATCTGCCTACTATGGAGGAGACCCTGGTTCAATTCCTGGGTTGGGAAGATCCCCTGGAGAAGGGATAGGCTACTCACTCCAGTATTCTTGCTTGGAGAATCCCAATAGACAAAGGAGTCTGGTGGGCTATAGTCCATGGGGTTACAAACAGTTGGAACATGACTGAGAAACTAAGCACAGTACAGCATTATGAGATGATATACACTAAAGTAAATACAGATATTCAATCCCTTATCCACAATCCCATTACCAAAATCTCTCTGAAAGTGTAAAGATTTTTTCCCCTGTACTTACCATAAACATTTTGATGCCAAATGCTGATCTGAAGTGAAAAGAAGTTATTTATAGTCCCACATGGGCTTCCCTGGTAGCTCAGCTGGTAAAGAATCCTCCTGCAATGCAGGAGACCCTGGTTCATTTCCTGGGTCTAGAAGTTCCCCTGGAGAAAGGATAGGCTATGCACTCCAGTATTCATGAGCTTTCCTGGTGGTTTAGATGGTAAAGAATTTGCCTGCATTGCGAGAGACTATCTATCCCTGGTTTGGGTTCTGTCCCTGGGTTGGGAAGATCCCCTGGAGGAGGGCATGGCAAGACACTCTAGTGTTCTTGCCTGGAGAATCCCCATTGTCAGAGGTGCCTGGAGGGCTAGAGCTCATGGGGTTGCAAAGAGTCAGACATGACTGAGTGACTAAGCACAAAACAGCACATTGGCCCACATATTGTGAATATTTATAACTTCTACTGCATTAGTTTGAAAATCATGAGGTACTGCCCCAGATTCTGATGGGAGTGTTACATAATAAATATGTACACCATCTTATCTTTGTTAGAAGATGGAATTTTGAAGTACATTTTACTTTATGTGTTTTGAAAGGATTTTAGACCAGTACTAAAACTAATTTCCATATATTACTGGTTATCAAAAAATACTCTATATTCACAGAATGGAGCTATACAAGTTGGACTGAGTAGGTAAACTTTGGGCTTCCCAAGTGGTGCTGTGATAAATAATCCACCAGCCAATTTAGGAGACAGTGTTCCACCTCTGGGTCAGAAAGATCCCCTGGAGTAGGAAATGACAACCTGCTCCAGTATTCATGCCTGGGAAATCCCATGGACAGAGGAGCCTGGTGGCTTCCAGTCCATGGTGTCACAAACAGTCAGGTATGATTGAGCATGAAAAAACATATGTAAATTATTTCATTTAGCTTAGAAGTTAAATTTTGTTCCATTTATTGCATAAACAATGCATTAGTTCCAGATTCTTGTCTTGTTTTGTTAGGTATTCATTTTGTTGTTTTTTTTTTTTAATCATTGTTTTTGGTTTAACAATATATAGGTATTTAGTTTCTTAGTTCATTTTAATTCTTAAATTGTCATCAAACTTAATCCTGATATATGCAAAACTGCAGAAGTATAGCCCATTTTACATGAAGAAAAAGACTTCTTTTAACTACAATAGATCAAGGATAATAGATTAAAATAAAGCATTATAAAAATATAGCATGATGTTAACAAAAACCCTAATAGTCCCCATTTCCCAATTGCTTGGATAAGAAAACAGCTGTAACTAAAGGTATTAGGGCCATTATCTGAAAACAACAAAAAGCCTTTTAAAGTACTTTCTCGTATTTTATATCTCCCCAGACAACCCTATCCTTATTATGTACCATGAAGAAATTGAAAAGGTAAATAAATGGAATAATGTTTTCATCTTCAGAGAATCATCCTGAGACCTCTAAGAAAATGTACTGTTGTGACAGATATCTCTCTTCGCCTATAAACACTGATCATCAATTCCCTGCTGCTAAGTCGCTTCAGTCGTGTCCGACTCTGTGCGACCCCATAGACGGCAGCCCACCAGGCTCCCTGGTCCCTGGGATTCTCCAGGCAAGAACACTGGAGTGGGTTGCCATTTCCTTCTCAAATTCCCTAAAATTGATTAAATCAAAGAAGAATGTTCTCTGTGATGAGTAGTCTTATTTGAGTATTAAAATATAATCAAGCAAAGCTCAGAGGATAAACTTATTATGCATTTTTGCCACAATAAACAAGCACTGAAATGGACACTATACTTGAGATAATCTATCAGGATTTAAGGGATTCTATTAATTCTCCAAGCTAGGCTTCAGCAATATGTGAATCATGAACTTCCAGACGTTCAAGCAAGTTTTAGAAAAGGAAGAGGCACCAGAAATCAAATTGCCAACATCTGCTGAATCATGGAGAAAGCAAGAGAGTTCCAGAAAAAACATGTATTTCTGCTTCGTTGACTATGCAAAAGCCCTTGACTGTGTGGATCACAATAAACTGTGGAAAATTCTGAAAGAGATGGGAATACCAGAACACCTGACTTACTTCCTGAGAAATCTGTATGCAGGTCAGGAAGCAACAGTTAGAACTGGACATGGAACAACAGACTGGTTCCAAATAGGAAAAGGAGTACGTCAAGGTTGTATATTGTCACCCTGCTTATTTAATTTATATGCAGAGTACATCGTGAGGAATGATGGGCTGGAAGAAGCACAAGCTGGAATCAAGATTGCCGGGAGAAATATCAATAAGCTCAGATATGCAGATGACACCACCCTTATGGCAGAAAGTGAAGAGGAACTCAAAGGCCTCTTGATGAAAGTGAAAGAGGAGAGTGAAAAGGTTGGCTTGAAGCTCAGCATTCAGAAAACAAAGATCATGGCATTTGGTCCCATCACTTCATGGGAAATAGATGGAAAAACAGTGGAAACAGTGTCAGACTTTATTTTTTGGGGCTCCAAAATCACTTGGGATGCTGATTGCAGCCATGAAATTAAAAGATGCTTACTCCTTGGAAGGAAAGTTATGACCAACCTAGATAGCATATTAAAAAGCAGAGACATTACTTTGCCAACCAAGGTCCGTCTACTCAAGGCTATGATTTTTCCAGTGGTCATGTATGGATGTGAGAGTTGGACTGTGAAGAAAGCTGATCGCCGAAGAATTGATGCTTTTGAATTGTGGTGCTGGAGAAGACTCTTGAGAGTCCCTTGGACTGCAAGGAGATCCAACCAGTCCATTCTAAAGGAGATCAATCCTGGGTGTTCGTTGGAAGGACTGATGCTAAAGCTGAAACTCCAATACTTTGGCCACCTCATGTGACGAGTTGACTCACTGGAAAAGAGTCTGATGCTAGGAGGGATTGGGGGTAGGAGGAGACGGGGACGACAGAGAATGAGATGGCTGGATGGCATCACTGACTCAATGGACATGAGTTTGAGTGAACTCCGGGTGTTGGTTATGGACAGGGATGCCTGGCGTGCTGTGGTTCATGGGGTCGCAAAGAGTCGGACACGACTAAGCGACTGAACTGAACTTATTGTCACTTATACAAAGCTATATATCTGCAAGGACAGCACGGGGGTAGGAGGAGCAAAGACCAATTGAAATGGATGGGAAATAGGCTTGAGTTGGATACAGACATTGTCAACAAAAGGATTAACAGACAAGCAAACAATTTTCACCCCTCAAAAAAAAAAAATAATGTTTGATAGATCAGGAGGCAGAGGACATCCAAGGAGAAGAGGCAATTTTAGGTAGGATCATCTTTGCTATTGTTTTTGAGAAATAGCTTTCAAAAATAAAGCAATGTACCAAATAATCAGATTAAAATAAAACAATGGTTATGTAGATGTTGTTTTATACCTATATAACTATATATAAGTATACATATGTATATAATTAAATTTGTCTTCCTAATTGTCTTAACAATAAGGAAGAATTTGGCAGATTTTACAGTTAAAATTTGGCTATATACATAATTCTTTAAATAGGCATAATCTGAAAATCCTACTTCAAAACAGCTAAAACATCAAAAAATATATTTTCTCCCCTAAAGTTCCCAAATTTAATATAGACCCTCAGATAATTTGATTAGCAGTTCAATAATGTCAAAAATCTAAATCCTTTTCATTTTTAGTTTTTAATGTTCTCATCATCAGCTTCTTCCTTTTAAGATTGTTTTCCCCTGAAAAAAGTGAAAGTGTTAGTCACTCAGTCATCTCCGACTTTTTGTGACCCCATGAACTGTAGCCCACCAAGATCCTTTGTCCATGGAATTCTCCAGGCAAGAATACTGCAGTGGGTAACCATTCCCTTCTCTAGGGATCTTCCCATCCCAGGGATCAAACCCAGGTCTCCTGCACTGCAAGACGATTCTTTATCAACTGAGCCACCTGTCTGTAAGCCTTATTTTTCCTTATGGTTGCCCAATATCTGTCATTATTTGGGGGGTAACAGTCAGATATAAATAACCAATATGCTAATGATCAAAAAGCCATCTCTTCCTGTGTTTTTCTATTAGAAATGAGAAAATAGTTTTGGAAACACCTAACATATCTTAATTTATGACTCTTTGAAATAATTAGAATACATATTTACTCCTATCATAGTCACTGAAGAGATAAAGGAGGTTCATTTGGCTATGAAGAGCCATCTGAGATTACATGGATGCTGGGGCACATCACCATGACTTCTAAGTAAATACTTTACACATAAATGCAATTTCAGATAGTTTTAAAATATTTTATAGCCACTCCAGAGTGTGTTATTAGTAATACAAATATCATGATAACTTTGGTGACATATTTAGCAAATCTGTAAATTTCAGCAAAAAAGCCTAAGACAACCAAAATAATGAAAGCATTTCTGAATTATATGTAGTTTGAATTATTTTATACATGCAGAATCGTCATTGACTTTTTTACTTGTCATGGGAAAATTAGAATACTCCAGATCCCCATTTATTTATATCGTCTGAGTGTTCACTCTTATTCTCCTGAACTACTTATTTATTCTTCTTTGTTGTTGTTTCAAATTTTATTTAACATATAACTCCATGATAATCACTGTGCTGATACAATAAGCCTTCCTAAGATTTTTGTTTGCCTTCACAATTCTACAATCCAATTTCATTTTTTTATGTAATCCAAATTTTTCTACTTTTTCCAATTTTGTGGGAAAATTTCTATAATATTTTTTAAATCTATATCCCCAACACACAGGCATTGAGTTTGAAAACTAAATTTCTTTAAAAAGCATTCTGTATGTATACCAAGAACAATGGATCCATAAAGAAGTTCAGAAAGTAAATATTCAGTATTATGTTATTTATCTTAGTTATTATTTGTTAGATTTATAATATGTCTGATCTTTTGGAGAAATACAATGCATTGTATCTGCAGATTGAGCTGGTCTCAATGATTACCAAGAATAATTGCCTTTCATTCAATTACCCTTCTTTCTTTCTATGTACATTTAAGGGATCCCCTGATTTTGCATTTGCTTCTAAAAAATAAATCTCTTGGGATCTCACATAGCATACAGCATATTTACTATGCACTTCATATGCATTTCTGAATAATTCACTAATATTTGTTTCAGAAAAGTGTGTAAAAGTGGTCTTATAAAAATAGAGAATCTGGGATTAGTATTCAGAAAACCCAGACATTGAGATACATGCTTCTGGGTCTGGTATTTCAGTGATTATTGTGAAGCCAGTCAAGCTTCTATCCAATCTTGCTGTGCCCTTATTTAATGAAAGGCTGATGTAGGAAGAGCTGCTATTAAATTGTAAAGCAGTGTTCTAGTCAAGGATCTATGAATCTCACTGAGGCCTGTCAAAATCGAGCAGCTAATAATCCTATAGACAGTTTGGAAAGCATAGTGCATATGAGCTCAGGGTGAGTAGTTTATCTTTATTACCCTTTTTAAAGTATCTCTCTATCTTGTTGAATTGCACAAGTCAGATAACCCTATGGCCACATGATCTATGCTCAGGATAGAGAAAAATAAGTAGGACTTGTAAGACTATTTGTTGCTGTTGACAAAGCTAAACTTCCCAACAAGACATCACTTATTTCAGTGTAAAGAGCACAAAAGTAAAAAAAATCAAAATACCTGAGTTCTACGAACTCTTTTCTACTTACTTGCTTTTTGACAGTGGAATGCATACTTATCAAATATTAATTGATAGCAAGGAATTAAAATGCTTGCTTAGAAGATTAGGTTAATAGAGTGAAAATAAGCTATTAGCATAAACCAGAAGTAGCCAATGCATCTAAACGATTGAGATTATTCTTTCTCTTAATACTAAATAGCATAATTCCAGTTTCCTTCCCAAGTCTTGTGGGAAGTCCAACAGTAGAGCCACCCTTAGGACATACAGGTTACTTGGCAAAAAAAAAAAAAAATTGATGGGATTTGCATTATTTCTTGTCAAATGTGCTGTTCCTGGATAATTTTACATATGTCATTAAAAAAAAGGGGGGGTAGCAATGCTGTTATTCACAGTGGAATGCTCTTTGGAATCTGTTTGTAATGGAACAATATGGTTCTTCTTCCCTCTGAAGTACCCTAATTTCATGTATCTCATGCTGATTACATTGCTACAGACACTGCTTCCTCCATCATGCCTATCATGAATACTGGCTTCCACTGACACCTTCAAAGGCTGCTGCTGAGCTTCACTGATGACAACCATGTATGCAAGTCTTCCATAGAGTATGGAGAAAAAATGTAAATAATAACTTATTTTACTGTCATCATAAATTTATAGTTTCAAATTTCATATTGCAAACAGAATAATGCATCTTCAAACTGTGTTTCTCTTCAAATTGAAAAATTTGATACATTTTTTTCAGAAGTTTAAGCTCTTATCCTACTATTTAGTTGATTGAGGAAAGCATTTTGGTCTACCATAGATGGTTTAAATTCAAACTAACATGTAATTTAATCTGAAGAATAAATAGAATACTCTTTTCTTTTATATTTAGTATGTTTTCATTTGTAAACAACTACAACAAATTTAAATCTAATGAGACAATACTCTGTGATACAGGCATTTTATTCCCATTTTGCAAATGAAAAAATGAGGCTTAGAGATGGTTAAGGGAGAACAACACAGTCTTCAAAATGGAATAACTTTATCTGACAATAATTTTTCTTAAAATAATTTCAGGTAAAATATATTATACTGAATTTCAAATCTTGACTTGCACCGCTATACAAATAACAGATGTCTTGATCTGTACTTAAGGAATTAGGCATATTTCATTACATTTATAACAATGAAGTTTATTGAAAAGTAAAAGGTTTTAAGTGGCAATGTTATAAACTCATTTCCCTCTACCCAAAATACTTATGTTGAAGCCTTAACTCCTACTGTGACTGTATTTGGAGCTAAATCCTTAAAGTCATCATGGTTAAATGAAGTCATAAGAGTAGGGCCTTAATCCTTATACAGTGTTCATATAAGAAAAGAAAAGGCATTTGAGGACACAGCAAAAAGCTGTCATGCATACATCAGGAAGGGGGATCTCACCAGAAACCAACCCTGCCAGCACACCAGGCTTGGGCTTTAGGACTCAGAACTTGGAGAAGATAAATTTGTTGCTTAAACCACCCAATCTGTGGTATTCTGTTATGAGAAACTGAACTAAATCAGACAATAATATGCCTTTGCAAAATTACACATTGTTGTTGTCCAGTCACTAAGTCATGTACCATTCTTTCTGACCACATGGACTGGAGTATGTCAGGCCTCCCTGTTTCTATCTCCTGGAGTTTGCCCAAGCTTATGTCCATTGAATCAATGGTACTATTCAGCCATCACATCCTCTGCCACCCTCTTCTCCTTTTGTCTTTAATCTTTCCCAGCATCAAGGAATATTTCACATATTTTGACATTTTTATTGTTAAAGTATTTTAAAGATTCTATGGAAATAAACTTAAAGTTTCAAATTTTATTGACACAATACAAATTATTTGTTCTTATTAATGAATTTATAAGAGTGCCTCTCTTGGCACTGAGAGGCTATGTGTCTTTCAAATAAAAATAATGTGAGAAAAAGAAAATGAAAACAATATTCTCAGAATATTTTTATACTGGTAAAAGCATATTTTCTCTGATTTTATGTTACGTTTTAATAACAGGTTTGAGATAGTCTTAGAGATATCCAGTCCGTCTGGCCAATATTTTTATGACGACACCAAGGTCCAGAGAAGTTAAATGATTTGTTAAAGGTCACAGTTAAGTTCAGTTCAGTTCAGTTCAGTCGCTCAGTTGTGTCTGACTCTTTGTGACCCCATGAATCACAGCATGCCAGGCCTCCCTGTTCATCACCAACTCCTGGAGTTCACTCAAACTCATGTCCATCTAGTCGGTGATGCCATCCAGCCATCTCATTCTCTGTCGTCCCCATCTCCTCCTACCCCCAATCCCTCCTAGCATCAGAGTCTTTTCCAGTGAGTCAACTCGTTGCATGAGGTGGCCAAGGTATTGGAGTTTCAGCTTTAGCATCAGTCCTTCCAATGAACATCCAGGATTGATCTCCTTTAGAATGGACTGGTTGGATCTCCTTGCAGTCCAAGGGGCTCTCAAGAGTCTTCTCCAGCACCACAGTTCAAAAGCATCAATTCTTTGGTGATCAGCTTTCTTCACAGTCCAACTCTCACATCCATACATGACCACTGGAAAAATCATAGCCTTGACTAGACGGACTTTGGTTGGCAAAGTAATGTCTCTGCTTTTTAATATGCTATCTAGGTTGGTCATCACTTTCCTTCCAAGGAGTAAGCATCTTTTAATTTCATGGCTGCAATCAGCATCTGCAGTGATTTTGGAGCCCAAAACAATAAAGTCTGACACTGTTTCCACAGTTAACTCTTGACAAATAAGAGATTGTAACCAGCCTATTACGTCCAGTACATATTCCTTCCAGCTGCTTTCTAAAACACTTGTATTTCCAGGAAAAAACTGAGTTAAGTTTTAAGTAGATTCAAAAAGATGAAAAAAATTATGGCCTCTAGGAGATTTTTATAGTGAATATATATTTGGGAATATTAGTTACATTTTTCTCTTCACTCTGTTCAACTGTATGTGACATATACCCACTCCTCTCCTACAACTTGGAATGGCATCTTTTGAATTATGTTGCCTTTGAGGTTAGCATGGCAGGAAGGAGTTGGAAACAATAGTTCCTTATTACCTTGGCCTACACAGTACTTCTGCATTCAGTTAATTGAAAAGAACTAGTCAACTGATTCCTACCTAACTGTAAAGGTACCTGTGAAGATGTCCATAGTGGGGTGCTATGTACTGAATCACTTCCCCCCACAATTTCCTATGTTGAAAGCCTAACCCCCAGTGTAAAGGCATTTGGAGATAGAAACTATAGGAAGCAATTAAGGTGAAATGCAGTCATAAGAATGGTGTTTTCATTCAGGAGAATTGGTATCTTTATAAGAAGAGACACAGAGATCTCACTCTCCCCATCTCTATGTCTCTATGTGTATATAAAGAAGAGAATATTTAGGTACTCAGTGCCATGATGGGTGTCTACAAGCCAAGAGAAGAGACTTCAGAATGAATCCTATCTTGCCAGCACATTAAAATCTGACTTTCCAGCCTTCAGAATAATAAGAAACTTCTGTTATTTAGCCACCCTGTTTGTGTTCAGTTCAGTTCAGTTGCTCAGTTGTGTCCAATGCTTTGCGACCCCATAAATCACAGCACGCCAGGTCTCCCTGTCCATCACCAACTCCCGGAGTTCACCCAAACTCATGTCCATCGAGTCGGTGATGCCATCCAGCCATCTCATTCTTGGTCGTCCCCTTCCCCTCCTGCCCCCAATCCCTCCTAGCATCAGAGTCTTTTCCAGTGAGTCAACTCTACGCATGAGGTGGCCAAAGTATTGGAGTTTCAGCTTTAGCATCAGTCCTTCCAATGAACACCCAGGACTGATCTTTAGGATGGACTGGTTGGATCTCCTTGCAGTCCAAGGGACTCCCAAGAGTCTTCTCCAACACCACAGTTCAAAAGCATCAATTCTTCAGCGATCAGCTTTCTTCATAGTCCAACTCTCACATCTATACATGACCACTGGACAAACCATAGCCTTGACTAGATGGACCTTGGTTGGCAAAGTAATGTCTCTGCTTTTTAATATGCTATCTAGGTTGGTCATAACTTTCCTTCCAAGGAGTAAGCGTTTTTTAATTTCATGACTGCAATCAGCATCTGCAGTGATTTTGTAGCCCAAAATATAAAATCTGACTTTGTTTCCCCATGGGAAAAAAATGCAAAAAAGCAAAATGAATGTCTGGAGAGGCCTTACAAATAGCAGTGAAAAGAAGAGAAGCGAAAAGCAAAGGAGAAAAGGAAACATATATCCATTTGAATTCAGAGTTCCAAAGAATAGCTGAGAGAGATAAGAAAGCCTTCTTCAGAGATCAATGCAAAAAAATAGAGGAAAAAGGGCAGAATAGGAAAGACTAGAGATCTCTTCAAGAAAATTAGAGATACCAAGGGAACATTTCATGCAAAGATGGGCTCGATAAAGGACCAAAATGGTATGGACCTAACAGAAGCAGAAGATATTAAGAAGAGGTGGCAAGAATACACAGAAGAACTGTACAAAAAAGATCTTCACGACCAAGATAATCACGATGGCATGATCACTCACCTAGAGCCAGACATCTTGGAATGTGAAGTCAAGTGGGCCTTAGAAAACATCACTACGAACAAAGCTAGTGGAGGTGATGGAATTCCAGTTCAGCTATTTCAAATCCTGTTTGTGTTACTGATATTTTATTATTGCAGCCCAAACTAATGCAGAGGGATCATTAAAGGTTTGTTGTCTTTTTTTCTTTTTTGTTACTGCTGCTATTGTTACTATTATTTTTGTTTACAGTCTCCTTCTACATATGGGAAATCAGATGCAGAGCAGACCATATAGTTTGATTAGAAAGTTCCTTTGTCAAAAACAGATGTGTCATAGATGAGTATACTTCTGCATTTGAAGAAATTTTGTGACTGGTTCAGGGGAACCAGTACGGCTTATGGATTAAAGAGACAGACTCTGAGAGCAATCTGTCTGGATTTGAACTCTAGCTCTACCACCTTTAACAAATGACCTTGGTAAAATCACCTTATCTTTTTGTTGCATCAGTTTTCTCATTTGTAAAGCATAGATAATAATTCACCTTAGTCATAGGGTTGTTATGACAACATAGGGTTGTTAAGTTTTAAATTAATCAGTATGTGAAAAGTGTCTAGAACAATGTCTGACACAGAGTATTATTTATGTGTTAGTCATTAAATAAAAATAAACAATGGATCTGTTTGAGAAATTTAGAAGTGGAAAACTACTATACAGATTAAAGGTGAAAAATCAACTCACTTTTAATATTGGCATATCATTGCTTGATTTTTAAGTTTGCATTTCTGAACACTTAAGACACCTTAGAGAATACTGAAGTCCCATGACATGCTTCACATAAAAAGGTGTTTGAGAGTCAAGTAAGTTTGAGGAATTCTGCATGTTAAATCGGATGACAAACAAGTCATTCAGAAGAGAAACTGTTTAAATTTATTTAGTCAAGAGATTCCCTAACTTATTTTGAATATGAATCCATTTAGCAACACACTGGAGCATCCTGGGAAAATAATGTTTCATGAAACACACTGAGGAAAACGCTATCCTGGAAGGATCCTAGTACGTATTATCAAAAATAAAGTATGCTCTTTTAGCTGAAATGTCATGAAGTAGACAAGTTCCTGGGACCTGAAGCTAGAATACCCACTGTGATTGGAGCATATGTCAAAGCAATAGGGAGACCTAACTGGTGGCAGAAGCTTGGGAGAAACTCATTCGGTAGCTGATAATGACTTCTTAGGAGTATGGTCAGAAGTCAGACTAGACATAAAGGAGCCTTACTATTGAATTGCAAGGTTGGATTTTTGTATTTTAGATACTTCCTGCCTAAAGTGAATATTGGTCCTAGAAAAGGGACTAATATGAGACATTGAAGTTCTAAACTCTCACCATTAGAATGTGGTTGGAAAACTTTTTTAAAGTATCAGAGACTAAGTATTGTTGACTTTGTAGCTGTTTGTAGCTATATGGCTTTTATCACGAGTGCCCACCCAGCATTGCCCTTGTAGCACTGAAAACAACCAGAGATGGTACATAAATGAGTGATCACTGGGTTCAAATAGAACTTCTGACCACTGATGTTTGAATTTCATGCACTTTTCACATGCCACAACATATTATTACTCTTCTGATTTTTTTTTCAAAAATTATAAATAGAAAAGTCATTCTGCGCTCATGGAATATGCAAAAACAGACAATGGGAAGGATTCATCCTATCATTTGCAGATTCCTATTTTTAAAGTACAAAAGTTGAGTTATGAGAACATCTCAGTACAGTTCAATTAAGTTCAGTCACTCAGTCATGTCCAACTTTTTGTGACTCCATGGACTGCAGCACGCCAGGCATCCTTGTCCATTACCAACTCCCTGAGTTTACTCAAACTCATGTCCATCAAGTCAGTGATGCCATTCAACCATCTCATCCTCTGTTGTCCCCTTCTCCTCCTCCTGCCTTCACTCTTTCCCAGCATCAGGGCCTTTTCCAATGAGTCAACTCTTCACATCAAGTGGCCAAAATATTGGAGTTTCAGCTTCAACAACAGGCCTTCCAATGAATATTCAGGACTGATTTCCTTTAGGATGGACTGGTTGGGTCTCCTTGCAGTCCAAGGGACTCTCAAGAGTCTTCTCCAATACCACAGTTCAAAAGCATCAATTTTTCAGTGATCAACTTTCTTTATAGTCCAACTCTCACATCCATACATGACTATGGGAAAAACCACAGCCTTGACTAGATGGACATTTTCAGGCAAAGTAATGTCTCTGCTTCTTAATATGCTATCTAGGTTGGTCATAACTTTCCTTCCAGGGAGTAAGCATCTTTTAATTTCATGGCTGCAATCAACATCTGCAGTGATTTTGGAGCCCAGAAAAATAAATTCTGTCACTGTTTCCACTGTTTCTCCATCTATTTGCCATGAAGTGATGGGACCAGATGCCATGATCTTAGTTTTCTGAATGTTGAGCTTCAAGCCAACCTTTTCACTCTCCTCTTTCACTTTCATCAAGAGGTTTTTGAGTTCCTCTTCGTTTTCTGCAATACGGGTGGTATCATCTGCATATCTGAGGTTATTGATATTTCTCCCAGCAATCTTGATTCCAGCTTCTGCTTCATCCAGCCCAGAGTTTCTCATGATGTACTCTGCATAAAAGTTAAATAAGCAGGGTGACAATATACAGCCTTGACGTACTCCTTTTCCTATTCAGAACTAGTCTGTTGTTCCGTGTCTAGTTCTAACTGTTGCTTCCTGACCTGCATACAGGTTTCTCAAGAGGCAGGTCAGGTGGTCTGGGATTCCCATCTCTTTCAGAATTTTCCACAGTTTTTTGGTACAGTCAAAGGCTTTTGCATAGTCAGTAAAGCAGAAATAGATATTTATCTGAAATTATCTTGCTTTGTTGATAATCCAATGATGTTGGCAATTTGATCTCTGGTTCCGTTGCCTTTTCAAAAAACAGCTTGAATATCTGGAATTTCACAATTCACATACTGCTGAAGCCAGGCTTGGAGAATTTTCAGCATTACTCTACTAGCATGTGAGATGACTGCAATTGTGTGGTAGTCTGAACAGTCTTTGGCATTGCCTTTCTTTGGGATTGGAATGAAAACCAACATTTTCCAGTCCTGTGATCACTGCTGAGTTTTCAAAATTTGCTGGCATATTGAGTTTAGCACTTTCACAGCATCATCTTTTAGGATTTGAAATAGCTCAACTGGCATTCCATCACCTCCACTAGCTTTTTTTGACGTGATCCTTCCTAAGGCCCACTTGACTTTGCATTCCAGGATGTCTGGTCTAGGTGAGTGATCATACCATCATGATTATCTGGGGTGTGAAGATCTTTTTTTTTATATACTTCTTCTATGTATTCTTGCCACATCTTCTTAATATTTTCTGCTTCTGTTAGGTCCATACCATTACTATCCTGTATTGAGCCCATCTTTCCATGAACTGTTTCCTCAGTATCTCTAATTTTCTTGAAGAGATCTCTAGTTTTTCCCATTCTATTTTTTTCCTCTATTTCTTTGCACTGATCACTGGGGAAGGCTTTCTTATCTCTCCTTGCTATTCTTTGGAACTCTGATTTCAAATGGGTATATGTTTCCTTTTCTCCTTTGCTTTTTGCTTCTGTTCTTTTCACGGTTATTTGTAAGGCTTCCTCAGACAGCCAGTTTGCTTTTTTGATTTTTTTTTTCTTGGGGATGGTCTTGATCCCTGTCTCCTGTACAATGTCAAGAACCTCCATCTATAGTTCATCAGGCACTCTGTCTATTATCTAATCCCGTGGATCTATTTCTCACTCCCACTGTATAACTGTAAGGGATTTGATTTAGGTCATACCTGAGTGGTCTAGTTGTTTTCCCTACTTTCTTCAATTTAAGTCTGAGTTTGGCAATAAGGAGTTCATTATCTGATCCATAGTCAGCTCCCAGTCTTGTTTTTGCTAACTATACAGAGCTTCTCCATCTTTGGCTGCAAAGAATATGATCAGTCTTATTTCGGTATTGACCTTCAGGTGATGTCCATGTGTAGAGTCTTCTCTTGTGTTATTGGAAGAGGGTGTTTGCTTTGACCAGTGCATTCTCTTGGCAAAACTCTATTAGCCTTGCCCTGCTTTTTTCTGAATTCCCAAATTTGCCTGTTGCTCCAGGTTTTTCTTGACTTCCTACTTAAGAACATCTAACAGGTCTTACATAAGCAACTAATTTTAATATTAAAAGACTCTACTTCAAACAGCAAAACTGACTTAAGATCAGATTATCGACAATTAACTTCAGAACACAGATATCAGATATGATTCCGTCAGTTTTTAAAGATGAGATAACCCCGTGATTGAGAAGTATATTAACACTCATACAGATAATGGCTAAATTAAAAATAAACGTAAGAGGAGAATGTGGTGAATGGGATATTATTTGGAAAGTACATACTAATTCTTGTATATGCAATATTTACTGAAATTTTCAGAGTACAGTAGTGGCAACTGGGAGGAATTTATCCCTTAAGAAGAGTTGTTTATGATACGAAAAGTGCTGTTTAGACATCACTTGGGACCACCAAAACACTTGTGTGAAATATACATGGTCATTGTGCATCTTAATGGGCTTAATTGAAGAGTTTAATAAATTTAGGTCCAGCAGAAGTAATTGAAAAAGTGATTGATAATGCTAATAATATGTTGAAAAGCATTAAATATCTAGAAGTAGCTAATTCTATGGATACCTTGGGAGACTGTAAGTAATTACAACAATGATCAGTCTTCCCAGGTGGCTCATATGGTAAAGAGTCTCCTTGCAGTGGAGGAGATGTGGGTATGATTCCTGGGTCAGGAAGATCCCTGGAGGAGGGCACAGCAACCTACCCCAGTACTCTTGTCTGAAGAATCCTATGGACAGAGGAGCCTGGCGAGCTACAGTACACAGGGTCACAAAGAGTTGGACATGACTGAAACAATTGAGCACACATGTAGAGATGCAAACAGGTTTTCTGAACCTTATTTAAAATGTCATTGTGTATAAAATATTTGAAGGAATCATGTGACATAATCTGTGATTATTTATTTAAATAAAGCTCTAAATGGAAATGCAAAATAATGAAATTACTCACATTTCATATATTTTATAATAGAACCAGAAATGAATTCTTACAAAGGTATAAACTATATATGACCTATATTCAGAGACTTGTCTAAGCTATAATTATTCCTCATGAAGTTTAAGATTTAGCTTTCTAAACTTTCTCTTCTATTTTCTACCACTACAATCTAAATTCAACACAGCACTAAAAGTAATTAATCTCTTAGGCAGAAGGAGTAAACAATGACAAAGAATTTTTTTTCTCGGGATGGCCAAACAAAAAAGCACATTTATGTATTTCAACTTAATCCTATTATATACCATTACCTGATGCTAATGATGAATAACCTATGGAAAAATGCTTCTGTGTAAGATAAAACAAAATAAAAAGAGGAAATCTAAACCAAATTACACAAAAGACAAAAATGGACAACCTTGGAAGAATCCCACTGACCTCCCTCACTTAGCTCTCTAATATTAGTCTGCTGATTTGGCAGGTTATAGGCTTCCCTGGGGAGAAGGCAATGGCCACTCCAGTGTTCTTGCCTAGAGAATCCCAGGGATGGTGGAGCCTGGTGGGCTGCCATCTATGGGGTCACACAGAGTCGGATAAGACTGAAGGGACTTAGCAGCAGCAGCAGCAGTAGCAGCAGGCTTCCCTGGTGGCTCAGATGGTAAAGAGTCCACCTGCAATGCAGGAGACCCAGGTTCAGTCCCTGGGTTGGGAAGATCCCCTGGAGAAGGGAATGGCTACTCACTCCAGTATTCTTGCCTGGAAAATTCCATGGGCAGAGGAACCTGGCAGGGCTACAGTCCATGGGGTCACAAACAGTCGGACATGACTGAGTGACTAACACTTTCACTTTCACACTTTAGCAGGTTAATTTTGGTACTGTGATTTTCTAATATCCATAGAATAGAAAATTAGAAAAAATGAAGCAATTTCTTCCTTTTCAACACCTTCCATCCCTACTAGTCAAGTAGGTCTTTGAATTGGGGTTTTCACTGCCCCAGGATAGATACGATGAGTTTGATTTCTTAAAAGAGGACAATTTATGTCCAAGAGATAGGGTCTGTAACCTGAAACTTTAAAAATCATGGGGTTTAATACTACCTGATTTGGAAAATTTCTCTAGAACTAAGGGAAAAGTGATGTCTATAGGTTCCTGGAATAGTGCGAAAAGATTCTTCAATCTATTAAAGAACCCAGGGTAGGGGACTGAAACTCAGAAAAACAATTGCAAGTTTAATATAAGTAGTGAAATATATTCAGGGGGAAACACTAGGTAGTCACCTTGACACAGGAGAACAGAAGCAGTGGAAGCATGCTTATTCTCTCCTTTTTGAGAGAACTCTAAAAAATTGGGTTAAAATATTTAGATGACTCATTGAATAATTTAGATTTATTTTAGAAGAATAAAGTAAATACTTTTCCTGCATCTCAGTATTATAGTATCATAACCATCATCGCCTCTACAGTAGATCAAGCCCATGCAGAGTAGATTAACATGCAGAAAACTAGATGAATTTTGGGCATGTGATGTGAGACTCACCAAAAATAGACAAAATTAAAATAAAAATTCTGGGTGTAAGAGTGAGCTTTCTCAATGAACATTTCTGCAACGACAACATCAACAGTGATATCATAGTATAAGTGAGAGAAAAAAATAAGAAAGCAAAGTGAGCAAAACAGAAAAATGATAGTAATCATAAACTAAATAATTATCTTAGAAGAAAAAAACTGGAATTTTAATTCTTGAGTATCCAATAATTTTATAAAAGTGCATTTCAGGGAAAAGTCCATTGCAATGTAGAATAAAAAGTATTTCAATAAGAGTTAAATGAAGCTAAAATATCCATTTTCAGCATTCTTCACAGCGTTTATGACAAAAAGATGCCATCATAAATCTATATAGTTAAATGGCCTTCAAACTAATGCTTAAATCATGAAGACATTAATTTAAAAACATATTTACCCAGACTGAACAGTATTCTATGTGGAATCCATGCATGTTGATAATTATGAAGTTTTTGCTTAAGTATTTCTGTGGCAATATCATCACGTAAAACTTTATTACAACACTGGTAAATATTTATGTCTCTTTTTTCCCTTATGGAAGTTTGAGTTCTGTGTCACAAGTTCAAAAGAAAAAAATAAATCTAGTCTTATATTATGCCACTTCCCAATAAACTCAAAGCTAGTGTAATCAGCAGTATCAAAGGACAAGATTTTAATTTATTTGTTACTAATAAAAATATGTTTGGTGACATTAGCAACATTCATGGCAGAAGAGGAAGCCTTACCCCTCATTCTCCCACAAAGAAAGCAAACTAACAACAATATATGATCGAGAAAAGCGAAGGAAAAAAAAAAAAAAGACTTTACACAGAAACGAGTTAAAAAATTGCACTATTACAGGAAAGCTCGAAGCAAAAAATAGATGCCTTGAAACATGTAAGGAAAGTTATTTCATCACAATTGCAATAGATAAATCCTCCTGCAAAACAGCATAGGTTTGTGACAATGGAAGGAAAAGCCCAAATCACAACTTCTCCTTTGAGAAGGAACAGAAAGAGAAAAGTTTCATCCAATATTATAGTTTTAGGGAGGACTGCTTTTGAGAGATTAGCTTTGCATCTTGCTATCTGGAGTGTTGATGGGAACTGCATACCCGTAAGGCCTGGAGGCCCCTAAGAATAAGAGAGAGTTCAGAAGGTTATTCAGTGCCAGAGAAACTGCAGTACTGTGGAATGACTGTAAACTCTTCTAAAAAGACACAAATAAACCTCTCTAATTAGGAAATTACATGCACAGGCTCAAAAAAGACATATCCCTGCAAAGGGTTTGAGGGTCCCTGAGTATCTTTAGCTGGGCGGATTGTCTTCTATACAAAGACAGTCTGGAGGGGTAACTATTTTTCAAATCCATATATCCTAGCAAAAAAAAAGAAAAAAAAAGGTATATGAAGAGACAGAAAATATGGCCCAATCAAATAATGAAAATAAATCTCCAGAAACTGACCAAAAATAAAAGGTGAATTTGAAATAATAGACATTAAGAGGCTTAGTGTATTACAAGAGAACACATGCAAATAAATGAAATCGGGAAAATGATGTATGAACAAAATGATAATAACAACAATAGATAGAAAGTATACCAAGAGAAAAATAGAAATGTTAGAGCTGAAGAACACAATAAATTGAAAATTTTAACAGAGGGGTTTGATAGCAGACTTGATCAATCAAAAGACACAATAAGGATGTTTAAAGATGGGTCATCTGAAGTTATCCAATCAGAGATACAAAAAGAAAAAGATGAAGAAGAAAAGTGACGAAAGCCTAAGGGACTTATGGCGTACCATCAAGAAGTCAAATAGTCACATTATTAGAGTCCAGAAGAAGAAAAAAGAGAAAAGCTTAGGGAATTTTCCTGAAGAAATAGTGGCCCACAAATTCTCAACATGAGGAAGAAGATGGACCTTCAAAACCAGAAATTCAAACAAGGATAAACCCAAAGGCAATATTGAGACACATTAAAATCAGACTATCGAAATGTAAGACAAAGACAGAATTCTGAAACTAGTCAGAAAAAAAAAAAAAGGCAATATCAGATATTGAGTTCTCATGGGACTATTAATGCTTTTTCTAAGCAGACACCTTTCAGACCATAATGGCACATGGCATTATATTCAAAGTGGTGAAAGAAAAGAAATATTGCCAAACAAGAATTCTGTACCTGGCAAAGCTATCCTTAAAAGTGAAGGAGAAATGTATACCTTCCTGGCTTTATAAGAATCATTAAAGAAATTCCTACTTCATGCCAAAGGATGCTAGACAGCAAATTGAAGCATATGAAAATATAAGGCTTTCTATTAAAGATAAATAGATAAGTACAGAATCCTATAATATTCTAATTATGATAAATAAATCCCTTTCAAATATGGTATAGACTTGAAAATAGAAGCATAAAAATTACTATGACTATGTTAACAAATGGAAAATATAAAAATCTAGAATTTTTGACAATAGTAACATAAAATCCAGGGGTTTAAGAGTTTTTTTATGCAATTTTAGTTACCAGTTTCAAATAAATTGTTGTGGGAGAGCTATATTAGCAACATTATTGAGTAGGAGACCTTCAGTTTCCATCTCTCTGCAGAGAGGACAATTATATGTCTATCCACAAATGGAAAATCAATCTAGGAGAGTTTAGGAATTCACTTATGAAGCTTCATCAGCTTGAGCAAAAATACTTGAGAATAACTGCACAAACAGGGTAGGAAGAACAGTTTCATTTTGTGTACATCATCTCACCCCTAGACCAGAACAATTCTGTACCAAAATGCAATTCCTCAGCCCCAGAGTGTTCCTCTCACTGGGAAAAGCACAGTCAGTTAAATGACCAGTCTTTCAGGGTACTGTATGAAGACTCCAATTCAGTTTCACCCCACCCAAAGATTGGGATAGCAGACATGCATAGTGATGAGTAAGAATAAAGAAGAAGGGGAGGGGCTGTAAGTATCAGCCACATGGAAGGAGTGACCAGCGTTCCCAACAGCCTGATCTGCAGAGGATCAACCAGCACTCACTTCTGAGGACCTCTACAGCCTTTGTGGACATGGCAGAACATCTGCAGGTTTTAACACAAAGGACCTTGTCATGGACCTCACTACACCACTCCAAGAGGACCCCAGCTGCATTTGCCACTGAGGAAATCACTGGCCAGCAAAAGTCCCCCTCTAGCTTTTGCCGTGAACAGCCCCACACTTTTTGTTTTCCCACAGTCTTTTTTTTGCTCTCACAGACTCCAGCGGTCTGATTGCTCCCCTAACCCACTCCCACGGTAGCAGCCCCATTCAGTGCTGCTGTGAATACCTCAGACCCCAGGATTCATTGTGGCTACCCCACCTGAAGCCAGCCTCAGGCCCCGTGGCTGCTGCTGCTGCTGCTGCTAAGTCACTTCAGTCGTGTCCGACTCTGTGTGACCCCATAGATGGAAGCCCACCAGGCTCCCCCGTCCCTGGGATTCTCCAGGCAAGAACACTGGAGTGGGTTGCCATTTCCTTCTCCAATGTGTGAAAGTGAAAAGTGAAAGTGAAGTCACTCAGTCATGTCCGACCCTTAGCTACCCCACCGGACTGCAGCCTACCAGGGTCCTCCATCCATGGGATTTTCTAGGCAATAGTACTGGAGTGGCTTGCCATTGCCTTCTCCGCAACATCTATGAATTACACCAGCCCATTTCTCCACAGCTGGCCTTATTGCCATTAGATGTCCCCAGTTAGCCCCTACAGCATGTGAGTGCACACAAAAAGCTGAGGCTCTAACAGTTGCTTGGGCACAAAGAGATGGCCTCAACTCCTGTCACTAGCCTGCATCGCTTTACACAACCACAGCCACACACCTGCACTTTACTAGTTCTGTTGTAACAAGCAACAATCACCATGTGGGAGCCTGCAGCCAGTCTCTACAGACGAATAAGTGCATAATTACAGCCTGAGCCCTCATAACTCTCTTATGTGCCACAACAGGCCCTGGTCCTGGCCCTTAAAACTATGTGCATACCTGTATAAAATTCATGCCACTAGCAGGAGCAAACCACTAGCTATAGCCACCACTACCACCTGTCCTTACCACTGCAACTAGAGACACTGCTGAGATTCTCAATAACCCTGGCAGCCATGATGGACACTCCTTGTCTCTCACCATCAAGAGCCACAGTGTTGTCAATGTGATGGAGCCAGCTGTCTGAGCTAAGGCACCATGCTCCAACAAACCAGAAGCCATCACACAATCCCTGAAACTGGTGTTCTACACCACTAGGCCCAAGGCCACAGAAGCTCCAGTGTATTCCACCACAAGTGAATGTCTCTACTGAAGCCATTCCATAATTCTGGAAGAGGTAATTACTTTCTCAAATGTGTAAATACTCACACAAGGCTACAGGGATCACAAGAACACAGGAAATATGATACCACCAAATGAGTATAATAAGTTTCTAGTAGCTGACTCCAAAGAAATGGAGATTCACAAATTTCCTGACAATAACCTAAAATAATTGTTCTAAGTTAGATCAGAGAGCTACAAGGGAACACAGATAAACAGTTTGACAAAATCAGGAAAACCATTCAATCTTTCTCACCTTTCCAAAAACTTGAATAAGATGGAATGGTTGTAAACTAATTTGCAAGGTCCATATTACCCTGATACCAAAGGCAGATAAGAGCACTGCAAGAAAATTACAGACCACCCCCTGTGGGTATTGATTCTAAACTCCTCAACAAAATATTAGCAAATTGAATCTAACAACACATTACAATGATTATACACCATGATCAATTGAGATTTATGTCTGGAATGCAAAGATGATTCAACAAGAAAAAAATCAATCAATGTGGTATACCACAACAACAAAATAAAAAACAAAACCCACAAGATTATTTGATTCAGAAAGTGCTTTGACAAAATTCAATATACTTTCATGATTGAAAAAGACACTACAAACTAGAGTAAAAGGAAATTATCTCAACATAGTTAAAGCATATATGAAAAGTCCACAGCTTTTCATGTATGTCCACATGACATTCATAATTGAGAAGCTTTCTTTCTAAGATTAGGAAAAAGGCAAGACTGACCTCTTTCACATTTCTATTCGACATAGTAGTGAAAGTTCTACCCAGATAAATTGGTAAGAAAAAAGATACAAAAGACATGTGGCTTGGAAGGAAAGAAGTAAAATCATCTCTC
Organism: Moschus berezovskii; assembly: GCF_049115385.1. Lineage (NCBI taxonomy): Eukaryota > Metazoa > Chordata > Mammalia > Artiodactyla > Moschidae > Moschus > Moschus berezovskii. Next base: position 91,694,902 of record NC_142464.1, read on the forward strand.
CTCACAGTTAATATAATCTAATATGTAGAAAACTCTAAATATTCCACAGGCACAAAAAGTTAGGAGGACTATTCCACAAAGTCAACAAAGTAACAGGCTATAGATATACACACAAAAGTTGTAATTCTATACATTAACAATGGGCTATCTGAAAAGCAAGTTAAAAACACCATCCCATTTATAACAGCATCAAGAAAAATGAAACAGGAATAAACTTAATGAAGAGGCATGTTAAGAATTTGAACTACCCCATAAATGCTTCCCTTTAGCTCAGTTGGTAAAGAATCCACCTGCAATGCAGGAGACCCCAGTTCAATTCCTGGGTGGGGAAGATACGCTGGAGAAAGGGCAGGCTACCCACTCCATTATTCTGGCCTGGAGAATTTCATGGACTCTGTAGTCCATGAGGTTGCAAAGAGTCAGACAAGACTGAGCGAACTTCACTTTCACTATGATATTGTGTTCATTTTGTGAAGCTAAGTAGCCTGCAGGGGGCTTGACATGTCATTCTTCCCCTGTCAAGGACATACCTTAGATAACATCTCACTGACTCACAGGTAAATATAAGTTCCTGATATGATTTTCTCAATGCCCCTTGTAATAAACAGTCTCTTCTGTCTTCCAGCTCTTTCCCTTGTGTATCCCTTAAATAATAGCCCCTGGAAATTTACCAGAACCTGTGTTTTCTGTTCTGAATTGACAAATCCAGGCTTAGCCCAGGAAACACAAAGCATTCCATCTGCAAACTCTAATAAAGGAATGTTTCCCAGGTCCTGCGGCTCACTGTCTGCCTGTACTTTGCCTGGACCTCCTTGTAATGCCCCTCAAGGCATGCCGTGTACCTTCTTCAGGGTCTGAGATTATTAAACCTCTATTTCACCTTCTTTTGTGGTCTTTTTTGAACCATCACTCTCCACTCAAGATTCCAAGACTCTTTTTAACATATGCTAATTTAACAAAAAAAAAAATCACAAGGCAAACAACTTGTAGGCTGAAAACTACAAAATATTGCTAAAGGAAATTAAAGAAGACACCAATAAATGGAAAGACATCCAATGTTCATGGATTAGAAAAAAAATTGTTAAAATATTCATACTACACAAAGTGATCTACAGATTCAAGGGAATCCCTATCAAAGTCTCAATGGAATTTTTATTTTTTTTTGCAGAAATAGAAATAAAATTCTAAAATTGATATGGAATCTCAAAGGATATCAAATAACAAAAAAAATCTTGAGAAAGAAAACACAGGTTCAAACATTACACTTTCTGATTTCAAAACCCGGTACAAACCTACAGTAATTTAAATATTATGGTACTGGTATAAAAAACAGATATACAGACCGATGAAAACAAATAGAAAACACAGGAAAATGTCATCACTGCATAAATGACCTTTGACAAGGTTGCCAAAATGGGCAAAGGATATTCTCTGGAACAAATGGTGTTGGGAAAACTGGATATTCACACGCAATAGAATGAAGGTGAACCCTAGGTTACATCATATATGAGAAGTTATAAATACATTAAAGGCCTAAAACTAAGACTTGAAGCTAAAAGTTTCCTAGAAAAAAACATTGGGGAAAAGCTCTATGACGCTGGATTTGGCAAACCTCTCTAGGATATCACAACAAAAACACAAGCAACAAAACCAATAATACACTAGTGGGACTACATCAATCTTAAAAACTTCTATGAAGCAAAAAAAAAATCAACAAAGACAATCTACAGAATGGCAGAAACTATTTGCAAACCATATATCTGAAAAGAATTTAATATCCAGAATAAACAAATTTCTATAACTCAAAAAGAACAACATAAATACATAATAAATACATAAACAACAACATAAACTTCACTGTCGTATGGCCAAAGGACTTGAATAGACATGGAGAAAAGATGAATACCCCAAAAGCACATGAAATATCTTTAACATAACTAAGTATCCGGGGAATGCAAATTAAAACTAACACCCAAAAAAGATATCCTTTTCATTATAGGGGACTGGAATGCAAAAGTAGGAAGTCAAGAAACACCCGGACTAACAGGCAAATTTGGCCTTGGAGCACCAGGACAAAGCCTAATAGAGTTTTGCCAAGAGAACGCACTGGTCATAGCAAACACCCTCTTCCAACAACACAAGAGAAGACTCTACACATGGACATCACCAGATGGTCAACACCAAAATCAGATTGATTATATTCTTTGCAGCCAAAGATGGAGAAGCTGTATACAGTTAGCAAAAACAAGACCAGGAGCTGACTGTGGCTCAGATCACAAACTCCTTATTGCCAAATTCAGACTGAAATTGAAGAAAGTAGGGGAAACCACTAGACCATTCAGATATGACCTCAATCAAATCCCTTATGATTATACAGTGGAAGTGAGAAATAGATTTAAGGGACAAGATCTGATAGATAGAGTGCCTGATGAACTCTGGACGGAGGTTCGTGACATTGTACAGGAGACAGGGACCAAGATCATCCCCATGGAAAAGAAATGCAAAACAGCAAAATGGCTGTCTGAAGAGGCCTTACAAATAGCTGTGAAAAGAAGAGAAGTGAAAAGCAAGGAGAAAAGGCGAGATATAAGCATGTGAACGCAGAGTTCCAAAGAATAGCAAGGAGAGATAAGAAAGCCTTCCTCAGCAATCAATGCAAAGAAAGAGAGGAAAACAACAGAACAGAAAAAACAAGAGATCTCTTCAAGAAAATTAGAGCTATCAAGGGAACATTTCATGCAAAGACAGGCACGATAAAGGATAGAAATTGTAAGGACCTAACAGAAGCAGAAGATATTAAGAAGAGGTGGCAAGAATACACAGAAGAACTGTACAAAAAAGATCTTCACGACCAAGATAATCACAATGGCGTGATCACTCACCTGGAGCCAGAACTCTTGGAATGTGAAGTCAAGTGGGTCTTAGTAAGCATCACTATGAACAAAGCTAGTGGAGGTGATGGAATTCCAATTGAGCTATTTCAAATCCTGAAAGATGATGCTGTGAAAGTGCTGAACTCAATATGCCAGCAAATTTGGAAAACTCAGCAGTGGCCACAGGACTGGAAAAGGTCAGCCTCCATTCCAATCCCAAAGAAAGGCAATGCCAAAGAATGTTCAAACTACCACACAATTGCACTCATCTCACACGCTAGTAAAGTCATGCTCAAAATTCTCCAAGCCAGGCTTTAGCAATATGTGAACCGTGAACTTCCAGATGTTCAAGCTGGTTTTAGAAAAGGCAGAGGCACCAGAGATCAAATTGCCAACATCCGCTGGATCATGGAGAAAGCAAGAGAGTTCCAGAAGAGCATCTATTTCTGCTTCATTGACTAAGCCAAAGCCTTTGACTATGTGGATCACAATAAACTGTGGAAAATTCTGAAAGAGATGGGAATACCATACCACCTGACCTGCCTCTTGAGAAACCTGTATGTAGGTCAGGAAGCAACAGTTAGAACTGGACATGGAACAATAGACTGGTTCCAAAGAGGAAAAGGAGTAGGTCATGGTTGTATCTTGTCAACCTGCTTATTTAACTTATATGCAGAGTACATCATGAGGAACGCTGGGCTGGAAGAAGCACAGGCTGGAATCAAGATTGCCGGGAGAAATATCAATAACCTCAGATATGCAGATGACACCACTCTTATGGCAGAAAGTGAAGAGGAACTAAGAAGCCTCTGGATGAATGTGAAAGAGGAGAGTGAAAAGGTTGGCTTGAAGCTCAACATTCAGAAAACAAAGATCATGGCATCTGGTCCCATCACTTCATGGGAAATAGATGGGGAAACAGTGGAAACAGTGTCAGAGTTTATTGTTTTGGGCTTCAAAATCACTGCAGATGCTGAATGCAGCCAGGAAATTAAAAGACACTTACTCCTTGGAAGGAAAGTTATGACCAACTTTGATAGTATATTAAAAAGCAGAGACATTACTTTGCCAACAAAGGTCCGTCTAATCAAGGCTATGGTTTTTCTCGTGGTCATGTATGGATGTGAGAGTTGGACTACGAAGAAAGCTGAGCGCCAAAGAATTGATGCTTTTGAACTGTGGTGCTGGAGAAGACTCTTGAGAGTCCCTTGGACTGCAAGGAGATCTAACCATTCCATTCTAAAGCCTGGGTGTTCTTTGGAAGGACTGATGCTAAAGCTGAAACTCCAATACTTTGGCCATCTCATGCAAAGTGTTGACTCACTGGAAAAGTCTCTGATGCTGGGAGGGATTGGGGGCAGGAGGAGAAGGGGACGACAGAGAATGAGATGGCTGGATGGCATCACCGACTCGATGGACATGAGTTTGAGTGAACTCCGGGAGTTGGTGATGGACACGAGGCCTGGCGTGCTGAGATTCATGGGGTCGCAGAGAGTCAGACATGACTGAGCGACTGAACTGAACTGAACTGAACTGGGCTGGGCAAAGGGGAGTTGCTATTCAATGAATACAGAGTTTCTGTTTTGAAAAAAAAAATTCTAGAGATCTGTTGCATGCTTAAAAATAGTTAAGATGAAGAATTTTATGTGTTTCCTACCACAGGAAAACAAAGGGGAGAGCACTCCATGTAGCCATTTGGAAAATTTTTCAACATGTATATTTTATGTAAATGTAACAAGGAATAGAACGTGCTACCATTTGAATTAAAGAAAGGAGAAATACTATACATTTCCTTTGTATGTATATGTATTAAACAAATCTCTTTAAGGATAAAAAATAATTCCCCCAGGTATTAAACAAAATTTCTGCCTATTATACTGGACCAAAAAATTTCCGTGATACGAGACTATGACTCTCAAACACTACATCTGAGAATGTACAAAGAAACACAAGAAAAGCTTTAACTATGGTTTACATCGGGTAAAGAGAAACAAATATTTACACACAAGCTATAAAGCACTTTATGCATGAAAAATAGACAGTATTTCTTTCTTTTCTAAAGAAACTGAAAAAAGCAAAAGCTGGATCTAGAGATCACAGAGATTGAGACACTATCAATTATATGACTATAAAATAACAAAGAAGCATCAAAAACACTTGAGATGAGATATTTTTGTCCCTTTTAAACTGAATTTTTTATTCCCTTCACCTTTTAGTCACATTTCCTGAAGCCGTTGATAATGCAGCTGGCAGTCATGACATTGTGGGAAAAAAATGTGTATTAAGGGCACATCAAACATACTTGGTATTCTTTCCTATTTTACCTTTTTTTTTCTTCTGTGATTGCATCCTTCAGATATTGCTTTAGATGGAGCACTGAAAGCAACACAAGAATCTAGTTCAGTTAAATATCTGGTCTTAATTCAAGACAAAAATGGAAAGATCCAGTGGTCATAAATCTGTGAACACAATTTATTGAATACATTTTTCAAGCCATTGCGGTGAGACAGGCCAAATTGAAATGAGTCTATGTGCATGTCTGTTTTATTCCATTTTATGTGAAAAGGGCCCACCCTGGCCTAGGTCCAAACTGACAGGAGAGTTTTAGAAGAGTGAAAAATTTTAATACATCTTTTAGCTGATAATGATTAATGGCCATATCTCAAAGTCTTTAAGAATTTGGAGATTTAAAGTGGCTCACCACTTCCAGGTAGATTTATCAGAGAGAGTTAACAAATGTTTCTACAAGGAAAATCACCCACACTAAAAGGACTCCCTGTTGGAAGTTGGTTAGAAACATAACTAGTATAATAAGTATCTTTCATATTATCCAGGCTTTTTGCTTATGGAAAATGCTCGTTTACATGAAATATAATTTTATTAGCTTCACCTAATAACCAAGGTATTGGAGAAGGAAATGGCAACCCACTCCAGTGTTCTTGCCTGGAGAATCCCAGGGACGGGGGAGCCTGGTGGGCTTCCGTCTATGGGGTCACACAGGGTCGGACACGACTGAAGTGACTTAGCAGCAGTAGCAGCAGCAATAACCAAGGTAATGGAAATTAATTGGATTTGATTGGCATGATCATTAAAATTATATAATTCAGATTTCTCTTATATAGTGAGGTTATTACAAAAGCATTTTCTTTTTGAAAGTCATCATTGTATTTATAAAGAAAGTTTACATTAGCTTAATTTCCAAAGCAATGGTACATTTGTAGAATAAAATCTCCAGCAGGAAATAAAGGTCTTCATATTAATGTTAATTTCACAGAATAATTTATGTCATCATGTTACATGTTATTCCTTGGTCTGTCTTGTCTTTGTACAGTCAGCAGCTGCTAAGTTTTTGTTAAAATAGTCTATAAGTACACAAAAGATTCACTCGTATTCTTTGTTTTTAATTGGAGAAAAACTGCTTTACAATGTTTTGTTAGCTTCTGCTGTACAACATGAATCAGCTATAAGCATACATATATCCCTTCCCTCTTAAGCCTTCCTCCCATCCCTCACCCCCATTCCATCTCTCTATGTCTTCACAGAGCACCTAGCTGAACTTCCTGTGCTATGCAGCAGCTTCTCACTAGCTATTGTATACATGGTAGTGTACATATGTCAATGTTACTCTCTCAATCCACCCCCTCCTTGCCTTCTGCCACTGTGTCGACAAGTCCATTCTCTGCCTCTGCCACTCTATTCCTGCAATTCATTTGTATTCTACTTCAAACAAAACATAAAATAACTTTAAAAAAAATTCAAGCTTACTTAACCTACAATTTTATATGTCCATAGATAATAACCATAGGCTCACCTGAGTGTAAAATCTTTCCTACATACTAGTTATGATCTTCATCAATCAATATTTTCACCTTGCAGGATTTACTAAGTACTTTACAATTCACTGATTACAATTATGTTATTTTTTCACATTCAAATATAACTAGAATGATAAGATAATTACTTTGCTGAAGATGTTCTAATAGAACAATAGTAAATAGGCCTTTGCTTGTAAAATAAAGCCTTAATTTTAATAAAATCTATTTTGGGGGCAGGTCATTGAGAAGACATGACCATTGGTTGACCTTGAGTTGGACCCTGGCAGTTGGAGGCTTCCCACCTGCTCACCTGTTTTTGGAATATGTGCTTTGTTTGCCTTCCCAGCTCTGGGAAGTTGCCCCAAAGGTACAGCACTGAGATAGAATTGTGGTGCTGAGATCATCTGGATGGTATACATGACTGAACCCAATTATAGCTCTATATAAACTTTCAAGGTTTCCAGGCAGGTGCAGAAATCTATTCCTCTTGGGGTCTTTCATAAGACAATCCTCATAGGTAAGTCCTGCCGCTTAGTAAACCTGATACCAACCAATCTGTCGGGGTTTGCTTCTTCCCTTGGCTTCTCGCTGCCCTTTGCATATGGGTGCCATTTTTAGATAACACCTAGAAAGTTCCTGAGGTTTGCAAATTACCATCTGTTATTCTCAACTTAATTTAATGTTATCCAATATTGCTGCAAGCCATCTAATACTAATATTTCTAGTATTTGGGAACATATTGTTTACTTTCATGTAAACTTATTAAAAGTCCTAGCAAAATCCTTATGAGTATATTCTTATCAGCACAATAGATTGAAAATATTTCTCCCAGTGTCTCTTTTCTTTCCTCTCTCATTTTTTCTAGTTTCCTTTTTCTTCTCTTCCTTCCCCAAGCCTTGTTGACTTATTCCTTCAAATGTTTCTCTTTCATAACTTTTATTATCTCCTCCCTTCAGATGAATTTGAAGGTAACATTCCATACCAAGATTGATAATTTTTACCAGTTCAGGCAAAATCTCAAAGGCAGTTATTTTAGAACATTAAATACAAATAAAATTTTAAATGATCACCTAATATATACATGTATGTACTGAATCAAAATTTGATTTAACAACACTATATAAATAGGTGCCAAATTGTATTAGGTCTGTCCTTTAGGATTATCTATAATTATATACAGTGTTGTGAAGACATCTACATTGTTATTAACAATCTCAGTACAGCAATAATATTGTGAAATAACAATATTGTGAAAAATATTTCAAGTAATTTTAGGAAACAAATGGAATTTGGTTATTATTGAAATTAGTATGGTTGTCTTATGATGCATTCAAACTCTAAGAAATGCTATTATCGTAATAATAGATCTAACAATACAAGACTGAATTTTAAATTTTCTCTGCATGTTTGTAATTATAAGGCTTTTATAAGGGAACAAAAAAGAGTGAAGTAAATTGAGGTTGGAAATAATTTGAAGCAATAGTCCTCAAAGCAGAGTCAAAATTTCTTACTTTTTTCAAATGTTTGTCTAGCTCTATTTGTAACTGAAAATAACGTATTAGTCACAAGATGAGCATGATTAATTTACCCCATACATAGAAAGTAAAATAAAATAAAGTCCTTGATCATTCTTGCAGTGGAAGAATCATAAATTTAAAGCACTTAATCTCTAAAGTAGAAATGAAGTGATTATTGCATTTATATGAAGCCTGAGTATAATATGGATTTTTATAAACTAGAGCAGTGATATTAAAGGTATTACATGCTACAGAATATTGGGTTTATAAAAAGAACTATGAAGCTGGAAATTAAAAAAAAAATTGCATGTTTGGTATTAAAATGAAAATCTTTCACTTTATTTCATTCATAAATGACAAAAGTTAATTGTAAGAATTTAAAGGAATACATTATATTTTGACATTTATGAGTAAAATATGACACATTACAAGCTAGCATATTGAAAGAAAAACAATGCCTATTATTTGGTGTTTGTGCGTATATGTTTGTGAGATTGATAGATAGCCAGATAACTTATAAGTGTTGGAAAAGTCTAGCCCCAATAATTCAGTATTTCTCTATGATTATCAGAGAAGGAAACAGAATAGAAAGTTGAGCTGCACCTATAACCCAAAAATTCAAATAAAACATTAGTTAAAAAAAGAGGTCTTAGGTTAGAAATTAGTTTTCATATTCATTCATACTAAATCTTCCACAAATGCAAAATTCATCTGTTTCATAGTGCTCTAGTTCCCTTCTACATTTTAAGTTAAGGTACTAATGAGCTGTGAACTGAATAGTTAGTACCAGAGAGAAATAAAGCTTGTGTTACACAACAAATTGGCATAATCAGTTATTAAAATCATTGAGATTTTACATAATAAAGAGTCAGGATAACTATATGCTAATAATATAAGCTTTAGAAACAATGAAAGGGGTTCAAATTTTAGCTTTAAAATCATTATAGACATTATATATAATCATCCTTTGGTAACTTTTCCTTCTGCATTTCAGAGAAGGAAAATGTTAAGAAAGAAATACTAATGTGGATTTCTTTTTAATTAAATGTAACAATCTATGCAATGTTTCTGGCATAGGTCTGGATATACTAGTAAGTATTCAAAAAATATAGGGATTCCCTGGTGGCTCAGACAGTAAAGCGTCTGCCCGCAATGCAGGAGACCCGGGTTTGATCCCTGGGTCAGAAAGATCCCCTGGAGAAGGAAATGGTAACCCACTCCAGTACTCTTGCCTAGAAAATTCCATGGATGGAGGAGCCTGGTGGGCTACAGTCCACCTGGTGTTGCAAAGAGCTGGACACGACTGAGGGACTTCACTTTCTTTCACAAATGTTAACAATCTATGCAGTTTCTGGCATAGGACTGGATATACTAGTAAGTATTCAATAAAAGGAAATGCTTTTAAATTAGATGTGTACATTATTGTTGCTTTCATAGTTCAAAATCACTTAACTATTTATAATATAGTATCTTTTCACCACTACATAAAACCTGAAAACTTAGTTTGCCTTTCCAGCATTTTCCTTATCTTTTTTTGTCTTTCATTGAAAGGTATTTTACTGAGGAAGAGGAATCAACAGTGGAGAGAGGATGAGTCATACTAACAAGATGATTTACTTTGCATTGGATATTTTGATCTAGTGGATATTTCAGTGTTATTTGGGGCTTCACTAGTAGCTCAGTTGGTAAAGAATCTGCCTGCAATGCAGGAGACCCAGGTTCGATGCTTGGGTCAGGAAGATCCCCTTGAGAAGGGGATGGCAACCCACTCCAGTACTCTTGCCTAGAGAATGCCATGAACAGAAGACCTAGCAGGCTACAGACCATGAAATAACAAAGAGTCGGACACGACTGTGCTACATTTCCTTTCCTTTCGTCAGTGTTATTAATCATTACAAGACTTGATAGACTGATAGCCTTAGTTTACATCACATAAAGTTTGCCATTAAATTTGGAAATTTGCATTATTAAATCAGATCATTTAAGACTATCACCTCACAACAGTCTACTGTTTGAGGAAAACAATTTGAGAAGCCCTATAATATTTACTTTTAAGCTCCCAGGTTGCTCATTTTCTCTCTCATCACACTCAAGTAAAAATGCTTTTGTATTCACATACCAAGTGTTTTCAAATGTAAAATAAGCATAATCAGCATAGTGAACAAAAATAATGGCAGAAAAGATAGGGAAAAATAGTCTCAATATTTAGTAAAAATAACACTAAAAATTTAGTAAAATATATATTTTTTTTAATTAATTAATTAATTTTACTTTACAATATTGTATTTGTTTTGCCATACATTGACTTGAATCCACCATGAGTGTACATGTTTTTAAAGAAAATATACGACGGGCATTATTTATCATCATTATTTTAAGCGTGAATGTTGTATGCTATTTAGTCTTCAATTGGCATCACTTATCTCAGCAGTATAACTGTGAATCACAAATAAAATCATAAAGGCAATTTGGTCATAAAACTTAATATATAATTTCCCAAAATTAGAATAAAAACTTCTTTTAACTATGAATTTCCTAGGGAAATAAAGTCCCAAAGGACATAAAGTCTAAACAACATCCTGTAAGTCTTCTCCATTAAAGTTAAAAAAAAAAAAGAACCCTGGAATTTATCCTCCTCATATGTTACTCTGTTTGTTCAGTCTTAGTTATAGGAGTCTCTTGATGACTCTGAAATTCAGGCCAAGCCAGTAAAATAAATAAATCATTTTTAGGCCGCTCTGTGGTTTTTCAGTCCCGCTAGCTTTCCAGTTTTAGCCAAATATGTGTAAGAGAAAGCCACAACCCATTGATGAGGCATTTCTTCCACTTGATTAAAGACCCTCATGTGCTATTTGTGATACTTTTCTTTCCCTTCTAGTATACTGGAAATCTCACCTTTTATTTGAAAGTAATTGTATTTCTTTTTTTATTTTTCTGAATCTTTTATTTTTCTTTCTGAATTTCATAATGTGGACAGTTTACTCACTAGATTAGTTTCCTAGGGCTACCATAACAAAGTCTCACAAACTGAGTGGTTTAAAACAGAAGTTTATTGTTCCACAGTTCAAGAGGCCAGAAGTCTTGAGAGCAATGCGTTGGCAGAACTTCATGCTCTCTGAAAGCTCTCAGGAATGATCAGTTCCTTGCCTCTGTCCTAGCTCTTGCAGCACCAGGTGTTCTTGCCTTGCAGATGTAGCCCTCCAACCTTCCATCTGCACTTGGTATTTTCCCTGGGTCTTTACATTGCCTTTTCTATATATGTGTCTGTCTCAGTACCCACATTTCTCCTTTTGTTAATGACATCAGTCACATGGTAGTGGAGCCCACCATAATGACCGCATTCTAACTTGATTTTCTCTACAAAAACCCCATTTCCAAATAATGTTACATTCTGAGGTACTGAGGTAAATACTTTAACATATCCTTTTGAAGGGGAAGAAAATTACAGGCAAAACATTCACCCATCACAAGTGAATACTGAAATATCTCATGTAAAATTTAGACTACCCTAGAAGACAACATAAGGCACATACTTTAGGAAGGAGGTTGATCCTAAAGTAGAAAAGAATAAGAGACTGTGAAACTTTCTACCTTCACATGGAGTAGGGACAATTAAGGCAAGGTGCCAAAAACATTCATGAATATAAAACTTTTTCTGTGAAATTTAAGAGTGGGGCAGAAACAGTAGCCATTAATATCCTTATTATCATTTGAAATATTATTGACTTTTTATACCTTTCTAACCCACAAAACGCTTTCTAACCCACAAAACGGAGAAGGCAATGGCAAGCCACTCTAGTACTCTTGCCTAGAAAATCCCATAGATGGAGGAGCCTGGTAGGCTGCAGTCCATGGAGTCGCTGGGGGTCGGACACGACTGAGTGACTTCACTTTCACTTTTCACTTTCACACATTGGAGAAGGAAATGGCAACCCACTCCAGTGTTCTTGCCCGGAGAATCCCAGGGACGGCGCAGCCTGGTCGGCTGCCATCTATGGGGTCGCACCGAGTCGGACATGACTGAAGCGACTTAGCAGCAGCAGCAGCAACCCACAAAAAGCTGATCACCGAAGAATTTTTGCTTTTGAACTGTGGGGCTGGAGAAGACTCTTGAGAGTCCCTTGGACTGCAAGGAGATCCAACCATTCCATTCTAAAGGAGATCAATCCTGGGTGTTTATTGGAAGGACTGATGCTAAAGCTGAAACTCCAATACTTTGGCCACCTCATGCGACGAGCTGACTCACTAAGACTGATGCTGGGAAGGATTGGGGGTGTGAGGAGAAGGGGACGACAGAGAATGAGATGGCTGGATGGCATCACCGACTCTATGGATGTGAGTTTGAGTGAACTCCAGGAGTTGGTGATGGACAGGGAGGCCTGGCGTGCTGTGATTCATGGGGTTGCAAAGAGTCAGTCACGACTGAGCGACTGAACTGAACTGACTGGACCCACAAAATAATTGCATGTTATCTGTCTTGTTTATTGCTATGCCTCCCGTTTTTAGCACATAACATACACTCAATAAACATTTGTTACTTGGATGAATCTCTATGCCTGGATGATGGGGTATTGATTAATTTAAAAATATATATAGATTTTATGTTTTCACTGAAGAAATAATGCACAAATTATGGATTTTTGCAGGTAGAAAAATAGTTTCAAAATATTAAGCCATTAACCCCTTCATCATAACAAACCATTTTATATTGTGTTTATTATTCAAATGGCAACAATACCCATTCATGTAACTGTGGCTTTCTATCAAGTGTAATCTCAAATAAGGATATCTCAGGATAATTTGTAGGTTCCCAAAGTATTCACAAGTATCAAATACAGGGAGAAATTTGCTTCCACATTTTTAGGAGAATAATGTTAAAATGTGATGATAAAAGCATCAGTTTTGAAGTTACAAGGATTGTGTCAATTTCGTACTATTTTTATAAACTTTAAGAAAGCACTTAATCTTACTAATCTTTTCCTGTGCTATGGAAAAAATGATGGCAAGAGTAATAGACAAAGCACAGGTTTCCTAAAGGATCAAACAAAATGACTTATACAAAAATATCTTATTAGCAGTATACAAGCAGCAGTTAATATTTCACCAGAGAGCTCTGTGTGAAGATTGTTGAAGTTCATGCATTTTTTTAAATTCAGTGTTGACAGTGGATATTCCTGTAGCTGGAAAGTGACAGTAAATGATACTTCATAAATAGAAAAATATCATATTTTCATTACAAAGAGGTAAAATAAATTTTATTTGTAAAATAAAAGTTAGACTGAAAAAGCCAGTCTTCAAACAAAGCATACACTTAAAACATCCCAAATATAAAAAATTGCCAAAGATTTCTCCATTATTTTGGGGAGGAGCTTAAAAGACAGAGCCAATGTCATTCACTCGAATCTATCATATGAAACAATTCACTTGAATTCTAAAACACTATATATACATTGTCAGTCAATCTTAAAGGAAAGCAACCCTGAATATTCATTGGAAGGACTGATGTTGAAGCTGAAGGTCCAATTCCTTGGTGACCTGATGTGAAGAGCCTACTTACAAGGAAAGACCCGGAGCTGGGAAAGACTGAAGGCAGGAAGAGAAGTGGATGAGAGAAGATAAGATGGTTGAGTGGCATCACCAACTGAATGGACATGAGTTTGAGAAAGCTCTAGGAGATGGTGAAGGACAGGGAAGCCTGGTGTGCTTGCTGTCCACAGGGTCGCACAGTCAGACATGACTGAGTGACTGAACAACAACATATATTTTCAAATTAGAAGTTTTAGCCTTCAAATAACAAGAGTTCTATTATTTTCAAATTATTCAGGTATATTTGTCTCATTAAAAAAAAAAAAAACTGAGTGTAGTAGTGGTATGATGGTTCATCAGGATATCAGAGATAGCAAGGTGACTTTGAGTTAGCTGAAGAGAAAAAGTAGGCTGTTTTCAAAAGACCAACCATTATTCAATCCCTGACTTTCCAATAATTTTTCAACAGCAACAAAGGAAGTCTTAGGACAGTGGGAAATATCCTCATAGTACTGAGAACAGAATAATGCGTCCCATCAAGTATACATCCTGAGAAAATACTTCAAGAATAAGAGTAATATAAAAAAAAAAAAAAAAACCTTCCAAATATACAAAGCAGTTTGTAAGTAATAAATTGTCTCTAAGAAAATTCCTAAGATAAGTAGAAGAATAACTATCCCAGATGGAAGTTCAGTGGTGCAAGAAGAAATAACAAAACTAGTAAATATATTAAAAATTAGTTGAAGGGAAAAATGAAATAAAAGCAAGTATCTATTCAAAAGTAGAAAAACAAAGGGAAAAGGGTAAGATAAACATAACCAAATAAGGCTTTAGAAAATAATTTAAGGGACTAGATCTGATAGATACAGTGCCTGATGATCTATGGATGGAGGCTCGTGACACTGAACAGGAGACAGGGACCAAGACCATCCCCGTGGAAAAGAAATGCAAAAAAGCAAAATGGCTGTCTGAGGAGGCCTTACAAATAGCTGTGAAAAGAAGAGAAGCAAAAAGCAAAGGAGAAAAGGAAAGATATAAGCATATGAATGCAGAGTTCCAAAGTATATCAGTAGTAATGATAAATGAAAATAAGGAATATAATCCAGTCAAAGAAAATGTTACATTGGATGAAATATTAAATCCAGCTAGATATTGCTTACAAACAACTGAATTAAAATGTAAGTAAACTGAAGGAATGAAAGAGGGGGGAAAATACCAAGCAATTATAATAGAAAGCATGCTGAAATGGTCACATTATATAACATTTCAGACAAAATGTTATATAACATTACCAGAGATAAAGAGGGCTAATGATATTGGCTTATTTCATCAGAAGACACGATAATTTCTACAATATAAATCCTCAGTAACAAATTTTCCACATACACAGGTCTCTTACAACCACAAGGATAGATAGTAAAATTCACATAATACTAAGAGATTTAAAAATAAATCTTTCTTAAAATATGATGGATTAGGCAGGAAAAATTTCAATAAGCATAAATAATTCTTAAAGAAGCCAATGAATAAGCTTCATCTATTAGCCAAACTAGAACACCGTACTCAGTGTCAGTAAGGATTTCAGACAGGGGTACATCAGAGATGTTTTATGTGTCTGAGGCCTCACCTGAGAAATCTAAAACCTGGGTAATTAAATGATCTGGATGCTCATTGACCTATAAATCTTAAAGTTGATGTTATCAAGGGGTCTAGCTGTAGCTGTCAGAAAGAAAATACACATGTCACCTCCATGTGGTTAGAGTTTTCTCAAATCACTGTGACTGAGTTAAAGGTGAATAAGGATCTGTCTATCTATACTTATATCATAGATGTGTGTATGTATATGCTCAGGTGCTCAGTCATGTCTGACTCTGCATGGACTGTAGCCCACCAGGCTCCTCTGCTCATGGAATCTTCGAGGCACAAATATTGGAGTGGACTGCCATTTCCTACTCCGGGGGTTCTTCCCTACCCAGGGAATGAATCTGCATCTCTTGTGTCTCTTGCATTGGCAGGTGGATTCTTAACCACTAGTGCTATCAAGAGCTGCATGCTGCTGCTGATAAGTCACTTCAGTTGTGTCCGACTCTGTGTGACTCCATAGACGGCAGCCCACCAGGCTTCCCCGTCCCTGGGATTCTCCAGGCAAGAACACTGGAGTGGGTTGCCATTTCCTTCTCCAATGCATGAAAGTGAAAAGTGAAAGTGAAGTCATTCAGTCGTGTCTGACCCTCAGCGACCCCATGAACTGCAGCCTTCCAGGCTCTTCTGTCCACGGGATTTTCCAGGCAAGAGTACTGGAGTGGGGTGCCATTGCTGTATAACATATAGTTATAGATATCCTATATAGGATATATACATATATACAAACTTTTATATATATATATATATCAATGTGACTGATAGCGAGGAACAACATAAACCAAAAAGGTAGTAAAACCATATATGCTTTGACATTTAAGTAAAATAATTCAAAATATATCTTTATGAATTTCAGAACTAATCATTTTGAATATAAGATATTTTGCAGCTTTGATTAATAAAATATTGTTATGCATGGCATAAACATTGAAGTAACTGCAGGTATATCCTCCTTAGACATACCTCTTTTCATGGCACTCTGATTCAGTTTTCAATGGTTCCTATGCCTAGAAAATGTAAAAACTTTATTTTTTCCTATTTCTTATAAAAATAGGACTTCTATAATTTTGACTTAAACTGTTTTTTAAATTTTTTTATTTTTGTTGTTGTTTTATTGTTATTAGTTTATTTATTTTAATTGGAGGCTAAATACTTTATATTATTGTATTGGTTTTGCCATACACTGACATGAATCCACCCCAGGTGTACATGTGTTCCCCATCTTGTACCCCTCTCCCACCTCCCTCTCCATCCCATCCCTCTGGTTCATCCAGTACACCAGCCCCAAGCATCCTGTAACATGCATTGAACTTGGACTGGCAATTTGTTTCACATATGATAATATACATGTTTCAATGCCATTCTCCCAAATCATCCCACCCTCACCCTCTCCCACAGAGTCCCAAAGACCGTTCTATACATCTGTGTCTCTTTTGCTGTCTCGTATACAGGGTTATCATTTGCATCTTTCTAAATTCCACATATATACGTTAGTATACTGTATTGGTGTTTTACTCTCTGGCTTACTTCACTCTGTATAATAGGCTCCAGTTTCATCCACCTCATTAGAACTGGTTCAAATGCATTCTTTTTAATTGCTGAGTAATACTCCATTGTGTATATGTACCAGAGCTTTCTTATCCATTCGTCTACAGATGGACATCTAGGTTGCTTCCATGTCCTGGCTATTATAAACAGTGCTGCGATAAACATTGGAGTACATGTGTCTCTTTCAATTCTGGTTTCCTTGGTATGTATGCCCAGGAGTGCGATTGCTGGGTCGTATGGCAGTTCTATTTCCAGTTTTTTAAGGAATCTCCACACTGTTCTCCATAGTGGCTGTACTAGTTTGCATTCCCACCAACAGTGTAAGAGGGTTCCCTTTTCTCCACACCCTCTCCAGCATTTATTGCTTGTAGACTTTTGGATAGCTGCCATTCTGACTGGCGTGAAATGGTACCTAATTGTGGTTTTGATTTGCATTTTTCTGATTATGAGTGATGTTGAGCATCTTTTCATGTGTTTATTAGCCATCTGTATGTCTTCTTTGGAGAAATGTCTGTTTAGTTCTTTGGCCCAATTTTTGATTGGGTCATTTTATAATTTTGACTTAAACTGCTTTTTTTTTTAATATGGTTTCTTCCTTACTCCTCCTTTTTATATGCATTTGATTTATATAGACTTTACAGAGATCCAAAAGCACAGGTCAAAATTTGTCTTTATATTTTTAATCACACATTTCTCTATATGGACTATTACTCCCTAACATATTTATCAACTAAGGTCTACCCATTTTGCAAACTCTATCTCAAATTCTGCCTCCTGAAAGAAATTCTCTGTGGTTCCTCCAGGCTTGGGTAAACTATTCTTCCTCTTTTTTACATGAAAAATAATGCATATTTTGAAAACCTTGTTCAATAGCATATTGGAAGTCCAGGTATGTGATCAACTAATATTTGCTTATTTAAATTTATCTTATTTTCATAATCAATATGTACTCACAGTACTTATAAATAAGATATTCTTCACAAAGTACAATTCTACTTTCCCAGCATTAGAATATATAAAGATTCATTTAGTTTGAAGTTTCTTTATTCTCTCCTCTCCCTTTCTCCTCCATCATAAAAAGTTTTTTAAAAACAGCATATTCACTCTCTCCTTTCAAGCCATGAAATTTAATATAGAAAGCTTAGAAGAGCAGTGAAACTGACAGGGGTCAAGTTTGACCAGTTTAATTTCTTTTTTTTTTTTCCAGAAATAATGGTCTTTATTTATTTGATTTTAAAATTGGAGGCTAATTACTTTACATTATTGTATTGGTTTTGCCATACATTGACATGAATCTGCCCTGGGTGTACGTGTTCCCCATCTTGACCCCCCTCCCACCTCCCTCCCCATCCCATCCCTCTGGTTCATCCCAGTGCATCCAAAAGACCCACATTTTCACACCTTTTGAAACTCTTTACCTGTTGTAACTAGATCCCTTCCTCCAATAGCATAAGAAAATACATAGAATTAGTAACAAAGATTGATTAACAATGCAAGAAGTTTCAGCTATACTTGTTGAAGCTTTTTTTTTTAAGTCCTCTGTTATCCAAATTTCCTCTCTGAAGGAAAGATTTATTTAGTCCTACACAGCCATCACAATGTTTTGCTCTTTGCCCAGTATGGTCTTTCTTGGCAGACAGAAAAGACTAGTAGAGGGGTTAATTTCTGAAGTTTTCAGTAGATTTACCACAGTAACTGGAAGAAAGAAACCTTTGTTTCCTATGCAGCTGCTGCTAAGTTGCTTCAGTCATGTCCGACTCTGTGCGACCACATAGATGGCAGCCCACCAGGCTTCCCCGTCCCTGGGATTCTCCAGGCAAGAACACTGGAGTGGGTTGCCATTTCCTTCTCCAATGCATGAAAGTGGAATGTGAAAGTGAAGTCGCTTAGTCGTGTCCAACTCTTAGCTATCCCATGGACTGTAGCCTACCAGGCTCCTCCATCCATGGGATTTCCCAGGCAAGAGTACTGGAGTGGGGTGCCATTGCCTTCCCCGTTTGTTTCCTATAGGCATGATCTAATCTGAGAGCTCTGTGATGTGAAGCTTCAGAAGATGGTCTAGTAGGCTGAATGGATTTTAGCACTTCATATCTTTTCTTACAAACGCAGAGGACTATTATTCCCTCAGGTTATAAACTCTCATTTTATTTTCATCTTCACTGGTTCAACATTAGTTGTGCAAATCAAAAAGTAGGATATCTGTCTGCCTCTGCTTTTGAAGTTGTGTATTCTTTTTCCATTATGCTGTTTAAAAAAAGTTTTTCTCTAGAGAGTTGCTTCTTTAAAGATACGCAAAAATGTAAACTTAACACCTCATATTGGTATTGAACCTATTAGAACCATTATATTAAATTATATTATGAAATATGCATTATTAATTCACAAAGCAAACCAATACATTGCACAATTACCATAACTTTTTCAATATCAGTTATTAACTATTAAATGGAACATAGGGAACAAAGTGGTGACTACTTCTTTAACTCAGATGACAGAAATGTTCCATTATTCTTCTGACTAACATTTGATTGAAGCAACTATTAATTTATCTATAGGTATGTAAATGTAAGAGCATCCCAGGAGCATATTTCAGTGCAGGAAACAACTCCAGTTTTCTTGCCTAGAAAATTCCATGGACAGAGGAGTCTGGCAGGCTATAGTCCATGGGGTCACAAAGAGTCGGACATGACCGAGAAACTGAGCATACACATACATGTAAATTGTATGCATAAACTGAAGTGCAAATATTAATCTAAAGCTTATTTTACCAAGTCTGCATTCTGTCATATTTACATATCAATTTATTAAAATAAATATTAAAATGTAGAGACTACCATCAAAGTCACCATTATCACTTACAGATGAGGAAATTAAACTACATAATTGTTAAATAACTTGCCTCAAATCATACATGTAATAATTGGTAGAACCTTAGATGCAAATTCAGTCTGTGTCTAGAGCTTGGGATCCTAGCCATTGTGTTATACTGGATCCTTCTGTCTCTCCCTCTTATGCTGACATGTAGCTAATAGCTAATGCCTTTCCTAGTATTCTCAGTGATGTCTCCACGTGAAAAATCATAAACTGATCAATTTCACTGACTTACAGATGGAAATTCTGTAACTTGACTTAATAGATAGAAGAATCATTAGAGCAGAAATCTGCTATATTTTTAAATGTACACATATTTAAGAATGAAACTTTGTAGACTGAGATACTATAACCTTATTCAGAAAATCAAACTATGTTTTAACCACTAATAAAAATAAAAACTTTTGAGTTAGATAGAAAAATGTACATCAAAAATATATATGTATATCATAAAATATATAAATATGAACATCACAGAATATATATTATATAATAAAAATATGTACATCATAAACTACATATAAAATTCAAAGATACTTGAATCCGATTTTGGATCAATCTTTTTTTCCTTCATCTAATTTGAATGAGATTTTGCTATTATTCACAATCACTCTAGTATATATTCATACACATTTATATATATATATATGTATAACGAAGTTTTTATTGAAACAGATTTCCTTCCATACATTCTTAATTGATGATAGACTAACAGGAATGACAAAAGATAGAAACGATAAACTGGAGCCTATTATACAGAGTGAAGTAAGCCAGAAAGAAAAACACCAATACAGTATACTAACGCATATATATGGAATTTAGAAAGATGATAACGATAACCCTGTATACGAGACAGCAAAAGAGACACAGATGTATAGAACAGTCTTTTGGACTCTGTGGGAGAGGGCAAGGGTGGGATGATTTGGGAGAATGGCATTGAAACATATGAAACAAATCATCAGTTCAGGTTCGATGCATGATATAGGATGCTCCGGGCTGTTGCACTGGGATGACCCAGAGGGATGGGATGGGGAGAGAGGTGGAAGGGGGCTTCAAGATGGGGAACACATGTACACCTGTGGTGGATTCATGTCAATGTATGGCAAAACCAATACAATATTGTAAAGTAATTGGCCTCCAATTAAAATAAATAAATTTTAAAAAAAGAAAAATAGGAAAACAGTAGAGATGAGAACTTTACAATACTAAAAAGTTCTGTCAATATAAAGTTTATTTTCTAATAAAAATGTTTCAAAAATGGGAAAAAAAGAAAATGATAAACTCAATAAATAGGGTTAATCTCCATTGATTTTTTCTTTTTCATTTGTGTTAAGAAGAACTGAGGAAGTTACTGTGCAGTAGGAGGCTCTTCTCTTCATTGCTGGGAAACAGTCATTTGAGATTACTTCAAGGCATTGCCACCTGGAGTAGAAAAAGCCTTTCTAAGCCAAGGTGCCAAATTCGACAGATCACATTAGTTTAAGTCCAAACATCTGCAGAGACAAAGTTGAGTATGCTGTGAAGTCCTATTGGCTGCATTTCTAAGAATATGCTTTTCAAAATTTCATGTGCCAATTAGTCCATAAAGTATTTATTGAGTCTCTGATATATTCAACACACTGCAATAGTCACCATGGGCAAACAAAAAGTAGTAGATAGTTTACAATCTATTTACCTTTCTAAAGAGTTATTTATAAGCTAAGGCTCAAAATACTTTCAAGCATAAAACAGATGTGACTTTGTCCCTAAGGAACTTAGAATAGGCAATTCTGAGTCAGAAGCTCAATGAAATACAGAATCAAAACCTGTCTAGTTAGATTTCATCCAATGCACTGTTCCTTCTGCAGTACATTACTATCTAAATTATGATTTAGGGTTTCCCTGGTGGCTCAGTGGTAAAGAATCCACCTGCAAATGCAGGAGACATGGGTTCTATCACTGGCCTGGGAAGATCCCACATCCCACAACTAAGCCCATGGACCACAACTACTGAGACTGCACTCTAGAGCCCAGGAGTTGCAACTACTGAGCCCACAGGTGGCAACTACTGAAGCCAGAGCTCTCTAGAGCTTATGCTCATCAACAAGTGACATCCACACACCACAACTAGAGTAGACCCTGCTCACGACAACTAGAGAAAAGCCTGCTCAGCAACGAAGACCCAGCACAGCAAAATAAATAAAATTATTTTCAAAAATCCTGTTTATAATATTATGTTTGAGTAATTCAAGAATATCTATATCTTCCTAAGAGCAAACCATCTCACTCTTGTGAGGAGGTCTAATTATTAAGAAGTTTTTATCCCCTTAGTCTTATTGTCCATTAGTAACAAAAAAAGGAGACGGAATATCTCTTCAAATATCTGAAGACCCCTCCTCTCCAAAAATATGCCCTTTATTTGTTCTCTAAGCCCCATTCTCTCCTTCCTTCACACAGTCTTCTGAAATGACTTTTCAGTACAGCTTTATTTTCTTTTCATGTAACTCTCTTTTGGTCCTTAGGCTGATTAAAGCTCAACCCAACCAAAACATATCATGTTTATTTTCAAACAATTACCTCTTTGGCTTTCTAATTTTTCATAAAGCAAGATTCAAGGTTCATGAGTCAACTAAAATTCACTTTGTTTTGTTTTGTTTTTTTTTCCTGAGATTTATTTTCTTAATGAGGATAATTTATACAGAAAATCTAGAGACAGACACAAAGATTTTGCTCAATTCTCACAAAAAAGAATGAGAACCAATAAATAATTTGAGGTCAAATAATTTGCCATGCAACAAAACTATGGGGTGGAGTAGACTAGGACTTGAGACAAAAATAGAATTAACAGCACATGATCAATCTCTTGATGGTTTTAGTGAACAGTTGTGGCTTTAGATGCTGCTTTAAAGATGTGTCAGAGACTAGGGTGTGCTAAGAAAGATGGTTTTTCCCGTGGTCATGTATGGATGTGACAGTTGGACTGTGAAGAAAGCTGATCGCCGTAGAATCGATGCTTTTGAACTGTGGTGTTGGAGAAGACTCTTGAGAGTCCCTTATACTGCAAGGAGATCCAACCAGTCCATTCTAAAGGAGATCAATCCTGGGTGTTCATTGGAGGGACTGATGCTAAAGCTGAAACTCCAATACTTTGGCCACCTCATGCGACGAGTTGACTCACTGGAAAAGACTCTGATGCTGGGAAAGGTTGGGGGCGGGAGGAGAAGGGGACGACGGAGAATGAGATGGCTGGATGGCATCACCGACTCTCTGGACATGAGTTTGAGTGTACTCCGGGAGTTGGTGATGGACAGGGAGGCCTGGCGTGCTGTGATTCATGGGGTCGCGGAGAGTCGGACACGACTGAGCGACTGAACTGAACTGAACTGAACTGAAGAAAGATGTGGTGAAGTTGAAGTGAAAGTCACTCAGTTGTGTCTTGTGACGCCATGGACTATATAGTCCATGGAATTCTCCAGGCCAGAATACTGGAGTGGGTAGCCTTTCCTTTCTCCAGGGATCAAACCCAGGTCTCCCACATTGCAGGCAGATTCTTTACCTGCTGAGCCATAAATGAATGAAATCACTCGGTTGGGTCCGACTCTTTGCGATCCCATGGACTGTAGCCTACCAGGCTTCTCCGTTCATTGGATTTTCCAGGCAAGGGCACTGGAGTGGGTTGCTGTTTCCTTCTCCAGGGGATCTTGCTGAGCCGTAAGGGAAGCTCAAAAATACTGCAGTGGGTAGCCTATCCCTTCTCAAGGGGATCTTCCTGACTCAAGAACTGAACCAGTGTCTCCTGCATTGCAGGCAGATTCTTTAGCAACTGAACTATGAGGAAAGCCCAGCGAAGTCAATGAAAATAAAGTAATTCAGTTAATGTAATTCAGGCCATCTGCTATACCTTGCTTTGCATATTAAACCTGAGCACAGTAGGACTGGATGGCCACCTCAAATACTGAGAAGGAATAATCTCAAAGAATTAGCCAGTTTGACTAGAAAGGGTAGGAGGCTATTACTTTCTAAAATGCAATGAACAAGTGCAAAACATTCCAGGTGC
The DNA here is from genome assembly GCF_049115385.1 of Moschus berezovskii. NCBI lineage: Eukaryota > Metazoa > Chordata > Mammalia > Artiodactyla > Moschidae > Moschus > Moschus berezovskii. The sequence goes on from NC_142464.1 coordinate 91,718,729, forward strand.
TCTGATAAGTCACTATCTTAGTGATGAATTGCTTTCTGATGCAGTTTATCACTGCCTGTAGAGACAAGGTATGGAAAGAAAAGAAAAATGAGAACCAGATTTGTAACTTTCATTATTTTCTGATGAAATGTGTAGCATCTATTAGTGTTATTTTCATAAACCTATAGGCTTAATACATTTTCAAGTTATTTCTGTTTTATTTAATTCTATTAGCTTCCTACCTTCACATTTAAATACCATATTTAAGTCCTAAGATTGTAAAATATATTTTCTAAAAATTACTATTTCATCAAGTCCTAACTTCCAATATATGTTTCCTACTTTTGGTGTGTTTACTTTTGGCAAGTTTTTTCCCTACTTTTGAAAAAAATAAAATATTTTATCTTTATAGATAGAAATTCATTGAATTTCTTATAGTCTCATTGTGCTCAAGAATGATAGAAAAACACTTTATGATACAGAAAACGAAGAATATAATATTTTGATTTAAATCCACATCTGGGTGTCTGATTCTCTTTATTTTATTCTCTCTGAATACCATGGTTTCTTTTCAAGAAAAGAGACTGATAAGCCTACTTAATCTTTTATATTGGCCACAGTGATAACGTCCTATTAAATATTTAATATTGCTGTACTGATAAAGAACATAAAACATTATGCAAAACTTGGCACAAACATGATTCAGGAGAGCATCTGCTGGAAAATAAAACACTTGAGAGCCTGAAACTTAGCACGTGGCATTGCTCTGGAGAAGATAAGTCAGGCAACTCATAGAATTCAGTGACATTACTATGGGCTTTTGTAATGATTTTCCACTCATGCTTAGAGTGAATCTCGGTGTCTCAGCTGCTGGATGATCTTAGAGTGATGGGACAAATCTTCCACAAATTTGTCCTAAGGACTTTGCTCCATTTGTAGCTACTTAATAAGTAAATAGTTTCTCTAACTCAGTCTCAGAATATTAAAACAAAATCAACTTCTAAATGTTTATCAAGTACTTTCACAACAGGTCTGCTGCTGCTGTTGCTGCTAAGTCGCTTCAGTGGTATCCAACTCTGTGCGACCCCATAGACAGCAGCCCACCAGGCTCCTCTGTCCCTTGGATTTTCCAGGCAAGAATACTGGAGTGGGTTGCCATTTCCTTCTTCAATGCATGAAAGTGAAAATTGAAAGTGAAGTCTCTCTGTCGTGTCAGACTCTTAGTGACCCCATGGACTGCAGCCCACCAGGCTCCTCCATCCATGGGATTTTCCAGGCAAGAGTACTGGAGTGGGGTGCCATTTCCTTCCCCATCACAACAGGTCTAATGCATCATATTTATGTTACAGTGGGCAGTACTTGACTGGGGAAAAAATAATCTTGCTTAACAAATGTGATTTTTCACCAAAATAAAAATTACCATCTTTAAATGATTTATGTGTCTGTAAGAGAATCACTACTACCTGGAGATGGAATTACTGCTTGATAATGATTCTACATCATTCAGAGATGACAAAAGTTAAATATTTAAGTCCTTGTTTTAAAAGTGAAAACATATATGGTAAATCTCCTCTAGTGTACTGTGATGACAAGGAGGAATTCTTAGAAGAGACAATTTTTACTGGTTCTCTTTTCTGGGAAAATCATTCACTATAATTACGGCAAAATGAGATCACTATTTTGGTACAACATCCTCCTATCTGTAAAACATAATAAGAAAGTTCACTTTCCCTTTAAAGATATTGAGATAAGAAGAGTCTAAATATTTAATGTGGTGAATTTTTCTCATGAAATTAGGAAATCATAAAATAAAGAGTCAAAAAAATCATTGAACACAAGAATATGATAGAAGAATGAGTGTTGTATTAAAAAAGAAAAGCATGGGAAAAAGTCATTATCAGAATCAGAGTAAAAATAGGACTATGTGTTGAAATTTAAAATTTAAAAATGGATCAAATGAAATTGACACATTAAATTTAAAATAGATTTATAGCGGGAGTATCTACATAAGGGAATTATACTCATTCAATTATATGCTCAAAATGGTGGGTAAGAAAAAGAGCCATTCTTTTCAAGACACATTTAGTGATCACTTATACACATGTGCACACACAAAGAGGTTAGAATAAAATTTAGGCTAATTACCTAATGAAAAATAATGGCCAGTTAATAAATAGTGTTTCTTTCATATTCAATAATCTTAAACTTTAGGACAAGGAATACATTGTTAGCATCTCCAATGAATTCAAAATTACATCACAGACCATGTTTGGTGCAATCAAACAGAGATAAGACCAAATTCAAGCCCTGCCTTTTACTAGGGTGAAGGAAATGGTAACCTACTCAAGTATTGTTGCCTGGAGAATCCTGTGGACAGAGGAGCCTGGAGGGTTGCTGTCCATAGTGTCACTCAGAATCAGACACGACTGAAGCAACTTAGCACGCATGCATGCATGCATTGGAGAAGGAAATGGCAACCCACTCCAGTATTCTTGCCTGGAGAATCCCAGGGACAGAGGAGCCTGGTGGGCTGCCGTCTATGGGGTCCCACAGAGTCAGACACGACTGAAGCGACTTAGCAGCAGCAGCCTCTTACTAACAGTGCAACTTCTCCTATTTGGAAGCCAATTCAGTTCAGTTCAGTTCAGTTCACTCGCTCAATCGTGTCCGACTCTTTGCCACCCCATGAATCACAGCACGCCAGGCCTCCCTGTCCATCACCAACTCCCGGAGTTCACCCATACTCATGTCCATCGAGCTGGTGATGCCATCCAGCCATCTCATTCTCTGTCGTCCCTGTCTCCTCCCACCCCCAATCCCTCCTAGCATCAGACTCTTTTCCAGGAAATCAACTCATCACATGAGGTGGCCAAATGGAAGCCAATTAATTACCTTATACAAAAAAAAAGGAAAGATATTATATAAAAATAACTTACTTGACAGACTTTTTTTTTCCCCAAAGCACACTATATGATACAGAAGTAGGTGGCTATAAATGATAATCACTAAAATTTGTGAGCTTTATAGTGTTGTACATACTTCAACATGTTCTCAACATGGTTATCAACTTAGTCTCATAAATAAAAATAATGAAATTATATATGATATATAAACTCAGTATTCTGTGTATTTCCATGTAAGTATGCACAAATGTAATGTAATTTTCAATAAAAATAATGAAATTATATATGATATATAAACTCAGTATTCTTTCTGTGTATTTCCACATACGTATGTACAAATGTAATGTAATTTTTCACAAGCAAAGTTAAAACAGTCATTCATAGTAATTTAGCAGAATTTTACAATTTATTAATTCCTGACACACCTTCATGAAATGCATTTCATAGCTTAAATATCTTATAAATAGATAAAATTTGCTTTAATAAGGAAAGATATATACTATATAAGCATTTTTTATAGGGTCAGGTGAATTAAATTGGAAACCTCAAGATTTACCAAACCAAGTCAACTAAACCCAGTGTTCAGTTCAGTTCAGTCACTCAGTCATGTCTAACTCTTTGCGACCCCATGAGTCACAGCACGCCAGGCCTCCCTTCCATCACCAACTCCCGGAGTTCACTCAAACTCATGTCCATCGAGTCAGTGATGCCATCCAGCCATCTCATTCTCTGTCGTCCCCGTCTCCTCCCACCCCCAATCCCTCCCAGCATCAGACTCTTTTCCATTGAGTCAACTCGTCGCATGAGGTGGCCAAAGTATTGGAGTTTCAGCTTTAGCATCAGTCCTTCCAATGAACACCCAGGATTGATCTCCTTTAGAATGAACCCAGTGTTAGCCCTTAATAAATATTGGGCTAAGTAACTTAGTAACTTGACTTTAGTAATCTTATAATTTAGAGTATGCATGTATATACACCTTTACACACAAATTTTAATATATCTTGAGCTCACTATAAATTTTAATAAAGAATATCTATTTTAATCACTCAAACTGTATCAATAATTTAGCCTCAGAAGTGTGGCTGGTCTTATCTATAGAGACCTAAAGAGGACTAGGACCTTATAATGTGAAAGACAAATTGTGTTGTTAGTTTAGATTGAGTAAAGGCTCAGTGAAATTATTATGAATCCAGAGGCTAAGAAAGAAATTAATGAAGCTTATGCCTATAACAGTTTGTTCTAGGAATTAGATTTGTATAAATAATTAAGGATCAGTTTATTGAAAAAAAGTTTTGATATGGTCAGAAAACGAAAGAGATATGCATTCTGCTGATGGTGGAGAGCAAAAATTGCTCTGATTGATAATTTGAGGCTCTCCCAGTGATGGATGTGAAAGGAGTATGAAGACATAAACTGACCAACTACACTTCTATATGGGATCAGATGATGAGAAAATATTTCAATTATTTCTGGGTTAGAGAGGAGGACTAGAGCTAAGTTAAATCTAACAGAAGAAGAAAACAAAGGTCTCAGAAACAAAAAGAATTTCCAGGAAAAAAAACCCCACATATAAGAAACAAGTCAGAGTCCTTCTCTTAAAATTGTAGATAGACAGTCAGTAAGACATTTTGGAAATTGTTAGTTGCTCAGTCGTGCCCAGCCCTTTGCAACTCCATGGTGTGTAGCTTACCAGGCTCCTCTGTCCATGGAATTCTCCAGGCAAGAATACTGGAGTGGGTTGCCATTCCCTTCTCCTGGGGATCATATCAAACCCAGCTCTCCTGCATTGCAGGTGAATTCTTTACTGCCTGAGCCACCAGGGAAGTCCCAGACATTTTGGAACTACTGCCTATAGACAAGGACAGTTGTATTTCACTAATGTATAGTTAGGTTTGAGGATAATGGAGTGAAGAGATTAAGGAGAGAAACAGTTCATTTGAAGCCTTAGCAGAAGAGTTTTAATATGACAGTGAAGTTGGGGGTGTTTTTCAGGTTATTGTCTGTGAAGGAAATGTTCATGACATGTAATATTGTAAATCAGTGTCACTGAGGGAGTGTTCAAAGAAAGTGAGATACATTCAGTGTTGCTAGACAGGGGAACAATAAGGTTGACCCTTGGACAAAGTGGGGGTTGGGACGTCGACTCTTCATGTGGTAGAAAATCCACTTGCAGCTTGTAGTCAGTCCTCCTTTAACACTGTTTCTCTGTAACCAAGGTTCTGCTTCTGCAGGTTCAGCCAGCCACCAACTGTATAGTACTTTAGTACTTGCTGTTGAAAGCGATCCACCTACAAGTGGAGCCACATGGTTCCCACCTATGTTGCTCAAGGGTCACCTGTATAAAGATGAAGTTCAAAGAAGGGTAGGTATTGGATCCATCAAAGGTTGCATACCAGCTGGCAGTACCCAAAATTGGGTGTGCTGGGGGAGGCAAATGCTTGCCTGCCAATAAAGAAGAAATTTGCTCTGTATTGCTCCCTATAATGAAGAAGGCAATGGTAAGCCATTCCAGTACTATTGCCTAGAAAATCCCGTGGATGGAGGAGCCTGGTAGGCTGCAGGCCATGGGGTCGCTAAGGGTCGGATACGACTGAGCGACTTCACTTTCACTTTTCACTTTCACACATTGGAGAAGGAAATGGCAACCCACTCCAGTGTTCTTGCCTGGAGAATCCCAGGGACGGGGGAGCCTGGTGGGCTTCCGTCTATGGGGTCACACAGAGTCGGACACGACTGAAGTGACTTAGCAGCAGCAGCAGCAGCTCCCTATAAGGACCTCTGCAAGACAATATCCAAATCAGACGTTAGAAGACAAAATGTTTAGTTCAAAAAGCTAAGAAAAAGGAAATTAAATACGGTTTCTCTGGAACTGCAAATAATGGTATCCCATGTCATATTGAAACAGGAAAGGAGCTAACATACAAAGCAGCTTAATTTTTTTAAACTTGCCTATATTTGTCTAACAGTGTATCAAAAAGTGAAGACATCACTTTGCTGACAAAGGTCTGCATAGTCAAATCTATGTCATTCCCAGTAGTCATGTACGGATGTGAGAGTTGGAACACAGAGCTGAGTACCGAAGAATTGATTCTTTTGAACTGTCGTGCTGGAGAAGAGTCTTCAAAGTCCCCTGGACAGGAAGGATATCAAACCAGTCAATCCTAAAGGAAATCAACTCCGAATTTTCATTGGAAGGATGGATACTGAAGCTGAAATGCCAACAATTTGGCCATCTGACGTGAAGAACTGACTCATTGGAGACCCTGATGCTGGGAAAGATGGAAGGGAAGAGGAGGGGGCGGCAGAGAATGAGATGGTTCAATGGCATCACTGACTCAATGAACATGATTTTGAGCAAACTCGGAGAGATAGTGGATGACAGAGGAGCCTGGTGTGCTGCAGTGCATGTGGTGGCAAAGAGTCAAGACATGATTTAGTGAGTGAACAACAACTACAAAACTTGCCTGAAGGCAAAAGGAAACAACAAAGAACAATGAAGCACCCTTATTAAGAAAAACATCTAACAGGAATGAATATTTCTGCTGTCATTAAATTAAGTCCCTCAAAGTCTGGAACATTGAAATTTCTGGAAAGGTATGAGTGAAGTCAGGGGATCCTCACGCTGTAACACCATTGATTAGATACTAGGCATTGTAAACATCAAAGCTCAAAGCAGCTTTAAGTGGGAGAAACCTGCTAGTAAAGAATATCCATTGGAGACAAGTTTGGGACTTAAAGAAATAAAAGCGCTTCCACTGGATGTGGAGCTTTTAGAGCAAAAGAATGTAGTCAGTCCCAGGCTTCATGGTGTAGTGTTAAAACATTAGAAGATTTCACTGAAAACTGAAAAAGTCATAGAAACTAGGAAAAAAGCAAGACTGGAGCTGTGAATGAACACATTTAATTTGAGGTGTACCTTCTTTAATTGCAAGATAACTGTTAACAAAAGAGCATGGCTGTATCATCATTTAGGAGGAAAATTCTCACAAGCGAAATAAATTAAAAGTGAAAGGGATACTAAAATACTAAAATAAGAAAGCCTCCAGAAATTGATATGCCTGGAACACCCAACCAATTATCTGGTTATGTATTTATTCAAGTTATACTCTCAGAAATATTTGTCTTCACCCTGTCTGAGAAGGCAGTGTGATAAGGGTATTCGGCTCTTACCACCTCTATATGGTACATGTGCTTTCACCATAAACTTATTCAGAGAGTCCTCCTAATTACATTTAAGTGTGTAGGTTGTGGACTCTGGAAAAGTGAGTTAGACTGGCATCCTGTTGACACCGACAGCATTGACTTATTCAATAAATATTTGCTGATGTCTTTTAAACCACCTATTCATTCAGTAAATGAGTGTTGAATGGCTCCTATTTGCTGACTCTGTTCAGGCATTAATGATTCAATTGTGAGCAAGATGGTATTCAACTTCATAAATCACACACTGGAGTGTGAGACAGACAAATTAGCCTTTATGTGAGCAGCTGAGGAAGGACAAAGGACAAGATCTTTGTAGGAGAGGATCTGGTCATGAAATTGAGAGGATGTGATATTAGGCATATCATCATACAGACACTGAAATCAATAAAATTGGGTCACGAGCAGTGTTAGAGTGACAGTGATGTCAATGCTATATCCATGGAAGGCAAGAAGAATGCTTTAAAGGGCTGGGAACTGTCTGTAGCAATGAATGGTGTAGGTGGTAGAATCTGGTGACATGCTATTCCGAATGAGTGCAGTTATAGTGGAGAAAGGGGTCTAGTCTGAGATTGAAAGAAGTCATACCCAGACTCACTCCAGGCCAAGTGGTTCTGAAAGATGGGAGAGAAAACAACCATCTCCTGAAAGAAATGTAAGAGGAGTAGAAAATAATCAGATTTTAGTTAAAGGAAGAAGATGAAAGGAACCTTAAAGACTTTGAGAAGAGTGAAGAAATGGCTGATGACTATGTATTCCAGAGGACAAAGTTGGGAGAGCTTTAGAAAGTGGGATGGAGTTTGTTAGTTACTATTCTTGACATAGGTTGTGTCTGAAGATTAGGGTATGTGCAATAAGTGACTTGGGAGACTGCTATATCTTGGGGTGACCAATGTCAGTGCTCAAGCGATCAGGTGTGTCCAACTCTTTGTGACTCCATGGAACCTGCCAGGCTCCTCTGCCCGTGGAATTTTCCAAGAATACTGGAGTGTCATTTCCTACTTCGGGGGAATCTTCTCAACCCAGGGATCAAACCTGCCTTTCTTGCATCTCCTACATTGACAGGCAGATTCTTTACCACTACCACCACCTAGGAAGCCCTAAGAGAAGAAAAGATTCTGTGTATTCATGGCCTTTGGTCAGTTTTGGACTTGATGTCCTGTATATTGAATGCTTTCTTCTCACTTCCTTGTGATGGCAAGCACCATATATCACATTTGTGCCCTATGTGGGTATCCATCTCTCAGTTGCTTCAGACTTTGAGAAGAGGAATAATCAGTTGCCTTTCTGTCTATGGCACATCCCAATTCAAGGATCTTACTCAGGTTTCAGAAAAACAGAGATGATAGATTATAGAACTTAAAGTTTGAATTTTTTTTTACATTTTTTATTGGAGGCTATTTATTTTACAATATTATATTGGTTGGTTTTGCCATACATTGACATGAATCCGCCCCGGGTGTACATGAGTTCCCCTTCCTGAACCTCCCTCCCACCTCCCTCCTCCCCTTATCCTCCCTCTGGGTCATCCCCATGCACCAGCCCCGAGCATCCTGTATCATGCGTTGAACCTGGACTGGTGATTCGTTTCACATATGATAATATACATGTTTCAATGCCATTCTCCCAAATCATCCCACCCTTGCCCTCTCCCAGAGTCCCAAAGACTGTTCTATACACCTGTGTCTCTTTTGCTGTCTCGTATACAGGGTTATCATTTCCATCTTTCTAAATTCCATATATGTGCGTTAGTATACTGAATTTTTTTAAATGTCAAATCCAGTGCTCTTTCCACTGCACTGCTGTACTTTTAGCAGTGAAAAAGAATTGATTACACAGTAGAGGGCAGGGAAGCCTGGTGTGCTGCAGTCCATGGAGTTGCAATGAGTCGGACATGACTGAGCAACTGAACGATAACAACACACAGTATATACTGCATTAAGTAACTGTTAATATCCTTCAAAAGGGATACCGGTGAATCATCCCAGAAGTAGAGCAAATATAGAAGTAGTCTGTCATCCATTTCCATCAAAACTAACACAGTTTTTCTAAAAATATTTAAGTAACTGTTTAGGTGATCACTTTTCTGCAGATCCAGTTATTCCCATGAGATGAGATCTAATATAAATTATCAGAAAGGTTTTTACTTGTACCCCTGCCAGGATTCATTTCTTTCCACATGAAGTCTCAAGGAATTTTGTGTCTTATGAGTAAACTCTGAAACCAAACTGGATTAAAATCCCAGACTGACCAAGATTTAGCTGTATAACCTTCAGCAAGTTTCTTAATCTCTCTATCCCTCGATTTTTTCATGTGAAACAATACAAATAGTGATATTATCTACCTCAAAGGGTTGTTGTGAAGATTCAATGAGTGAGTATATGTAAAATGTTTAGAGGATTCCCTGGGCACAGAGAGAACACTATGGAAGTACTGTTATTATCACTTTCTTTCTTTTACCTGAAGTTTCTTTGGATATGCACATATTGGATTTTTCTTACAAGTTTACACAGAGGACCTTTGTTGTTTGTGATTTTAGCTTTCCTGGTTTATACTAACTTCATCATCTTGTTAAGATCCCATTAACGTTAATGAATTTGTTAATTCAACAAGTATTTTTGAGTGTCTCCTATGTATCACAATTTGTGACATTACTGGTGAACAAGACAGTGTCTACCTTCAAGGAGTTTATATTCAAGTAAAAAGAGATGGTTAGTAATCTGCAAGTTTGGGGAAATAAAAATTTAAATACTATATATTATGAGATAGGTGACGAAAGGCTTAATTAGAAGTCAAATGTCTGGCATCGTTATTTAAATTTTATCTTTTAAAATGTGGCATTCAATATTGCCTATATTTTATTAAAAATTATTAGATATGGTGATCATTCCTAATTTAGATTTTCTTTAATTTTTTTTAAATTTAACAAGGATCTACTCTATTGAATTCTCTCCTTGTCCTCTGATCCTTTCTTTGGTTCCAAAATCATCACTGGTCAGTAAACACATGTTGAATGAATAGATGGTTATTTTGCCTGTCTTATTAGCATTGTAGAGCCTACATTGAAAACAGCAATTAGTTTGATTCACAGTGTTACAATGAATCTAACTAAACCAATTTTCTCCATTGCAATTATAGGTCCCAGAGCACAGGACACTCCTAAGGCAGTTACCATAGTCTGAAGAGCAAACAGTATTCACTTTGATGGTGATAACCAATTTACAAGTGGTAGAGAAAAACAAAGCTACAGAAACAATTTTCTGAAATGGACCTTGTGTGAGGAGCACAGAGAAATTTTCTTTAGTTATAAAAGTATTAACTACATTTACAGTATTACAATAAAGTATTAAAGCTATACAGTTAAGTAGCAACATACTGCTTAGTTTAATATAATTCAGTTCAGTTCAGTTCAGTCGCTCAGTCGTGTCTGACTCTTTGCGACCCCATGAATCACAGCACGCCAGGCCTCCCTGTCCATCACCAACTCCCAGAGTTCACTCAAACTCATGTCCATAGAGTCGGTGATGCCATCCAGCCATCTCATTCTCTGTCGTCCCCTTCTCCTCCTGCCCCCAATCCCTCCCAGCATCAGTCTTTTCCAGTGAGTCAACTCTTCGCATGAGGTGGCCAAAGTATTGGAGCTTCAGCTCTACAATGAACTATGAACTATGTAAATCTATAATGCATATGTTATATATTTTCTAGAAAGTCCCACTGATATTCCAGAGAAGAATTTTTGAAAATCTTTTGAGGAAGCATCAAGTAAAAAATAAGCTCTGATTGTGCAAAATTAATAATGCTAAGTTCAGGAAGGGCTCCTGGTTTGGGAACTGAAGTTGGAGAGCTTTTGAAGTCTACATAATAAATGAAACCACTAAGAGCGTATTCAACCATCTGGAAGCTGAACTGGATGTATCTTGGATCTCATGACTTACGTGAAGAAGGTGATCTTTTTCAGGCATGACTTAAAGGAACTGCTGCTGCTGCTGCTGCTAAGTCACTTCAGTCGTGTCCGACTCTGTGTGACCCCATGGACTATAGTCTACCAGGCTCCTCTGTCCATGGGATTCTCCAAGCAAGAATACTGGAGTGGGTTGCCATTTCCTTCTCCAAGTCAAAGGAACAGATTGCCAAATCCCATTCCCATCTAAATATTCAGAGGTGGAAAACCATTTAGCAACCATAGCATAAGTCAGAGAGAAGTCAAGAAGTGTCAAGAAATGAGCAGCAGAGGAAAAGTAACAGTCGTGAAAAGACTGGACATTCTGTAGAAGCAGAAGTAGAAATAAAAAAGTAAAAACTTCTCTTTGCAAATACCACCAATGAAGGGAGACTTTATATTATGAACTTCAATCAATTGTGAACTGAAAGTGTTAGTTGCTCAGGCATGTCCAACTCTTTGCGACCCCATGGACTGTAGTCTGGCAGGCTCCTCTGTCCATTGAATTCTCCAGGCAAGAATACTGGAGTGGGTTTCTGTTCCCTTCCCTAGGGGATCTTCCCAAACCAGGGACTGAACCTGGGTCTCAGGCATTGAAGTCAGATTCTTTATTGACTGAGCCATCTGTTGGTAAGCAATCAATTGTAAACTGAATGAATATTCCCGAAACTTAATGACAAAGCTCAGAGACAAAGAGAAGTTTCTTTTGATAGAGCAAGTATGAGTGAGCCATGCAGGGGACACATTGAAATGATGTAGAAATGTCTAGAACTACAATAATAAAGGATTTAATTTGCAAGTGTTTGAATATTTCAATTGCTTATTCTATGGCCACCATCATAATAAAAAATTCAGTTATAATTATAGGAATTTTCACAAGTATAAGACAAATATTCCTTACAATACAAAGTTTTTAAGTTTTACCAGTTCAGTTCAGTTGCTCAGTCGTGTCTGGCTCTTTGAGACCCCATGAACCACAGCATGCCAGGCCTCCCTGTCCATCACCAACTCCCGGAGTACACCCAAATTCACGTCCATTGAGTCAGTGATGCCATCCAACCATCTCATCCTCTGTCTTCCCATTCTCCACCTGCCCTCAATCTTTCCCAGCATCAGGATCTTCTCCAATGAGTCAGCTTTTCGTATCAGATGGCCAAAGTATTGGAGTTTCAACTTTAGCATCAGTCCTTCCAATGAACACCCAGGATTGATCTCCTTTAGAATGGACTGGTTGGCTCTTTTTGCAGTCCAAGGGACTCTCAAGAGTCTTCTCCAACACCAGAGTTCAAAAGCTTCAATTCTTCAGTGCTCAGCTTTCTTTATAGTCCAACTGTTACATCCATACATGGCTACTGGAAAAACCAAAGCCTTGACTAGACAGACCTTTTAAAATGAACTACAAATACTTTAAATACATCAACAATGAAGCATCTGACATTTTATCATTTCCAAATGAGTATCTATTGGTTTTTAAAATTTTCTGTTTGCTAAAGAAACCATACAAACTTTATATTTTGTTTTCAGTTTATTTCATTGTTAATTAAAACATACATAGAAGTTGGCCATAAAAAATTGGGAAAAGGTCTTTGTCAAAAGATCTTTATTGTTTCTATTACTAGGAATGAATCAGCATTGCTCTATATACCTTAACTACAAAATAGCTTCCTGAGTCTACTTTTATACCTCTATGTACTATGCCAAGGTTTACTGCAGGGTTTGTGGCTGAGTGAAAGAGATCCAGAGAAAGAAGAATAACTTACTGTATGTAGCTAATATATGATTTTATAAATCCTGTATATAGTGTATAAAAGCTACTCTTGCAAATGCATGCTTAGAAATTGTTCAAAGATGCCAGTTACACATGACTGTGAGTATTTTCTTGAACTAAGAAATCCTTTTATAACCAGAATTTCCTTTTGTCTTTTATAATCAGAATTTCCTTTTTGTCTTCAAGTTACTTAGTCCTTAATCATAATATATATTGCTTATTTCATTATTTACTGGAGTAGATTGAAATATTCATCTCAATTCTAACTCCTCACATCCATGCCATGACCCTATCATGGGAAAGTATTCTTCCATACCTACTTCTTGACTTTAGGCCTAACCATGTGACCTGTTTGACTAACAGGACATTAGTAGACATGATATGAACAGAGAGTTGAATTGAGATTGTGTGACTGAGTTTAACTTCTTAAAGTCCAGGAATCCTATGCATATACTTCAGAAACAGAGAGAGTTTTACAAAGGATGTACTACTTAGTCAACAGAAAACAAACACAAAGTTTGTTGGGCTGTTTCCAAATAGTTACTGAAGTTATACTCAGCCAATAGCATAGTAGACTAAGCTATTTGGATTCATTTTGAGTAAATTGATAATTGGTCAAATCATTCAACTTCACTTCAGAAGCAGTTTGAGCCTCTAAGCCCCCTAGCATTACTTATCCCTACTTCTAACCAGGAGATATTTTTAAGTAACAGTTTCACAGTACATTATAAAAATATAGACACAACTTGAGTCACTAATGCCATTGCATGGTACCACTTAGAGTCTGCATTTATGTGCAAAATTGTTAAGGTCAGAGAAAACTTTGAGGGGTAAGTATTTTGCTTTACAAAGGTAAATTTGAGTTTTAATATAAAATGTTTCACTGAATTTCAATATTATACAATTTAATTTGTAGGAAAAATACTGAAAATTACTGATGAATACATGATTACTTCATATTATCACTAAAAATATTATAATTTAAGAAGTGTATTAATAAAGGATACTTTGGGGATGTCAAACATGGTAGTTCAAATTCCTAAGGACAAGAATTACCTACACAGAATTCCCTGAGCCTATGCCCCAGAATGAGACATCTATAGAACTGACCACGTGTGTGTGCTTACTCACTCAATCATGTCTGACTCTTTGAGACCCCATGGACTGTAGTCCACCAGGCTCCTCTGTCCACAGGGATCCTCCAGGCAAGAATACTGGAGTGGCTTTTCATGCCTTCTTTCAGGGGATCTTCCCAACCCAGGGATCAAACCCAGGTTTCCCTCATTGCAGGCAGATTCTTTACCATCTGAACCATCAGTGAAGCCCTGACCATAGCTGGAACAAATCTGGACCAGAAAACAGACTCAGTACAGTCAATCAACACACAGTGAGGGTGAGAATAGACACTTAACTTTCATAAGCCCTGAGTGCTGTGATGGCATGCTATTAAGGATTATTGTGTCATTAATATAGTATTAATATTAGTACCAAGACACCTACTCTCTTTTAAGACTTTGGCTTATTTACTGTTCAAATTGTTTTATATACCATTTTACCTCATACAATGTCTCAGTCACAGTAAATCTGTTGACTGACGGATACTCAGCTTTAAGTTGAAGGAATTTACAATCTTACTGAAGATTTAAAAAGTCTATGTGAAAAATTATAATAATGCAGGACACGATATGATTGGACAAATGTTTTTTGTGTGATGGATTTTACAGGAGTTAGAAAGAGGAAATAAAATGTAGAGGATTGGTAACTCTTTGAAAGCTAATGTAGAGAATCAATGAGGTCTCTTGAAGGAACAAGTTTTGGGCTGTATTTGAAGGACTGATTGAATTTAAGATACTTAGAGAATGGTGAAATGCATTTGAGAAAATAAAATATAGAACAAGGGCATGATTGAACTCAGGGACCGGTATGTAATGGAGGGGGTATCTTTGGAAACAGACTGTACTGGGTTCAAGTTTTGCCTCCTGTCCACTTAAGCAATTGAAGGAATATTACTTAACATTTCAAGGCCTTTGTTCTCTTCTCCAGATGTGAGCTACTTTCTTAGTGAGATTATTCTGAGATCAAGTGAGGAAGGTTACAAACTGACAGGCATATTTCATACATTAATAAAAGAAACTATTAATTTCTATTCCTCATTTAATTTTTTCTCATTCTCCATATACTTATTTTGGCTTTACAGTCTTATTTCCATTTCTGTGCTCAATACCTATCTACTTTTTTAATACTCATTTTAAGTCTGGGAGTATGAAGCTAAGAGAAAGAGAGCCACAATACTGGGAGATGAATAAACAGAATGAGATTCTAGTATTCTTTTTTCAGTTAACCAGTGTAGCCAATAACTGTCTTCTAAACAGTGATACCAAAAGAGTCCTATGAATTTCCATGTATTCTGGGGTGTGAATAATTAGGAAGGGGAATCACGAGTGAGAAATGCAAAAGAAATTTTTTTCCAGGAGTTAATAAACTAACAGGAGCAAACAGAGGGTAGCAATAGAGAGAGATTAGGAAACAGAAGCACGTGTACACACATACACTGTTACACTCACGCACAGCATCTTATCACAAGGTTTAAAGTGCTAGCACCGAGACATGTTCAATGTTTCACTGAAAAAAATTCTGTTGCATAAAAAGTGTTTTTAGACACAAACACACTTCTGCATTATTTCTAGGTCAAGAACACATGCTTTGAATAAAGATGCTTTCTGTTTTCGTATTCATATTTGCTATGATCTTGTTCTTATTGTTTTGCATGTCTACAAAACATTACATTTATAACATTGTTTGTAAATAAATAAAAATGATTTTCAAAAGAGCAAACTGACTTGTATTTGACAGAAGCATCATTTTTTTTGGTGGACCCTCAATTCAGAAATAATTTTGTTAATCAACACAGTTCAAAATGTAAAAGCATGCACTTAT
Source organism: Moschus berezovskii (assembly GCF_049115385.1). NCBI lineage: Eukaryota > Metazoa > Chordata > Mammalia > Artiodactyla > Moschidae > Moschus > Moschus berezovskii. Next base: position 91,734,456 of record NC_142464.1, read on the forward strand.
TTATAATGTGTTAAATAGAACTAACATATCTAATAAAAATTACTTTGTTGAGATTATGCTTCACACTTTTTGAGGCAGACTTGTGGTGGAATTGGGGAAACTCAGTTTTGAGATGAAATGGAGATAGTAAAGCCCCCCAGAAAACAAATGGAGAGGCACAGAGAACAGGACTTGGGGAGAATACCAAGTTGTAGGGTGTCCTCCCTCTGAGTTATAATTGTTCTGTGAGTACTAAGGTTTCAAAGGGAAAGAGCAACTTGGGCTTAAACTTGGTCATCATAGCAAGAAAACTCAGAAACTTTTTTGGATGTGACAGAGCAGCACACAGCCAGTTATCAAGCAACAGTGAAAGCTCAATGCAGAATTATTATATTTTCAGAATAGAAAACAGTATTCTACTGGGAAGATGGAATGAATAGGTAAAGTGTCAGCATGTGGTTGGAAAGGGGTATTCAGTTCAGTTCAGTTCAGTCGCTCAGTCGTGTCCGACTCTCCGCGACCCCATGAATCACAGCACGCCAGGCCTCCCTGTCCATCACCAACTCCCGGAGTTCACTCAAACTCATGTCCACAGAATCAGTGATGCCATCCAGCCATCTCATTCTCCGTCGTCCCCTTCTCCTCCCGCCCCCAACCTTTCCCAGCATCAGAGTCTTTTCCAGTGAGTCAACTCGTCTCATGAGGTGGCCAAAGTACTGGAGTTTCAGCTTTAGCATCAGTCCCTCCAATGAACATCCAGGATTGATCTCCTTTAGAATGGACTGGTTGGATCTCCTTGCAGTATAAGGGACTCTCAAGAGTCTTCTCCAACACCACAGTTCAAAAGCATCGATTCTTCGGCGATCAGCTTTCTTCACAGTCCAACTCTCACATCCATACATGACCACAGGAAAAACCATTGCCTTGACTAGACGGACCTTGGTCGGCAAAGTAATGTCTCTGCTTTTTAATATACTATCAAGGTTGGTCATAACTTTCCTTCCAAGGAGCAAGCGTCTTTTAATTTCATGGCTGCAATCAGCATCTGCAGTGATTTTGGAGCCCAAAAAAACAAAGTCTGACACTGTTTCCACTGTTTTTCCATCTATTTCCCATGAAGTGATGGGACCAGATGCCATGATCTTTGTTTTCTGAATGTTGAGCTTCAAGCCAACCTTTTCACTCTCCTCTTTCACTTTCATCAAGAGGCTTTTGAGTTCCTCTTCACTTTCTGCCATAAGGGTAGTGTCATCTGCATATCTGAGGTTATTGATATTTCTCCCAGCAATCTTGATTCCAGCTTGTGCTTCTTCCAGCCCAGCGTTCCATCATTAGAGAAGTTTTTAAATAATATGTTTTTGTATTGGAAAAACTGTTGTGATTTAGTGAGGGCCAAGGTGGATCGAGGAATAAAGGCGGTGGGGAATAAAGTTGCTCTCCCCATCTACAGCTGAGCATCACCTAAGTGATACCAGTCAAGTAACCTGAGACTGCAGTCACTGTAGCAGGGAATTATACCTTGAATGAAAGAAAAAGCACAGTGAACACAGTGGACACTAGAGGATGCCTAAAGCATGATGCACACACACAATAGGGCTTGCCTCAGGGACACTGGATCGTTCAGTAGGAGAAACATCCCACACTGCATCTAAAAAGTAGAGATTTGCAATATAGAGTAAGCTTGCTTCTTTTATTGGTCCAAAATGAGCACATGGATAAAAGGATGAACAGGGCTGGACAAAGAACATGTTGGATGGAAAATTAATTCAAGATAAAAAGAAAAATTTTAAGTAGAAATCAATATATTTATCATATTTTATTCCTGTTAACTCTGATGGAACAAAATATTCTCAATGCTGAATATTTTTAGGCTTTGATTATTTTATTTAAGAAATCTATGAATTTAATTAATTTAAATCTTATCTCATAGATCTCACCTATTGTATAGATGAGATATATAATATACTCATCTGAGCCTACTTGGTACCCTTCAAAGATCTTTTCACACCTTTTGGTGAGGCTATAAGCATAAGACAAGACTCCAGAGTTATGGTCTAGCTCCTTAAAAGATTTTAGCGTAGGCTCTGTCTTCTCCCCTATAACAAATTTGTTGTCTGGTGTTTCTTTTTTTCCCCTGTTGCTTTGTTCTCATTGTTTTTCTCCTCATATGTGATTTCCCTTAGACTTTTTGTTTAGCTTTTGATTTTTATGACCTTGTCTTTGAGTTTTTCTCGAGGATATTCAAACTGAGGATTTTTAAATCCTGCCCAAGTAACAAACCGGTGTTTTCGTTCCCCAACTCACATTAAGATCATTGGCTTCCAGGTAGCCATTTGTCTAGGAGGGCATTTCAAACACAAAACTCACCATATGCTGCTGCTAAGTCGCTTCAGTTGTGTCCGACTCTGTGCGACTCCATAGATGGCAACCCACCAGGCTCCCCTGTTCCTGGGATTATCCAAGCAAGAATACTGGAGTGGGTTGCCATTTCCTTCTTCAATGCATGAAACTGAAAAGTGAAAGTAAGTCGCTCAGTTGTGTCTGATTCTTAGCAACCCGGTGGACTGCAGCCTACCAGGCTCCTCTGTCCATGGGATTTTCCAGGCAAGAGTACTGGAATGGGTTGCCATTGCCTTCTCCATTATTGAAGTCACATTAATTGAATTTTGATAAAACACTGTAAAGTTCACTGCTGAAATATGAAATAAAAACTTTTTTCACCCCATTTGTTGGAAAGCTTTCCTAAGGCAAGGACATTGGCTTTTTCGCCAACACCTAACACAAAGCCAGTCTACAGCTACACACATGCAGCATTTAGCAACTAGCAGACACATCAAAAGACCTATTGACCCATGTAAATGAATGTTCAGTTCAGTTCAGTCACTCAGTCGTGTCCTTTGCAACCCCATGAATCACAGCACTCCAGGCTTCCCTGTCCAAAACCCACGTGCAACAAGTCGGTGATCCCATTCAACCATCGCATCCTCTGTTGTCCCCTTCTCCTCCTGCCCTCAGTCTTTCCCAGCATCAGGGTCTTTTCCAGTGTGTCAGCTCTTTGCATCAGATGGCCAAAGTATTGGAATTTTCAGCTTTAGCATCAGTCCTTCCAATGAACACCCAGGACTGATCTCCTTCAGGATGGACTGGTTGGCTCTCCTTGCAGTCCAAGGGACTCTCAAGAGTCTTCTCCAACACCACAGTTCAAAACAATCAATTCTTCAGTGCTCAGCTTTCTTTATAGTCCAACTCACACATCCATACATGAGCACTGGAAAAACCATAGCCTTGACTAGATCGACCTTTGTTGGCAAAGTAATGTCACTGCTTTTTAATATGCTGTCTAGGTTGATCATAACTTTCCTTCCAAGCAGTAAGCGTCTTTTAATTTCATGGCTGCAATCACCATCTGCAGTGATTTTGGAGCCCAGAAAAATAGTCAGCCACTGTTTCCCCATCTCTTTGCCATGAAGTGATGGGACTAGATGCCATGATCTTAGTTTTCTGAATGTTGAGCTTTAAGCCAACATTTTCACTCTCCTCTTTCACTTTCATCAAGAGGTTCTTTAGTTCTTCATTTTCTGCCATAAGGGTGGTGTCATCTGCATATCTGAGGTTATTGATATTTCTTCTGGCAATCTTGATTCCAGCTTGTACTTCCTCCAGTACAGCATCTCTTATGATGTACTTTGCATATAAATGAATAAATGGAACCAAAAAACCTCTGGGAGATCGTAAACCTAGTTTAGAATGAGATTGGGCCATGTAAGTTTGGTGACTATAATGCGTGTGCCATTAAACTGCTCTAGTGGATGTTCAAAATGCATTTTTGATATTTTGAGCTATAAATATGATGTATTAGTTCAGTTGTAAAACACAGTGATTCTATATACATGTACACATGCATTATATGGAAGTCCAGTTACCACTTGCCACCACACAGTTTTTACAATATTATTGACTATAATTCCTATGTGTACATTATTTCCCTGTGACTTCTTTATTTTATAGCTGGAATTATGTTCCTCTTAATCCCCTTCACATATGTCATCCATTTCCCATGCCCATCCTAATTCTCTTCAATATTTATCTTTCTTTTTGTAATCAACCTCCACATGTATGTGAAAAATAAATGAAAACAGATATTGATCTATATCCTCTGATATCACCTAAATCATAACTTTGCATTTCTCACAGGAAGTTACATTTTAAAACTCTGCAGTCTGACAGCTAGTTTCTAGTAGCTGATGGTGCTGTTTTCCAATCTGTTTTCCTCCCCAAAATTCTAACCATGGCATGCTGCTGCTGCTGCTGCTAAGTTGCTTCAGTCGTGTCCGACTCTGTGTGACCCCATAGACAGAAGCCCACCAGGCTGCCCCTTCCCAGGGATTCTCCAGGCAAGAACACTGGAGTGGATTGCCATTTCCTTCTCCAATGTGTGAAAGTGAAAAGTGAAAATGAAGTCGCTCAGTCGTGTCCGACCCTTAGCAACCCCGCGGACTGCAGCCTACCAGGCTCCTCCATCCATGGGATTTTCTAGGCAAGAGTACTGGAGTGACTTGCCATTCCCTTCTCCGTTAACCATGGCATAAGCAACCTTAATCACTGACATCATCATTTATTACAAGCCTTCATCCTAACAATCCATTGCTTTTTAGTGTCTTTTCTTTTCACTTATTTATTTTGATGGCCTGCCCAGCTTTGAGTTTGCCTCACATTCCCAATTTGCCTTTCAGCCAAGTGGCTAGTGCTGACTGAGGAGCCATCACCATCCATCACCATCAGCAGGCTGCACATTATTCATTGCATTTCAAATGGATGGTGCACTTCAGTTTTCACATCTTCAGTGCTTTTGGCCTCTTTCCCAATAATTCTTCCACTTTAATATTTAAGAGGCACCCAAAAGTTTGGATGTCTGAATGTCTGGCTTTACAAACAGGGTGGAGCAGAACAAAGTCTGTCTAACTTTGTGTCTCTTCTTTTGGTTGATGAGTGCAAAAATAGGCTGGAAATTCTTTGCACTTTAATGTTGAATCACCAACCCTGTAATGATATTAATCTCTTTGGTGTGGAAAATTGTATTTTTTACAAAGACACAGTTTTAAATCTTTCAGGTGAATAGAGTTTTAAAAGTCCAATGAACTACTTTATTTGTTTATATAAAACACTTACTTCCAATAACTGAAGTGCAAGTTATTCTTACAACTTTGTATCTAGAAGAGAGTTCAGATTGTGAAATAAGTATTGGCTATGTTAAACATATGGTGCTTTCTGTTTTATTTTTATTTTTGCTACAAAGACCTGAATCTCGGTTCACTGTTGCAGACTTTGTTGATATAGACAAATTCAGAGAGAATATAGTAGTAGCTTTTGTATTTGGTGGCCTAGAAAGTTTATAAAGAAAACTGCGTTAAGCTGAAGAGGATGTGCATTGAATATTGGGAAGTCTAGACTCAATGGACATGAGTTTCGGTAAAATCCGGGAGTTGGTGATGGACAGGGAGGCCTGGCGTGCTGTGATTCATGGGGTCGCAAAGAATTGGACATGACTGAGTGACTGAACTGAACTGAACTGAATTTTAATTAGACAAAAATTACCATGCAATCTTTTTTTCTAATAGTTCTATATCCTAAATATTAGATCCCAATAGAAGCGATTTTAATATTTTAGATACCACTTTTAAAACTTCTTTTTGTATGTATTCAATAAACAGGGTAATAGCATAATTTATTGTACAAACGCTTCTGATAGTGGTGTTAAACACAAATGGAAACTAGACTTGAAAATTCCCTAAGATAAAACTAGTTTAGTCATACAAGCAAAGCTTAATTTATCTTATTTTGAAAGACAAGTAAGGCTAACTTGACCTAGGTGACTTCTTGCTTATGACTCTGAAAATTATAAGTGAAACTTTATCCCCAAGGTTGATATGAGATAACCAATAACCAATGTCCTTTCATTTAAGGAAATACTAGCATGATATGCAATCATTGTGAAGAATAGTCACTGCTTCCATACTACATAGACTGCTGCAGTATAACAAAATACATCTGGGCTTCATTCCATGTTTTGGTTTGAGTGCTTTGGTTTGCAAAACTATTTTTGATGTGTTCACAATAAACTTGTACTTACTATTTCAGTGGTTTATTGGTTTGACTTATTTTTTACCTGAACTTTTAACAGAAGGAAGAGCAATACGAAGAGCAAAAATTGCATCCATTTTCTAAATATCTATTTACTTGATTAATTGATTATATTGGTAATCTCTGAAATAGCACTATTCAAAACATAATTTCAAAATTAAAATTCCTTCTAAAGATAAGTTCATGTACATTAAAGAAACATGTTTAAAATCTTTTTTACAAATTTTAGAACATTTAAAAATAATATAGACCCAAAATATTATGGTTACATAGTCACATAGTGCAATCAGTTTCTTAGTCACAGTTGTCTCTAATATCATGTTAGTTTCAGAAAAAAAATGTTTCTGAAAAATATAGGGGGTTTAGGGTAAATATGTTTTTATGGTCTTTTTCAAAACATGCATGCCTACAATCGACTTCAAAGTTGCAATTTAATGGGTAGCCCAAAGTTCATATCTTCAATTAACACTTCTCTGTAGATCACAACATTTTTAATTGAAAAATATTGCTTTTCTAAGAGCTAACATACCAGATAAGCTCAAAGCAAACTAAGCTAAATGAAGGATTCTTCTAAGTCTAATTAACTTTAAGCAAATATATTTAAATATTTAATCTCATATATTAATGCACATACTGTATTCCATCTCCATTCAAAGTACGTTCCTTTGATATATAATTTTATGAATGAAAATCTCCAAAAACATATCTTCATTTATCATACAATTAGTATTAAATCATTGTTAGGTGCTGCAAAATCATAGGTCATCTTAATTTATAAGATTTTGTTTCAATAAAAGCTATTTAATAATGCCCCTGTAAACCTGGGGCAGATTCATGTCAATGTATGGCAAAACCAATACAGTAATATAAAGTAAAAAAAAAAAAAGTATGTTTTTATATCATTGGATAAATTATTTTTATTTAGATTGTAAATGTCTCAATTAATTTCACATATTTTTATTTTAAATGAGATAGTAAGTGTTAATTTAGTGACACCATTAGCAGATAAAAAACATCACAGATTTTTACATGATACTGGTTCTACATTAGGTGATCAGTGCCTTGAAATACAAATTTAGTTAATAACTGTTCGATTTTTTTCCCACATCCAATACACAAACTCCAAGTAGAGTTCTGGGAAGTTAGTTCCCATCCCCTTGTGTCTTCTTATTCCACGAAAGAGATGAAGGGAAAAACTACTGATGGTCACAGCCAAGGTATATAAGCCCAAGAAGACACTGAGATTTAATCAGAAAAATACAGAACACTATCTTCTTTATACTTTACCAACACACCAATAAGACTAGTAACAGTTAAGGTTACAGCTGAAAGAGTAGCAAGACGAGAATGGTCCCTGAAAAGGAGTATTTAAGCATGCCTAAATGCCAATGCCAAAGCCTTTGACTGTGTGGATCACAATAAACTGTGGAACATTCTGAAAGAGATGGGAATACCAGACCACCTGACCTGCCTCTTGAGAAACCTGTATGCAGGTCAGGAAGCAACAGTTAGAACTGGACATGGAACAACAGACTGGTTCCAAATAGGAAAAGGTGTACGTCAAGGCTGCATATTGTCACCTTGCTTATTTAACTTATATGCAGAGTACATCATGAGGAACGCTGGGCTGGAAGAAGCACAAGCTGGAATCAAGATTGCTGGGAGAAATATCAATAACCTCAGATATGCAGATGACACTACCCTTATGGCAGAAAGTGAAGAGGAACTCAAGAGCCTCTTGATGAAAGTGAAAGAGGAGAGTGAAAAGGTTGGCTTGAAGCTCAACATTCAGAAAACAAAGATCATGGCATCTGGTCCCATCACTTCATGGGAAATAGATGGAAAAACAGTGGAAACAGTGTCAGACTTTATTTTTTTGGGCTCCAAAATCACTGCAGGTGCTGATTGCAGCCATGAAATTAAAAGACGCTTGCTCCTTGGAAGGAAAGTTATGACCAACCTAGGCAGCATATTAAAAAGCAGAGACATTACTTTGCCAACCAAGGTCCGTCTAGTCAAGGCAATGGTTTTTCCCGTGGTCATCTATGGATGTGAGAGTTGGACTGTGAAGAAAGCTGATCGCCGAAGAATCGATGCTTTTGAACTGTGGTGTTGGAGAAGACTCTTGAGAGTCCCTTATACTGCAAGGAGATCCAACCAGTCCATTCTAAAGGAGATCAATCCTGGATGTTCATTGGAGGGACTGATGCTAAAGCTGAAACTGCAATACTTTGGCCACCTCATGCGACGAGTTGACTCACTGGAAAAGACTCTGATGCTGGGAAAGGCTGGGGGCGGGAGGAGAAGGGGACGACGGAGAATGAGATGGCTGGATGGCATCACCGACTCTGTGGACATGGGTTTGAGTGTACTCCGGGAGTTGGTGATGGACAGAGAGGCCTGGCCTGTTGTAATTCATGGGGTCGCGGAGAGTCGGACACGACTGAGCGACTGAACTGAACTGAACTGAACTGAAATCTATTTTAAAAACTGAAACAATAGTTAATAACTTAAAAAAAAAATGAGCCTGAAGGTTTTGCTGGTGATTTCCACCAAACTTAAAAAAAAAAAAAAAAAAATCCAATTCTGCAGTTTTTTTCTAGAAACAGAAACACTTCCTAACTTTTTAATGAAGCATTATCCCAGTATCAAAACCAGATAAATATAGGACTTCCCTGGACGTCCAGTGGTTAAGACTCTGTGTTCCCAATGCAGAGGGCCTGGGTTCCATCCCTGGTCAGGAACTATATCCCACATGCCACAACTAAGAGTTCACATAACACAACTAAAACCTGGTGCAGCCAAAAAGATAAATTAATTGAAATTACAATTTTAAAAATCAGATAAATATGTTACAGGAAAGAAAAAACTACAGACTGATAATTCTCATGAACACAGAAGTAAAAATCCTCATCAAATATTAGCAAGGCAAATCCAGCAATGTGTAAAAGGAATTATATACACTATGATCAAGTACCAAGTGAGATTTTCCCAAGTAAACAAGTCGGATTCAATATTCAAAAACAAATTAATGCAACAAAACCTTGCCAACAGGGTAAAGAATAAAAACAAACAAAAATACATGATCACATCAATTGACAAAGTAAAAAGCATTTAACTAAACTCACCTTTTTATGATAAAAAATTCATCAAACCAGAAATTAAAGAGTACTTTCTCAACTTGCTAAAGAACAGCACCACAGGATCTTCAGATAAAGTCATACTTAATAAAGATATACTCAGGGACTTCCCTGGTGGTCCAGTAGTTAAGAATCCAGCTGCAATGCAGGTGGCACCAGTTTGAACCCCAGTCTCTGATAGGGCAACTAAACCCATGTCACAACTATTGAGCCCAAGCACCACAACTGGTGAGAAGCCTGTGTGCCACAACTAAAACCTGACACAGCAAATAAATTAATAAATATAAAAGCAAAATGACTATTAAAAAAATGAGAGACTCACTTTTTTTCTTGGATTGAGAACAAGTCAAGGATGTCCTCTCCCACCACTTCCTTTAAATATCATATCAGAAGTCCTTTCATACTGCAACAAGAAAAGAAAGTGAATGCTATATAAATTGGAAAGAAAAAATAATATTGTCTTTATTTGTAAATGGCATGATTATCTATGTAAAAAACCTTAAAAATTCCACAAAACTTTGAAGTGGAAAAACCTGGTATCAGTTATTTCATGATCATGATTACCTTTAAAGAGGAGAGTCATGTTGATAGTATGCACTTTTGGTATGCTATGAAAATGGCACTTTATAGTCTTCCTCTCACAAGCCCACAGGCCCAACCTAATCACAAGAAAAAGTCATACAACTCCTACTTAAGGAACATAATACAAAGTATCGTTACTCCAGTGGTAAAGAATCTGCCTGCCCATACAGGAGAAGCAAGAAATCAGGCTTTGATCCCTGGATTGGGAAGATCCCCTGGAGTAGGTAATGGTCACCCACTCCAATATTCTTGCCTGGAAAATCCCATGGATAGAAGAGCCTGGTGGGCTACGGTTCATAGGGTCCCAAAAAGTCAGACATGACGGAGCACACACATGCACTCTTGTAAAGCTTACCAGACTGTCAACAGAGAAAGTGTCTTAGAAAATGTCCCAGCTAAGAAAATTCTAAGAAGATAATTAAATCATTATGGTATCCCTGATAGAATCTTGGGACAGAAAAAATGACATCGTTTTAAAACTAAGAAAACCTGAAAGTATAGATATTAGTCAAAAATAACATGTCAATATTGGCTCATCAATTGTGACAAATGTCTTCTATGAATGTAAGATGAAGATGTTAATAATAGTGCTAACAGAGGGAATCATGTTTGTGCATCTGCAAACTTTCTAAACTACATTTGTAAGGTTTCTGTAGAACTAAATTTACCCTAAAATAAAGTTAAAAATTAAAATAAAATCAACAATATTGTGCCATCAAACAAGAAAATGGACAGAATTGATATTTTCACCACATAAAAATTGGTAAAAGCACTGTAACAAAAGCATTCAGAATGTACATTCTGAGGCAAGACTGCTTAACCTCTGTTTCATTCACATATTTTATACACCTAATATAGTTGTTTGTGTTTCCACTGACCCTGCCAAGAAGTAGCCAAGTGGCTTGTGTATCTTGCAGGCCTTAGTAGATGGTACAGCCAGTTTTTATTTAAGAGGCTGACAGGAGCTGTGGTGTCCTGCTGCTAGCCAATACGGGCCACATTAATCAGAAAGCACTTATTTTAAAGGTGAGCCCCTGCACTGTTTGTCTTGATAGAGAGACTTCAATTACCTTGCCTCTGGGACTCTTCGGTTAAAAGATTATTGTTGGTCCTCTTTCATGTTTACCCATATGATAAAAGTAAAATTTATATAGAGCACAGGCTTCACACATGCTACCAGATGAGACCATGGCAGATGCTGCAATGGAGATCTACCACAGCAATTCTGACTTCTCTCTTACTAATGATATCTCGTTAAAACAAACCCAGGTAAAATTCTAAACCATATGGAATACCAGGAGAGAAGTACTAGTGAGGATTTATTAAAAGAAAGAAAGAGAGAGAATGGAATATGTGGTCATTTAATTTGATATATTTCTGCAGAATTCCCAGTTGCTAGGGTTTTTAACTTGCAGGTTTTTTCATGTATTACAATTCAGGTTTTTATGAGTATAGTCCCCTATTCTGTATAATAGGTCCTCCTTGTTCATTCGTTTCATATATAGCAGTGTGTATATTCAATGTCTTGTAATAAAATAATGGAAAAGAATCTAAAAAATATACATGCATATATATAAATCACTTTTCTGTATGCATGAAAATAACCAAATATTGTAAATCAAATATGCTTCAATAAAAATATAAAATTCAAATGTTTTTGGTACCTTTTACACATAATGTTTTTGGTCCTTTACTCAATAAAAGACAGAAATGGTATGGACCTAAGCAGCAGAATATATTAAGAAGAGGTGGCAAGAATACACAGAAACTGTACAAAAAAAGATCTTCATGATCCAGATAATCATGATGGTCTGATCACTCACCTAAGCAAGACATCCTAGAATGTGAAGTCAAGGGGGCCTTAGGAAGCATCACTACGAACAAAGCTAGTGGAGGTGATGGAATTCCAGTTGAGCTATTTCAAATCTTAAAAGATGATGCTGTGAAACTGCTGCACTCAATATGCCAGCAAATTTGGAAAACTCAGCAGTGGCCACAGGATTGGGAAAAGTCAGCTTTCATTACAAACCTTAAGAAAGGCAATGCCAAAGAATGCTCAAACTACCGCACAATTGTACTCATCTCACACACTAGTGAAGTAATGCTCAAAATTCTCCAAGCCAGGCTTCAGCAATAAGTGAAACATGAAATTCCAGATATTCAAGCTGGTTTTAGAAAAGGCAGAGGAACCAGATATCAAATTGCCAACATCCTCTGGATCATCGAAAAGGCAAGAGAGTTCCAGAAAAACATCTATTCTTTATTGACTATGCCAAAGCCTTTGACTGTGTGGATCACAAGAAACTGTGGAAAATTCTTCAAGAAACCTGTATGCAGGTCAGGAAGCAACAGTTAGAACTGGACATGGAACAACAGACTGGTTCCAAATACGGAAAGAAGTACAAGAAGGCTGTATATTGTCCCTCTGCTTATTTAACTTATATGCAGAGTACACCATGAGAAACGCTGGGATGGATGAAGCAAGCACAATCTGGAATTAAGACTGCTGGGGGAAATAGCAATAACCTCAGATATGCAGGTGACATCACCCTTATGGCAGAAAGAGACAAAGAACTAAAGAGCATCTTGACGAAAGTGAAAGAGGAGAGTGAAAAAGTTGTCTCAAAACTCAAAATTCAGAAAGATAAGATCATGGCAACCAGTCCCATCACTTCATGGCAAATAGATGGAGAAACAGTGGAAACAATGATAGACTTTATTTTTGGGGGGCTCCAAAATCACTGCAGATGGTGACTGCAGCCATGAAATTAAAAAACACTTACTCCTTAGAAGAAAAGCTATGACCAACCTAGATAGCATAATAAGAAGGAGAGACATTACTTGGTCAACAAAAATCTGTCAAGTCAAGGTTATGGTGTTTCCAGTAGTCATGTATGGATGTGAGAGTTGGACTATAAAGAAAGGTGAGTGCCAAAGAATTGATGTTTTTGAACTGTGGTGTTGGAGAAGACTCTTGAGAGTCCCTTGGAATGCAAGGATATCCAACCAGTCCATTATGAAGGAAATCAGTCCTGAATGTTCATTGGAAGGACTGATGTTGAAGCTGAAACTCCAATACTTTGGCCACCTGATGTGAAGAGCTGCCTCATTTGAAAAGACCTTCATGCTGGGAAAGATTGAAGGTGAGAGGAGAAGGGGACAACAGAGGATGAGATGGTTGGATGGCATCACTGACTCAATGGACATGAGTTTGAGTAAACTCCAGGAGTTGGTGATGAACAAGGAGGCCTGGTGTGCTGCAGTCCATGGGGTTGCAAAGAGACAGACACGACAGAGTAACTGAACTGAAGTGAATTCATAATTAAAATTGCCAACTTAAGATATGAAAAGACTTTAGGCAGGTGGCCTCAGGCACTGTCATAATTTTACTAAAGAAGAAACACAAACCAAGAGAGGATTAGTGACCTGGTGAAGTTCACAAAGATCACTTATGTCAGAGCCATAATCATAATCTAAGTGTTCAGACTCCGTGCTTTCTCTTTCATTACCCTGAAAGATGATGCTGAAATTGTATTTTTCTTTACCTTATAAATAAGGTCCACTGGTGCCTTGTATCAGAGAAGCCTGAATGACATTTACGGAAATAAAGATGTATATGGAATGATTTTAGACGCGAGACCCCAGAAGCATGGCCAAGAAGAGCTACGCCCGAGGCCATGGGCAGCAGCAGAGAGGAGCTACCCCACGTCCAAGAAGCGGTGGCTGCGCGGGCGCAGGAGGGCCGAGAGGAGCTGCTCCACGTTCAAGGTCAGGAAGGGTGGACTTGAGGCGATACCCCTCGTTCAAGGTAAGGTGCAGCAGCTGCGCTTTGCTGGAGGAGCTGTGAAGAGATATCCCACGACCAAGGTAACAGAAACCAAAATAAGACGGTAGGTATTGCGAGAGGGCATCAGAGGGCAGACACACTGAAATCATAATCACAAAAAACAAGTCGATCTGATCACATAGACCACATCCCTGTCTAACTCAATGAAATTAAGCCATGCCGTGTGGGGCCACCAAAGATGGGCGGGTCATGGTGGAGAGGCCTGACAGAATGTGAACCACTGGAGAAGGGAATGCAAACCACTTCAGTATACTTGCCTTGAGAACCCCATGAACAGTATCAAAAGGCAAAATTATAGGATAATGAATGAGGAATTCCCTAGGTCGGTAGGAGCCCAGTATGTTACTGGAGATCAGTGGAGAAATAACTCCAGAAAGAATAAAGGGATGGAGCCAAAGCAAAAACAATGCCCAGTTGTGGATGTGACTGGTGATAGAAGCAAGGTTCCATGCAGTAAAGAGCAATATTGCATAGGAACCTGGAAAGTTAGGTCCATGAATCAAGGCAAATTGGAAGTGGTCAAACAGGAGATGGCAAGAGTGAACGTAGACATTCTAGGAATCAGGGAACTAAAATGTACTGGAATGGGTGAATTTAACTCAGATGACTATAATATCTACTACTGTGGGCAGGAATCCCTTAGAAGAAACGGAGTAGCCATCATGGTCAACAAAAGAGTCCGAAATGCAGTACTTGGATGCAATCTCATAAACGACAGAATGATCTCTGTTTGTTTCTAAGGCAAACGATTCCATCTTACAGTAATCCAAGCCTATGCCCCAACCAGTAATGCTGAAGAAGCCGAAGTTGAATGGTTTTATGAAGACCTACAAGACTTTTTAGAATTAACATCCAAAAAAAAATGTCCTTTTCATCATAGGGGCCTGGAATGCAAAAGTAGGAAGTCAAGAAACACCTGGAGTAACAGGAAAATTTGGCCTTGGAGCAAGGAATGAAGCAGGGCAAAGGCTAATAGAGTTTTGCCAAGAGAATGCACTGGTCATAGCAAACACCCTCTTTCAACAACACAAGAGAAGACTCTACACATGGACATCACGAGATGGTCAACACTGAAATCAGACTGATTATATTCTTTGTAGCCAAAGATGGAGAAGCTGTATACAATTAGCAAAAACAAGACCAGGAGCTGACTGTGGCTCAGATCGTGAAAGCCTTATTGCCAAATTCAGACTTAAATTGACAAAAGTATGGAAAACCACTAGGCCATTCAGTTCAGTTCAGTTCAGTCGCTCAGTCGTGTCCTACTCTCCGCGACCCCATGAATCACAGCACGCCAGGCCTCCCTGTTCATTACCAACTGCCGGAGTTCACTCAAACTCATGTCCACAGAGTCGGTGATGCCATCCAGCCATCTCATTCTCTGTCGTCCCCTTCTCCTCCTGCCCCCAACCTTTCCCAGCATCACAGTCTTTTCCAGTTAGTCAACTCGTCGCAGGAGGTGGCCAAAATATTGCAGTTTTAGCTTTAGCATCAGTCCTTCCAGTGAACACCCAGGATTGATCTCCCTTAGAATGGACTGGTTGGATCTCCTTGCGGTACAAGGGACTCTCAAGAGTCTTCTCCAACACCACAGTTCAAAAGCATCAATTCTTCGGTGATCAGCTTTCGTCACAGTAAAACTCTCACATCCATACATGACCACGGGAAAAACCATAGCCTTGACTAGACGGACCTTTGTTGGCAAAGTAATGTCTCTGCTTTTTAATATACTATCAAGGTTGGTCATAACTTTCCTTCCAAGGAGTAAGCGTCGTTTAATTTCATGGCTGCAATGGAGTAAGCGTCTTTTAACTTCATGGCTGCAATCAGCATCCGCAGTGATTTTGGAGCCCAAAAAAATAAAGTCTGACACTGTTTCCACTGTTTTTCCATCTAGTCCCATGAAGTGATGGGAGCAGATGCCATGATCTTTGTTTTCTGAATGCTGAGCTTCAAGCCAACCTTTTCACTCTCCTCTTTCACGTTCATCAAGAGGCCTTTGAGTTCCTCTTCTCTTTCTGCCATACGGGTGGTGTCGTCTGCATATCTGAGGTTATTGATATTTCTCCCAGCAATCTTGATTCCAGCTTGTGCTTCTTCGAGCCAGCGTTCCTCATGATGTACTCTGCATATAAGTTAAATAAGCAGGGTGACAATATACAACCATGACGTACATCTTTTCCTATCTGGAACCAGTGTGTTGTTCCATGTATAGTTCTGACTGTTGCTTCCTGACCTAAATACAGGTTCCTCAGGAGGCAGATTAGGTGGTCTGGTATTCCCATCTCTTTCAGAATTTTCCACAGTTTACTGTGATCCACACAGTCAAAGGCTTTGGCATAATCAATGAAGCAGAAATAGATGTTTTTCTGGAACCCTCTTGCCTTCTCCATGATCCAGTGGATGCTGCCAATATGATCTCTAGTGCCTTGGCCTTTTCTAAAACCTGCTTGAACATCTGGGAGTTCACAGTTCACATATTGCTGAAGCCTGGCTTAGAGAATTTTGAGCAAGACTTTACTAGCGTGTGAGATGAGTGCAATTGTGCTGTAGTTTGAGCATTCTTTGGCATTGCCTTTCTTTGGGATTGGAATGAAGACTGACTTTTTCCAATCCTGTGGCCACTGCTGAGTTTTCCAAATTTGCTGGCGTATTGAGTGCAGCACTTTCACAGCATCGTCTTTCAAGATTTGAAATAGCTCAACTGGAATTCCATCACCTCCACTAGCTTTCTTCATAGTGATGCTTTCTAAGGCCCACTTGACTTCCCATTCCAAGATGTCTGGCTCTAGGTCAGTGGTCACGTTATCGTGATTATCTTGGTCATGAAGATCTTTCTTGTACAGTTCTTCTGTGTATTCTTGCCACCTCTTCTTCATATCTTCTGCTTCTTTTAGGTCCATACCATTTCTGTCCTTTATTGAGCCCATCTTTGCATGTAATGTTCCCTTGGAATCTCTAATTTTCTTGAATAGTACTTTTGTTTTTCCTATACTGTTGTTTTCCTCTATTTCTTTGCATTGATCTCTGAGGAAGACTTTCTTATCTCTCCTTGCTATTCTTTGGAACTCCACATTCAGATGCTTATATCTTTCCTTGTCTCCTTTGCCTTTAGCCTCTCTTCTTTTCACAGCTATTTGTAAGGCCTCCCCAGACAGCCATTTTGCTTTTTTGCATTTCTTTTCCAGGGGGATGGTCTTGGTCCCTGTCTCCTATATGACCTCAATCAAATCCCTTACAGTGGAAGTGAGGAATAGATTTTAGGGACTAGATCTGGTTGATAAAGTGCCTGATGAACTCTGGACGGAGGTTCGTGACATTATACAGGAGACAGGGACCAAGACCATCCCCCTGGAAAAGAAATGCAAAAAAGCAAAATGGCTCTCTGAGGAGGCCTTACAAATAGCTGTGAAAAGAAGAGAAGCGAAAAGCAAAGGAGAAAAGGAAAGATATAAGCATCTGAATGCGGAGTTCCAAAGAATTACAAGGAGAGATAAGAAAGCCTTCCTCAGCAATCAGTGCAATGAAATAGAGGAAAACAACAGAATAGGAAAGACAAGAGATTTCTTCAAGCAAATTAGAGATTCCAAGGGAATATATCATTCAAAGATGGGCTCAATAAAGGACAGAAATGGTATGGACCTAAAAGAAGCAGAAGATATGAAGAAGAGGTGGCAAGAATACACAGAAGAACTGTACAAAAAAGATCTTCATGACCAAGATAATCACGATAATGTGATCACTGACCTAGAGCCAGACATCTTGGAATGGGAAGTCAAGTGGGCTTTAGAAAGCAAAAAAAGAAAAAAAAATTTTAAAAATAAAAATAAAAAAGAGAGAGAAGAAGAACACATTCAAGTAGGTTTTTTTTTTTTAAAGGAATATGAGCCTATGTCATCAGATGACCTAAGTGCAAGTTTAGCTCTACTATTTCCTAGCTTTGTAGCTTTCATCAAAGCACATAACCACATAAAATTTCATTTATTGATTAATAAAGTGGAACTAATCATATCATCTATCCTATAGGACTGTTTAAAAAAAAAAAAGCATCACTATGAACAAAGCTAGTGGAAATGATGGAATTGTAGTTGAGCTATTTCAAATCCTGAAAGATGATGCTGTGAAAGTGCTGCACTCAATATGCCAGCAAAGTTGGAAAACTCAGCAGTGGCCACAGGACTGGAAAAGGTCAGTCTTCATTCCAATCCCAAAGAAAGACAATGCCAAAGAATGCTTAAACTACCATACAATTGCACTCATCTCACATGCTAGTAAAGTCATGCTCAAAATTCTCCAAGCCAGGCTTCAGCAATATGTGAACTGTGAACTCCCAGATGTTCAAGCAGGTTTTAGAAAAGGCCAAGGCACCAGAGATCAAATTGCCAACATCCGCTGGATTATGGAGAAAGCAAGAGAGTTCCAGAAAAACATCTATTTCTGCTTCATTGATTATGCCAAAGCCTTTGACTGTGTGGATCACAGTAAACTGTGGAAAATTCTGAAAGAGATGGAAATACCAGACCACCTGACCTGCCTCTTGAGAAACCTGTATGCAGGTCAGGAAGCAAAGTTAGAACTGGACATGGAACAACAGACTGGTTCCAAAGAGGAAAAGGAGTACATCATGGTTGTATATTGTCACACTGCTTATTTAACTGATATGCAGAGTACATCATGAGGTAGGCTGGGCTTGAAGATGCACAAGCTGGAATCAAGATTGCCGGGAGAAATATCAATAACCTCAGTAATGCAGATGACACCACCCTTATGGCAGAAAGTGAAGAGGAACTCAAAAGCCGCTTGATGAAAGTGAAAGAGGAGAGTGAAAAGGTTGGCTTAACGCTCAACATTCAGAAAACCAAGATCATGGCATCTGGTCCCATCACTTCATGGAAAATAGATAGTGAAGCAGTGGAAATAGTGGTTGACTTTACCTTTCTGGGCTCCAAAATTACTGCAGATGTTAATTGCAGCCATGAAATTAAAAGATGCTTACTCCTTGGAAGGAAAGTTATGACCAACCTAGACAGCAAATTAAAAAGCAGAGACATTACTTTGCCAACAGAAGTCCGTCTATTCAAGGCTATGGTTTTTCCAGTGCTCATGTATGGATGTGAGAGTTGGACTGTGAAGAAAGCTGATCGCCGAAGAATTGATGCTTTTGAACTGTGGTTCTGGAGAAGACTCTTGAGAGTCTCTTGGACTACAAGGAGATCCAATCAGTCCATTCTAAAGAAGATCAATCCTGGGTGTTCATTGGAAGGACTGATGCTAAAGCTGAAACTCCAATAATTTGGCCACTTCATGCGACATGTTGACTCACTGGAAAATACTCTGATGCTGGGAGGGATTGGGGGCAGGAGGAGAAGGGGATGACAGAGAATGAGTTGGCTGGATGGCATCACCGACTCGATGGACATGAGTTTGAGTGAGCTCCGGGAGTTGGTGATGGACAGGGAGGCCTGGCGTGCTGTGATTCATGGGGTCGCAATGAGTTGGACACAACTGAGCGACTGAACTGAACTGATGGAATAATTTTAAATATTTTTCATACTGTATAATCTGCACTTTTACAAGACTAATAAATTTAAAAAGAAATCAAAGATACTATCCTATTTGGTCATCCTTCTTATGAGATGTTTCCAATAACACACTTGACACAATCACATTTGTTTAGAAATCATCTACTATTTATAAGCTACTATGTCAGGTACCAGAATAAGGCAATGGGAGTGAGACAGAGGACAAAATGTACAATCAGCTCATATAGCATAGAAGATTCACAGGTGGATTTAACTCAGGGCAAGAGATATTATAATATTCTGTAATAAGGGATATCCTATTGGGGTAATACTAATTCTGATTAGGACAATGGGTAAATAATCATGAAAATTGAGCATTCAAGTTCAAGTTGTGAATAATGGAAAAAGGAAAGTTTATAGATGTTAATGAACCTACAGATTGTCATCTGTCTTTCTTGTTTGTTGTTTAGATGCTTCTTTAAGTCAATTATTGAGGGTTTAATAGAAAGTTCTGTTGGAGCCAGATCATACAGTTATTCCAAAGTCATCTAAAAGGGTACTTATATTTATTGAACACCACTTAAATAATCTAACAAATATTGTACTTGCAAAACATCATCTCAGAAATGAGAAATACGTGCTAACTTTTATCCATATTCATTTCAGTTCAGTCAATTGCTCAGCTGTGTCCGACTCATTGAGACCCCATGGACTGCAGCACGCCAGGCTTCTATGTCCATCACCAATTCCTGGAGCTTGCTCAAACTCATCAAACTTGAGTTGGTAATGCCATCCAACCATATTACCCTATGTTGCCCCTTTCTCCTCCTGCCTTCTTTCTTTCCCAGGATCAGGGTCTCTTCTAATGAGTCAGTACTTCCAATCAGGTGGCCAAATTATTAGAGCTTCAGCATCAGTCTTTCCAATGAATATTCAGGACTGATTTCCTTTAGGATTGACTGGTTTGATTTCCTTGCAGTCCAAGGGACTCTCAAGAGACTTCTCCAGCACCACAGTTCAAAAGCATCAATTCTTTGGTTCTCAGCTTTCTTTATGATTCAACTCTCGCATCTATACATGATAACTGGAAAAATCATGGCTTTGACTAAAGGGACAATGTTGGTATGTAATGCCTCTCCTTTTTAATTTGCTGTCTAGGCTAGTCATTGCTTTTCTTCCAAGAAGCAAGAAGTTTTTAATGTCATGGCTGCAGTCGCCATCTGCAGTGATTCTGGAGCCCCCCAAAATAAAGTCTGTCACTGTTTCCACTGTTTCCCTATTTTTTGCCATGAAGTGATGGGACAAGATGCCATGATCTTGGTTTTGAATGTTGTGCTTTAAGCCAGTTTTTTCACTCTCCTCTTTCACTTTCATTAAGAGTCTCTTTAGTCCCTCTTCCCTTTCTGCCATAACGGTGGTGTCATCTGCATGTTTAAGGTTATTGATATTTCTCCTGGTAATCTTGATTCCAGCATGTGCTTCATCCAGCCCAGCATTTCACATGATGTACTCTGCATATAAATTAAATAGGCAAGGTGACAATATACAGCCTTGACTTCCTCCTTTCCCAGTTTGAAACCAGTCCATTGTTCCATCTCTGGTTCTGTTTTTTCTTGACCTGCACACAGACTTCTCAGGAGGTAGGTAAGGTAGTCTAGTATTTCCATCTCTTGAAGAATTTCCCACAGTTTATTGTGATCCACACAGTCAAAGGCTTTAGCATAGTCAATGAAGCAGGAGTATATGTTTTCCTGGAAGTCTCTTACTTTTTCCATGAATCAACAGATGTTGACAATCTGATCTCTGGTTCCTCTGCCTTTTCTAAATCCAGCTTGAACATCTTGAAGTTTTCAGTTTGTTCTCTATTGAAGCCTGTCTTGGAGAATTTTGAGCATTACTTTGCTAGTGTGTGAGATGAGTGCAATTGAGCAGTAGTTTGAACATTCTTTGGTATTGCCTTTCTTTTAAATTGGAATGAAAACTGACCTTTTCCAGTCCTGTGGCTACTGCTGAATTTTCCAAATTTGCTGGCATATTGAGTGCAGCACTTTTAATAGCACTTTTACCTCATTCATCAGAGACTGCAAAGATACCATCTTAGTAATGAGATATTAACTTTTATCCATGTTACTGTAAAGAGCTTCCCTTGTGGCTCAGATGGTAAAGTGTCTGCCTGTAATGCGCGAGACCTGGGTTCAATCCCTGGGTGGGGAAGATCTTCTGGAGAAGGAAATGGCACCCCACTCCAGTACTCTTGCCTAGAAAATCCCATGGATGGAGGAGCCCGGTAGGCTAAAGTTCATGGTGTTGCAGAGTCAGACATGACTGAGCGACTTCACTTCACTTCACTCTGCATCAAAGCATAATAGGTCAGTACTTTAAAACCCAAAAGGAAAAAATGCCAGCATGATCACCAAAGGCTGACAGTACAAGTAAGCAATGGTAAGCATTGGGAAAGGTTTCACCTGGTGAAAAGAAAGTGAAAATGTTAGCTGCTCAGTTGTATCTGATTCTTTGCAGCCCCATGGAATGTATAGCCCATTCCCACTGTTCATGGGATTCTGCAGGCAAGAATACTAGAGTGGGTGCCATTCCCTTTTCCAAGGGATCTTCCCAACCCAGGGATTGAACCTTGGTCTCCTGCATTGCAGGCAGATTCTTTACCATCTGTAGATTAGTATGTTAAAGGAGCAATAGTAAGCATATCCTGTGATATGAAGAGACCTATCAGTGGTGAGACTACTCTGGTAGCTTAGCTTTGCCACTTAGGTTTTGTTGAGACTGTGGGATCCTGCCTCCTCAAGGACAATTAATTGCATCTTATAGAGGGTCTTGATTAATTGACTTATTTGGTATATATTGAGAATAAAATTCCTTATGGAAACTAGAATTTCATATCTGTTTTTTGTTGTTAGTCACTAAGTTATGTCCTTCTCTTTTGTGATCCCATGGGTTGTAGCCTGCCAGGCTCCTCTGTCCATGGGATTTCCCAGGCAAGAATAATGGAGTGGGTTGCCATTTCCTCCTCCATGCTATCTTCCAGACCCAGGGATTGAACCTATATTTCCTGAATTGGTAGCTGGATTTTTTTACCACCAAGCCCCCAGAGAAGCCCTTTTAATACTTGTGACAAACATGGGAACTCTATTTCAAGGATAACAACTTGCTACCTATTTAAGTTTGCAGTAAAGCCTTAGGACTTAGGTGACAAAGAAGAGGATTACAAAATCATGTGAGATTCCTGCAAAGATTCATTTAACATATATTGCCTTATTTTTACATATTAATGGTATTACAGGGTACATACAGTTTTTAAACTTTGCTAATTTTCTAGAAATTGCAAGAAATATTGATTTTATTCACTCAGCTATGCTTTTCAATATTCTGTTTTAAGGAGAATAATTGTACAGAAGATAATTTCATTTCTTATAGATGCAAATAACCATTAATGTGATTTTTTTTATTATTCAGTGATAGCAGTAAATTCTTGGAGCAAATCAGCCAAAGAAAATTGGAGTTTAAAAGAAATTATAAGGCATATAAACAATATATTTGTTTATATTGTAGAAAATATGTTAAACACTTGAATTATTTCTGTAAATTAAATGTAAACTTTCCTGAATTTGTTTACTTTAACAATTATTAAACAATCTATCCACATATATAATATATAAACAAACAACCAACATTATATAAATGTACTAATATGATTGTCAATCTAATATTATACAGTATATAATTTATATAATATATATAATAACTGGAATATTCTACATGTACCAATTCTGAGAGCATATGTAACAGAATATACATACTGTTTTATTAGTTTTTAGAGAACACAATTAGTGGCCACAATTAGAGAAAAATTAGAACACAATTAGAGAAAAATTCCAGTTGCAACTGAACCTTGACTAAGTGCTAGGAGTGTTTCAGTAGAACTTACATTTCCAGACATACCCCAAGAATTAACTGTAAAGTCCAGGCAGGTATGAAGTCTTTAGAATTTTACACATTGAAGGCAACTCAAACTGCAGGGAATAAATAAAAAACTTACATTCTAGCACCAGGGCAGATATTGTTTCTTACTATCCATGTGTTTCATTGATTATGGATCAGATGAAAATTCAAGGAAATATAAACATGTCTCAATGCTGTTATGCCTTTTAAAAAATCAAGACACACAGAACCAGTAAAACAAACAAAAATAACTGTATAAAGAATTTGCACATGCAATACACCCAGGAAAAAATAAAAACACAATAGAGGCTTCCATAACAAAGCTATCATTCTCACAGTGAAAAAGCCGGTCTCATTACACCTTTACCCCAACACACTGGCACACAAACACACTGCACAGCAAAATCTCAGTTCTCAACAGAGCTCGTGACTCCAAAACTCGTGAGCAGAGCCCTTTAGACTGATTGCTGCACCACCAAGGAAATAACCAGACTACTCCGGAAATTATCTGGTAGCAGAGGTTTTATTGCTCTGAAATTGCAGGAGGGAGGCAACCAGCAGGTAAAACCTGGGAACAGATGCTCTGCCTCTAGTTTTCTTCTAACTTGGCCCTGAAATTAATTGATATTACAATTTTCAACAAAGATGCCTTCTAAAGTTAAAGACAAAAAAGAAAAGCTGTAGCTTTTCTAGCTGAATTGTTAATTTCTGCAGATTTTTTTTCTTTCCCAAATAATTGTTTCTTTCAAGTGGCTTATATTTTCGAAGTGACTGAATCTATAAAACTAGTGGCTCAGCAGTAAACGAATCTATCTGCAATGCAGGTGAGGTGGGTTCAATCCCTGGGTCTGGGTGGGCAAGATCCCCTAGAGAAGGAAATGAAAACCCACTCTAGTCTTCTTGCCTGGAGAATCCCATTGACAAAGGAGCCTGACAGGCTTCTGTCCACAGGGTTGCAGAGTCGGACACGACTTGGAGACTAAACCACCACCACCACCACCACCAGTGAACTTTTTTGTTTTGCTTTCTCTCTCCTCAAAAAAAATTTTAAAAATTCACGTTTGTTTTTTGGAAGTCAATCTCCTAGGTAATTTTACTTATTTTATTTTATACTATAATTAGCAAATTATATGTATACATCTGCCAGTATATTGCAAAATAAGTGTAGTCATAGATATATGAGATCAAACGCTTCCCTCGTCATAAATGTTGACGATTTTTTTTTCAGGTTTCCATAAGGAGGCTCCCTTTTCTGTTAATTTCCTGCTGTCACTCGACATACTGTACAACACTCTCTCCTCGTCTATTTACTCTAATTTATTTCCAAAAGTTTTTCAAGATTCTCAAACTTATTAGTTTAACAAATGTAGTTCTCAGCAAGCAGGAAGTTGCTTGTATCTTTCTATGGACAGTTTGGATAAGTTATTGCCAAAAGATGTATAAATTCTAAGCCATAAGTATTTGCTCCTGTCACTTATATTTTCCTGGATTCTGCTTTGTTCTGCTAAAATAAATATAAAAAAAAAAGCATGCACATATGTTTATATAATCTGCTATGCATATTTTCTATCTACTTAAACCATAATTTTAAGTACTTATATTTAGCATATATTATTTTTTTTGAATAATAAGATGTATATGACAATGTGGACAGAATTTATAAATTAATTTTTAACACTAGAAATGTGGAAAGTGATGTAAGAATCTATATTTTTAATGATAAATTTAAAAGACCATAAAAAAGGAAACATTTGGGCAATATTAGAATCTAGTTATTTTATTTCTATTTAAAATTTTTTCTCATTGATATATTACAAAAACTCTAGATTTAAGCAATTACTGTATTAGTAAGCAGTTTTTAAACAAATATCTGAATTCTTGAAATTTATAGTGGTAAATTAGCATTTAATTTGAAATGACAGAATGTTAATTTGTTTAATTGTTAAAGCAGAGAGATTAGCAAAGATGGTCTTAATTCTAGATTGAACTCTATTATTATCTATCAAAGTTGACAATTTTCTGTCACAAATATGCTAAAAAATCTTTAAGCCACCTTTCCAGTTCTGAGATATGATATTATTATATTATGTTTTAATGTTTTAATTATAAAATTACAACTGATATAAATATATAGAGCTCAATATAAGAAAAAGAGCAAAAACTGCCAATGACACTAAAACTTTCTTGACTACTAAACTCTTTCCTCCTGAAGTTTACCTTCAATAATACTTTGTATTCCTCCAAATATCTTATATATTTATGTATATAAACACAATCAACATGGAATTTTATAGTACTATGTCTTAATATTCAAATCTCATTCAACTTTAATTCTTAAAGGTTTACCATCAAAATAAAACAGTGATAACCATTTTATGTTGAACACCCATGGAAGTTGGGGAAACAGCATTGAAGCCTCTAAATTAATATATTTTGTATCCACTCTCTCCTCAAGCCTGGGCTCTGGCAGTTTTTCTGGGAACTGGCCTCTCAGAGAAGGTTACGTTGATGTTAGATAAAGGTTACAGCTGACGCCATGCAATTCAGTACAGTATTCTTCACTATGTGAGTGACTCAGAGTTTTGTGATGGATATAGTTTTAAACCACCTCCTGAAACATATATATCATATATGCTTTTAAACATCAGTACAGAAATGAACCTACAACCTGTGATGTGACTCTAGAATATTGTTAAGCCAAAGGCTGATACTTGGAAATATATATATATATGTATGTTTAAGTCCAGAGACGACTCCTGAACACTTTTTAGTTGTCTATTTCAATGATAAACTAAGGTCAGTTTCTAACTTGAATCTCAGAAATGTTTATATAAGCAAAGATTTTCAGTGAACCCAGAAAATAGAAAGTCATTTATTCCCCAATCTTGGCTGTACTTTCATCTAAGAGACACTAACAAATGCAGCAGAAAATTATACAAACCCTAGTTTCAGGACTTTATCTAGCTGACCAGAGACAGTCAGGGGTCAATATGATACTAAGTTCAAGATCAAACTAAAGATATGAGGAGGAGTAGTTGAAATTTATCTAGAATCAGTAAACTTGGTCAATTTATTTTTAAAACAGGCTGCAATATTTTTAGCCATTTTTCCTGTACTTAGAGAGGTATTGAAAATCAATTTTGGTGAGATGTGCAATCTAATATTTGGCAGGTGTAGTAAAATCACTTTCTATCTCTACATGTTGTTATGTTTTAAGTAGGTTTAAAATGTAATATTCTAGGAAGAAATGATATTTTGATTGTGCTTCTAAGCTTATATGAGGTCTAGGCCATGTAAACTAATCAGTAAAAATTTTATTCTGCTTACATAGGAAAGAAAACCAGAGTTAAGAGATAAAGAAAAAAATGGCATGTATTATTGGAAAACAATTCAGTGGATTTCTTTTTCTCATGAAAAAAAGGCACACACATATGTGTTCACTCTCAATATCTCTTTGGTTCAGAAAGTCAGATTCTTGATCACAGAGTCTTGCTGAAAATATGGAGACTGGGAGCAGGAAGCAAATGAGCTAGTGAGAGACAAAAAATAAGGAAAGAAAAAAAGGAAAAGAAGGGAGGGAAGGAGAGAGGAGGGAAGAGAGGGAAAAAGGAAGGAAAGAGAAGGGTATGAGTGGGGCAGGTTACCAGGGGAAGGGAGGAAGAGAAGAGAAAAAGACACCTCAGAAAACAAAAGCCTTTATGTGGACTGCAGGGCACTATTTGTTGAGCCTATTCAAGGGCAGAAATCATGTACAAAAAGTCTTTTAACATCAAAGAAGAATGATCCACATTTTATGAGTTTTGTTTGTTTGGGCACAACCTGTGTTTGTCCATCTTTTCATTAACTGACTCAACTATTTCAAAGTATTTATTTAGAATCTTCCATGTTTTAAATTATTTGCTAAGCCCTGAGGATATTTTGGACAGGATAAAAATGTTTCCTCCTTTCCTGGAGTTGTACAGTCTGTCAAGGTTAGTAATCTAGGATTTGATTAATTTCCAAATGAGAATAGTCTATGCTTAAAGCATAATATTTTTCTATATTACCATATTCCCCTAATAAGGGCAACTAAGTGTAACTATAAAATATCTTAAGTTTCATGTGTCATAAAAACTGAAGCTTCAACTTCAGAATCTAAGATTTGATCAATCACTTTCTTTATATACTTAAGGAATTATGTTCTTACAAAGTACTTTCTAAAATATACATGGCTTATGAAGATGCTAAGGATCGGTTTTCACTGTGAATATAAGATTTCTAGAAGGGACTGACTCAGACAAAATTAATGAGGAATCTGTCACTTAATGATAAATCTGGAGACAGTCCAGGGCTGGTGAGGTCTAGTAACCCCCCAATATCTTTTTGCCTTTCTACTCTGACATCCTCAGGAAAAACCAGGCAATCACACAGTGACAGCCATGAGTGTGGAAGGAAGTAGAAATACAAGTAGCCGATAGTCAATGTGGTCAGGTGTGTGTGTGTGTGTGTGTGTGTGTGTGTTTAAGTACTTCCCCAGAAGCCCCAGTGACAGGTTATAAGGTAAGGTCAAATAGTAACCTTAACTACAAAGGAGGATAGCAGATGTATTTTTTAAGCTTAGTAGATTTCCTTTTTGTTCCAATAATATATGATTTATCTGAGCAAAGAATGAGAAATACAAGTAATGGATAAGAAATGAGCGATTTCCCCATCACACAGTGATACATGTTAATTGGTTACACCTGAGTGTTGACAGTTGAATGAAGGCAAGGAAACTATTTGCTGAAACATGGGAATCTAAAAAAAGTGCAGTTCCTCCCAGTTTTCTCTGCGACTCTATAGGGATACACACACACACACACACACACTGTCTAATATCCATTCATTACATAATTACCTCTATCCTAAGGAGTCTGTAAATATGCTACAGTGAATACAATAGGTATTCCATTAATATCTTGACAGAAGAAAAGAAAAAGTCAAATACTTCTAAACCAATAGGATTTATGACTTTAAGCTATACTTAGCTTATTTTTTGTTACCAAATCAAGTGGCAAAAGAAAAAGAGTTAAAAGAATAGAAAAAAAATATGGGGTGCGATTACTGTCTGACATGGTTGACAATGATGAAGATTCATTATGGCTAATGCTTTGAACATCTTTACTGAGCAACAGATTACTCATAAATAATCCAACACATAGTGTAATATTGGTTATCATCATTTTAGTTAAAATGCTTATTAGATAACAATCTGTTTCTTGGCTTTTTCAGGCTAGAGTCCCTTGAGACAACACATAACACTTGATCGTAGTCAAAGGCCAAGAGGAAACAGTCATGATACATTTGAAAACATATTATGGATCTATGGCAAATACTCAATTGTGAATAGATAGAGCAGAAAAAAAATGTAAACATATGCTACTATAAGTTATTTTAATATTTTTAGGAGAACAAAGACCACTAAGCTTATTCTTCATTTCTGAACTTTGTGCTTTCCAGTGACCCTATCGTTTACTGTATAATTCAATAAATAATATCTCATTTCTCTCACATGTTACCATTGTAATGAATAAACTTAGATATTTCTGGTAAAATCTGATTTCTAATTCACCATTAATCTATTTTTTAAAGGTCTACAATATTCAAAAGGTCTACAGTTGGGAACTTTTACCTAGAAACAAAATTTATTAATTTTAAATTATAGATTTTAAACTCTGAGGAGGATATATGAATTATCCAAATACAAAAAGAGCTATTTTAGTTATTACAATTTTTTTAACTATAATTTGTACTTTCTATACTTTGAAGATTTTTAGCTGCGATTTTTTTAGTGACTTCTTTCTCACTTATAAAAATACATGGACATTCCTTTATTTTGGTGAAGCTGCTTGGTGCTATATAAAACTGCTGCCCTTGAAGAGTTGGGAGAACAAAGACAATATAAGATTTGGAACTGAACATCTCATGAAGAATACATTGTCTTCTCCAGCTTCCAACTCAATGGGCATTTGCTTTGTCTCATTAAAAGTACAACTAGTTCCTTGGTATACATTTTCTAAGGAAACTATTCCATTCACTGTTGCAACGAAAAGAATAAAATACTTAGGAATATATCTACCTAAAGAAACAAAAGACCTGTACATAGAAAACTATAAAACACTGGTGAAAGTAATCAAAGAGGACATAATAGATGGAGAAATATACCGTGTTCGTGGATTGGAAGAATAAATATTGTGAAAATGAGTATACTACCCAAAGTAATTTATACATTCAATGCAATCTCTATCAAGCTACCAATGATATTTTTCAAAGAGCTAGAACAAATAATCTCACAATTTGTATGGAAATACAAAAAACCTCAAATAGCCAAAGCAATCTTGAGGAAGGAGAATGGAACTGGGGGAATTAACCTGCCGGACTTCAGGCTCTACTACAAAGCCACAGTCATCAAGACAGTATGGTACTGGCATAAAGACAGAAATATAGATCAGTGGAACAAAATAGAAAGCCCAGAGATAAACCATGCACTTATGGACAGCTTATCTTTGACAAAAGAGGCAAGAATATAAAATGGAGAAAAAGTCTCTTTAACAAGTGGTTCTGGGAAAACTGGTCAGCCACTTGTAAAAGAATGAGACTAGAACACTTCCTAGCACCATACACAAATATAAACTCAAAATGGATTAAAGATCTAAATGTAAGACCAGAAACTATAAAAATCCTAGAGGAGAACATAGGCAAAATACTCTCCAACACAGCAGGATCCTCCATGGCTCACCTCCCAGAATATTGGAAATAAAAGCAAAAAAAATGCTCAGCATCCCTCATAATCAGAGAGATGCAAATCAAAACCACAATGAGATACCATTTCACACCAGTCAGAATGGCTGCTATCCAAAAGTCTACACGCAATAAAGCTGAAGAGGGTGTGAAGAAAAGGGAACCCTCTTACACTGTTGGTGGGAATGCAAACTAGTACAGACACTATGGAGAACAGTGTGGAGATTCCTTACAAAACTGGAAATAGAACTGCCATATGATCCAGCAATCGCACTCCTGGGCATACACACCAAAGAAACCAGAATTGAAAGAAACACATGTACTCCAATGTTCATTGCAGCACTGTTTATAATAGCGAGGACATGGAAGCAACCTAGATGTCCATCTGCAGACGAATGGATAAGAAAGCTTTGGTACATATAAACAATGGAGTATTATTCAGCCATCAAAAAGAATACATTCGAATCAGTTCTAAAGAGGTAGATGAAATTGGAGCCTATTATACAGAGTGAAGTAAGCCAGAAAGAAAAACACCAATACACTATACTAACGCATATATATGGAATTTGGAAAGATGGAGACCTTAACCCTGTATACGAGACAGCGAAAGAGACACAGGTGTATAGAACAGTCTTTGGGACTCTGTGGGAGAGGGCGAGGGTGGGATGATTTGGGAGAATGGCATTGAAGCATGTCTATTATCATATGTGAAATGAATCACCAGTCCAGATTAGACGCATGATACAGGATGCTCGGGGCTGGTGCACGGGGATGACCCAGAGGGAGGATAAGGGGAGGAGGGAGGTGGGAGGAGGGTTCAGGAAGGGGAACTCATGTACACCTGGGGCGGATTCATGTCAATGTATGGCAAAACCAACCAATATAATAATAACAAAAAAAAAAAAGATACATTAACGTGAAAAAAAACACCTTAGCATTTTTGTGTAATTACATATTTTTCAAATCTCTGTTCACTTTATGGAGGAAAAAGACAAAAAGATGGAAGAGAAATAGAAAAGAAAAAGGCAAAATAAACACACGTTTTAAAAGTACAAGAGGTGTTCAATAAAATACAAGTGAACAAATGTTTCATCCTCTTATTTCTGAGAGAGAAGCTTACAAGAGGAGTCTTCCTGGAAAAGTCCCAGATGAGACTAGTTTAGTTTTGAATTTAATAAAATATAGCTCTTAGAAAACATCAAGAAAAATAAAGTTATTCAGTTTCATTGCATTTGGCTCCATAATGGTTTCAAGTTACTTCATACTGTGGATAATGTTACTTTTTAAGCCATGGACAAAACTGATTTTCTGTTTGGTTCCATACCAAACTAATGTTAGCATTTTAATAATTGAATTTGAAATTGCTTTCTTTTGTTTACTGAAGCAGTAGAAGTTCCATCACAAGACCATAAATCACTTAGGCAGTAATAAAGATGCTTCTACAGTAAGACCTACAGATTTGTGTGTTTTATGAAAAGAAAAAGCATTTAAATTTTTATTCATAATTCTTTACATGTAATCTTTGGAAGAATTATATCATGAGCAAAATTCCTAGTAGTTAATGATCTAGGAATGTTTGTGTCCCACCAAACTCCATATGTTAAATAAATAAATCCCAACGTAATGATATTTAGAGGAAGGGCCTTTGGAGAATAACTAGGGTTAGATGAGGTCATGAGGGTGTGATGCTCAGGATGAGATTAGTGCCCTCATAAGAAGAGGCTAGAGAGCCTGTTCTCCTTACCTGTTCCCCTCTCACATCTCCCTACCATTGGAAGATAAAGCAAGAAAACAGCAAACTGTAAGCTACAAAGAGAGTCCTAACAATAATTTGATCACACAGAATTGGCATACTGGTTTAAAACTTTCATTTGGAATGAAGAAAATAAGTGGCTATTGTTTAAGCCACGAAATCTTTGGTTATTTGTTAGAGCAGCCTAAGTTAAGATACTGATATTGGATTTATATACTTTTCTTTTAGCTAGATTTCTTAGTAGATTCCTAAAGGCCTAGAATTTTAAGTGAAATAAAAATATGTAAATCTCTCCTAGATGTTTCCATTAGATCATACATCTGAGAGTTAAGATAGTTTTTGAATTTATAGCAAATTTTTATATACATGATAAAATTTGTATAATCTGTGTTAGAGTTGAAGTAATTAGCTCTCTAAAGTAGTAAAGGTCATTCATCAATTACTGCTTTCTGCAAAGATGGGCTTGATAAAGGACAGAAATGGTATGGACCTAACAGAAGCAGAAGATATTAAGAAGAGGTGGCAAGAATACACAGAAGAACTGTACAAAAAAGATCGTCATGACCAAGATAATCACAATAACGTGATCACTGACCTAGAGCCAGACATCGTGGAATGGGAAGTCAAGTGGGCCTTAGAGAGCATCACTATGAACAAAGCTAGTGGAGGTGATGGAATTCCAATTGAGCTATTTCAAATCTTGAAAGATGATGCTGTGAAAGTGCTGCACTCAATATGCCAGCAAATATGGAAAACTCAGCAGTGGCCACAGGACTGGAAGAGGTCAGTCTTCATTCCAATCCCAAAGAAAGGCAATGCCAAAGAATGCTCAAACTACCGCACTATTGCACTCATCTCACATGCTAGTAAAGTCATGCTCAAAATTCTCCAAGACAGGCTTCAGCAATATGTGAACCGCAAACTCCCAGATGTTCAAGCAGGTTTTAGAAAAGGCAGAGGCACCAGAGATCAAATTGCCAACATCCTCTGGATCATGGAGAAAGCAAATAGATGTTCCAGAAAACCATCTATTTCTGCTTCATTGACTATGCCAAAGCCTTTAACTGTGTGGATCACAATAAACTGTGGAACATTCTGAAAGAGATGGGAATACCAGAACACCTGACCTGCCTCTTGAGAAACCTGTATGCAGGTCAGGAAGCAACAGTCAGAACTGTACATGGAACAACAGCCTGGTTCCAAATAGGAAAAGGAGTGCGTCAAGACTGTATATTGTCACCCTGCTTATTTAACTTATATGCAGAGTACATCATGAGGAACGCTGGGCTTGAAGAAGCACAAGCTGGAATCAAGATTGCCGGGAGAAATACTAATAACCTCAGATATGCAGATGACACCACCCTTATGGCAGAAAGTGAAGAGGAACTAAAAAGCCTCTTGATGAAAGTGAAAGAGGAGAGTGAAAAGGTTGGCTTGAAGCTCAACATTCAGAAAACAAAGATCATGGCATCTGGTCCCATCACTTCATGGGAAATAGATGGAAAAACAGTGGAAACAGTGTCAGACTTTATTTTGGGGGGCTGCAAAATCACTGCAGATGCTGATTGCAGCCATGAAATTAAAAGACGCTTAATCCTTGGAAGGAAAGTTATGACCAACCTAGGCAGCATATTAAAAAGCAGAGACATTACTTTGCCAACCAAGGTCCGTCTAGTCAAGGCTATGGTTTTTCCCGTGGTCATGTATGGATGTGAGAGTTGGACTGTGAAGAAAGCTGATCGCCGAAGAATTGATGCTTTTGAACTGTGGTTCTGGAGAAGCCTCTTGAGAGTCCCTTGGACTGCAAGGAGATCCAACCAGTCCATTCTAAAGGAGATCGATCCTGGGTGTTCATTGGAAGGACTGATGCTAAAGCTGAAACTCCAATACTTTGGCCACCTCATGCAAAGAGTTGACTCACTGGAAAAGACTCTGATGCTGGGAAAGGTTGGGGGCGGGAAGAGAAGGGGACGACAGAGAATGAGATGGCTGGATGGCATCACCGACTCTGTGGACATGAGTTTGAGTGAACTCCGGGAGTTGGTGATGGACAGGTTGGCCGGGCGTGCTGTGATTCATGGGGTCGCGGAGAGTCGGACACGACTGAGCGACTGATCTGAACTGAACTGAAGTTTAATATAATTAAGAAGTAAAATTAGAAAAAAGAATCCAACAGATAAATCCATTTGGCTATATCAATATGCACAATTCACTATCCGATAAAATTTGTCACTGTAACAGGTTTCCCTGCTGTGTCAGATGGTAAGGAATCTGCCAGCAGTGAATCTGAGTTTGATTCCTGGGTCAGGAATATTCCCTGGAGAAGGGAAATGTTACCTACTCCAATATTCTGGCCTGGAAAATCCCATGGACCAGAGGAATCTGTTGTGCTGTCCATGGTGTCAAAAAGAGTCAGACATGACTGAGCAACTCTTTCCCTTTTCATAACATAAAATCTCCTGAACATATGGGAGTAAGATTCAAAGCCCACTTTCAAGGAAACTTTGATACTTGGTCTGTCTTTACTCCCCTGACAAATTTCAGGGAACCATATACAGTGATCAGCTTGAGCCTGAACAAGTACACAGGAAGGATGAAGCATTAAGCAGAGTATTACCTCCTCTCTTATACTCTCCAGTAAGTTAGCCATTAGATAATATAGCATACAAATACAGCTAGTTTCTCTTTGATTTATGATTATCTAGTCTAGTACAGAGATCTTTGAGTAAAATTCCTATAAAAATCCAATCACGGTAGGGCCTTATAAAAACTCAGCCAGTTATATCCATTTCAAGAATTTATTCAACCCAAATCTCTAAGCAGTGTAAGTTCAGTTCATTTCAGTCTCTTAGGCATGTCTGACTGTTTGCAACCCCATGGACCACAGCACACCATGCCTCCCAGTCCATCACCAACTCCTGGAGCAATCAATGTAAAGATACCTTTAAAAATAGACGGTGTACAATTGCTACATTAATTCTTGTGACATATCGTTTCTATTAAAAACCATATAAAATGTTGTCTATTCATCTGTTAAAAAAAACAGGAAAAAATGAGCAGCTTAATTTTTATATATGACAAGATGAAGTGATGATTGTCATACATTTGTTTTTTAAACTGAGCTAATCTGCATCTTTTTTCTTCTAGTCATTCCCATGTATTATTTTATAACAAAAAACCCACATATGAGAAAAAAACAAAATGATTATATGGATGAATGTTACTAATCTTGAAATGAGAATTAATATTTGGCCAAAAAGAACATTAAAAAGACACTCAAACTCTTCAAAAAATTAAAAATAGAGATAGCATATGAGCTAGTAATTATACTTCTATATACCCAGAAGTATACAGAAGATACCCTTGGTATCAACAGGGGTCCAGGAACCACTAGGGAAAACAAAGTTTGGGGATACTCAGGTCCCATATTAGGACTTCTGCATCTGTAGTTCTGTATTTGTCATTCTATATCTGCAGATTCAACCAAAACTAATGACAGACCTAGTTCTGAAGGTAATTATTGAAAAAATCCACACATAATTAGACCCCCATAATTCAGACTTGTGTTGTTCAAGGGTCTAGTGTGTATCTGAAGGAAACTAAATATGTCAAAGGGATATCTTCTCCCCATATGTTCATTGCAGCATTATTTACGATAACCAAGACTTGGAAACAACCTATGTATTCAATGATGGATAAAAGTATAAAGAAGTTGCCAGCATATGTATGTAAATGTGAAGTATTTTTCAGCCATGAAAAGGAGAAATTCATGTCATTTGTGACACTATCGATGGACTTTGAGGGCATTATACTAAGTGAAAGAAGTCAGAAAGAGAAAGACAATTACTGTATAATCTCACTTATGTGTGGAAAGTTGTTTTTTTTTTTTTTTTAAAGAAACTCATAGTATAAGAAGTAATTTTGTGATTATCACAGATGGGGAGTAGGTAAAAGAAGAGGCAATTGGATGAAGGGATCAGACTGTACAAATTCCCAGTTATATGTAAGCACTAGAGATATCATGTACAACATGATCACTATTGGTTAGTACTGCTGTGGAACATATATGAAATTGCTAAAGGAATAAATCCTAAGATTTCCCCTCAGAAGGAATTTTTTTGTTTGTTTTTGTGTTTTTTTTTTTTTTGTATCTATACGGGATGATACATTAAGTAGAATTATTGTGGTAATCATGTCACAGTGTATGCAAGTCAAATCATTATGTTGTACATATCAAACCTATTCAGTGTTATATGTCAATTATACCTCATTAAAATAGGGGAGAAAGCAAAAAAAGACCCTGAAGAAATATCATTGGTGGGCTTGACTACTAAAAACAGAAAGCTTTCAAAGTTCTAAAGTATCACAGAAAAGCAGTGTTAATA
This sequence comes from Moschus berezovskii, assembly GCF_049115385.1. Taxonomy (NCBI): domain Eukaryota; kingdom Metazoa; phylum Chordata; class Mammalia; order Artiodactyla; family Moschidae; genus Moschus; species Moschus berezovskii. The sequence continues at coordinate 91,770,521 of NC_142464.1, forward strand.
AATAAGAAGCAGAACTCAAACTAGGAAACAACTTTTAAGAATATCATTAGTAAAGCATTAATATCTTTATTTTGGGGGGCTCCAAAATCATTGCAGATGGTGATTGCAGCCATGAAATTAAAAGACACTTACTCCTTGGAAGGAAATTATGACCAACCTAGACAGCATATTAAAAAACAGATATATTACTTTGCCAACAAAGGTCCATCTAGTCAAGGCTCTTGTTTTTCCAATGGTCATGTATGGATGTGAGATTTGGACGGTGAAGAAAGCTGAGAGCCGAAGAATTGATGCTTTTGAACTGTGGTGTTGGAAAAGACCCTTGAGAGTCCCTTGGACTGCAAGGAGATCCAACCAGTCCATCCTAAAGGAGACCAGTCCTGGGTGTTCATTGGAAGGACTAATGCTGAGGCTGAAACTGCAATACTTTGGCCACCTCATGAGAAGAGCTGACTCACTGGAAAAGACCCTGAAGGTGGGAAGGATTGAGGACAGGAGGAGAAGGGGACGACAGAGGATGAGATGGCTGGATGGCATCACCAACTCGATGCACATGAGTTTGGGTAGGCTCTGGGAGTTGATGATGGACAGGAAGACCTGGCATGCTGCGATTCATTGGGTCACAAAGAGTCGGCCATGACTGAGTGACTGAACTGAATATCCAAGATATATGTGAAATTCATATATATTAGTGTGAAACATTAAATTTCACATAAATTGGGAATATGTATTAAGACACAGTGTGGAGAACAAGAAAAATTGGCCAGTTAATTTAGAAAAGTATAATAATAAAAAACAAGTGCACACTTTGAAATAATTTTACCTATAGTGTTTTTAAAGTGTTAAATATGTCCTGGAATATATAATTGTTTTCAAGCATAAATTATATTCAAGTATAAATTGAACATTTTCAAAGAATGTATTTGGGTACTATTTCTGTTTTTCTGTTTGCTTGCTATATGGATTAACTTGAATTTACATTTCTGAATTCTTTAAGATATCGTCAAACCTGAGGAATGATTAGTGTATTCCACATGTTTATTTCAATACTACATACTAGATAGAAATTAATATTAAAGATTTCAGAAATAAATTCTTTTCTTTAATGACTATTTATGCCAATAACCCCTTCTCTTTTTCTTTTACTAACAGAGCATTAATAATTTCACCTGGCACACAAGCACCCAATTAAAGATTATGCTAGCAAGGTGATGATGAGTGTGCATGCTCAGTCATGTCCTACTCTGTGACCCTGTGGCCTGTAGCCCACCAGGCTCCTCTGTCTGCAGGGTTTTCCAGACAACACTGGAGTGGGTTGCCATTTCCTTCTCCAAATACTAGCAAGACTACTTTGCAACTCAGAATTGTCATATATCTGACTTATGTACAGTAAGACAGCAGCAGGAATGATGAATGCAACTTTATAATCACTCCTGTAAAAGAAAACTGCTCACTACTCAAGTCTTCTTTCTGGCATTCAATCTGATTCAAATGTCATATTAAGGTCAACATCCTGAGGAATGGTAAAGCAACAATATAGAAAATACCTCTTCCCTCCAAGTCATATGGCAGCATTTTGAAAACAGAAGAGTATTATATTATCTTGTTTTAAGTCACTGCTATCTGTTTTCAGTTAAAGAACTTAGTCAACATCTTATGTAACAAGATCATTTTTTGTATTTTCAAAATAATATATATATATACAGATAATAGAAATATAAATTTTAAAAGAAAAAAGCAAATATAAAATTGGACAGAATTGAACTAATATTTTACCTTAAAAAAGCTGATAGTCTTAACTTTTAGTTATTTGAGTGTCTAAGGATTTCTTTAGACTTCACTACAAAATATTTTCTATACATTAATAACATGCATAGTATATTGATTTTAAGTGAGTGGTTGCCTCATCTATTCATGTATATGTGAGTATCACAGAATTGGGGAAAAGTTAATATAGTAACATTATTGAGTTAGGAAAAATCCTCTAAAATTATGTTTTCAATCAACATAGTATTAGCATCATTTCTCTGAGAGAAAGTCTAGATTTTAGCATCTTTTTAAATAGATTTAGACATCATCATTGGAAAAGGAAATAGCAACCCATCACAGTATTCTTGCTTGGGAAATCCCATGGACAGAGGAGCCTGGTGTGCTATGGTCCATAGGGTCACAAAAGAGTTAGTTACAACTTAGCAACTAAACAACAAGACATAGTCAGATAGTTATAAGCATAGACTTGGATAAACTTCTCAGTCACAGGCCCTAAGAAGGGACTTATTGTCGTTAAGGTTCAGGATCTAGAGTATCTGACTTTATACTTATATAAAATTATTTGGGAGAGTTTCATAATCTGTGCAGTTTCACTTCCATCATATTAGAGAAAGCATGATAATATTAATAGAATCTAACTCATTGGGTTAGATATGTATTAAGAGTGTTATAACTAGCACAAAGCTCCATAAAGATTAGCTTTTATTATGATACTGGTAATTTAGAGATGGATACTAAGGTGAAATGATAAAAAAGAATGTATACCCAGGTTCCTCTCAATAGGCTTTAGATTTGAAATTTGGGATTTACATATACCCATTACCATATTTAAAACAAATAACCAACAAGGACCTATTGTATAGCACAGGGAACTCTGCTCAATATTCTGTAACAGCCTAAAAGGGAAAAGAATTTGAAAAAGAATAGATACTTATATATGTATAATTGAACCACTTTGCTGTTCATCTGAAACTAACACAGCATTGTTAATCAACTGTACTCCAATATAAAATGAAAATTAAAAAAAGAAAGCTAACATGGAGTAATTGAAAAGAACTAAATAGTAGTTAATAAATTTTCATGCATTCAATTCGTCAGTAACTCAAAATTAGATGTCTTTGAATAAAAATATAATGAAAGAATATTTTAAAATTCTGAGCCATGTCAAATTACACTTAATATGTATATTTAAAATTTATTGTGCTATAATGTTTTTATTGGCAGGTTTTACTGATGTCCTATAATGATTCTTTGAGGCAAAGTGTTACCATAGATAGAATATTTTATGGCAGTATTTGGATTAAGTAAAGAATAATTCTTTTATTTCTAGTTTCATTCAGTATGAGAGACTTATTGATAACAAATCATTGGTAGAATTCAAAGTAACAGCTGTCTGGTATCACTGCACACTTAACAGAATACCTTCCAGAGGAAGGTACAGAATATTATAAATATGTTCTTCTTTGACAGCATTCTATGTGCATTTATATGATATGTTTTATTTTTTATAGATGGGGGAGGGATAGAGGTGGGATACAGAAGAACATATGAGTAAACTAAGTACGGGTATATTTTTCTAAAACCTAAGTGCTTAGGAAACCACATACATAATGTAATACTTTATGTTATTGAAACTCATAGATTCATGTAAATATTAATTTTCTCTTTTCTTCTAAGCATGACTTTGATGCCTTCAGATATTAATTACCTCAGTATTATTTTCCCTGATTATCATTACCAAGCTTCTCATTAAAATGTAAGCTCCTTAACAGAGGATTCTTGGTCGTGTTTTTGTTTTTTATTGAAGTATAGTTGACTTAAATATTATATTAGTTTGTCTGTTTTGTTCAATCAGTCTCAAACCTATATACAGTAAATGGCAATAAGTAAATGTGATAAGAATGCCATTCTTTAATGAAACTTTTAATAAAATTTTTAATGAGACAATAGAAACATTAGATAAGGGAATACACTTAGGGATCATCTAGCCTAACCATCTCAGTTAGTAAAAAATAAAGTTGAGGCCAAGAAATGATAAATAGAATGCTTAAGATTATGGAAAAAAAAAAAAAACTACAGCAGATACTAAAAACTCATGAGAGTACTGGTAATTTTAGTTTTTTTCTTTTATTAATTAGCCCAATATCCATTCTCTCTTTCTTTTAGTAATAGTACATTGTACAATATTTCAAATCTCTACCGTTTTGATCACAGGGATCTCTAAAATAAAAATGAGTTGGTTAAATGAAAGAGCATAAAGCATATTCTCTTAAAACATATAAAACATATAAAACAAGTTTTCTTGTCACTATGCATGATATTCGTGAAATATGAAATGGTTACTACTTCAAATTACTCAAAGTATACACTGATATACTGATAGCATTTCCACAAATTTGAGTTTCAGTTTAAAAACTGAGATTCAGAAAATTTCATGTAAAACATCCAAAGTTTTTAAATGGCTCAAAACTTTCTAGTTCGAGTGTGAAATTTCCCACTAAATAACTGCATAACTATCAATATAGGTTACATTAGCATGGTTTTGGAATAATAAGTAATCATAATGAGCACTTCTAATTATATTAGTTTCTATTCCCTTTCTCCCCTTCAAAAATTCTACTTAGTGACTTGATTTTACAATTTTGCTTGCAGTTTGGTAAGGTATTATGACTGCATCCACACCAATGGGATATGAACAGAGATGGGAGGAAAAACTTTTAACATCTCATTACATTGCACTCTGAATCCTCCTAAACAAAAGGTTAGAACACAGACCTGCTACTACTTTATCTTGGACCATTCAGACCACGACAACCTTAGGAATGGCAGATTTTTAAGATATCTTAATTCATGATAATGCCCTAGAATTAAGCCAACGAAGTCTTCAGTTCAGTTCATTTCAGTCACTCTGAGGTGTCCGACTCTTTGCAACCCCATGAATCACAGCACACCAGGCCTCACTGTCCATCACCAACTCCCGGAGTTCACTCAAACTCATGTCCATTGAGTCGGGGATGCCATCAAGCCTTCTCATTCTCTGTCGTCCCCTTCTCCTACAGCCCTAATTCCTCCCAGCATCAGAGTCTTTTCCAGTGAATCAACTCGTCGCATGAGGTGGACAAAGTATTGGAGCTTCAGCTTTAGCATCAGTCCTTCCAATGAACACCAGGACTGATCTCCTTTAGGATGGACTGGTTGGATCTCCTTGCAGTCCAAGGGACTCTCAAGAGTCTTCTCCAGCACCACAGTTCAAAAGCATCAATTCTTCGGTGATCAGCTTTCTTCACAGTCCAAATCTCACATCCATACATGACCACTGGAAAAAACATAGCCTTGACTAGATGGACCTTGGTTGGCAAAGTAATGTCTCTGCTTTTTAATATGCTGTCTAGGTTGGTCATAACTTTCCTTCCAAGGAGTAAGTGTCTTTTAATTTCATGGCTGCAATCAGCATCTGCAGTGATTTTGGAGCCTAAAAAAATAGTCTGACACTGTTTCCACTGTTTCTCCATTTCCCATGAAGTGATGGGACCAGATGCCATGATCTTAGTTTTCTGAATGTTGAGCTTCAAGCCAACATTTTCACTCTCCTATTTCACTTTCATCAGGAGGCGTTTTAGTTTTTCTTCCATTTCTGCCATAAGGGTGGTGTCATCTGTATATCTGAGGTTATTGATATTTCTCCTGGCAATATTTATCCAGCTTGTGCTTCTTCTAGCCCAGCGTTCCTCATGATGTACTCTGCATATAAGTTAAATAAGCAGGGTGACATGAACAACAGTATGAAGGCAAAATGATAGGATACTGAATGAGGAATTCCCCAGGTCGGTAGGTGCCCAGTATGCTACTGGAGATCAGTGGAGAAATAACTCCAGAAAGAATGAAGGGATGGAGCCAAAGCAAAAACAATACCCAGTTGTGGATGTGACTGGTGATAGAAGCAAGGTTCCATGTAGTAAAGAGCAATATTGCATAGGAACCTGGAATGTTAGGTCCATGAATCAAGGCAAATTGGAAGTGGTCAAACAGGAGATGGCAAGAGTGAACGTAGACATTCTAGGAATCAGGGAACTAAAATGGACTGGAATGAGTGAATTTAACTCAGATGACCATTATATCTACTTCTGTGGGCAGCAATACCTTAAAAGAAATGGAGTAGCCATCATGGTCAACAAAAGAGTCTGAAATGCAGTACTTGGATGCAATCTCAAAACCTACAGAATGATCTCTGTTCATTTCCAAAGCAAACCATTCAATATCACAGTAATCCAAGTCTATGCCCCAACCAGTAATGCTGAAAAAGCTGAAGCTGAACGGTTCTATGAAGACCTACAAGACTTTTTAGAACTAACACCCAAAAAAGGTGTCCTTTTCATTATTGGGGACTGGAATGCAAAAGTAGGAAGTCAAGAAACATCTGGAGTTACAGGCAAATTTGGCCTTGGAACACGGAATGAAGCAGGGCAAAGGCTAATAGAGTTTTGCCAAGAGAATGCACTGGTCATAACAAACACCCTCTTTCAACAACAAACTCTTCAGTTCAGTTCAGTTCAGTCACTCTTTAGTGTCCGACTCTTTGCCACCCCATGAATCACAGCACGCCAGGCCTCCCTGTCCATCACCAACTCCCGGAGTTCACTCAAACTCATGTCCATCGAGTCGGTGATGCCATCCAGCCATCTCATTCTCTGTTGTCCCCTTCTCCTCCCGCCCCCAATCCCTCCAGCATCAGAGTCTTTTCCAGCGAGTCAACTCGTCACATGAGGTGGCCAAAGTATTGGCGTTTCAGCTTTAGCATCAGTCCTTCCAATGAACACCCAGGATTGAGCACCTTTAGAATGGACTGACTGGATCTCCTTGCAGTCCAAGGGACTCTCAAAAGTCTTCTCCAACACCACAGTTCAAAAACATCAATTCTTTGGCGATCAGCTTTCTTAACAGTCCAACACTCACATCCATACATGACCACTGGTAAAACCACAACCTTGACTAGACGAACCTTTGTTGGCAAAGTAATGTCTCTGCTTTTTAATATACTATCTAGGTTGGTCATAACTTTCCTTCCAAGGAGTAAGTGTCTTTTAATTTCATGGCTGCAATCAGCATCCTCAGTGATTGTGGAGCCCCAAAAAATAAAGCCTGACACTGTTTCCACTGTTACTCCATCTATTTCCCATGAAGTGATGGGACCAGATGCCATGATCTTTGTTTTCTGAATGTTGAGCTTCAAGCCAACCTTTTCTCCCTCCTCTTTCACTTTCATCAAGAGGGTTTTTAGTTGTCTTAGGTATATGCAAAATATAGGCAAGCATCATCTAACTTATATATTTCAGCCACTGAATGTCCATTGTTATTATATACATAACCATACATAGCCTATATGATAACTAATACAGTAATAAAGAAATCAAGAGAGACAGAGGGGATGTAACTTAAAGCAAGAGATCAAAATTCAGAACCTGTAAGCCAAGAGAAGTAGATGGCAAATAAAAGATTAAAAATTTGATGGGGAAATTAAAGTATCTATGAGAACCAGAGACTGGAAGCTATACATTGCTTATGGATACAGATAACCTATTTGGGGTATGGCTAAGAATATGAAATAGAGAACTTAAAAAGTCAACTTCTTTTCAAGATATCTCAGAGAAATCTGGATGGAAATAGGATAAAAACATGTATTAATAGTGAGAATGTATTTTTAGATCAATAGGGGGATAAGCAAAAGCATGAGAAACCACAGGGCTAAATAAACGCTGTACAGTGAGTATGTACATCTTAGTATGAAAGAATTGTTTGCAAATCTACTCATTCAAGGACTCATTCATTCTAAGAGGTTTTCAAAGGACTGATTAAGGAGTAGGGCCTCAGCTTATATTATCTTGGGTGAATTAAATAGTATTTCAGAACCTCAGCTTTATCACCTAAAAGAGAATCATGACATGATGGGAAGTAAATGGCACATAAAAGTCTGTGATTATTCTTGTTGATATCATTGTTAGAGAAAATGAAGCAACTAATTTTCTGTAGAATCTGACATTACCAAAGTGAAATATGATAATTTATCTGTGCTTTGAAAATAAGTAGGTATCTTTCAGGCAGAGAGGAAGATAGGGCTTTTTAAATAGACGTGTATATTGAGAGGCAAAGAATCATGTAAGCACACCATACATAAAAGAAATAATAGAGATTTACAAACTCCGCAACATAGGTCACAAAATAGAAAATAAATGAATAGATAGGTACGGAAAAATTATGAAGGATTTTATTTCCAAGTTAGAGATATTAGACATAATATTATATGTTAAAAAAGTGTATTTTTAAAACCAAAGATTAATATGAAAGATATGTTTTATACAAAGAAATTCAAACTTCTTTAAGGTGGAGAAAAGAATAAAATGAAAGCCCAGCTACAGGGAGATCGGGAAAAAAAATGCTGTTGAAAGTAATCAGGCAAAAAACAATTGATGTTGGCTAAGTCAGGGGAAGCAAGTGTACATTAAAAAAAAAATGATTGGAGAAATAAACCTGAAATTGGATATCACTTTGTAAAACACTGAATGCCAGTTTCTATGTCTGTAGTTTGAGAAATTCATGATTCTAGTACCTAAAATTTTATTTTTATTTTTATTGGAGGCTAATTATTTTACAATATTATATTGGTTGGTTTTGCCATACATTGACATGAATCCGCCCCGGGTGTACATGAGTTCCCCCTCCCCAACCCCCCCCCCCACCTCCCTCCTCCCCTTATCTTCCCTCTGGGTCATCCCCTCTTACCAGCCCCAAACCTAAAATTTTAAAAACTAAGGGAAGAAGAGCTTTGTAGAATAGGAATTAGCTGAGGAAGTTTTATAATAGCAAGTTGTTGCCAAGATGGAGCTTCCCAGGTGGCACAGTAGTAAAGAATCCATCTGCTAATGCAAGAGACTCAAGAGACACAGGTTCGATCCCTGGGTCAGGAAGATCCCCTGGAGAAGGAAATGGCAACTCACTCCAATATTCTTGCCTGTAAAATTCCAGAGACAGAGGAGCGTGTTGGGCTACAGTCCATGGGGTAACAAGAGTCAGACATGACTGAGCACCCATGTTGCCAAGAGTATATGGATGTGTTGTATATATAAGATAAAAAACTGCATTTGTAAGTAACAGTTTCTCTTGTATTTTTGCTGTAAAATTCACCTCATCTATCTACACCCGTCTTCTTAAAGAGTTTGTATATGAAACTGCTCCTCACTCCTGAGAAAGCAGCTGAATTTGAGTGAGAAGGAGCTCACTGTATGAAAAATAATGGCTGGGGCAGTGTGGCTAGGTGCTAGGGTTAAAACTAGGAACCTACTGAATATAGTCTCCTCATTCAAGCATCACCAACTCAACAGACATGAATTTGAGCAAACTCTGGGAAATAGTGGAGGACAGGGGAGCCTGGCATGCTGCAGTCCATGGAATTGCAAAGAGCTGGACATGACTGAGTGACTGAACAAAAATTCATGAAGCTGAGTTTTTAGTGGGGAAGCTGACAAATTTAAATAATTAATTTTATATGTCAACTTGACTGAACAAAGGGGTGACTAGATTCAATACTACTTCTGAGTATTTATGAGAATGTGTTTATGGACAAGTAGAGTTCAGTTCAGTTAAGTTGCTCAGTTGTGTTGACTCTTTGCAACCCCATGAATCACAGCAGGCCAGGCCTCCCTGTCCATCACCAACTCCCAGAGTTCACCCAACTCATGTTCATTGAGTTGGTGATGCCATCCAACCATCTTATCCTCTGTCGTCCCCTTCTCCTCCTGCCTTCAATCTTTCCCAGCATCAGGGTCTTTTCAAATGAGTCAGCTCTTTGCATCAGATGGCTAAAGGATTGGAGTTTCAGCTTCAACATCAGTCCGTCCAATGAACATCCAGGATTGATCTCCTTTAGGATGGACTGGTTGGATCTCCTTGCAGTCCAAGGGACACTCAAGAGTCTTCTCCAACACCACAGTTCAAAAGCATCAATTCTTTGGCACTCAGTTTTCTTTATAGTCCAATTCTCACATTCATACATGACCACTGGAAAAACCATAGCCTTGACTAGACGGACCTTGGTTGGCAAAGTAATGTCTCTGCTTTTTATTATGCTGTCTAGGTTGGCCATAACTTTCCTCCAAGGAGTAAGCGTCTTTTAATGTCATGGCTGCAATCACCATCTGCAATGATTTTGGAGCCCAGAATAATAAAGTCAGCCACTATTTCCACTGTTTCCCCATCTATTTGCCATGAAGTGATGGGACCAGATGTCATGATCTTAGTTTTCTGAATGTTGAGCTTAAGCCAACTTTTTCACTCTCCTCTTTCACTTTCTTCAAGAAGCTCTTTAGTTCTTCTTCACTTTCTGCCATAAGGGTGGTGTCATCTGCATATCTGAGGTTATTGATATTTCTCCCAGCAATCTTGATTCTAGCTTGTGCTTCTTCCAGCTCAGTGTTTCTCATGATGTACTCTGTATATAAGTTAAATAAGCAGGAACAAGATTAGCATTTAAATGAGTGGAATGAGTAAAATAGATCACCCTTCTCAATGTGTGTGTGCATCTTGCAATCTTGGAGGGTGTGAATAAAATAAAAGGGCAAATGGAGAAGGAATTCACCCCTTTTTGCTGTCTTCCTGCTAAAGCTGGGATATCAGTCTTCTGCCCTTGGACTGAGATTTACACCATCAGCTCCCTGTTTTTAGGCCTTTGGAATTGAACTGAAATTGTACTACTGGCTTTCCGGGGTCTATGTCTTACAGATGACAGATCATGGAACTTCTCAGCCTCCATAAAAGCATGAGCCAATTCCTCATAATAAATCTCTTCAGATCTCTCCCCTGTTGATGCTACTTCTCAGGAGAAGCCTGACTAATGAACTGAACTGAACTGAAATATTTTATTATGTCATGATCCCTGTCAAAGGAATAAATAAAAATAATAATAAACAAGTGGGACCTAATTACACTTAAAAGCTTTTGCATAGCAAAAGAAACCATAAACAAGACAAAGGGAAAACTTTCAGAATAGGAAAAAAATATCTGCAGATGAAGCAACTGACAAGTGGTTACTCTACAAAATACACAAACAATTCATGCAACTCAATACCAAAAAACTAACAACTGAATCATAGAATGTGCAGAAGTTCTAAGTCAACAGTTCTCCAAAGAAGACACATATATGGCCATTAAGACCATGAAAAGATGCTCAATATCACTAATCATTCAGTTCAGTTCAGTTCAGTCGCTCAGTCGTGTCCGACTCTGCGACCCCATGAATCACAGCACGCCAGGCCTCCCTGTCCATCACCAACTCCCGGAGTTCACTCAAACTCATGTCCATCGAGTCGGTGATGCCATCCAGCCATCTCATTCTTTGTCGTCCCCGTCTCCTCCTACCCCCAATCCCTCCTAGCATCAGAGTCTTTTCCAGTGAGTCAACTCGTCGCATGAGGTGGCCAAAGTATTGGAGTTTCAACTTTAGCATCAGTCCTTCCAATGAACACCCAGGATTGATCTCCTTTAGAATGGACTGGCTGGATCTCCTTGCAGTCCAAGGGACTCTCAAGAGTCTTCTCCAGCGCCACAGTTCAAAAGCATCAATTCTTTGGCGATCAGCTTTCTTCACGGTCCAACTCTCACTAATCATTAGATAAACGCAAATCAAAATTTCAACGAGGTATCACCTCACACCAGTCACAATGGCCATCATCAAAATTATCTACAAATAATAAACACTGTCAAGGATGTGGAGAAAGGGGAACCCTTATACACTGTTGATGGCAATGTAAATTGATACAGCCACTATATAGAACAGTATAGAGGTTCCTGAATACCTAAAAATAGAGCTACCATATGATCCTGCAATCCCATTCATGGGCATACCTGCAGAGAACCATAATTCAAAGAGACATATGCATCCCAGTGTTCATTGCATCACTATTTACAATAGTCACAACATGGACACAACCTAAATGTCCATCAAGAGAGGAATGGATAAAGAAGACATAGTACATATATGCAGTGGAATATTATTCAGCTATAAAAGTGGAATGGAGTTGTGCCATTTACAGAGACCTGGAAAAACCCAGAGACTGCCACCCAGAGTGAAGTTAGAAAAACAAATATCATATATTAATGCATATGTGAAATCTAGAAAAACAGTACAGATAAACCTATTAGCAAAGCAGAAATAGAGACACAGTGTAGAGAGCAAATGCATGGACATTTGGGGAAAAAGGAGGAGTGGAATAAGTTGGCAGATTGGGATTGAAATATATTAACTACTATGTATAAAACAGATAACTAAAGAGAAGCTACTGTATACTACAGGGGAAAAAGAAAGTCACAATCTGTTTGTAGGGCATATATTAACCTTACAAATGCATTACGATATCCATTGTCTGTGTGTGTATGTGTTATCTTATATTATGTGACATTTACCACAATAAAAAATTAAAGAAAATATAAAGGAATACCATTTACTCTACAACACCCTTTGCTTCAAATAAATCTGCAATTATATTTTATTTGGGGAAACTAAAATTCAAGAAGTACACAAGTTACAAACTGATGGTCCATAGTTTAAAACTTAGATTTTTCAGATATAACAATACAAGATCTGGAAGTTGTTGACAAAATATCCAAAAAAAAAAAAAGGTGTTCCTTCTTTTGAACTTCATCTGCAAAAGAAACAATGTGAGCACCTTTCAGAATAAGCAACTAGTATCCATGAAGAACCCAAGTAAGATGGTAGGCACTGAGAGAGGGGATCAGAGGGCAGACAGACTGAAACCACACTCACAAACAACTAGCCAACCTGATCACAAGGACCACAGCCTTGTCTAACTCAATGAAACTAAGCCAAGCCTTGTGGGGCCACAAAGACGGACGAGTCATGATGAAGAGGTCTGACAGAATGTGGTCCACTGGAGAAGGGAATGGCAAACCACTTCAGTATTCTAGCCTTGAGAACCCCATGAACAGTATGAAAAGGCAAAATGATAGGAAACTGAAAGATGAACTTCCCAGGTCAGTAGTGCCCAATTCGCTACTGGAGATCAGTGGAGAAATAACTCCAGAAAGAATGAAGGGATGGAGCCAAAGCAACACCCAGTTGTGGATGTGACTGGTGATAGAAGCAAGATTCCATGCAGTAAAGAGCAATATTGCATAGGAACCTGGAATGTTAGGTCCATGAATCAAGGCAAATTGGAAGTGGTCAAACAGGAGATGGCAAGAGTGAACGTAGACATTCTAGGAATCAGGGAACTAAGATGGACTGGAATGGGTGAATTTAAATCAGAAGACAATTATATCTACTACTGTGGGCGGGAATCCCTTAGAAGAAATGGAGTAGCCATCATGGTCAACAAAAGAGTCCGAAATGCAGTACTTGGATGCAATCTCGAAAACGACAGAATGTTCTCTGTTTGTTTCCAAGGCAAACCATTCAATATCACGGTAATCCAAGTCTATGCACCGACCAATAATGCTGAAGAAGATGAAGTTGAACAGTTCTATGAAGACCTACAAGACCTTCTAGAACTAACACCCAAAAAAGATGTCCTTTTCATTATAGGGGACTGGATGCAAAAGTAGGAAGTCAAGAAACACCTGGAGTAACAGGCAAATTTGGCCTTGGAGTACAGAATGAAGCAGGGCAAAGGCTAATAGAGTTCTGCCAGGAGAACACATTGGTCATAGCAAACACCCTCTTCCAACAACAGAAGAGAAGACTCGACACATGGAATCACCATATGGTTGACACCAAAATCAGACTGATTATATTATTTGCAGCAAAAGATGGAGAAGATCGACACCGTCAGCAAAAACAAGACCAGGAGATGATTGTGGCTTGGATAAGAACTCCTTATTGCCAAATTCAGACTGAAATTGAAGAAAGTGAAGAAAACCACTAGACTATTCAGGTATGACCTAAGTCAAATCCCTTAAGACTATATAGTGGAAGTGAGAAATAAATTTAAGGGAATAGATCTGATAGACAGAGTGCCTGATAAACTATGGTGGGAGGTGCATGACATTTTGCATGAGACAGGAATCAAGACCATCACCAGGGAAAAGAAAAGGAAAAAAGCAAAATGGCTGTCTGAGGAGGCCTTACAAATAGCTGTGAAAAGAAGGGAAGAGAAAAGCAAAAGAGAAAAGGAAAGATATACCCATTTGAATGCAGAGTTCCAAAGAATAGCAAGGAGAGATAAGAAAGCCTTCCTCAGCGATCAATGCAAAGAAATAGAGGAAAACAATAAAATGGGAATGACTTGAGATCTCTTCAAGAAAATTAGAGATACCAAGGGAACATTTCCTGCAAAGATGGGCTCAATAAAGGTTGTAAATGGTAGGGACCTAACAGAAGCAGAATATATTAAGAAGAGGTGGCAAGAATACACAGAACAGTACAAAAAAGACCTTCATGACCCAGATAATCACGATGGTGTGATCATAGAGCCAGACATCCTGGAATGTGAAGTAAAGTGGGTTTTAGGAAGCATAACTCGAAGAAAGCTAGTGGAGGTGATGGAATTTCAGTTGAGCTATTTCAAATTCTGAAAGATGATGCTGTGAAAGTGCTGCACTCAATAAGCCAGCAAATTTGGAAAACTCAGCAGTAGCCACAGGACTGGAAACGGTCAGTCTTCATTCCAATCCCTAAGAAAGGCAATCCGGAAGAATGCTCAAACTACCACACAATTGCACTCATCTCACATGCTAGTACAGTAATGCTCAAAATTCTCCGATCCAGGCTTCAGCAATAAGTGAACTGTGAACTTCCAGATGTTCAAGCTGGTTTTAGAAAAGGCAGAGGAACCAGAGATCAAATTGCCAGCATCCACTGGATCATCGAAAAAGCAAGAGAGTTCCAGAAAAACATCTATTTCTGCTTTATTGACTATGCTAAAGCCTTTGGCTGTGTTTGGTCACAATAAACTGTGGATAATTCTGAAAGAGATGGGCATACCAGACCACCTAACCTGCGTCTTGAGAAACCTATATGCAGGTCAGGAAGCAACAGTTAGAACTGGACATGGAACAATAGACTGGTTCCAAATAAGAAAAGGAGTACATCAAGGCTGTATATTGTCACCCTGCTTATTTAACATATATGTGGAGTACATCATGAGAAACGCTGGGCTGGAGGAAGCATAAGCTGGAATCAAGATTTCCAGGAGAACTATCAATAACCTCAGATATGCAGATGACACCGCCCTTATGGCAGAAAATGAAGAACTCAAGAGCTTCTTGATGAAAGTGAAAGAAGAGAGTGAAAAAGTTGGCTTAAGGCTCAAAAATTAGAAAACTAATATCATGACATCTGGTCCCATCACTTCATGGGAAATAGATGGGGAAACAGTGGAAACAGTGGCTGACTTTATCATTTTGGGCTCCAAAATCACTGCAGATGCTGACTGAAGCCATGAAATTTAAAAATGCTTACTCCTTGGAAGGAAAGTTATGACCAACCTAGATGGCATATTAAAAAGCAAAGAAATTACTTTGCCAACAAACGTCTGTTTTGTTAAGGCTCTGGTTTTTCCAGTGGTCCTGTATGGATGTGAGAGTTGGACTATAAAGAAAGATGAGTGCCGAAGAATTGAACTGTGGTGCTGGAGAAGACTCTTAAGAGTCCCTTGTACTGCAAGGAGATCCAACCAGTCCATCCTAAAGGAGACCAGTCCTGGGTATTCATTGGACGGACTGATGTTGAAGCTGAAACTCCAATACTTTGGTCACTTGATGCGAAGAGCTGACTCATTTGAAAAGACCCTGATGCTGGGAAAGATGGAGGCCAGGAGGAGAAGGGGACAACAGAGGATGAGATGGTTGGATGGCAATACCAACTCGATGGACATGGTTTTGGGTGGACTACGGGAGTTGGTGATGGTCAGGGAGGCCTGGTGTGCTGTGATTCATGGGGCTCAAAGAGTCAGACACGACTGAGCGACTGAGCTGAACTGAACTGATCTATGAAGAAGAGAATTACTGAATTTAGAAAAAACTGTGCAGAGGAAGGGAGAGGAGAAAGAAAGGTTCTGGCGTCTATGGAGACCATTTCATTTGACATTTCTTTCATTCACAGAATGGAACAAAAGTGTTAAACATTTATTTTCAATTGCTTTTTAGAGTTCTGGTTTAGTCTGTTAATTTATTTTAATTTTTTAAGAATTAGATTACAGTAAGCTTTCTTTTCCTGAAATTCAGGATTTAGGGACTTCGGAAAAACATATATATTATATGGGGTCATTTGTATGTTGTGATAATACAGAGATCGTGGATATACTGTTATGTTTATTTAATTTGGAAATAATTTGTGGGAGTTGGTGATGGACAGGGAGGCCTGGCGTGCTGTGATTTATGGGGTCGCGGAGAGTCGGACACGACTGAGCGACTGAACTGAACTGAACTTCTAAAATACTATTTTCTTTAAGATCAAAAAGTATAAGATTATGGGTACAAACATGGTTGAAGAAATGATGTATTTCTATTATGTTCCACTCATATAACTGAACACCTCAGAAATACAGAGTGATATTTAAATTCAGCTGGAGGACTGTTAGGGGCTTCCCAGGTGGTGCTAGTGGTTATGAATCCACCTGCCAATGCAGGAGATGCAAGAGACGGGGGGGCCAGGGGATGAGGGAGGCGGGTTCAATCCCTTAGTCAGGAAGATCCCCTGGAGTAGGAAATGGCACCCCACTCCAGTATTCTTGCCTGGGATAATGTGACTATCAAAGTTCTACATCAATTCAAACATTTTTGACAGGTTTTTATTTACTTTTAATATGCCAGCAAAAGCATTTAACTGAACTCAGAGTGATCTTCAGTCTGTCTCTCATACAATCTTAGTACTTCATGTGAACTCTAGGCATCTGTGAAGCAATCATTTTGCTTTCTTTCTTTCCCCAGTACATTTTGTCTAAAATGACTTGACACAACATAAATTTACTTTATTTCACTTCTAAATAGAAAAAGTCTTTTTGTTTTATGAAATAGTTTCTCTTCATTCATATATCTTTCCAAATTGAGAAACACAATACTTACTAGAACCGATGTTAATCTCACCTTACTACAGACTTTTAGT
The DNA here is from genome assembly GCF_049115385.1 of Moschus berezovskii. Taxonomy (NCBI): domain Eukaryota; kingdom Metazoa; phylum Chordata; class Mammalia; order Artiodactyla; family Moschidae; genus Moschus; species Moschus berezovskii. Next base: position 91,787,400 of record NC_142464.1, read on the forward strand.
CAAGTAAACATAAAAATCTGCATATTATAATTACTACAAATCTATGAAGGTTAATTTGGACATAATTTTTCAGTGTATCATCTGCTAGACTTGGAAAGCAATGATTAATTTTGCTTTGTCTCAGACTCTCCAAAAACCTTTATCAACACTTTTCCAAGTTGTGTCTCACAGAAATCAGGAAATTTCAAACTATACTAATCCACATAGTGTTTATTTAAAAACTAATCAATTTTCTATGACAAAATAGACTTAGTCTTAATATTATTAAAGGAGATTTGCTTTTCTGTGTGTGATCTTTTGGAATTTCTATTTTTGTCTCGCTATATCATTTCCATTAATGTAGCAGGTTGCAACACCACCTACCATTTTTCTTATTTTATAAAAAGTGCTTATAAAAAGTCCCCAAGGATTTAAATTAACTAAAAACATGCTAAAATTTTTTAATGATTATTTTATATAGCTATATTTATTACTATGAAGGTTTTATGAGGCACAGTGCTATATTTTCATTCTATTATAGCAGTAATATTCTTTATAGTTAAAATATTTTAAACAGATTGTTCCTACATTCCTAAACTCTTATAAATTATTAATGAACTTCAGCCTTTCTTTTTGAGAAACTTTTATAACAATACTTACTGCACTTTCTAGAATTTCACTTTATGTGCATTTACTTTTTTGAATAAATGTCAACTTTTATGTTGAGATTTTGAGAAACATGTTTCTAATATTTGTTATCAATATATAAAAATATTGAGATAATAATCTAGTTGACTTTCCTCATAGTTTATTTGAAATAACTTTCAAAACACAAAATTGAGTGTTTAAGCACAGTGTTTTTAGTATTGTGCCAGAAATTTTAATATCATAAAAGTCAATTTCTCAGGGTTTCAATTTCTACAAATAAAAAATGAAAGTTCAACCAGATATTTTCTAAATTTGGGGGGAAGATTATAGTTCTATGAAATTATAATATCCTTTATGTTAATTCTCTACACTATGCTCAGTGAATATGACAAGAATGAGATGACAATTTAAATACTACAATAATTATACATTAATTCATTTACTTGCTTTTCAGACTTTCGTTGTGATTATTCTATGAAGGACTCAAAACAAAATACTTGTGTTTTTTGACTCAGGTATCAAAGTTTGGGGTATGATTTTCTTTTGTTATTTCTTTATTGAAAGTTGGTATTACTATTTCTGTTCTCTTTTTGTTTGGAAGTGATATTGGAGAATATAGCTGGGACAGGTCTACATGTTTTCAAATATAGATCACTAGGAAAATATTAATGGCACTTAGAGAAAGCAGAAAAATATAAGTAATAATTTGATATCAAACTGTTTCTTTTTAGCTTAAAGTTATTTGTTTATTCTTTATTTCTTTGAAAAAAGCATAAGTGTCTATTCATGTCTTTAGTTTGCACAGCCCTAGTGACAGTCCCTGAATGCATGTTTAATAAGAGATATAATTAATTTGGTATCACTTTCATCTTTTTCAGGGTAAGTTTAAAAAAAACTCACTTCTGTCATGTATCTTCATGGAGACGGAAATGGCAACCCACTCCAATATTTTGCCAGGAGAATCCTGTGGACGGAGGAGCCTGGTGGACTGACGTCTATGGGGTTGCACAGAATCAGACACGACTGAAGCCACTTAGCAGCAGCAGCATGTATCTTCAAACTGTTTTTCTTTTCCTCTAATTCAATTCTTTCTGAACTGGGAAAGCAAAAATATTTCCTCCCTCTCAATACTGCTCTTCATTTGGGCTCCTTTTCCATTTCCTCTCTACCTGGGACTAACTAGTCTTGTCACAGCTCAAATCTTGCCCAGGAAGCAAGTTATGATCCAAGGGTCCTCACTCATGTGTTCTTCCCTGTCACATCCATCCTAAAAGGGACCATCAGACAGCTGCATCAAAGGTGGAACACAGAAGACAGGAAGCCTGTAGGCATCCATGCAGTCATCACTCTTCTCTTAACTGTACATCTCTCTCAAGGACGTTCATTTAAAATTTAGTCCTATCATCCTGTTTGGGAAGAACAGTAAGAGACAGGAAAGTAGTGTTCTTCATCAGAGTTCTAGCCCAGTGATTCTCCACTCTGCTTTGACACTGTGATCACTGAGGGAACGTTAAACAAGTACTGCCTCCAAGCCTGACACACAGCAAAATATGATGAAATTAATCTTGTAAAGGATATGAGTATCCTTATATGTAGCTATTTTGACAATCGATTTCTACCAGCTGCTCACACACAAAAAAAGACAAAACAACCTGAAGATAACAATGAACCAAAAAGCCCATTACCTCTGTCCTAGCCTCATTCCAGTAAGTAGGGGTATTGATTTTATTTTTTCTGAAAGACCCATTATAAAGGTCTCGCAATTGTTGTCTACATGATGTTGAAGGTTACAATCTAAACATCAATAACTGCCACAACTAGAATGTGGCTGTTAGCAGGATCCTACTTATTCTTATATACTATATCACACGTATGTTTTACACAATGAGAATCTGTTTTCACCTCAGATATCTTTCATCAAAAATAACCTAATATATTCTTCCCCCTCATTGTTTTATGGTTAAGAAAAAATATAAGATATTGGAGAACACACTGTCCTGTGATCATGAAAAAACAATCTAATAAATACACAAAGCTAGCTTTTCCTCCCTTATCTTTTCTACTGTATGTCTTAAGAAAAGTGCATACATGCACATCAGTTCAGTTCAGTTCAGTCGCTCAGTCGTGTAGGACTCTCTGCAACCCCATGAATCACAGCATGCCAGGCCTCCCTGTCCATCATCAACTCCCGGAGTTCACTAAAACTCATGTCCATCGAGTCGGTGATGCCATCCAGCCATCTCATTCTCTGTCGTCCCCTTCTCCTCCCACACTCAATCCCTCCCAGCATCAGACTCTTTTCCAGTGAGTCAACTCGTCGCATGAGGTGGCCAAAGTATTGGAGTTTCAGCTTTAGCATCAGTCCTTCCAATGAACACCCAGGATTGATCTCCTTTAGAATGGACTGGTTGGATCTCCTTGCAGTCCAAGGGACGCTCAAGAGTCTTTTCCAACACCACAGTTCAAAAGCATCAATTCTTCAGCGATCAGCTTTCTTCACAGCCCAACTCTCACATCCATACATGACCATGGGAAAAACCATAGCCTTGACTAGACGGACCTTGGTTGGCAAAGTAATGTCTCTGCTTTTTAGTATACTGTATAGGTTGGTCATAACTTTCCTCCCAAGGAGTAAGTGTCTTTTAATTTCATGGCTACAATCAGCATCCGCAGTGATTTTGGAGCCCAAAAAAATAAAGTCTGACACTGTTTCAATTGTTACCCCATCTATTTCCCATGAAGTGATGGGACCAGATGCTATGATCTTTGTTTTCTGAATGTTGAGCTTCAAGCCAACCTTTTCACTCTCCTCTTTCACTTTCATCAAGAGGCTTTTTAGTTCCTCTTCACTTTCTGCCATAAAGGTGGTGTCATCTGCATATCTGAGGTTACTGATATTTCTCCTGGCAATCGTGATTCCAGCTTGTGCTTCTTCCAGACCAGCATTCCTCATGATGCACTCTGCATATAAGTTAAATAAGCAGGGTGACAATATGCAACCTTGACATACTCCTTTTCCTATTTGGAACCAGTCTGTTGTTCCATGTCCAGTTCTAACTGTTGCCTCCTGACCTGCATACAGGTTTCTCAAGAGGCAGGTCAGGTGGTCTGGTATTCCCATCTCTTTCAGAATTTTACACAGTTTACAGTGATCCACACAGTCAAAGGCTTTGGCATAGTCAATGAAGCAGAAATAGATGGTTTTCTGGAACTCTCTTGCTTTCTCCATGATCCAGCGGATGTTGGCAATTTTTTTCTCTGGTGCCTCTGCCTTTTCTAAAACCTGCTTGAACATCTGGGAGTTCACGGTTCACATATTGCTGAAGCCTGGTTTGGAGAATTTTGAGCATGACTTTACTAGCGTGTGAGATGAGTGCAGTTGTGCAGTAGTTTGAGCATTCTTTGGCATTACTGTTCTTTGGGATTGGAATGAAGACTGACCTCTTCCAGTCCTGTGGCCACTGCTGAGTTTTCCAAATTTGCTGGCATATTGAGTGCAGCACTTTCACAGCATCATCTTTCAAGATTTGAAATAGCTCAATTGGAATTCCATCACCTCCACTGGCTTTGTTCATAGTGATACTTTCTAAGACCCACTTGACTTCACATTCCAAGATGTCTGGCTCTAGGTCAATGATCACGTTATCATGATTATCTTGGTCGTGAAGATCTTTTTTGTACAGTTCTTCTGTGTGTTCTTGCCCCCTCTTAATATCTTCTGCTTCTGTTAGGTCCATACTATTTCTGTCCTATATCGAGCCCATCTTTGCATGAAATGTTCCCTTGGAATCTCTAATTTTCTTGTAGAGATCTCTTGTTTTTCCTATTCTGTTGTTTTCCTCTATTTGTTTGCACTGATCACTGAGGAAGGCTTTTAAGAGAAGCCAAAAACAAAGGAGAAACGGAAAGATATAAGCATCTGAATACATGCACATAGGTTTATCTTAATTCTCACTCCTATTTTTAACATAAAATATATTCAAATGAAGATTTTCCAACCATGGGAGTTTTTAGCATCAGAGTCCCAAAATTGTCGAGTGGCTATTCTAATACAGAATTTGAAGGTGGAAATTGCTTTCTCAAAGTCATGTTTGGCTATGTTCCCAATTTTCATCCATTATTAGCCATGGTTGCTAACCCCAAGACTTTCTTAAATATATTACTAAAAATAATAGGGTTTGGTATTTTTCTGTGCAGCATCTAGTAGAGAATTTTTTTAATAAAGAAATTTTTCTGTCAGCATTCACTGGCAATTTCTCTGCTTAAGTTAATTCATATGATCACTATGGTTTTATTAGTAAAACTTCCTTCTTAAAAAGTTGGAACAAATGTTATACACAAAGAGATTTATCACTGACTTCTAATAAAATAAAAGAGCTCAAATTTACCTTTTAAGTGCAGGGATTTAGTACATTAAGTCAATCAGTCAGTCAGTCAGTTAGTCAATAAATGCTAATTGAATACCAGACTCTTCACAGGATAAGGTTTAGGGCCAGAAAAACTAACACTAACATCACATTCAAGAACACAATTAAGTGGAGAAATTTCTACAGCTATTCTAATTGTAAACTGTTAAACTGAAGGACTAATTAATCAAAGATTTTAAATTGGTGAATAATTCAACTCTACCTTATTGTGAAAGTGAAAGTGTTAGTTGCTCAGTTGTGTCCGGCTCTTTGTGACCCCATGGACTGTAGCCCATCGGGCTCCTCGGTCCACGGGATTTTCCAGGCAAGAGTACTGGAGTGGATAGCCATGCCCTCCTCAGGGGATCTTTCTGATCAGGGACTGAAACTGGGTCTCCTGTATTGCAGGAGATACTTTATTGTCTGAGCCACCAGGGAAGCCCACCTTATAATACTAAAAGTCAAGTAAATAAAACCTTATTTTTCACAGTCTCCCATTTGACAATATTTGGGTATAACTACAAATCTGTCCAGTTATACATATACTTTTTGATTCATTTAGAGAAATAAGAGCAATTCTCACAAGGCAGGAAACAGTCATAATCGGCTTTAGTATGAAAATCTTCCAAAGTTATTTCCTACTACTGAGTATATACTATATAAGCCACGTAATAAACTTTTAAAATGTCAAAATACACACAATGTATATGAAAATGTGTTTCAAAATACAAAAAACACAGGTTTGATCATATATTTAAAAAATGGAAGTGGGAAAAATGTTTCAACATGTTAGGAAACTCAGAGATGATTCCCATAATGCTGAGATCAGTGTGGTGAAAATTTCCTCACTTATAATAATGCAAATAAAGGGATTAAGTCCTAAACAGCAGAGATTTCATTTCTAAAATTAGCCTTTTATAAGTATATTTTAACTAAGGACAAAGGAAATCACTGCAGATGCTGATTGCAGCCATGAAATTAAAAGACGCTTACTCCAGGGAAGGAAAGTTATGACCAACCTAGACAGCATATTAAAAAGCAGAGACATTACTGTGCCAACCAAGGTCCGTCTAGTCAAGGCAATGGTTTTTCCCGTGGTCATATATGGATGTGAGAGTTGGACTGTGAAGAAAGCTGATCGCCGAAGAATTGATGCTTCTGAACTGTGGTGGTGGAGAAGACTCTTGAGAGTCCCTTGGACTGCAAGGAGATCCAACCAGGCCATCCTAAAGGAGATCAGTCCTGGGTGTTCATTGGAAGGACTGATGCTAAAACTGAAACTCCAATACTTTGGCCACCTCATGTGACGAGTTGACTCACTAGAAAAGACTCTGATGCTGGGAGGGATTAGGGGCAGGAGGAGAAGGGGATGACAGAGAATGAGATGGTTGGATGGCATCACCGACTTGATGGACATGAGTTTGAGTGAACTCCGGGAGTTGGTGATGGACAGGGAGGCCTGGCGTGCTGTGATTCATGGGGTCGCAAAGAGTTGGACACGACTGAGCGACTGAACTGAACTGAACTGAACTGAAGGACAAAGGAAGGTTAGAAGATTATACAGGGTTTTTACATTTAGTTTCCTGTTCTACTTTAATTGGGTTCAATCCCTGGGTCAGGAAGATCCCTTGGAGGAGGGCATGGAAACCTACTCAAGTATTCATTCTTGCCTGGAGAATCACATGAACAGAGGAGCCTGACAGGCCAAGTCCATAGGGTCACAAAGAGTTGGCCACAACTGAAGTGATTAGCACACAACGCACTACTTTAATTCAAAGAGATGCAGTTGAAAGAGTTTTCTTCAGACTATAGTGACCATCTAATTAATTATCTAAACCAAACAATTTTAAGAATAAAAGAATTATTGATCATTAGGCTGGCAATACACAAAAACTAGAACCCTTCATGTCTACCAAAACACATGGTCATGCCTACCGCAGATATATCTGAATCTCTAATCCTTATTTTATCACTTAGTTACAAAAAGTTTGGAAATTATCTAATACATCTAGCATCTCATTTACAAAATATATATTTATCGGGGTCCAGCCTCGATATGACCCAGGGTATCCTTGGGATGAACGGCGTCGGCGTCAGAGAGAGAGAGAGAAAGAGAGAGAGACAGGGGCTGATGATTCCTTGGTTTATGCTGGAAACCAATAAAACCCCAGCAAGGGGCTTGCTCTGTTTACGTAGGCCGCAGGCGCCCTCTCGAATCACTGGAGGCACCCCACCAGGGCACCCCCTCGAGTGGGTCTTAGAAGCCCAGGCAGATAAGTAAACTCAGAGGGCCCAGTGCTCCAAGGATCTCAACCAGAAAAAGGAGAATAGAGAAAAGGATGGAAAAAGAGAAAGAACGACATGGGGAGACCAAGCTTCAGTGAGCAAGGCCCAAAACTTTATTTTCCAGTGCTGCTTTTATACCCTAAGTTATGCGCATAAGAAACAAAGAAAGGGAGGTATAGATTCACACCAAAATCATGTGGGGTCAGCAGTCTTGACCCTTATCAGGATCAGGGCTTATTTTTGTGTGATAAAAGTTTTAGGTGATTTACATCATCTTCTGGCCAGGAGGCCTGCTAACAGTTTTATGGCCCTCTCTCCTGACAATAGGTTAGTTAGCAAGTAAAAGACTTTTCTTTTAAGGTGACTTTCCTAAAGTTAGGTGGTAGACACATAACAAAGTTACATTCCTATAAGGCACCAGTGTAGTGAGCTGCAAGAAAGGAATTTATTAGCTTAAGATCTGATGTGGTTAAATCAAAGGATTAATATATTTCCAAGAATACAATAGATAGAGGAAACTGCAGCAAGCATTGATTCAACAATGAAATCTTTTCTAGTACTATTCTAATGATTTTAACTTCTTCAACAGATTCCTGTATTTTAGAATATTAGGCTTTCTGTCCTTGCATGGCTGGGAGGCTATAAACAGTCACACTCATAGTTGTAAGAGCCCGGACAAACTTGTCATGCAAGTTAGAAAGCTATCAGACGGGCTTGGATTGGAACACTCCTATTAAGCCGAGGAGAACTTTTAAACTACAGCTCTGAATTAATGTTTTCAGAGAAAGGTGGTTGGGGGGAAGCCCCTGTAAGTATTAGAGGACTTGGTAAGAGGCGTAAGATAGTAAAGCAGTCAGACTCCAGTTTTCTTTGGGGTAGATGCTCAGGTAAGTCCAGGGGGTTCCTCGAGCCCTGATTAGCCTTTGCCTGGCAGGCCTCTTCCCCAATTGACCTTTGCCATGGGTAGGATTTCCCTCGCTGGCTCCCGGCATATGTTGCAATACTTAGAATTAAAACAAAATAAATATATTCAAGATGCCTGTTGTGTATTAATCATTCAACCATGTGCATGAATGTGTGCATGTGTGCTAAGCTGCTTCAGTTGTGTCTGACTGCCTGCAACCTATGGACTATAGCTTGCCAGGCTCCTCTGTCCATGGAAGTGTCCAGGTCATAATACTGGACTGGGTTGCCATGCTCTCATCCAGGGGTTTGTAGCTATTTCAAGAGATTTCTTTTTGGCATCTTTGATCTAAATTCTATTAAGCATAAGTTATTTCAAATTTTTCTGGTGCCAAAATACTCACTATATGGATATTCTAGAATATCTTCACTCCATACAAATATTGATCTCTCATCCTCTTGCTTGTCATCATTGCCAGGAGAGGAACATAATCACTAATTCCAAAGGAAAGATGAGAGACATGAGTAAAGCCATTCCAGGCAAACTCAAGCTAAATCAGCCAGTGTTTCACTTCAGGTACCAGAGAACATTTTTTCATAAAGAAAAAGACAATAAATGTTTTCAGCTTTGGGGCCAGATAGTCTCTGTACCAGTTATCAATTCTCCCACTGTACCACAAAAGCAGCTGTAGATAAAGTAAACCGATAGCCATGGTTTTGTTCTAATGAAACTTTACTCCTGGAGACTGAAATCTGAATTTCATATTATTTTCATGTGTCATAAAATATTTAAATTTCTATCAACCATTTAAAACTATAGAAACCATTCTTAGCTCATGAATGCAAAGATATGCAAAAATAGGTTGAAGATCTCATTGGACCATCAAGCTGTAGTTTACTGACCCCTGTATTAGCTTGCTCTTTATTTTTAAATACCATTGAGGTAAATTTTTGTAGCTTTGTGTTATTTTTGTGGCAGCAAACTGATACAACCTCAGTACAGAATGGTCCAACACCATCATTGTATAAGCATGCATGCATGCATGCACGCAAAGTCAGTTAAGTTGTGTCTGACTCTTTGCAAACAGTGGATTGTAGCCCACCAGGCTCCTCTGTTCATGGGATTCTCCAGAAAGGAATACTGGAGTTGATTGCCATGCCCTTCTCCAGGGGATCTTCCCAACACAGGGATGGAACTCGCATTTCCTGAATATGTATAATTAAAGGTGTATTCAATTTTGGCAACCCTTTATCTCTGCCTTAAATAGCACCATGCTGATTGTAATTTATTTTAAAATTGTGCTAAGAAAAAACTATAAAATCAGGTGGCATTCAGAACATTTTCACTTGCTTTCTGGAAACTGCAAATAAAACTAGCTACTTTGTAAACTGTAAGTGAACATAACATGAACCACCAATGAACTGAGAAATACCAAAGTTTATTTTTTTCTTCTGAAGCAATAACCAACTTGTCAGGTAGTTACAGCTCAGTGGGCCTGACTCCGTAAGTGACAATGTTTGATATCTCCATTGCAATCTCTTAATGGACAAGTAATCCTTCCCTAGTGGCTCAGATTTTAAAGAATTTGTCTGTAAAGTTGGGGAGCCAGGTTTGATCCCTGGGTTGGGAAGATCCCCTGGAGAAGGAAATGGTAACCCACTCCAGTATTCTTGCCTGGAGAAATTCATGGACAGAGAGGCCTGGAGGGCTATAGTCCTGGGGTTGCAAAGAATCGGACATGACTGAGCAACTAACATATAATGGACAAGTAGCATGAATGAGAACTGATAAATTAACTAAACAATGAGGCCATTAGAGTGAGGTAGATTTAGTGCCATAGCAGTCCACATAAGCAAACCAAAACCTAAGCCCATAAATGCCTCAAGGTTGAGAAACTGATACTTAACCAATCACAGATAGCCAACTAGATTTTTCCAAAGAGAGCAAATGCTTAAACTATTGCCAATCAAATAATTCCCTGGCTTTACTTAAGCATCTTCTCTATAAAAGTCTTTCCGTTGGTTCCTATCAGTGGAAGTCTACTAAAAACTTTCAGTTTGGTGCTGATAGACTAGAATCAATTTTTACTCGGATTCTTAGATTTTTACTGTACCTTAGTTTATCTTTTGTAAGAAGTGAAAGTCGCTCAGTCATGTCTGACTCTTTGCGAACCCATGGACTATTGAGTCCATGGGATTCTCTAGGCCAGAATACTGGAGTGGGTAGCCTTTCCCTTCTCCATGGTATCATCCCAAGCCAGGGATCAAACCCAGATCTCCCGCATTGCAGGCAGATTCTTTACCAGCGGGGTCACAAGGAAAGCAGTTTAATTTTTAATAGAATTAAACTTGATTAGTGACATAGATATAGGGTTGCTTCCTATCACAACATACCTTGACACAATGTGTGTATACATAAATGATCAAGATTTGACTTCCAGGGCTTTATTTAATTTTAAAGATGAACATAATCATAACTCAGAGATACTGTGGGTTTGGTTCCAGATCACCAAAAAAAGCAAATAACACAATAAAGCAAGGCACTTGAAGTTTTTTGATTTCCTAATGAATATAAGAGCTGTTTAAACTACACTGTAGTCTATTAAGTGTGCAATAGCATTATGTCCACAAAATGTAAACACCTTAATTAAAAAATACTCTAGAATTACTCTAAAATACTCTAAACCCTCCCTTATCAAATGATGGCTAAAAGTCCCAGCCATCATCTGACAAGGAAGGGTTGCTACAATCCCACAATTTGTAAAAGATGCAGTATCTGCAAACACCATAAAGCAAAGTCCAATAATATGAGGTATGCCTGTATATATAACCAAATAAAATATAGCAATTTTAAAAGTTAATATTGTGGTCCTCCTATTTAAAAGGCAAATACTGTTTACTTTTCATGACCATATCATTAATCTAGAAATTTTATAGGGCCTAAAATTTACTCCATAGGAGATTAAATATACAACTCCAGAAAATAAATATAAATGTCAAATATCCTATTTAGGCAGATATGTTTGGCTGTCACCGACAAATTTTAAAATTGCTAATGTGACCCAAAGCAATTCCATTACATACACTAAGCTTCCATCAGAGAGTATAAAGCAAGTCAATTATGGTCTGTAAAGAAATAACAGAAATTGTTCCTCCATACAAACAAAAGCAAATAAATGACACTCTGGGTGAATTTTTTTCTTATCTGCAAGTAATTCTTACATTGCTCAAAAGAAGCTGAGGTCTGGTGCCTTGAAATAATGCAATTGTTAATCTAGGAGTTTTTGTGTCTTTTCTATGCCCTAAGTTGTTGCTCAAAGCACATTAATATAAATTCTGCATTGCAAGTATCCTCCCTTGACTTAAGGAAATGAAAGGGCAAACAAGGAACAACCACATACTTTGCTTACCTTTCACCACACAATCAATTGCATTCAATCTGTTGCTAGAAATCCTCTAGCTCTGCTTAGCCCTAAATCACTAGTATTCAGAGGTTTATTGAACATTCACACTCATCTGTCGTTTGCAGGAAGTCTAATTGAAAGAATTTACAGTTGGTTGAGTGCTTCATTTAGATTGTACATGTTTAATAAAAGCTTTGTAAGTTACTAATCTCCGCTCAGGAAACAACAAAAGTGCTTGAGGGTTAAAGAATAAAACATCGTAGGTAAATGTTATGGTGTGACATTTCCTCATGTTTCCCAAGTAACTGCATTTACTGGCTTTGAATTGTTTTCACATATCTAACGCGCTTTGCTGGAAAAATTTAGCCTATTAGTTATACCATGTGACAGAAAAGTGATGGTAGAATTACTTCTCAGTCAAAATGCTGTGGTTAGCTGAAAATAGTGTCAATAATTATTGCACTGTAGGAGAAAGTCTAAAATAATATCTCCAGTGAAATAATTCTGAACATCTTCTCATACAAATAAATCTAATTAAGTAGTAGGAGCTGACTTTAGTCTATGTTATTCTGAAGTTTTTTTAAAATGTGATTCTGATTTTCCACTTGCATTATTGAACCACAGACATTGTTTATGGGATGAAACTGCACATTGGGAACTCATTTTACACAAATAATCCTTGTTGCCATTTAGTTTTATATTTCAAAGAAAATGTGAAACTATGTAGAAAAGGAAACCAAAATTAAGATTCAAGAAATGAGGCAGGAATAACCTGCAAAGAACATAGACATATCAGCATCTGAATTCTCTCTGGCTTGGTGTTCTGGAACAGACCACATAGCAATCAGAAGCATCACAAAGTGCTAACAAACAATACTACAGGATAAAAATGGAATCTGTGGACCAGCTGTTTCAGGAGAAGTTTCTTCAATCTGTCTGCCTTCTCATTACTCTGCAAACATTGGTGCCTTGCTATTTCCTTAGCCTGGTGGACTAAATACTAATCCTACTGCATGATGCTAGGCAGGTTTTTGAACCCTATTGTTTCTAAATAAACTCTTTTTTTTAAATTAAAGTGTTAATCCAGAGTTACCAATACCTCATTTGGATTAGAATTTGAGTAAAAATCCTGAAAGTTACAAATTCTTAGGAATGCCATTGATGATAAAGTGAGGCTTGAAACACTTCAGTGTATTATGATATACACATTCGTCCTTTACTTAGACTTCAATCTATAGTAGATGAAATAAAGAAGAGCACTTACTAACATCAAGAAAATTAATGGATAAATTCTCACTGATTAGGTTGTTAGAATTTCTCCAAATAAAAAGTATTTTAGTCTGGTTTTGATTTGTTTGTTTGACACAAATTCAATAGTTCCATTCACATTTTGGAATTCTTAAAGAATAATGATGGAGGGGAAGGACTTTGGCAACATGGAGTACAGTATTCCAAACAGGAGTCAAATGTTTGGGCTTCCCTTTCATCCATTTAGCAAACAACTATTGAACATCTCATGTAACTTTCTAGGTGTTGGAAATAGAGCAGTGAACAGACATGCTTCTGGTACTCATGTATCAAGTGGGAAAAAGAGATAATTAAAAATAAGTAAGTAAGCATTTTCTTCATGAGTTTTGCAGAGAAAAATGAAGCTTACAAAGAGAGGTCATAAATGGGGTGTGGGAGTTATTTTACCATTTTTATAGAGTGTTAGAAAAGTCCCATTGATAATGTGATATTTGAACAGAAACTAAGGGAAAGTGACAGAGTGAACCATATGGATCACTAGGGAGAACAATCAGCAACATTTTCATTCTAGTTTTATGTTAAGTCAAAATCAGCTAAAGCTACATAAGCAGCACTGTCTGGCAGAATTGTTTTTTGAGTCATTAAATCCTTGAAAGCTTTATTCAATACAGCACAAAATTTGCCATCTTCATCCTCATTTATCATTCCCTTATTTTCTGAGCTGGCTTTCTCTCTCATCTTGTCTTTCAAACAAAGCCCTCAATGCAATCTTCTTCACTAAGTCAAATAGACTACACAATTGCATTGTTATCACTTCCTGTTTTTTGTTTGTGTAACCACTGCAGGTTTAAGATAAGAATTTACCCACTTGCTCTGAAGACTGAGTATACCTGTTTTCCATCTACATTAGTTTCTTTAATATTTGTGTATTATCTGATAATGCATTCATTTCTTTACTGTGTGTTATTCATAAATGCATCCTTTCATCCCAGTAACTGCACACTCCTGCTTAAAAAATAAGTCTGTATTAGTGTTCTACTGCCTTGTAACAAACCACTCCAAACTTGGTGGCTTAAAGCAAAACCTGTTTATCTTACATTTCCGGGGAGTGGGTGTGTGTGTGTGGGCTCAGAAGTCTAGGCAATGTTCAGTTCAGCTGGTTTTTTACTTAGCATCTCACGTGGATGAAGTTAAGGTGTCAACAGCGCTAAGATTCTGGGAGTGAATCTGCTGTCAAGCTCATTTAGATTGTTGGCTAAATTTTGTTCTTGCAGCTAGAAGAGAGGGTCCCTGTGTCACTGCTGACTGTCAGTTCAGGGACCTGGCTTTGCTCTTAGTGGCTGCCTCCACTCCTCCTCATGGTTTACAGATAGCCTTTCCAGCAACAGCAGGGCTAACGCACACACTCTGAATCTCTGCCCTCCCTTCATCTTCACCTTTCTTGCCACCAATGACCCCCTCATGTGTTCCATTTCTTGACCCCACGTAGAGGATGGGGTCTCTACTTTTAAGGACTCAAGTATTTAGGCTGAGTCTACCCAGACAATTGAAGATAATCTCCCTGTTGTAAGGTTAGATGATTAGTAGTTTTGCTTTCAGCTGCTAAGTTCCTTCAAAGTAGCACCTTAGTTAGCATTTATTAGCCCAGGGACAGGAATTGTGGGGGAACATTTTTAGAATACTGTCTACCATGAAGTGTGCAAACATTATGTCAGCATGCGCCGTCATTAAAAAAAATGCAGCTACTTAATCCTACTTTTAGAAAGTAATAGTGATAGTGAAGTTGCTCAGTCATGTCCGACTCTTTGTGACCTCATGGACTGTAGCCTACCACGCTCCTCCATCCATGGGATTTTCTAGGCAAGAGTACTGGAATGGGTTGCCATTTCTTCTCCAGAGGATCTTCATGACCCAGGGATCGAACCAGGGTCTCCCACATTGTAGGCAGATGCTTTTCTATCTGAGCCACCAGGGAAGTCTAAGGACTATTATTATCTTTGTGTTACAGGTGGAGAAATTCAATGGGTCTGCATGATTCCAGACCCCATGATTTTCCTCAAATAATGACATGCATTGAAATGTCAGGTAATGTCATCCCTAGATGAACAGAAGTCAAGGTGGTTATTCGAAATTAACCTTGTGCTCAGACTCTTTTGACCCCATGAGCTGTAGGCTGCCAGGCTCCTCTGTCCATTGAATTTTACAGGCAAGGATACTGGAGTAGGTTTCCATTTTCTCCTCCAGGGGATCTTTTGACTCAGGGATTGAACCTGCATCTCCTGAGTGTCCTGCATTGCAAGTAGACTATTTGCCACTGAGCCACCTGGGAAGCCTCAAATTAACCATAATTAAGCAATTATTTGAGTTCAGGTTATACATAAGGTACCTAACCACTCCTCTCAGGAACAGTAAATATTAGTCTTCCACATTGAAATGCATTGCATTTGAAATTACCATTGGTCCTTTTAAAAATATAATATTCTTTTTTCTACTTAGATAAAACAACCAATTCTCCATTCAAAATAATTTTTTAAATAGATTACATTTATATAGAAATAAAGTAAGTTTTTCCAATACTAGAATTACATCATGATTCTCCAAAAGGTATGTGTGTGCTCAGTTGCACAGTTGTGTCTGACTGTGTGTGACCCTATGTACTGTAACCCACCAGATTCCGCTGTCCATGGGATTCTCCAGGCAAGAATACTGGAGTGGGTTGCCATTTCCTCCTCCAGGGTATCTTCCTGATCCTAGGATGAAACCCATGTCTCTTGCATCTCCCATATTGCAGGTAGAGTCCTTACCACCAAGCCACCAGGAAAGCCCTTCGAAAGGCATATTTTTAAATAATCAAGTAAAAGTTAGAAAAGCAAACACTTGTAATGGAGTGACAACATTTTTAACTTTAATTTTAGATCACTAAAGCTTATTAAGCAGATTTTTAAGCAATTTTAGGTTTATAACTCGAGAAGGTAATGGCACCCCACTCCAGTGTTCTTGCCTGGAGAATCCCATGGGCGGGGGAGCCTGATGGACTGACGTCTATGGAGTTATACAGAGTCAGACACGACTGAAGTGACTTAGCAGCAGT
Organism: Moschus berezovskii; assembly: GCF_049115385.1. Classification (NCBI taxonomy): domain Eukaryota; kingdom Metazoa; phylum Chordata; class Mammalia; order Artiodactyla; family Moschidae; genus Moschus; species Moschus berezovskii. The sequence continues at coordinate 91,803,365 of NC_142464.1, forward strand.
AGCAGGAGGTTTATAATAGCATCAACTATGAACTTCAGCTTCTACGTATCATGTGTTTATTCTAGAAATTTTGATTAGATATAAGTAAATCAAAACAGAATGATGATTTTCACAGTTAAGCATCCCCAAAGTACAAACTGAAAAGGAGTGTTTGGCCCGCACATTTAACAAAGTCAAATTACCCGATTTGCAAACATATTGGCAGGTGTGATCAAACTAGATAATTTCAAACCAAATATTTTTAAGACATTAATAGTGTATTTTCCCTGTTGTTCAATGAATATATTAATATACTGGAGAAAGCATTCCCTGATTTGTATTATGGATAATGAATGTATATTCATATTAGACCCTGATGCTGAGAAACATTGAGGGCAAGAGGAGAAGGGGGAAATAGATGATGAGATAGTTGTATGGCATCACTGAGTCAATGGACATGAGTTGAGCAGACTCTGGAAGATAGTGAAAACATGGAAGCCTGGCATGCTGCAGTTCATGAGGTCGCATTGTGTTGGATACAATTTAGCAACTGAAAAGCACAGTCTATAAAAAGCAATGATATAAGTTTGCTCATTTTACCAAGACTCAGGAAACATAATTAATATATAGAATATGTTTATTAGGATGTTATGAATCATTATTTGCAGTATAGAATTTGTACCCCTGATCTTTTAAACTGTAGGTTTTATTTGAGAGAAGACAATCTTTAATTACAGCAAATAATTGCTTTTTTAAAAAGATGAATGTTTATATTAATAGAGATTAAATAAGTAACAGCTATCTTTTTTACTGTGATATACATAATTTCTTATTTCTGATAATTCAAAAGAAATATATTCTTTGTATTAAATGGTGTATTGGGTACAGAGAATAGAATAAAATTTAAGGTTTTTCTAGCATGTTAGAACTTCAAGAACTTAGCTTTTAACACCTGGTATAAATTTAAGGGATTTGGCATTCTCTATACTGAAAAGAAAAAAAAAAAAAATGTCCGCCATAGGAAACTCAGCTGGGGTAAAGTCAAACCTGAGTAGAGCTCAGAACCTTTCTACTCTAGCTGACTGTGAATTTTTAACTTATTTTCAGGCCACCCATCTAGTTTTCAGGGAGGGGGATTTCTTTCCACTAGACTAAAGCCAGAGGAAGTAGCCAAAGGTCTTCATTCTGAGATTCCGCTTGGCATGCACAGGGTTACCCAGGGAAGCCCACTGCACTATTTTTTATTGCATAGCATAGAAATGGAGGTTTGCATGTATCAAATCCTTGACAAATGTTCCAGCAGTTAAGTAAAACTTTGTTTATATTGCGTGCCTCTCAACAGAAATTAAGAACAGTGGAAACAATTCGCGCAAGTGGTTGGCAATCTTCTCTCGTTCTCTTTTAGTGAATATGACAAGCTCACCTGCTGTGGGAGGCTGAAAATAAAGGACAATCTCACCACATTAATAAAACATGAGCCACAACTGAATCTGAGGCCAACTAAACCACCAGAGACTTACCGTGACACTTAATTTTGTCGATGATGGAAGTACTTTAGCCCGAGGTAACTTTCATGGAGGCCATATTTGCGTGCAAACCTTCACTTAAGGCACTGCAGACAGGCAGAGTTAATGTTCATGGGAGTGTAAACTTACAGTAAAAGGCAGGAACCACATAAGATGTTACATCACTCAAGGCAGTCAACTTTGGTATGCCCTAATGTTTTATTGAAGCTCATCCCTCCTCACAGGAGATCTGAAAACCCACTTAGTGCCCTCAGAAAATTGTCTGTTTTGGCTGCATGGACTGGTTCATAATCACAGAAAGATAAAAACATCAAAATAAGCTAATCGGGTTTTGCCATGAAATACAGTCTCAAGAGAGCTAGAAGTAAAAGGGGGAGGTTGCTGGGAGAATCTATTAAGTCAAGGGTTTACTGAAGTTAAGGTAAGGGTGCTTCAGTAAAAAGAAGGAGGGGACACAGACAGCAGACAAGAGGTGGCAAAAAGGGAAAAAAATCCTTCTAGGAAATAGAATAAGCAAGATCCAGCAAAATTAAGTAAAATCATGATTATATTTTGTATCAGTCAGACACCAATTGAAATGATGCTGAAGCACTGAAACAGTATTACTGTGATTTCTCATAAAAATATTCTTTAGAAAATCGTTTTAAATAAAAAGAATTCATAAGAGAATGCCTCCAGAGAAAAGACATTTTATAAAAGAGAATTTTTCCTTCTGTCAATTATATATTCTCAGGCAATGATTTCAAAATTGTGTTTACATTTATTTCCACGCTTCTTTCTTGAGACCGAGAAAATTTGATTTCTTTAATTAATGGGAAAAATTTATCTTTTCAATAAGAGAACATTTGAAAATAATAAGAATCAAAAACGAAAACCATTATTGGAATCCCCCTGGGCTTTATTGTTGATCGGCTGTTCAGTTATTTGAAGGATTTTAACCAAAGGCTAATGGAAAGGAGTCTATTAAGGAAACAGTGCAACTTACAGTAGAGTTAATGCTTCTCAGTCACAGTGTGCTTCAGTTTATTGTGAATAAACTAACACCATGGTTTAGAAAGTGTTTTATCACCTTTTGTACAGCCATAAAATTTTATATCTAATAACTCGTAGAAATTCTTTCTGGGAGGCAATGGTACCCACTAACTGATTCATAATATTTGTTGTAGAAGGGGCTGATGTTTTGGTCAAGGTATGAGAACACAAATTTAGAAGTGTGTGTTTTCACCTTTGTAAAGGCATTTATGTCTTTGTTCTCTCTTATTTCCATAGCAAGAAAAGTTTTAAGGTGGAAATAGATTATATAAGTGCGTGCCATCTTGATGGTTCTTATAATATATTGTATTAAATGAGAACCTGAGCTGAATATGCTGCTGCTGCTAAGTCGCTTCAGTCATGTCCGACTCTGTGTGACCCCATAGACCGAAGCCCACCAGGCTTCCCCGTCCCTAGGATTCTCCAGGCAAGAACACTGGAGTGGGTTGCCATTTCCTTCTTCAATGCATGAAAGTGAAAAGTCAAAGTGAAGTTGCTCAGTCATGTCCGACTCTTCGCAACCCCATGGACTGTGAACTGTTAGAAATGATTGTCACTGAGGTAAAAAAATTCCTACTATTCTTTCAAACCATAACAAAAACATTACCTTAGGGAACATTTGCAAATCACTTCTTTCTCTACCTGAATTCAGCCAACATATGCAATTTTGTGGCCCAGACACATTCTTCTTCAATTTTTAATGACATGATCCCACTTTTTTCTTTTTTGAATTGAAGTAAAGTTAGATTTACAATGTCGTGTCAGTTTCTGGTATACAACCAGGTGACTTAATTTTACACATATATGTATTTTTTTCAGATTATTTTCTTTTATAGGCTATTATAAGATATTGAATATTTTTCCCTGTATGATACAGTAGGACTTGGTTATCTGTTTTATATATAGTACTCTGTGTCTGATCCAACATTTACAAATTGATGTGTTTTATATTCAATATCTGAGTTGCAGCTTCTCTTGAATATCAGAAGATATGGCAGGACCTGGTACACATTATCAGTTGGCACCATTGGACCCTGTGGCTAGCCTTCTCTAAACCACAACTACCTCCATCTTCCCTGTGGCCTCATGAGCATAAGACAAATATTCTTTGCCCCTTGTTTTTAAATTTTGTTTTTCTGTATCAGTCACTATCAAAAACTAGAAAATGTGTATAAAGTTAGAGAAGTTTATAATTCAAGGGAATAGAAGAATGCATATTTTTTGAGCATGAAGAATGTGCCTGTGATGTCATGATTAAGGACTTCAGGTGATTTGGTATGGCAGACACAGAGTACACAGGAAGAAGTGGTGGCAAGACCCAAGGCTCAGATATTGAACACCCTTGTATATATACTGCGCCAAAAAGTTTAGATATTTCCACAGGCAATGAGGTAACCATTAAAGCAAGAAGCTGTCTTTATTAGATTCATGTTTAGAGTGATGAAATTGTTCTACAGTATAGAGGCAAAAAAAAAAGGTAGGAAAAACACTTAAGAAGCTATTACAGCAATCTATGAGGGAAAATAGGGTGTGAAGTAGGGTTATGCTCCTAAACTTGAATAATCAGCTCTCATTTTTATAGATGTTGTATACATAATAAATATTAGCATTTACTTAACATTTTATTTTTCTTTTCAGTGACTCATTTTAAAAGGAAACTTTAAATTACTACCATTATAAATGGCATGATAGTATTACTTGTCAGAAACAGAAACTAAATTCAAGGAAACAGAATCACATTCTTGAATTCTAACTAGGTAGGTATTCTTGCCATCTAAGGCTTTCAGCCTAAGGCTACCCACACTTGGTTGAAAAGGACAGTTTTAGGTATACATTGGCACTTCTCTGAGACTTTTCTTTATATAATAAGAAGGACTGAAAGATAATTGAAAACAATAATTTTTTTTCATGGGTCAATATCACTTAAAATCATGTCAGATAAGTTAAGTACTTAAAATAAACTTAGGGCTTCTCTGGTGACTCAAACAGTAAAGAGTCAACCTGCAAAGCAGGAGACGCAGGTTTGATCCCTGGGTTGGGAAGATCTCCTGGAAAAGGGATGGCAAGCAGAAGGGGAAAACGTGGAAGTAGTGACAGATTTCCTCCTTTGGAGCTCTAAAATCACTGCAGATGGTTACTGTAACCATGAAATTAGAAGATGATTGCATCTTGGAAGGAAAGCTATGACAAACCTAGATGGTGTATTAAAAAGCAAAGACGTCACTTTGTTAACAAAGGTCCATATAATCAAGGCTATGGTCTTTCCAGTAGTCATGTATAGATGTAAGAGTTGGACCATAAAGAAGCCTGAGTGCCAAAAAACTGATGCTTTTGAACTATGGTATTGAAGAAGACTCTTGAGACTCCTTTGGACTTAACTTTGACCACCTATTTCGAACAACTGACTCATTGAAAAAGATTCTGATACTGGGAAATATTGAAGGGAGCAGGAGAAAAGAGTGACAGAGAGTGAAATGTCTGGGTGGTATCACCGATTCAATGGACATGAACTTGGGAAAACTCTGGGAGATGATAAGGGACAGGGAGGCCAGGAGTGCTGCAGTCCTTGGGGTTGCAAAGAGTCAGACACAACTTGGTGACAGAAAAATGACAACAAAATGACCTTGCCCCCTTGCTATGTATCTCACTTCGTGGGAAATCTCACATGAGGGCTGTGGCCTTGGCAGTGAGGAACTGGACCCCAAAACCAATTAGGAACCCAAATCGTTAAATGAGGGACTACATTTAACTGCTAATTTCTCCTCTCAAGTGCCATTCCTTTGATATTAGAGTCAATCTAGTAAAAAGAAAATTTCAGTGGAACAATATAAAAAGTGAAATATATGGAAGAGTCATAGTCATTATAAACATTAATATACATATATATTATATACATAAGATACAGCTATAATGTGTGTGTGTGTGTGTGCATGTGCATGCTCACTCATGTCCTACTCTTTGTGAGCCTGGTAGGTTCCTCTGTCTATGAAATTTTCCAGGCAAGAATACTGGAGCAGTTTGCCATTTCCTACTCCGGGAGATTTTCCTGACCCAGGGATCAAACCTGACTTTCTTGTGTCTCCTGCTTGGCAGGTGGATTCTTTATCACTGCACCACCTGGGAAACCCAGATCTATAATACTTATATATAAATCGACATAAGATAGGAAAGAATAATAGTCATACATGTAATATATAAAAGCATACATATAATACTTTTATTATAAATAACTATATAATAGTATGTTTTATATATTTTTCTATAATTTATCCACAGAATTATAGAAAATCATTTAAGGACATTGTAATGGTTAAGGATTTTTTAAAAGTAATAATAATGATGATCATGGGCCCCAAATTCTTTGCCAGCCTTGATTTAAACTGTTATTGAAACTAAAAATCACAAGTTCCTCAAGTTTCTCACTAGGTGGTAAAACCTTGACAAATGTGCTTTAGCAATACAAAAAGATAGATTGACCATTATTAATATAAACAGCCTACATTTTCCTTAGGAAAGAAAAAAGATTGTTGCATATTTACCTGTTTTTATAAAAAATAAAGGTAATATCTAGCTATTCTTTAAAAAAAAAAAAAAAAGAAAGTGCCTGTGTTTATATACAGTGTATGCCCTTATTTTCCACCTAGACCACTTTACCTTACCTGTCTGTTCTCATAGGCATTTACATTCTGACCCTTTTTGTTGCTTGTTAGAGTGTTTAGAGTGTTAATCCTTTCTCCTGTGAATCTCTAAAATTTCTCATGAAATGTAACTCTGCCTGATTTGTGTTTTTAACAGTGTCTGTACCTCTTTCATCTTAACAGACTCAAGGATCCCTAAGAGCAAATCTCATACACTCTTCAGTTTTCCAATCGCCAAAACAAGGCATAAGACTGTTGGAAACCCTCAACAATGTTTTCAGAACTAGGAAATACACAAAAATGAGACAAGTTAACAAGCCCTATATTTAAATGAAAAGGTACAATAAATGGGTTTCTATCCAAAAACTTCTAAAATCTTGAAGAGACTGATTTACCTACTGGTGGAATAAGAGGTGGAATGGCATTCTCTTCACTCTCTCAACCTGGGATGAGGCAAACACTTTTTGACTATCACATTATACTTCTATAAATAGCTTTACCTCTACCTATATTTGAATTAACTGACCCAGAAAGATATAATGATAAGTCATTTGACATTTAAAGGATTATATGTCAGAATGATATTCTATTAATTAACTTCATGAACTAACATTTTGAATACCTGTATTTTCTAACATTCAAAGAGAAGCTACAGCTATCACTGTAGCCCAGTTTAGATAGCTATCTAGGGAATAGTTTTTATGCTGTCTTAGGTAATGTGTTAATGTTCTAAAATTTTTCTTTATTGGACCCTCTGTCATGTTCAGTTCACTCAGTAGAAACGAAAGCCCTTGTAACAGCCTACACAGCCTCAAGGATCTCGCCTCCAGTTACTTCTCAGATCCTTTCCTACTTCACTCCACTCTCCTTGTCTCCAGTCTGACCACACTGTCGGCTGGTTGTTCCTTGAGATAGTAGACATCCTCACACTTTAGGACTATCCAATGGCCTATTCCTTCTGTCTATACTGCTTTTCTTTCAGGTATCCACATGGAGAACTCCCTTGGCTTCTTCAGGTCTGTGCTTAAATGTCAGATCAGAGAGGACCCTTCAGTTCAGTTCAGTCGCTCAGTCATGTCCGACTCTCCGCGACCCCATGAATCACAGCATGCCAGGCCTCCCTGTCCATCACCAACTCCCAGAGTTCACTCAAACTCATGTCCATCAAGTCAGTGATGCCATCCAGCCATCTCATTCTCTGTTGTCCCCGTCTCCTCCCACCCCCAATCCTTCCTAGCATCAGACTCTTTTCCAGTGAGTCAACTTGTCGCATGAGGTGGCCAAAGTATTGGAGTTTCAACTTTAGCATCAGTCCTTCCAATGAACACCCAGGATTGATCTCCTTTAAAATGGACTGGTTGGATCTCCTTGCAGTCCAAGGGACTCTCAAGAGTCTTCTCCAGCACCACAGTTCAAAAGCATCAATTCTTCGGTGATCAGCTTTCTTCACAGTGCAACTCTCACATCCATACATGACCACGGGAAAATCCATAGCCTTGACTAGATGGACCTTGGTTGGCAAAGTAATGTCTCTGCTTTTTAATATAACATCAAAGTTGGTCATAACTTTCCTTCCAAGGAGTAAGCGTCTTTTAATTTCATGGCTGCAATCAGCATCTGCAGTGATTTTGGAGCCCAAAAAATAAAGTCTGACACTGTTTCCCCATCTATTTCCCATGAAGTGATGGGACCAGATGCCATGATCTTTGTTTTCTGAATGTTGAGCTTCAAGCCAACCTTTTCACTCTCCTCTTTCACTTTCATCAAGAGGCTTTTGAGTTCCTCTTCACTTTCTGCCATAAGGGTAGTGTCATCTGCATATCTGAGGTTATTGATACCTCTCCTGGCAATCTTGATTCCAGCTTGTGCTTCTTCCAGCCCAGCATTTCTCATGATATACTCTGCATATAAGTTAAATAAGCAAGGTGACACTATACAGCCTTGACGTACTTATTTTCCTATTTGGAACCAGTCTGTTATTCCATATACAGTTCTGACTGTTGCTTCCTGACCTGCATACAGGTTTCTCAACAGGCAGGTCAGGTGGACTGGTATTCCCATCTCTTGCAGAATTTTCCACAGTTTATTGTGATCCACACAGTCAAAGGCTTTGGCATAGTCAATGAAGCAGAAATAGATGCTCTTCTGGAACTCTCTTGCTTTCTCCATGATCCAGCAGATGTTGGCAATTTGATCTGGTGCCTCTGCCTTTTCTAAAACCTGCTTGAACATCTGGGAGTTCACAGTTCACATATTGCTCAAGCCTGGCTTGGAGAATTTTGAGCATGACTTTACTAGCGTGTGAGATGAGTACAATTGTGCGGTAGTTTGAGCATTCTTTGGCATTGCCTTTCTTTGGGATTGGAATGAAGAGTGACCTTTTCCAGTCCTGTGGCCACTGCTGAGTTTTCCAAATTTGCTGGCATATTGAGTGCAGCACTTTCTCAGCATCATCTTTCAAGATTTGAAATAGCTCAAGGCTATGCTATTTAATATTTACACTATTGTACCTCAGTTCACTTCAGTTCAGTTCAGTCGCTCAGTCGTGTCCGACTCTCCACCATCCCATGAGACACAGCACGCCAGGCCTTCCTGTCCATCACCAACTCCCGGAGTTCACTCAAACTCATGTCCACAGAGTCGATGATGCCATCCAGCCAACTCATTCTCGGTCGTCCCCTTCTCCTCCCGCCCCCAACCTTTCCCAGCATCAGAGTCTTTTCCAGTGAGTCAACTCGTCGCATGAGGTGGCCAAAATACTGGAGTATCAGCTTTAGCATCAGTCCTTCCAATGAACACCCAGGATTGATCTCCTTTAGAATGGACTTGTTGGATCTCCTTGCAATACAAGGGACTCTCAAGAGTCTTCTCCAACACCACAGTTCAAAAGCATCAATTCTTCGGTGATCAGCTTTCATCACAGTCCAACTCTCACATCCATACATGACCACGGGAAAAACCATAGCCTTGACTAGACGGACGTTGGCTGGCAAAGTAATGTCTCTGCTTTTTAATATACTATCAAGGTTGGTCATAACTTTCCTTCCAAGGAGTAAGCGTCTTTTAATTTCATGCCTGCAATCAGCATCTGCAGTTATTTTGGAGCCCAAAAAATAAAGTCTGACACTGTTTCCACTGTTTTTCCATCTATTTCCCATGAAGTGATGGGACCAGATGCCATGATCTTTGTTTTCTGAATGTTGTTGTACCTCAATCCTCCCAAATTCTCAATAAACTTTCCCTTATTCTACTTTTTTCCCATAGAATTTATCACCTTCTAACACACTGCAGTGAACTACAGTCTTGTCAAGCAAGTAGTCACTTCCCTCCCCCTTTCGTTTTTGGATAAAATGTAACTCCCTGGCCACATGTCTTGATCTGGCCAGTAGCATGTGAGTGGATGTGATGTAGCCAGAGGTTTGTACAAGTCTGTGAGGTTTGGTTTGTTTGTTCCTGGGACGTCTGCTGTGAGAAGGACAGGTCTGAGTAGTTACTTTATGAAAAAGAATGAGGAACCCCAAGAAAGAGAAGCCATTCTGCAGCCTTGAGCCAAGCTCAGGCTACGCACAAACTGAAGCACAACCATCTGAGTCCACCCACAGACCAAGGTGCAAGAAAGATAAATGTTTATTTTTCTAAGCCACAAAATTCATAGCAACTTGTTATTATGGCAATAGCTGACTAACATATATAGAATATGTTCATCTGTTTTATCTCTTTCTCTGCCAGAACATCGGTTCCACAAAAGCAGGGAGTTTGGCTTATTTTGTATCCAAATGCTTAGAACAGGGGATGACACATAGTAGTGACTTAATTAATAACTGTTGAATCAATCAATATATATTATTAGTTAATTTCTAATGTCACTGTGTACATTTAGGATAAGCCTCAATTCATACAAATAGGATATGTTTTGGTAATTGAAGAGTATTTAATATCCAAAAAAGTATACTTTTTTATTATTTGATAATATCAAAATAACATAAATAATAATAATGACTCTAAAATATATTTTGAGGACTAACACATAAGAATAACTAGAAAATCCAAAAAGCTAAATAATGATCAAGGTCATATATTTTACTAAATATTAAATCATATTATAAAGCTACTAAGTTTGAAACACTGGAACACAAATGAAAAAATATTCTATAAAGAAAAAACGTAACTGAGGAGCATGATATCACCAAGGTGAATTAGGAAACTCCAGGCTCTGTTGCCCCACAAATATCAAAACACTGATAGATGTCAACAAACACAGCTCTGGGAGATCTCAGAACTCCATTTAAGAAACTTCACCAACACAGTAGAATAAAAAGTCTGAGAATAACCACACAAACGAGAAGCAGAAACAGCTTCCTTTTTCCTGTATCATCCCATTCCCCTGGCTGTCACTGCTCAGCACCAGGAAGAAATACCCAGCTCAAAAGAGATTCCTTCACTAGGGAAGGGAGTGCAAGGTGAGCCACTAGCTTCCCTTGCCTTGCAGGGCACAGCTGGAAGGGTCTGCTTGGGTTACACCCTACCCAGAGCCCAGCAGAGCTGAGATGAATAGGGGTGGCTGCAAACAAGAACAGCAGGGGTTTACCAGTATCAGCCATTCAGTGGGAGTGACCACAGTTCCCAGTGACCTGCTATACAGAAAAAAACAAACAGCCAGTACAGCCACCAAAAAACCTCTGCAAATTTCACCAGTTTAAACCTCACTGGTATTCACATTGCAGACACAACTAGGTCCTTCCCCAGGTTCTCCCCCAACTCCTGCCTGAGCCAGAGATCTAAACTGGCAGCCAGCTCAGCAAATCAAGCCTCTTGGACTGCATGTGTGCAAGTTGCCAGCCTAGACCCCAGGGTCTGGCCCCACTGGCATGCACACACCAGGCACCAGACCTCCAGTTGTGCATTTACAAGCTGCTAGTCTGAATTCTATCACCAGCTTTTATTGCCATATACACCTGTGGTGACATCCTGCAGCCATGGAGGGCATGCAGACAAGCAAGTCCTCCACAGTTACTGTGGGTCTGAATTTGACCCTATTTTCAGTCATTGACCTGTACCACCAGGCTTATGTGTGGTACATATAGCCCTGTAGCTATACACCTTCATGAACCCCACAAAGCTATTAGTCAGTCAGTTCAGTCGCTCAGTCATGTCCGACTCTTTGCGACTCCATGAATCACAGCACACCAAGCCTCCTTGTCCATCACCAACTCCTGGAGTTCACTTAAACTCATGTACATCGAGTCGGTGATGCCATCCAGCCATCTCATTTTCTGTTGTCCCCTTCTCCTCCTGCCCCCAATCCTTCCCAGCATCAGAGTCTTTTCCAGTGGAGGGTGGTTGATTCAAAGTGTTGTAAAAAGATGTTTTAAATGGTAACCTAGAAATATTTACCCTGCAAAGCTGTCATTCAGAAATGAAAGTGCTATAAAGACTTTTCCAAACACAGAGTTCATCATCACTAGACATGCCTTACAAGAAAGGAGTTCTTCAAAGTTAAATGAAAATACACTAATTTGTAACATAAAAATGTACGAAAATATAAAACACATTGGTAACAATAAGTATATAGTCAGATTCAGAATAATGTAACTGTGAAATAAAGTGTTGAGTTAACCAATGAACTGTATCATAAAAGTTAAAAGACAAAATGTATTAAAAAGAGCTATAATATTTAATGGATATATAGTATCAAAAGATATAATTTTGACATCAATAAGATAAAATTCAGAGTAAGAAGTTATATTTTTTTGTATGTGATCTGTTAATTTATCAGCCTAAAATAAACTGGGATATCCATAACAGGTTTTTAAGTAAGTCTGAGAGTAACCAAAAACAAAAGCCTCTTGTAAATGCACAGAAGATAAGGAAAAGAGAATCAAAGTATACTTCTAAGAAAACCGTCAGTTCACAAAGGAAGACAGTAAGGAACAAAAGGAGAAAGGAGTTATTTGTTGTACAGTCACTAAGTCATATCTATCTCTTTGTGACTCCATGGACTGCAGAATGCCAGGCTTCTATCTCCAGGAGTTTGCTCAAACTCATATCCATTGAATGGGTGAGGGAATTCAACCACCTCATCCTCTATCATCCCCTCTCCTCCTGTCCTCAATCTTTCCCACCATCAGGGTCTTTTCCAACGAGTCAGCTCTCTGCATCAGGTGGTCAAAGTATTGGTGCTTCAGTATCAGTCTTTCCAATGAATATTCAGGCTTGATTTCTTTTAGGATTGACTGGTTTGATCTACTTGCTATCTAAGGGACTCTCAAGAATCTTCTCTAGCCTCAGAGTTGGAAAGCATAAATTCTTTGGAGCTCAGCCTGCTTTATGGCCAACTCTCATACCTATACATGACTAATGGAAAAACCATAGCTTTCACTAAATGGACCTTGGTCAGAACACTGATGGTTTCTGCTTGTTAATATGCTGTATAGATGGTCATGGTGGAGAGTTCTGACAAAACGTGGTCCACTGGGGAAAGAAATTGCAAACCACTTCAGTATTCTTGCCCTGAGAATCCCATGAACAGTATGAAAAGGCAAAAAGATAGGACACTGGAAGATGGACTTCCCAGTTTGGTAGATGTCCAAGATGCTACTGGAGATCAGTGGAGAAATAATTCATAAGAATGAAGAGCTAGAGCCAAAGCAAAAACAATACCCAGTTGTGGATGTAACTGGTGATGGAAGCAAGGTCCAATGCTGTAAAGAGCAATGTTGCATAGGAACCTGGAATGCTAGGTCTGTAAATCAAGGCAAATTGGAAGTGGTCAAACAGGACATGGCAAGAGTGAACATCAACATTTTAGGGATCAGTGAACTAAAATGGACAGGAATGGATGAATTTAACTCAGATGACCATTATATCTATTACTGTGGGCAAGAATCCCCTAGAAGAAATGGAGTAACTATCAGAGCCAACAAAAGGGTCCAAAATGCAGTACTTGGATGCAATCTCAAAAGCGACAGAATGATCTTTGTTTGTTTCCAAGGCAAACCATTCAATATCAGAGTAATTCAAGTCTATGCCCTGACCAGTAAGGCTGAAAAAGCAGAAGTTGAATGGTTCTATCAAGACCTACAAGACCTTCTAGAACTAACACCAACAAAAGATGTCCTTTTCATTATAGAGGACTGGAATGCAAAAGGAGGAAGTCAAGAGACATCTGGTTCAGTTCAGTTCAGTTCAGTTGCTCAGTCAATTCTGACTATTTGCTACCCCCATGTACTGCAGTATGCCAGACATCCCTGCCCATTATCAACTCCTGAAATTTACTCAAACTCATGTCCACCTAGAGTAACAGGCAAATATGGCTCTGGAGTACAAAATGAGGCAGGTAAAAGACTAACAGAATTGTGCCAAGACAATGCGCCAGGCATAGAAAACACCTTCTTCCAACAAAACAAGAGAAGACTCTACACGTGGACATCACCAGATGGTCAATACTGAAATCATTGACTATATTCTTGCAGACAAAGATGGAGAAGCTCTATACAGTCAGCAAAAACAAGACCGGGAGCTGACTGTGGCTAAGATCATGAATGCCTTACTGCCAAATTCAGACCTAAGTTGAAGAAAGTAGGGAAAACCACTAGACAATTCAGGTATGACCTAAATCAAATCCCTTGTGAGTATACAGTGGAAGTGAAAAACAGATTCAAGGGATTAGATATGATAGAGTGCCTGAATAACTATGGATAGAGGTTCATGACATTGTATGGGAGGCAGGTATCAAGACCATCCCCAAGGAAAAATAAAATCTACAAAAAGGCCAAATGGTTGTCTGAGGAGGACTTAAAAATAGCTGAAAAAAAATAAAATAAAATAAAAAGACAAAGGAGAAAAAGAAAGATATATCGATTTGAATACAGAATTTGAAAGAACAGCAAGGAGAGATAAGAAAGCCTTCCTCAGTGATCAATGCAAAGAAAGAGGAAAACAATAGAATAGGAAAGACTAGAGATCTCTTCAAGAAAATTAAAGATAGCAAGGGAATATTTCATGCAAAGATGGACACAATAAAAGGCAGAAATGGTATGGACCTAACAGAAGCAAAAGATGTTAAGAAGAGGTGCCAAGAATACACAGAAGAAATATACAAAAAAGATCTTCTTGACCCACGATGGTGTGATCACTTGCCTAGAGCCAGACATCCTGGAATGTGAAGTAAAGTGGGCCTTAGGAAGCACCACTATGAACAAAGCTAGTGGAGGTTATGGAATCCCGGTTGAGCTATTTCAAATTCTAAAAGATGATGCTGTGAAAGTGCTGCACTCAATATGCCAGCAAATTTGGAAAACTCAGCAGTGGCCACAGGCCTGGAAAAGGTCAGTTTCCATTCCAATCACAAAGAAAGGCAATGCCAGAAAATGTTCAAACTACCAAACAATTGCACTCATCTCATATGCTAGCAAAGTAATGCTCAAATTCTCCAAGCCAGGCTTCAACAGTACATGAACCATGAACTTCCAGATGTTCAAGCTTGATTTAGAAAAGGCAGAGAAACCAGAGATCAAATTGCCAACATCTGTTGGATCATTGAGAAAGTAGGAGAGTTTGAGAAAACAACTACTTCTGCTTCATTGACTATGCCAAAGCCTTTGACCGTGTGGATCACAATAAACTGTGGAAAATTCTGAAAGAGATGGGACTACCAGACCACCTGACATGGCTTCTGAGAAATCTGTATGCATGTCAAGAAGCAACAGTCAGAACTGGACATGGAGTAATAGCCTGCTTCTTAATTGGGAAAAGAGGACATCAAGCCTGTATATTGTCACCCTGCTTATTTAACTTATATGCAGAGTACATCATGCGAAATGCTGGGCTGGAAGAAGCACACACTGGAATCAAGATTGCTGGGAGAAATATCAGTAACCTCAGATATGCAGATGACACCACCCTTATGGCAGAAAGTGAAGAGGAATTAAAAAGCCTCGATTATACTGAAAGTGAAGTGTGGAAAAAGCTGGCTTAAAGTTCAACATTCAGAAAACTAAGATCATGGCATCTGGTCCCATCATTTTATGCGAAATAGATGAGGAAACAATGGAAACTGTGACTGACTTTATTTTCTTGGACTCCAAAAGCACCTCAGAGGCTGATTGAAGCCATGATATGAAAAGACGCTTGCTCATTAGAAGAAAAGCTATGAGCATCCTTGCCGGCATATAAAAAAGCCGAGACATTACTTTGCTATCAAAGATCCGTCTAGTCAAATCTATGGTTTTTCCAGTAGCTATGTGTGGATATGGCAATTGGACTATATAGAAAGCTGAGCACCAAAGAATCGATGCTTTTGAACTGTGATATTAGAAAAGACTCTTGAGAATCCCTTGAACTGCAAGGAGATCCAACAAGTCCATCCTAAAAGAAATCAGTCCTGAATTGGACTGTTTGGAAGGACTGATGCTGAAGCTGAAACTCCAATATTTTGGCCACCTGATGCGAAGTATTGACTCATTGGAAAAGACCCTGATTCTGGGAAAGATTGAAGGCAGAAGGAGAAGGGGACAACAGAGGATGAGATGGTTGGATGGCATCATCGACTCAACTGACATGAGTTTGAGTATGCTCCAGGAGTTGGTGATCGACAGGAAATCCTGGTGTACTGTACTCCATGGGGTGGTGCTAAAGAGTCAGACACTGAGAGACTGAACTGATAGGTTTGTCATAGCTTTTCTTCCAAGGAGCAATCGTCTTTTTATTTCACTGCTGCAGTCATTGTCCACAGTGATTTTGGATACCAAGAAGATAAATGTGTGATTACTTTCCCTTTGTCCCCATCTATTTGCCTTGAACTGATTGGACTAGATGCCATGATCTTAGCTTTTTGAATGTTGAGTTTTAAGAAAGCTTTTTCACTTTCTTCTTTCACTTTCATCAATAGACTCTTTAGTTCCTCTTCACTTTACACCATTAGGGTGGTGTCGTTTATATATCTGAGGTTGTTGTTATTTCTCGGGGCATTCTTCATTCCATATAATTCATCCAATCCAGCATTTTTAATGATGCACTCTGCCTAAAATTTAAATAAGGAGAGTGACAATATACAGCCTTGACATACTCCTTTCTCAATTCTGCACCAGTCCCTTGTTTCATGTCCAATTCTAACTCTTGCTTTTTACCTTCATACAGGATTCTTAGGAGATGGGTAAGATGGTCTGGTATTTCCATCTCTTTAAAAGTTTGCCACAGTTTGTTGTGATCCACACAGTCAAAGGCTTTACGGTAGTCAATGAAGCAGAAGCAGATATTTTTCTGGAATTCCATTGCTTTCTCTAAAGGCATAAAATTCTGAATTAATTAAGGAATAAATAAATAGCAAGACGTAAGTGTATTCTGCCTATCAGAGACTCATTTCAGCTACAAGAACACACAGGCTCAAGGTGAAGGAATGAAAAAAGATGTTTCAGTAAGTGGAAACCAAAAGAAAAAAGTAGATATATTTTATTAGTTGAAATAGAATTAAACTGAAAACTATAACAAGAGAAAAACATGAAAAAGGAGTCAATTCATCAAGAGAATATAACAATTAAAATAAATATGCTTCCAGAATCTAAATTAGATAAACACTAACAGATATTAAGGGAGTAATAGACAACAGTACAATAATAAAACACTTCAATAACATTTTCAATAATTAATAGATCATTCAGACAGAAAATCAACAATGAAACATTTCATTTGATCCATGATTTAGACCAAAATATCCATCATACATACACAGAGCATTCCATCCAATAGCAGCAAATACACATTCTTCTCAAGGGCACATTGGAACACTGGAACATTCTCCCAGAGAGATCATATGTTAGGAAGCAAAACAAGTCTCACTGAACAATTTTAAGACAACTCTAATATCATCCCAAATATCTTTTTGACCAAAATGGTACAAAACTAGAAATTAATAACAGGAAGAAGTGGTCCTAAGAGACTTTATAGCAATTAATACTTCAGTTCAGTTCAGTTGCTCAGTCGTGTCCAACTCTTTGCCACCCCATGAACCGCAGTACGCCAGGCCTCCCTGTCCATCACCAACTCCCAGAGTTTATCCAAACTCATATCTACTGAGTCGGTGATGCCATCCAACCATCTCCTTCTCTGTTGTCCCCTTCTCCTCCTGCCCTCAATGTTTCTCAGCATCAGGGTCTTTTCAAATGAGTCAGCTCATCACAACAGGTGGCCAAAGTATTGGAGTTTCAGCTTCAGCATCAGTCCTTCCAATGAACACCCAGGACTGATCTCCTCTAGGATGGACTGATTGGATCTCCTTGCCATCCAAGGGACTCTCAAGAGTCTTCTCCAACACCCCATTCCAAACCCATCAATTCTTCGATGCTCAAATTTCTTTACAGTCCAACTCTCACATCCATACATGACCACTGGAAAACAACAGCCTGGACTAGATGGACCTTTGGTGACAAAGTAATATCTCTGCTTTTTAATATGCTGTCTAGATTGGTCACAACTTTCCTTCCAAGGAGTAATCATCTTTTCATTTCATGGCTGCAATCACCATCTACAGTGATTTTGGAGTCCAAAACAATAAAGTCAGCCACTGTTTCCACTGTTTCCCCATCTATTTGCCCTGAAATGATGGGACCAGATGCCATGATCTTCGTTTTCTGAATGTTGAGCTTTAAATCAACTTTTTCACTCTCCTCTTTCACTTTCATCAAGAGGCTCTTTAGTTCCTCTTCACTTTCTGCTATAAGGTTGATGTCATCTGCATATCTGAGGTTATTGATATTTCTCCCAGCAATCTTGATTTCAGCTTGTGCTTCATCCAGCCCAGTGTTTCTCATGATGTACTCTGCATATAACCTAAATAAGCAGGGTGAAAATATAGCCTTGACATACTCCTTTTCCTATTTGGAACCAGTCTGTTGTTCCACATCCAGTTCTAACTGTTGCTTCCTGACCTGAAACAGGTTTCTTAAGAGGCCAGGTGGTCTGGTATTCCCATCTCTTTCAGAATTTTCCACAGTATTGTGATCCACACAGTCAAAGGCTTTGGCATAGTCAATCAATTAATACTTAAATTTTAAAAAATCTTAAATAAGCTATTTTTAATAACAATTCTAAAAAATAAGATTACACCTAGCCCAAATTTAATAGAAGGAAGAAGATAGCAATGGTAAGAGCAGAAAATAAATGAAATAGAATTAAAACACTAGAAATGATCAATGAAAGTAAGATCTCTTTTAAAAAATATAAACAAAAATGGATATTCAACTAGACTTAGCATGAAAAAGAGTACTCTAGTAAAATTAAAAATGAGATATTGCAACTGATACTTCAGAAATACATAGGATCAAAAGAGACTTTCTGCCATTAATTGCAGAAAGTGAAGAGGAACTAAAGAGCCTCTTCATGAGGGTGAATGAGAAGTGTGAAAAAGCTGGCTTGAAACTCAACATTCAAAACACTAAGATCATGTCAACCAGTCCTATCACTTCATGGCAAAGAGAAGGGGAAAAAATTGGAAGCAGTGATAGATTTTCTTTTCTTGAACTCCAGAGGATGGTGACTGCAACCATGAAATTAAAAGACACTTGATCCTTGGAAGAAAAACTAGGAAAAGCCTAGACAGCATATTAAAAAGCAGAGATATCACTTTCCTGACAAAGGTCCATATAGTCAAAGCTACTGTTTTTCCAGTAGTCATGTACAGATGTGAGAGTTGGACTGTAAAGAAGACTGAGTGCTTAAGACTGGTTCTTTCGATTTGTGGTGCTGGAAAGACTCATAAGAGTCCCTTAGACTTCAAGGAGAGCAAACCAGTTAATTCTAAAGCAAATCATCCTAACTATCCTTTGGAAAGAATGATGTTGAAGCTCCTATACTTTGGTCACCTGATGTGAAGAGCTGACCCACTGGAAAAAACTCTGATTCTGGATATATTGAAGGCAAAAGGAGAGGGGGCAGCAGATAATTAGATGGGTAGATAGCATCACCAATTCAATGGACATGAGTTTGATCAAACTCTGGGAGATAGTGCAGGAAAGAAGAGCCTGGCATGCTACAGTCCATGAGGTCACAAAAAGTCTGACATGAAAAGGACTAAACAACAACAACAAAAAGAGACTACTATAAATAATTACATGCCAACAAATGGGACAACCTAAAAGAAATGGATAAATTCTTACTAACATGCAACCTACCACAACTAGATCATGAAGAAATAGAAACCTGAGCAGACCAATAACAATCAATGAGACTGAATCAGCAATCAAAACTGTCCCAACAAAGAAAAAGTCAGGACCAGATGGTTTCACTGGTGGATTCTATCAAATATTAAAGAAGAATTTATGCTAGGAATTTGAAAATGAAGGAACACTTTCAAGCTAGTTTATGTGGATAGCATAATAATGATACTTAAGCCACCTAAGGCAGACAAGAACACTACAGATAAGCAAACTATAGGCCATTTTTCCTGATGAATATGATGCAAAAATTCTCAATAAAATACTAGCAAACCAAATTCAAACGTTCATTAAAAAGATCATTCACCATGATCAAATGGAATGTATCCCTGAAATGTAGAATGGTTCAATATGCACTAGTTAATAAATTTGATATATCACATAAACAGAAAAAAAAAGATAAAAATAATATGATTGTATCAATAGATGCAGAAAAACAATGGACAAAATTCAGCATAGTTTTATGATACATACTCTCAACAAATTGGGTACAGAAGTTACATAACTCAACATAATAAAAGTCATATGTGACGAACCCATAACATCATACTCAGCTATGATAGATCGAAGGTTTTCTGATATTAAGAAACAAACAAGAGTTCCCACTCTTGTCACTTTTATTCAACATAGTACTGGAAGTCCTAGTTAGGGCAACTGGGCAAGAAATAAAAAAATAATAAAAATATTTTCAAATTGGGAAGTAAGAAAAAATTTCTGTTTTCTGAAGAAATGATTTTTAAAACTATTTTATATTGGCATATAGCTAATTAACAATGTTGTGGTAGTTTCAGGTGGACAGAAAAGGAACTCAGCCATACATGTACATGTATCCAGTCTCCCCCAAATTCACCTCCCCTCCAGGCTGCCACCTAACATTGAGTAGAGTTCCCTGTGCTATGGAGTAGGACCTTGTTGGTTTATACACAGAAAATTCTAAAGATTTTCTTAAAAATGATAGAATAGTAAATTTCAGTAATCTCACTTGCAGGTACATTTTCAAAGAAATGAAATCACTATCTTTAAGAAATATCTATATTCCCATGTTTACTGCAGCATTATTCAAAATAATGAAGACATGAAAACAACCTGTGTCCATCAACAAATGAATGATAAAGAAATGAGGTCTATATAAACAATAGAGTAGTATTCAGCCACATACAAAAAAAGAAATCCTGTCATTTGCAACAACATAGAGGCATTATATTAAGTGAAATATTTCAAGCAGAAAGTGAAAAATACTGTGTGATCCCAGGTGAATGTGGATTCTAAAATCTTTTAATTCATAGAAACAGAGTAGAATGGTGGTTGCGAGGGGCCGAGGAATGAGTGAACTGGGAATTCATCAGAGTAAAAACTTTTAGTTATAAGATGAATCAATTCCAGTCATTTAAGGTACAGCATGGTGACTATAGTTAACAATACTGTATAATTTGAAAATTGCTATGAAAGTAAAGCTATAATGTTCTTTTCATAAAAACAGAATGATAATTTTCTGAGATGAAGGATGTGTTAACTAACTTTATTGTGGTAAGCATTTTGCAGTATATACATATATCCAGTCACCACATTATAGACTTAAGCTTACACAATAGTATGTGTCAATTATATCTCAATAAAGCTGGATTAACCAAAGAAAAAACATAACAAAGCAATTTCTGCTTTCTCTATCTTCTTCCCTTTGGCCGTGCTACATATTCATCATGAGCAGCAAAGAAGAGTTTGAAAAAGCTGGGGCAAGTGTTTCACAGGTTCCAAAAACCCAATTTGTAAAAAGCAAAATCACGATGAGCTCCAATCCACCTCTTCTAGTTTCCTTTTAATTGTAATAAGGGACATTTTGTTTACTGTCACTATAAGAATATCACTGAAAGAAAAAACAGGTGGGTAACCTACTTTAATTTTTTATTCACATTTGGTGCATCTTCTAAAATCCTTCATTGTCAATCCTTTTTCTCAGAGTTGAGGTTTTAAGATCTTTGTCCTATTAGGAGAATTCTTTGTACATAAATGATAGATCATTTAAAGGGCATTATTAAGCAGTGGAATCCTTCATGCTCTATTCGTGCATTTTGAAGAATTCTTGTTTCATTCTTATCCTTCATCTTCACAATTACAAGATATTTTCACAGTATCTTCTTCTTATACTTGATATATCTCATATAAAGTATTCACTGTTTTAGTTTTCTACTGCCACCATAACAAATTACCACAAGCTCATCAGCTTAAACAAATTTATTATCTTGCATTTCTGTTGGTCAGATATTAGGATATCTGCAGGGCTGTTCTTTCCTGAATGTTCTAGGTGAGAAATGTCTCCTTGCCTTTTCCAACTTCTAGAGATCACTTACATCCCTTAGATTGTCTTCTCCTTTCCTCATCTTCAAAGCCAGCAATATCACATTCCTTGGACCTTCCTTTCATTGTCATATCTAGCTCTAACATCAGTCAGGAAAGATTTTTTTATTTAAAGGAGTTGTGATTGGATTCAGCCAACTGGTTAACACAGGGCAATTTCCCATATTTCTGCTCACATCCGCAAAGACACTTTGACTCTTTTGTCATGTGAAATAACAATACACAGCTTCCAGGAGTCATGCTAGGACATTTTTAGGGGGTTAATAAAACTCAGATGCTCAATTCCATACATACATTTAAAAACTTTAATCCTATTCAACTCACATTTACAAACAAATTCATATATTTCTAAAGACCAGTTTGACAAATTTTCTTATGATCAAGATAAACTCAATATATACTTGATTTGAAATTAAACTAACATTTTCTAAGAAAAGCAGAGGTTGTTCAAATGGTGTATTTAAAAGGATTGCTTGGAGACAAGTACATCTATATCCTCATTTTAGAAATCATTAGAATGGATAAAGATGTAAATTATAATAAAATGATCAAAGGGAAGACTGGCTGCATCTGGCTCTCTGCTTTGGAAGCTCAGGGATGCTCTTCTTTCTATTTTCAGGGATAATCAGTCCCTGAGGGACTGCCTTATGCTAACTAAACAGTGGAGACTGAAGGAAAAAAAAACAGATTGCAATTTTATTAATTAAAGTGAGAAATAAAGTTGTCATAAGACCTGAAATTCAGAACTTATGTCAGATCAAGCAGTAGAGCTTCATACTCCAGTTATGCTACAAGGAAGTCATATTATTATCAGTAGTCACTTTGTTGTAGTAACTTAAATAATTTTCTCAGCAGCATAATACTCAGACTATATAAGCAGCTCCTTTTAGTTTTATTATAGGATACACACCTGGGAGTCCCAACACCAACACAGGTGAGTTTAAAGTGGAAAAAAAAAAAGAGACTTGAAAATAATTAAACAATTCAAATCATGGGCTCCAGAGTGACAAATATCCATTCAGTTTAAATTTTATTGAATATGAAATATTCAAATGGATTCACAAAATATGGGTAACGAGGGGTAAGAAAACTAGTCTTTGGTTGAGTGCAGCATATTAGAGCCAATGTGGACAAAGAGAAACATGGAAACAAGATGTGTAAATTAACCAAAAAGTCCCTTCAATAAATCTTGCAATATATAGTCATTACTATATCTTTTTAATCATCTGCCTTGTTGCCAGTCATACTAAGTTTTAGACCTCTTTGTCATAACATAACCCTTATAAACATCCCTTGATGTTTGCAATGGCACATTTCAATGTACAATATCTGAAAGTCAAATAGATAGTTGAGATGCAATTTTAATTTTTCATCTTCTCCTTCTCTTTTCCCCCTGAGGGATTTTAGCCTCTGTCTTTGAAGGCCTTTTGCTACTCTTTTCCAATTTGGACTTTGATTGTTAAACTGTTGTTACTTTCCTGGACTTTAAACCTAGCTTGGTAAGTGAGTGAAAGTTGCTCAGTCATGTCCGACTCTATACGACCCCATGGACTTGTCCATGGCATTCTCCAGGCCAGAATACTGGAGTAGGTAGCCTTTCCCTTCTCCAGGGGATCTTCCCAACCCAGGGATCGAACCCAGGTCTCCCGCATTGCAGGCGGATTCTTTACCAGCTGAACCACAAGGTAAAGGATATTTCATTCAACCCTTAAAAATACAGAAATAGAATTTCCATGCAATATAAGATGCTTATTACTTTTTGAAGACTCTCAGCCTTATTAGGATTTACATTTTAAAAAGTCTGTCCAAATTTAAATAGTTGATACTAATAATATGTATAATGCTATTATTGGCAAAGCTGTAGCTCAGTGGGTAAAGAATTTGCCTGCAATACAGCATACAGTTTTGATCCCTGGTTCAGGAAGATCCTCTGACAGGAGCACATAGCAACCCACTCTATTATTCTTGCCTGGAGAATCCCATGGACAGAGAAGCCTGGCAGGCTGCAATCCATAGAGTTACAAAGAGTCTGACGTGACTGAAGTTACTGAGCATGCATGCATTCACACTGTTGGCAAAATTTAATACAGGTCTAAGCAGGCTTCTAATTTTTGCAAAG
Source organism: Moschus berezovskii (assembly GCF_049115385.1). NCBI lineage: Eukaryota > Metazoa > Chordata > Mammalia > Artiodactyla > Moschidae > Moschus > Moschus berezovskii. The sequence continues at coordinate 91,827,222 of NC_142464.1, forward strand.
TATTGTGCTCATATGAGATAATAAAGACTAATACAAATGAATCTATTTTAAAAAATGGATATTTTTATTAATTTGTGCACTCTTTGGAATAAAATCTGGAAATATGAGAGGTACTGAGGAAAAGTAATATATAACATATATATATATATTTATATATATGTCATATATACCTAAGAGAAACTATAGTAGTATAGAACACAAAATTGTTTTTATAAAATTATTTTTAAACTTACTTTGGAAAATATGAGTACTCACTTGGGAAGCTCAGTAAAAGAGGTAAATGTTTCAGATGATAGTGTGCTTTTCTATCCAGCATGATTGCTTGAGGTGAGTAAGAGATTTTGAAGCACGTAAAGGCAGCATTAGATTCAATACTGGACAACTTCTAAAAAATAAATGACTTATTTGTTGTTTAGGTGCTCATCCTAAGCAATAAAATTGAATTTGGAAATTTCTGTAGTGCTACAATAAATGATTTTTTTTTAAGTTTTTCTTTATTGTCCTCTTCTCCATGGCCAAACATTTTTTTTTTTTTGATATCTCAGTTGATTCTCATTATCCTAACAAGAAATCATCTTATCTATTTTTCCAGTGTCTCCAGTTTCAACAACTTCTGTTTCTTCAGCATTAGTTAAGGTCATGTTAGAAACTAGATAGAAAGTTTGAAGAAACATCAATCAAAGAGTAAAAGTTATGGTGTCAGAGGAAGCAAAATAATTTTGTACTTCCTGAAATCTAAAAGAGGTTTATGGCTTTTTTCTATTGTCACAGCCTGAATTTGATCATCTAATTACAGTAAGATGTTCTTAGAAGAGGTACATTAACCAAAAGAGAAAAACAGAAAGAGTTTGTGTGGTGTTTATTTAAAACTTTAGAAGGATAATTAAAATGAATGAATCACTATAAATCATTCTAGCCCCCAAGTTGCTCAGACCCTCTTCTTGACATATTAACAGAGTGGCAAGAAAAATAGCCTGTCTCTGAAGAGATTTTTCCTCTTCCCTTCAGGTTTTCTATTTACATTCTCACATTTAGCTTGTCAAGTCAAATGGATTAGAATTAAATTGTAAATGAGACTTTAAAAAAAATTTTCCTCCTAAAAAAGGATAGGCATAGTTTAAAACATTTTCACTGCTTTAGCACATTGTGTAATAAAATTGATTTAAAAGCTCACTGACGTGAATTCTCTAAATAAAATGTTTAGGCTATTAATAAAATAAAAGCCTTCTTCTTACTCTAGTAAAATTCTTAATTTTTCAACAGATTTCTTTACATTTATGTTCTACAATTTAGTTTGTACAATGAAGAAAGGAGCTGCAATATGCTCAGACAGCATCTATAATTAACAGTTTATCAATTTTCATTGATGATGTAGATCTAACGATGAAACAGAAAACAAAATCTTGTTCTATGATCTGAATCAAACTCTTCAATAATCCAACTACTTTAAGCTTGGGATTTTTATTGACATTTTTCTTTAAAAAGAAAGTATTTAGCTTCTTTTAGAAAAATGAACACAGAAAAGGTAGACCAATATTTCAAAGAACTAAACCTTTCTTTCCAACAGTTGAATAGTAACAGAAATGTTTGTTATCTCCAATTTCCCTTAAGATGATTGTACTAGTGAAATAACTATAAAATATTTAGAATATTTCATACTTTTCTTTTTAATTCAATATAAGTTTGTCTACAAACAGACAGAGAAAATGATAATGCTGGTTGTCACTCCACAACTACGGAAGTAAAGTGTGAAAGAAAAAGAGACTGAGGTCTGGACAGAAGAGTAGGAGCATGTGGAGTTCATCTCTTCCCACAGAGACACCAAGGGTACATCTACAAACTGAACAGTTTTTTCAGAGCACATGCTGAACTCTAGCAGAGGACCTTGGACACCTAAAGGGACAAGAAAAAATCCTCACATAACTCAGTGAATGAAAAAGAAAAAAAGGGGGGAAAAATGTGGGATGGTCCCCACACCTGGGGAAGCTCCCTCATAGGTGAAGAGGAAAGTTGGGACAAAAGGGGAGATTCGGAGACTATCAGAGGAAAGTGATGCAACCACGGTCTGTGGCAAGCAGGCTAGAGTGAGATTTACACAGATGTTCCATGCCACAACCCTGCACTCTCCAGCCTGAGATAAGTGTCTGTTAGAGTGGACGCGGGCTGGGTACTGGAAGATGGGATTTGAAGAGGAGATTTGGGGAAAGGAGCTGCAGAGACAACATGAGGGAGCAGGAGTGAGAATCTTTACAACCAGGAATACTCCTGAAGGAAGTCCAGATCACTATAGAAGCAAACAAAGCACCATTGTTGAGTGATGTGCGAAGGGCAGAGCCTCTCTATCCTTAAGCACTGCTGGAGTGGTGTCCCACACACCCCAGTCAGCCACTGCCTCTGCCCCTTGTCACCTGGTCTGGAGCAGATTCTTGTGGGTGGCCCACAAACAGAGGTGGAGCTGATACCAAAGCTGAGCTCCAGGGGCTGTGCAACTAACGAAGAAGAGCTGAAATATCTCCTTGCTGCTATGCAAACCTTGGATTAAAGCCCTGAGATTGTCTTCGTAAACTCAGCACTTGTGGAACATCTGGATAGGTGAGTGCTCCTGCAACTGAGACCAGGACTGCTGCTAAAGTCCATAGTTTTAGCACCTGTGAACTCTGAGGGTATGCACACATTGTGGTTGGGCTAGGTCAGAGTCTAAGCCACCCCCGTAGCACCAACAGTGGGTCCAGATCCATAACTACTGCAATCCTGGGAACTGACTTCAGTGGACCTACACTGGTGGCCTGGTGAAAAGACCACCAGGCCCAACTGACAGCATACCCAGTTAAGGCTGGGCTGAGCGCCATGCCAACAACAGAGTAACTAGTGATCTCAAAACAATGAGTGAAAAGTGATACAACAGAGCATGCACACAGATGAACAGCTCCAGAAAGGAATATTCAGTGGCTTTTCTCTTGGTGGGGATGCTCCAGTACTGCATACCTCACACCACAAATCAGAAACAGATTATAAAGAGATGTAGGAACTTCTACTTCAACAATGAAAGAACAAACCCAGCTCCTGACAAGGCCGTGGCAACCACAGAGCAAAGGGGAGGCCCTGCTCAGTAATCAGGGCAGGCTCTGGTCATCACAACACCAGTCAGACACCCTATCAGTGAGATAACAGCCAGCATACAGTGAGGAAAGAGGTGGTAGACATTCACACCAAATACAGCCCTAGCATGTGCGCATGCACACACACACACAAACACACAAAATTAAACCCACACAGACTACACAGGGATGTTCCCACATAAAAATAGCTTCCAAGAAAGCTGTGAAGAGTTTGGTATCAGGATAAAGCATGCTGACAAAAACTCAGCCTTGAAGGCCAGCAGAGCTTGAATGCTGGAGCTCCAAAAGGCTGGGGGTAACAGAAACTTCATTTTTTGAGGGTACACACAAGGTCTCACATGCACTGGAACACAGCACAAAGCAGCCTATGTAGGAACCTGGAATTTTTCACAGAATTAAAATAAAAATTTACAGTTTGTATGGAAATACAAAAGACCATGAATAGCCAAAGCAGTCTTAAGAAAGAAGAGCTGAGCTAGAGGAATCAGGCTCCCTGACTTCAGACTATACTGCAAAATATAGTCATCAAACCATTGTGGTACTGGCCCCCAAACAGAAGTACAGATCAATGGAACAGGACACCAAGTTAACAGATAAATCTAAGCATCTAGAGTTACCTAATATATGACAAAAGAGACAAGAATATACAGTGGAAAAAAATCTCTCCAACATGTGGTGCTGGGAAAACTGGACAGCCACATGGAAAAGAATGAAATTAGGACACACTCTAACACCATACACAAAGAGGAATTCAAAATGAATTAAAGACCTAAATGCAAGGCCGGTTAATATAAAACTCTCAGAGGAAAACATAGGCAGAACACCCTCTGGAATAAATCGCATCAAGGTCTTTTTTGTTCTACATCCTAGAGTAATGAAAATGAAACAAACAAAAAACAAATGTGACCTCATTAAACTCAAAAGTTCTTGCACAGCAAAGAAAACCATAAACAAAATGAAAAGACAACTCACAGAATGGGAAAAATATTTGCAAATGTGAATGACAAAGGATTAAACTCCAAAATACACAAGCAGCTCGTGCAGCTCTATATAAAAATCAAAGAACCCAGTCAAAAAACGGGTGGAAGATCTAAATAGAAGTTTCTCCAAAAACAGCAAACAGATGGCCAAAAAGCACATGAAAAGTTGCTAAACATCACTAATAGAAATGAAAATCAAAACTACAAGGAGGGATAACCTCCCATCAGTCAGAATGGCCATCATCAAAAAGTGTAAATACAATGCTGGAGAGGGTGTGGACAAAAAGGAAGCCCCCTACATTATTGGTTGAAATGTAAATTGGTAGAACTACTATGGAGAACAGTATGGAGGTTCCTCAAAAGGCTAAAAGTATACCTACAAAATAACCAACAATCCTACGCCTGAAGGAAACCACAATTCCAAAAGACATATATACCTGCAACATTTATTGCCTCACTATTTACAATATGCAGGATATGAGAACAATCTAAATGACTATCGACAGAGGAATGGATAAAGATTCAGTACATATTATATATACAATAGAATATTCAGTTCAGTTCAGTTCAGTTGCTCAGTCATGTCTGACTCTTTGCGACTGCATGAATCACAGCACGCCAGGCCTCCCTGTCCATCACCAACTCCCGGAGTTCACTCAAACTCATGTTCATCGAGTCGGTGATGCCATCCAGCCATCTCATTCTCTGTCGTCCCCTTCTCCTCCTGCCCCCAATCCCTCCCAGCATCAGAGTCTTTTCCAGTGAGTCAACTCTTCGCATGAAGTGGCCAAAGTATTGGAGTTTCAGCTTTAGCATCAGTCCTTCCAATGAACACCCAGGACTGATATCCTTTAGAATGGACTGGCTGGATCTCTTTGCAGTCCAAGGGACTCTCAAGAGTCTTCTCCAGCACCACAGTTCAAAAGCATCAGTTCTTCGGTGCTCAGCTTTCTTCCTGTCCAACTCTCACATCCACACATGACCACGGGAAAAACCATAGCCTTGACTAGACGGACCTTTGTTGGCAAAGTAATGTCTCTGCTTTTTAATATGCTATCAAGGTTGGTCATAACTTTCCTTCCAAGGAGTAAGCGTCTTTTAATTTCATGTCTGCAATCAGCATCTGATTAAAAGAAAGTAAAAAAAAAAAAAAAAACAAACCTCAAGTCTCTTACTTCTTTCAAGGATGAAAGTACTTGGGAAACTGTAAATAGAATCCATGTCCCCATGTCCTTATGTTTCCTCAGGTATAACTTAGGCAAACTATATATTAGTAGTCAATCATTTTTCATAGATCCTCTAATTTACAAACAGTAATGTCTTCCCTGGTGGTTCAGATGGTAAAGCGTCTGCCTACAATGCGGGAGACCTGGGTTCAATCCCTGGGTTGGGAAATTCTCCTGGAGAAGGAAATGGTAACCCACTCCAGTACTCTGCCTGGAAAATCCCATGGATGGAGAAGCCTGGTGGGCTGCAGGCCATGGGGTTGCAAAGAGTAGGACTCAACTGAGCAACTTCATGTCACGTCAATGTCAACTGTGAGGTTAATTTTAAAGATAAGTGGCACTCTAGGTCTGAGCTATAAAGGCACTATTGACAGTAGAAAAGTCCAAAAAAAAATTGATTAGCAAAGCAATAATCTTCCAAATTCTTATGCTTATCTTTCCTACCGCACAGCATGCCTCCCTGACAAAGATAATGGTCAATGACTATCAAAGTATATTTTTTCATATAAAAGTATCCTATTCCCAAGTAATACTCTTTTCCTTTCAGATAGTATCTAATAAATTAATGTAGTTTGGAGAGAATGTTAGACTGTGGTGTAAGAGGATTTATTTGGATCTGATCTCTGTAATCACATAAAAAGATTTTTGGATGGATCTATAATTGAATACTAACTCAGTGATTAATAAATGGCAGACCCTTTCCTAGGACATTCTTTGTATTAGCTCATCTCATCCTTCCCTGGTAGCTCAGCTGTAAAGAATCTGCCTGCAGTGGAGGAGACCCTGGTTGGATACCTGGGTCAGGAAGATCCTCTGAAGAATGGATAGGCTACCCACTCCAGTATTCTTGGGCTTCCCTGGTGGCTCAGCTGGTAAAGAATCTCCCTGCAGTGCAGGAAACCTGGGTTTGATCCCTGGATTGGGATGATACACTGGAGAAAGGAAAGGCTACCCACTCCGGTATTCTGGCCTGGAGAATCCCACAGATTGTATAGTCCACGGGGTCACAAAGAACCAGACAAAACTAAGCCACTTTCACTTTCACCCTACTGACAACTTTGCTTCAGTTCAGTTCAGTCGCTCAGTCGTGTCCGACTCTTTAGGACGCCGTGAGTCACAGCACGCCAGGCCTCCCTGTCCATCACCAACTCCCGGAGTTCACTCAAACTCATGTCCATCGAGTCAGTGATGCCATCCAGCCATCTCATTCTCTGTCATCCCTGTCTCCTCCTGCCCTCAATCCTTCCCAGCATCAGAGTATTTTCCAGTGAGTCAACCCTTCGCATGAGGTGGCCAAAGTATTGGAGTTTCAGCTTTAGCATCAGTCCTTCCAATGAACACCCAGGACTGATATCCTTTAGAATGGACTGGTTGGATCTCCTTGCAGTCCAAGGGACTCTCAAGAGTCTTCTCCAGCACCACAGTTCAAAAGCATCAATTCTTCGGCGATCAGTTTTCTTCACAGTCCAACTCTCACATCCATACATGACCATGGGAAAAACCATAACCTTGACTAGACGGACCTTGGTTGGCAAAGTAATGTCTCTGCTTTTTAATATGCTATCTAGGTTGGTCATAACTTTCCTTCCAGAGTAAGCGTCTTTTAATTTCATGGCTGCAGTCAGCATCCACAGTGATTTCGGAGCCCAAAAAAATAAAGTCTGTCACTGTTTCCACTGTTTTTCCATTTCCCATGAACTGATGGGACCAGATGCCATGATCTTTGTTTTCTGAATGTTGAGCTTCAAGCCAACCTTGTCACTCTCCTCTTTCACTTTCATCAAGAGGCTTTTTAGTTCCTCTTCACTTTCTGCCATAAGGGTGGTGTCATCTGCATATCTGAGGTTATTGATATTTCTCCCAGCAATCTTGATTCCAGCTTGTGCTTCTTCCAGCCCAGCATTCCTCATGATGTACTCTGAATATAAATTAAATAAGCAGGGTGACAGTATACAACCTTGATATACTCCTTTTCCTATTTGGAACCAGTCTGTTGTTCCATGTCCAGTTCTAAGTGTTGCTTCCTGACCTGCATACAGGTTTCTCAACAGGCAGGTCAGGTGGTCTGGTATTCCCATCTCTTTCAGAATTTTCCACAGTATTGTGATCCACACAGTCAAAGGCTTTGGCATAGTCAATGAAGCAGAAATAGATGTTTTTCTGAAACTCTTTTGCTTTCTCCATGATGCAGTGGATGTTGGCAATTTGATCTCTGGTGCCTCTGCCTTTTCTAAGTAGGCCTATTATTGTTTTTTAATTATGAATGATAGGAAACTGAGACACAGTTAGTTGAAGTTCATATACCACACAGTACTATCTTGGAGAGAGCTTAAAAATCTCTGAATATTTGTTGAACAAATAAATTCATGATAATCTGATACCAAGTATGTAGTTTTAGCCACTGTTTATAATGCTCAAAAATATTAATGAGCATGCTATAAATACTTATAAATTGCTTGTGCTTAGAGAACAATGCACATTTTTCCTTAATAGTAAAATAAATTGGCTGCATTCATCTTTTTAGGACATCTCAACTTTTGAAGAAGACATAAAGAAGTATCTCTATATACATAAATATATATTTCCATATAGATGGAAATTCATATAAATATAACTGGGTGGATGGATAGTTAATACACACACACACACACACACACAGAAAAACAGACAGACCAAGAACAAACAGCTAATGTATATCACTGCCTTAGGTGTAAGTAACGTGAATACTGTGCACTCTTTTTCTCTGTGTCTGAATCATCTTGTGTTATTGGATAAAAGATTGATTTGGCTGGAGTTAGACGAACCCAGGTGGCTCCCTGATGCTGATCGTGTGCACATATTGCCTTGCACCTGCTGAATATTACTTCATTCTGTTCTTTTCTGTAATAGCCCTTTAACCACAAAATTAATAGTGTACTCAGAGGTGGACAAATGAAAGCTAAGCACACATTTTTCCAAATTGTTATTTCTCTCAGATTGTCTTGAAGGCATTTCACCATTTGGGGACCCAGACCTGGCATATTTGTCTAGTAACACATGGCCAAGCAGAGTCATAATTCTCTCTTTGATATTTGGTGTGGTTAGTTTCCTTATGAAATACATATCCCTTAGAGTGGAGAGAATTGAAACACTAAATATAAATGACTTTTGGGTGATTTATTTTTTATTTTTATTATTCTTTTAACATGCTCTATTAATACAGATTCCCTATTACGAATAAAAAACAGGGGTTGGGTTCACAGAAATGAAACATCAGTGTACTTCAGAATAAAGACAAAAACATTATAGAAAATACAATCAGTGTTTACAGTATGTGTTTGTGTGATCCCTGAAAATCCACAGAAATATAGGATATACAAGAGATTCTGTATAAGGAAAAAAGGTGTGTTGGAAGCCCTTAAGGATATTGTTCAATTCAGTTCAGTCTCTCAGTCGTGTCTGACCTTTTGTGACCCCATGGACTGTAGCATGGCAGGTCTCCCTGTCCATCACCATGCCCAGAGTTTACATAAACTCAGGTCCATTGAGTTGTGATGCCATCCAACCATCTCATCCTCTGTCATCCCCTTCTCCACCTGCCCTCAATCTTTCCCAGCATCAGGATCTTTTCCAATGAGTCATTTCCTTGCTTCAGGTGGCCAAAGTATTGGAATTTCAGCTTCATCATTAGTCCTTCCAAAGAATATTCAGGACTGATTTCCTTTAGGTTGGACTGGTTGGATCTCCTTGCAGTACAAGGGACTCTCAAGAGTCTTCTCCAACACCTCACTTCAAAAGCATCAATTATTTGCCTCTCAGTTTTCTTTATAGTCCAACTTTCACATCCATACATGACTATTGGAAAAACCATAGCTTTGACTAGATGGACCTTTGTTGGCAAAGTAATGTCTCTGCTTTTTAATAAGCTCTCTAGGTTGGTCATAACTTTACTGCCAAGGAGCAAGCCTCTTAATTTCATGGCTGCAGTCACCATCTGCAGTGATTTTGGAGCCCAAAATATGTAGTCCATCACTGTTTCCACTGTTTCCCCATGTATTTGCAATGAAGTTGAGCTAGACACAAAAAGAAATTATGTACTTAAAATTCAATTTATTTAATCTATTACTAATTATAAATAAAAATAAATTGAAGTATGCAATCTGAAATAATATGTTACTGCTGCTGCTACTGCTCCTAAGTTGCTTCAGTTGTGTCCGACTCTGTGTGACCCCATAGACAACAGCCCACCAGGCTCCCCTGTCCCTGGGATTCTCCAGGTAAGAACACTGGAGTGGGTTGCCATTTCCTTCTCCAATGCATGAAAGTAAAAAGTGAAAATGAAGTCACTCAGTCATTTCTGACTCTTACCGATCCCTTGGACTGCAGCCTACCAGACTCCTCTGCCCATGAGATTTTCCAGGCAAGAGTACTGGAGTGGGTTGCCATTGCTTTCTCCATAATATTTTACTAATTTTCCTTAAATATTTAATGAGATTTTTCTATAATTGCCTTGATTCTAGTTTCTAGTGATAGACATTAACATAAAAAACAGTAGTCCTCGAGGAGATTTTAGTCCAATAGAAACCTGTGACTGCAGAAGCAGATGAAAAAGACAATGGTAACAGAAAAAAAGACAATGGTAACAGAGATTAGAATCCAACCCAGTCAATGCAAATCAGTAATTACTAAGGAATTATAGGATTTCTGAGAATTCTGAGATTCTAGTGTAAGCATGAACTCAGATTATCCATCTATGAAAAAATCTATCACCAAGGGATTAATGATATTCAGACATAGCTAATTACATGGTCTATAAACCTTTTAGTCACATCATTAGACGCTTAGGTAGGATATCATGGTTTCTTTAACTTTGGGGTGCTTCTTGTGGGATAGTTTTTTGCATCTTTGTTTTCCCTATGTGCTACTTCTGTTCATTTAAGTAAAATTTTGAAAGAAACACAGTGCTTATGTGGATTAATGCTAACTTAGTTAATAAATATTTGCATGCTACTCTAGTGATCTCATGCTAATTTTCCTAAACATTGAATTCCACATTATTTAAGGAAGTTAAAGGTCCATCTAGTCAAAGCTATGGTTTTTTCAGTAGTCATGTATGGATGTGAGAGTTGGACTATAAAGAAAGCTGAGCTCAGAAGAATTGATGCTTTTGAACTGTGGCGCTGGAGAAGACTCTTGAGAGTCCCTTGGACTGCAAGGAGATCCAACTAGTCCATCCTAAAGGAGATTAGTCCTGGGTGTTCATTGGAAGGACTGATGCTAAAGCTGAAACTCCAATACTTTGGCCACCTGATGCAAAGAGTTGACTCATTGAAAAAGACCCTGATGCTGGGAAAGATTGAAGGCAGGAGAAGAAGGGAATGACAGAGGCTGAGACAGTTGATGGTATCACACACTCAATGAACATGAGTTTGAGTAAGCTTTGGGAGCGGGTAATGGACAGGGAGACCTGGCGTGCTACAGTTCATGGGGTCGTAAAGAGTCACACAAGACTGAGCGACTGAACTGACTGAATATCCGATCATCCAACAGAATCCTAATTAGTTTGTGAACTTAATACAACTGAGATATCACACTTGGGATGGAAGCACCTGCTGAACCCTGTGATGAGGAGGGGTCTGTGCTTTGGCACATCTCCAATGTTTAATTAACCTGTCATCTTTCATTTCACCTCTGCAAAGCATCTAAATCTTGTGCAAGTGAAACACACTAAAACTATTTCAAATCCAAACCTAGGAAAAAAGTCAGTCAAATATGGGTAATATGGGTATCTTTTTTTTTTTTTTAATTTACAATGTTTTTCAGTTTGTGAGCATGTAGTTTCCTTTTTTTGGTGAAAGACTGGCCAAGACTAACTGATATTAATGTTAAGGAGATTAAGCAAAACTCAGAAGGATATGATTCTACTCACCTATGCCTGGCATGCTGTAGGACATAGGGTCGGAGAGTTAGACATGACTGAGCAACTGAATTGAACTGATGCCTTACAGTTGTAATTATTCTTTTTGTGCTATGTTGCTTTAGTCATGTCCAACTCTTCGCAACCTTATGGACTGTAGCCCACCAGGCTCCTCTATCCATGGGATTTTCCAGGCAAGAATACTGGAGTTGGGCTCAAATTCAGAATAACTTTTATATACTTTGAACACTTGTTTTGTCTAAAAGAACCATATTCAGTATGATGACATTCAGTTCAGTTCAGTTCAGTCGCTCAGTTGTGTCCAACTCTTTGCGACCCCATGAATCACAGCACGCCAGGCCTCCCTGTCCATCACCAACTCCTGGAGTTCACTCAAACTCACGTCCATAGAGTCGGTGATGCCATCCAGCCATCTCATTCTCTGTCATCCCCTTCTCCTCCTGCCCCCAATCCTTCCCAGCATCAGAGTCTTTTCCAGTGAGTCAAGTCGTCGCATGAGGTGGCCAAAGTATTGGAGTTTCAGCTTTAGCATCAGCCCTTCCAATGAACACCCAGGATTGATCTCCCTACATCAGTTCAGTTCAGTTCAGTCGCTCAGTCGTGTCTGACTCTCCGCGACCCCATGAATCACAGCACGCCAGGCCTCCCTGTCCATCACCAACTCCCGGAGTACACTCAAACTCATGTCCACAGAGTCGGTGATGCCATCCAGCCATCTCATTCTCCGTCGTCCCCTTCTCCTCCCGCCCCCAACCTTTCCCAGCATCAGAGTCTTTTCCAGTGAGTCAACTCGTCTCATGAGGTGGCCAAAGTATTGGAGTTTCAGCTCCAGCATCAGTCCCTCCAATGAACATCCAGGATTGACCTCTTTTAGAATGGACTGGTTGGATCTCCTTGCAGTATCTCCCTACATAGCACACTATAATTATACAATTTGAGGTTTTGTATAATGGTTTTATTTTACTAGAATCACTGTGTGTGTGTATAATTACCAGTTGTGATAAATACTCCATTTTAGGAGTTACTCATGGGTATAGGGGTTTCCCTTGTGGCTTAGCTGGTAAAGAATCCGCCCACAATGTGGGAGACCTGGGTTCGATCCCTGGTTTTGGAAGATCCCCTGGAGAAGGGAAAGACTACTCACTCCAGTATTCTGACCTGGAGAATTCCATGGACTATACAGTCCATGGGGTTGCAAAGAGTTGGACATGACTGAGTGACTTTCACTTTCACATTCATGGGTATAGAACCCTAAGATAAGTTTGAATTCAAGGTTTTCTAAATGACAGAGTGCTTAACTCAGATATGATACATTTGGCTAAGGTAAATTGACAAAGATCATTTGTGAGTAATTTTTATTAACATATCTTAATTTGTCTATGTGTACTTTTTATATAGTATATGTAATGTTCGGAATAAAATAATATTTTCTTCCTACTATATTTTCTTAACTAATGGTCCTTTTTATTCATTGAAATTTCAATCAGTTGTTTTTCAGTAATAGTCCCTTGAAAGGAAAAAATAATTTCCCATTTGTTATTCCAGACCTGGTGGTTTCTAGGAGAGTAAACTAGTTGCATCCTCTTCTGGAAGACAAAACAGGCAGTCTCAATATTTCATGGGAAACTCATGTATAACTCATGAATGTGCAAATGTTCCCACTGCAGAGTACACTTGTGTTAAATAGAGCACTTGTAGATGACATTTGTGGCAGGTGAATAGCTCATAATATCTTCTAAACTGTAAGAGATACCCTATAAAGATCTTTTTTTTAAAAGATATGTTATCTGTGTTTTCTTAACACTAGAGTAATGAACACTGTATAATTAAAAATGCACTTAAATATATGGTACCACCTAAGCTGATGTTTCACATAAAAAGAAATAAGAGGATGACAAACCTGTATAAATTGTATGATAATATAAAATTTCCTAAATTCCGTAAAGGCCAGTGCTGCTGCTGCTGCTGCTGCTGCTGCTAAGTCGCTTCAGTCGTGTCTGATTCTGTGCGACCCCATAGATGGCAGCCCACCAGGCTCCGCCATCCCTGGGATTCTCCAGGCAAGAACACTTGAGTGGGTTGCCATTTCCTTCTCCAATGTGTGAAAGTGAAAAGTGAAAGTGAAGTCACTCAGTCTTGTCCGACTAGTAGCGACCCCATGGACTGCAGCCGACCAGGCTCCTCTGTCCATGGGATTTTCTAGGCAAGAGTACTGGAGTGGCTTGCCATTGTCTTCTCCGGCCAGTGCTAATGTATTGTAAATGTAACATAGAAGCATTTTTTACTTGGAAGGAACCAGGCTTTTCCAGTTATAAGCTATACAACTCAGTAGAATCGGTACTCTCAGAAGTTATAGTTCGGTATTCACCAGTAAATTGCTCAGTTACTGATTTAGAACGACTAGAAAACACGAAACTGTTCAACTTCAACTTTCTATTATAATGAACAGCCTGAGGCATCAACAGTTTTGATTTGGGGGAAATTTTTTAAACTGTAAATTTACTACCATTTGTCTGAGATTGTTTACCTTTGTTTGTAGTACCGTTTGTCCAGGACAAGGATATTAATGAGATGCTATCAGTAATTAGTACACTCATTTGCTCATCAGTTTTTCTAGATATACAGTGTTTTTACCAGCCAAAATAATAATATAAGTTATTTGCTACTTAGTAACCAGTTCATTTAAAGGAGATCAATCCTGGGTGTTCATTGGAGGGACTGATGCTAAAGCTGAAACTCCAATACCTTGGCCACCTCATGTGAAGAGTTGACTCACTGGAAAAGACTCTGATGCTGGGAAAGATTGGGGGTGGGAGGAGAAGATGACAGAGAGTGAGATGGCTGGATGGCATCACCGACTCGATGGACATGAGTTTGAGTGAACTCCGGGAGTTGGTGATGGACAGGGAGGCCTGGCGTGCTGTGATTCATGGGGTCGCAAAGAGTCGGATACGACTGAGTGACTGAACTGACTGAACTGAATAGTTACAGAAGTATGTATAAATTATGAAATTTATGTACTGTCTATATAGTAATAACTCTAAGTTGAGTCTTTAATAATGAAACTGCTAATCATCATTTCCACTGACTTTTCTGAAAAATGTAGTTGTTCAGCAGATTTTTAAGGGGCTGACCAGCTAAAGCCAGTGCTATATGTGTAAGAAGGTGAATAATATATATATTTGTGTAAGAAGGTAAGTGACATATATTCATTAGTGAATAAATGCAGAAATTAAAGCACATGGATCTTTAGGGTTTACACTCACTTCAGCAACTAATCTACACCAGGTTTATTTTATTACAAATGATGGAATCTGCCATTCTCTTCTTGATGTACAAATCTTACTTCATTATAGGATGCAGGAAGAGGAAAGTAATATGGTACATATCAGTTATGCTCAAAAAAATATGTGGTCATATCCTAAGATTTCCCCACTTCATAACTGTTTAGTCACTATGTCCAACTCCTTGCAACCCCGTAGATAGTAGCCCACCAGGCTCCTATATCCATGGGATCTCCTCCTCTTGCCTGGGGTTTCCCAGGAAAGAATACTGGAGTGGGTTGCATTTCTTTCTCCAGAGGATCATCCTGACCCATAGACTAAACTCATGTCTACTGCTTGGCAGGTGGATTCTTTATCACTGAGCCACCTGGGAAGCCCTCACTTTATAAAAATAGATCTTAAAAGAAACACTGCTGGTAGATTCTAGCTAACTAGAGTATAATCAAAACAAATTTAAATGAAAACTATAATACAATTTAATTTACATAGTAAGTCTTATAAAATCCCCAGGATCAAATTCAATGATTTATAAATCCTATTGAGAAGGCTGAGCATTGAAGAAATGATGCTTTTGAACTGTATTGTTGGAGAAGACTCTTGAGAGTCCCTTGGACAGCAAGGAGGTCAAACCAGTCAATCCTAAAGGAAATAAGTCCTGAATATTCATTGGAAGGGCTGATTTTGAAGCTGAAACTCCAATACTTTGGCCACCTGATGCAAAGAGCTGACTGGTTGGAAAAGACACTGATTGATGCTGGGAAAGATTGAAAACAGGAGGAGAAGGGGACAACAGAGGACAAGATGGTTGGATAGTATCACTGACTCAATGGAGATGAGTTTGAGCAAGCTTTGGGAGATGGTGATAGATAGGTAAGCCTGGCGTACTGCCGTCCATGGGGTCTCAGAGTGTCAGACACAACTGAGTAATTGAACAATAACTGTAACACTGAAATAGCTTTGCTCAGTTCTGCTTCTAATTAAGCATTTCTTATGTAGAAAACAATAATTCCTGTTATTTAAATATGATACTTTTAATTAAATATAATATTGAGATTATTTAATATTTGAAATTTTCTTATCTTAGATTTTGCATTTCCTATGCATCAAGTCGAGAAAACATAATAACATTTGTTTATATAGTTGATCTAGATAATATTTAAGGACATAAAAATCTATGATTTAAGATAATTATTTTTTATGAATGATTCAATTCAATATAAATTGGTTATTAGCTATAACCTGAATTTGGGAATTCCTTTTAAAATGTCAACATTAATTTCATAATAATGCCCATGTTTCTTCTATCCTTACCTATATACTTGCATACACAGGTTGAGGTTAGTTTATTAAACACCCTAAGAGAACTATTTTCGCTCTCAAAATATTTTAATGGCTGTTTTAAAAAGTGGTACTGTCTTTACACAGATAGCTATAATGTGGCAATTAGTTTAATGAAAGACCAGCAAAATTTCCTGACTTACATTAGTCAACAGACTCAGTTGAATACTTTGGTGCATCAACCATATACTTGATTGATGCCTATACCACCTGGAAGGCTGGCTATTGGCCAGTCACAATTTAATATTTACCAGGGAATTGCCTTGGAGATTGAAAGGGAACTACCTTGTCCAAGTTCACACACGTCTCTTGAGATAACACTCACCCAATGACCACCAGAAATGAAAGGAACCTAGAGTTGTTGGATGTGGTAGGAGGTGGGAAGACAGTTCAAGAGGAAGGGGACACATGTATACCTATGGCTGATTCATGTTGATGTATGGGAGAAATATGTTTTTCAATATCTGCAGTATTGTAAAACTGTAAATTTTTAACGGATAGAGTAAAACCGTGACACTCCAATTAAAAACATTTTTTTAAGGCAACATGAAAAAGAAAAGCCCCAGGTCCTGCCTCAATCTGAGACATTTCTGATGGGTCACCCCAACTCCAGAGATCCCTGTGGGATATACTAATGCCATGGTTGGAACTGTATTGCAATTCTCTTCCCTGTCTACCATCCTGCTTCCTTCTGACACTTCTCACAGATGCTATTCCTGGGGTATCCCTCAGGCCCTTTCTTCACAGAAGTCTGACTCAGTCTGTTCCCAGACAACCCAAACTCAGATGTCTTCCATGTTGGAAGAGGACAACAGGAACAGAGATCTGATCCTCATACAGTCTTCTTTACTGGAGAAATGAGTGTGAGGAGAAAAGCTGACAATTTTTTCCTCAGGCAGAACAGTTACATTAGAGTCAACTATGGAAAAAAATAGCTAGTCACTCCACTTCAACAGCAAGAATGCAAATCAGCATTTTGGAGGCAATGAAATGTGAGTCAAGTGATGAAATTGAAGAATACCAAATTAAAAGCTTAGTCCCAGCATTCTCAGTGTTCATGGGCTGACCATTCTTCCCTGAACTCTAGGAAATATTGACCTACTGGATTTTATCATTCAAAATATAAATCACTTTTACCAGGAGCAAGTGCCTATATTCCATAAAGGCAAATAGAAATCACATTTGGTTTTTTTTTAAAAAAAAAGGCTCTGCAGTTCTAAAAAGGCTCACAGTTTTTCTGTTAGCATTTGCTATGCTATCATTTATTATGTAAATAATTGCAAGCTCTCCTTGCAAATGCCAAAGGGTTAATAAAACTTAAACTTCAGAAAATATTAGCTCTTATTTTCTTCTCAGTGAATTTATAAAAATTCTCCTTATGTGAATTTAATAGAAGAACATCTATGTGCAAAAGAAGCATAGTTTTAAAGATCATGGCTTAGTACAGACAAGCTTCCTAATGAGGGAAAGCAGTGAGGAGAGTTAGAATAGTTTGGATGTTTGGTTTATGGATTATGAAGAGGGAACATTCAACTACCTGGAATCCATCCCGTTTACTGATACAGCAGATAACATATTTATATAAAAATAAATATATATAAATAGAACATGTATGTTTTCAAATTTTTAAACTGATTAATAATGTTGACTAATTTTTCACACCTCTAAATGTATGTGTATTTGTACTAGCCAAATGTACAAGAAACCCTTATCAATAATATGAAAAGAGAGCTTTTTGCCATATAATTATCCATTGCAAGAAATGTCCTCACAGAATATGCTGATGAGAAACCAAACAAGAAGGGAAAATAGTTCCAAAAAATAATCATATTATTCTCACATTGGGCAAAAAGCTCTAAAAATTATTGTTGCCATCAAATACAGTAAAGCATCTGCCTGTAATGGGTCAGGAAGATCCCCTGGAGGAGGGCATGGCAACCCAATTCAGTATTCTTGCCTGGAAAATTCCATGAACAAAGGAACCTGGCATATAGTCCATGGGGTCACAACAAGCAACTACCACTTTTCATTATTATATGAAGACAATGTATTATATATTAAAGATGTGGATAATTCTTCTCTGAATTACATCATTATATCTCAGGTGAACACGGGGTAATTTATAGTTTCAGTGATAGTAACAGATCATTTTGGCAGGTGTAAACTTGACTTTAAAACATATATTCACTATATGATACAGTATTCCTTAAGTGAAAGTGAAGTCTCTTAGTCGTGTCCGACTCTTTGTGACCCTATGGACTGTAGCCTATCAGGCTCCTCTGTCCATGGGATTTTCCAGGCAAGAATACTGGAGTGGGTTGCTATTTCCTTCTCCAGGGGATCTTCCCAACCCAGGGATCGAACCTGGGTCTCCTGCATTGTAGGCAGACACTTTACAGTCTGAGCTACCAGAAAAGCCCATTCCTTAAGTAGTTCTTGTAAAACACTGTAAATTCTTTAGAAATCAATATCTTGGCTGATTCACTTCTGATGAATTACTTTCGCTGTTGAAACCATCAATACATTCAGTGGCTAAGCTATTTAATAGACACTTTCCAGTGAAAATATAACAGTATTTGTTTCTATTTTGCTTTATCTAAATCCATCTTGCTTAGAGATCATTTTTCTCTGGCTTTTAACCCTTTTTTTTTTTAAATTTTCAGTAAGAGTAGAGATTGAATAAGTAGACCACAAAAGCAAAAAGCTAAGAATTAAATCAGAAATACTTTGTGAATTTTGACACAAGTGTTCTGTTAATTACAACATAGTCTTGTATCTGTATGAGTATTATATGATATTATATGACAAGCTTATCTTACAGAGAAAAAAATTTCTTTCAAATAAAGCAAGCGAAGGTACTCAAAGAATTTAAATGGAGAAAATAAGTATATGGGTCAAAAGCTACCAAAAAATAACATTCTAAAGGCAACATATTCAGAGAATATGTTTAACTTGCTTATCATAGACATATTAATACCTAATGGAAACCATCGCTATACATAATATCAGAGCAGAAAATATTTTTCCATAACTACACTCTAAACACTAAACTCCTTGAATTTACTGCTGGCTTTCGATCCCTTTTCCATTTGTCCTCATTTTTAGAACATATGATGACCATTTACTTGAACCAGCAATGTTGTATCACCAAGTAACACAGAATAGAGATTTTAGGCCTCCATTTAGTGATGCATTAATGTATTCTATAGACAGACTCCCACACATTGAAAAAATATACAATTACTTTTATAACTATTAAGAATTGTAAATTATGTATTTTCTATTAAATTGTACCTTAAACATATAGGCCCATTATAGGTTAGGAAGTTGGGAGGACCCTGAATTTTCTGAGAAAGTTTGGACTGTCCTGTTTGGAAAGTTCTATAAAAATGTTTTATTTCTCAAATTGAGAATCATGACATGTAGGAGACAGCACTGAGGGACATATTCAAGGTAAACTGCTGCTGCTGCTAAGTCCCTTCAGTCGTGTCCAACTCTGTGCAACCCCATAGACGGCAGCCCACCAGGCTCCCACATCCCTGGGATTCTCCAGGCAAGAACACTGGAGTGGGTTGCTATTTCCTTCTCCAATGCGTGAAAGTGAAAAGTGAAAGTGAAGTTGCTCAGTAGTGTCTGACTGGTTCAGTTCAGTTCAGTTCAGTCGCTCAGTCGTGTCCGACTCTTTGCGACCCCATGAATCACAGCACGCCAGGCCTCCCTGTCCATCACCAACTCCCGGAGTTCACTCAAACTTGTGTCCACAGAGTCGGTGATGCCATCCAGCCATCTCATTCTCTGTCGTCCCCTTCTCCTCCCACCCCCAACCTTTCCCAGCATCAGAGTCTTTTCCAGTGAGTCAACTCTTCGCATGAGGTGGCCAAAGTATTGCAGTCTGACTGGTACCAACCCCATTTACTGCAGCCTACCAGGCTCCTCCCTCTATGGAATTTTCTAGGCAAGAGCACTGGAGTGGCTTGCCATTGCCTTCTCCGTCAAGGTAAACTAGGGCCTCGAAATGTAACTGTGGTGGCTGTAGAAAAACACAAGTCCTAGGTACGGAAGAACTTGGTTTGCATTCTATCTGAAATATTTCTCTTCCTGAAAAGACACATTGAAAATTTAATAGGCATCCCTATAATGTTAACAGACCACATAAAGCACCATTACATTATTCTTTGGCCGTTGCTTAAAAAATTTATATACAATTAATTTGCCACTGCTATTCAGTTTTATACTAATTAAATGCCTAGACACTTGTTCTTGTATAAGATTAGACTATCAGCATTAGTTCAAGGCCATTCCAGAAGACTGCAGAACGATGTTTATTACTTATGTAAATTTGGTTAATTACACACCAACTCAGTTATCTTATTTATTGCATTTCAATTAGTATCTTTTTAATAGTCACTAACCCTTTAATTAACTCACAAGAATAAGAGGTGTCTTGTTAAATGTAAATGAAATAGATTTAAATAGACAATAGATTGCAAATGGTAGATTTACTGCTAATGCTATAGAAAACTGTTGCTGGAAGAGCTAAACATACTCGATACCATCTGCCTTCATCTCTAGGGAAGAAGAAAATTGTACTTTTCCTTACAAATTTTTTTTAGCCCAAATATAAGACTAAAGCAAAACCAGGCTATGGCAGGTTTGTATTTTGTACTATTTTTGCAAAAGTGAAATAAATGTAATTTTGCATTTTGTCTTACTGTCAGTGAAAAATCCTAGCAATACAATGAAATATAAAATGTTTCTTGAGTGTGGAATTACTTCTGAAAATGATTATTAAAAGGTTTAAAAATAAACTGTGTTCACTGATTTATCTGTCCAGGGTAGAAGGAAGAAAACTCTAACAGCTCTTCCCTAAGTGCTCCCTTGTGACCTAACTAGGAAATTAATTAGACAGGACCACTCTGGGGCAACAATCATGACTACAGGGGAGGCTGATGGTCAATGGACTAACACTGTAACTCAGTCTGGTTAGTATAAATATTTCTGCTTTAGTTAATCTATTTCTCAGAGGTGAAATAAAGACTTAGCTAAGATGTAGAGAGCATCTACTTTCATTTAATATCAAGTTTAATGCCTTGCAAGTGAGTTCAAGAGCATTTCTGGATTCTGCTATTTATCTTTACAGTCTGTCACTGTAAACACTGGAAATAGATGGAGTGGGCCTATATATATACATATATTCTTTGCTATATTTTCAATACTTTGTGGCAGAGTCTAGCATAGAAGAATAAAATTTTAAAACATTAGGCTGAGGTTTAGGGTACTTTGTATTTTAACAGAATAACAATACAGAGCTATGTTTCCATCAATCTCTGAAATTTTAAAACATCTAGATTTTCCTTTCAATATTTTAATAGTTCAGAACTGAACATAAATATAATGATTTTAAATCAAAATATCAAAATGTGAAATTACTGAAAAAAATTATAAGAACATATTGTAATAAAATCAGCAATCCCCAAACCATTTAACTTATTGTCATCACGGAAATTTCAGATAGTCCCCCATTTCCTGTTTCCCTTTTAATTGCCAAGATATTCTGGTTTTTCTCCAGAAATTAGTGAGCTGGAATGCTATCCATAGTAAGAGGAAAAAAAAAAAGATTTCAGACAGTGTCTTATTGTGAATATCATGTGAAATTAATTTATTACACTTTCCTTTAAATAATGCTTGTGTTTACTTCATGTCATTTCAATATTTCCAGGCTAAACCTTTATATTGTGAGTTTATTCTAAGTTCTCCTTTAAAAAGATTCTCTTTTCAAATACCTTTGAAGAGTTAATAGTATCTGTAGGAAATCTCTGAAGAACTCCCTAATGTAATTAATCTTGGCAATATCATGGGAAAAATATCCTTGTTGCCTTTCCCATGAAATTCTTCTTCTAGAGAAGCAACCTGAGTGTCTCTTCTTAGCAGAAACTCTTCTAACCACATAACAAATGCTATAGAGCTCACATTCTGAATTGAAAAATCTGAGTCTGGATCTTGGCTACAAATTTCAGTAGCCATATTATCTGGGTAAAATGTCTTAATCACTCCAAAATCCAATTCTTCGTTTTTTCAAGGAGAATGATAATTGTTAACTTATTAAGCTTTATATGCGGATTGATTTTTTTATGAGAATTATTTGTAAGATGTTTAATACAGTGTCTGATACTTAGTGACTGCTAGATAAATAGTTCAGTTCAGTTCAGTCGCTCAGTCGTGTCTGACTCTTTGCAACCCCATGAATCACAGCACGCCAGGCCTCCCTGTCCATCACCAACTCCCGGAGTTCACTCAAACTCATGTCCATCGAGTCAGTGATGCCATCCAGTCATCTCATTCTCTGTCATCCCCTTCTCCCACCCCCAATCCCTCCCAGCATCACAGTCTTTTCCAATGAGTCAACTAGTTTTACCTAATAAAACATTAAAAGGTTATATTAGCTTCAAGGGCAGAAATATTTCAGTTGATACAAATGAGAAAATATATGCTATTAAGTTCTATAAGCTAAGACTTAGTTCTTAGGTTGAAAGCAAAATTATTTATTAAAGGTGTTTTTTCCTTAGAACATGTAGCAAAACAAAGCAAAAGCCTTAAGTGCATATAGGAACTCTACCTACAAGTTATGCATTCAAATATCATTATAAACTGTTCTTATTAACATAGATGGCTTCAACACTACATTAGGAAATTTAATTCTACTTAAAATAACTTAGTTATTTTACCTTGTTGATAACAAGACTGGGTATATACATGACATTTCATCAAACCACTCCACAGTCATACTCAGGCCTAACCGCTTAGAAGGGCTTTCCTTCTGGAATTCTAAAATCCATTCCTCATGGGACACACTCCAGACATCCACCACTAATCCTAAAGCATCTGCAAAGCCACTGTCCCTTTTCCAAATGTGAAGTTTATCTCTGGCTTTGCAGAGACCATTCAATGTATAAGGTATGAAATCATTCAACTTCTCATCTCCACAACTCCTAATACTATCACCTCTCACCCTCACTTGCAATTTTTCCCTAGCAGTTTCAAAAGATAAGTACTTTAGCTTTTTATGTACAGTCCCACCTCTTGATCTGATTCCAGTTCCTCCCATCTTTTCTGGAACTTGTCCCATTTCTTATACCCAAACCAATAAAGAAGCAGAGTATCTGTCTAGGTTCAACATCTAGCTTCTGTTATGTTTCTCTCATTTTCGATAAAAGTCATGAAGGAAAATGTCATCCACGTTGTTATATCCCTTCCTCCAAATAAGCAATCTTGGCCTCATCTCTTCTCCGAATCATCTTGTGGAGCTCACCGGTATGGTCTTTGTTGCTTACTCCAAAGATCAATACTTGTACATATTTGGTATTTCTACTATAGTTGTTTCCTTTCCTTGAGAATACCCCCTTATTTCCCATGATACCATTTCTCTCTTGTTCCTATATGAATCCTCTTTCTACTAACTCCATTTGCTAGGTCTACTTTTTTAGATATACCCTTAAAGTATGATGTTTCTAAGCATGCAATTCTTAGTTTATGTTGTTTCTCACTTTTCTATATCCACATCATCTCACCTATTCTCTTGGTTCATCTACTTCCCAAACTAAATTTTTTTAAAGGTGTGTCTCAGAGTTTTCCTAAAATTAATATCCCTATGTTCCTTCACACAGAGGAACTGCACTTCAGATGTCCAATTTCAGTATAACTTACAAAATTAAATTTTCTACCTCTTTCAAAATACTACCAGCAAAAAGTAAACATAGAAGTACAAACATCAATTAATCATATGGACAGTGTGTAAAATATGTCCACAGAAATATCCAACACATTTCACTAGCATTTGTCAAACCTTGTTAAAGGTGACAATTTGTATTTAGTAATACAAATTTGAATTCAACTGTCTCAATATCTGGATTCCCTGGTAGCTCAGTCAATAGAGAATTCACCTGCAATGCAGGAAACTCCAGTTCAATTCCTGAGTCAGGAAGGTCTGCTGAGGAAGAAATAGGCTAACCACTCCAGTATTCTTAGGGCTCCCTAGTGATTCGCTGATAAAGAATCTGCCAGAAATGTGGGAACCTGCGTTCAATCCCAGGGTTGGGAAGAGGGCTACCCATTACAGTACGCTTGGCCTGGAAAATTCCATGGACAGAGGAGCTTGGTGGGCTACAGTCTAAGGGGTAACAAAGAGTAGGACGTGACTAGGCACACACCCATGCCTCAGGCAAAGTACAGAAATGGAAGCTTAAGTCTTTACTTCTGATAGGGCTTTCATTTGTAAATTTCACAACACTTGAACTTCAATACACAATCACTGAGTAGATGGTTGAAACAAATTTTTATTGTTAATAATCTCTGTGCCAAAAATGCAGCTGAAACTGCAATATTTTGGCCACCTCATGCGACGAGTTGACTCACTGGAAAAGACTCTGATGCTAGGAAAGGTTGGGGGCGGGAGGAGAAGGGGACAACCGAGAATGAAATGGCTGGATGGCATCACCGACTCTGTGGACATGAGTTTGAGTGAACTCCGGGAGTTGGTGATGGACAGGGAGGCCTGGCGTGCTGTGATTCATGGGGTCGCGGAGAGTCGGACACGACTGACTGACTGAACTGAACTGAATGTATTAATTAGAACTGTTAGAAATGGACATGGAACAACAGACTGGTTCCAAATCAGGAAAGAAGTATATCAAGGCTGTATATTTTCACCCTGTTTGTTTAACTTCTGTGCAGAGTATATCATGAGAAATGCTAGACTGGAGAAAGCACAAGCTAGAATCAAGGTTGCCAGGAGAAATATCAATAACCGCAGATATGCAGATGATACGACCTTTATGGCAGAAAATGAAGAAGAACTAAAGAGCCTCTTGATGAAATTGAAAGAGGAGTGAAAAAGTTGGCTTAAAACCCAACATTTAGAAAAGTAAGATCATGGCATCTGGTCCCACCACTTCATGGCAAATAGATGGGAAAACAATGAAAATATAGACTTTATTTTGGGTGGCTCCAAAATCACTGCAGATGGTGACTGCAGCCATGAAATTAAAAGATGCTTGCTCCTTGGAAGAAAAGCTATGACCAACCTAGACAGATTAGTAAAAAGCAGAGATGTTACTTTGCCAACAAAGGTCCATCTAGTCAAAGCTACGGTTTTTCCAGTATTCATGTATGGATGTGAGAGTTGGACTATAAAGAAAGGTGAGCACCAAAGAATTGATGCTTTTGAAGTGAGGTGTTGAAGAAGACTCTTGAGAGTCCCTTGGACTGCAAGGAGATCAAACCAGTCCATCCTAAAGGAAATCAGTCCTGAATATTCATTGGAAGGACTGATGCTGAAGCTGAAACACCAATACTCTGGCCACCTGATATGAAGAAATGACTCATTTGAAAAGACCCTGATGCTGGGAAAGATTGAGGACAGGAGGAGAAGGGGACGACAGAGGATGAGATGGTTAGACGGCATCACCAACTCGATGGACATGACTTTGAGTGAACTCTGGGAGTTGGTGATGGACAGGGAAGCCTGATGTGCTGTAGTCCATGGGTCACAGAGTCCAGCATGACTGAGTGACTGAACTGAACATATTAATTACATTGAAGTTCAGTCATCAAATCACTTACAATAAAGAAAAAATCCCGAGTGCTACTTTTGTTCACTATTCAGAATGAACCACTGAGACAGAGTTTCATGCTTAACTGAAGACAAATTTTCCCTAATAGTTCATTTTTCAATCATTTAACTTGCAATTTTTCAGAACACAATTAGAATGATAGTTCTTGAAAATATTCTGATTTATATCATGCTATACTAAGCAGATTTTTAAGAACATGTTTATTTTGGGTTACTTTTCTAAGAGTTGTTGTGTTTTTGTTTTTGTTTTGTTTTTCTTTACCTAAACTGAATCTCTGAATTTCAAGAGTAAATTCTGTCATTTATGTAGCCACAAGTGCTCTCGAGAAGGAGAAAGTAAGTTGTATTGCCTTGGTCACCTCAGTGTGGGATAAAGAATTAGAGCTGAGTAATTAGGAAAATAGTCAATTTTTGATACTTCTTTAGATTCCCCTTATAAAAGGGTACAACTTTATTCTGTATTCATCATCATTATACAACAATTGGTGGTGTTGTCTTTGCAGGATCTGAGAAAACAAAGTAACACAAAATTACTGAAGAACAGGTATCTCTAATGTTAACACATATGCATAAATGCTTGCTTCAGCTAAGCTGTCTCAATTTGTAAAGGGGCACACTTTTTAATCACTTGCTAAACAGCTGTCTTTTAGCTTTGGAAAGGTGATTGATCAAATGAGAATGAGACAGTGGATTTAATAAGAAATTTAATAAACGACTTTTCCCTTCCATTTTTCCCTTCAATAAAGGTTCAGTTTTTGTTTTTTGAGGAATAAAAAACAGTTTTTGCTCTTGCTTTCTTAATATGCTGCTGCTAAGTCACTTCAGTCGTGTCCGACTCTGTGTGACCCCATAGATGGAAGCCCACCAGGCTCCCCCGTCCCTGGGATTCTCCAGGCAAGAACACTGGAGTGGGTTGCCATTTCCTTCTCCAAAGTGTGAAAGTGAAAAGTGAAAGTGAAGTCGCTCAGTCATGTCCAGCCCTTAGTGACCCCACGGACTGCAGCCTACAAGGCTCCTCCATCCATGGGATTTTCTAGGCAAGAGTACTGGAGTGGCTTGCCATTGCCTTCTCCGTGCTTTCTTAGATGTCTTCTTTCCCATTCTAATCATCTCCATTAAATTAATATATGTGTGAGTGTCCAGGTCTTCTTTTTCTTTTGTCTCAAAAGTTTATCCACATCAACACATGGAATCCTCAGCTTTAGAAGAGATGCATTTAGAAGGAGAAAGAAACCCCTCCAATCACCAAAGCAGGTGAATTACCAGGTGATAGTCATTAAGATGCAATTCTTAAATTAGAAATGAGAGAGAAATCTGGCTGAATACTTGTCATCTTAATGACTATCACCTGGTAATTCACCTGCTTTGGTGATTGGAGGGGTTTCTTTCTCCTTCTAAATGCATCTCTTCTAAAGCTGAGGATTCCATGTGTTGATGTGGATAAACTTTTGAGACAAAAGAAAAAGAAGACCTGGACACTCACACATATATTAATTTAATGGAGATGATTAGAATGGGAAAGAAGACATCTTGGGAAAGTGATTTTTTACAACAGTTTTACTTACATCATTATTGATATATCCATCCCTAGTAATCAGGGTGGTAAATTCAATGTACAGATCACTTCAGTAAATTCAAAATACCTGATAATTTCTTAGTTTGCCATTTGAGTCTACACATATCAAGAGGAGCTGGTGTGGACCTCAATTTTCCTGACTGTGAAGTAGATAACTACCAACCAAAGATTTATAGGTATGGTTTAGAAAAAAATGTTTGATGTATTTTATCATGATTGTCCTTTTCTGCCAATATTGCATATCAATGTTCATTTAGCTAGTATACACAATTCATTTTTCTGTAGTCTCCATGGAGACAACAAGGGACAAAGGTCATTGCTCCACAAAGCATTTCCTCAGGTAATTGCTCAATTTTCATAGCTCTCAAGCTTTACTAGTGAATAGGTTATGTCCCTTTAGGCTATCTATCATAGATGTTTGCTAACTCATCCATTTCTAAGTGACCTTAGTTAGAGAAGCTTTAGAAATTGGAAGCTATCTAAACTTCTGTAGTTTCACCAATTCATATGTGAGTGGAATAGAATGGGGGAATTTCTTTAGCATGTTGTTCATATATAAATAAAGTAATAGGCTTAATGATGAAGCCCATTTACTATTTATTCCATCAAATAGTCATCTATCTTCTATTAATTATAACATAGTGCAGCATAAATCACACACAGATTTCTCTTATAGGAGATAAGAAGTTTGTTTTAACAAAGAAAGTGTGGTAGACAGATCCCCTGATTATTTTTTCATCTATACAAGTGCTTATTTCAATACATACACATGGTTCCTTTACGTTTTTCTATATGGATGTGCAGGCCATAATTCTTGGTATACCTTCAGAAATTTTAGTGTCTAGACTTTAAATGGGACATTTGTTTATGAAGAATAAATTGTGAAAGCTCTCTCTTCAGCCCTGCATATCCCTGGACTTGTCTTACCCAAATATGTTACTAAGACAAGAAATATTCAGTGTCATTTCTCAGAGTCAGAAATATATTTCATTGGTACAAATTAAATGCTTTACTGACAACTTATCATGAAGTAACTTAAGAGAATCAATAGAAAATAATACATAGATGCACCTCTTTTGTTTGAAAATAAACTTGTACTTGAAAAAGTCTTTTATGAGGAGGGCACTGGAACATTTTCTTCATGCCCTGAGACTCACAACAAAATGACTAGCCTCTGGCTATGAGCCCAGCTAATGATTGTGTGTGTGTGTGTGTGTACCACTGTTTACACTTAAACATTTGTCTAGACTAAGGAAACAGTCATTTTCAATTGAGAAAGGTAAAGCCATACTCTTCAACATCAGTTAGATTGATGCGTTAACACTTGACAAGTCAAACTCGTCTGACTATTCTCTATCCAACTTAAGTTAACAAAATGAAGTGTACTATTATATGGTGCATGAATAAAAATTTTTTTAACATTTGGATAAAATGCTTTCAATAATAAATTGTGATGCACTTTCATTTAGTTAGTGTAGTTAACTAGACCAATAAATCAGATATTTTTACAGAGCTAATTATTCGTTTGCATTCTTCTTCCTTCAAGTAACTCTTTTAACTAGAGGCTTATCTATAATTGTATAGAATTTCTCTCTGAATGTAGTAATGAAAGCCATATATCTTCAAGTAAATGTTGTAAATTAAAACAAGGAATTTATAAAAGTATCTTACAGTGAAGATCAGAATTCCATTTGTCTCAGAAAATATATTTATTTCTATTATGTATTCCTAAAATTTCAGTTTACTTTCAGGATGCATGCACTCTGACAGCACTTTCCTTTCTGTCAATTTTAAAATTTCATTCTAATTTCATTCTAAATTCTCTCCTTTAATTTTAAAGTAAAAGAAATTTTTTCTCCAACAATTGATAAATAGACAGAAATAATATTGGTGACTGCGCAATGTAAGAAAAGCTACCCAATTAGCATTAGCTTTCTCATGACAAGGAAGTCTGTCACCTTCAATGTCCATAACTCTGGCAAGAGAAAATCACCTACTTTCAAATTAAATTTAACCTTTCAGAGCATTAATTATTGATGTAACAATTTCCTTTCACAGTGTTGAAGAACAGTATTACTCACATGCTTTGACTTTCATGACAATGAAGAATTACAAAATGGGGGCTGAAGGAATTGAATCCTCTTGGTTGAATTGGTTTTAGGGAGTTTCTATTTTAGTTCTTTAACTACATGGCACTAATAAAAGTCAAATGTTTTCAGCATTAGAAATTTCAAATCAAATAGTATTTTCATAAAAATTATAATATTGTGAAATGATAATGATACCTGAAATGTTAATTTGCATTTAATAATTTTTATACACAGGGTAATCAGATTAAAAAGTACTAAAGTTCAAGTGTGCAAAACATATAGTAGCTTTCATGAAGTAAACCATTATTCATTTTTTGGCATCCTTGTAGTTTGTTCAATTCATTTGGTTTCATATTGTCCCAGACTGGAATTACTTTAGTGAAAATAAATGAGACATAAATTGGTGTCTAAATTACACAGTTAATCTCCACTCTGAGACCTTATCCCCAGAGATTGAATTGATTAGCTTTTGGAGAGAATCAGGCATCAGTGCACCAAAGCTCCCAGGTTATTCTAACATGCAATCTGTTCTTTAAGTTCTTTTAAGTAAGATGTCAACTTTGTTGCACTTTGGAAAGATCTGGGAAACTTAAAAACAAACAAACAAACAAAAAACAAATGCTTGGGTCCTACAGCCGGATGCTCTAATTTAACTATTCTGAGCTATGGCCTGAGCATCAAGGTTTTTAAAGTTTTCCATGGGTTTAAATGGCCGCATGCATCAGTCACCAGCAAGTTCTAGCACACTATTTATATTTGTGGCCCAGATGTGCCCGTCTGTTTCAACTTACCGTTACTACTGCATCTGGACCTTGCTATTTGATCTCTTTGGCATCATCTCTTATAAAGTCTTATCTCCATTTTGGTACTTCCCTTGCATGTGACTCTTGCCTCCCAGGTAGTGTTTCAATCAGATTCTGCAGGTTCCCTTCAAACATGAACAAGACAAAATAAAATAGACAGAGGCTAGTTCTCTGTTATGAAAAACCAGTGTGGCAGGCTTGGAACCACTCTGGGAAACTCCTATTGTAATTCATCTGAAGAATACTTAAGCCAGTCTTTAATCAGTTCCTCAGCAAAACTTGACAAATACATCCTGCATCCCTGTAGATACAATCCTTAAATTCCCAGTTCTACAGCCTCTACTGTACTATATAAAGAAAAATACTCCTTAATTTGATAAATTGCTTTTATGTTGTCCAATCTCCACAGGTGTTTCCTTCTATTCTTCATCAGTTTTCTCCATCAAACCCAGCAACTACAATCAACATTCTGTTTTAATTCACAGATATGTATTTTACCAATTAGTTTAAATAAATTGCTTTAGTTTTAGTTTCCAATTCTTTAAACAACATATTACTAAGTTCCTTTTAGTTTTTGTTGTTTTCAGTCTTTTCTCTTCATATGTCCTGTAGCTACAGTGGAGAACACTGAAATTTACTTTCACTGAAGCTTCAAAACCTAATTTCTGAAATATACTGTAGAATAGCATACTCACAATAGAACTGTAAGGGAGTCATTCAACAACTGAAATACTCATCATGTAAGCTTTGTTGGTTCATGCTGAATATAAAATTCGTTGAAATACTGAATTACACAGCCCTAGATTATAGTCTGCCTCCTTCAATTTCTTTCAATAAATGTGAAATTATTGAGTCCTCTTGGAGTTCTAACAAGTTGAGGAAGTAATTCAGTCTTGATAGTGAAAAACGATTAATGAGGTAATTTTTGCTATTTTGTGAAAAATGAAAAGAATAAGGCCTTACTTCTTGATTGTGGAGAAAGATGGTTCTCTGTTTTATAATTTTTTACATAAGACAATACACTGCACACTTACTGTTCAGACTTTTTGTATCTTTAATTCTACCTATTAATGATTAGATAAAAAGAGGAAAAAGCGTTTGATAATTTGAAAAAAGCAGTCTATTAAAATGATTGCCTTTCTATAAACAGTTGAATCAATAAACTGATAGCTGTATAAAATTACTAATGTGATTTTTTTTCTATAAAGTTGCAATGGGTGTAATACTTTTTCATAGTATAATAATCTCTTTCTGTGTATGAATTTTGCCAATATTTCAATTCTAAAAATTTCAATTCTTCAAATAAATCCAATTTGCAAATTATTTGTGACTAACATAGTCAAAAATAATATATAATAAAACTACATATTAGGTATATGTATAGTACATACCATTGTATAGTTGCATTTATATAATACAATTATATATGTCTATAATTCTTGAGAAACCTGTATGCAGGTCAGGAAGCAACAGTCAGAACTGGACATGGAACAACAGACTGGTTCCAAATAGGAAAAGGAGTACGTCAAGGTTGTATATTATCACCCTGCTTATTTAACTTATATGCAGAGTACACCATGAAGAACACTGGGCTAGAAGAAGCACACCCTGGAATCAAGATTGCCAGGAGAAATATCAATAACCTCAGATATGCAGATGACACCACCCCTATGGCAGAAAGTGAAGAGGAACTAAAAAGCCTCTTGATGAAAGTGAAAGAGGAGAGTGAAAAGTTTGACTTAAAACTCAACATTCAGAAAACAAAGATCATGGCATCTGGTCCCATCACTTCATGGGAAATAGATGGGGAAACAGTGGAAACAGTGTCAGACTTTATTTTTGGGGGCTTCAAAAATCACTGCAGATGGTGACTGCAGCCATGAAATTAAAAGATGCTTACTCCTTGGAAGGAAAGTTATGACCAACCTAAAGAGCATATTAAAAAGCAGAGACATTACTTTGCCAACAAAGGTCCGTCTAGTCAAGGCAGTGGTTTTTCCCGTGGTCATGTATATGGATGTGAGAGTTGGACTATGAAGAAAGCTGATCACCGAAGAATTGATGCTTTTGAAATGGGGTGCTGGAGAAGATTCTTGAGAGTCCCTTGGACTGCAAGGAGATCCAACCAGTCCATCCTAAAGGAGATCAATCCTGGGTGTTCATTGGAAGGACTGATGCTAAAGCTGAAACTGCAATACTTTGGCCACCTCATGCGACGAGTTGACTCACTGGAAAAGACTCTGATGCTGGGAAGGATTGGGGGCGGTAGGAGAAGGGGACGTCAGAGAATGAGATGGCTGGATGGCATCACCGACTCGATGGACATGAGTTTGAGTGAACTCCGGGAGTTGGTGATGGACAGGGGGTCCTGGCGTGCTGTGATTCATGGTGTCGCAAAGAGTCGGACATGACTGAGTGACTGGACTGAACTGAACTGAACTGAACTGATATTAGATTTAAGGAAGGCTTAAAAGCACACAGGTTTAGGTGGTAGTGTTCTAGTAAAGGATGAACCTGTCTTTCCTTTAAAAAATATACAGTACTCTTTATTATAAATTCCATACAGGAAATCTATTTTCTCAATATGTTTTTATAGGCTTTTGATAAATGCTTGTATCTATAGCAACTATGGTTGCCAAGTCATTAATAAACATAATTTTGACAAGTGTTGGTGGATATCTTTATTTACCTTAATGAGCACAATGCAAGTGAAACAAAGAAGATATGTGTTAAAACGTCACTTATCAGTCATGTTAGGGACTTTGGTGAAATGGATAATTTTTTCAATAATAAAATAATAAATTTTTATTCTTCTGTATTATTCACAATATAACAGCCAAAGTCACAACACACTTTTAAAGTCCAACTGCATTATTAGGATTTTTTCCATTGTTTTCATGAATACAGAACAAGGTTTTTTCAAACTTCTTAAAGGGCCAGATAGTATATTATTCAAGCTTGCTAGCCACATGACATTTTGTTGTGACTACTCAACTCTGTTGCTGAAGTACAAAAACAGTCAGCATGCCTAGGTCCCCATAACAATTTTTGTATCAAAACAAGCAGCTAATCTACAGAGCCAAGTTTAGACAATGAATAAAACAATAAATTAAGGTCTGGTCTATGAAAATTGATAACTTCAATGATGTAAGCTTTCCCACTGTGGTCAAATTCAAGCTACTAAAGTGACTTCACTGAAAGAGTAGTTGAAAAGAGAGCCTTGGCAGCACAATGTCACATAGTATTTCAAATATACACATACAAGATATATACAGCAGAGAGAATAGTAAAGTGTGATAACATAATTAGGAAACAGTAAGTTTTTAGTATGTATTACCTTTGTTTTTACTTCATTTTTGATATGAATATATAAAACCAGTTTGTACTTATGAACGGAGAAGGCAATGGCAAGCCACTCCAGTACTATTGCCTAGAAAATCCCATCGATGGAGGAGCCTGGTAGGCTGCAGTCCGTGGGGTCGCTAAGGGTCGGACACGACTGAGCGACTTCACTTTCACTTTTCACTTTCCATTTTCACACATTGGAGAAGGAAATGGCAACCCACTCCAGTGTTCTTGCCTGGAGAATCCCAGGGATGGGGGAGCCTGGTGGGCTTCCATCTATGGGGTCACACAGAGTCGGACACGACTGAAGTGACTTAGCAGCAGCAGCAGCAGTACTTATGAAAGTCCTGAAAATTTAATAGTATGCTCTGTGAGACAATATGAATCAGCTCTAGAAACAACTGACTTTTATACTTTGTAATATGTAATATATGGGCTTCCCTGGTGGCTCAGAGGTTAAAGCATCTGCCTCCAATGTGGGAGACCCGGGTTCGATCCCTGGGTCGGGAAGATCCCCTGGAGAAGGAAACGGTAACCCACTCCAGTATTCTTGCCTGGAGAATCCCATGGACGGAGAAGCCTGGTAGGCTACAGTCCACGGGGTCGCAAAGAGTCGGACACGACTGAGAGACGGAACGGAATATGTAATATATAATTTTAAAACACACGTTTAAGTAGTCCAGTATTTATAAATGACTGCAAATATTCCTTAAAAATTTGTTCTTAAAAATTTTGTCAAGGTATGTATGTTTTTGAAGGTCAACTGGTACACACAATTTTCAGCATTGCTGTTGTTCAGTCTCTGAGTTGTGTCTGACTCTTTTGAGACCCCATGGACTATAGTATGACAAGCTCCTCTATCTATGGGATTTCCCAGGCAAGAATATTAGAGAGGGCTGCCATTTTCTTTTCCAGGGTATTGTCCCAACCCCAGGATCAAACCCATGTCTCCTGCATTGGCAGGAGGATGCTTTACCACTGAGCCACCTGGGAAGCCCATAATTAGCATTAGTTGCACTAGTATCAGTAGATAGGGAGATCATTCTGAAGGCAAACAAAAACTGGATACAAATATTATACATTATGTGTGGACTATAATCTTTACATTCTTCCAAAGTAAAAGACAACTGCAGGGAAAGAGCGCTGACCATGAATGAATATTCTTAGGAATTCTAGTTTCAGCTTTCAAACTGATAGAAACAGTTTCATCTTTTAACACCTCCCCTATTCACAAGGTAAAGCTTATAAGCCTTGACATTTGCCTTCTTCATAAAAATATCATAAGAATAAGTAAAACAATATCCATTTTTGCTTACCCATTTAGTAAAAGAGACATTTTCCTAAAAACAAAGAAAAGAGACTTAAAATCCATGAAAAATTAAGACCTAGTGTTACAGTTATATTGTGGCATTGAATAGGCCTATCAGTTTACTGGGAATACACAACAGGTATGTCAGATCCTGATCTATACTCCCAATTCCACTAACTCTATTCCAGTCTCTAATGCCATCCTATTGAGTACAACCTT
The DNA here is from genome assembly GCF_049115385.1 of Moschus berezovskii. NCBI lineage: Eukaryota > Metazoa > Chordata > Mammalia > Artiodactyla > Moschidae > Moschus > Moschus berezovskii. The sequence goes on from NC_142464.1 coordinate 91,862,056, forward strand.
ATGGTGACAGTAAGCGTGGTTTGACAGAGGGTCCTGCATGGAGGTTCCATGATCTTTGACTCCTATATGTTAAACTTTGCCTTTGATAATCCTTGATGGACTGACCTTTTAGATTACCTATTGTAACTTTTGACTTTATAGTGCAAATATAAATGTGCCAACAATAGTATGAGGTAGATAATATTCAGTCTACATATATGTGAAAATGAAAGGATAAATACAAAGCCCTTTGTTTGCTAGTTGAAGAAGAAAACCTACAATCCAATATGAGTATTTGTAAAATGATCTCCAGCTTATTTGAAAATGAATATATGAAAATATATTAGGCAAGGGATATTCAATTTTCAGAAGTGAAGTACTTGATAGAGGAGACTTCACTGAGAAAAAGACTGGAGTATTTTTAGCTTCAAATTTCTTTTTCTGCTTCTATGTTTAGGGATTTATGGAACAATTCCCTCAGTTTCGAATTCTAATAAGTTTCTTTGGAGAAAATGAAAAAAAGTAAAGCCGAGACCCTGAAAGGAATTAAGAGAACTCAAGAAAAAAATGTGCATGAAATCAACTCTAACATTCTGGGATTTTTTGTTTTAGCTGTTAGGCACAGCTAGAAAAGCCTCACATGTAATCTGTTTCATAATAAAGTTTCCATACCAGCATTGCCAACAAAGGAGGTAGTTTTGGAAGTAGTTAGCAGAGTAATAGCATAAAGTAATCCCATATTAAAAGCTAAAACATTGTATTGGGGAATGGGGGGTGTACTTTCAAAAAGTCTTCTGAGAAGCTTGAATAAACTCAATCTGATGTGATCAAGATGATATCCTGAAATAGATTTTTAACTTTTTCCTATTTTTGCAAGAAAACAAAGAAAATTCTGAGAAAAAGTAAACTGGATAAATCTAATTTTTAGGAAGTCTGAGATGGTTTGATGATACATCTTACTTTTGTGGCCTTAGGATATATTTAGGTTTGTATATATTATGTATGTCTAAAATAGTAAGGCCATAGATTTATATGTATTATTTCATCTACAGAGGCGAAATAATATATTTGTATTTCTATTCTGATTATTGTCTTTATGATTTAAATTGCAAATTATCATTATAACTTATCTGATGGGCAATTATTTGATGTCTTATCTAGCTAAATAGAATTCACATTGATAATGGATTCATTGCAGCATACTTGCAATAGCCAAAATATCGAAGTAGCCTGCTGCTGCTGCTAAGTCGCTTCAGTCATGTCTGACTCTAGGCGACCCCATAGATGGCAGCCCACCAGGCTCCCCCGTCCCTGGGATTCTCCAGACAAGAACAGTGGAGTGGGTCGAAGTAGCCTAAGTGTCCATAAATAAGATGTGGTGTGTGTGTATATATATATACACATATACATATATATATATACACATATACATATATATATATATGATGGGATTTTATATACATATATATTAGATGTGGCATATATATGTCTTCAGTAAGATATTACTCATCCAATAAAGAAATTAAATCATGCCATTTTCAATATCATGAATGGATCTAGAAAGTGTTATGCAAAGTGAAAAATACAAGACAAATACCACATAACCTCACTTATGTAAGGAATCTAAAAGACAAAGCAATCAAAATAAAAGGCTCACAGATACAAAGAAAAAATGCCAATCCATTCTAGTATTCTTGCCTGGAAAACCCCATGGACAGAGGAACCTGGTGGGCTACAGTCCAAAGGGTCCCAAAGAGCCAGACACAATTGAACATTACCATGGATGTATAAAATAGATAATAAGAACCTACTATTAGATAGGTGCAAAACTAATTGCAGTTTTGCTTTGCTGAAATTTGCCATTTAATATTGGAATACATTCTTAAATAAATGTGGTTATGTTATACATCATTTTAATGTGTATTTCTCGCTTTATTTTTATTTTTTTGCTAATAACTTATTACTTGTTTTTTACTTTACATTGATTTTAGGCTATAGAAATGATGTTAGACAAAATGCAAATTTCAGTGGTTTTCTTACTTGAGTTCTTAATGTTTCATAAAACATCAGAGGCAATGTGCAACATCAACAATGCATTTGACCCAGGAACTGCTAACAAATGTACAGTGCAGTGGTAGTTCAAGAAGTTTTGAAAAGGAGATAAGGGCCTTGAAGATTAATGTAGTGGCAAGCTATTGGAAGTTGACAATAACCAACTGATAGCAATCACTGAAGCCAATCCTCTTACGACTACATGCTGCTGCTGCTGCTAAGTCACATCAGTCGTGTCCGACTCTGTGCAACCCCATAGATGGCAGCCCACAAACCTCCCTCATGCCTGGGATTCTCCAGGCAAGAACACTGGAGTGGGTTGCCATTTCCTTCTCCAATGTATGAAAGTGAAAAGTGAAAGTGAAGTCGCTCAGTCATGTCCGACTCTTCGCGACCCCATGGACTGCAGCCCACCAGGCTCCTCCGTCCATGGGATTTTCCAGGCAAGAGTACTTACAACTACATGAGAAATTGCCAAGAACTCAACGTCAACCAGTCTGTGGTCATGTGGCATTTGAAGCAAATTGGGAAGGTGAAAAACTCAATAAGTGGGTGCCTCATGAGCTGACTGAAAATCAAAAATATATAAATAAATAAATCATTGTTTTGAAGTGTCATCTTCTCTTATTCTCTTATTCTATGCATTCTAATACAACATGAACCATTTCTTGATTGGATTGTGATGTGTGGGAAAAAAAGTGACTTTATATGACAACAAGTGGCAGCCAACTCAGTGGTTGGACCAAGAAGAAGTCCCATAGCACTTCCCAAAACCATACTTAAACACACACACAAAAAAGCTCATGACTACTGTTTGGTGGTCTGCTGCTTGTCTGATCCACTATAGCTTTCTGATCCTGGTGAAACCACTATATCTGAGAAGTATGCTCAGTAAATTGATGAGATACACTGAAAACTGCAATGCCTGCAGCCACCATTGTTCAACAGAAAGTGTCTAATTCATCTCCATGACAACACCCAATTGCACTTTTTATAACCAACGCTTCAAGAACTGAACAAATTGGGCTATGAAGTTTTGCCTTATCTGCCATATTCACCTGACCTTTTGCCAATTGACTACCACTTCTTCAAGTGTCTGGAAATCTTTTTGCAGGGAAAATACTTCTAGAACCAACAGGAAACAGAAAATGTTTTCCAAAATTTGCTGAATCCTGAAATGTGGATTTTTATGCTACAGGAATAAACAAAGTTATTTTGCATTGACAAAAATGTGCTGATTGTAATGATTCCTATTCTGATTAATAAAGATATATTTGAACCTAGTTATAGTGATTTAAAATTCATTGTCCGAATCTGCAATTACATTTGCATCAACATAATATTCCAGCACAGGAAATTCTGTTCGATACTCTGTAATGACATATATGGGAATATAATCTAAAAAGGAGCAGATATACGTGTATGTATAACTGATTTCCTGTGATGTACAGCAGAAACTAATACAACATTGTAAATCAACTATTATAATAAAATTTAATCTTAGAAAAGTTTTACTTTTTTAAAAAAGGATGCCTATAGTTGTCAATAGTATTCATCCTGTTTTTCAATGCCCATGGTTGTCACAGTCTGTCTTCAACTGACTGATTGAAGATGAATACTATTGATGAATAGTATTGAGGAGGAATACTACTGAGCGTCATTTTGTCCATATTTCTTCCTCCTGATTGAAGTCAATTAAAAGTAAATGAGAGTGTAATAGTAACATATATAGTCCAACCAAATAACTTCAAATGACGTTTATTATATAATAGTATCTCCTGTGAGGACATTTTATAATATTTATTTCTAATTTAAATCCCACATGCTCCAATTTTGGGGACATACTAATTGTTACTTGTGTGTTTGCTCTTTGCATAGTCTCAGTGGAGTGAGTAAATAGGTGCTCTCAGTGTTGGAAAGGAAAAAAAATCATTTGAATAAAACAAGAAAAATTTATATAATAGTGATGCTACTTTTGTATATGAATGAATAACTTCAGTAGGAAGACATTAGTTACCTTCCCATTATATTTATATAGTCTTTAAAAGGCTTTTAAAATTAACTTCAAAGGAAGTCTGAGGTTGTTAAATAAACACAAATAAAATTAGGTTTATGCGGTAGAAACAACAAACAGAATCATTCCTAATAGGGTAAGAGAGTCAGCAATCTAGAAAAACTTATTCATCTTTTTGGACCCAGGGGATGTTCAGGTAATTGGAAAAGAACACAATAATACAGGGTTTCTAATGGCTCAGCGATGCTGTATACACAAAAATATTGAAACTCTAGTTAAATAATTATGGTACACTGCTTAGTGAGCATAAATGTAATGGCAGGGCTTCAGAGATTACTTGTCATGTTTTTATGCAAAATGAAGAAAAATTTATATATAGTTTAGGAATTATAATGCACCATTATTTGCCTGTCATAAAAATCAAGCTAATCAATTTAACTTCTCATAATATAATTTACTTTCTATATTCTTACATAATCTTTTTTCTAGCATTCACTTTAATATATGAGTTATATTAATTGAAATCCATGTAATTACTCACAAGTGATCCTTTGATAGTATTGGGGACATTCTCCAGCATAAAAGCGAGCTTATTCTTGGGTGGTTGTTTTAACCATTGTGAGTATTTTCACTCCAAATCCTTTTTTAATGGAATTATTGAAAAAAATCATTAGTGGCTAATTAAAGATGAGGCAAAAATTAGAAAAATTTTAGAGTGATACCTATACAAACAATAGAGAACCAGGAGGATTAAGAGATGAAACCATGAAAAGAGAAGGTACAAAAAACATGAAAGCAGAAAAGAAATGACAAAATATTTAGGAAAGGGTCATGCTTGGAGGCTGTAAAGCAGCAGCAACAGCATTAAAGTGAATTAATTCAGAGATAAACACACAGAGAAATTAAGTTTAATATTACTCTATGGGTTAGGACTTCAGAGAAGGAAGGTGGTCACAACAAGCAAAGTTTAGAGAGGTTTAGAACTGAACAGAGTGCACAGAACTGAACATGAGCAAATTATTGGTCAGTTTTTGGAGGTTGTTTTGGGCTACCCTGGTGGCTCAAAGGGTAAAGAATCTGCCTGCAATGCCAGAGACCCGTGTTCAATCCCTAGGTCCTTCTCCAGGGACTGGCAACCAACTCCAGCATTCTTGCCTGGAGAATTCCAGGGACAGAGGAGTCTGGCGGGCTACAGTCCATGGGGTTGCAAAGAGTTGACATGACTGAGTGTCCTAACATTTCACGTTTGGGTATAAGAGCATACAACTCAGTGATGTTCAAAGAAAAAATGTTGACACTGTTGGGAGAATCTTAGAGATGATGACTGTAGACGAGTGGAGACTTGAAAGAACAGTTTCAGGCAGACTGTGACAACTACAGGCATTGAAAAACAGAATCTACCAAAGTGAAAAAGATTGGGAAAGTATCTGCTCTTCAGAAAGCTTTTGTCTTCTTTGACACTCAGTGGTAAAAGTAAAATATATAATAATAAATATGTAATAAAATATTACAAGACCATCTTAATTTATCACAACTTTGAGAGGTAGAAAGATGAATCTTCTTAGAGTTGTCAGTAAGGCAAGAAGGTGTTTTGAAATATTACTAGGAATAGCAGAATACAAGTAGCTAAATTAATGCTTCTTTATATGTGCATCTCTATATATACACACAAGTGCTCAGACATATACACGTGTTTATACATAGGTATCCTCATTTGAACTATAGCTGAAACTCCTCAGTCATTTTAATTGTTAAAACATTTAATCATAAATTTCAAAGGTGATACTTTTCGGAGAAAACATAGTTGCCTAAGACATTAGTTCTTGTTCTGAGGTCACTTAACTAAAGATTTCTACTTGTGAAATCTTAATTAATATGATAGTCTATAAGATCCATTTTATATATCAAATTGTATTGCCTCTCTCAGAGTTTTAAGTAGTCTCAAAAAATTAAGGTCTACATTCAAAGTTGCCTTTGTACTTCAAAGTAGAATTGGTATATAAGTTTATAGTAACCTTTCTTAACCATCCATTTTAAGGAAGCCTTCAAAAGTGATGACAGATCTTACTGTTTTTTGTATTTATTGGATATAAAGTTGGAGCCTACATTAAATGCATTTAATGGCATTAATGCATGCATAGCATTTTTCCATGTGTCACATATAATTTTTCTGCAGTGGATGATATGTGTAGCAGCTAAAAATATAAACCACCTGTTGTTCAGATTTTCACTGCTGAGTGTACTGCATTGTTTAGCTTTTTCTACAGTGTGCTGTGTGTGTCAATATTGATTTCAGAAAAAGTAATAAAGGATCCTGTCAAAATAAAATTAAAACCTAAGGCAATCTACGTTGCTGAAGGGGGTCAGCTTTAATAACCATCACCTTCTTACCAGAACCGCTGTGAAATTTCATTAACACTGTACTCCAGTCACATATCAGCTAGGTTTACAATTACTACTTGATTATACGTCTGTATAGATCGTTAAGCACAAGTCTCCTTTTGGTGCCCTGTATCATTTGGTGCATGGGGTTTCTTTTCAATTCAGTGGAAACTCTATTCAAGGAAAGAAAAGGATAATAAAATAATAATAAAAAAAAAAGGTTGGTATTGGAACTATTTCTCAACTTGGCACAAAAGTATACTGAATGCATTGTAATTTCAGAACATTTGGCATTTTAATCTATTCACCCTTGTCTCAGATATCCATTTGAGATCAAAACAGAGTTATAGTATATGGAAATGGCAACTTACTCCAGTATTCTTGCCTGGAAAATCCCATGGGCAGAGGAGCCTGGCGGGCTACAGTTCATGGAGTTGCAAACAGTCAGACATGACTGAGTGACTGAGCACATATGGAAATGTGGGAAAAAAAGAAACAAGTAGGACTTTGGAAGACTCAGGGCCATGTACCAGAAAGATCATGGAACTGCCTTTTTTCTTAGCTAATCATTGAATGTACTCAATTTCACCTATTATTTATCAATACATGTTGATCTTCCCAATGAATTAGAAAACAAATCTGAACAGGCACTTGAAATGATGATAAATAAAAACCTATCTATCTTCTTTCAAGAAGTTGATGTTTCTATATACAGTTGACCCTTGAAAAACTCAGAGATTAGAGGTGCTGAACCTCCCCAAAGTCATAAATCCATGCATAACTTATAGTAAGTGTTCTACATCAGAGTTTTCTCCATATCTATAGATTGTTGTACTGTATTATTTGCTATTGGGGATAAAAAAAAATCCACATATAAGTGGACTCATGCAGTTCAAACCCATGTTGTTCAAGGGTTGACAGACTGGAGATTTTAATGTTAAATTTTAAGTGATATTGGCATAGAGTCCCTTGGACTTCAAGGAGATCCAAACAGTCCATTCTAAAGGAGATCAATCCTGGGTGTTCATTGCAAGGACTGATGCTAAAGCTGAAACTCCAATACTTTGGTCACCTCATGCGACAAGTTGACTCACTGGAAAAGAGTCTGATGCTAGGAGGGATTGGGGGTGGGAGGAGACAGGGACGACAGAGGATGAGATGGCTGGGTGGCATCACCAACTCGATGGACATGAGTTTGAGTGAACTCCGGGAGTTGGTGATGGACAGGGAGGCCTGGCGTGCTGTGATTCATGGGGTTGCAAAGAGTCAGACATGACTGAGCGACTGAACTGAACTGAACTGAAATAATATTGTCTTGCATGGTATCCAAAACAGTCCAACTCAACACTGAATGCTTTTCTGTAACAAATAGTATATTGAGGTGAGACTCTGTTATATTTATACAGTTCTGTATTTGAAAGGCAAGCCATAAATTATCTTATAAAATATGTAGCTCATGGTTCCGTGGGCTACAGGAACATTGAGATGTAAATTTAAAAGTAACAATATATATTTGTCAATCACCAAGGTCTGTCACCCATAGGCTTTGCTTTCAGACCAGTGTTGAGGCAATCCTGATCAATGGGCAGTAGAAGGCCATAGTTACCAATGAACCATTTCTAGGTAATCATGTAGCAGTAAGCCCACTATCTAGTGTCCATCAGATATCACAAAATCTGAGGTAAAATATTTCTCATTAATCCTGTCTTGAATCTCATTCAGTTGTCTATTTACACTGTAGTTTTTCTTCATGTTTGTGATCTTGCATGGAAACCTCATGTTGAGGGTTAACCCCCTTCTCGGCTCTGATATGGTAGGTTGAGCCCTGATCCTATTTAACCTCTTCTTCTTCAGTTGCAAGTCAGTTACAAGCATTTAAATCATCTTTCTTTGATCCTACAACTATTTGCCTCCATCTGCTTTGTAATCACTAATGATGCCACTTAGAGATTATTACTTTAGTATGGTGACTGAAAGCTCTAGATTCTAAGTAAATTGATCAGTTTCAAATATAGGCTCTATCTTCTGTTAACTGTAGTTACATATATTTCTTTGATCCTGTTTTCAAATCTATTTTTTAAAAAAAGGTATAATCAGTTTCTACCTCATAGGAGTTTTGCATTAATTGGAGCAAATATTCCTAAACAGAATATCATATATGTGTGGTAAATATTTAATACTTAGAGAAATATTAACTATGTTCTCTTATCTAATCAGACATGTAGACCTTTAAGACTATTCCAGACTAATACAGAAGTTGAATTCCTTCTTGGATATTGCAAAGTAAAGGACCCAACCCTCTTTACAGCACCAGTCCTACAGGGAGACCAAACTGTCTTTGTCCATTAGAGCTGACAATAACAACAGCTATGGTATTTTCCTTTCTGTAAATGTTTTGCCTGCTTCATACATTTTTGTGGTGGATCCACATGGGAAACGTCATTTCCATGGCTCAACATCTGCAATCAGCAAGTGTTTCCCTCTGTCACTACTACCTTTTTAATATGGAGACATAGTTACAGATGGAGGTGTAAATACTGATGTTTTACTTCACCCAGCCACCAGTATTGTGTACAACAGAGCTTAAGATAAATACAGATCTCCCAGTTATTAAAATTATTGGATTAAGTCCACCAATGGATGAATTTATCTTTAAATTTCTGAGATCAATTTATTTTCAACAAGCAGTCTACTAGACAGCAGGCTGGTTTATATTTGAATAGTATCATTTTTGTATCATACATACATTTGAACCCTTATTCTGGCCTTCTCTAATAGGAGGCGGCCATTGCCCAAGTCACTCAGTCATGTCTGACTCTTTATGACCCCATGGACTGCAGCTTGCTAGGCTCCTCTGTCCATGGAATTCTCCAGGCAAGAATACTGAAGTGGATAACCATTCCCCTCTCCCACCTGATAAGAAAAGCTGACTCATTGGAAAAGACTCTGATGCTGGGAATGAGTAAGGGCATGAGGGGAAGGGGGAGACAGAGAATGAGATGGTTAGATGGCATCACCAACTCAGTGTACATGAGTTTGAGCAAACGCTGGGAGATGGTGAAGGACAGGGAAGCCTGGTATGCTGCAGTCCATGGGGTAGCATAGAGGGGCAAGACTTAGTGACTGAACAACATTGGCAAATGCCAAAGTCAGGGGTTTCTCTGGTGACTCAATGGTAAAGAATCCACCTGCCAATGCAAGAGACACAAGTTCAATCCCTAGGTCAAGAAGATCACCTGAAGAAGGAAATAGCAACCCACTCCAGTATTCTTGGGCTTCCCTGGTGACTCCCACAGTAAAGAATCCACGTGCAAAATGGGAGACCTGGGTTCCATCCCTGGGTTGTGAAGATTCCCTGGAGAAATGAATGGCTACCCACTCCAGTATTCTTGCCTGGAGAATCAAAGCAGGGATAAAATGTGTTAGTGATGATAAAATATAATGTCCCAATTTACTTGGTCCAAAGCCTGAAATATAGAAAGTAATCAATAAGTGCAAGATAATAATAGTCATAATAACAATATGATTATTACTATTCCTAACTGTGGCTTCATTCAGGATATGTCCCAAGCAACTTGATTGATTGCTAAGTAAAATCCCACACTAAAATTTAATACCCTAGACTTTTCTTATTTTCTCATAAAAAGGAAAAAGGGTTGGTGTACTATCTTCAGTTTTATTTTCCATCCAGTTTTCAACACAAATATCCTGTCTTCCTCTTCTAATTTGCTCCACATCACCAAACAATTCATTCAGTCTTTATCCCATTAGAAATAACTTTACCCTGTTTAGACTTGTTTTTAACATGAGAGACAGTCCCATCCTTGAAGTAGATGGGTCAGTTCACTCTGAAATGTGGGACTGGTTGATGTCTCTGGTCTTAAGTCTGCACAGCATTATGAATAAAATAGTTCCCTTTTTAGCATCTTGTCAACCAAGCCAGAACTTTGTCACAAATCTCTCTTAATTCTGGTTATGTCACATAGAAATCTATTGGCTCCTTTAAGAACAAGTATAGAGGCTGCATTGGCAATCTTTCCTTGCCTTAGACCCATGTTCTGTTTGGACTTTCAACAGACTTTAAAAGAAAGGCAACTTATGCCCATTTTAATACAACAGACTTTTAGGAAAGAATAGGTGAAATATTCAGAACAGATTACTCACTTGCAAGAGACCACTGCCTGTTTATTCCAGCTATACTTTGTGCAGCCATTCTGCTAACACATTAAGAGCTCTCATTTATCTAAATCTCTGTTTGCACAGTTCTTTGGGAATTGCTTCCCCTACTCTTTTGACTGTCTGAAGATAAACTAATTCTTCAGGACTCAGAAAAATATGTATTCCATATTCCTTTTATTTTTTAAGGAAAAAAATAAAATATAACCCAATAGTATTTATGCTTATTTTTTTTAAATCATACTTACTTCACTCTTGTACTATAGTTAACAAAATCTTTTCCTTTTAGACAGGTACTTGAGGCTGCAGGTTATATATAATGCCTGTTTGTTGTCCCATTTCAAATCATACTGTCTAGCATGTCACAAATATTTATTGGGAAAATTGGATATTTATATCATTTATTTAATATGTATATAAAATATTGAGTTATTTTATTGTTTGACTCTAAAAGGTAATGATAGTTGAATATAGTGAAATGAGAACTCAAATAACTTGAACACAATTTATTATATTTTAAATAATAGGCTCTTAACCTTTTCAAATCTTTTTAGTTCAACAGACTACTACATGCTGACCATTTATGATGCTCATGTTGAGTCACTAAAGTTTAAGAGAAAAAATCCATTGCTTTTCATTATTTTTACACTAGATAAGCTAATACTTTTCTTAAAGTAGATGGACAATTGCTAAGGCTGATGCTTCTGGTTATAAGACAGCACAGCATTATGAATAAGATAAATCCCTTTTTAACATCTCCACTACCAAGTCAGAGCTTTGTCACAAATCTCTGTCACTGTATCAATATTGGCAGTTCACTATGTTGTGGAGACTCTGAGTCAGCAGATATATTCCCAAATGTACTCATTCTTATTGCAGAAGAAGTAAGCTGAAGGGGACTCTTGATTGCAAATGGTTCTAGTATACTAAAGAATGAATGTCATCACTACTGAGCACATTTTATTGAAAACAGCAATTACGTTAAATGAGACATTTTTTTAAGTTCAAGTCATATGTTATTTTTTAGTAAAGACATTTTAGAAGTCAAATAAAAAGAAATCTATAAAAATGACTCATTTCTGTTTATGATTTATAAAATCATGCATTTCTGAAAGACCCCCTGCTGCTGCTGCTAAGTCCCTTCAGTCGTGTCTGACTCTGTGTGACCCCATAGACAGCAGCCCTCCAGGCTCTGCCATTCCTGGGATTCTCTAGGCAAGAATACTGGAGTGAGTTGCCATTTCCTTCTCCAATGCATGAAAGTGAAAAGTGAAAGTGAAGTCTTTCAGTCGTGTCCAACTCTTCGCAACCCCATGGACTGCAGCCTACTAGCCTCCTCCGTCCATGAGATTTTCCAAGCAAGAGTACTGGAGTGGGTTGCCATTGCCTTCTCCCGAAAGACCCCCTAAAATTAGTTTAATCCTTTATTTCAGATAGATTCTGAAACATCTTATAGTTCTCAAATTCTTTATCTTAGACTCAATCACTTCAATTAAGTAATATTTTTTTGCATTCCTACTAACAGACACAACTGAGTGACTACCACACACTACTATGTGAAAAAAAAATTGTACTCCTTATAGAGGTAACAGAATGAAGTATATAATAAAATCTTGGCTTTTCAGACTTCACAATAGTGGAAAAATATATAAATGTACAAAATAAGTAAAATGAAATAAGTGATTATGTGCTTAATCATTAGGAAAGTTAAAAATATGAAGAGGGATTCAATGTGAAATAGACTTCAATAATGGAGTGAAAGTGGAGATAAAAAGAGAAGGGTAAGAATAACTTAGACTAGGAAAGGAAAGGGCTACCTTGAATAGAACCATAAAATATTTTATTCACCTAATGTCCAGTGTATTCAAAGAAAAATTAAAGTATCCTACTTCTAGAGAAGTAGAATACATCATATAGGTAACTAATAGAATTTTAGCTTTTGGTAATGTAAAATGTTTAAATTCACTTTGTTGTAAAGAAAATTCTCACATGGTCTGCATGTCACAGAGATCTTCCATGGCCTGTATTATAAGAATTCTAGTATCCTCGACTTGCTTGTCATGCCAATAACTGGACTTAAAAGAAAACTGCTTCTCACAGAGCCCTGCTGCAATATATAGCCTTAAACAGTTCCACTCTCAGTCATATCCACTGAGCCTTCATTTGTAATTTTTTTTTTGTAGTTTGTAATTTTTTTGTAGTTTGTAATTTGTAATTTTTTTTTTTTTTTTTGTAGTTTGTTTAGTTACTAAATCTTAACCGACCTTTTTGAGACACCATGGGCTGTAGATCTCCAGGCTTCTCTGTCCGTGGGATTTTCTAGGTAAGAATACTGGAGTGGGTTGCTATTTCCTTCTCCAGAGGATCTTCCTGACCCAGGGATCAAACCTGTGTCTCCTGTATTGGCACGTGGATTCTTTACCACTGAACCACTAGGGAATCCCCTTCAGTTCAGTTTCAGTTCAGCTGCTCAGTCGTGTCTGACTCTCCACGACCCCATGAATCACAGCACGCCAGTCCTCCATGTCCATCACCAACTCCCGGAGCTCACTCAAACTCATGTCCACAGAGTCGGTGATGCCATCCAGCCATCTCATTCTTTGTCGTCCCCTTCTCCTCCTGCCCCCAACCTTTCCCAGCATCAGAGCCCTTTCCAGTGAGTCAACTCATCGCATAAGGTAGCCAAAGTATTGGAGTTTCAGCTTTAGCATCAGTCCTTCCAATGAATACCCAGAATCGATCTCCTTTAGAATGGACGGGTTGGATCTCCTTGCAGTACAAGGGATTCTCAAGAGTCTTCTCCAACACCGCAGTTCAAAAGCATCAATTCTTCAGCGATCAGCTTTCTTCACAGTCCAACTCTCACATCCATACATGACCATGGGAAAAACCATAGCCTGGATTAGACGGACCTTTGTTGGCAAAGTAATGTCTCTGCTTTTTAATATACTATCAAGGTTGGTCATAACTTTCCTTCCAAGGAGTAAGCGTCTTTTATTTTCATGGCTGCAATCAGCATCTGCAGTGATTTTGGAGCCCAAAAATAAAGTCTGACACCGTTTCCACTGTTTTTCCATCTATTTCCCATGAAGTGATGGGACCAGATCCATGATCTTTGTTTTCTGAATGTTGAGCTTCAAGCCAATCTTTTTACTCTCCTCTTTCACTTTCATCAAGAGGCTTCTTAGTTCCTCTTCACTTTCTACCATGAGGGTGGTGTAATCTGCATATCTGAGGTTATTGATATTTCTCCCAGCAATCTTGATTCCAGCTTGTGCTTCTTCCAGCCCAGCGTTCCTCATGATGTACTCTGCATATAACTTAAATAAGCAAGGTGACAATATACAGCCTTGACGTACTCCTTTTCCTATTTGGAACCAGTCTGTTGTTCCATGTACAGTTCTGACTGTTGCTTCCTGACCTGCATACAGGTTTCTCAAGAGGCAGGTCAGGTGGTCTGGTATTCCCATCTCTTTCAGAATGTTCCACAGTTTATTGTGGTTCACACAGTCAAAGGCTTTGGCATAGTCCATGAAGCAGAAATAGATGTTTTTCTGGAACTCTCTTGCTTTCTCCATGATCCAGCAGATGTTGGCAATTTGATCTCTGGTGCCTCTGCCTTTTCTAAAACCTGCTTGAACCTCTGGGAGTTCACGGTTCACATATTGCTGAAGCCTGGTTTGGAGAATTTTGAGCATGACTTTACTAGCGTGTGAGATGAGTGCAATTGTGCAGTAGTTCGAGCATTCTTTGGCATTGCCTTTCTTTGGGATTGGAATGAAGACTGACCTTTTCCAGTCCTGTGGCCACTGCTGAGTTTTCCAAATTTGCTGGCATATTGAGTGCAGCACTTTCACAGCATCATCTTTCAAGATTTGAAATAGCTCAACTGGAATTCCATCACCTCCACTAGCTTTGTTTGTAGTGATACTTCCTAAGGCCCACTTGACTTCACATTCCAAGATGTCTGGCTCTGGTCAGTGATCACATTATCGTGACTAACTTGGTCGTGAAGATCTTTTTTTGTACAGTTCTTCTGTGTATTCTTGCCACCTCTTCTTAATATCTCCTGCTTCTGTTAGGTCCATACCATTTCTGTCCTTTATCGAGCCTATCTTTGTATGAAATGTTCCCTTGGAATCTCTAATTTTCTTGTAGAGATCTCTTGTTTTTCCTATTCTGTTGTTTTCCTCTATTTCTTTGCATTGATCACTGAGGAAGGCTTTCTTATCTCTCCTTGCTATTCTTTGGAACTCTGCATTCAGATGCTTATATATCTCCTTTTCTCCTTTCCTTTTCACTTCTCTTCTTTTCACAGCTATTTGTAAGGCCTCCTCAGACAGCCATTTTGCTTTTTTGCATTTCTTTTCCATGGGGATGGTCTTGGTCCCTGTCTCCTGTACAATGTCATAAACCTCCATCCAGAGTTCATCAGGCACTCTATCTATCAGATCTAGTCCCTTAGATCTATTTCTCACTTCCACTGTATAATCATAAGGGATTTGATTTAGGTCATATCTGAATGGTCTAGTGGTTTTCCCAACTTTCTTCAATTTCAGTCTGAATTTGGCAATAAGGAGTTCATGATCTGAGCCACAGTCAGCTCCTGGTCTTGTTTTCGCTAACTGTATACAGCTTCTCCATCTTTGGCTGCAAAGAATATAATCAATCTGATTTCGGTGTTGACCATCTGGTGATGTCCATGTGTAGAGTCTTCTCTTGTGTTGTTGGAAGAGGCTGTTTGCTATGACCAGTGCGTTCTCTTGACAAAACTCTATTAGCCTTTGCCCTGCTTCATTCCTTGCTCCAAGGCCAAATTTGCCTGTTATTCCAGGTGTTTCTTGACTTCCTACTTTTGCATTCCAGTCCCCTATAATGAAAAGGACGTCTTTTTTGGATGTTAGTTCTAAAAGGTCTTGTAGGTCTTCATAGAACCGTTCAAGTTTGGCTTCCTCAGCGTTGCTGAGGCATAGGCCTGGATTACTGTAATATTGAATGGTTTGCCTGAGAAACGAACAGAAATCATTCTGTCGTTTTTGAGACTGCATCCAAGCACTGCATTTTGGACTCTTTTGTTGACCATGATGGCTACTCCATTTCTTCTAAGGGATTCCTGCCCACAGTAGTAGATATAACGGTCATCTGAGTTAAATTCACCCATTCCATCCATTTTAATTCACTGATTCCTAGAATGTCTTTGGTCACTCTTGCCATCTCCTGTTTGACCACTTCCAATTTGCCTTGATTCATGGACCTAACATTCCAGGTTCCTATGCAATATTGCTCTTTATAGCACCAGACCTTGCTTCTATCACCAGTCACATCCATAACTGGGTATTGGTTTTGCTTTTGCTCCATCCCTTCATTCCTTCTATAGTTATTTCTCCACTGATCTCCAGTAGCATACTGGGCACCTACCGACCTGGGGAATTCCTCATTCAGCATCCTATCATTTTGCTCTTTGATACTGTTCATGGGGTTCTCAAGGCAAGTATACTGAAGTGGTTTGCCATTCCCTTCTCCAGTGGACCACATTCGGCTGTGGTCCATGTGATCAGATCGACTGGTTTCCTGTGATTATGATTTCAGTGTGTCTGCCCTCTGACGCCCCCTCGCAATACCTACCATCTTATTTGGATTTCTCTTACCTTGGGCATTGGATATCTCTTCACAGCTATTCCAAGAAAGCGTAGCCGCTGCACCTTACTTTGGATGAGGGGTATCTCCTCAAGGCCGCCCCTCCTGACCTTGAACGTGGGGTAGCTCCTCTTGGCCCTCCTGCGCCTGCGCAGCCACCACCTATTGGTTGTGGGGTAGCTCATTTCGGCCTCCGGCCCTGGCCTCAGGCATGGGGTAGCTCCTCACGGCCACGCCTCTTTGCATGGTCGGTTGCACCACGGCCGGCATCTCTTGCGTTGTGTGAGCAAGGAAAAACACATGATTCAAGGCAGCTAAAACAAACATATGACTTGTATTGCTATAAAAATGTACATCTTGTGTCTGGTTATACTGAAACAATTGTGTTTCTTGACAGTCTTAAACAAGAATTGGCCAGTATGTATACATAAAAGAATAACTAGAGAATGTAGTTAACTTGGATGACTATGCAGTATCTAATTAAATCATCACATATTTCTAGTGCTGAATCTCTGGAACTGACTTGGGTTGTGAATGATAATTCTTTTTCACAACGAAGTCTTCCCATGTGAGGGTTCCTTTACTTGGATGTCCTTGAAGTTGCACTTAGTTTACTTGCCTGTGCATGTGTGTGTGTGTGTGTGTGTCTGTGTGTGTATATATGGGTGTATACATATATATATCCTTGACCTCTGTATATCCTTAAACACTTAACCTAGCCTGGGTTTATGATGGCTGTTTATTACATTCCAAGAATAAACTAAAATATGCAATTGAGGGTATTTGTCTGTGGCTTTCTCTCTGTCTGAAATACTTGCTCCTTTCCTTGCCTTCACTTAGCTAATAAATAGTTACCCTTATAGAATTAGTTCAGAGGCAGATTTCACGCCTTCAAGCATTTAAATATATGAAAGTTGAGAAATTTTAAGATGCAACAAGTGATATTTATGACTTTACTGGAGAGAATTACTTTGATCTAGATTTGAAAGAATGAAAATTGATACCAACATATATAAAAATTATTTTATCACGGAGGTTGTTAAATAGTATTAAGTGAGGTATTACATAAATTGTTGAAAAAGACTGGAATAAGTTCAGTAATAGTATACAGATCATGATGAAAATTTTTGAGTTGTACTTTGAAAATGTTATTTTGTGTAGTATTTAACTAAATGCTAGCTTATCACTACAATTAACATTTTTTTTGGAATTTATAATGTAAACTAGATTTATGACAGGAAAAGAATAGATAACAGTCATTAGATTCTCAGATGATATAGATATCTTTCACCCATTTCTTAATGGTTTTGAAAATAACATGTTTCTGAATTATAAACTATTCTCGACTATAAGAATTTGTGAAAGTATCAATGAGATTGAAGATATTTTGCAGCTAAAGTATCCATTTTTTTATTGAAAGAAAACACTTTACATTTTAATTTAAAAATATCTTCAGTGCCAAATAAATTTTTATGTTCTATATGGAGAATTTTGTGTTGTTCTATTTATTTTTCCTAAAGTTTTAAAAAACCAAATTGCTGAACAGTGAAGTTTACATATTCCTAAGATTCCTTAACAGCTCAGCCTCTACAAATACATCATCTAACCCTGTCTCATATTTCATTGCGAAGCTTGCCAATCAGTAACAGTCTTTGGCCCCATGTCACTTTCATCCCATTGGATGGCTGTCATGGGAGCTGCCCAATGGTGCGCTGCTAATGAGCCAGCTTAAAGAGCAGCTGGGGATGTGCAATTGCTGGATTAGGGTCAAGGCCAAAAGAGAAAATGGATGAGAGAGATAGAGTCTGAACGACTGCCAATAAGCAGGGGTTCTATTATCCTGCTAAAGCAGGACATTCATTACCATCTATTGTAACATAATTCGGATTTAGTCAAGCTGTCTCTCCCTCTCTTTGGATTTACAATTCATAAGCCACAAATGATCCAAAGGGTGCATTGTCCCTTGTGGCCATGTAACCCTGGGTGAGGGAGAAGCATGGCATAAATGCATAAGCTGTGAAGTTCCTAATGTAAGCACCATCAGGGCCAGCACCTTGTTCCTTGGACCTGTGACATAAGTTGTAGGCACATTGCCAAAATAGTTTTGCATCTCTCTGGAGCCAGTTTGCTCATTAAGCAAAGATAAAAAGTCCTTGTTTATCCTTTGCACAAATCAAGTCCTAATGCTAAGAGCTGATATCTCCATACTAATTTCTTCTAGTTTCTGGTAATATTACTGCACAGGAACAGAAGTTTATTTTTCCATAAGGATATAAACCAAGTTCTTCCAAGAGTCAGAGAATAATCTGTGTCCCTATTTTTCAGTTGGTTTGTGTTTCTACGCATGAAATATGACATGTATAAAATCTGTAAAAAAAAAGAAAAAGAAATCTTATTCTGCTCTTTAATCACAAAGCTTCCCACCCTTTAAATAGGATGAATGTGCCTCTCCTTCTTCCTCTTCCTCTCTTCTTGTGCCCGTAATGAACTTTTTCAATTATATTACTTATTAACATTTGGATTCCATGCTAAAGCCCACCTGCCATCTAAACTAATGGGACTGTAGTGTTATTGTCTATATGCTGTACTCAGGAAGGCAAATGAGCTTGATGAAAAGAGAACAAGTATAGTAATTCAGAGCAAATAAACCAAGGCATAGTGAATATAATTAATCACTGCAATAAAAGAAGGAAAAGAAAGTTCTTAGCCTGATAGTGGGACAGTGCTGACCTCAGTCTGTGGCAGGTAGACTTTACAGAGCATCCTCTACCCCTATCAGAAAGTCACTTTAGTAAGTCACAGATAAAAGTAGAAACAGTACAACCAGTCCTTATGAGTCTTTTAAATGCGGCTTTACTACAGGTGACTTTTCAATTGTTCTTGCATTTTTTGGAATGTGTATGATTCAATCCATATTGGTCTTCTTTCCTCAGAAGCTAAAGTTTCATCTTATTTGTATGACTGTTTCACATGCCACTGCCTAGTGTAAATTTGTTATAATTCATCTCATTATTTCCATGTGTGCTTTATAGATATACTGTCTTTATGTTTTTAAAATTTTGGTGTTTTGACTTTAAATGCTTACCAGCATAGGTATTTCAAACTGCCTACACAAACTACAGTAAATGATCCATCATTAGCAAAGCCTGCTGCTGATTCTTCCAAAGAATCATTTTATGAATGTATTTATAAGCTTCAAAATACATATTGCCTTACTTAATTCTTAGAAACAGAATTCCCTTTTAATGGATTCAGGTCATTTAATGTTATGGTTCAAGGTGTTATCATAATAATTCTGATTCAGTTCAGTTCAGTCACTCAGTTGTGTCCGACACTTTATGACCACATAGACTGCAGCACAACAGGCCTCCCTGTCCATCACCAACTCCTGGAGTTTACTCAAACTCATGTCCATTGAGTTGGTGATGCTATCCAACCATCTCATCCTCTGTCGTCCCCTTCTCCCGCCTTCAATCTTTCCCATTATGAGGGTCTTCTCAAATGAGTCAGTACTTTGCATCAGGTGGTCAAAGTATTGGAGTTTCAGCTTCAGCATCAGTCCTTCCAATGAACATTCAGGACTGATTTCCTTTAGGATGAACTGGTTGGATCTCCTTGCAGTCCAAGGGACTCTCAAGATTTTTCTCCAACACCACAGTACAAAAGCATCAATTCTTTGGTGCTCAGCTTTGTTATAGTCCAACTCTCACACCTATACATGACTACTGGAAAAACCATAGCCTTGACTAGATGGGCCTTTGTTGTCTCTGCTTTTTAATATTTTGTTCAGGTTGGTTATAACTTTCCTTCCAAGGAGTAAGCGTCTTTTATTTTCATGGTTGCAATCACCATCTGCAGTGATTTCGGAGCCCAAAAATATAAAGTCAGCCACTGTTTCCACTGTTTCCCCATCTATTTCCCATGAAGTTATGGGACCAGAAGCCATGATCTTACTTTTTGGAATGTTGGGCTTTAAGCCAGCTTTTTCACTCTCCTCTTTCACTTCCATCAGAGGCTCTTTAGTTCTTCTTCGCTTTCTGCCATAAGGATGGTATCATCTGGGTATCTGAGGTTATTGATATTTCTTCCTGAAATCTTGTTTCCAACTTGTGCTTCACCCAACCCAGCATTTCTCATATGTACTTTTTACATATAAGTTAAATAAGCACGGTGACAGTATATAGCCCTGACATACTCCTTTCTCTGTTTGGAACCAGTCTGTTGTTCCATGTCCAGTTCTGTTACCTCCTGACTTGCATACAGATTTCTCAAGAGGTAGGTCAGGTGCTCTGGTATTCAAGAATTTTCCACAGTTTGTGGTGATCCACACAGTCAGTAAGGCAGAAATAGATGTTTTTCTGGAACTCTTGTTTTTTTCGATAATCCAACAGATGTTGGCAGTTTGATCTCTGGCACCTAGCAATCAAAACGCCACATTCTGATCAACAGTATCTGTAAACTGTTAACAAATCCATCTTTCCTGAAGGCATCAAGTGCTAAGAACTGATTTTTTTGTGTATATGTGTGGAAATATATTAATGTTCCTGGTAACTTAAGACAATTGATTAATTATAGCTGTTTCCTTTTACTGAATACAAGGTGGTTTATGTACAGAGAATGATCTAAGAAGGTAGTTTCAATGCTAATACAACTTATAAGAATATGTTAAGTAGATCTTTTGAGGATGTGAATGCTAAGTGTTCAAATCTATGAAATCTAATCTACTTATAGCCTACTGAATGATACACATGGTCTTAAGTAACGATGGGCCCTCTATTTCAGAAATAGCATATGTCACATTCATAAAGACTGTTTTACTGAAATGAAGTCTCCATTCCCAATTTCTTCATAAAACAAATTCCAGTCCTGATTCATGTTTGTTTCTTTAACAAATAAGAAGTCTATGAGTTACAGGTTGGAGAAGGATATTTTTCGGGAAATACTTGTCTAACATAATTGAATAGAAATCAAAATAAATGGAGTAAGGGAGGGAGAGGGGAAAAGAGGCGAAAATTTTTATATAGTTGTTAGTCAATTATAAAGAATTCTGCCACTGGAAGTTTCTTTTGCTGGGGGAGCAGCAAATTATTGGTAAAGTATATAGAAGTTTAAAGGTAGACAATGGATCTAGTCTTAATTATTCAGTATTATAAAGATGGTGAGGAGATTCTGGTTCTCTGGGGGTAAGTTCCTGGGAAAGGACAACATTGCCAATGATGCTGGTTGTATAACCCTTTCTTGGAGCAGAATTTGAGGGATAAGGTGAGGCTTGGATAACAGGTGAGTAGGAATTTCACTACAATTCCCAAAACCATGATATGCTTAGTAAATTTGTAGACAGTGATGGAGATGATTCAGCAAAAGGCAAAATCAGAATCAGCTTCTAGATGAGAAGACAAAGGAATCACAACCGTAGCTCACAGGCACAGTAACAGACCTGGAGAACTAATGTGTCTTTTAAATGGTACAAAACCATTTAATTCTTGGTCAGCAACTGCTCACAGGTTTGCTGTATACTTTTGTATTTTGGTAATAATAATACTTATTTAGTTTTTACTTTGAGACATGTAGTGAACTGAATTCTTTAACCTTCACCACGTTCCTTAAAAAAGAGATAAGTATTTTCTTATTATTTTTCCCCAAAGAGAAAATAAATGCTTCGAGTTTAAGTAATTTGCCTTAAATCACCCTGCTATTAAGCTGTGAAGCTGAAATTCAAATATAGGAAGCCTGGCTCCACACAACATGCTCTAAAGCACTGACCTAGACTAGTAAGAAAAGACATGTTAATGTGCTCCCCTAACCACTGCATTTCTGCCAGGGAACAACTTTAATACCAAGAGAGAACTGGTCTTTGGGAATGAAACCCTAAGCAGTAAAGAATAAATAGAAACTTGGAAATAAGTAGAATGATCACCATGTTTACAGTAGTATGTTTTAACATTCTGATTCTTTCAAATATCTGTATCCACTTAGATTCTAGAAGAGTTATAGAACTACTCAATGGGCTTCTGGAAAATATGTTTATTAATTTAAAGTATGTTTAAAATTATTTAATATCCCATTTTCCAACCATTCCCTTCACTTATTTAATGGAGTCAAGAAACAAACACACAAAACATCTTCTTCAACAGTCTCAAAGTGTTATTTGCTTAGTTGTGTCCAGCTCTTTGCAACCCCATGGACTGTAGCCCTCCAGGTTCCTCTGTCCAAGGGATTCTTCAGGCAAGAATACTGGAGTAAGTAGCCATTCTCTTCTCCAGGGAATCTTCCAGACGCAGAGATGTAACCCAGGTCTCCTAATTTGCAGGCAGATTCTTTACTGTCTGGGTCATTGGGAAAGCCCCAACAGTCTATAATCTTCTAAAACTTAATGACGATATTTTCAACCTCTGTGGTTATTTATCAAGCACCTCATTTGAAACTCGCTAGTATCTAGATACAGAGAAGGCAATGACAAGCCACTCCAGTACTATTGCCTAGAAAATCCCATGGATGGAGGAGCCTGGTAGGCTGCAGGCTGTGGGGTCGCTAAGGGTCGGACACGACTGAGCGACTTCTCTTTCACTTTTCACTTTCACACACTGGAGAAGGAAACGGCAACCCACTCCAGTGTTCTTGCCTGGAGAATCCCAGGGACGGCGGAGCCTGGTCGGCTGCCATCTATGGGGTTGCACAGAGTCAGGCACTACTGAAGTGACTTAGCAGCAGCAGCATCTAGATATGGGTATGAATCAACTATTTTCCTTAAAATTTTTAAATTTAATACTGTGGTTTAGGTGATACTTAATGGTTTAGGAAAGTTTGTGTCAACACACATACCCTTATGTCTACCATCATTCCACCCCCTCATTCAGGCATAACATAACCAGGTATTTGGTAGGTGAATGCAAATTTTTGTATTTTAAGATAGTTATATATGAGTAGAAACAGATATCAACCCCCAACAGTTTAAAAAAATATACCACTTTTTAATTCTGTCAGTGACAAAGAAAATATTTTGTTTTCAATAACTAGTTTTTCCCTTAGCTCATTAAGATATTTCCCCAGAAGCTTCAAGAACCCAGTTCACATCTGCAAGTCTCCCCCCAAATCCTTACATATGGTGACATTACTGGCACCAATAATCAGAGCTGGAGTGGGGAATGCAGATGGAAAGTACCGTGTAAATCACCTCATTATTGCTCTGCTACTTTTATCTGTCCACTGCTGTTTGGGTTCATTGCTGCAAGAGCTCATTCTATCTGGATAAAAACCACAATCCAGTTGCAGACCAAAACCAACAGCTCTCAGAAGAATGCTGACAAAAATGGGAATTATGGGAACTTTCACAAATTATAAGGTTGTATTTTACAGTCACATCCTTGACAGTATGTACATTTCCCTTTTGGTCAATGGTAGGTTAGTACTGTAGTTCAGTGTTGTCCTGAAACAACTGGCACTCAACAAGTTGGTGCTAATGCCCCCCTCTGGTTGACTGGATTCCCCTACAATCCACTTAGTTGTTCTCACTTTTTGGCTACAATGGCTTATCTTTTTTCTCTTGTTCTTGGCATGTTTCTCGGGGTAAGAATGTAGAAAAATTATCAGAACTGTTAATGAAAGTGTATTGTGAAATAATATATAGAAAAGATCATCCATGTTAAAAACTGCACTTTGCTTTTGAGTTTCCAACTTAATATTTTATTTTTTAAGCAATGGAGTGAACATAATTCTCAAGGATTTATTTTTTTCTTTGCAGGATATATAAGATGTAACATATATATATAGTTTATTTATGTTATATATATTTATATATGTTATGTCAATTTTGCTCTTTCAACAAGCTTTAACTTTGGGAAAAGAGAATTTAAAAATTTGTTCTGAATATATGTATTATAAATGTTTCGTATTTATATCTTTTATCCTGTTATAAGAGTTCACTGACATACATACAATGCTTTGGATGCAGAAAAACATTAAAATAAAAGGTCCTGAAGAAAAAGTTACTATTATGACTATTTAATATGAATTAAAAATGTTTCTTTAGGGTCCTACCCACAATAATTTCAGATCTATTTGCCTGAATCCAAAACCTGTGTTCTGCCCCACCATGCTAAAGTGACACAGACCTTATAAAAGTCTGCTTGAGTTAGGAATTTTCATATTAGAACATTCAGGAAAAGATTGACTTAAAAGCAATTACATTAGTTGTTTACTTAATGTTTTACTTACACAGTTAGTCAATAAATTGAGATCTAAGCCAATCTTATAGCCCCAAGTACTAACAAAGAGTTTACTGGTTTTTTTTCAAAATTGAATTAAACCAAGAATGAAATGCCAAACCAAAAAAAAAAAAAAACACCCTGAGAACATATCAGTATTTACAATAAATTCATAGTTACCAAGAGTGCTTTGGATCTTAGTCATAACCTGAAATATTTTATTAATGCAAGGTGGAGGAATTTTTCTGAATCAATTTAATAAAAAATATTTATTGAGCACCTATTATGCGCTCAGCACATTAAAATACAGGAATATTAAACTGTGAGTATATGACAGCCACATCAACATCTACCTGCAGAGTATAAAGGGGAAATTGTGTAAAATAGATGAAATAATTCAGAAATTATAAAAGGCGCAAGACAGACTAGTCAGGTTGGAATTGTTCAAATAAGCTGAAACTTATCAAATTATGACAGGTGAATTGTAGAAGTGAAAGTGCAAAGCAAGTACCAAGATGCTCTTGGGGTGATAGATAGTAAGGATATGGCTTAGAAGAGTAACCCCACGCTGCTCTTCTTGAGTATTAGTTTTGATTTACTGTGCTTTTTAAAAATTTTAGACGTTTTACCATTTTCAGTCTTACTTTATTATTTAAACAGTTGTAGTGGAAAGCAAAACAGGACATGTAAGTTACCCAGTCTAATTCTGATTGAAGCTTTGGTACTGACTTATGTGACTTTAGAAGGCATACTCTGCTCCATGAGTCAGATTTCTTAGCTTTCCAATGAAGATGAGGAATTTCCTCACATGCTATAAAGATTCTTCAGGCAATAAAACTGAATGGAAGTATGCAATTAAATCCCACTTTTACCATCCTGCTTTTTCAACACAGACAAGAAAACATTTCTAATTATCATTATGTGCCTCTTAATGATTGTTTACCTTATTCATACTTGCAACCTTATTCATATTTGAATGGTAAGACACAAAGTGCTTTTCCATACAGTTCTTAATAAATTCCTCACAGGCACACATGGTGTCAATATCGGTTTTCCCCCTTTTCTAGACAAATCTTAATTCTGTCTCTTGATGGCATTTGCTGCTCTCACTAGTTTCCAAAAATGTAGATTCAGGGATAGTAATTGATATACCTACTCCCCAATCCCGACTGTTATACAGACTTACTAAACAGTTATTGAGAAAAAATGTAAAGCAGTTTTCAGGAACAGACTGAACCAGGAAACAAAAAAGAATCTGGATATACAGGCAGTTTAATGCAAGAATACCTAAATAATAGCGTTAGAATATTCATCTTTTATATCTTCCTTTTTCTCACTGTACATACCTAATTAGGTTTTTTTCCCTATGTATCATTCTTAGGCCTTTTATGCTGCTGCTGCTGCTAAGTCACTTCAGTCGTGTCCGACTCTGTGTGACCCCTTAGACGGAAACCCACCAGGCTCCCCCGTCCCTGGGATTCTCCAGGCAAGAACACTGGAGTGGTTTGCCATTTCTTCTCCAATGTGTGAAAGTGAAAAGTGAAAGTGAAGTCGCTCAGTCGTGTCCGACCCTTAGCGACCCCACGGACTGCAGCCCACCAGGCTTCTCCATCCATGGGATTTTCTAGGCAAGAGTATTGGAGTGGCTTGCCATTGCCTTCTCCATAGGCCTTTTATACTCGTGTATTTTTTCAGGCCAATCACACAATCACAACTTAAAACCTGAGCACTATTAAAAGTCATATTATTCACCTGCTCTTAAATTTCAATGCATTTGTATTAAGCATAGAACAGAGTTCAGTCTAGAAAGCAGTGAAATTTAAGTGTGCCCACAGTCCAATCTCAGGATTCGGTTAAGTGGAATCCTGAAGACCACAATACACACATAAGAGCGAATTATGTGCATGTCTGTCTTCCTCCATGTTCAGTGATATAATATCTGCACTGATAGCTTGATATCTGTCAAGCTAGGAATATTTACACCAAAAGAAAAAAAAGGCAAGCACTGTGAAATGGGTTTTCTTTCACCAAAGACAGCAATTAAACATTTATCTGCATAGCACTAATTCTGTCCTAAATTCCAATATCACTATATTTCCAAGGTACATTTGATACTTCTTAAATCCATCCTAAGCATGGTCTCTTCCATCATTCTGTGATGGACTTCTCCTCATTTTGACTAGGTGAAAAATTCATAATTTTGATGAGATGACAATATTTTTCCAGGGTAGACGTTTTCTGTTTTAGAGAGATCTTCTGAGGAGCCTATCTTAAACCTCTTAGAAAAAATACTGCTCGTTCCAGGCTAGGCAATAATTCTATCTCCTCCCAACCAGGACTTATTATTTTAAAATATTACCTAGAGCAGTTTTAAGTTCACAGAAAAAAACCTGAGAGAAAAGTATAGAGATTTCCCCATATATCTCTTGCCTCCACACATGCATTTGTTGTTGTTTAGTCACAAAGATGTGTCCAACTCTTTGCAACCCCATGAACTATAGCCTTCCAGGCCTCTCTGTCCATGGGATTTCCCAGGCAAGAATACTGGAGTGGGTTGCCATTTCCTTCTCCAGGGAATCTTCCTGATCCAGGTTCAAACCCTCATCTCCTGCCTTGGCAGATGGATTATTTACCACTGAGGCACCTGGGAAGCCCACCACACAAGCACAGCATTCCCTATAATCAATATCTCCTGCCAGGATGGAATATTGTTACAAATGATGAACCTACATTGACAAATTGTGGTCAGACAAACCACAGCCTGCCTTACAATTCACACTTGGTATTATATTTTTCTTAGTTTTGGACAAATTTATAATGACAGGTACCCATCATCATATTTTCCTACAGAGTATTTTCACTATCCTAAAACTCCTCTGTGCACCTATTCATCCCTCTGTCCCTAGCCCTTGGCAACCTCTGATCATCTCTATAGATTTACCTTTTCAGAATGTCATCTGGTTGGAATCATAACAGGATGTAGCCCTTTCAGATTGGCCTCTTTCACTTAGCAATATGTCTTTAAGTTTCCTTCATGTCTTTTTATGGTTTGATACCTCATTTCTTTAGTGATGAATAATATTTCATTGTCTGGATGTATCAGTTCATTTATTCACACACCTACTACAAACACATGCCTCATTATTCACAACTGAAAAATAATCCCACCCTTTTCTGTGCTCTCATAAGATTTTACTTATATCTTCTTTTTAACGCTTAACATCTTACATAGTTATTATTAACATTTTATCCTTCCTACTATACTATATATTTTGAGGGTAAAGTTTGCATCTTGTTCATGTTTATTTCCATCTAGCCTACTTTAATATGTTTCAATAAATAAATGTTAGGGAAAAATACGATTGAACATTTTACTGGCCTCATATTTCCAAAGTTCCTGCATTTTTCTCACTAAATCTGATAACTTTTTCCAAAAACTATTGAAAACATCTTTGAAAGGAAACAAAAATTCACTCAACTTATTGTCACTTTATGATCAAGCATGAGTATTCTAAATGCCAAATGAGTCCCAGGCACTGCTTTTGAATGACACTTAGGAATGCAATAAATGGAAAGCACAATGCTAAAATAGCTATTGAATTTCAGATATTTTTCTAAAGAAAATAATGCCAACCAACATGGTGTTTTACAAGTATCCTTAAAAGTCAGTGGGAAAGCAAACAGCACTTGGAACAATGTTCTGTAGAAATGTTTACTTAAATGTTTGGTGAGGGGTAAGTATTTGCATAATAAAATGCCTTTATTAACAGCATAGTGGGCCTCACTCTCTTGGTTTGAAAAGAAGCTAAGGGGTCTCAACACTATTTTTGTTTTGTTTTCTAGCAGGACAAATGTAGGCAATTTCAGAATTTAATGAAAATTCTATTACCCTCCCAAATGCTTATACACATTTGCTCAGATCTGGGAAGTTACTTCAGTCCACTCAAATTCAGTAGATTTAAGATACAAAACATAAACCCTTACTCACTGTTTTCTTATGCAGAAATATTTTTGTCCCTCCCAACATCTTAATTTCTTTTTAAAAAAAGTCTCATAAAGTGTTCAATCAGCAGCCAATTGAAAGAACTGATTCACTGGTAGGAGAGCAGGTGCTGCTGACTTCCCATTTGGAAGCAGCTGGCAGGCTTTTTTTTTTTTTTTCCTTAAGAATGATCTCAGTTAGCTCTAGTGTTAAGAAGTGTACCAGGGATACAGTGGTCAAGGCTTGATCTCTCCCTGCTTTGTCCTGTTCCCTGAGCGCTCATTACCCTTATCCTTTGTAAGCTATCTGCATCACACAGCCCTTGTCAACAACGGAAATGGATGAAGGGATGTTCCAGCTGGATCAGTGCAAAATCACTGGATGAAACTGGATAAAAAAAAGTAATCTACAATTTACACACCACTGATGATATTCCCTTATACCATTCTTGCATCAGAAAGTCAATGGTGTTAACACTTAGGATTTTTTCATATTTAACATTAATAGATAAGCTCCTATGGGTTGCCTTTAGTTGAGCAAATAATAGAATTTTAAATTTAGGTTAAGAGTGTTGATGATATTTGTATAATTACAAAAGAAAAAAAAATTGTTCTTTTATTAGAATGTCTCTTCAGTACCAAACCAGATTATAAGAGTCAGCAGAAGTTAGCACCATGTCATGGAAAACAATCCTGGGAAAATGTCACTTCTCTCTAATAATACAAAGCTGGGAATGATCTATATAACTGCACACAGAGAAAAGAGCTAGGGAATTGATATTCTGTGTTCCATTCCATGGAATAATGCTGATATTTCTATTAGGCCATTTAACTTAACTATCAATACATAATATTAGAATTATATAATATATATAGTACACATATAATAGGAAGTGACAATACAATAAATTGTGAAAGTATCAATATTTTGAATAGGTCATGTCAATACTCTAAAAGTAGTCATTAAAACAGTGATGAAATTTCTAGTAATGTCAGCAGCTAAATTTTTTGAGGAACTTTTATGTCAGGCATTATATGATACATATTTCTTCTATTATTTCACTTGTCTACACATCTACAGGTATTATATCTCAGTTTTACAACTGAGGCTTCGAGAGACCTAATATTTCTCAAAATCCCACAATTAATAAATAGTGTCTCCAGAAATTAAACCCAAGATTTTATAACATCAACTATTTTTCTTGACCACTAAATTAGATATCAAGACCTTTTAAGAGTGTAAGTTATTATGAAAATTATTATAAATGTATCAAATATTATGCAATATGGACATTCTTTTTTTTTTCATTTTACATTCAGACATTTGAATATTATTACATCAGCATTTTCCAAAATATGCTCTTTTAAATAATAATTATGCATGTTATTATAATTTTATGAAAAATATGTATCATAGTTAAGTGAGTCTGGATTAGACAAGTTTAAGTAGAGCTAAAAAAAAAAAAAAAAAGTAGAGCTATGTTACTGCAGAATTCACTTCTTAAATCACAATGTGCATTTTGATTCTCCAAAAAGAGAATAACATGTTTGCAAGCCTTTATCAACTGCTTAGCATGTTTCAGTCACAATTCTAATAGGCTTATGAACTCAGTTAATTATCATTTAACAGGAAAGCTAAGGTTTATAAATATGAAATAAATTGTATAATATCCCACAACTAAATTGAAACTAAGATAAACTATATTGCTGTCTTTTATATTAAGAACCCTTGAAAATTTTTAAAATCTAGAACCTGCTTCAATTCAGTTCAGTTCAGTTCAGTCGCTCAGTCGTGTCCCACTCTCCGCGACCCCATGAATCACAGAATCACATAATTAAGGCAAAGCTTTGCAACTCCTGACATACTGTATGTACTCATTATTTAATATGTATCTGTTTTCTCTCTCTGAGGTTTATGAGCTCCTTGGGATGTGAATACAAATATGATGCTCCCTAAAAAGAGTGCCTGATACATGAGCACTCATTAGATTGTCAACAAATAGTTATTAAATGAATTAACATTGCCGGTAGATGGAGTGATCTTACTCTTCTTGGTTGTCAAGTCTACACAGACCATGTTATTGCCAGTCCCTGGAGCCAACCAACCTTAGTGTCGAAACTGAAAACAGGTAATGGTAAAAGGAAATTACAGCTCTATCATACCTAGAATCCTGAGAATAAAATGTATTTAATAGAATACAAATTATTAGATTACATATAATCAAGGACTGGATTATACAATCGAAGTTATGTATTGTAATTTCCACCAAAAACTGTTTCAAAATTATATTTATGGTGAGACTTCCCTTGTGGTCCAGTGGTTAAGACTTCGCCTTCCTATAGAGGGGGTATGAGATGATCTCTGGTCAGGGAGCTAAGCCTCCACATGCCTTGTGGCCAAAAAACCAAAACATAAAATAGAAGCAATTTGTAACAAATTCAATAAAGACTAAAAAATGGTTCTACATCAAAATAAATCTTTAAAAAATTATATTTATCATCAAAGTAAGCAAACTGTTACTATTTTAAAACATTGTGAGATAGTGAAAAGGCCATATTAAGCACAGAATTAGTTATGATATTGGCTGGAATTCTGCCTTTTCACTTTGACCTCTTTGGGCAAGTAAGCACACACAAAATTTAATCTTATTTTCCTGATTTCCAAATGGTTCTGCTATCTTTCTTTCTGGATGTCGCAAAAATTAAGTGAGATAAACCACCCAGGGTAGTATCTAGAACATAATAATCAGCAAATAAATAGCAACAATTCTTTTACTCCAGTTGACTTTAAATCAGTCCAGACCGTTGATTTTTGAAGATTCCATTTATTTACAAGGGAATTGGATTCATGTAACTAACACGGTCATCATCTGCTACTTCTGAACCTGCCCATTTCTAAATGGTTCATTTCTCATTTTAAAATATGCTAATGGAAAAAAATGCATTTTAGACAGTGTTACAGTACCCCAAACATTCATCAGGTTAACTCAGCAGCTTCTCTAACAATCTGAAAATTGACCTCAAAATTCCCTTCATCTAGAAATAAATATGTAGAGAAGCATGAATCTGTCATACACAGGACAAAAGAGACTAGCAATTCTGCATAAACCAGATAAATGCTGGAATAAATCTGCGGCTACTTTTAATAGAGCACAGGTCTTTCTGACATGTCACTGCTAAATGTTCCACCTTACAAGATTGAAATTGTCCAGTCACTCACTATTCTAACAGGATCAATACTAAAAGGGATTTACTAGTAACTTCAGTGCATAAATCTACTATGATTAAAGCTGGTTCTAGAGAATACAATACTAACACTAGAAAATTTCCGTTTCTTGTTCAGAGGAAGTAACAAAATAATATATTCATTTACACAGTGATATAGAAAATTTGTTTTTCATCATGACTGGAAATGTCATTCAGTGCATTCACACATTCTCTATTTTACAATATGTATTGAATGTTCATTACAAGGTTCAATTATACATAGATTGTAAGCTCCTTAAGGGAAGGAGCTATCAGAGAAAGGTAAGTATGAACCCAAACAAAACAATTTCAGTGTTGAAATGAGTAGGTATCACAACTAAATTAAGACAGGATTTTAGAAAGGGCCAATTTACACTTGGTTTAGAAATCATAAAAGTCTTTATAGAAGTTTTGTGCATTAGTTTTGATACTTGAGCAATGGATAAATTTGGATATGTACAAACAGGAATTGCTGGGCTTCTCTGGTGGCTTAGCTGGTAAAGAATCCACCTGCACTGAGGGAGACTTGGGTTGGATCCCTGGATTGGGAAGATCCCTTGCAGAAGGGAATGGCTACCCACTCCAGTATTCTGTCCTGGAGAATATAGTCCATGGGGTTGCAAAGAGTTGGACATAACTATGTGACTTTCACTTCACTTCACAGAGAGGAAACTACATATTTTTAACTTTTTATAATAGATTTAAAGTTTCTACAATAAAGTAAGTAGAAGACAGTCATCAAATGTGGGCATTCAATTACTCAAATAGACTTTTCTAAAAAAGCAGCAGAATATAGAGATGAAGAACATAAGATATGGAGTCAGATAGTTTGGGTGTACATTCCATAGCAGTTACTTTGAATCTAGTTATTCATCCTCTCTGTTCTGTAATTTCCTCACTGGTAATAGAGATAATGATATAATAGAATCTATACCCCTTAGTGTTATGAGAACCAAATGGCTGAATGAACGTGAAATTCTTCGAGTTTTAGCTACAAAGTATAGTCTATGGGGTAGCAAAAGAGTTGGAGAGGACTTAGCAACTACACAATATTATCTATGTATTAGCTAGTATAATAGCCATCTTCATAATTCAAAAACATTAGCATTTTATAATCTAAGTATTTGAGAATTCCTATCCAAGATTGCAATCTTGGTTTAATTACTTGCCAGCTATGCTTCTTTGGGCAAGTTATTATATTTAGCTTCTTAGTTTCACTTTTCTCATTTGTTATATGTGGGGAGGGTGATAATGACTTGGTCATGCTGATAACTCTGCTTTTTTTTTTTTTCCACTCACTTCCCTTTAAAACAAAACAAATTGTCTCCATAAAACTTGAACTTTGTCCTCCCTAATAGACTCAGCATCCAGTGGAATTTGGGCCTGACTTATCAAATCAAACAAATATATAAGATTTCTTCCCAACCTCAGAATCAAGATGAGATGGCCCCAGAAGACAATGACAAATGTTTTGGAAAAAACTTTCTTGCATTTTTACTAGGACAAATGAAATTAAGTATTTAGTTGCAGCAAGATCATTCCTGTTTTATAAGTAAGAGCTTTGAATTATAATTATATACAATTCACTCTTTTAACATGTAATTTTATGGCTTTTGGTATGCTGAGTTGTACAACCACCAACATTTTCTAATTTAAGGACATTTTCATTACTTCAAAAGGAAACCCAATACTTATTATCAGCCAGAAGTTATTCTATCTTGTTCATTCCAGCCCTTGGCAATCACTACCTACCTTTTGTTTCTGGATTTTCCTGTTCTGGTTATTTCATATAAACATACAATATGATGTCCTCTGGGACTGGCCCTTTTTGCTTGGCATAATTTCTCAAGGTTCAAGCATGTTGAAGCTTGTATCAACATTGTTCCTTTTTATTGTCAAATAGTATTCCATTCTATGGATAAAACACATTTTTCTACTCACTGGTTGACATTTGCTTTGTTTGTAGCTCATGACTACTATGAATAATGCTGCTATGAACATCTTTATACAGTTTTAGTGAGCAGGTATATATTTTCAGATATCTTGGGTATATGCTTAGAAGTATTATTGTTGTGTCACAGTGTAATGTTTATAACATTTTTAGTAACTGTGATGGTCTTTCCCAATATTCCTATAGTATTTTCCAATTCCACAAGCAGTGTGTGACGATTCCAACAGTTGTCAGTCCTTTAGACCGGATCTAAAGTGGTATCTTAATGTGGTTTCAGATCATTTATATAGGACTGAAGTTATAAAATAAAATTTGTGGTGGGGTTTGTCATATAGTATTGTGACTATAGTTCAGAATGAGAAAACAAAATAATTAAGTCTTGTTAGCCACTTCTCATGAATACATTGCCCTTCTGATGAATGATCAAGAATATATTCAGTTCCATCAAAACATACTTTTAAAATTCAGGAACTAGAGAAAGTTCTGAAATAGTACTATTTTTTCACTTTAAAAACTCTAGATAAACCTATAGTCTATTTGAGTAAAGGCAAGTTTTTTAATATATTTAAAAGTGTGGACTTTTCAGTAGAATTTATAATTTTTCATTAGAGGCAGCTTCAAAACAGAAAAAGTATATCTGAGTAAGCTTTAAGTTACTACCTCTTAGGTACACTTTAGGGTATATAGAATTTTATTTATTCTTAATTGTATTATTTTATGATGATTGCTTAACATTATCAAATTTGATGGCTTTAAACACATTCTTTTATGGTTCTATAGCTTAGAGTTTGAAATCAGTTTCACTGGGTGGAAATCCAGGTGTCAGAAGGGCTACATCCCTTCTAGAGTGTCTCAGTTCAGTTCAGTTCAGTCGCTCAGTCGTGTCCTACTCTCCACGACTCCATGAATCACAGCACGCCAGGCCTGCCTGTCCATCACCAACTCCCAGAGTTCACTCAGACTCATGTCCACAGAGTCGGTGATGCCATCCAGCCATCTCATTCTCGGCCGTCCCCTTCTCCTCCTGCCCCCAACCTTTCCCAGCATCAGAGTCTTTTCCAGTGAGTCAACTCGTCGCATGAGGTGGCCAAAGTATTGCAGTTTCAGGTTTAGCATCAGTCCTTCCAATGAACACCCAGGATTGATCTCCTTTAGAAGGGACTGGTTAGATCTCCTTGCAGTACAAGGGACTCTCAAGAGTCTTCTCCAACACCACAGTTCAAAAGCATCAATTCTTCGGCGATCAGCTTTCTTCACAGTCCAACTCTCACATCCATACATGAACACGGGAGAAACCATAGCCTTGACTAGATGGACCTTTGTTGGCAAAGTAATGTCTCTGCTTTTTAATATACTATCAAGGTTGGTCAGGGAAATATTTTCTTTGTTTCAACTAGCATCTGGTGGCTGCCAACATTCCTTGCCTTGTGGTCCCATCACCATAATCCCTGCTTCTGAGGTTACATCTAACTTTCTACATGACTGTAGATCAAAAATAGATATACTATTTTGTAGCCAGAGATATAAATATGATGCTTTAAACTTCATTTAAATGTAGTGATAAATCATTTCATATTTCTGTTACCAGGTTTTCTTAGTTTCAACAAACCTACTAGATCTAATGTGAATTAATCTATGAAAGTTTATTATGAAACCTGTGTGGAAAAGTGGGACTAACTTATAGTAATTAGGATACTCTTCCAAGAAATTCTATACATATTACTATGTACCAAATATTATAGTCAGTGCTGATGTCAAGATCACTAGTGAATTAAGAGTCAAATGGAGAAACAGACATGGAAACAGGGATGCAGACTATAATGTAAAAAAGAACATCTGGATAGAGCTGAAAAAGGTCATACAAGATTAACAGTGGTGCCAGGTCTGAGGCATTGGAGGCAAGCGACAAATATCTAATAGGTGAATGAACGAACAACTCATAAAATGATTTTTTGAAATTTTTTAAAGAATGAGTATGATTTTGCTTTACTAATCAATTAAAGATAGAATTTCTAGGAAAAGGGAAAACTCTGGCAGGATCACTAATGGTTTGTAGACTGAAACAAAAGGAGATATATTTCTATCAATTAAATTGTTTGATATAATCAGGACACTTTAAGATCCTTAAAAATTATTCAGAGCCCAAAAGAGCTTTTATTTTTGTGGGCTAAAGTTCTTAATATTTACTCTATTAGAAATTAAAACTAAGAACTCTAAGAGATATTTATTCATTTTAAACAAAAATCAACTCATTGCTTTTCTCTTCCTGACTTACTTCACTCTGTGTAAATAGGCTATTGTATATTAACACGTATATATGGAGTCTAGAAAAATTGCACTGATGAACCTATTTGTAGGGCAGTAATAGAGACACAGAGAACAGACTTGTGGACATAGCAGGGAGAAGGAAGGGGGGGGACAAATTGAGAGAGAAGCATTGAAACATATACATTACCATATGCAAAGTAGATAGCCAGTGGAAATTTGCTGCAGGGAACTCAACATAGTGCTCTGTGACAACCTAGAGTGAGATGCAGTGGGAGGTGGAAGGGAGGTTCAAGAGTTAGGGAATACATGTATACTTATCACTGATTCACATTGTATAGCAAAATCCATCAACATTGTAAAGCAATTATCTTTAATTAAAAAAAATTAAAAACAAAAACAAACCCATTGAATATTAGAATATTTTTATAGAAAAGGATATCTTCCAAAACAAAATGTTAATTTGAAGACTAAATCCCTTTAATGTATGTTTTAAGATAGTTGAATTCTCATATCTGCTTCTGTACCTAATCTGCTAAGGTTTTGTTCTTGTTACAGCACATAAAGAAAATCCATGTGGCTATTAAGTTGAAAACACTATTATTTAAAATAATTATGCAAATCTTTGATAGTATAGTAAAATGTACAGGTATTAGCTTCTTCAAGATTACCTGCCAGGTTAATGATTAGTTCAGTCTACAGATTAAACAGCTTGCACCCATGCTTTTCCTTCAGACAACCCTTGTCTTTGCTATTCAGAAGTGCTCTGTTGTGTCCTTCCCATTTTATTAAATAAAATATTATATTTATAGAGTGAGATTTAATAAAATAAAGTTTTAGTACTCCAAAACCCTTAGTTCAGTACAGTTGCTCAGTAGTGTCCACTCTTTGTGACCCCATGAACTATAGCACTCCAGGCCTCCCTGTCCATCACCAAATCCCAGAGTCCACCCAAACCCATATCCATTGAGTTGGTGATGCCATCCAATCATCTCATCCTCTGTTGTGCCCTTCTCCTCCTGCCCTCAATCTTTCCCAGCATCAGGGTTTTTTTCCAATGAGTCAGTTCTTCATATCAGGTGGCCAAAGTATTGGAGTTTCAGCTTCAGCATCAGTCCTTCCAATGAACATCCAGGACTGATCTCCTTTAGGATGGACTGGTTGGATCTCCTTGCAGTCCAAGGGACTCTCAAGAGTCTGCTCCAACACCACAGACCAAAAGCATCAATTCTTTGGCGTTCAGCTTTCTTTATAGTCCAACTGTCACATCCATACATGACCATTGGAAAAACCATAGCCTTGAATAGACGGACCTTTGTTGACAAAGCAATGTCTCTGCTTTTTAATATGCTGTTTAGGTTGGTCATAACTTTCCTTCCAAGCAGTAAGTGTCTTATAATTTCATGGATTCAATCACAAGCTGCAGTGATTTTGGAGACCAGAAAAATTAAGTCAGCCACTGTTTCCACTGTTTTCCCATCTATTGGCCATGAAGTGATGGGACCGGATGCCATGATCTTAGTTTCCTGAATGTTGAGCTTTAAGCCAACTTTTTCACTCTCCTCTTTCACTTTCATCAGGAGGATCTTTAGTTCTTCTTCACTTTCTGCCATAAGGGTGGTGTCATCTGCATATCTGAGGTTATTGATATTTCTCCTGGCAATCTTGATTCCAGCTTGGGCTTCATCCAGCCAAGCATTTCTCATGATGTATATAAGCTAAAATATTAGGGTGACAATATACAGCCTTGATGTACTCCTTTTCCTATTTGGAACAAGCCTGTTGTTCCATGTCCAGTTCTAACTGCTGCTTCCTGACCTGCATACAGGTTTCTCAAGAGGCAGATCAGGTGGTCTGGTATTCCCAATCTCTTTCAGAATTTTCCACAGTTTATTGTGATCCACACAGTCAAACGTGTTGGCATAGTCAATAAAGCAAAAACAGATGTTTTTCTGGAACTCTCTTGCTTTTTCCATGATCCAGCAGATGTTGGCAATTTGATCTCTGGTTCCTCTGCCTTTTCTAAAACCAGCTTGAACCTCTGGAAGTTCACAGTTCATGTATTGCTGAAGCCTGGCTTGGAGAATTTTAAGCATCACTGTACTAGCGTGAGATGAGTGCAATTTTGCAGTAGCTTGAGCATTCTTTGCATTGCCTTTCTTTGGGGTTGGAATGAAGACTGACCTTTTCCAGTCCTGTTGCCACTGCTGAGTTTTCCAAATTTGCTGGCATATTGAGTGCAGCACTTTCACAGCACCATCTTTTAGGATTTGAAATAGCTCAAGTGGAATTCCATCACCTCCACTAGCTTTGTTCGTAGTGATGCTTCCTAGGGCCCACTTGACTTCACATTCCAGGATGCCTGGATCACATGGACCACAGCTTTGTCTAACTCAGTGAAACTAAGCCATGCCCTGTGGGGCTACCCAAGACAGACGGGTCGTGGTGGAGAGGTCTGATAGAATGTGGTCCCACTGGAGAAGGGAATGGCGAACCACTTCAGTATTCTTGCCTTGAGAACCCCATGAACAGTATAAAAGGCAAAACCCTTAAGTGGACTGATTTTTCCCCCCATGAGTGTGTGGCAATGAATACAGTGATTCTAACTGTGGTTTGGGGCTATTGAAACGGTCTTAGAGGTTACTCAGAATTACTTAGACAACTGCTGGCTTACTACATGAGTTAATAACTGAATTATCAAATTCTAAAAATATCAATTCAGAGAATATTGAAATACCTTTTATGTAAAAGGTATCCATGTGGTTACTTTGTCAAAAGAATAGCAAATGACTGTGTTTTCTCATTCCCCAAAATTGATATTACCAAAGTAAACTTTTACTCACAGAAAAGACCTCAGATACTTACAACCCATTGCAAGCAGTGAATGTCTTCAACATACTAATGAATAAATACTTTAAAAATGCATTCAACAAAAATTACAGTTGAAAAATGAGCTGCTAGAAACATAAATTTGAGCAAGCTCCAGGAGACAGGGAAGACAGGTGTGCTGCAGTCCATGGGATCGTAAGGAGTTGGATGCAACTTAGCAACTGAACATCAAGAGAAGAAAATTGACAAAATTATGAAATGTTACTGAGATATAAACAGGAGAGAGAGTTTAATATATATTTAGAAGATTTTAAAAGTATATCTAGTAATTTATTATGTTTAGGGCTAACTAATAACTTTGGTTTTTTTTTTTTAATTACAACACAAGGATCTTTATTCTTACTTTGGGTAACTGAAAAATACTGAAACATTACTAGTTGTGCTGAAAATTTTTTTAATCAAAATATTTGAAATTGAAAGAAATATAAAAAATGAGTAATCAAAAAAATGTGTTCAATGAATAGAAAAGCTCATTTTGAGGTATCCTGGTATCTAAAGCATAATTTGAAATCTCATCTCTCAATCTATTCATTCCCAACTTAGCCTATATCTGTGTAAGGACTCTTTTTGAAATCTGAACATTTAGCTGTCAGAGCTATTTCACTTTTTTAGGGAAGTTTTGAAAATAAAATATCTTCAAAAGTTAGTGTTTTGCTTGAGATAGATTTAAATATATTGAGCACAGAATTGAACATTTACAGGAGGAATAAATTAGAATATTTCTCAGCTCTTTATTATAAAGTAGTTTCAGTACTTAGAAATGTATAAGTGAATATTAAAATGTAAACTACAAAACTAGGTTTAAAACTTTTGTAAATGCTTTATGATCACTTACCATTTAAAATGCCTATTCCTTTCTCAAATTAATTTAATAAAAAATAATTCAAAACTGATAGATTAAGAATCTGCAAATTGATATAAAGAATGAGAAAATTACCTACCACTGAAAGTCAAAATTAGAGATCATATTGCATTTTATAACTCCCGAGATCCAGATCTATGTGCAAATATTAAATAAGAAGTGTTTCCATTTGGCTAGAGCTCAATGGTCTCTCTTAATTGAATTTACCTTCTCTGAGTTATCATTAGATTTTTATATACCCTCCTACAGTTTCTATAAGGAACACATATTTACAATGGCTGGGCATTTTAATAATTTAAATTCAAGTATAAGGCAAATATTAAATGTTACTAAGATTTAGGATGGTAATACAAACCATATTGAATTCCCAATGTAATATCCTTAATAATAGCTCAAATACCATAAATGTTACTAAATTAATATCTTCCAGTAAAGAAGAAAACACTATTATTTTTATGAAACCAGTACCATAAACAAAATCAGCTGACATGATTACAAATATAACAAGTATAAACTTATTAAGGTTAGTTTTAAAATTTTTGGTGGTAGGAGAGTGCTCTACAACTGTACACTAGAAAAGAGCGTTGATTGTTAAATGTACCACTTGAATATTTTCTATTGTATTTCATATTTCTGTGTAACTTTTCCCAGTTAAATTGGTTGTTTACCACAATGATTCTTTAAAATTTCATTTTTACTACTATAAATGATCTCTTATAATATGAAGACACCAAAAACAGCATTACATTTCTTTCTCATGTGATGTAAATTGAATCTTTTGTTTGTTGAGGACTAGCCAAAACTGAAAATTGCTATTTCCCAAGTCAACATTAAAATTTAGCCTCACAAATATCTCTGTGAAAAACATGCCCCAGTGTTCTTCTCAGAGGACACTGAAGCAGAGGCTTAGTTATACTTTAACCAAGTCAGTAACATGTAAAGTATGTGGGCACAAAGGGTAACTCATCAGTAATATCTGGTTCAAAAACTTTCTACACAATTCTCTGCACCACAGCAATTTGTAGGTTATTGGTAAGAACACTCAAGGTGACTTTCTCTGAAGAGCTTTCTCAGAACATGAGAAGTGGCATGAGAGTCTCAGAAGAATGTTCCAGCCTGAGGTATTTAATCTGTTGAAGCACTTTAGAAAAAGCAGATACAAATATTCCATTGTGGCAGTTGCTTTTTCACTCCTCTCTCTGTGACTAAAACGTCATGTTATGTCCTATTCTCTGACTCTCAGGCATAATTGTTAGATCATCTACAGTCATATAAAAGTGTGCTCTGTACCCAGCAGGGACTTAATAATAAAATATTGTCAGGACTAGTTTAAAGTGCCATAATCTTTAATATTAAGAATCCTAAAATTAAGGACCAGATTTCTTTGTATTCTAAATTGCCATTGTTGATGATACCTGGCATCCATGGAGAGCTTAAAAGGTAGCAGACACTTTGATAGGTTTTTCAAATAGAAATTTCCTTATCTCTACTTAGCGTACAGAATGCTAGAAGTAAAATTATGATCACCTTCTTAAAAAATAAAACACCTGAAGTTTAAGCATAACCTACATGTACAAGTTCTATACCTAACAAAATATTCTAATGCCTAAGAATTTATTCTGAACCAGTATATTCTATAATGGATCAATATGAATTCAATTCTTAGGCTCCATCATGAAGTGAGAAAGGCAAGGATACATTATAAATATGATAATTCAACTATGTGCTGTAGTGTTAGGTTACAATAATCATGTATTAGAGAATTAATAAAGCTACAGTTATGGACTGAGATTAAATAGAAAATACTTGTTTTATGTGAGGCATATTACTCACTGAGAATACATTACAAAACAAAATAGGGAAGATCTTGGCATTCCTGAAATTTACTGTCCAGACAAGTTCTCAATATGGCATAGGTTGAGATAGAAAGAATTTAAAAACATGGTATCTATAGATTAGTGGAAAACACAAGTGTCTACGTTCTCCAGTTTCATTTCCTGGAACCATGTACATTTGTATGCATGGGTGTGATTGATCACTAACTGCTCAAGTTTCAGTGAATTCCCTGGGATTGGAAGGCCCAATTTTTCAATTTATATATCCTGAGGACCAATTTATTCTTCACTCTGTAACCACCTATCTTCAGGGCATTTTCCTGATAATATTTATCTACAACAAAAATGAAATTGAAGGTCAATCAACAAAGTTGTCTTCTTTTTTGACAGCTCTGGTGAAACACTGATGGGAAAGAGAATTTAAAATATTGCTTGAAAAAGAGTTTGAGGATTAACATTTTCGTGTTAAGAGATTGTATTTAACCATGTTATCCTCATTTCTCTTGCCACTATTAAAGTATTGGATAAAGTGGGGGGGGGGTGCATTCTCTATCCAAGAAAAAGGATAATGTGGTTCTATTCTGTGATATTAAAAAGATCAAATGAAGAGTCAGTTCAGTTGCTCAGTCATGTCCGATTCTTTGCGACCCCATGGACTGACTGCAGCACGCCAGGCTTCCCTGTCCATCATTAACTTCTGGAGTTTACCCAAACTCGTGTTCACTGAGTTGGTGATGCCATCCAACAATTTCATCCTCTATCATCCCCTTCTCCTCCCGCCTTCAATCTTTCTCAGCATCAGGGTCTTTTCAAACAAGTCAGTTCTTCACATCAGGTGGCGAAAGTATTGGAGATTAGGATCTAATCTTTAGCTGTATAAGCTATGGCAACCCACTCCAGTGTTCTTGCCTGGAGAATCCCAGGGACGGGGAAGCCTGGTGGGCTGCCGTCTATGGGGTCACACAGAGTCGGACACGGCTGAAGTGACTTAGCAGTAGCAGCAAGCTACTATTGATAAAGGAGACTGTCAACTAGTATAACTAGACCAATCTCAAATTACTAGACAACACTGTGTATTGTGCTCACTCAACAAAATACTCATCACAAAAAGTATTTAGAAGGTACCCAGCAAACTGAGAGAAGAAAAACAACTCACATTTCCTTGAAAGATTAAATTTATGGTCATGACATAAAAAGTGAAAGAAATACAAAGTCGGACACAGGTGTCACAGATTCTATGTCTTTCGCTGATGGTATCATACTGGGATGGGTAGTGCTTAGCACTGTGTTGGCGATAAGTGTAGTTTATACACCTCCCTGTATTTAACTCACAATTCCTTCTGTAATAGCTATAATTTT
Source organism: Moschus berezovskii (assembly GCF_049115385.1). Classification (NCBI taxonomy): domain Eukaryota; kingdom Metazoa; phylum Chordata; class Mammalia; order Artiodactyla; family Moschidae; genus Moschus; species Moschus berezovskii. The sequence continues at coordinate 91,904,888 of NC_142464.1, forward strand.
GAGTACATTGAGTGCTATTCAAGTGACAAGGGGATCATGAGTGGAAGCATGCACTTTTCTAAAATGATGCAAAGGTTTGTTTCTAACCTTTACAGTTTTCAAGTACTTAGGAGCATTCAATGTTTATAAACTTACTGAAATAAATTAAATACTTTAATTGCTCCGAAAAACACTCCTAATTTGAAGTCTCAACTTTGTCTGTCACGTGTTCTTCCTATCACAGTCTCCTCGGCAACAATACAAATTTCTGTAAGGTGTTAAGTGTCAGACTATGATGTCATTTTGGAAAAAGAATCTGAAGCCAGTAATGTCTAAAATTTTTCCAACCAAACATCATGGAAACATTCAGAGGGAATAAAAATGAACACTTGATTTCAAGAATCTTTTAAATGGAAGGATACTGTTCTCTTTAGATTTCTAAGGAAGCAATATACTTCTCAGCGAATATTCCTTTACTATCAGCAATAATTTGGCATTTCTCTAGTTATTCAGCTTTTAACATATGGAAACTGCCGTGTGCACATTTAATTCTACTAAAAGTTAACATTACTCAAATTATAGCTAAAGGACACTCAGCTACTAGAAAGCATTTCTTGATTTCTCCTTCACACACTACAATCAATCCATCAGATCTTGTCTATTCTACATCCAAATGATATGCCTAATTCATCCACTTTCTTCCACTCTCCACACTGCCCTTGTCTAAGCCAGCGTTATACCTCCATATCTGGGTAACTCTTAAGTCACTGCCATCTTTTCATTCTTGCCCTGTTCCTACCTAGTTATCAGTAAGAGGGATGACAAAGAAAATCATATTATGTACACCACTTAAAGCCTTTATTTTTCACCTTTGTATCTAAAATAAATGCAAATTATTCCCAATACCTATAAATCTCTAAATGCTATAGTTCTAGTTCTTCTCACAAAACTATCATATCATGCCCCAGTCCTCCAATACATTATATTCTTGAATAATAGCCACCTGATATGTCTTAGAACAAATGATCTATCCTAAATAAGGTATTTGCTCTTGTTGCTCAAGAACTTTGTTTTTCTACTGGCATGACATACATCTTTTATGTATAAGTTTAATTGCAATTTCTCAGAAATGGTGTTTAGGAATAAAACCATGTCTTATATTATGGTATGAAATAACCTGGTCTAAAATAATCTCTTCTTTGTATTTAAAATACTCTTATTTGTCTCTGTCCTTTGTTAGAATCAACAGCTCCTTGAAAGCATGCCTATTGCAAAACTGTGTCTGGCAAAGTGGTCAACATGGTAGGCAATAAGTATGTTAACAAATGAACAAGTTAACCAAATACTTATAACCTCTAAATACTGTGAACTATTTTTCTTAAACTGTAAGATTTTTTCCTGATGTGGACCATTTTTTCAGTGTTTATTGATTTTTTCGCCATATTATTTCTGTTTTATATTTTGTTTTTTTTGGCCATAAGGCATGTGGGATCTCAGCTTGCCAACCATGGATTGAACCCACACCCCCTTCCACTGGAAGGGTAAGTGTAAAATACTGGACCACCAGTGAAGTCTCTCTTTTTTAAAAACAAATGGAAAATGATAATCAACATGCTAAAGAACACTAACAAAATTTCAAAAATATTACTTGATTATTTTGTTAAATACCCTAAGAAAAACTTCAAGAATAATAATAATGACCATAGTTCAGGTAATCTACACGTTACTACTTTGATTCTAAAGGTCAAAATGGCAAAAATTTAAATTAATGTTAGAAAAATATTATCATTATTCACATCTTACTTTTTTCGTCTGTAAGGTCCTTAAAAGGTTTCATTTATTTCCCAAAGTCCTAGTGTTGGTCAGTTGTAGAATCAGCTCTCAAACCTAGGTAGTCTAATATTAGAGCTTCCAATCTTACTGTTTTTAACAAAAGTGAATGCCTTCATTTTGGCTACAATTGTGCTTCTTTTTTGAATGGTTATAATTTGCTTTAAAGAAGGCCTTTTGATCATTTAAAAGGTAATAATGCTCACTGATATACATGGATACTAATTTCATAAAACATGAATTTATTTTATATTTATTACTATATTTCTGTTTAGTCAAATTCTTTGAACCCAGTTTCCTGCACTGTAGGCAGATTCTTCACAGTCTGAGCCACCAAGGAAGGCTTTTAGTCAATTTCTTCACTCATTAACAGTCTAAAATCAAACCATTAAATATCTTGCCTAATATATATATATACTCAAATATAAATTTTAAATATTTATTCTGTATCATATCATACTCTAAATATTCAATTTACACTAATAATTCCAAAATTATAGAACAGAATAAAATTTTTCTATATTTTACTGTAAAACTTTTTTTGTAGCAGTTTTACATGTTACATTTTAATGAATATTGAAAATATACCCAAAGGACTGATTTCAACAAACCTTGCAAAATGTTTAAGCACCGATTTTAAAGTTACCTTTAAAAAACAATACAATATAGATTTATATGCATGATACATCTTAATAATTTTATTTTTTGGAAGAGACTTCTAAGACAATGTTTCATAATTTGAATCAATGGCTCACAACTGAAAATCTCACCATAAAATTGCATGTTCAGTACAGTTCAGTTGCTCAGTCATGTCTGAATCTTTGCAACACCATGGACTGCAGCATGCCAGGCCTCCCTGTCCATCACCAACTCCCAGAGTTCACTCAAACTCATGTCCATTGAGTCGGTAATGCCATTCAACCATCTCATCTTCTCTCATCCCCTTCTCCTCTCACCTTCAATCTTTCCCAGCATCAGGGTCTTTTCAAATGAGTCAGCTCTTTCCAACAGGTGGCCTAAGTATTGGAGTTTGAGCTTCAACATCAGTACTTCCAGTGAATATTCAGAACTGACTTCCTTTAGGATGGACTGGTTGTATCTCCTTGCAGTCCAAGGCTCTCAAGAGTCTTCGCCAACACCACAGTTCAAAACCAAAAATTCTTTGGCGCTCAGCATTTTTTATGGACCAAGAAACTCTCACAACCATACATGACTACTGAAAAAACCATAGCATTGACAAGACGGACCTTGAAAGCAAAGTAAAGCCTCTGCTTTTTAATATGCTGTCTAGGTAGGTCATAAATTTCCTTCCAAGGAGTGTCTTTTCATTTCATGGCTGCAATCACTATCTGCAGTGATTTGGAGCCCCCCAAAATAAAGTTTGCCACTGTTTCCACTGTTTCCTCATCTATTTCCCAGAAGTGATGGGACCAGATGCCATGATCTTTGTTTTCTGAATGTTGAGCTTTAAGCCAACTTTTTCACTCTCCTCTTTCACTTTCATCAAGAGGCTTTTGAGTTCTTCTTCACTTTCTGCCATAAGGGTGGTGTCATCTGCATATCTGAGGTTATTGATATTTCTCCCTGAGAGCTTGAATTCAGCTTGTGATTCTTCCAGCCCAGCGTTTCTCCTGATGTACTCTGCATATAAGTTAAAATAGCAGAGTGACAATATACAGCCTTGACGTACTTCTTTTCTATTTGGAACCAGTCTGTTGTTCCATGTCCAGTTCTAACTGTTGCTTCCTGGCCTGCATACAGATTTCTCAAGAAGCAGGTCAGGTGGTCTATTATCCCCAGTGTCTTTCAGAATTTTCCACAGTTTATTGTAATCCACACAATTAAAAACTTTGGCATAGTCAATGAAGCAGAAGTAAATGTTTTTCTGGAACCCTCTTGCTCTTTTGATGATCCATCGGATGTTGGCAATTTGATCTCTGGTTCATCTGCCTTTTCTAAAACCAGCTTGAACATCTGGAAGTTCACAGTTCATGTATTATTGAATCCTGGTTTGGAGAATTTGAGCGTTACTTTACTAGCGTGTGAGATGAGTGCAATTGTGTGGTAATTTGAGCATTCTTTGACATTGCCTTTCTTACTCAATGAAATGAAAACTGACCTTTTCCAGGCCCGTGGCCAATGCCAAGTTTTCCAAATTTGCTGGCATATTGAGTGCAGCACTTTCACAGCATCATCTTTTAGGATTTGAAATAGCTCAACTGGAATTCCATTACCTCCACTAGCTTTGTTCATAGTGATGCTTCCTAAGGCCCACTTGGCTTCACATTCCAGGATGTCTGGGTCTAGGTGAATGATCACACCATTGTGATTATCTGGGTCATAAAGATCTTTTTTGTAAATTTCTTCTGTGTATTCTTGCCATCTCTTCTTAATATCTTTTGCTTCTGTTAAGTCCATAACATTTCTGTTCTTTATTGAACCCATCTTTGCATGAAATATTCCCTTGGTGTCTTTAATTTTCTTGAAGAGATCTCTAGTCTTTCCCATTCTATAGTTTTCCTCTATTTCTTTGCACTGATCACTGAGGAAGGCTATTCTTTGGAACTCTCCATTCAAATAGGTATATCTTTCCTTTTATTCTTTCCTTTTCACTTCCCTTCTTTTCAAAGCTATTTGTAAGGCCTCCCCAGACAGCCATTTTGCTTTTCTGCATTTCTTTTTCTTGGGGATGGTCTTGATCCCTGTCTCTTGTACAATGTCACGAACCTCTGTCCATAGTTCATCAGGCACTCTATCTATTAGATCTAGTCCCTTAAATCTACTTCTCACTTCCACTGTATAGTCATAAGGGATTTGATTTAGGTCATACCTGAATGGTCTATGGTTTCACATACTTTCTTCAATTTAAGTCTGAATTTGGCCATAAGGAGTCCATGATCTGAGCCACAGTCAGCTCCCAGTCTTATTTTTGCTGACTGTATAGAGCTTTTTCATCTTTGACTGCAAAATATATAATCAATCTGCTTTTGGCGTTGACCATCTGGTGATGTCCATGTGTAGCATCTTCTCTTGTGTTGTTTGAAGAGGATGTTTGCTATGACCAGTGCATTCTCTTGGCAGAATTCTATCAGCATTTGCCCTGCTTCATTCTGTACTCCAGGGCCAATTTTGCCTGTTACTCCAGGTATTTCTTGACTTCCTACTTTTGCATTCCAGTCCCCTGTAATGAAAAGGACATCTTTTTTGGGTGTTAATTCTAGAAGGTCTTGTAGGTCTTCATAGAACCGTTCAACTTCAACTTCTTCAGCGTTACTGGTTGGGGCATAGACTTGGATTACCATGATATTGAATGATTTGCCTTGGAAATGAACAGAGATCATTCTGTTGTTTTTGAGATTGCATCCAAGTACTGCATTTCTTACTCTTTTGTTGACCATGATGGCTACTCCATTTCTTCTAAAGGATTCCTGCCCAGAGTAGTAGATATAATGGTCATCTGAGTTAAATTCACCTATTTCAGTCCATTTTAGTTCACTGCTTCCTAAAATGTCGTCGTTCACTCTTGCCATCTCCTGTTTCACCCCTTCCAATTTGCCTTGATTCATGGACCTTACATTCCAGGTTCCTATGCAATATTGCTCTTTACAGCATCGGACGGACCTTGCTTCCATCTCCAGTCATATCACAGCTGGGTGTTGATTTTGCTTTGGTTCCATCCCTTCATTCTTTTTGGAGTTGTTTCTCCACTGAGCTCCAGTAACATATTGGGCACCTATCGACCTGGGGAGTTCATCTTTCAGTGACCTATCTTTTTGCCTTTTCATGCTGTTCATGGGGTTCTCAAGGCAAGAATACTGAAGTGGTTTGCCGTTCCCTTCTCCATTGGACCACATTTTGTCCGAACTTTCCACCAAGACCCATCCCTCTTGGGTGGCCCTACTTGGCATGGCTCATAGTTTCACTGATTTAGACAAGGCTGAGTTCCCTGTGATTAGATTGGTTAGTTTCCTTGATTGTGTTTTTTCATTCTCTCTGCCCTCTGATGGAGAAGGATAAGAGGCTTAATGAAGCTCCCTGATGGGATAGACTGATTGAGGCGGGTACTGGGTCTTGTTTTGATGGGCGGGGCCATGCTTAGTAAATCTTTAATACAATTTTCTGTTGATGGGTGGAGTTGTGCTCCCTCCTTGCTGTTTACCTGTGGCCAAACTATGGTGGACATAATGAAGATAATGGTGACCTCCCTCAAAAGATTCCATGCATGATCCCAAAATTTAATGAAGACTATAAAAGGGTACACCCTGAACAAAACATGAGAGTATTTCCCTGTGTTGCATATAATTACTTAACAGGTAAGAAAGGTCTTTGGGGAAACTTATTGGCAGTTTTTCTGTGAAAGGTTCCTCTGGACTATTGTATTCTTTGTAATAAAATAAATTAAGATATTAATTAGCTGTGCAAAGCTCAGGTGGCAATGTGATCATACAGACTACAGCCTTTTAAAATGTGTTTACAGTTTTTGAATGCAGTAAAATCAATAATCACTTCCCTTCATTTAATTACAGTTTCAAGATTAGGTGTGTCCACATTTAAAGTAAAAATGATAATGAAGTTGAATTAGTTTCTTTATCTTTCAGACTAAACCTATGACTTCTATGAGGTGTATTTCATCCTTGACCAGTGAGCCTGAAAGCCAGTAGTGAGGAGATTAAGAGCAATGGGTTATTTCTTGGAAATATCTCTCTACCATTAATGCAAGAGAGACTTTGTTTTTGCCAATAAATAAAATCAATTATCCACCTTGTCTGCTACTGGTATGGATGGAGTCGCTGCATCCATTTAGTACATCAACTGCTTATCTGACAGGAGAGCTGGACTAAATGGTTTTCTTTAAGAGAAAACAGGAAATCAAGTTTGAACATTTACAATTCTGAATCTAGCCTTAAACAGAGCTGATAAGGAGACTACTCATTTTGTTATATTTCTCATTAGTTTAATTATTGATACCTAGGTCTATTTAGATTTTTTTGAAAATCTAGCTACTCCTCCATATAGGTTGAATTCAAGCCTCACTGAGGTACTTCCCTGTCAACCAAATCCATGGGATTTATGTTACTTAATATTAGTTTGTTTTAATAATTACTTTGTTGCATCAAAGTTCATTCAAATGGAAACAAATGAAACTTCACTCCTTTGTTTTGTATTACTGGTATTTCAGTTCAGTTCAGTTCAGTTCAGTCGCTCAGTCGTGTCCTACTCTCCACGATCCCATGAATCACAGCACGCCAGGCCTCCATGTCCATCACCAACTCCCGGAGTTCACTCAAACTCATGTCCACAGAGTCGGTGATGCCATCCAGCCATCTCATTCTCAGTCGTCCCCTTCTCCTCCCGCCCCCAACCTTTCCCAGCATCAGAGTCTTTTCCAGTGAGTCAACTCGTCGCATGAGGTGGCCAAAGTATTGGAGTTTCAGCTTTAGCATCAGTCCTTCCAATGAACATCCAGGATTGATCTCCTTTAGAATGGACTGGTTGGATCTTCTCGCAGTCAAAGGGACTCTCAAGAGTCTTCTCCAACACCACAGTTCAAAAGCATCAATTCTTCGGTGATCAGCTTTCTTCACAGTCCAACTCTCACATCCATACATGACCACGGGAAAAACCATAGCCTTGACTAGACAGACCTTTGTTGGCAATTTCTAGTTTTTAATGCTATACAAAAAAACATTACAGTGACATGTTCCATCTACTGACTCATTTTTAAATGAAAGACACGGTCAGAGTTTACCTTTTTCACTCAATTCTTTGCACATAGGTTGTCATCATTAATCATTTGTAAGTGGAGTGAGAATTTAAGTAGTTCTGAAAAGACCTGGCCCAGAGAACTCACTTGTATACCCTAAATTGCTTTACTTCATTTACATCTTAGTAGCGACTTAACAGAGAAGGCAATGGCAAGCCACTCCAGTACTCTTGCCTAGAAAATCCCATGGATGGAGGAGTATGGCGAGCTGCAGTCCGTGGGGTCGCTATGGGTCGGACACGACTGAGCGACTTCACTTTCACCTTTCACTTTCACACATTGGAGAAGGAAATGGCAACCCACTCCAGTGTTCTTGCCTGGAGAATCCCAGGGACGGGGGAGCCTGGTGGGCTTCCATCTCTGGGGTCACACAGAGTCGGACACGACTGAAGTGACTTAGCAGCAGCAGCGACTTAGCAGCAGCAGCAACAGCCTTACATTAACAAAAATCCAGTCTTAATAAATTGAACAGACACAGGAATACACTGGAAAACTCAGGAAAGATAGGAATCTGGAAGAGAGTATCACTGGAATTTTGGGAAACTTTGCTCTATGTAATTAATTTTTGTGAGCCACATTGTGTAGTTTTAAGTTTTACTGTTTCTATTGCTTTGTTTCCCTCCCCCCTCCAATTCAACTTATCTTATTTTCCCCTCAAAATATTCTTAGCACCTAGGTCTTTACCATGTTTTTTCAGTTACCATATGTAATAAAATTCATATTCTACTTTTAAAATTCCAGGAAAGATAATCTGGTCATCTCAGGAAACAGTGAAAACTGAGAGATTTTGTTTTTGGGGGGATCCAAAATCACTGCAGATGGTGACTGTAACTATGAAATTAAAAGATGCTGGTTCCTTGGAAGAAAAGCTATGTCCAACCTAGACGGCATATTAAAAAGCAGAGACATTACTTTGCCAACAAAGGTCCGTCTAGTCAAGCGATGGTTTATCCAGGAGTCATGTATGGTTGTGAGAGTTGGACTATAAAGAAAGCTGAATGCAAAAGAATTGGTGTTGGAGAAGACTCTTGAGAGTCCATTGAACTGCAAGGAGATCCAACCAGTCCACCCTAAAGGAAATCAGTCCTGAATATTCATTGGAAAGACTGATGTTGAAGCTGAAACTCCAATACTTTGGCTACCTGATGCCAAGAATTGACTCATTTGAAAAGACCCTGGTGCTCGGAAAGATTGAAGGTGAGAGAAGAAGGGGATGACAGAGGACGAGGTGGTTAAATCCCATCACCGACTCGATGGACATGAGTTTGAAAAGCTACAGGAGTTGGTGATGGACTGGGAAGCCTGGTGTGCTGCAGTCCATGGGGTCACAAAGAGTCGGACACGCCTGAGTGACTGAACTCAATTTTTTGTTAAGATTGAGGAAAAAAATTAAGCACTGTGTTTATATGTGGACAAATCCGAACTCTTACTTTTAATTTTCTTTAAAAGATGGACAGATTTTCTGAATTAAAATTTAGATCAGCTTGATGTTATTTTTGTGACTTGTTGTTCAGTTGTGACCGAATCTCCAACCCCATGGACTGCAGCATGTCAGGCTTCCCTGTCCTACACCATCTCCCAGAGTTTGCTCAAATTCAAGTCATTTCTATGACTACATTTCTAGTACTAGTTACTTATTTATTTATTTAGGCTCATCCCATTAATTTTGGCTCTCAAGACGATAGGAGATAACAGGTAAAAACGTATTGAAGAAGGAAATGGCAACCCACTCCAGTGTTCTTGCCTGGAGAATCCCAGGGACGAGGGAGCCTGGTGGCTCCATCTATGGGGTTGCACAGAGCCAGACAAGACTGAAGCAACTTAGCAGCAGCAGCAGCAGCAGCAGGTAAAAGCATTGCTTGTAGCTTGGTAATACTTATACTTTTTCATAGTTATTTGATAATATTTTCCAGGATATTTTATTATTATTAGTTAAGGAAGTTATTGTTTTAGTTTTTAAAACACTATTTTAAAATTGTTAGGATTCAGTAATAAACTTTGTGCCACATGGCTTTTTATAGGAAATCACTTCACCAAGTTTTAAGTTTATTCTACACTTAGGTATGGTATATATTGCTATATAATACTTTAAATTGTCAACTGTAAATTTATAACTCTATTTAAAATTTTGAAATATCATTAGATAACTTTATATATTATTATAATAAAATATCAATGCAGTTCTAAAGAAACTCCTTAGACTTTTGCTCTTTTAAAAAATATATTTATTTATTTGGCTGTGCTGGGTCTTATATGAAGCACATGGGACCTACGTCTCTCATTAGTGATTTTACCCAGGCCTCCTGCATTGGGAGTTCAGAGTCTTAGCACTTGGACCACCAAAGAAGTCCCTAGAATCTTACTGTTTAATAAACTTATTTCTTTATTTTTCCAATCACCTAAATCTTGTGCTGTGAACACCACAACCAACAGGTTTTACTTGCCGAGAATAAAGTGACAGTTTTTGATTGAAATAATGCTTCTATTAACGTACTAACGAATAACCTTTCACACTAGCAAATAAGAGATCTCTTCTTGACCAATCACTAGAACTAGAGCTCCAGCAATTTTGAAATTTTTATTACTTGCTTTTCCTAATGGACCATTTATATAAAAAATATTTTTAAAGCAAATTGAAGTAGAGCTATGTGGAAGACTCGTCAGTCAGTGGAGGATGGGTGCGGCCTCCAAGGAAGATGAGAAGATTACAATCCAGAGAGTACAATGAGAATGCAGTCAGTTATGTTCATATCAATTCTCATTACAATCTTTGTCACTGCAAAGCATTCACAGTGTATCACTTTCCAACCTTGTTACACTCTTTTTCAGAAAAATGAGATATCATTCATGCCATCTGCCTCTCTTTCTCATAAACCTCCCCAACATTTAATTATATTTTTCACAGATGCATTAGGAGAATAAATTGTGTAGCTCATACAAAGTCCATAGAAGCATTTTGATAAATACTGGAAAACAATTCAAATCATGAAGCTAGGTCATATAATAGAATTACAAAGCAAAATACAATTAATGAAAATGGGATAAATGCACTGCTCTGATAAAAGAGTATATTGAAATGTATCTCTTGCATATGTGACTTAAGTAAGCAAAGTTTCTATAAGATGCTGCAGTAGCCTGGAATGAGAATACTGTGAATTAATACGTCATTCAGCTCCTATGCTTCCACATCTCCCTCTTCCCTAATGGTTTATATATGTAAGTGAACTAATAAAATTTCTTTGTGTTTGTTTCAACCAAAGTAAAGGGCTGAAGCTGAAGATTGAGGAATCTAATAGCTACCTTTAAAATCAAGGTACTTAAAAATCTTACTGAAGCACATTTTTTTTCCTGAATTTTAAGAAAAGGTAAAACTTACAAAGTTGACATATTTCAAGTTTGTTCTAAAGTTTCCATTTGAAAGCCCTGTTTCCCAAAGAAATTCCAAAGCTTGTAAGAACAGATTTATTTTTGCTTATTAATCTGACATTATCAATAGGCCTCCTTTTTACTCATAACTTTCTCTGTTAGACAATGATATAGTGACTCAACTTATAGGATCTCATGAACTCTGTGTGTGTGTGTGTGTGTGTGTGTGTGCTCAGTCATGTCTGATCCTTTGCAACCCCATGGACTATAGGCCATCTGGCTCCTCTGTTCATGAAATTTTCCAAGCAAGAATACTGGAGTGGGTTGCCATTTCCTCCTGTAGGGGATCTTCCTGAGCCAGATATTGAACCTGCATGCCCTGCATTAGCAGGTGGATTCTTCTACCATTGAGCCACCTGGGAAACCCCTTTCGAGAACTAATCCCATCCTCTCCTCAATAAAATCTATTCTCTCCCCAGTCCAAACATCTTTCATAGTCATATTCATAACATCTTTTCTTCCCTTTCAGCTAAGCACATGGTTTCTAAATGCTATGTTTAGAACTTCCAATTTTATCTTAAACAATAGTGGCAAGAGTGGGCATTCATATCTTGTTCCTGATCTTAGAGGAAAAGATTTTAGGTTTCCACTGTTGAGTGTAATGTTAGCTTTGGACCTGTCATATATGGCCTTTATTATGTTGATGTACCTCGATACTCATTTTGTTGACATTTTTATCATGAAAGGATATTAAATTTTGTCAAATGATTTTTCTGCATCTACTGAGATGATCATAGAAGCTGCCATTAAAGGAAATAAAATTTCTACATTAAACCTTCCTCTCAGTTTCCCTTAGGTATATACCCTTCATTAAGAAAAGAAGTGCACTAGGTACTCTCAGTTCTGATGCTAAAGAGATCATTTTTCAATCTAAACGAGTGTACAAATTGCAATTTTTGAGTCAGCTCCATTTTTTAGTATTCTTTACAACTAGATCAGTTGAAGAACAGCTGTTCCAAACAGATAAGTCCACCACACACACACACACAAAATGATCTTCTCTAAGTAGAGTCAGCAGGATGGCAGAAGCCTCCAATCTTCCACCCATGGACACTATGAGTAACCAGCTGTACATGCATTAATTCCCATCTGAGATAAATCCATAAAGCAGTTATAATCCTGCACAATGAGTAACTGAGAAAGTACCCAAATTGAATGTAGAAAAAGTTGAGATTAAAGCAAGTAAGAGAAGCTGAGACTCTCTCACCATAAATCCCACCCCACTGACATATAATCAGGAGATAATCCTCAACTTCCAGCTTTTTTTTTTTGAGGATCAAAAAATAGTTGGGCTACACACCTACTATCTCAATTTTCATGACCTGTAACCAAGAGACTGGCTCTTAACTTACCCATCTCTGAAAACTGATGGGGCCTGGCATTCCCCAGTCCCTTGGGTTTCTGAGAAGGAAGGAACAATTTTAATCAGGCACAGTAATATTCCCCCTGGCTCTTACTCCTGGCTTGGTGCAAAGAGGCAACAAAGCCCAGCTCTCAGATTCTCCATGGAAAAGATTCGAGTGCTGGCTTTTTCCAGTGCTGATTGAAGGTCTGGTTTCTAATTAGCCTGCATGGAGAGCTGATGGGGCACGCAAGTGTCCTCCTCAGCAAGTTTGAAAAAGCATGTGGTCACTTCCTATAGCTGTTCCCCCACCACCAGCTCAATCCAGCCAAAGTGACCAACCCTTAAACTTGATCCTGAAAGGAGCTGGACTACACATTTAACTTTTTACTTTTATTGCTGATGCTTGAGGATTTGGCTTCTCATTTGTGTGTCTCAGAGTTGACAGGGCCTGGCTTTTGCAAACTCATTAGAATCTACAGAGAACAAGTGATAAGTTTGAAGGCCCTGCAGGCTGTTCTTAAAATCAGGAATTGCTATACTTACACAAAATAGATCAAATCAAAAACTCTCTAGAGGCAAAGAAGATCAAATAATGATAAAAAGATTAATAGGAAGATAAAGCAGTTTTAAGTATATGTGCACCTAACATAGTACTTAAGTATATAAAATATTGACATATCTGAAATTGACAGCAATACAATAATATTAGATTTAATACCCCACTTCAATAATGAATAAAATATCCAGATACAGAAAAAATTAAAAACAACTGACTTAAACAATACTATAGATCAAATTGACTTAGCAGAACGTCGTACTCCACAGCTGATAAATATACACACTTCAAGTGCACAAATAGCCATTATCCAAAATAAATCACATATTAGGTCACAAAGTCACTCTTAAAAATAAGAAGGGGAGGAGGGAGGTGGGGGGGGGGTTCAGGAAGAGGAACTCATGTACAACCAGGGCGGATTCATGTCAATGTATGGCAAAACCAACCAATATAATATTGTAAAATAATTAGCCTCCATTTACTGACTGACTGAAAAAATTAAAAAAAAATAAATTTCAAGTGGAAAACTATAGGAAAAAAATTTAAAAAATAATAATAAGATCAGAATGATACCAAGTATCTTTTATGACCGTAATAAAATAAAACTGGAAATCAGTAACAGCAAGACAACAAGAAAAATCACAAATATAGGGAAACTAAACAAAATATCAGAAAAGGCAATGGCAACCTACTCTAGTACTCTTGCCTGGAAAATCCCATGGACGTAGGTGCCTGGTAGGCTACAGTCCATGGGGTTGCGAAGAGGCGGACACGACTGAACGACTTCACTTTTCACTTTCATGCATTGGAGAAGGAAATGGAAACCCACTCCATTATTCTTGCCTGGAGAATCCCAGGGACGGCAGAGACTGGTGGGCTGCCATCTATGGGGTCGCACAGACTCAGACACAACTGACGCGACTTAGCACCAGCAGCAGCAAACAAAATATTTTTGAACAGCCACTGGCTCAAAAAGGAATTAGAAAATAGAGGCAAACAGAAATGAAGACACAATATACGAAAACTTGCAATGCAGGAGATTGGGGTTCTATCCCAGGGTCGGGAAGATTCTCTGTAGAAGGAAACAGCCACCCACTCCAGTATTCTTGCCTAGAATATTCCATGGACAGAGGAGTCTGATGGGCTTCAGTCCATAGGATGCAAAGAACTGGACAAGACTGAGCGGCTAACAACAATAGCATAAGCATTACTAAGAGAGAAGTTTATAGCAATAGATGTCTACATTTAAAATATGGCCCCAAAGAGACAATCTACACCTCAAGGAATTAAGTAAAAGCAAACTAAGGTTACAGATAAATGGAAGGAAAGGTCAAAGAATTAATGAAGACATATGAACAATTATATACCAACATACACATGGATAACCCAGAATAAATGCATAAATTTCTAGAAACATACAACCTACCATGACTGAATCAAAAACAAATGAAAAGCCTAAAAAGACCAATACAAAGACTGAAGCAGTAAATCAAAAACCTCCAAACAAAAATGCTCAGGGCCAGATGACATTATGGGGGAATTCTGCAATCATGCAAGGAATTAATACGAACATCCTCAAACTCTTAAAAAAATAAGAAGTGAAAACTTCTAAACTCATCTTATGATGCCAGCAACATCTTCATACCAAAGCCAGACAATGCCATCACAAGACAAGGCAACTATAGGCCACTAACTAAGAAACATAGGTGAAAAAGTCTTTCACAAAATACTAGCAAACTCAATTCAACAGTACTTTAAAATTTTAGATGCCATGACCAAGTGGAATTTATCCTTGTGTTGCAAGGATGATTTAACATATACAAAGGTGTGATACACCACATTAACAGATAAAAACAAATAAACCACAATATACATAAAAATTATCTGAGCATTTTAATTGAAAAAAGCACTTCACAAAATTCAGCATTCTTTCATAAAGATCAACAGCAACAAATTAGAATAGAAGGAATATACATCAACACAATAAAGACCATATAAGAAAAACATCATACTCAATGGGTGAAAAACTAAAAGCTTTTCCTCAAAGATCTGGTACAAGGCAAGATGCCAATTCTTACTACTCCTATTAAACCCAAGTACTGGAGTCTTAGAATAATTAAGATGAAATGAAAAGCATCCAAATAGGAAAGGAAAAGTAAAATGATCTGTTTGCAGATGACATGATCATGCATGTAAAAAAAAAAAAAACCTACTCAACAAAATCTTTAATTCCATATATTTGCAAGACATGAAAATAACACACAAAAATTACAAGAATTCTACATGCTAACAGAACACCCATAAAGGGAATTAACTACCCCATTTACAACAGTAAGAATAAAATACTTGGAAATTAATTTAACCAAAAGGTTAAAAATTTATACACATAAAACATTGATGAAGGACAACAGACAGACATCCCATGTTCATCTTCTAGAATTATATAATTTAAAAATTCATGCTACTTAGAATAATCTACACAAATCAATGCTATGCCTATCAGAATTCCAACTGCTTTTTTTTGCATAAACAAAAATTCTAAAATTCATAAGAGTAGAAGACCTCAAGGAGATGAAGCAATCTTGATCAAAAACAAATCTGAAGCTCTCATACTTCTTGATTTCAAACTTATTACAAAAGCTATAGTTATAAAAACAGTGCAAAATTGGCATTAAAAAACAGAGACAGAACAATGAAACAGAATACAGAGGCCAGAACTAAATTCACATTTACTGTCAACTGATCTTTAGGGTGCCAAGTATACACTATGGGGAAAAGACTGTAAAAGTGAAAGCAGGACCTTATCATACACCATTAAAAAAATTCAACTCAAAATGGATTAAAGAGAAATACTTCTAAGACCTGAAATGACAAAACTACTAGAGCAAAACATAAGGGGAAAAGCTTTAACACTGGCTTTGGCAATGATTTTGTGAATATGACACCAAAGGTACAGGCACCAAAACCAAAATGACTACATTAAACCAAAGAATTTGCTAAAAACAAAAGGAATAGCCAACAGTGTAAAGGCAACATGCAGAATGAGAAAATATATTTGTAAACCACATGCCTGATAAGGAGTTAATACTCAAAATACATTAGGAACTCCTACAACTCAAATTTTAAAGTGACAGGATTAAAAATTGGGCAAATGACTTGAACAGACATTTCTCAAAAGAAGAAATACAAATAGCCAATAGGTTGATATATGAAGAAATGCAATGATAGATAATATCAATAAGGTATTTAAAGCATCTTTGCTTACTTTCAGCCAACCTAACTTTTGATATTACACATAAAAACTATTATAATTTAGAGCCATGGAAATACATCTGCCAAATCTCTTGTAGCAGGAAGAAACATCAACTGACTGCCACGTTTCTGCTGATGCCTCACTTCCCCATAGTTCTTCTCAGTCAATAGTTAATTGTAGTTGGGGGTATTAGAGTTAGAGTAGGCTCATTCCAGCATTATAAGGGAATTCTCTAATGGGCAGTCCTCATTCAAGGATTTCCCAGTGACTTTATCCAAGCTTCCTTTGGAAAAGTGCTACTATCTAAGACTACCTATTTATTATTCTCCCTTCCCACACCCTCCTCTCATATGCATCAACCCTGAAATGTGGAAGGAAGCCTCTCCTTGTGCATTTATCTTTCAGAGAAGTTCCCACAGACACTCAAATCTTTTTACACATTTAATCCCATTCCTGTTTCACTTCTTGGAGTTCCCAGACTGGTACAGATAGTGACAATTGTCTTAAAGGTTAAACTGCTTTGGACCATCAGAAACAAAAGTTTTATGAAAATTATGAATAATAGCATTAGTAATATGGTTCCCACTTATTTCACTTACTATGAAGTAGGTACTGTCCTAAGCATTCTACATGTATTATTCAATTTTCATAATAATTCTAAAATTATTACCAACACCCTTTTTCAGATGTTAAAAAAACTGCAGGACAGGGTATACCCCAGGCAGAAAACAGAGCATACTAGAGAAAGGAAACTGAAGATAATTTAATAAAAGAGACAATTTGTAAATGTTTCTGGCAGATTAAAGGAAAATCAAAAAATATTGAGATGCCCTGGAGCTAGGGACTATGGAAACCTCACCACTCCTAATTCCAGGCAATCTCAGGGGAAGGGAGAGATAACAAAGCACCTGGAGTGTTATAACTGAGGTAACAAAGGAAAAGGCCATCATGGGACAGGGGCTCTACCCTTAGGTAGCAGAATACAGGTCATCAGGAAGGGAAATGGGTTATAAGTGTGACCTCTTTATTTCTCTGCTCTCTAATCGACCACTTCCTCCATTCAGTTCAGTTCAGTTCAGTTCAGTCGCTCAGTCGTGTCCGACTCTTTGCAACCCCATGAATCACAGCACGCCAGGCCTCCCGGTCCATCACCAACTCCCGGAGTTCACTCAAACTCATGTCCATCGAGTCGGTGATGCCATCCAGCCATCTCATTCTCTGTCATCTCCTTCTCCTCCTGCCCCCAATCCCTCCCCGCATCAGTCTTTTCCAGTGAGTCAACTCTTTGCATGAGGTGTCCAAAGTACTGGAGTTTCAGCTTTAGCATCAGTCCTTCCAATGAACACCCAGGACCGATCTCCTTTGGAATGGACTGGTTGGATCTCCATTAGTTGACCCTAATTAGAAGCTGGAGCATTAAAGAGCCCCTGTGATGCAACTTATATAGGCCAGCCTCCTGAAACAGAACTGGAGAGGAGAATAGAAAACATATCTGGATAGGGATACAAAAAATATACCAAGAATAAGTGGATAATCATTTTAAAGTCACATTGTCTTTAGAAATGAGGAGAATAGAAAACATATCTGGATAGGGATACAAAAAATACACCAAGAATAAGTGGATAATCATTTTAAAGTCACATTGTCAGTATCTCTCATAAAAAGTATAGGAAATTGAGCTCAAATTTGACTCCAAAGTCTTATTTCTACCATGCACTATTGGGGACTAAAACTTTATGTATACACTCTTGAACATAAATGCTTACACATCAATATTTGTATATAATATGTATATTAAAAGACAGAAGAAGAAAGAGAGCTTGATTATAAACTATTGGCTCATACAATTACAGAGGCTGAGAAGTTCTATTGTTTGTTTTCTGTAAGCTGGAGACCCAAGAGAGTTGGTGGTATCATTGGAAGCCCTAAGAATTGGAAAGCTAATGGTATAGATTTCAATATATGTCTAAAGACCCAAGAAAAAGTATGGAGTGCAAGACAAGATCGATCTTCCAGCTCACAGACAGGCAACTTTCCTCTGCCTTTTTGTTCTATCCAGGTTCTCAATAGATTAGATAACACCCACCCACATAGAGGAGGACCATCTGCTCTATTCAGTCCACCAACACAAATGCCTATCTCCTCTAAAAATATCCAGAAATAAAGTTTAGCCAGTTATCTGGACATCCATCCCATGGGTCCACTTGGTACCTAAAATTAATGATCATACAGCACTATGCAATCATGCCTTCCTCCAAGGGAGGCAGCATTACGATATAGTTCCAGCAATTATTTTTGAAGAAAGGAAGCAGCTATTAAAGAGAAAATTAGAATTTCACATTGTCTTAATCTGGTCAATGTCAGTGAAATTGTGATTTCAGGAATGGTTTCTAAGCCAGACACTTGTTAATATCATCGGGTAAAGGTCACCTCAGAGCCCCTTTCCTGAGGTGGCTGCTAAAGATTAGTACCATGTTACTCCCAAAATTGGTCACTTTAATGTATTTAATTGGGGTTCTGAAAACTTAACTGTCATCTTAGCCCTTTTCACACATTCCAAGTTCAAGAGACATTCAGTAGATTGAACAAAGTAAAATAAAACAAGGACTAATACCTTGCTTTCAGTTGTTTGCAGAAAAGAAATAAAGGTGAAGATTGGCAAAGCACTGCAAAGAGACCAAGTCAAGACTCTAATCTGAAAAGATACATGTACCTGCTATGTTCATAGAAGCACTATTCACAATAGCCAAGACAAGGGAACAACCTAAATGTCCATTGGCAGATAAATGGATACAGAAGTGGTACATCTATACAATGGAATACTATTAAGCCATTAAAAGAAAAAATAATGCTATTTTTAGCATCATGGATGCAACTAGAGATTACCACACTAAGTCAGTCAGTAAGAGAAAGACAAATACCATGTCACTTATATGTGGAATCTAAACTATTGCACAAATGAACATATTTATATAACAGAAATAGACTCACAGGCATAGAAAACAGATTTGTTGTTGCCAAGGGGGAGGGGATTGGAGGAAGGGTGGCGTGAGAGCTTGGTATTAGCATACTAGGTTTTTATATACAGAATGAATAAACAGGGAATTGTATTCAGTATCCTATGGTAAACCATACTGGAAAATAATATTTAGAAACAGAATGTGTATATGTATGTGTAACTGAATCACTTTGTTATATAGCAGAAACTAACACAATCTTAAAAAGTAGAGACATTACTTTGCCAACCAAGGTCCGTCTAGTCAAAGCTATGGTTTTTCCAGTGGTCATGTATGGATGTGAGAGTTGGACTATGAAGAAAGCTGATCACCAAAGAATTGATGTTTTTGAACTCTGGTGCTGGAGAAGACTCTTGAGAGTCCCTTGGACTGCAAGGAGATCCAACCAGTCCATTCTACAGGAGATCAATCCTGGGTGTTCATTGGAAGGACTGATGCTAAAGCTGAAACTCCAATACTTTGGCCACCTCATGCGATGAGTTGACTCACTGGAAAAGACTCTGATGCTACGAAGGATTGGGGGTGGGAGGAGAAGGGGACGACAGAGAATGAGATGGCTAGATGCCATCACCGACTCGATGGACATGAGTTTGAGTGAACTCCGGGACTTGGTGATGGACAGGGAGGCCTGGTGTGCTGTGATTCATGGAGTCACAAAGAGTCAGACACGACTGAGCAACTGAACTGAACTGAACTGAACACAATACTGTAAATCAACTATGTGCTGTGCTTAATTGCTCAATCGTGTCCAACTCTTTGCAATCCCATGGACTATAGTCCACCAGTCTCCTCCATCCACGGGGATTCTCCAGGCCAGAATACTGGAGTGGTTTGCCATGCCCTCCTCCAGGGAATCTTCCCAACCCAGGAATTGAATCCAGGTCTCCTGTATTGCAAGCAGATTTTTTATCAGCTGAGCTACCAGGGAAGCTCCACATGTGCGTATATATGTGTGTATAACTTAATTTTGAAATATTTGTTTGTATAGATATCTACCAGCTAAGGCAAGATAGAAAGGGAATTACTTGTACAGATTCAGACTATTCAGCATGTCTGTAGAAGGAAGAGGAAATAAATCCAAAGTCATTGTACTTGATTACCTCAGGAAAAAGGTTTTTCCTTAAAGAAGAATTAATGTTAAGGGGAAAAGCTCTCCTAGTAAGCACAAATGAGGTTTCTTCATTTGATCCTTATCTGACGAAATGTAAAACCTCTATGACATGCCAAATCAACTATGTGTCACTTAAAAAACATAAGTAAAAAGAGACCAAGTCAAGTCACAGAGAGTGAAAAACAATGTGGAAAACTTCAGCATCTCTGGTCCCATCAATCACTGAAGATAATTCAATAGCATAAGATCATCATTAACTGGGTATGATATAACTGAAATAGGTCCTTTAGATAAGGGTAGCTGTGTTGCAGCTAATCTGACCCTCATCACTCATTTTCAGGTCTCAAAGAAAAAAAGTACTAGGAAGCCAGCATTCAAATTTATTTTATGACAAAAGTAAGTCTTCTCCCTGGACATGTCTTCTCATTGTCCTAATTTAACCAGTTGAAATTCCCCTTTGAAATATTCTATTAGTAAAACTTTTTAAATGGGGAGTCTATATTCCTTCAAAAATATGGAACATAGATCTTTCTCCAAATAGGTTTTTTCCCCCTAAAGTCAATATTTTTTCTTTTTTTTTTCTAATCTACAAAATAAGTCAAGTTAGTTCACTGGAACAGTAAAGACGTAATGACTCCTGGGACAGCCATAATTGCAGCAAGGCACCCTGCAGAGAACGAATAACAACATGTTCAAAAAGGAAGTAAAGCCAGAAGCCTGAGATATACTTTTAAACTGGCAGTCCCATGTGTCCTCTTCAGTCATCTGTGAAGCACCCACACATAGTTCTGCGAAACCCAGCAGGCTGGTGTAAGTTTAGTGAGGGTTTAGTCAGAGTTTTAGGCTTGGTTGCTATTAGTCAGTGGAGATAAAAACCTCCCTAGACACTTCTGTTTAATTCAAATAATTATATAGAGGTTTATCAATCATCTAGTTAAAAGAATATTAGGATAAGGATCCTGCTTTCTGAAGTTCCAAATGTGTCAAATACACTGGCAAGGCCAAGGGCCCTGACTACTGAGAAGAATCCGACTGTGAGAAGGAAGAGAGTAAAGGTCTGGGGATGACTGAGTATGTTTGTGAATGTTAAAGAGTCAGAACTCTTCAGGGAAATGGTGTTAGATAATTTAGACTTAAGTACTAATCTTGACATGGAATGAAGCTATATCAACAGGAACCAGGGCCAGCAGAATAAGGTGGCCCACTAAGGACCCAAGGGCTTCAGCAAAGCTCAGAGTATAATCACAGCTTCCATAGTGTCATGGAGGATCTGCACTATACACAATGGAATACTGAGACAGTCTGAATACTCATGCCCTCAAGGACTTAACTGCCTGGGCTGTGTCCTGCCCAGCAGAGACCAGCAAATGAGAAATAAAAACAACTGAGTCATGCAAAAGTGTAAAAGCCCTAGGATCACTCATAAGTAAAATTGCACACAATCATAGAGTGGTATATTATAGAAGGAAATTTAAAGAACAAATGTGGAAGTCATTTCTGTAAGACACTCTTGTCGTAAGTTAATTTTTTTTCTTTCCTCCTTCCTCTATCACATATACTTTACATCAGGATTAATCTTATCCTGATGAAAAACACAAACGTTTAAGTTTCATCCATTCACCTACTTTATTTAAACATGTTGCTACCTCATTTTATTCATTTACCATTTCTCTCACTTGTCCACCATTACTAATATGGCAAGGAATCCTTGCCATGATAAATTTAACAAAGGTTTATAAAGCAGAGTTTTCATAGGCCCTAGCCCATGCTTTGCAGTGAATAGCTGCAGAGTTGTAAATTCTTTATTTAGTAGTTCAAACATTAGATTTTTACATTAGTAGTTCTGGAATATGAAATGTTGAGAATGCTGATATTCTACGTTCCATGTCTCAACAGTCCACCCTCTAAAATGAAAGAAATACTTCCCATTTCTACTTTTCCATCCTCATAGGTATCTTTTTAGAACTAATGAGATGATATTTATAATCCTAGGGAGTAGATAGCTTTCTTTCTTAAGACATTAGTGTGCAATTTAGTGCTTATGAAAAAGCAATTTACTGAATGGCACCCTAGTGGTATAAGAAATATTTCAAGGACTATTCCATTCTCAGAATGTAAAAAAAATGGTGGTGTCTGAATAGCAGAACATGACAATACTTATACTTTAAAAGTTTTAAGTGATGAAGAAAAACTAATCAGTGTTACCTTCTCTGAAATATATTTCTTGAATAATATTTTCCTAGTTTGTCTTCTAACAACGAAAGCTTTCTTGTATTTAATTCATGATTCTCCTTGTTCCCTTTACCTTTACATCTATTTCCTTTCATTATTAATGTTATCTTGTGAAAAATGTTGAGTTTTTAGATAGTTACCCATCCTTGTTTCAAGATATTATTGCACACTTTCATCCATTTACCATTCCTTTCAAATGTCTACTTAGGCAGTGAACTGCAAACATCAGATTAATCATTAAAAAAAATCAATGAAGGAAAAAAGTCAAGATTTTAATAAGAACAGGACTCAAACCCATATTATACATTGAAATGTTTGAAAAACAGGCATAGTACCCTTTCTTACAGTATCATAATTTTCATTTTCTTGTGCCACAAATAGTCTGAGACACTTAAGGGCTTATGCTGTGACTATGTAATTTACTCCCATCTTTGTAAAATTATTTTTTTTATTTTAAAGTCATTTGTGTACAAAGTAAATTTAATTTCAAGCCTGATTTTAAAGAGAAAGAACAGCAAAGAAAGAACCTCTATTTTTTAAAATCACAAAATAGTAATAAGAACTGTATTTGTTTGAACTGAATGGTGTCAAATAAATGGGCTTTTACCAAGAGAATGTACTAATCAAACACCTTCCTCCAACAACATAAGAAATGACTCTACCCATGGACATCACCAGATGGTCAATACTGAAATCACCGATTATATTCTTTGCAGTTGAAGATGGAGAATCTCTATACAGTCAGAAAAAAACAAGACCAGGAGCTGACTGTGGTTCAGATTATGAACTTCTTATTGCCAAATCCAGACTTAAAATGAAGAAAGTAGGGAAAACAAGGAGGTCATTAAGTTATGACCTAAATCAAATCCCTTACAATTATACAGTGGAAATGACAGACAGATTCAAGGGATTAGATCTAACAGAGTGTGTGAAGAACTACAGGTGGAGGTTTGTGATACTATACAGGAGAAGGTGATCAAAACCATCCCCAAGAAAAAGAAATGCAAAAAGCAAAATGGCTGTCTGAAGAGGTCTTACTAACAGCTGAGAAAAGAAGGAAAATGAAAGGCAAAAGGAGAACAGGAAAGATATACCCATCTGAATGAAGAGTTCCAAAGAAGAGCAAGGAGAGATAAGAAAGCCCTCCTAAATGAGTAATGCAAAGAAATAGAGGAAAACAATAGAATGGAAAAGACTAGAGATCTCTTCAAGAAAATTAGAGATGCCAAGGGAAAATTTCATGCAAAGATGGGAACAATAAAAGACAGAAATGGACTTAACAAAAGCAAAAGATATTAAGAAGAGATGGTAAGAATACACAGAAGAACTAACTATACAAAAAAGATCTTCATGACACAGATAATTATGATGGTGTGATCACTGACCTAGAGCCAGACATCCTGGAAGGCAAAGTCAAGTGGGCCTTAGGAAGCATCGCTACAAACAAAGCTAGTAGAGGTCATGGAATTCCTGTTGAGCTATTTCAAATCACAAAAGATGATGCTGTGAAAGTGCTCCACTCAATATGCCAGAAGTATTGGAAAACTCAACTTTGGCCAGATGACTAGAAAAAGTCAATTTCATTCCAATCCCAAAGAAAGGCAATACCAAAGAATGTTCAATTGGCGTCTGTGAGCACTTTGTTCCAAGCACCTGAAATAACTTCTTTGCCAGTTATAATAATCCAAGAGGAATCTCTCATCTACCTGCTCCAGCCGGGAAAGCATAGATTGCATGTTGATACCAGGATGGAAGGGGATTGGTGTGGCCTCATTCCTGTTGGACAACCCTGAAATCAGGTGACCACAACAGGCCTAAAGTCCTACCACGGCTCCGGCACTGTGACTGTGGAGACGGACCATTCCCTGCTCTGGACCACGGCCATCAAAAACTGACCAGCACTGACCTCCGTCACTGTGCCTCTGACATACCTCATTTGCCAACATCATGCTCAACAAGAACAGGCCAGCTTGGCTGGCAGGACTCTAAACCTGTCCTCTGGGAAGCCCACGTGTTTTTTTTTTGTTTTTTTTTTAAGGATTTTAGACATTTATTTTGATCACAAATGCAATCCAAGTGTGAATAAATAAATGTATTATCTTTTAAGATTCCCACCCCACCCACCCGCCGGCCTGACCATGTTCCTTTAAATAGAAAAAGGTGCTGAAAGTCTCTTCACAGCCTGTTTGGCCACAGTTGTCCAACCCGCGGTTTTAAAACCAGATGGAACCTGATCTTCTGACATCCTTCCTTAGACTGAGTCTGCTCTGAAGAAGTCCGGGAGGGAAGTCCTGCTGGCACTGCACAATTTCATTCATTTCACATGTGAGGAAAGTAATGCTCAAAATCCTCCAAGCTACGCTTCAACATCACATAAACATCCAGATGTTCAAGCTGGTTTTAGAAAAAACAGAAAAACCAGGGATCAAATTGTCAACATCCTCTGGATCATAGGATAAAAGCAGGAGAATTCCAGAGAAAATCTACTTCTGCTTCACTGATTACACCAAAGCCTTTGACTGTGTGGATCACAACTAACTGTGGAAATTTCTTCAAGAGATTGGAATACCAGACCATCTTACCTGCCTCCTGCAAAACGTGTATGCTGTTCAAGAAGCAACAATAAGAACCAGACATGGAACAATGGACTAGTTCAAAACTGGGAAAGGAGTATGTCAAAGCTGTAATATTGTCACCATGCGTATTTAACTTACATGCATAGTACATCATGAGAAATGCTGGGCTGAATAAAGCACAAGCTGGAATCAAGATTGCAGGAGGAAACATCAATAACCTGAGATATTTAGATGATACTACCCTTATGACAGAAAACAAAGAGGAATGGAAGAGCCTCTTGATGAAGGTGAAAGAGGAGGGTGAAAAAATGGCTTAAAACTCAGCATTCAAAAACTAAGATTATGGCACCTGATCCCATTGCTTCATGGCAAATAGACAGGGAAACAATGGAAACAGTGGCAGACTTTATTTTCTTGGACTCCAAAATCACTGCAGATGAGGATTGCAGCCATGAAATTAAAAGGAGCTTGTGCTTTGGAAGAAAAGCTATGAAAATCCTAGACAGTGTACTAAAAAGCAGAGACATTACTTTACCGAGAAAGGTCCATCTAGTCAAACCTATGGTTTTTCCAGTAGTCATATATGGATGTGAGAGTTGGATCATAAAGAAAGCAGAGTGCCAAAGAATTGATGTTTTTTAACTGTGGTGTTGGAGAAGACTCTTGAGATTCCCTTGGACTGCAAGGAGATCAAGTCAGTCAATCCTATAGGAAATTATCCCTAAATATTCAGCTGGAAGTACTGTTGCTGGAGCTGAAGCTCCAATACTTTGGCAACCTGATGTGAAGAACCAAATCACTGAAAAAGACCCTGATGCTGGAAAAGACAGAAGGCAGGAGGAGAAGAGGATGACAGAGGGTGAGACAGTTGGATGGCATCACCGACTCAATGGACATGAGTTTTAACTTGCACCAGGAGATAGTGAAGGACACGGAAGCCTGTTGTGCTGCAGTCCATGGGACTTTATGCAGTCATAAAGAGTCAGACATGACTGAACAACTGAACAACAGTAACAGCTGTTTTGAGTATAATTTATTTAGTTTATAAGATTCTGAAATCATTTTTCATGACAAGAAAAGGTACTAGGAAAGCTATGGGATAATTTATAAGAAATAAACATTTCTCATAAAATAAGCATATGTATACAATTAAAGGGCTTCCCTTGTGGTTTAGATGGTAAAGAATCTGCCTGCAAAGCTGGAGATCCAACATGTTTGATCCCTAGGTCAGGAAGATCCCCTGGAGGAGGAAATAACAACCCACTCCAGTATGCTTGCCTGGAGAATTCTGTGAACAGAGCAACCTGTTGGACCACAGTCCATGGGGTCGCAAAGAGTCAGACACCACTGAGCAACTAACACATGTACAATTAAAAAATACATTTGGAAACAAAGCAGTTGAGAGGGGACTAAGATATCTTGAACTATTACGAAAAGGCAGTATTGATCTGTCTTAAAGCTGGTTAAGTTTTTGAAACTACAAACTTAATTTATACATAATTTAAAAACAAAAACAGACACAGTCATCTGTCAGTCTGTAAAACTGGGATAAGAACCTCTATTGTCAAAGTCAATCTAGACAGAGGAAAAGCAGAATTTTTATTATCCTTTTTATTATGAACCTAATCAAACAAGAAACCTCTTAGATGTTAATGCCTTAAATTTTACTCATTATAAAATAGATTATAATGACATGCTATATACCACAGGGAACTCTACTCAATACTCTGTAATGGCCTACATGAGAAAAGAATCTAAAGCAAATGAAAATCAGAAGTAGAGTCACATATACAGCAAACTAATGTATGGTTGCCAAGGGATTGGGGAGGGGCGTGCGTAAATTGGGAGCTACGTATTGAGAGCTATGGATTGACATATGAAAGTGAAAGTTGCTTAGTTGTGTCCAACTCTTTGTGACCCCATGGGTTATACAGACCACGGAATTCTCCAGGCCAGAATACTGGCGTGGGTAGCCTTTCCTTTCTCCAGGGGATCTTCCCAACCCAGGGATCAAACCCAGGTCTCCCGCATTTCAGGGAGATTCTTTACCAGCTGAGCCACAAAGGAAGCCCAAGAATACTGAAATGGGTATCCTATCCCTTCTCTAGCGGATCTTCCCATCTCAGGAAATGAAGCTGGGTCTCCTGCATTGCGGGCGGATTCCTTACCAACTGAGCTATCAGGGAAGCTCTGATTGACATATACATACTACTAAATATAAAAATAGATAATTATTAAGAACCTACCTTATAGCACAGGGAATTCTACTCAATACTCTGTGGTAGACTATATAGAAAAAAAATCTAAAAAGGAAAAAACAGTGAATATATGGATGTGAATAACTAAGTTAATACTGGGTTAGGAAGATCTCCTGGAGAAGGAAATGACAACCCACTCCAATATCGTTTCCTGGAGAATCCCATGTACTGACGAGTCTGACAGCCTATAGTTCATAGGGTCGCAAAGAGTCAGACACAACTGAAGTGGTTGAGCACATAAATTAATTTACTTTGCTGTTTATTTGAAACTAAAACATTGTAAATCCCTTACATACCAATAATTTTTTTAAAAAAACTTTAATCTTACAATATTTTTTAATATTGTCAAAAATTTCATTTCTAACTCAGTTTGTGTAAATCATGTGTAAAATTTAGGTATCCTACTTGGGTAAAAAGGAAAGGGATTTTGTTGCTGCTGTTTGAGAATTGTGATAGCCATTATTGCTATTCATTCAACTTCTGGTTTCCTCCATTTTGGAACTACAGTGGATTGCCTTTTTTTTTAAAAAAAAAAGCGAGTTTCCATATGGTTGAGCAGGGCTGTGCGAGTAATTCTGGGCCATGAGTTATAAACTGCTTCCAGCCCAAAATGTGTAACAAAGTACACAATGCTGAGGTAAGACAGGAGTTCCTTTTCTCTTTGCCGTGTTTGCCACCAAGGTTCAAGATAGTGGGTCCTCAGGCAGGCTGGTTCCAGAGTCAGCATGACGGCTACATGGGAGCTGAACTCTCAGTTGATGTATAAAGAAATGGAAGCAGGAGCAAGAAATAAAACTTCAGGTTTTAAGCTACTCAAATTTGGGGACTAATTATTATTGCAGCATTGCTATACTCTGATGACTGCCTAAGCTCCCTGAATTGATAGAAGAGATTAACATTTTTGCAAAGTACTTTGAAAGGTACAACCAACATTTTGTAACGCTAACTTTTAAATCTCTAGGAGGTTTTATTTTTAAGATCACTTTTTTAAAAAGTCAATTAGGGGAGCACATGCACACCCATGGCAGATTCATGTCAATGTATGGCAAAACTAATACAATATTGTAAAATAAAAATAAATAAATAAAACAAACAAAAAAAAACTTCAAAAAATAAAAAGTCACTTAGGGTAGTTTAGACTTATTTTTTGCATGGTGTATTGAATATTTGAGTTTAATAAGTTCTGAATTTCTAGAAAGTCAATATTAAGGAATGAAGCACAAAATTAGACACATCTCCAAAGGTCACAGGCATCTCAGAGCTTTTTAGTGTTTGTGATATTTTTCCCTCTTCAATAATGTTTCACTGATCAGTGGTTTAACTCTCAACTAGAGAAGTAGAATTTAGGATACCAAATCAGAAATAGAAGCCATTCAATTTCTTCAAGGCTGGAACGATGCCTCATTTTTCCTCTAATATCTTCAAAAAAGATGCTTAAAAATATTAATGAATGAATGCATAGTTTTTCTTAGAGGCCCCTACTATATCCCTAAAATCATGAAATAGATTCACTTTAACATATATTCTCCAACTCCCAACTGCCAGTATACTTTTTAGATTGAGGTTGAACCAAGGTTTACTGTTTTTAATTAAGCCATTAATTATATATATAAATGTTTCAACCCTTTCATACATTTTCCAAGCATGTGGACCTGGATAATGTTTTCGTATTGACTTTTTTGACTAGTAAAATAGAGATGACTTAGCAGCTTTGAATGAACATGAAATTTATACACCCACTTTCTGGCAAACATGCCTAAGACTTATTCTTCTTCTCCTGAGATAGCATCTAACCATGGAAAGTAGAAAAACACAGTAGTTAAGAAAATAGGATCTGAATTCTTTACCTGGAATTTTGCTTCAGGTTCATCAGTAAACTCAACTCTAAAAATCAGTTTATCCATGAAAAAAAGTGTATATGGTGATAATTCCAATTAATTCAGATAATACAAAGTATTTTGCCCAGCACACACAAAGTGTTTTATAAAATAACTGGTAACTATCATTTTGCTGTATTTGAAACATCAGATTTAGACAATCATTTAGTAAAATATAAACTTCACTTCTTAAAGAAAGCAATGTTTAAACCATGCAGTTCTATTTTCAGAACGATGTTCAGTTTTTCTACCACAGTAATCTATATTTTTCCCCATTTCTATATTTTGTGGGTTTTTTTTTTTTGTCTTTGGAAGTCAGAAATTCATTAAATTCATTTTTTAAAATTAATTCATTCTTATAAGCAACTTGACTCCAAAATGGACTTATAATGTCATATCATTAAAACAGGATACAACAAAAACATGGTTTTCTAGATATAAAAATATGAGAAGTATGAAAATCAGAACTATGATTCCTACAATGTCGTTTTCTTTTTCCTTGATTTTGGTAGAAAAGAGAGTCAATTGCTAGCTCTTTTTCTACTGGTAGCTTCTTTCATAGTTTTTAAACCAAAGCAATGATCAAATGAGCCTGTTTAATGGAATATAAAGAATAAAACCAGCTCACACTCTGTACAGGCCAGTACTCTGTGCTGTCCTTCTGTAATTGATGCAGCTTTGAGATAGAAAAGGAGTCCATTTTTCATGGCTGTTAAATATTCTGCATGATTGTGTGCATGACTTTTAGAGAACATTGACCACGCCCGCTTATTTTTCAAAAACTGAGAAAAACTTCAATAATTCATTCAGTAGGTTTTCCTATTAAATAACTGCTACTGATTGCTTCATGCAATTGGCTAAATTACCTGATCATTTTAGCAAAATTATTGCAATTTTATCTTTGACTTCAGCCAGTTTGGATTCTGCCTTTACTCTTTGTAACTACAGACAACTGCCTGTGATGGGATCTTGAAGGTATAGTATATGTTGCCCTCTAGTGATTCATGTGAACATTGGAAAAGTCCCACAGACTCTCTCAACTTACTCAGAACTGTACATAGATTTCTTATTCCATCATGCAGAATTTACGTATTATTTACATTATTTGTAAATAATGTAGCTTCAGTTTTTATGTGTCATTCTATTACACTGATCCAAACTAAACTGATCTCTACTCTTCATAAGAAAGAACACAACAAAATTAAAATACTCTCAAACAAGAAGACATATTTCTTTTTGTTGCTTCTAACTGTATTTTTATAATGTGCTTTTAACTAGAGAAGTCATTAATCTAAATTCATTACCTATTAACATTTAATCACTTTTCTTATCTTAGTATTTCTTGGAAAAAAATGAGGACAAGTAGAATTGAACTTGTCATGGAAAGGTCTATAGTAATGTGTATTGACAGTATAGATAGATGTACCTCCTTAAGCAGAATTACCTGAGAAATTTGTTTAAAATGTAGATTCTTTGTCCCCAAATCTGAATCAGAATCTGAAAAAAATGCAGCTTTCCTGGGCACTATTATTTGGTTTCTAAGTGAGTCTTGACTATTTAAAACATTGCCCTTCCAATTCTTCCCATATAATTCAGAGTTTCCCTTTGCTAGATTCACCTTTCATATCTATCACAGTCTTTCATTTATGCCCTTAAAGCAAAAATACTTCTAAAATTTTATCTCCTTTCATGATTTGTCTTAGGCAACAGTCACTCTGGTGGTTTTGTCATATCTTGATTTTATGTAACAATTTAAGCCCAAAGTTAAGAAAACTCCCTTCACAGTAACTTCATTTCTGAAGAAATAGACTTTCTAACTTACAGTATATCACAATAATTGTTTTCTTTTACAAATATTAAATAGTAATTATATTTCAATTTAGTAATATTTAAAGTATCTAGATTAAAGCAATCAAGATTTCAGGGAGAAATATCAATAACCTCAGATATGCAGATGATACCACCCTTATGGCAGAAAGTGAAGAGGAACTCAAAAGCCTCTTGATGAAAGTGAAAGAGGAGAGTGAAAAGGTTGGCTTGAAGCTCAACATTCAGAAAACAAAGATCATGGCATCTGGTCCCATCACTTCATGGGAAATAGATGGAAAAACAGTGGAAACAGCGTCAGACTATTTTTTGGGGCTCCAAAATCACTGCAGATGCTGATTGCAGCCATGAAATTAAGAGACGCTTATTCCTTGGAAGGAAAGTTATGACCAACCTTGATAGTATATTAAAAAGCAGAGACATTACTTTGCCAACCAAGGTCCATCTAGTCAAGGCTATGGTTTTTCCCGTGTTCATGTATGGATGTGAGAGTTGGACTGTGAAGAAAGCTGATCACCGAAGAATGGATGCTTTTGAACTGTGGTGTTGGAGAAGACTCTTGAGAGTCCCTTATACTGCAAGGAAATCCAACCAGTCTATCCTAAAGGAGATCAATCCTGGGTGTTCATTGGAAGGACTTATGCTAAAGCTGAAACTGCAATACTTTGGCCACCTCATGCGACGAGTTGACTCACTGGAAAAGACTCTGATGCTGGGAAAGGTTGGGGGTGGGAGGACAAGGGAACGACAGAGAATGAGATGGCTGGATGGCATCACCGACTCTGTGGACATGAGTTTGAGTGTACTCCGGGAGTTGGTGATGGACAGGGAGGCCTGGCGTGCTGTGATTCATGGGGTCGTGGAGAGTCGGACACGACTGAGTGACTGAACTGAACTGAACTGAAAGTATCTAGCATATTACATGTATTTTCACATTGGTTGTTACAATTAAAATTCTAGTGTTCCAGATATTATTATTACTCTTCCTATATAGATCAGAAAAATCAGGACAATGAAACTTAGGTAAATTGATTCCCTGAGTACAAGAGAGCTAAAATTCAAAATATTCTATCATAAAAAATTAAGACAATATCTGAAAAATTTAAAAATTTTAACTGTTTCTTATGTTGCTAATGGGGAAGTATTTCAAAGTAGAATTTTTAAAGTATACTTGTTTCAGTATCTAATTTTTATTATTAAAACACTTACAATACTATTGATAAAGTTGTTGACCTGGAAGATTTAGACAGCAAAGATTTGCTTGTCATTTAAATTCAAAATAAAATCTCTTAAATAGCTAAAACCAGAGCCATAATCAAGCACTATATCTGCAAACTGCTAAACTTGGGGAAAAAAAAAAAAGAATCATACTTCTGATGGCATTTTTGCCAGTTTTTCTTATATTTTAACTCTCTTCTATTTTAGAACATTTCAAATTATATATTCAAATAGTGAAATGAAACATTTTTTTAAATGAATCTAAAATTTAGCTTGAAATTCTCATTCAATCCATAGGGACTTGTAACTATTTAAGAAACACTGTGATTGAACAGCCTTGGCAGTTTCATCTCAAAAGGGGGATCCATCTACTGATGCCAAAACGAATAAGCCATTTATCCCATTCAAGAGGAACCGATCAATTCAATGAAAATCAAGTTACTTAAATTGGAAACCTGTAAACCCATAAACCATGGCTAATTTTACTGGAGTATTTTTTTTAAACATTTTACTTATGTAAAATCAACCCAACAAGCAAAATGTCCTCATTATAGACACCAGCAAGGCAGTGTGGTTACCATCAACCTTTTTTCTCTTCCTGATCTCTACACTTCCTGCAAGTATAAATCCCTGTCTGATGTTCTCTTTCACTCACATTGCAATGATTATGTACAAAGTACCTGCTAGGTGTGGAAGAATTTTGCATAACTCAGCAGCAAATATCATGGTATGAAGTTATATTGGCCTTATAGCCTCAGAAAGCTTTCAACTCAGAATAAGAAATGAATATTAAGACCTTACTCTAAAGCAAATCAAAAAATAAAAGCTATAAGAGAATGAAGAAAAGCTTTTTGTTTAAGAGGCATATCATTTTGTTAAAATGTTTAGAAATTATTCCATGAATAAAAAATAACATTTGAAAATGTACTGAGAAGAAAGAGGTGGATATTGACAGCTGAAAATAGAGAAGGCTTATACAATGTTCAATACTTACAGGAGCTCCAATACTTTTCCCACCTGATGTGAAGAACTGACTCATTGGAAAAGACCCTGATGCTGGGAAAAATTGAAGGCAGGAGGAGAAGGGGATGACAGAGGAAGAGATGGTTGAATGGCATTACCAACTTGATGGACATGAGTTAGAACAAGCTCCGGGAGTTGGTGATGGACAGGGAAGCCTGGCATGCTACAGTCCATGGGGCTGCAAAGAGTTGGACATGACTGAGCGACTGAACTGAACTGAGACTCTCTCTATTAATGCTTGGAAGACAATCATTTTTCAACATCAAGATACTCAAAATTAAGCTCACTGTTTCCCCCTAATCATGCATGACTACTCATTAATGATTTGGGGGGGTGTATCTATACTATATATTCCAGTGGTGTCCTCTTCATCCATACATTTTTCTCAAAAACAGTTTACTCTACCCAGTGTCTGAAAGGAGCAAGTCCATCTACTTCAGAAACCATTGACTCAACTGGGAGTGGTCTTTTGATTCTATTGTTATCAGAGGTGGAACCAGACCCTTGCTTAACACCCAACCAAGTGAAGTGAAGTGTTAGTTACTCAGCCATGTCTGACTTTTTGCATCACCATGAACTGTAACCCAACAGGCTCCTCTGTCGATGATTTTCCAGGCAAGAATACTGGAGTGTGTTGCCATTTCCTATTCCAGAGGATCTTCCCCACCCAGGGATCAAACCCAGGTCTCCTTCATTGCAGGCAGATTCTTTACCATCTGAACTATCAGGGAAGCCCTAACATACATATCTTTAAGTCAGAGTCTAGACAAAGAAAGAAGCTGTAGGAAGAAACAAACAAAAACCAAGACAGCAATGAGTGAGACCACCAACAGACCCTGAGTTTCATTTTACACTAATTTTACTATATTAGCATACTAAATTACACACCTACTGACTGTGTGATGAGATGTCACAGACACCCCAAAA
This sequence comes from Moschus berezovskii, assembly GCF_049115385.1. Taxonomy (NCBI): domain Eukaryota; kingdom Metazoa; phylum Chordata; class Mammalia; order Artiodactyla; family Moschidae; genus Moschus; species Moschus berezovskii. The sequence continues at coordinate 91,939,107 of NC_142464.1, forward strand.
AAGGACAGAAAAAGGATGGCGCCCTATTTCCAGGAAAATCTTGCCTCTTTCCCATCATTAGTCTCACTCCTTCAACTGTCCTTACTCCTTAAAAGCAAATCTCTCTTGACACTAAGGTGAGTTGATCTGTGAACTAAATTTCCACTTCTCCATTCTCTGGCCATTGAGTAAAGCTGTGCTGCTTTAGTTCAGGTTTGGTTTTGTTTTTGGCTGCAAGAACCCAGAAAAGAAAAAGAACTTTCCTTACACAGGCAGGAGACCTTGGTGAGACTGAGCCTAAGTGGGGTCCATAGGACCTAATTCAGTAACACTATCAATCAGGAATTTGGAATAGGACACAGGACAGACACTGAGTCCTTTGGCTCCAGAGTGTAAAATTGTGGTCAGATTTTATTTCATGCCAAACTAAGATCAAGCAGAATCTGATGTCAAGAAAGGAAAAAAACAAAACAAAACTATGAACCTTGAAGAAGCCACATCACAGAGGGAATAATAACAAATTTGTAGAAAGAAATGTAAGTGAAAACTCATTTAGCCCAAGAAAGGGATAGAGATAAAAAGGTGACATGACTGATTACTTTCCAGTTCCCTTGTGTTCAGACTACTTTTCAAAACTTGGTCTTATTATAAAAGATTGGCCTGAAAATTTATAAGTATTATATATATCACAAATATTACATGTTCTGGTTTGATAAACACCACCAAGATTTATATTTTTATTTTAAGTAGAAATCTGAGAGGAATTGAAGTGCTCCCCTCATCCTCCAGAGCTAATTAGCTAAAAAAATTCTTCCATTTTTGTTACCTCTCTCATTCCAACCTTATTGCAACTATTCACACTCAGAACTTCCCTCTTCCTTGTCTATCAATGTGGATATATTACACAAAGTCCAGATCCAAGTTTGGATCTTCTCTCACCGATCTTTCATATTAGTGCGTTATCTCTAACATACTAACCTGAAGTTTCTTTTTCAGTCATCCCACCTCTATATCTATAGGACAAAACGTGAACTGCAGTGATAGAACACAACATACTTTCCTCTATAGCCCCATCTTACCTTGTAGCTCCAACTTCTTCACAAACATTGCTTGATTTTTGCAATCTAGTTCTAGCTTACACATAATTTCTTAAACTTGTTTTACTTTCTAGAGTTTCTCTCCTTTTGCACATGCTTCCTATTGACTAGAACTTTATTCTTCATTCTTGTGGAAAACTGTCCATTATTAATCCATCATCTTAAAAGTCACTGTTCCTAACCAATTTATAAACTTTATCAGGACAAGAATCATGTCTATTTTAGTCACTGTTGTATCTTAACAGAGCATGGTACACTACATCTAGCAGGTCTATCTCTGTTTTATGAATTAACCAATGCTTTTCTTCAGTTAGGCAGCTTTAGGCATCCTACTTGTCTTGCAGCACAGACATAACTATCATTGCAATTAATTTATTGTGTTGTCATTTTTTTTCATGAGCAGAACTCTCTTCATAAGAATGAAAGTGCTTTGAGGTCATATTCCATAATTTTTCATGTAATCAAATGCTGCCTAGAAATGAACACAGTACTTGGCATATTGCACTTGCAAATATTTGCCATATGAATGAGTGAATACACATAGAGTAGAAATAAAAGATAAGGTTGCAGCTCTAGACAATGCTTGCTGCTCTCAAAGAAAGGCAAAATCTCTGAGGGGCAAAACCTAGCAATTCCTTCTTTAGAACAACAGAAACAATGTGCATGAACGGAGGGTGAGAATTTCCCCTGAAACCAGATTGTGTGAAGAAGTGAGGAATGCCACAGACAAGCTCTATTTACAGAAAGCAGTCTGTTGACTCAGGAGGCAGGAGAGGGAGAGACTGCATTATCAGCAGCTGTGCAAAGCTGAACTCAGGGGCTGGGAGGGAAAATGCTACAGGAACGTACTCTCACAGACAACCCTTTGCAATAGGGATAATTTCTCCAACTTAGTAGTAGAGTCCTGGTTCTTTCCCTATCCATTGACATCTCCTATACATCCACCGTATATGCCAAAGCCTTTGACTGTGTGGATCACAATAAACTGTGGAGCATTCTGAAAGAGATGGGACTATCAGACCACCTGACCTGCCTCTTGAGAAACCTGTATGCAGGTCAGGAAGCAACAGTCAGAACTGGACATGGAACAACAGACTGGTTCCAAATAGGAAAAGGAGTACATCAAGGCTGTATATTGTCACCTTGCTTATTTAACTTCTATGCAGAGTACATCATGAGGAACGCTGGGCTGGAAGAAGCACAGGCTGGAATCAAGATTGCCGGGGGAAATATCAATAACCTCAGATATGCAGATGACACTACCCTAATGGCAGAAAGTGAAGAGGAACTCAAAAGCCTCTTGATGAAAGTGAAAGAGGAGAGTGAAAAGGTTGGCTTGAAACTCAACATTCAGAAAACAGAGATCATGGCATCTGGTCCCATCACTTCATGGGAAATAGATGGAAAAACAGTGGAAACAGTGTCAGACTTTATTTTTTGGGGCTCCAAAATCACTGCAGATGCTGATTGCAGCCATGAAAATAAAAGACGCTTGCTCCTTGGAAGGAAAGTTATGACCAACCTTGATAGTATATTAAAAAGCAGAGACATTACTTTGCCAACCAAAGTCCGTCTAGTCAAGGCAATGGTTTTTCCCGTGGTCATGTATGGATGTGAGAGTTGGACTGTGAAGAAAGCTGATTGCCGAAGAATCAATGCTTTTGAACTGTGGTGTTGGAGAAGACTCTTGAGAGTCCCTTATACTGCAAGGAGATCCAACCAGTCCATTCTAAAGGAGATCAATCCTGGGTGTTCATTGGAAGGACTGATGCTAAAGCTGAAACTCCAATACTTTGGCCACCTCATGCGACGAGTTGACTCACTGGAAAAGACTCTGATGCTAGGAAAGGTTGGGGGTGGGAGGAGAAGGGGACGACCGAGAATGAGATGGCTGGATGGCATCACCGACTCTGTGGACATGAGTTTGAGTGTACTCCGGGAGTTGGTGATGGATAGGGAGGCCTGGCGTGCTGTGATTCATGGGGTGGCGGAGAGTCGGACACGACTGAGCAACTGAACTGAACTGAACTGATACATCCACCGACACACACCTTCTACATCCAATAACCTAAAAGGAAATGGCATATGATCAGTAGTTGAAAAAGAGTGGCAAGGAGTGATCCAGAAACAATGCAAAAAAATGACTACAAGGAACAGGAACATACAAAAGGCATTTGGAGAGGATTTAGGCAGAAATATATACCTGAAGACACTGATGGTTTCAGTAAATTTAAGTAAACAACCAATTCTGTAGAATAGGATCTCAGAAGGGAAACAATAATTCAGAGAAAATCTGGTTTTAAAAAAAAATGGAATCAGAATGTGGGCTGGAGGAAAGCAGAAAAAAATAGATGAATGTACCTATAGAAATGAAAACCATATTAGATGCAGCAGAAAGGGGAGAAGATAGACCTAAAACAATAGGTCAGGTAGAATCAAATACAGAAACAAATAGCTAAGAAAATGACATTTAAAATGTGTCTTCTAATAGTAACAAAAATTTGAGCTAAGAATACAGCAAGTAAAAGATGTTATGATCTTTCTATGGAAAATAAAATTGTTTGAAAGACATAAATAAATGGAGATATTACTGAGATCATGTATAGAAGGCTGAATGACAAAGCAGTAATTCTCCTAACTTTATCATATGCACTCCAAATTAAAAATGCTTCTATTCAATGGATCCATTAACATTATTCTCAGATATGTGTGGAAGGGCAAAAGCTTCAAAGTGGTCAAAACAGTAATGAAGACTAAAAATGATGTAAACTGACTTCAGAAAATGCCTAGACTTCTTATGAAGATAATTTAGTAAGAACAGCATGGTATTATCACAGGGATACTAATAATCAAGAGCCGACTCATTAGAAAAGGCCTGATGCTGGAAGAGATTGAAGGCTGGAGGAGAAGGGGATGACAGAGGGTGAGATGCTTGGATGGCACCACTGACTCAACAGACATGAGTTTGAGCAAGTTCTGGGAGATGATGAAAGACAAGCAAGCCTGGCGTGCTGCAGTCTGTGGAGTTGCAGAGTTGGACACGACTGACTGACTGAACTAATAATAAAAATGATGTAACCTATACATATGGCTCTTTGTGCAAGATACATAATAACTATGATGAGGACACTATGATAGTTATTTTTACAAATAAGGAGTTTGAGACACAAGGATGTTTAGCAATTTGTACAAGGTAGCAGATTTGGTTTTCTAACCCACGCTCCACACTTTGGATTTTAAATCACTATTCTTCTAACAGAAGTAAAACACGCAGACAGAATTAAGAAATGAGGCAGACATGCATATGGGGAAATCATATTTGATTGAGATGATGCTGCAGAAACCGGGGAATGGCTATTTAGTTAATGATGGTCAGCATAATTAAATATTCCTATGGCAAATAAAGGAGATTAGATCCATACCTCACACAATATATAAAAACAAATTCCAGATGAAATATAAACACACATAAAAGGCTAACATTGTGCAACAAAATATAAAGAATATCTTATAACCTTGAGATGGTGGTAGCTTTCTTCCAAGATACAAGAAAAGTACAAAGTGTAAGATAACCCAAAGTATAATAAAAATAATTTCTACTCATCAAAAGATACTGTGAAAAAGGAACTGCAAGTCACAAATTGAAGTAATTTAAACATAATTGGAAAAAGAACCTCTACAAATCAGTTTAAAAACTATAGAAAAACTGAGGGTGAGGGAGAACCATGAAGAAACTTCACCAAAAAATAGGAAACCAAATGGCCAATAAGTGTATTAAAAGCTACTAAACATTTTTAGAGGTCAAATGAATGCCAATTAAATGATAAATCACACCACCTGTACCAAAGTATCACATTTTAAATATCCAAAAATATCAGGCTTTGGGGAGCAGATGGAGCAGTAACACTTTAGGGGAGCCCCATTATTGTCAACACTGTGGAAATAATATGCTGTCATGTGCTGAAGCAGAAAACACTCAGACCACTACCTGGTAACTTCACTTTAAAAATACCTTTTACTTGGGATCTGTATTCCAGAATGCTCAAAACAGTGTCCTCATTCCTCCTGCAAACAAGATTCTGATAAATGACCCTATGAGTTTAACACATTTGACTTGAACCTTAAAGGTGATCACTGAGGTTAAGTTTGACTGGGATTTCTGCCACACTAGAATGGCCCCAGTTGCTTAGTAATACATGAAAGTTTCTTAACACAGAATAGTTCTTCCTTCACTAAAGACGACTTATGTTCAACTCTCAACTTCAATTGAAGAGACCTCTCTCCATTTCACAGACCTCTTAAATATTGAAGGGGCTTCCCAGGTGACACAGTGATAAAGAATCTGCCTACAATGCCAGAGTCCCGGGTTCATTCCCTGGGATGCCAAGATCCCCTGGCGGAGGTCATGGCAACCCACTCCAGTATTCTTGCCTGGAGAATCCCCATGGACAGAGGAGCCTAGAGGTCTATGGTCTATGGGATCGCAAAGAGTGACTAAGCACAGCACAGTGCAGGAGATGCAAGAGATGAGGAATCAGTCCCTCATTCGGGAAGATCCCCTGGAGAAGGAGATGGCAACCCACTTCAGTACTCTTGGCAGAGAAGTCCCACGGACAGAGGTAGGCCACAGCCGAGGGGTGACAAAGGGTTGGACATAACTGAGCACACACATATATAACATAAATATTGCAGACCTCCAGAGTAGATCTCTGGCCCCACAGCATTTCATTGGTGGGTTGATGTATCCCTCAAGACTCAGGATCATCCAATGTTATAGAACATGTTTAGCCTCCAGCAGGAGGTAACACGCAGGTAATTCAGTTTCACTTTACTCTTGTTAGTCTGGCTTCAAGCTACAACTCATTCAAAACTGCATGCAAGATGTACTTGGAAAACAATGTATTGTATAAACTGATAAGAACATGACCATTATTACTACTATTACCAAAGTAGATACATTCTGGCCCCTGCAGAGGTCAGAGCAAAGGAAATCAAGCTTTGACAAGGAAAACAAAGTTTGGTGATGGATACAAAGGGGGATATCCAGGGTTCTATGCACTTTATTTGGTCTGGGAGTTCAGGGGAATACTCCCTAAGAATATGGTATTTATTTAAATGTGATAGAGGAGTTAACCAGAATGATCTATGTTATAAGACAGCCCATAGGAAAGAAAAAAAAAAATCCTTAGGACCTAGATAATCAAATTCATAATACATCGTGGTGGGGAGGTGACGAGATTAGAATGGTGAGATGTAAAGTGAGTTTACACACCTCTTTCAGGTGGCTGAAAGAGGTAGGTAACATACCATGCAAGGTTTGTGTCCACAGAAAAGGTATGGAATTGTATTTGAAAGGTGCAGAGAGATGATTGATGGTTTCCTTATCCTATATGCATCTTTTACGTACATGTTTAACATATCATCATGGCTTCTCTGTAGAGAATAGATTGATGTTAACCAAAGGAAGAAAGAAAATGCAGAAGGCTAAATCTACTTAGGAAACTGGCAAGGTAAATGAAGAGTCTTTGATGGATCTGAGCGATATTTAGAAGAAATAATTAGTAGAATCAATTGCTAATTAACTATAGTGGATAAAAAGAAACAAGTCCTAGATGGCCCTCATTTCTGATTGAGTAACTGAAAGTAGAGTGATATTATGAAGGAAGGAAATGTGGGAGCACAGTATTACAAGGAGATGCCTGGGATAGATCTAGTGTGTGCCTGAACACAGGTCTTAACTTCCTTTATCCTGTACCGTCAGAATAATAATTACAGCAGATGATATTTATTCAGCATGTCTAATAGACAATTTTTCTATCTCAGTTACAAACTGGGATGCCCTGAAATGCTATTTTCTTCATTCTGAGAGGCGTATAGCATGGTTCATTCCTTAGGATTCTCAAGAGGGATGAAGAGATTCAAATAAATATTCAATCACTTGTAATTTTGAAGGACATGGGAATGAAAGCAGCCAACTGTCTTATCCTACAGGGCTACAAGAATGTGTTATTACAATGCCTTCTCAGCGGGTCTAGTAGACTACCGAGCATCACATAGCTGAGTGTTGCTGCTGCTGCTGCTGCTAAGTCACCTCAGTCATGTCTGACTCTGTGTGACCCCATACCTTTTGACTGTACTGAAGGAGTTTAATGTCACCAATATATACATATATATGTATGTATATACACATATATAATATACATATGAATGTATATACATCTATGTGACTGTTCATACATATATGTGTATGTATATATATATGTATATACACACACATAAAAAGAAAATATTGGTTAGTGGTCATGATAGCAGATCATCACTATGGCTAATTTAAGCCGGAAAAAAATTAAGTGATTTACCTAACTTCACAGAATCACTGAAGCCTAGAGAAACATTGAGGTAGGCTTCTAGAAATATAACCACATCCCACATCTCAGTTGAAATCATGACAGTAAAGAAACTGTCACCAGTGCAGCTAAGATCACCAAGTTTCAACCACCAAAAATTCAACTGTTGTTACAGTTACTGCTGCCAGCAAAGGGACCTCACCTGCAAAAAGAACTAAGCCCCTGTACTTATCAGCACAGAGAAGGAAGCCTCATCTAAATTACATTTGCATTTTTACTGAAAAACATGCCATATATTTAAGTTTTTAATTCCATATTAAAGGTGTTAATCATAATATGATGAATTCCCCAATTATAGAAAGGCAGTGTTTAAATAAAAAAGGTAGTCAAATTGACGAGTTTGACAGATGTCCACTGTATTCATACATATACGTGAACTCCTTAGCGAGGGTTACAATAATTTTTTCATGTAAAGCATTTAGAAGCATTCCTGGAAGGTAAGTACTAAGTAAATATTTGCTATTATTTTCTTACTTCTGCTTTCTTTCTTTTTTCCTTCTCTCTTTTTACTTTCTGCTTACACACATAATGTATATGTGTAATTGCTAATGTGGTTAATAAGTATTAAATGAGTATAATTAATATGTTGTAACCAATGGCATATTATACATATATCATCCTCAGCCTTATGTCCATTTTAATATTGGAATCTCTTTAAAATTCACTGACATCAAAATCCAACAATAAACCATCTAGTGTTTCAGAGGGAAGTAAATCCACCTTCTTTTTTTAACTTTGTTTGCAGTTTCAGTAAAACTGTAAGTTTTATTATAATATCTCAGAAAGTAAAAACAATCCCTAAGAGTATGAAAATTCTCATTGCTAACAACAATAATAGGAAAAGCCATACACACAAACTTTGAAAAAAATACCCAACCCAATTAGGACCCACACTGAGTTTTATTTTACCATGGGCATAATATAATAATAATAAGCATGTACTTAGGAACTAGAGAGACTGGAGGTGTTACCCTGATGTCATAATTACTTGCTGTATAGCTCTGAGCAGTTACTTACTCCTTAATCTCTCTCCTTGAAGATAAAATGGGAATCATAAAATCTGGAAAATGAAAAAAATCATACAATCTATGATATGTTCAGAATGGTTGTTTAATGACCTGAGATATCAGATACATAAAATAGCATTAGTTTCATGTCATATCATTATTATAACCTTACAATTTATGATTAATTTACCAAAAATCAGCTTTATGAAGTTTGTTGGAATTGTCTCAGATGTTACTGCAGAGAAGTATTATACCACAGAAAAGTCAGATCTTTGGAGAAATGTTCACCTAAGTGCCCAGAGATAAGAATTCCACAGCCTACTGCCTTGCTAGGTGGCAATGGCAAATTAAAAATTTATACAGCTGGAAGGGATCTTCAAATATCATTTAACAAATAACAAGTTCTCTACTTTCCACAAATGAGGACCTGAAAAGTTTATGTAAATACAGATCTTGAACCAAACTGTAGACCCCTAGAAGGCAATGGAAACCCACTCCAGTGCTCTTGCCTGGAAAATCCCATGGACGGAGGAGCCTGGTGGGCTGCAGTCCATGGGGTCACGAAGAGTCAGACATGACTGAGCAACTTCACTTTCATGCATTGGAGAAGGAAATGGCAACCCACTCCAGTGTTCTTGCCTGAAGAATCCCAGGGATGGCGGAGCCTGGTGGGCTGCCGTCTATTGGGTCGCATAGAGTCAGACACGACTGATACAACTTAGCAGCAGCAGCAGCAGTTTCATAAAAGCGCTATTCTCTCCTTTCTCTTTAGATTTTCCTTATAAAACATGCAGAATCTCACAAACTTTCCCCTTAATTATATAGCCTTTGTTTATACACATATTTTCCTAAGCTTTATTGAAATTCTATTGCATGTCTGCAGACAGAAGGAAACAGGGTGGTGTTTCACTCAAACTCACAATTCAGCAGCTAGTATCACATAGTTGAAAAGTGAAAGTGAACGTTGCTCAGTTGTATCCGATTCTTTGAGACTCCATTGACTATACAGTCCATGGAATTCTCCAGGCCAGAATACTGGAGTGCATAGCCTTCCCCTTCTCCAGGGGATCTTACAAACCAGGGATCAAACCCAGGTGTCCCACAATGCAAGTGGATTCTTTACCAGCTGAGCCACAAGGACTCATCACATAGCTGAAGAGCAATGCAAACAAAATATCCAGAATGCTACGATACTGAGAGAAGGGTGTAATTGATTGTTTGTCAATTTTTTTAAATTAAAGGCCAATAACTCTAAAGTTTTTCATGGAATGATGGCACATAAAGTGCAAGCTATTTAACTAGCATTGAATATTGTGAATGCTGCTGCTGCTGCTGCTGCTAAGTCACTTCAGCCGTGTCCGACTCTGTGTGAACCCATAGACGGAAGTCCACCAGGCTCCCCCGTCCCTGGGATTCTCCAGGCAAGAACACTGGAGTGGGTTGCCATTTCCTTCTCCAATGTGTGAAAGTGAAAAGTGAAAGTAAAGTCGCTCAGTGGTGTCTGACCCTTAGCGACCCCACGGATTGCAGCCTACCAGGCTCCTCCAGCCATGGGATTTTCTAGGCAAGAGTACTGGAGTGGCTTGCCATTGCCTTCTCCGTATTGTGAATGTATTAACAGTAAATATATTTTCAAACATACGTCATATTTATTTCATATTTCATAGAAGTCAAAAGAGTTCTTCCTTTCTTTTAAGGAAGATTTGCTTGGGGATATTTATTCCTGAACTTTTAATTTGAGCTAAGTTTTTTATCTAATCAAAATTGAAGTTCACATTGACAGATGAATGGATAAAAAGTCATGGTACATCTACACAGTGGAATATTAATTCATATAAAGGAATGAATTTGAGTCAGTTGACCTGAAGTGGATGAACTCAGAATTATACAGAGTGAAGTAAATCAGAAACAAAACAAATATCATATATTAACGCACATATATATATATATGGAAATCTAGAAAAATGGTACTGATGAACCTATTTTCAGGGCAGGAATAGAGATGCAGACAGAAAATGGACTTGTGGACACAGACGGGGAAGGGAAGGGTGGGACAAATTGGGGGAGTAGCACTGAAACATATACATTACTATGGGTGAAACACAGGGAGCTCAGCTCAGTGCTTTGTGATGACTGAGGAGTGGGATGGGGGTGGTGGGAAGGTGTTCAAGAGGAAAGGGATAAATGTATACTTATAGCTGATGCACATTGTTGTATGCCAGAAACAAACACAACATTGTAAAGCAATTATCCTCCAATTAAAAATAAATTTAATAATTGAAGTTCATGAAAATAAAAAGACAGTTTAGAAGACAATAACCTCTCACAAAGTTTATTGATACTAATGATCCTTCACCTTTCAAAACTGGTATCCTAAGTGAAACAGAAAATTCCACCTTCCAAAATGGTCCATAAGAATATTTCTTTGGTTAGGTACAGACTGACCATATGTCAGTATTAAAGTGAAAAAATAAAAAGTTCAACACATTAAATTTACCATCATATTAGGACCAGCAGAAAGCTTTTTGCAACTTTTGGGAGAAATTATTTACTGTTTATATCCTATAATATGCATAGAAGTTTGGTATAATATTGACATTGTATTTATCCAGCTTATCTGTAAAAGATCTTTTAATGTTTGGCTATGTTATGTGCAACAATTAGGGATTTTATTATGTATTTTTTAAAAAATTAGAATTCTAAGCCAGTACTGACTAAATTATTTATGGGTACTCATTTCTCCTTGGTGTTAAGGGGAAAATGTACTGTGTGTGTGTGTATGTGTTAATGAGAAGACCTGTTATTTTCATTGATTCAAAAGAAAACCCATTATAATCTGATGCTGAAATCAAAGGCATATCTATCAGTATAGGTTCCAAAGTCAACTTCCAAACTGCAAAATCTAGTACATTACTGCTTTTTGATATCTACAGTGTTCAACCTGTTGATCTCTTCCTCTGTGGGGAGCTCTTTTTTGGATACTGTGAGATTCTTCTCTGGTTTAATATTTCACTCTGATATTTCCTATATGATTTTAAGATTATTTTCTCTACAGCTTAAAAGTTTGTTTTTACCCAAGCTTCCCTTCTTGCTCTTCCTTCTTACTTGTTTGTTCATTAAGCAATCTCATACCTTTCTTAAAAGGTATTTTAGCACTCTAAAAAGTGCTAGTTTCTCAGCATGATGGTGAATAAGAGAAAAACTTAAGAGTTATATAACTTAGAGCCTTTTGTGGATACAGAAAAGTAAACATATCATTAAACAAAGATATTGGAAAAATATTGTGTGTTTTGGGAGCACATGGGAGGGTTCCTTAGGACAAATAAATGTAGGAGGATGAAGGTTGTCAAGTAATTTACGCCTTGTGAAGTAACATCTAAATGGAGCTTGAAAGAATGAGTGACTGTTAGTCAATTAAAGAAATGAAAGGACAGTATCCTGAAAAAATACTGTGTGTGACTCCTCAAAGGAGAGAGAGAATATAGTACATTGGACTAACACAATCAAAGACAATAAGCATTCAGAGGGCTAAAGAGCCTCATATGATTATGAATGAAAAGTGGGACTGAGGACTTTCCTGGTGGTTCAGTGGTAAAGAATCTACCTGCTAATGCAGGAGACACGGGTTAGATCTCTGTTTGGAGAAGATGCCACATGGCTCAGAACAACTAAGCCCATGTACCACAACTTCTGAGCCTGTGCTCGAGAGCCAGGAAGCTGGAAGTACTAAACCCATGTGCCACAACCACTGAAGTCCTCACGCTCTAGAGCTCGTGTTCTGTCACAAGAGAAGCCACGAAATGAGAAGCCTATGCACCACAACTAGAGAGTAGTTCCCACTTGCCACAACTAGAGAAAAGTCTGTGCAGCAACAAAGACTCAGCACAGCCGAAAATAAATACTTTTTTTTTAAGTGGGGCTGAGGTTGGAGTTGCTGCTTGGAAAGATTCTGGGTAAAATAGAAACAGGAAACATAAGCAGGATCGTGTAAGAACTATTGAGAGACATGGCTTTTATCCAGAAGACAATAAGCATCCATTTTACACTTAAATTTAAGAGCCAGAAAATGATGAAGTTCGTGGGCATCACTCCTGATAACAGTTACTCCAACTTTTCTCTCCTCCTGCAAACTCACTTCAGTCCTAGAGCCTTATATCCATGGTCCTAAGAAACTCACACTTGGAAATCTCAAAAGTCTCTCTACATTAGATGTCCGAATGTGACTTCCTCATCTTTCTCATACTATCAAACCCTCTCTTCCTTGTTTTCTAAATTTCATGCCTCTAACCCTTTACCAGATTTAGAAAAGGCGGATTCTTAACCATATTTGCCTTTCTCTGAGCCTCACCTCTTGTTGTCAAGTGCTATTAGCTCAATCTCTTCTATACCCACAAGTTCCTTTTGATCATGATTATTTTTCACTCATTATTGCAATAGACTGTTTCTTTTTTTAATGTTTCCTGCATCATTTACAGTGCCACCAAGTGATTCCTCAAAAATAATAAATATTCCATTTCACTGGGACAGAACTAGGTTTAAGCAGGCTGTTGACTCTGATGGTTTGACTTTAAGAACGAGGTCAACTTTCTCTCTCACTGCTTCTCCCTCCTCCTTCTCTCCCTCTCTTTATATGTAAAAACAGAAAACAATACCTTAATAAGTGATTAAATAAGGATATATATATATATATAATTATCATTGTATTTGGAACATTAGTACCACTTAAAACATTCCAACTGCTTTGATCCATGTGTTAAGTTCAAATATAGTATACTTCATGATGGGGAATTTATCTCATCACACTCCATTCCCACTCTGTACTAAAGCAATTTAAACAGCTGACAGTTTTTCAAATACATCATGCTTGTTCATACCTCTGTCTTTACACACAGTTCCCTATGTCTACCTTGTCATAAGATCCTGCTATTCTCCTTTTCCTAATCATCTTTGATTCAAATCAAGCATCATGTTTAGCCAGCATACCTATAAACCCTCATTATGGCCCAAACAGAATAGGTATCTCTTCTAAGACCCTATCACAGTACTTATCACACAATAATCATGTTATGTTTTCCATTCTGTATCTTTGATACCCAGCAGAGTTACTAACATCTAACAAGTGTTTAATAAATTCTCATGAAAGGAGGGCATAAGGAAAGGAGGAAAGGAAGGATAAACCACAGCTCTCATCATATAAGGAAATTATCATTTGGAAAAGTTGTTTCTGCTAAACATCTATCAGTGCTCCCTGGACCCAAATATTTTGGCATAATATCTCAGTAATTAATAATCCTATATAAGTTTAAGTAATTATATTGAGAAATTATATTAAAATGCACATTATGTAACTTACATCACATGTTCTTGTCATTTTGACCTAATGTAATTCTCTTGGTAAACCTTGTTCTTCCCACTTTTTGCATGTATACATTCTTTTGTCAGGAACACTGTCAAAACCTACTATGTGATCTCTCCCACAGGCACACATACTCATATAATTGCTAACTTCCAGGGAAGTCATGCCTTGAATTTGAGTTGGGTTCTGACTATTCCTTATCAGCTCAGTTATGACACTCTCTGACTGTATCAAAGCAGCTGGTAAAAAGACCAATTCCTTCTTCTTTCATCATAGTCCATAATAAACCCAGTGTGTCTCTTTCTTAGTAGCATTTACAGTCATAAAAGACATGGCAAAAGAGTACATACTGACATCCCAGGATAAGTTACTTTGGTATTTTCAATCTACATTTATTTTTTTTAAGTTCAAATTCTAATAATGACTGCTTTCTCCATATAGAGCTTTTAGCACAAATGGTATATTATTGTGTAGTCCACTCAACTAAACCAATGTGCTTAAATGGATCCAACATCTCTGAAATGATTTTTCAGAAACCACTTTTCTTCTTAGTTACTCACTGAGTAGTTGTGTTCCTTGCACTTCACCTCCTAAACCATTCCGTTCCGTCGCTCAGTCGTGTCCGACTCTATGCGACCCCGTGGACTGTAGCCTACCAGGCTTCTCCGTCCATGGGATTCTCCAGGCAAGAATACTGGAGTGGGTTACCGTTTCCTTCTCCAGGGGATCTTCCCGACCCAGGGATCGAACCCGGGTCTCCCGCATTGGAGGCAGACGCTTTAACCTCTGAGCCACCAGGGAAACCCGAGTTAAATATGATTTTCCCAACTTATTATGCCTATTTACTTGCCTATTTATAGATTCCAGACTTTATGAAGATACACATTTGTTTTCTTGTTACTACATCATTGTTGTCTGAGACTAATTGACAGAAAGTTCTCAGTACATATTGATTTAGTGACTGAATTATCAATTAGAATATTTGTATTGATTATTTCTTGGCTGAAGTAGCTACTGATGACGTGACAGGATGACAAAATTTTTCTTAATAATTTTGCCTCAGAGCAGGCAAGATCTTAAGTTATTTTCCTCACAAGTCCTCAATCAATGGAAGAAAGTTTCCCTGTTGATAATTGTAAAGTTGACTGGCTCCACAAGAGCCCCCTCCTACATTAATGAAAAATATAACCAAGCAAACAAACCACTCTAGATCAATAGCGTACCTTACTCACAGGAATACAAGCAAATTTTGTATACGGTCCCGAGTATGGCTTAGAATTTGGCTTGGCATATTGTAAGGATTAATACTCACTAGCTCACAAGTTGGAGAAGGCAATGGCATCCCACTCCAGTACTCTTGCCTGGGAAGTCCCATGGACAGAGGAACCTGGTAGGCTACAGTCTATGGGGTTGTTAAGAGTCGGACATGACCTAGCGACTTCACTTTCATTTTTCACGTCCATGCATTGGAGAAGGAAATGGCAACACACTCCAGTGTTCTTGCCTGGAGAATCCCAGGGACAGAGGAGCCTGGTGGGATGCCGTCTATGGGGTCGCACAGAGTCAGACACGACTGATGTGAATTAGCAGCAGCAGCAGCAGCAGCTCACAAGTTACTAACACAGCTGGTTCTTTTCATGATACTTTGATGGCTTGTGTATTATTTTCTATTGGTGCAATAAAAAATTACCACAAATGTAGTAGCTAAAACACCTTTCTTATTATACTCCACAGGTCAGAAGTCTGAGATGAGACTTACTGGGTTAAAGATCAGGTGTACAGGAGGGCTGTTTCTTTCTGGAGGCTCCAAGAGAAAATCCACTTGCTTACTCACTCAGTTCAGTTCAGTTCAGTCGCTCAGTCAAGTCTGACTCTCCGCGACCCCATGAATCACAGCACGCCAGGCCTCCCTGTCCATCACCAACTCCGGAGTTCACTCAAACTCATGTCCACAGAGTCGGTGATGCCATCCAGCCATCTCATTCTCGGTCGTCCCCTTCTCCTCCCACCCCCAACCTTTCCTAGCATCAGAGTCTTTTCCAGTGAGTCAACTTATCCCATGAGGTGGCCAAAGTACTGCAGTTTCAGCTTTAGCATCAGTCCTTCCAATGAACACCCAGGATTGATCTCCTTTAGAATGGACTGGTTGGATCTCCTTGCAGTCCAAGGGACTCTCAAGAGTCTTCTCCAACACCACAGTTCAAAAGCATCAATTCTTTGGTGCTCAGCTTTCTTCACAGTCCAACTCTCACATCCATACATGACCACGGGAAAAACCATAGCCTTGACTAGACGGACCTTTGTTGGCAAAGTAATGTCTCTGCTTTTTAATATGCTCTCTAGGTTGGTCATAACTTTCCTTCCAAGGAGTAAGCGTCTTTTAATTTCATGGATGTAATCAGCATCTGCAGTGATTTTGGAGACCAAAAAAATAAAGTCTGACACTGTTTCCGCTGTTTTTCCATCTATTTCCCATGAAGTGATGGGACCAGATGCCATGATCTTTGTTTTCTGAATGCTGAGCTTCAGGCCAACCTTTTCACTCTCCTCTTTCACTTTCATCAAGAGGCTTTTGAGTTCCTCTTCACTTTCTGCCATAAGGGTAGTGTCGTCTGCATATCTGAGGTTATTGATATTTCTCCCAGCAAACTTGATTCCAGCTTGTGCTTCTTCCAGCCCAGCATTTCTCATGATGTACTCTGCATATAAGTTAAATAAGCAAGGTGATAATATACAGCCTTGACGTACTCCTTTTCCTATTTGGAACCAGTCTGTTGTTCCATGTACAGTTCTGACTGTTGTTTCCTGACCTGCATACAGGTTTCTCAAGAGGCAGGTTAGGTGGTCTGGTATTCCCATCTCTTTCAGAATTTTCCACAGTTTATTGTGATCCACACAGTCAAAGGCTTTGGCATAGTCAATGAAGCAGAAATAGATATTTTTCTGGAACTCTCTTGCTTTCTCCATGATCCAGCGGATGTTGGCAATTTGATCTCTGGTGCCTCTGCCTTTTCTAAAACCTGCTTGAACATCTGGCAGTTCACAGTTCACATATTGCTGAAGCCTGGCTTGGAGAATTCTGACCATGACTTTACTAGCGTGTGAGATGAGTGCAATTGTGCGGTAGTTTGAGCATTCTTTGGCATTCCCTTTCTTTGGGATTGGAATGAAGACTGACCTCTTCCAGTCCTGTGGCCACTGCTGAGTTTTCCAAATTTGCTGGCATATTGAGTGCAGCACTTTCACAGCATCATCTTTCAAGATTTGAAATAGCTCAACTGGAATTACATCAACTCCACTAGCTTTGTTTGTAGTAATGCTTTCTAAGGCCCACTTGACTTCACATTCCAAAATGTCTGGCTCTAGGTCAGTGATCACATTATTGTGACTATCTTGGTCATGAAGATCTTTTTTGTACAGTTCTTCTGTGTATTCTTGCCACCTCTTCTTAATATCTTCTGCTTCTGTTAGGTCCATACCATTTCTGTCCTTTATCGAGCCCATCTTTGCATTAAATCTTCCCTTGGAATCTCTAATTTTCTTGAAGAGATCTCTTGTTTTTCCTATTCTGTTGTTTTCCTCTATTTCTTGCATTGATCACTGAGGAAGGCTTTCTTATCTCTCCTTGCTATTCTTTGCAACTCTGCATTCAGATGCTTATATCTTTCCTTTTCTCCTTTGCTTTTCGCTTCTCTTCTTTTCACAGCTATTTGTAATGCCTCCTCAGACAGCCATTTTGCTTTTTTGCATTTCTTTTCCACGGGGATGTTCTTGGTTCCTGTCTCCTGTACAATGTCACGAACCTCCGTCCAGAGTTCATCAGGCACTCTATCTATCAGATCTAGTCCCTTAAGTCTATTTCTCACTTCCACTGTATAATCATAAGGGATTTGATTTAGGTCATATCTGAATGGTCTAGTGGTTTTCCCTACTTTCTTCAATTTCAGTCTGAATTTTGCAATGAATTCATGATCTGAGCCACAGTCAGCTCCTGGTCTTGTTTTTGCTAACTGTATAGAGCTTCTCCATCTTTGGCTGCAAAGAATATAATCAATCTGATTTCGCTGTTGACCATCTGGTGATGTCCATGTGTAGAGTCTTCTCTTGTGTTGTTGGAAGAGGGGGTTTGCTATGACCAGTGCGTTCTCTTGACAAAACTCTATTAGCCTTTGCCCTGCTTCATTCCGTGCTCTAAGGCCAAATTTGCCTGTTACTCCAGGTGTTTCTTGACTTCCTACTTTTGCATTCTAGTCCCGTATAATGAAAAGGACATCTTTTTTGGGTGTTAGTTCTAAAAGGTCTTATAGGTCTTCATAGAACCATTCAACTTCGGCTTCTTCAGTATTACTGGTTGGGGCACAGGCCTGGATTACTGTAATATTGAATGGATTGCCTTGGAAACGAACAGAAATCATTCTGTCGTTTTTAAGATTGGATCTAAGTACTGCATTTCAGACTCTTTTTTTGACCATGATGGATCAGCAGAGAGCTGTTTCTAGATTCTAGGGGTCACCTGTGTTCCTTTTCCCCACACTCCATTTTCAAAATCAGCAATGAAATTGAATCTCTCATTTCTTATTTTTTCTCCTATCCTTGCATCTTTCTGAGCAACTCTTCTGCCTTCCTCTTCCACTTTTAAAGGACCATGTGATTACATTAGCTCCACATGGATAATATACCTATCACGAAATCCTTTAATTCCATCTCCAAAATCTCTTTTGTCATATGAGGCAATATATTCATAATGTTAAGGTTAAGATGTGGACATCATTGGGGACATTATTCTCCCTAGCACAACTTATTAAATAACTTGCGTTTTACCATAGGCCAATTTTGAACATGAATCTGAAGAGTTAGTTCAATCTAAAGAACTTTTGAATTTGTGATTTTAGTAACTCATTCAGTTCAAGAATTCACCTTCAAAGATCAGAAATTTTCACATTTTTCTTATAAATCAAGTCAAAAATTTTATGACACATTACCTGATGAATTTGTTTCATTTACTATTGAATACCAACTAAGTAAAAAAGTCAAATATTTTAGGAAAATTATGTTGCCCATTAATCAATATGCTTACAGTGTACTTTGTAATATAAATAAATAATTTTTATTATTTATATTTGATATGTGGATTCTCCAGACTTAGTTTTGGGTTCTAGAATAAAGAATAAAATAATTACATTCATAACCACATTTGACATTAGCTATGTACAGGAGATGGCAAGAGTGAACGTCGACATTCTAGGAATCAGTGAATTAAAATGGACTGGAATGGGTGAATTTAACTCGGATGACCATTATATCTACTACTGTGGGCAGGAATCCCTTAGAAGAAATGGAGTAGCCATCATGGTCAACAAAAGAGTCCGAAATGCAGTACTTGGATGCAATCTTAAAAATGACAGGATGATTTCTGTTCGTTTCCAAGGCAAACCATTCAATATTACAGTAATCCAGGCCTATGCCCCAACCAGTACTGCTGAAGAAGCCGAAGTTAATCGGTTCTATGAAGACCTACAAGACCTTTTAGAACTAACACCCAAAAAAGATGTCCTTTTCATTCTAGGGGACTGGAATGCAAAAGTAGGAAGTCAAGAAACACCTGGAGTAACTGGCAAATTTAGCCTTGGAGCACGGAATGAAGCAGGGCAAAGGCTAATAGAGTTTTGTCAAGAGAATGCACTGGTCATAGCAAACACCCTCTTCCAACAACACAAGAGAAGACTCTACACATGGACATCACCAGATGGTCAACACCGAAATCAGATTGATTATATTCTTTGCAGCCAAAGATGGAGAAGCTGTATACAGTTAGCGAAAACAAGACCAGGAGCTGACTGTGGCTCAGATCATGAACTCCTTATTGCGAAGTTCAGACTTAAATTGAAGAAAGTAGGGAAAACCACTAGACCATTCAGATATGACCTCAATCAAATCCCTTATGATTATGCAGTGGAAGTGAGAAATAGATTTAAGGGACTAGATCTGATTGATAGAGTGCCTGATGAACTCTGGACGGAGGTTCGTGACATTGTACAGGAGACAGGGACCAAGACCATCCCCATGGAAAAGAAATGCAAAAGAGCGAAATGGCTGTCTGAGGAGGCCTTACAAATAGCTGGGAAAAGAAGAGAGGCGAAAAGCAAAGGAGAAAAGGAAAGATATAAGCATCTGAATGCAGAGTTCCAAAGAATAGCAAGGAGAGATAAGAAAGCCTTCCTCAGTGATCAATGCAAAGAAATAGAGGAAAACAACAGAATAGGAAAAACAAGAGACCTCTTCAAGAAAATTAGAGATTCCAAGGGAACTTTTCATGCAAAGATGGGCTCGATAAAGGACAGAAATGGTATGGACCTAACAGAAGCAGAAGATATTAAGAAGAGGTGGCAGGAATACACAGAAGAACTGTACAAAAAAGATCTTCACGACCAAGATAGTCACGATAATGTGATCACTGACCTAGAGCCAGACATCTTGGAATGTGAAGTCAAGTGGGCCTTAGAAAGCATCACTACGAACAAAGCTAGTGGAGGTGATGGAATTCCAGTTGAGCTATTTCAAGTCTTGAAAGATGATGCTGTGAAAGTGCTGCACTCAATATGCCAGCAGATTTGGAAAACTCAGCAGTGGCCACAGGACTGGAAAAGGTCAGTCTTCATTCCAATCCCAAAGAAAGGCAATGCCAAAGAATGCTCAAACTACCGCACAATTGCACTCATCTCACACGCTAGTAAAGTCATGCTCAAAATTCTCCAAGCCAGGCTTCAGCAGTATGTAAACCGTGAACTCCCAGATGTTCAAGCAGGTTTTAGAAAAGGCAGAGGAACCAGAGATCAAATTGCCAACATCCGCTGGATCATGGAGAAAGCAAGAGAGTTTCAGAAAAACATCTATTTCTGCTTCATTGACTATGCCAAAGCCTTTGACTGTGTGGATCACAATAAACTGTGGAACATTCTGAAAGAGATGGGAATCCCAGACCACCTGACCTGCCTCTTGAGAAACCTGTATGCAGGTCAGGAAGCAACAGTTAGAACCAGTCATGGAACAACAGACTGGTTCCAAATAGGAAAAGGTGTACGTCAAGGTTGTATATTGTCACCTTGCTTATTTAACTTATATGCAGAGTACATCATGAGGAAGGCTGGGCTGGAAGAAGCACAAGCTGGAATCAAGATTGCTGGGAGAAATATCAATAACCTCAGATATGCAGATGACACTACCCTTATGGCAGAAAGTGAAGAGGAACTCAAAAGCCTCTTGATGAAAGTGAAAGAGGAGAGTGAAAAGGTTGGCTTGAAGCTCAACATTCAGAAAACAAAGATCATGGCATCTGGTCCCATCACTTCATGGGAAATAGATGGAAAAACAGTGGAAACAGTGTCAGACTTTGTTTTTTTGGGCTCCAAAATCACTGCAGATGCTGATTGCAGCCATGAAATTAAAAGACGCTTGCTCCTTGGAAGGAAAGTTATGACCAACCTTGATAGTATATTAAAAAGCAGAGACATTACTTTGCCGACCAAGGTCCGTCTAGTCAAGGCAATGGTTTTTCCCGTGGTCATGTATGGATGTGAGAGTTGGACTGTGAAGAAAGCTGATCGCGGAAGAATCGATGATTTTGAACTGTGGTGTTGGAGAAGACTCTTGAGAGTCCCTTATACTGCAAGGAGATCCAACCAGTCCATTCTAAAGGAGATCAATCCTGGATGTTCATTGGAGGGACTGATGCTAAAGCTGAAACTCCAATACTTTGGCCACCTCATGAGACGAGCTGACTCACTGGAAAAGACTCTGATGCTGGGAAAGGTTGGGGGCGGGAGGAGAAGGGGACGACGGAGAATGAGATGGCTGGATGGCATCACCGACTCTGTGGACATGAGTTTGAGTGTACTCCGGGAGTTGGTGATGGACAGGGAGGCCTGGCGTGCTGTGATTCATGGGGTCGCGGAGAGTCGGACACGACTGAGCGACTGAACTGAACTGAACTGAACTGATGATATTTTAAAATTAATTGTCTCAACTCCTTGAGATGATATTTTAGTGCCATAAAAACTTACTCTCCTGCTGGCAGGATATGGAGCTAACTGTGATTACTGAAACTCTAAATAAAGTTAATGAGCACAGGAATAGGAGTCAAGGGAAATGATTTCTTATCCCTCAGTACCACCACTAGCCTCCAAGGCTTTGAGTGGCTTCACACATAAAAGTGAGAAGGTTTCATTCCATGAAACTTTTAATTTTCTATGATTATAATTGTTTTCAAGTCAGTTCTTTAATGAATGTCTAGGTACAGATGAACTGAGGAGATAAATATTATCAGAAATTGTTATTACCAATGTAAAGATAGAAAATAAAAAGAATATACAGGGGAGTCTATAAGTTTAATAATAGAAAAATACTGATTTCATGTTAACATAATTTTTATATGCAGTTAATACTTAGACACCGACTGTATCTTACATTTTGCAGAGACTGCTGTTTTTTAGTTGTCGGATTCTTTTGATGCTTGCCCTTACCTTTCTTCTATTATTTTTTCCACATGGGCTACTTTATTGATAAATCAAAAGAAAAAGGATCAAATAAACAAAGCAACAATGTAGGAAAGTGCTCATGTCAGGGTTATAGCCAATCTAATTAATTTTTCATTTGGTTCTCATGTATTGGAGACCAATCAATTTGGGATTATGTTTGCAGAGTTATAAAAGAAGAGGAGTCTGGGCCTTCAGTTTGTTGTCTAGCCTGTCCAAATTAGTCAGTTAAATGATCTCAGGGGATACCATAGAGCACAGGGACAGGTTCTTGTAAGTACCTTTTCTTTTAATTACAGATCAAGTTGTCAACACTTTCTGCAGACCTTGACTTTGGTAGAAGGACAAAGTTCTGAAATCAAACAGTAGGGCTTTATTTTTCAGAATTTTTTTTCCCCTTTGGTCTTTTTTTTTTTTCCACTGACATACTTTAGTTAAAACATCTTTAGAGAGCTATTTTAGCATGTGGAGGTTTGGCATGCCAGAATTGACTATTACTCAGTGAAAGGAGTTTCCAGTCAGATAAAAAGTGATATTAAGATTAATGGCCTTTATCCTATAAGAATGTCACTCTTAGAGATATACTGAATCACTCAAGAAAATTGAATTGTATAAAAAAGTAAAAAGGGGCACAATATTTCATAGAAATAAAGAACCTGGAAAAATGGTGTCTTCTAAAATGAAGCTCCCAGAATATTAAGATGGAACAAAAGTAGAATTTTTATGTTGATCAGAGTTTGGTGGTACACCTGTGCAAGGTTTGAGGTACATCAGTATGCTCTAAAGCCAGTGTTAAAAATCACTGCTCTGGAACCTAGCAGTTTAAGATGATTTTCTTGAAAATCTAGTAATCTTTAGAATCATCCCTAAATTTTCCCTCTAGCTCATTCTAGCTATTTAATTAGTCACCAAGTTTCTGAGCCTTACCTCCTCTTGAATCTATTCTTACCAACACTGCAGCATTATTCATCTGACCTGTTGCAATACATTCCAACCACTCTAGTTAACAATAATCGCCAGTTCAGGGTCGTTGCATGTTACAGGATGCTTGGGGCTGGTGTGCGGGGATGACCCAGAGGGAGGATAAAGGGAGGAGCGAGGTGGGAGGGGGGTTCAGGAAGGGGAACTCATGTACACCTGGGGCGGATTCATGTCAGTGTATGGCAAAACCAACCAATATAATATTGTAAAATAATTAGCCTCCAATAAAAATTAAAAAAAAAAAACAATACCCACTTGCACTGTGTTCACAAGTCCCTTACACAATGGTTAAATCTACTTCCAAAAATTTAATCATTATCTGCTATCAATCTTGATATTGCTATAACTCAATTTAAAAAAATGCACTGTCCCTGAGAATGCCTTTGGAAACTTCCTTTATTTTACTATACTCAAGGAATCAGGAATCTGTTTATGAAGTCACTTCCTACCACAGCCTAACAGTAAATATCAACCAGACTCATTCTGAAAACCCTACCTAGATTCTCAGTCTCTGGCTCAGGAGAACTTTATAGGCTTTCAGGCAACCTCACCTCTTATCAGATTACTGAGTGCCAGAAAGTTTTCTTGCTATAAAGTATAAGATAGTAGAGAAGTAAAATTGATATTTTGAAATACATCAACATATATCATGCAACAGCTCAGGCTCTTTTTTAAAATCCTAAGTCACTAAACAAAATCCTTAACCTTTTATACATTACACTAGATGAATTTTAATAGTTTTAAAAATGTTTTACTTTTAAAGTCTATTGTTTTACCAACATTTTGCCCTTTTAACAGAGATTTTAATTGTAAGATTTCTTGGAGAAGGAACTGAACACATACTACAAACCACATGGATTCACAGAAGTAAAAGATGAATTCTGAGTTTCCTTTACAAGTCTAGGATTTCTTCTTTTCTCTCTTGAGAAGATTAGTTGGAGCAGGATGCTTTTTATCCCTATGCACACAATGACCTGAAATTCATGGCTCTCTTAGGATGTGTAAAATTGGATGAGAGTTAAGTCCTTTCAGAGCCCATTGAGAATTAATATTATGTAATTTTCATTGGGGTTTTATGGCTTAATTAGTACTTATCAGGAATCAACTCAGAGAAGGCAATGGCACCCTACTCCAGTACTCTTGCCTGGAAAACCCCATTGATGGAGGAGCCTGGTGGGCTACAGTCCATGGGGTCGCTAAGAGTCGGACATGACTGTGCAACTTCACTTTCACTTTCCTGCATTGGAGAAGGAAATGGCAACCCACTCCAGTGTTCCTGCCTCGAGGATCCCAGGGACAGGGGAGCCTGGTGGTCTGCCGTCTATGGGGTCGCACAGAGTCGGACACAACTGAAGCGACTTAGCAGTAGCAGCAGCAACAACAGGAATCAACTGAAAGAACATGATTTCTATTTCTTAACCTGAGATTCACAAACTCAGTGTTTTCTAAACCGTGTGAGATGGTTGTGGATGTTGACTTTAAAGGTGCATTTCAGGACACAGTTAAACAGACTACATTTTTAAGTCCAGTGTACTAAAATAAAATATACATAAAGTAAAATTCACCCTCTTAAATTTCACTGAATTTTGGCAAAAACACACTGTCTTATAATTGCCACCATAATAGAGAGCTAGAACATTTTAATTATCTGACAAAGTTCCCTCATCCCTGTTTGCAATCAATCCCATTCTTCAACCCACAGCCTCTGGTAATTTTTATCTAATTTCTGTCTCTTTTTTTTTTCTTCAGTTTTTCCCTTTTCAGAATTTCATATAAATGGAAACATAACCAAAGTCTTTTGTGTCTAAATTGTTAAACATTAATAATTTTGGTATTTGTACATATCAGTGTACTTATTAGTAACTTATAACTTATGTAAACATCCATTGTATGATTGTAATAACGTTGATTTACTTATCAGAAGACATACATTTGGGTTTCTAAATACTAAACAATTTCCCAAAATGGCTGTTCTATATTGCATCTCCATCAAGATCCTACTCTAGAACTTTTGAAGTAGAAGTTTTTTAGATACCGTGAATCAGCATTTAAAAATAAAAGCCAAGCTGATTATTGCACACATAAATTATGAGGTACCAGGATTCCTATCTCAAAGGTTACTATTCCTCCTAACTATAACTATCATCATAATTATCAAGAAATATTTGTTGAATTACTGAGCTTACCTATCACCTACACAAACATTATAGCTGTATAGTCAAACTGTACCATGCCTTAGTTTTCTAAGGTAAAACATTACCACAAACTTGATAGCTTAACGCAAAATTTTCCAGAAGCATTTGATAGAAATTCAAAATAGGTCTTACCGGGATGAACTCAAGGAGTTGGCAGGATTACAAAATGACCTACAGGAGAGTATTTCCTTATCTTTTCCAGCTTCTGGAGGTTGCCCATGTTCCTAGGATCATGGCTTTAATCCCCAACCTCAGAGTTGGCAAGCTTGCTCTGACAATTCCTCCCTTTTTGTGCTCTCTTCTGGCTTCAGATGGGAAAGGTTCTCCACTTTAAAGAACTCATGTGATTAGATGGGGCCAACCTGGCCAATCCAAGCTACTCTCCACCACTCAAGGTCCTTAATTGAATCCAACCTCAAAATCCCCTTTGCCTTGAAAATAATATATTCACAGCTTTCAAAGATCATCAAGGATATCTTTGAGGGCCATTATTCTGTCTACTACAGAATCTAAGCTTTTCATGAAATTATTAGAAAACATTGACAGTTTTTTTTTCTTACTAAAAGTCTAGACTTTCGTTCTACTTCATTGATTTAATAAAATTTGGAGTAAATTACCTAATCTCTTGGAATTTCTATTTTTCTATCTATAATTAGAGGCATAAAATAGATTTTTATAATGTAAAAAATTAGTTTTAAGTATAATATAATCCCAGGTATTTTGTTTATAACATTCTGGTTTGTTGAGTGAGTGCTTGCAAATATTAGGAATAACAGTATTTGCATGATTAATGCCATTAGTCTTTTCTCTTTTAAACTACTGTCAATTATGAAAGAACACAGTTTACTGAGCAGGTTTGGAGATAGGCAGTGAAGAGATAGCATCTGGTGCTATTAACTAAATGCAATTTGACACTTATTTTAAGACAAATATATATTCTAAAATAAGAAATACAGTATATGTTTTGCCACATTTCTCAAAGCAATTAGACTATTAATATATGCTCTCTAAATAATTTGTTGACATGAGAAAATATTAGGATACTTCTGAAATACAATAATTACCTTATCAATATTTAAATGCATTTAGGAGTTATAATAAAGAAAGAAAAACCTGAAGTTTGAATTTAGAAAATGAAAGTTTCAGCCCTGGGTCAACCATGTACTGATGTTCTGAAGGATTTGAGATAAATATATAACTTCCTTAACCCTGTTTCCTCATCTGTGAAATGGAATTAACAATACCTCTGCCAGGAGTGTAATGTGTATCAAATAAGCAAGTAGTTAAAAACACATCAATTGTCAAAATTAGAGTCATCATCATTATCAGCATTATTTTTACAGTGTATATGCCAAAGCACTTGGGGATCATAAAATAAGATGTTATAACTTATGACATGAGTCATCCAGGACCAGAATATGAAAATGTAAAACTTTCAATAAATGTATCATTATCATAATCAACCTATCTAAAAAGCTTCAAATTTTGTCCCATTTCAAGCATTGGCTAATTAATAGATGTTATGTACTATGCACGACATAGCAATTTTATTCTTAGATATAAATCCAAAATAAATACTTACATGAGGAGACATAGAAAATATCCATAGAAGCACTGTTTGTAATTGCAAAAATTTAGAAATGTATGTCCACCAGAGGAATGTGTAGTTTATTTGTGGAATTGTCTTTCAATGGAATACTGCTGCTGGCACTAAGTCGCTTCAGCCCTGTCCGACTCTGTGCGAACCTATAGACGGCAGCCCACCAGGCTCCCCCGTCCCTGGGATTCTCCAGGCAAGAACACTGGAGTGGGTTTCCATTTCCTTCTCCGATGCAGGAAAGTGAAAAGTGAAAGTGAAGTCGCTCAGTTGTGTCCGACTCTTAGTGACCCCATGAACTGAAGCCTGCCAGGCTCCTCCGTCCATGGGATTTTCCAGGCAAAAGAGTACTGGAGTGGGGTGCCAGTGTCTTCTCCATCAAAGGGATACTATTTAGTGTTGAAAATGAAGTAGAGCTGTATGAATGTAATAGGAGACCCACAAACAGTAAACTAGGCTAATTAAAAAGGTTTCAAAGATATACATACAATGAGTATGTATTAAGATATGGTGCCATTTTTATAAACTGCTAAATCATTACATACACAGTGCAAGTAGAAAGAAATATATGTTGATTTGGTAGTAGGGTTGTTAAATAAAATAGAAAATGCCCAGTGGAAGCTGAATTTCAGATAAAAACCAACAATTTTTTTTAGTACACATGTCTCATGCAGTAGTTGGGACAACTAAAAAGTTTGGGGTGGTTTATCTGAAATTCACATTTTACCAGTGGCTTGTATCTTTGCTGAATCTGGCATCCTAATGAGGAAGGAAAAGCTGCATGGGGGCTTCAGTTGGATCGATGTCTTAGTTCTTAAGCTGGGTAAATGGGTATTTGTTGCATTTTATGCCATTTTCAAAGTCTTAAATATTTCATAGTATGTTAAAATATTAACAGGCAAAAATGAACCATTCACCAGAAGAAAATCCCTAGTTAAAAGATACAACTAAGAACCAACATCAACAACAGAGAGCGAGGAAGGATGACAGGAGGAACACAAGGAACGAAAGCATACAGAATTTCAATTATGAAAAGAAATGCCAATAAAGTGGCATCATGCTCTACTTTTGTCAATAGTTTTGGCTTTTTGCCCAAATCACTCTCACCTGAGAGGAAATAACTAATTATAAATAAAGAATTCAACCTAGAAAAGAAAACGTGGATTTTAGGTGTTTTCCAAGACTCTGTACTAGTTTCAGTTATATTTCAATCAATGAAAATATTTTTGGCCAAAGGTGAGAACTACAATAAATAGAATGTTTAAATCTATAAAACAAGATACAGCGAGTTATTTTAAGCCTGGAAGAGGGAAATGTGAATAAATGAAAAAAAAAATGAAATACACATTGACTTCTTAGTCAAAACTGGAAAATAGTGGCTCTTCATCATGGCTAGGGATCACATTAAAATCATCTGCTACTGCTGCTGCTGCTAAGTCACTTCAGTCATGTCCAACTCTGTATGACCCCATAGACGGCAGCCCACCAGGTTCCCCCGTCCCTGGGATTCTCCAGGCAAGAACACTGGAGTGGGTTTCCATTTCCTTCTCCAGTTCAGGAAAGTGAAAAGTGAAAGTGAAGTCGCTCAGTCGTGTCTGACTCTTAGCGACCCCATGGACTGCAGCTTACCAGGCTCCTCCGTCCATGGGATTTTCCAGGCAAGAGTACTGGAGTGGGGTGCCATTGTCTTCTCCGTAAAATCACCTAGAGAGCCTAAAATAACATGACTGCCTGAGACTCACCTGTGAGCAAGTCTAATTTAACTGACCTACAGGAGGAAACAAGTATTGGGAGTTTGTAAAGGTCCCAGGTGATTCTAATATATGGTCAGTGTTGAGACCCTTTGCTCTCAAACCTGAAAAGCCAATAAATACCTGTGTAGGAGGTAGTGTATAGCAGAAATGGTTTTTCTGTGAATGTAGGAGCTGGCTTATAAGAAAACAGATTCAAATATCAACTGACTCCATTAACTTTATACAAAAGCTTTAATATGGATGACAGGAAAACAAGTATTTGGAAGCACAATACCTCTTACATAGTGCTGAATAAACAGATCTTCACTGAAATAGCTGAAGTTTGTAAATATCCCAAGATAATGAGCCTTGTAACTTATATGGTAGTCTTGAAGACTATCAGCAAAATACTAAGAAACAGAAAATGTCTAATTTCAAAATGTGTACAACAAAATCTTACTTTTTACCTTAGAATAAAAATACCATGTCTGCCAGAAACCCTCTGCTTTTACCACAATTAGATGGATTTAAGACAGTCAATTTTTATTTCTACATGGGTAACATGAGCTTTGGTTTATGACCCTTTTTCCCCTAGTCTCATAATTAAATGACTAAATCCCATCTACAGCATTACCTACAGAACATGACTGGAGAAAGATTAGCCATTATAGAGAGAGGGGATTGCTATAACAGTTTTTGAGGCCTATAACCACCCTCTCTCTTAGGAATTCTATTATGGCTGAGCATTTGTGTTATTGGTATTGAGCTCAATTCACATATATCAAGCTATAAACTCCATTTACAGTCAATCCATATTTCTAGGTCTTCTCTAATAACTTATTTATTTGTGTGTTTCACTTTGGAAGAAGTTATGTGCTTTGAAATATCTTCATCTGTTGCCAGGGACTATGGAGCATCCTTTTGTGGTACAAGAAAGCCTCTTATCCCTATTAACTAAAATCCAAACACCTGATGTTTTATCCTTAGTTTTACTTAGAACTTCATAAAACCTTATCATGATGATTCATGTGAATTCAGATCTACTTTCTGTTCAAACCAGCAATAATAACACATGCAATTGTTTCCCCTAGTGAAGAATGCTGATCAGGATCAGTTCCCCTAAATCAGGGTAAGCGGACATCAAGTACCAATTAATTTCATATATTTTTCCCTTTATGATCAAAAATAAGTATTTATCACTAATGTGTTAATGTCTTTAAAAAAATCAATGTTTTAGAAACAAATAACTGGCCCAAGCTAAGCAGGTGACCACACATATCATCCAACTACACTGCTCAATTAGCCATAAAACACATTTCTTTGACAGAATAGCTTGTAATGTTTGGTGAGCTTTCATTTTCTTCCTCTCCATTATGTCTAAGTGAAGGATTTTTCCTTTTTCCATGCTTAAATTCATTTCATTGACAACAGACATTGCAAACTCCTCAATGATTTTTCGGTGCCAAATGAATTTCTGTCAGAAGGCTCGGATAAAATCTGTCTACTCCTGGTGACCAAATTGATCCAGCTGCAGCACAAGATGAAAGAGATCATTCATCTAAGTTCGGCTTTGCCAGAGCCTGCTCCCTCCTACACATCCACAGTTTCTGAAAAGGAGCAAATAACTTTATCTTGCAACCAGAGCTGAGGATAGTTGAATGTTTTCATTACCAATGGACATCAATGGCTTTGGGACATAATTAATCATGCTGAAATCACTTCATTATTTTAATGAGGTTTTTCTCTTTCCTCTAACTATGATAAAAAATACACAGGAGGGAAATTCTTCTCATTATTTCTGAAACTAGAGGAGATTGAAGGAACTGGAATAGGAACACACAGAAAACTTGCAAAAGAGAGTTAGGTGCACCCGCGGCTGCTGATTTCTCCCTTTGCTTCAACAGAAGGAAGCATGATGAGGAGGTGAGTTTGTGGACACTCTAAGCTCAGAGGCAAGATGCTGCTGGGACCTTGGTGTGTGAAGCAAAGTGATTTCATCCCAAACTCTTCAGAAGTCCTCTCTATCCTGAGGATTTGGGAGCATATTTTCTAAAAGAGAGGAAAGAAAAGAATACTTGTATCTATACTAACAATAGGTAAAAATTAATGACTTACTGTTCTTCAAATCAGAGCCTCACTGTTCTCTAACAAATGAGTACGATCATTATTATGATTAGAAAGTGGAAGAACATAGGGTAGTCTTTGATTGTGTGAGCATTCAGTTCAGTTCAGTCACTCAGTCGTGTCTGACTCTTTGTGACCCCAGGGACTGTAACACACCAGGCTTCCCTGTCCATCACCAACTCCTGGAGCTTGCTCAAACTCATGTCCATCGAGTTAGTGATGCCATCCAACCATCTCATTCTCTGCCGTCCCCTTCTCCTCCCACCTTCAATCTTTCCCAGCATCAGGGTCTTTTCCAATGAATCAGTTCCTCACATCACGTAGCCAAAGTTTTGGAGTTTCAGCTTCAGCATCAGTCCTTCCAATGAATATTCAGGACTGATCTTCTTTAGGATGGACTGGTTGGATCTCCTTGAAGTCCAAGAGACTCTCAAGAGTCTTCTCCAATACCACAATTCAAAAGCATCAATTCTTTGGTACTCAGCTTTCTTTATAGTCCAAATCTCACATCCATACATGACTATTGGAAAAACCATAGCTTTGACTGGATAGACATTTGTTGGCAAAGTAATGTCTCTGCTTTTTAATATGCTGTCTTGGTTTGTCATAACTTTTCTTCCAAGGAGCAAGTGTCTTTTAATTTCATGGCTGGATTCACCATCTGCAATAATTTTGGAGCCCAAAAAATAAAGTCTCTCAATGTTTCCATTGTTTCCCCATCTATTTGCCATGAAGTGATGGCATTAATTATTGCCATGATGGAATTAATTAATTGTCATGAAGCGATGACATTAATTAATTGTTAGTATATATTATATATTGGAATGCTGAAACGTTTTCTGCTGTATGAGAAAGAACTTCATTGAGATAAATTCTGAACAGCCAAGAAGCCTAGCTTCAGAAGACTGGTCAGCATTAAAGACTTTATTTTCCTTAAAGTAGTTGAGTCTCAAACTTTAGCATGAAGCAGGAATAACAGGGACCATAGGTCTCTGGACCTGCCCATACAGTTTCTGATTCAGAAGGTCTAGGGTGGGACATGAGATTTTTTTCTAACACATTTCCAGTTGTTGCTAAAGCTGCTAGTTCAGGGACCACACTCTGAGAACCAGTTTTAAAATCACCATGTAGTACAGCATCTATGTGTCATATTGTAGAAGTAGCCAAGGCATGTCTTTGCATCTAAGTCCTCAGTATTTCTTCACTGTAAAGTGATTCTTTACAGTAAGATATGACCTTTAGTAAGTTTGAAATGTTAGACTGATACTGAAGTGTCTTGTTCTCCACTATCCAAAACGAATTGCTGTCATTAAACAAGTGAATGAAGCCACTGTTGTGGATCTCCAAGGACCTCTTACTCTTTCGCATTCACTCCTACCATACTTATCATGTTAGAGAAAAATGTGTTCTATCATTTACTATGGCATTTCTGTGTTTCTGAAGATGTTTTCTTATAAATCAAAAGCTACTGATTTTTACAAAATCTCAGATTTTTGTGTATAGGAAAAAATACACTATATTATGCAGTCCATTCAACTCAAGACCTCCTTTCTAATGACATATACTGGGACCTGGCTCAGAAATGCATTCTCAAGGTCATACAGCTAAAATCAATGGCAAAATTAGAATCTCTGACTTCCCTTCTCTTTTTCACTCATGCGTTGCTTATTTGTAGTTTCCCTCATTTATTAAGCAATGGTATTATACATATAATATCTGTGTTAAAATCTGTTAGGCCATAAATGTACAAAAGACAGAAAGGAAGAATGAATCTAATATTTTCTTAGAGACAACTCTGTGCTAAGCACTATGTCAAGGGAGGGTACCTACTGTGGTTTCCCTTTTAATCTTCATGGCTATTTTGAGAAGTATTGCCATCCCCATAGTTACTAATGAACAAATTGTATTGGCTAAAAGTATTCTGACTCCATATTTAATAATCTTAATATCATAAGACATTGTTCCTGTCCAAGAGAAAATTGAAACCTAAACAGACAACACAAATAACTTCAATGAAATGTCCTAAGACCCATAAAAGAGAGAGAAATGAAGGAAGCAGCAGCAAACACTGCCTATGAAAGAACGCTAGCAAAGCTGACATTTACTGGTCATGTATTATATGCAAGGAAACTAATGTATACAAATCTGATTTGATCCTTTCAACAACCCTGTGC
Organism: Moschus berezovskii; assembly: GCF_049115385.1. Taxonomy (NCBI): domain Eukaryota; kingdom Metazoa; phylum Chordata; class Mammalia; order Artiodactyla; family Moschidae; genus Moschus; species Moschus berezovskii. The sequence goes on from NC_142464.1 coordinate 91,972,288, forward strand.
AGAAGATTTCATGAGCCCCATTTTACAAGTAAAAAGAAAAATGGAAAATAGAAATAGAAAGGAACATGCCCAAAGCTGCAAAGCAGATCTGTGTTTGATGGCAAAGTCTAGCTCCCAAGCCCATAGCTTTCCCATGCATTCTGCTTTACATTATGTATGCTACGCCAGCATCTGCCTCTCACTTTCCTATCCTGAAATGCACAAAAACCCCTCGTATGTGGATTGCTCTGCTATTTACCTGCATGTCGTCAGTAAGCTTCCACTCTTTTCTAGGAGTCCATCCTGTGCCTCCAAGCAGTCGCTCAGAGAGCACTGGTAGTGCAAGCTGAAGAACCGTCTCCACCATAGTAGTAAAGGTTTTACTAGCAAATGTTTACCCTTCCCAGATGCTTCAGTCCATGATGTCTTAGGATGTTTTCTTTCCTTTTGACAGTCGTATCATTACAAGCTTCACTCTCAAATGGAGCAGAATAGCAGAGAGATAGAAAACCCTCTCCTAGGAGAACCACAAACAAAATAGCATTCCAAGAGCATTATTTTCAGAAAGAAATGTATTCACTCAGAAGATGAATAGAGTTGATAAGCTTGGCGTCTCTAAAGACTTTCCCAAACTTGCACTTTCAAAAAATTAATAATACAAAGGAGAGCGCTTTAGGAAACCAGTGGTACAGGAACTACATTCTATTTTATTAGAGAAAGATAGGCTTCCCTCCCAGGGTAACAAGGTTTTTCACAGCTATCAGCCCTCCAGACTGATTAGATATAGTTAAACCCATCACGGTCAGGCAGGGTCTGTTGATTCCTGGGCGGATTGAGGGACTCTGGGGGCACAGGGCCCTGTGCACGAGGAGAGTGTTATCCTAGGCTGCTGAATGATGCCGCCTGACTGCTGCCTGCTTCTGTGTCACTTTGCTCTTCTGACAATGCCATGAGGGACTCTGAGCTTTAATAATCTCCAGAGACTAATAATGCAAGTGCTAATCGTTAGCATCTCCCAGAATTCTTGTAGTTCTCATCTCCTCCAGATTCTCCGGCTGCTGTTTGTGTAATTGAAGAAAACGACACAGCCAAAGGGAGGCAATTTATCTTGTGAGCCTCCCTGTAGCAGTGCGACCTAGCTGGGTTGCATAACAAAAATTCAGGCAGAGGAAATAATTGATCATCAGGGGCCTGTGGGTGTGGTCTTTCCTCTTAAAATAGATCTGAATTGAAAGAGAGGGAGAAAAAAGTAGTTTTAAGAGGAATTAAAAATCTTTAGACTTTAAAGCCGTCTTGAAGAGGCATCTTCCCATTGGAAAAAGCAAGCTCAGCAGAGAGACACACAGCTATATTTATTATTTAAGGCTAATAAATACCAAAGAGTGACATCTTAGGCTAAATAGGTCTATCTTGTGCTCACTGAATTTTAATCACCAAGTTGAAAGGGTACTGAGAAATTATCAGTCTAATATAACCAGTTAGATGCAGAGTATAAAATATGATACAAGCATCCTGACACCCTCTCAACATTGATCCATTATGTGGCCTATAACAGTAAAGTTATCATACTAGCCTCTAGAGAATGGAAATCAAGAAACTGCCGGCCCAAAGGACAACTACCCATTACATACAGAACACTCTTTTAGAAAACTCTTCAGATACATACATGTAAACACAGGAGGTCCAGGAATGTTTCTGGTTTTTCAGTTTATCTGATACCTCAGGATGCACTAGTAGATAAATAAAAGCAGTAAGAAAAGAGTGAGAGTGGCACCTGCCTAGCAATGATCAGTTTCAACATCATCTGGAAAGTTGTTAGAAATGCTGAACCTTAAGCCTAGATTCAGACCTATTGAATTATAGTTTGCATTTTCACTGCATCATACAAATTCTGTGGGTAACATGCTTACAATCTTCTGTTGCTTCTCCTTTTAAAAGACTCCCTTGAAACATGTAAATTATCACATGTGAAATGAATCACCAGTCCAGGTTCGATGCATGATACACGATGCTCGGGGCTGGTGCACTGAGATGATCCAGAAGGATGGGATGGGGAGGGAGGTGGGAGGGGGGTTCAGGATGGGGAACACATGTACACCCGGGGCGGATTCATGTCAATGTATGGCAAAACCAATACAATAATGTAAAGTTAAAAATAAATAAATAAAACTGGAAAAAAAATGAAAAGACTCCCTTTCGGTTCTTGGGTCTGCACAAAATATTCTCTGCACCAAAATATTTGAATACTTTAGGGAAACCCACTCAAAGAAAAAAATTAAGTATGTGAGTGGAGAAAGCAGTCCTTTTTAGAATTTGAGCTTTAAAAAAAAGAAATGTAGGCTGAAAACAGTGAAGTAACTTATCCTGGTATGTCAATATATACTGTTTTAGCATCTGTTTTATGATTGTAAACATTGCCAAGAAATATACAACTAGATTTCTTATGGACTAGGATGAAAAAGGAAGATTTTTTTTTTTTTTGCAAGCATACTTGAAGTGTCAACTGGGGTCTGATCTGCAGCAACATGGATGGACTTGAAGAGCATTCAGTTCAGTTCAGTTGCTCAGTCATATCTGACTGTTCACAACCCCATGGACTGTAGCACGCCAGGCTTCCGCATCCATCACCAACCCCCAGAGTTTACTCAAACTCATGTCCATGGAGTCAGTGATGCCATCCAACCATCTCATCCTCTGTCGTCCCCTTCTCCTCCTGCCCTCAATCTTTCCCAGCATCAGGGTCTTTTCAAATGAGTCAGTTCCTCGCATCAGGTGGCCAAAGTATTGGAGTTTCAGCTTCAGCATCAGTCCTTCCAATGAATATTCAGGACTGATTTTCTTTAGGATGGACTTGTTGCATCTCCTTGCAGTCCAAGGGACTCTCAAGAGTCTTCTCCAACACCATAGTTCAAAGGCATCAATTCTTATGCACTCAGCTTTCTTTATAGTCCAACTCTCACATCCATACATGACTACTGGGAAAACCATAGCCTTGACTAGATGGACCTTTGATGGCAAAGTAATGTCTCTACGTTTGTTTTTTTTTTTAATTGGAGGCTAATTACTTTACATTACTGTATTGGTTTTGCCATACATTGACATGAATCTATCCCGGGTGTACATGTGTTCCCCATCTTGAACCCCCCTCCCACCTCCTTCCCCAACCCATCCCTCTGGTTCATCCCAGTGCACCAGCCCCAAGGATCCTCTATCATACATCGAACCAGGTTGAACTAGGTTGGTCAAAACTTTTCTTCCAAGGAGTAAGCGTCTTTTAATTTCATGGTGGCAGTCACCATCTACAGTGCTTTTGGAGCCTCCAAAAATAAAGTCTCTCACTATTTCCACTGTTTCCCCATCTATTTGCCATACAGTGATGGGACTGGATGACATGATCTTAGTTTTCTGAATGTTGAGTTTAAGCCAACTTTTTCACTTTCATCAAGAGGCTCTTTACTTCTTCTTTGCTTTCTACCATAGGGTTGTGTCATCTGCATATCTGAGGTGATTGATATTTCTCCCTGCAATCTTGATTCCAGCTTGTGTTTCATCCAGTCCAGTGTTTCTCATGATGTACTCTGCATATAAGTTGAATAAGCATGATGACAATATACAGCCTTGACGTACTCCTTTCCTAATTTGAAACCAGTCAGTTGTTCCACGTCCAGTTCTAACTGTTGCTTCTTGACCTGCATACAAATTTCTCAGGAGGCAGGTCATGTGGTCTGGTATTCCCATCTCTTGAAGAATTTTCCACAGTTTGTTATGATCCACACAGTCAAAGGCTTTGGCATAGTCAATAAAACAGAAGTAGATGTTTTTCTGGAACTCTCTCACTTTTTCAGTGATCCAGAAGATTTTGGCAATTTGATCTCTGGTTCCTTTGCCTTTTCTAAATCCAGCTTGGACATCTAGAAGTTCACAGTTCACGTACTGTTGAAGCCTGGCTTGGAGAATTTTGAGCATTACTTTGCTAGCGTGGGAGATGAGTGCAATTGTGTGGTAGTTTGAGCATTCTTTGGACATTATGCTGAGTGAAATAAGTCAGAGAAAGACAAATAATGTATCATATCACTTATGCATTGAATCTGAAAAACACAGCAAACTAGTGAATATAACAAAAAATAAACAGACTCAGATACAAAGAACGAACTAGTGATTACCAGAGGGAAGAGGAATAGGAGGGGCAATTTCAGGGTGGGGAGTGGAAGGTACACATTGTTGGATGTAAGATATTCTCAAGGATGTATTGTACTGCTGCTGCTGCTGCTGCTAAGTCACTTCAGTCGTGTCCAACTCTGTGTGACCCCTTAGACGGAAGCCTACCCGGCTCCCCTGTCCCTGGGATTCTCCAGGCAAGAACACTGGAGTGGGTTGCCATTTCCTTCTCCAATGTATTGTACAACATTGGGAATATAACCAATACTTTCTAATAACTGTAAATGGAAAATAACCTTTCAATATTTCATACAATTCTTAATTAAATAATTACTTGGATCTGATATATTATAGTAGGACATTAGAAAATCCCTTTGTGCATTTTATGGGCTTACCCACAAGTTTTCTGTATTTATATATATGTGTGTGTATATATATATATATATTATCCCAGGTTCCTTTTCATTTTTCATTATTGTGCTCTGCACCTGTGCTGTAGGCAGCATCATCCCTACTTGCCTCTTCTTGAATGGACGGGACATGACACCCACTTCAGGTGCTAATGCTACTAAGATTCCAGTACTAAGATTCTACTGCTGAAAGATTCCATTGATGGAGTTCCATTTCACCACTAACTACTTCTCATCCAGGCCTCACTTAGCAAAATCTTCTTTCATTTGACTTTACTTCAAGCCACCTTTCTCACTGGTACGTCCTTCCCTATTGTTTTATTAAATCTGCTGATGGAGAAAAGGGATTGTTCATGATAAGGCTAGATCAGGGTGAGTCAGGTAATCATGCTGGACTGATTAAAGACAGAGGAAGCTAAATAAAATGTGCTCTTAAAATGGACCTCTGAAAGCATTTATGTTACTGAGACCATAAACCTGCTAAGTGTATTACCTCCAGCTCCAATATACCTTACTCAGAAAAAAAAAAGCAAAATTAGAAACAGGAAATCTCAAAGGCTATTTTCAACTAATTTGCATTAACATCTTTATGCACAGACAATCTTAAAAATATTGAATAAAACCCCACAGCTAAAATATTGAAGAATTCTTACACTTCCCTTTATGGGATTTGTTTTCTCATGAATTTCCAAAGAAAATAATAGTATAAAAATTAATAATCCAGAAAAATCATAATTATATGCCAAGTCCTACTAATTCATATTTCAATGGGCTATTTGTGTAAAGTAAGATGGTCTCTTAGTAAGATGTTATCTTAATATTTAGTAAGACTAAATATAAAAAAAAACTAAGCTCATGGCACGTGGCCCCATTATTGCATGGGAATGGGAAAAGGTGGAAGTAGTGACAGTAGTGACAGATTTCCTCTTCTTGGGCTCCAAAATCACGGTGGATGGTGACTGCAGCCATGAAATCAGAAGATGATGGCTTCTTGGCAGGAAACTAATGACAAACCAGGACAGTATGTTGAAAAGCAGAGACATTACTCTGCCGATGAAGGTCCATATAGTCAAGGATATGGTCTTCTCGGTGGTCATGTATGGCTATGAGTTGGACCATAAAGAATGCAGAGTGCCAAAGAATGAATGCCCTCAAACTGTGGTGCTGGAGAAGACTCCTAAAAGTCTCTTGAATAGCAAGGAGATCAAACCAGTCAATCCTAAGGGAGACCAACCCTCAATATTTACTGGAAGGACTGATGCTGAGGATGGAACTCCAATGTTTTGGTCATCTGATGGGAACAGATAACTCAGTGGAAAATCCCTGATGCTGGGAAAGATTGAGGGCAGGAGGAGAAGGTGTCAGAGAATGAGATGGCTGGATGGCATCAACAATGTCATGAACATGAACTTGGGCAAACTCCGGGAGATGGTTAGGGACAGGATGGCCTGGCGTGTTGCAGTTGCAAAGAGTCAGATATGACTGGGTGACTGAAAAACAACAACGACGACAAAAAAGATGGTCTCAATTCTAAATAATGTGAGTGAAACAAAAAGTTATGGGAACAAGATAGGAAAAGAGGCAGAATAACAGGGATGTAATCTAAAAGATGAGAGCTTTTCTTGTGAAACCACATCAGTGGTCTCAGATGAAAACAAAATCTATGGCAAAATTCACAAGAAATTAAAAATTCATGGATTTTTTTGCCTCTGTTTTATTTTTAATTTTAATATGCATTTGTCCATATTACTGAGACTTGGTACATTGCAGAGCATTCAAATAAAGACTTTTAGTGAGTTATCTACAAAACTGAAATAGACTCACACACATAGAGAACAGACATGGTTTCCAAGGGGGCTGGGTTGGGTCAGGGATGGTGGAAGTTTGGGGTTAGCAGGTGCAAACTAGTATATATAGAATGGATAAACAACAAGGGCTGACTGTATAGCACAGGTAACTATATTCAATATCCTATGATAACCATAATAGAAAAGAATATAAAAAGTATGTGTATATATATATGTATATGTTAATCACATTGCTGTACAGCAGAAATTAACACAACATTGCAAATGAACTATACTTCAATAAAAAAATCTGAAGTGAGCAAATGCATCTAATGTCCTATTCTTCACAGGCTTTAGAAATTGCAGAGGAATTGCTACAATTTCCAATTAAACAATTTCATCATAAATTTGGCTGTGTACACTGGGATCTATATTTGGAGTGATAACACTAAGTTTTAAGCACAAGATTAATTTAGAACACTGTCCTTTACAAGAGATTTGGAAACAGACCACAGGAAACTCTTAATTATACCAAATTAGCAATTTCTTTGGATTTTAGCTAATTTCAAAAATTTATTAAACTCATTTGACCAAAAAAAAAAAAAACAACCAAACTCTTAGATTTAAAAACTAGTCTATGTCAAGTGAGAGTTTCTTGGCTTTCTCACATCTAATATTTCCCTCTACTTTAACTTTCAACAACCAGGAAAATGTCCTAGGCTATTTAATCGATATAAAATATTGCAGCTCTTTCTTGATCATGGCATCCTTCTTTTTTTCTTTCTTACATATCCTCATTTCAACCACTTCTTCCCACTTCATCAGGACCTCTCGCTCCCTGACTCTCCGTTTACCCATAGTGAGGAGTTCCACTGGTTCCCCAGTGCATCCTAGAGCCCATTAATAATTCACTCATCCCTGAATTCTTTCGGAGGATCATCATGGTGCCAATCCTCAACCATAAATACGTCCAGTACTTTCATGATTGACTGGAGCAGTGAGGTCACCCATCAGTGCTAGATCTTGGTGAGATATCACTCGTAGTTTAATCATTAAGTCGTGTCTGACTATAGCCTGACAGGCTCCTCTGTCCATGGGATTCTCCAGGTAAGAATACTGGGGTGGGTTGCCATTTCCTTCTCCAGGGGATCTTCCCAACCCAGGAATCGAACCTGGGTCTCCTACATTGCAGGCAGATTCTTTACCAACTGAGCTATGAAGGAAGTCCTGTGATATCACTAACTGCTGTCTTATTTTTCTTTACCTCCCTTATCTACTCATTCACTCCCTTTCCAGATTGAACAAAGTAATTAAGAGACTCATAAAATTGGTCTAGATGGAATCACTGCAATCCATGTTTATCTCTTCTTGGCCACATCCTCAGAATTCTTATAAATTGCTGCATTTTCCTCATGACTTCCTCATTTTCCTCATGTCTTTCTCATGTCTGACAGAAGCTAGTTGTTCATTCTTTAAACTGTTTACATTCTTTTTCCTTTGTTCTTCACAGTTTATCCTTTTCCTTTCTGAGGGGGAAAAAAAGCATCAATTTCACAAGAATTTCTTTGACTTTCTCCACATTCTTCCTCTAAATACTCCTGTTTTCAGTAAACTTCCATTTCCCTCACCAGCAAAGCTAATTCCTCTTTCAAGATTCTCAGGGGCCTGTTTCCTCCCATTATTCTCATTCTTATAACATCAACTGTTCGTTTGAATTGGTCTTTGCTCTCTCCTGACCTAAAAGACAGAGAAGGCAACAGCACCCCACTCCAGTACTCTTGCCTGGAAAATCCCATGGACGGGGGAGCCTGGTAGGCTACAGTCCTCCTCCAGGTGATCTTCCCAATGCAGGGATCATACCCACGTTTCCTATGTATCCTGCATTGCTAGACAGTGTCTTTAACACTAGCACCACCTGGGAAGCCCAACAAAGGAGTTTAGGGGATTTTAAATTTATGCTGAACATACGAATTCCATGAACCTAGATTTTATTACAGAGAAGGCAATGGCACCCCACTCCAGTACTCTTGCCTGGAGAATCCCATGGACAGAGGAGCCTGGTGGGCTGCGGTCCATGGGGTCACTAAGAGTCGGACACAACTAAGCGACTTCACTTTCACTTTTCACTTTCATGCGTTGGAGAAGGAAATGGCAACCCACTCCAGTGTTCTTGCCTGGAGAATCCCAGGGACAGGGGAGCCTGGTGGGCTGCCGTCTATGGGGTCATACAGAGTTGGACATGACTGAAGTGACCTAGCAACAGCAGCAGCAGATTTTATTAGGCAGAAATTAAGGACTGAACTGAACTGAAGGAAGGGCTTTGCGTGTAGCTCCGTTGGTAAAGAATCTGCTGGTAATGCAGGAGACCTGGGTTCAATTCCTGGGTTGGGAAGATCCCTTGGGGAAGGAAATGGCTTTTTTAGTTCTTGCCTGGAGAATCCCATGGACAGAGGAGTCCATGGTGTCACCAGAGTCGGACATGACTTGGTAATTAACCACCACCACAAGGAAGGCTTCAATAGTATATGAACTGAGAACTTTTAGATGTACAATCTGGATTTAGAAAAGGTAGAGGAATCAGAGATCAAATTGCCAACATCCGTTGGATAACAGAAAACTACAGAATTCCAGAAAAACCATCAAGTGCTGTGATTCATGGGGTCACAAAGAGTCAGACACGACTGAGCGACTGAACTGAACTGAACTCTGCTTTATTAACTACACAACAGCTTTTGACTGTGTGGATCACAACAAACTGTGGAAAATTCTTAAAGAGATGGGAATAACAGAGCACCTTACCTGACTCCTGAAAAATCTGTATGTAGGTCAAGAAGGAACAGTTAGAACCAGACATAGAACAACAGAATGGTTCCAAATTAGGAAAGGAGTAAGTCAAAGCTGTATATTTTCATCATGCTTTTTTAACTTATATACAGAGTACATTATGCAAAATGCCAGACTGGATAAAGCAAAGCTGGAATCAAGATTGCTGCAAGAAATATCAGGAAACTCAGATATGCAGATGACATCACCATTACGGCAGAAAGTTAAGAGGAACTAAAGAGCTTCTTGATGAGGGTGAGAGAGAGTGAAAAAGCTGGCTTAAAACTCAACATTTAAAAAACTAAGATAATGGCATTCAGTCCCATCACTTCATGGTAAATAGATGGGGAAACAATGGAAGAAGTGACAGACTTTACTTTCTTGGGCTCCAAAATCATGCAGACAGTGACTGCAGCCATGAAATTAAAAAACATTTGCTCCTTGGAAGAAAAGCTATGACAGACCTAGATAGCATATTAAAAAGCAGAGAGTTTACTTTGTCAACAAAAGTCTCTATAGTCAAACCTATGGTTTTTCCAGTAGTCATGTATAGATTTGAGAGTTGGACCATAAAGAAGGTTGAGTACCAAAGAATTGATACTTTTGAACTCTGGTCCTGGAGAAGACTCTTGAAGAGTCCCTTGAATTGCAAGCAGATTGAGCCAGTCAATCTTAAAGGAAATCAACACTGAATATTTACTGGTAGGACTGATGTTGAAGCTGAAGCTCCCATACTTTGTCCACCTGATGCGAAGAGCCGACTCACTGAAAAAGACCCTGATGCTGGGAAAGATTGAAGCAGGAGGAGAAGGGAATGACAAAAGATGAAATGGTTCAATGGCATCACCAATTCAGTGGACATGAGTTTGAGCAAGCTTCCGGAAATGGTGAAGGACAGGGAAGCCTGGCATGCTGCAGTCCATCAGGTTGCAAAGACTTTTACATGACTGAGAGACTGAACAACAACAAGGAAGCGATGGAACTCACCATAATCCACACAGATCTCTGAAGTAATTCAGGTTCCTTACTAGCAAAGTCTAACAGTGTCTAGCTGCCCTGAGAAGAAAGTGAAGCTACAAAGAGTCTGGACCAAGAGGATACAGAAAAGTTCAGGAACTGAGGTCAATTAATCTTGTGAGTTCTATTTACTAAATTTCTTAACGCCTAATTTGTAAGGGATTAACTGAAAAGTAAGATCACATATACATACAAATTTCATGAGGTCTCCTTTTATGGAATTTCCTCTTTATGCTTTTGACCAGGGAATTTCAAGCCAAATGGAAACTTGATATGTAGTTATACTAAATATATACAATTTTATATTCTATATACTAATACTATATATTCTATATTCTAATTCTATATACAATTCTATAAGTTTTTACATTGATTCCTGAAGACAGAAATATTTAGTTAACCATTGGCTCCTTATCAACAATAGTAGACATGGATACCTGGAGCCGATAGGGTAAAATGTTCTCTTTACCTTCCTATTTGCATATTGTCCTTTAACAAAGCAAGGTAACTAAATCAATGTTAATTGAAATAAAATTGGGCGTTTTCATTCCAAAACCAATTTTCATTAGCACATTAAGAAATTTCTTCTAGCTCATCTTGTTCATTAAAAGAAATACTAGAAAATCAACACCAGAAATTTAAACATAAAATAATAAACCATCTGTGAAAAGGCCTTTGTTTAGATTTTCTGCTTCTGACCAATGATAACATATGTTAGGAGGCTTCCACATTGTATGGTAACAGTTTACTCTGACACCTTACCAAACAACCAAATGTCTCATATTTGGTTTCTGCAAAAAATGGATAAAGAGCATATCCATCAGACTTCTGTTCTTGGAGTGATATGGAGAACACCCTCACACGTATATATATATATATATTTTTTCAAATCATTTAGAACTATCCATATCAGTGAACCTCTTTGTTTTACTATGTGTAGTAATTCTCATTCCAGGCATATACCTTTGGTAATTATTTACTGTTTTGAAAGATAGAGTCATGTATGTGTGCTTAAGCATTTATTTTTTGTTCCAGAATGACCACAGAATTAGCTCTTACACAGTACTCAAATATGAAAATGTCATGAAAATGAGGTAGGGACCTATATTTCTTCTCACAGTATCTTTTCTTATCCCTCTGCCATCCTTCAGGAAACTGCTGAACACTCTCTCTCTCCCCCCTTCCTCCATTTGACTGTATAGATACTCTAAAATATTTTCAGCTCCAGGTAATCTTTGAGGCAATTGTGTAAATCCTTTATCTTTAAAAAGAAAAATGTTAATTTTGAATGATGAGTAAACCCAGCTGAAATCATTTTTCATGCCCTAGGCACCAACGCCCCAAGCACATGCAGGAAATAAGGTGTAGACTTTAACTTAACAGAATGAATATTCTTATTTTAAGAAATATATCAAGGTTTATTGTATCACAAACATTCCACATGTAAAAATAAAGTATTTTTTCCTCATTTTAGTGGGCTTCTGAGTAGATGAGCTGCTTAAAACAGTGAAACTTGCTGCACATATGTTAAAAAAGCTTCCAGATGATGGCTGTTCCAAGGATAACACAGGACACCCCTATGGTGTGTAGGAGAAGGGTATGGGAGAGAGAGGGACTGATGCAGAACTGACAGTCCTGATAGGAGCAGATGGTGGTGAATACTCACGGAGCTTTTTAATACACACCACTCCTTATTCCAAGCTATTGTATGGGGACTTCCTGTATGCCAGAGCTTTCAAAGCTAATTGCCTTTGTATCTGCTGCCATAACTGTGTTTGTCCAAGGGGAAGCTGAGGGTGAGGGGACAGAAGAGCGTAGAGTATGGACTTTCTGGCACTCTACTACTTCCTTATTCAACTGTCTATTAATTATGTAATTTCACAGTTCAGAGATTTTAGAAGGTGCAGCCAGGAATAAATCAGATGGCCTTTGAGGTTGGAAAGTAAAGAGAAAAAGAAAGGGAGGGCAAGGGTTGAAAAAGGTTATGCTTATCTTCACTGAGAAGCCATGAAATCAAGTTCAGTATTGAAAATTACCTAGATAAGAAAGTATCAGAGGGTATTCAGAGAAAAGTTAGGAAAGGTTGGGGAGTTCCTGCTGAAACTGTGTATGAACTCCTGATGACATGTGCTTCCTGGACGTCTTCTATGGGAAATTGTCATCTTTAAAGCACTTGTTGCTCATCATTTTTCCTTGCTGAGCACCCACTGTGTGCCACTGAGAGCTATAAAGGATGGACAAGACAGTGTATTGGTCAGGGTTGTCCAGAGAAACAGAACCAATATACATGTAGATACACAGAGATTTATTTTAAGGAATTGGATCATGTGATCTGGGAGACAGATGAATCCAAAATTTGCAGAATAGCCCAACAGGCTGGAGATCCAGAGAACAGCTGATATTACAGCTCCAGTCTGAAGGTGGGCTAGAGGCAGAACTCCCTCGTCCACGGGGGACCTCGTTCTTTTCTCTCTCAAAGATTTCAACTGACTGAATGAGGCCACTCATACTTTAGAGGGTAATCTGCTTTCCTCAGTCTACTGATTTAAATGTTAATCTCTTGGCTCAGATAGTAAAGAATCTGTCTGCAATGCAGGAGACCCAGGTTCAATCCTTGAGTTGGGAAGACCCCCTAAAGAAGGGAATAATTACCCACCCCAGAATACTTGCTTGGAGAATTCCATGGACAGAGGAGTCTTGTGGGCTACAGTCCATGGGGTCACAGAGTCAGATATGACTGATCAACTAACACTCTTAAAAAAAAAACGAAAAACCTTTATATACCTTTATAGTAATATCTAATTGGTGTTTGACTAAATATATGAGTTATATGGCCTAACCAATTAGACACATATATTTAATCATCACACACAATCACCCTCCATTAACTTTTTAAAAATAAAGTGAACCTCCAAAGCACATCTCATATTCATTTACATGAAAAAGCCTCCCTTCTGTGAAGATCTGTTCAAAAACTAAACTTTATGAACTCTGTTTCCCAGGGATATTCTTTAAATATTGTTTTACTCAAAAAAATAAAACTTCTGAACTAGCAAAAAAACTCACCAGTGTTTTCTTTAACATTCAAAATTACCTTTCTCATCAAACTTCTTAGTTATAGGGAATGAACTTAAATGAAAGCAAATGGTTTCACTTTCATAACATTGGGGATTTTCAAAGACCTTGTTAATGTAAGATTTAATATTTTAGCCTTGGTTATTTAAAAAGTCAACATAATTGGAAAAGTGTATGTGGAAGAAGTAGAAGAAAGAGAGTATGAGGCAGGAGAATTTCTTGATTATTTCAATCCTTGAAACTGAAATTGCCATTGGATATAATACACTGACATTTTCTGTCTATGGAGGTTCTGAGTAAGAAAGAAATATACTATGCTCCTTTAAGTGAACAAGTGTGAATAATAAATATAAAATTAGGACTTGCCTGGTGGTACAGTGGATAAGAATCCTCCTGCCAATTCAGGGGACACAGGTTTGATCCCTGGTCCAGGAAGATTCCACATGCCTCAGGGCAATTAACTATTTGCACCACAACGACTAGAGCCCATGTGCTGCAGAGTCCATGCTCTGCAACAAGAGAAGGTACCTCAATGAAAAGAAACCTGTGCACCACAATGAAGAGTAGCCCCACTCACCGCAACTAGAGAAAGCACCTGGGCAGCAATGAAGACGCAGCACAACCAAAAACCAGTCAATAAATTTTTTTTTTAAATATGACTTCACAATTACATATATATATATATATATATAAAATTATAATTTATTATGGGTGGTGCCTTCTTTTTTACAAACTGTGTCATCTCATTATGATTTGTTCATTTGGCATCACCAAATTTTCCTAACCCATTCAGGGTAGCTACTGTTAGACCATGCTTCAGAATTGGCAGATGAGGTTCACAGTGACTATGGAATTTGCTTTTGGCTACCTGCCTGGTATGTGGAAAAACAGGATTTAAACTACATCCACCTCATTCTCAATCTAAGGAATTTAAGGGCTGAGCAGATGTATATTAAGCTTCAGATATGTGCTTCAATATCCTCATTTCTCAAATGGGAATAACATGACACTGCCTAGAATTGCTTTGGAAATTATATATAAGATAACGCAGGAGGAGTGGGTAGCACTTGGCATACAGGAAATACTGAATCTTTGACAGCCTTTAGAACTATTAATCATCAACTGCCAAAACAATGGCTAGGTAGATTGTGGAGGGAGAAGTAGGTGATCCTGCAGCTCTAACACCTAGAGAAGAAACTGTGTGTTCTACACTACAGTGTTCCTCAGTGGAGATGTTCCCAGCCATATAGACTACAATGTTGTCCATGAGAAAAGTATGTCTCCTTTGAGTTGAGCAATGTCTCTGCTTATCAAGGCACTACAGAAACAGCTGTCATTTTGTTGTTGGTGACCAAAATGTTAGCAAAGGTGAAAACCGGAGCCCTAAAAAACAAGGAACTGGTGAAGATGTAGCCAATCAGAGCAGCACACACCATATCCCAGCCCGTTAGGTATCTTATGTCAAATAGGAAAGAATCTCTTCACATGACTGAGCCATCTGTGTGTCTTCTTTGGGGAAATGTCTATATAGGTCTTCACCCATTTTTTGATTGGGATGTTTGTTTTTGACATTGAGATGGATGAGCTATTCATATCAACAAATGAATGGATAAAGAAGATATGGTACATATACACAATGGAATATTAGTCAGTCATAAAAAGGAACAAAATTGGGTCATTTGCAGAGACATGGATGGATATAGAGTCTGTCATATAGAGTGAAGGAAGTCAGAAAGAGAAAAATAAGTATTGTATATTAATGCATATATATGGAATCTAGAAGAACCTACTAGCAGGGCAGGAACAGAGAGGCAGATCTAGAGAAGAGACAAGTGGACATGGCAGGGTGGGGCAGATGAACTGGAAGATTGGGACTGACATATATACACTGCCACATGTAAAATAGATAGCTAGTGGGAACCTAGCATGTAACAAGGAGCACAGCATGTAACAGGGAACTCAGCAGTAATCTAGATGGTAGAAAGAAGGCAGAGGGTGAGAGGGAGGTCCAAGAGGGATGGGATAAATGTTAAAATATAGCTGATTCACTTCATTGTACAGCAGAAACTGACACAATATTGTAAAGCAACTATGTCCCAATTAAAAAAAAAAAAGCAAGGAGAGCAGTATAAAGTCAAAATTCATAAAACTCCCTACCCCATCACACCAAAGTGGTATAATGTCTTCCATATATTTCATTTCTATCTCTCTAAAATTGAATCTGAATTGAATTTAATTTTAGGGATGAAAACTTACAAGCGAAAATTAAAATTTTATCTACTTAAACGTGCTGGTTGAGGAGACAAATCATTTGCAATATTATTTTCTGACAAATCATCTCATGATTTTTCAACCATATATTGAAATTAAAAATGGAGGATAAAAGCTATGTACTAAATCAAATCCCTTACAATAATACAGTGGAATTGACAAATAGATTCAAGAGATTAGATCTGACAGACAGTGTGCCTGAAGAACTAAGGACGGATGTTCATGACATAGTACAGGAGGGGATGATTAAAATCATACCCAAGGAAAAGAAATGCAAAAAGACAAATGGTTGTCTGAGGAGGCCTTACAAATATCTGAGAAAAGAACAGAAGTGAAAGGCAAAGGAAAGATATACGCATCTGAATGCAGAGTTCCAAAGAATAGCAAGGAGAGATAAGAAAACCTTCCTAAGTGAGCAATGCAAAGAAATAGAGGAAAACAATAGAATAAGAAAGACTAGAGATCACATCAAGAAAATTAGAGATACCAAGGGAATATTTCATGCAGAGATAAAGTACAAAATAAAGATAAAGGGCACAAACAGAAACGGTATGGACCTAACAAAAGCAGAAGAGATTAAGAAGTGGTGGCAAGAATACACAGAAGAACTATACAAAAAAGATGTTAAAGACCCAGATAACCAAGGTGGTGTGATCATTCACCTACAGCCAGACATCCTGGAATGCAAAGTCAAGTGGGCCTTAGGCAGCATCATTATGAAGAAAGCCAGCAATATGCCAGCAAATATGGAAAACTCAGCAGTGGCCACAGGAATGGAAAAGGTCAGTTTTCATTCCAATCCCAAAGAAAGACAATGTCAAAGAATGCTCAAACCACCACACAATTTGAGCATTACTAGCAAAGTAATGCTCAAATTCTCCAAGCCAGGCTTCAACAGTATGTGAACTGAGAACTTCCAGATGTTCAAGCTGGATTTAGAAAAGGCAGAGGAACCAGAGATCAAATTGCCATCATTTGCTGGATCATAGAAAAAGCAAGAGAGTTCCAGAAAAACATCTCCTTGTACTTCATTGACTACACCAGGCCTTTGACTGTGTGGATCACAACAAACCGTAAAATTCTTCAAGAGACAGGAATATCAGACCACCTTACTTGGCTCCTGAGAAATCTGTGTGCAGGTCAAGAAGCAAAAGTTAGAACTGGAAGTGTAACACTGGTTCCAAATTGGGAAAGGATTAAGTCAAGGCTATGTACTGTCACCCTGCTTATTTAACTTATATACAGAGTACATCATGTGAAATGCAGCCTGGAAGAAGCTCAAGTTGGAATCAAGGTTGCTAGGAGGAATATCAATAACCTCAGATATGCAGATGACACCACCCTTATGGCAGAAAGTGAAGAGGAACTAAAGAACCTCTTGATGAAAGTGAAAGAGGAGAGTGAAAAGGCTGGCTAAAAATTCAACATTCAAAAAACTAAGATCATGGCATCCGGTCCCATCACTTCATGGCAAATAGATGGGGAAACAGTGGAAACAGTGACAGACTTTATTTTCTTGGGCTCCAAAATCACTGCAAATGATGACTGCAGCCATGAAATTTAAGACACTTGTCCTTGGAAGAAAACCTATCACAAACCTAGACAGTATATTAAAAAGCAGAGACATTATTTTACTGAGAAAGGTCCATCTAGTTAAAGCTATGATTTTACCAGTAGTCATGTACAGATGTGAGAGTTGCACCATAAAGAAGGCTGAGCACTGAAGAACTGATGTTTTTGAACCGTGGTGTTGGTAAAGCCTCTTGAGAGTCCCTTGGACTGCAAGGAGGTCAAGTCAGTCAATCCTAAAGGAAATCAACCCTGACTCTTCACTGGAAACACTGTTGCTGAAGCTGAAGCTCCAATGCTTTGGCCACATGATGTGAAGAGCCAACTCATTGGAAAAGACCCTGATGCTGGAAAAGACTGAAGGTAGGAGGAGAAGGAGACAACAGAGGGTGAAATGGTTGGTTGGTATCACCGTCTCTATGGACATGAGTGTGTGCATTCTCCAGGGGTTGGTGATCGATGGGTAAGCCTGGTTTCTGCAGTCCATGGTGTAGCAACTGAACTGAAATTCTAAGTCTCCACTTCTCATGTAGAGAAACTGACACATATAGAACTTAATTATAGTTTGTACTGAGATACATAAATCAGCAAAAAGAATGGAATTCAAGTGATTTTTTTTGTCTATTCAGAAAACCAAATGGCATCATTTACATCAGAAAGAACAATAAATCAACTTAAATTTCTTTAACACACCTTGAATAGTATAAATTCACTATTCCAAAATGAAAAATAGCACCTTAGATTAAAATATCAATATAACTTTCTTCAGGGGAATCAAATAAAATATTAAATTTAAAAGAAGTTTGTTTATAGTGACAGACTTAGTGAAAAATATCAAAGTCAGTTTGAGCAGTAACCCTATGAAAATCAAAGTAGAAAGACATAAATGCTTATGGGTGATAATATTTATTATCATGCTGTTAAACAAATATTGATGACAACTAGGCCATACGTTTAGAACATGTAACAATGACTCAGAATACTAATTCTTTTTGCTACTTTTTTAAAACATATTTTTGTAGTGAAACATACTGAAAACAGACTCCTGAGAAAGACAGCAGTTTTGATTTAGAATTTACTTATTCACTGAGAGGCTAATAACTCTTGCTATTCTTTTATCTTTTCCATGCCAGATCTCAAGTGAGCCAACTTTGAGAACAGTTAATGCAAAGACAAGATAATCATTTCTGGTATATGGCTTATCTTGGGTTCTCCCAAAAGCTTGACAGTGAAATTAGGTTTTATGTTGAAGTAGTTTATCGGGGTGATAATCCTAGAAATGTAGGGAATTGAGGCAAGGAAGGGAAGGAAGCTGGTCCAGGCTTTTTCATACAGAGGTTAACACTGTGGACAGCTAGGATTCCATCTGGATCAGGACAGTTGGTAGACAGTGAGAAATACACCCTAAAGTTTGACGATGGGAGGAGAGGGAGAATCAGAGCATTTAGTCACCAGTTCCCATTTGTCATTTGCAGGCTGCTGTTGACTAGAGGTCATTTGTGGTTAACTCCTTAGCATTTGCAGCCTGTTCTACCTCAGGCTTCTGCAGTCAGAAGGAGCCTTTAGGTACCTGCATTAACAAGGCAGTGAGTGCGAAAAGGATATGGTTTGGAAGCCCAGAGCATGTTACCAGTTCCTAGCCCCAGATCCAGACTGGATTCATAATTCTAGGGTGGTCATCAGTCCCTAAAACTTTTTTTCCTAGATCCGTTGGTGCAGTCCTTCTAATATTTACCGAGTGGAAGTCTAAGGCTGGAATTTTGCTAGCACCACATGTCATGGTCTGTTATGAGGTGTACAAAACTAATGTATTACCAATAAGAATTCAGATACCAAATTTTGAAAATAATTAACTTTTTAAATGAATTTAAATAAATCCCAGGTTATCCTGTTTGATACATCCAACTAACTCCCCGGATTGATAAGCTTCCTGGGTGACAGAGTGAAGGACAGAGTGAAAATGTGTGCACTGAAATGTTTATAACCCAGAGTCTGCCTCATCTACCCCAGAAATTTTAGGCCTCTCTCATATAGACAAACTTTATTTGTATTTTATGGATTAAAAGTGTTGGGAGTCTAGTAAAGGCAGAAATCCACCTCATATATATTCCTTCTGAGTGTGGGACTTCACAAAGGGCATGATAACCACAAATCCTCAAAGAGTTGGAGGCATATTATCTGTCTTTTGGTGGTAAAGTTTAACTTTTATGAGAAATTTAGTTAGACGTCTGATCAAGTACTTTCAAAGGGCATGCAATTATCCAGATTGCAAATAGCATTCAAAATTGGAAAAGATTGGCATGTTATCACTTGCAAGTTTCACTTGTCATGGTGAAATAAAATACATTGCAATTTTAGCCACCCAGGAGAACAATGGAGAGAGAATGTATACATTTTAAAATAATTAATTTAAAAAAACTCAAAGCAGAATTTATTATAGTTTTTAGAATGTTCAAGAGATTCTATAAGAGCAAGTATGCATTTCAGTGCATTTTGTAAAATGTTTTCAGAGTGGAATGTGTTCAAGAGATCATCACTGGGAAAGATATTAATTATTAACTCAACACTTTGAGCAGTGAGTACTATGCTAATAAAAAGAACTTGCCTTACAGAACTGAATTCATACATAGTTAAAATATGTATAACAAAATTTAACTGTAAGAAAATGCATCAGATAACTGTATAATAATTATTTTGCAAAGACAGGTTGGGACATTAAGAGTTGGGACTTCATAGAAGGGCCTCATGATTAGTGATGACCTGACCATCCCCATGGAAAAGAAATGCAAAAAGCAAAAAAGACAGGCAAGAAATGCCTGTCTGAGGAGGCCTTACAAATAGCTGTGAAAAGAAGGGAAACAAAAAGCAAAGGAGAAAAGGAAAGATATAAGCATCTGAAAGCACAGTTCCAAAGAATAGCAAGGAGAGATAAGAAAGCCTTCCTCAGCGATCAATGCAAAGAAATAGAGGAAAACAACAGAATAGGAAAGACAAGAGATCTCTTCAAGAAAATTAGAGATACCAAGGGAACATTTCATGCAAAGATGGGCTCGATAAAGGACAGAAATGGTATGGACCTACAAGAAGCAGAAGATATTAAGAAGAGGTGGCAAGAATACACAGAAGAACTGTACAAAAAAGATCTTCACGACCAAGATAATCACGATGGTATGATCACTGATGTAGAGCCAGACATCTTGGAATGTGAAGTCAACTGGGCCTTAGAAAACATCACGACAAACAAAGCTAGTGGAGGTGATGGAATTCCAGGTGAGCTATTTCAAATCCTGAAAGATGATGATGTGAAAGTGCTGCACTTAATATGCCAGCAAATTTGGAAAACTCAGCAGTGGCCACAGGACTGGAAAAGGTCAGTCTTCATTCCAATCCCAAAGAAAGGGAATGCCAAAGAATGCTCTAACTACCACACAATTGCACTCATCTCACACGCTAGTAAAGTCATGCTCAAAATTCTCCAAGTCAGGCTTCAGCAATATGTGAACTGTGAACTTCCAGATGTTCAAGCTGGTTTTAGAAAAGGCAGAGGAACCAGAAATCAAATTGCCAACATCTGCTGGATCATGGAGAAAGCAAGAGAGTTCCAAAAAATCATCTATTTCTGCTTCATTGACTATACCAAAGCCTTTGACTGTGTGGATCACAGTAAACTGTGGAAAACTATGAAAGAGATGGGAGTACCTGACCTGCCTCTTGAGAAACCTGTATGCAGGTCAGGAAACAACAGTTAGAACTGGACACGAAACAGTGGACTGGTTCCAAATAGGAAAAGGAGTACATCAAGGTTGTATATTGTCACCATGCTTATTTAACTTATATGCAGAGTACATCATGAGGAACGCTGGGCTGGAAGAAGCACAGGCTGGAATCAAGATTGCCGGGAGAAACATCAATAACCTCAGATATGCAGATGACACCACCCTTAAGGCAGAAAGTGAAGAGGAACCGAAAAGCCTCTTGATGAAATTGAAAGAGGAGAGTGAAAAAGTTGGCTTGAAGCTCAACATTCATAAAACTAAGATCATGGCATCTGGTCCTATCACTTCACGGGAAATAGATGGGGAAACAGTGGAAACAGTGTCAGACTTTATTTTTTGGGCTCCAAACTCACTGCGGATGCTGATTTCAGCCATGAAATTAAAAGACGCTTACTCCTTGGAAGGAAATTTATGACAAACTTAGATAGCATAGTAAAAAGCAGAGACATAACTTTGCCAACAAAGGTCTGTCTAGTCAAGGCTATGGTTTTTCCCGTGGTCATGTATGGATGTGAGAGTTGGACTGTGAAGAAAGCTGATCGCCGAAGAATGGATGCTTTTGAACTGTGGTGTTGGAGAAGACTCTTGAGAGTCCCTTGGACTGCAAGGAGATCCAACCAGTCCATTCTAAAGGAGATCAGTCCTGGGTGTTCATTGGAAGGACTGATGCTAAAGCTGAAACTCCAATACTTTGGCCATCTCATGTGAAGAGTTGACTCACTGGAAAAGACTCTGATGCTGGGAGGGATTGGGGGCAGGAGGAGAAGAGGACCACAGAGAATGAGATTGCTGGATGGCTTCACCAACTTGATGGACATGAGTTTGAGTGAACTCTGGGAGTTGGTGATGGACAGGGAGGACTGGTGTGCTGTGTTTCATGGGGTTGCAAAGAGTCAGACACGACTGAGTGACTGAACTGGACTGAACTGAACTGAAAGACTACTGGAGGAATAAAACAATAAAACATTATTAACAACAACTGTAAATTTTCTATATCATTAAAAGTTTAATTTTCAAGTCAATCAGATTTCAAATCAAGTCAGTGTTCAGACTCTCCTAAATAGTGAAGAAATGACCTAGACAACAGTAAGAATCTTGTTTCCTTATTATTAATTGTTCACTTCCCTCTACTGCAACTTGAAAACTCTTCAAAAATGAAAGGAGAGCAATTTTAGGGCTCACTTTGAATCCCTTTTCTCAGTACAATGGTCCTTTGTTGCCAAATATACAGTTGTGGAAAATGACTTTACAATATACTTAGGAAAATAAAATATGTATACAACTAATCAATTAAACACACACAAATAAATGCAACATGACTTGTTTTCTAAATGATAAATGACTTATAGATTCAGAATCATAGCATAAAAATCATCATAGAATGAAATATATCAAGGTCATTAATTTGAGATTTAGAGGAACTTGTAAATTTACATACTGCTTTCTTACAAAATTTTAATGGTGTAGAATTTTTTATTGATATTGCTGTTTGTTGCTGAAACCCTGTTATTCATGATCTTTAATTTCCACCCAGCAAAAATGTCCTATTACTTAAAAATTAAGAGAAATAATTAGCAATGAATACTAAACATTGGTGTCCACTCAAATATCTGCAGAATTCAAACTATAGAACAAAAAGAAAAAGAAAATCAAAAGATATTAGTGCATTTATCTCCTTCATCATCATGTCACTAATAGTTTTTTAAAAAAAACCTGATAATATAAACTAGGAAATAAAAGCCAAAGTGTCCTTACTTTTAGAAGTTATTCGGGAACAAAGTATCTTAAATTAAATTAAAAATAATATTTCAAAATTGCCTTTCCAACAAAGAGTTCCAAAAGGCAAAACTGATAAAGCAAATAGCAATTCCTCTACTAAATAGCTATTCTGATCTACTTGGCATAAATTAGAAACCGAATTTCCACATAGGTTTGTCAGAACCATGCAGTCATCAAATAAATGTCATTAAGTAATTTATATAATGAACTGAGAAGCAGACAATTACCTATAGTTAACTTTCACCTAGCAAACTGCCTTCTGACTTTCCTCTGCTACTTTTTTTCTGGATTCCAGAGTTCAGTTTGTATGTATCACCTCTAGTCTAGATTTTTTATTAATAATTTAAATGCTTCTCTAAGGCACTTCACAAAATCTTTAGCTGAATCTACCCAGAGCTATTAAATTGTCATTCTGCTTTCTCTTTATTTACACAGAGTTGATGTGAAGCTATTGGAATTTTTTCAATCAAGTGTAATATAACATCAGGCACTTTCTACAAAATGGACTATTTCAGAAATGCTCTTGTAGCACCAATTTAGAAATTCTGATCTAATATATTATATTGTGAAATTTGGATGAAGAGATAGTATCATTAAAATTCCACATTTTCCAGATGCCTCATAGATGCATGAAACTAAGGATACCATTTTAAACTGTTGACTACTTGTCTTTCAGAGATATTTGACTTAAGGGTTCTGAAATCTGTGAAATCTTCATTTCTGTTCCATAGAGTTAGAAAAACCAAGAGCACTGTGTGTGCGTGTGTGTGTGTGTGTGTGTGTGTGTGTGTGTGTGTGTGTGTGTGTGCTGAGTCGTTTCAGTAATGTCCAACTTCTTGGAACCTTATCCTGCCAGGCTTCTCTGTCCATGGGGATTCTCCAGGTAAGAATACTGGGGTGAGTTGCCTAGCCCTTCTCCAGGGGATCTTCTCAACCCAGGGATTGAACTCACATCTCATGTCTCTGGCATTGGCGGGTGGGTTCTTTACCACTAGCATCACCTGGGAAGCAGAACATTTTACCTGGGAAGAAGACTGTTCTACCTTGAACCAGATAATTTTGCTTTCCAAGTGCATAAAGTATGAGCAGCTCACTCATCAGTTCAGTTCAGTCGCTCAGTCATATATGACTGTTTGTAACCCCATGGACCACAGCATAATAGGCCTCCCTGTCCATCACCAACTCCCAGAGTTTACCCAAACTCATGTCCATTGAGTCAGTGATGCCATCCAACCATCTCATCCTCTGTGGTCCCCTACTCCTCCTGCCCTCAATCTTTCTCAGCATCAGAGTCTTTCAAATAAGCCAGCTCTTCACATAAGGTGGCCAAAGTATTGGAATTTCAGCTTCAGCATCACTCCTTCCAATGAACACTCAGGACTGATCTCCTTTAGGATGGACTGGTTGGATCTCCTTGCAGTACAAGGGACTCAAGAGTCTTCTCCAACACAGCAGATCAAAAGCATCAATTCTTCAGTGCTCAGCTTTCTTTATAGTCCAACTCTCACATCCAAACAAGACTACTGGAAAAACCATAGCCTTGACTAGACGAAACTTTGTTGGCAAAGTAATATCACTGCTTCTTAATATGCTATCTAGGTTGGTCATAACTTTCCTTCCAAGGAGTAAGTGTCTTTTAATTTCATGGCTGCAATCACCATCTTCAGTGATTTTGGAGCCCCCCAAAATGAAGTCTGCCACTGTTTCCACTGTTTCCCCATCTCTTTGCCATGAAGTGATGGGACTGGATGCCATGATCTTAGTTTTCTGAATGTTGAACTTTAAGCCAACTTTTTTACTCTCTTCTTTAACTTTCATCAAGAGGCTCCTTAGTTCTTCTTCACTTTCTGCCATAATGGTGCTGTCATCTGCATATCTGAGGTTACTGATATTTTTCCCGGCAATCTTGATTCCAGCTTGTGCTTCCTCCAGTCCAGCGTTTCTCATGATGTACTCTACATATAAGTTCAATAAGCAGAGTGACAATATACAGCCTTGACATACTCCTTTTCCTATTTGGAACCAGTTTGTTGTTCCAGTCCAGTTCTAACCGTTAATTCCTGACCTGCATACAGATTTCTCTAGAGGGTTTCATAAGTAGTGCTATTAAAGAATCAAGGGAAAAAAGCCTTACTCTCTAGTCTAAACTGATTTCTGTTGTTTTCTACTGTCTTACCGTAGTAAATTCAGAATGAATAGAACCTCTAATTAAAATATCATCACATGGAAATATTTTTGTTTTCTCGTGAAGGGAAAAGCTTTATTAACATGGCACTAAAGTAAGAAACCATAAAGGGTAAAATGATTGATAAATTTAACTACAAAAACATTTAAAATATTTAAAGTCCTGGCAGAAACAGTTCTAATGAGGTGGATGAAACTGGAACCTCTTATACAGAGTGAAGTAAGCCAGAAAGAAAAACACTAATACAGTATACTAACACATATATATATGGAATTTAGAAAGATGGTAATGATAACCTTGTATATGAGACAGCAAAAGAGAATAAAACAGTCTTTTGGACTCTGTGGAAGAGGACGAGGGTGGGATGATTTGGGAGAATGGCATTGAAACACATATATTATCATATGTGAAACAAATTGCCAGTCCAGGTTCGATGCATGATACAGGATGTTCGGGGCTGGTGCACCGGGATGACCCAGAGGGATGACATGGGGAGGGAGGTGGGAGGGGGGTTCAAAATTGGGGACACATGTACACCCGGGGCAGATTCATGTCAATGTATGGCCAAATCAATACAATAGTAATTAGCCTCCAATTAAAATTTTTAAAAAATAAAATAAAAAGAAACAAATAAAGTCCAAGTACTCTGGCCTGGAAAATCCCATGGACGGAGGAACCTGGTAGTCTGCAGTCCATGGGGTCGCTAAGAGTCAGACATGACTGAGTGACTTCACTTTCACTTTCCTGCATTGGAGAAGGAAATGGAAACCCACTCCAGTGTTCTTGCCTGGAGAATCCCAGGGACAGCGGAGCCTGGTGGGCTGCTGTCTATGGGGTCGCACAGAGTCGGACATGACTGAAGTGACTTAGCAGCGGCAGCAGCAGAAAAGGATGCAAGCTGGTCTCTAAACTCCATCCCAGACACACCCAGAGTTGCTCACAGATAGGCTACAAAATAACCACAGAGACTTTTCCGGCTCCTGCACATGCATCCAAAGCACACAGTGGATACAAACTACCCACAGGGGTTTCCTCAAGTAACTTTAGGTAGCTAGGAGTCCATAAAGGGTTCATAAATATTCTACACATGCACGTCTGATTATAGGTATTATGGGAAGACTTACCCATAGAGCCTATTGCTATGCAAATTGAAACAACTGAGCATATGCATGTGCTCAAATGTCCATTTGCATTTCCTTTCTTGATTGGTGGCACGTACAAGCTGTATTTGCACAGGGCACAACCAAAACGAGGAGACCGAGATGGGAAGCATAAAAATGGGGAAGCCAAGCAGGATCATTTTGACAACTACTTTGGGGTCAGCTTGCTCCCATGTCTTGGTAGTGTCTGTGTAATAAAATATCGATTGCAGCCATGAAATTAAAAGATGCTTACTCCTTGGAAGGAAAGTTATGACCAATCTTGATAATATATTAAAAAGCAGAGACATTACTTTGCCAACCAAGGTCCGTCTAGTCAAGGTTATGGTTTTTCCCGTGGTCATGTATGGATGTGAGAGTTGGACTGTGAAGAAAGCTGATCACCAAAGAATTGATGCTTTTGAACTGTGGTGTTGGAGAAGACTCTTGGGAGTCCCTTGGACTGCGAGAAGATCCAACCAGTCCATTCTAAAGGAGATCAATCCTGGATGTTCATTGGAAGGACTGATGCTAAAGCTGAAACTCCAATACTTTGGCCACCTCATGCGACGAGTTGACTCACTGGAAAAGACTCTGAAGCTGGGAAAGGTGGGGGCGGGAGGAGAAGGGGACGACAGAGAATGAGATGGCTGGATGGCATCACCGACTCTGTGGACATGAGTTTGAATGAGCTCCGGGAGTTGGTGATGGACAGGGAGGCCTGGCATGCTGTGATTCATGGGGTCATGGAGAGTCGGACACGACTGAGAGACTGAACTGAACTGAACTAGTTGAGTTGCAATTGAGCTAAAACTTGACTATTATTATAAACCCTTTATTCTGTAGTTTCAAATTTTTGTTGCAAGGAGACAAGAACCAAGGGAGAGAAATAAACCAACCTGACATAATGAATAAGCAAAAATAGAAAGGAGCAAAGAAAATTAACATGCAACTCACACACACACTCACACAAAATCATTCAAAGGTTAACAAATTTCATTCAACCTCATAAATAATAAAAGAATTGCACTGGAGAGCCAGGACCAGGACTGAAATGCAACAGGTGTTGCTGATAAAGCCATACTCTCTGTTCAAGCAGACTGATCACTCCAGACTGGTTAATAAACAGCAGATACCCAGAACTCCCTGTGTACCCAACTCCTCCAGCTGCCCTGTCACCTAATAACAACATAAACTGAGTAACAAAAGAGGAATGGGCGGGGGGGGAATACTGTCATAATCCTTTAAAATGTTACCTAATATTTCCTATAACAATACATAACTAAGGTTGCTTAACTAAAAAATTACTAAAAATCAAATTAGTAAATATTAACAGCCTTTAATGGAATTAGATATGAACATTTTCTAGAGGAAGTTCTTTCCTTACAAGATATGAGTAGTTCACTGGATCTGACTCAAGGAGATCAAAGTTTGTCCCTAACATTTTAATGTTTCCTATTTAAAAGTTTTTAAAGACTGATTCTGTGATGTCTATCCAAATTTTCTCTTATATTAGTGGTTTTGTCCACATAAATTAATATGTGTTAGAAGGTGGTAGAAAAGATTTAAGATTGGAGAGTAATAAACACAATCTGTTTTCATTGACCACAACCCACCAAAAAGGGTGATTATTGAAAGTGAGGCTACATTTTTTTTTTTGGAGGCTAATTAAAAGATGCTTACTCCTTGGAAGGAAAGTTATGACCAACCTAGACAGCATATTAAAAAGCAGAGACATTACTTTGTCAACAAAGATCCGTCTAGTCAAGGTTATGGTTTTTTCAGTGATCACGTATGGATGTGAGAGTTGGACTATAAAGAAAACTGAGCACTGAGGAATGGATGCATTTGAAATGTGTGGGAAAAGACTCTTGAGAGTCCCTTGCACTGCAACAAGATCCAACCTGTCAATCATAAAGGAGATCAGTCCTGAGTGTTCATTGGAAGTACTGATGCTGAAGCCGAAACTCCAATACTTTGGCCACCTGATGCAAAGAGCTGACTTATTTGAAAAGACCCTGATGCTGGGAAAGATTGAAGGCAGGAGGAGAAGGGGACGACAGAGGATGAGATGGTTGGATAGCATCACCGACACAATGGACATGGGTTTGGGTGGACTACGGGAGTTGGTGATGGACAGGGAGGCCTGGTGTGCTGTGGTTCATGGGGTCGCAAAGAGTCAGACACGACTGAGTGTCCGAACTGAACTAAAATTACTTTACAATATTGTGGTGCTTTTTGCCATACATTCACATGAATCAGCCATGGGTGTACATGTGTTCCCCATCCTGACCCTCCTTCTCACCTCCCTCCCCATCCCATCTCTCAGGATCATCTCAGTGCACTAACCCTGAGCACTGTGTTTCATGCATCGAACCTGGACTGACGATCTATTTCACAAATGATAATATACATGTTCCAATGCTATTCTCACAAATCATCCCACCCTCGTCTTCTCCCACAGAGTCCAAAAGTCTGTTCTTTACATCTGTGTCTCTTTTGTTGTCTCACATATAGGGTCATCATTACCATCTTTCTAAACCCATATATGTGTGTTAATATACTGTATTGGTGTTTTTCTTTCTGGCTTACTTCACTCTGTATAATAGGCTCCACTTTCATCCACCTCATTAGAACTGATTCAAATGCATTCTTTTTAATGGCTGAGTAATATTCCATTGTTTGTATGTTCCACAGCTTTCTTATCCATTTGTCTGCCAATGGACATCTAGGTTGCTTCCATGTCCTAGCTATTGTAAACAGTGTTGCAATGAACATTGGGGTACACGTGTCTCTTTCAAATCTGGTTTCCTCAGTGGGTATGCCCAGCAGTGGGATTTCTGGGTCATATGGCAGTTCTATTTTCAGTCTTTAAGGAATCTCCACACTGTTCTCCATATTGGCTGTACTAGTTTGCATCCCCACCAGCAGTGTAAGAGAGGGTTCCTTTTTCTCTGCACCCTCTACAGCATTTAATGTTTGTAGACTTTCTAATAGCAGCCATTTTGACTGGCGTGAGATGGTACCTCATTGTAATTTTGATTTGCATGTCTCTGATAATGACTATGCCAAAGCCTTTGACTGTGTGGATCACAATAAACTGTGGAACATTCTGAAAGAGATGGGAATCGCAGACCACCTGACCTGCCTCTTGAGAAACCTGTATGCAGGTCAGGAAGCAACAGTTAGAACTGGACATGGAACAACAGACTGGTTCCAAGTAGGAAAAGGTGTACGTCAAGGTTGTATATTGTCACCTTGCTTATTTAACTTATATGCAGAGTACATCATGAGGAATGCTGGGCTGGAAGAAGCACAAGCTGGAATCAAGATTGCTGGGAGAAATATCAATAACCTCAGATATGCAGATGACACTACCGTTATGGCAGAAAGTGAAGAGGAACTCAAAAGCCTCTTGATGAAAGTGAAAGAGGAGAGTGAAAAGGTTGGATTGAAGCTCAACATTCAGAAAACAAAGATCATGGCATCTGGTCCCATCACTTCATGGGAAATAGATGGAAAAACAGTGGAAACAGTGTCAGACTTTATTTTTTTGGGCTCCAAAATCACTGCAGATGCTGATTGCAGCCATGAAATTAAAAGACGCTTGCTCCTTGGAAGGAAAGTTATGACCAACCTTGATAGTATATTAAAAAGCAGAGACATTACTTTGCCAACCAAGGTCCGTCTAGTCAAGGCAATGGTTTTCCCCGTGGTCATGTATGGATGTGAGAGTTGGACTGTGAAGAAAGCTGATCGCGGAAGAATCGATGATTTTGAACTGTGGTGTTGGAGAAGACTCTTGAGAGTCCCTTATACTGCAAGGAGATCCAACCAGTCCATTCTAAAGGAGATCAATCCTGGGTGTTCATTGGAGGGACTGATGCTAAAGCTGAAACTGCAACTTTGGCCACCTCATGCGACAAGTTGACTCACTGGAAAAGACTCTGATGCTGGGAAAGGTTGGGGGCGGGAGGAGAAGGGGACGACGGGGAATGAGATGGCTGGATGCCATCACCGACTCTGTGGACATGAGTTTGAGTGTACTCCGGGAGTTGGTGATGGACAGGGAGGCCTGGCGTGCTGTGATTCATGGGGTCGCGGAGAGTCGGACACGACTGAGCGACTGAACTGAACTGAACTGAACTGATAATGAGTGATGTTGAGCATTTTTTCATGTGTGTGTTAGCCATCTGTACGTCTTCTTTGGAGAAATGTCTGTTTAGTTCTTTGGTCCATTTTTTTATTGGGTTGCCTATTTTTCTGGAATTGAACTGCAAGAGTTGTTTGTATATTTTTGAGATTAATTCAAAAAGAATCCACTTCATTTATTTTTATATAAAGCTTTAAGTTTCACCAGAACCTGAAAGCCATACGTTCCAAAAGATTAAAAGCCAGTGCTAAGTGTTCCTGTGTCACTATAAATGATCTAATTAAGGGGGAAAAACATGACAAAGAAGGCAAAAAAAAATACTACCAAGCAATGAACTTGAATAATGGACCTTTAGGAGAGAAAATCAGATCCTAGTTAAAGCCATAAATTGAGATGCTGCATTATTCACTTTCTATGCAACCATGTTTATATTTGAACTGCTATTTGTTAGTGGGTGGTTCCATAGTGAGACTGCATAATGTGAAAAGATATTTAAGCAATTCATCAGTGATATTAAGTATTACTTAATGTGTTGCAGAATGCTATAACTGGCACGTGGTAACAGTCTCATAAATTGGGTTTAGAATAATAATCTGTGTACTAATGGAGCAATTACTTTCTAAGAAAAAGTGAATACTTTGAAAAACTCCTTTGGTCTTAAAACCATGCTGACTTTTACTCTTCACAGAAAATGTAATCTCCACTGCTTTTAAAATTATGAATATCATTTTGAAGAAGTAGTAAGCAAAAAAAGAGAACAAATCTGAAACAAAAGTTTGATATCTATTCTACAAAAAAAAGCCAAACAGACCTCATTTGTCAAAATCTGGAGGTGTGGAATTTTCAGCATATTTCCCATGCTGAGCCTAGCAAGCAGTAAAAGCTAATCACGTTACATACCTTTCCTTCGAACAGGCCATGCAACCTCTGTCTTTTATGGCTCTTTTATTCCCCTACAATAATGTACTTAAAATTTCTCTCATTCCAACAATGCTTAAGAGATTTATCTTCTATCAGTGATTATTTTCACTGTGACATCTTCACCAGTGCTTTGCTAACAAAAAATTGAGAAAAGTGTGCTTAAAAGGTATAAAATACCACGGCACAACATGCCATTGAAAGAAAGGACACTTAGAGACTTCATGCAGCTACTCAACTCATGCTGGATTTTTTTCCCACCTAATTCACATTTGTCTGAAAAGTTAGGGGGGCTTGAAAGTTTATTTTACCTTTTGTTTTCCTTTTAAGAAAGAAAATGAAGACACAATTATAGGCTGTTTAGTAACATTCTTATTCTTTTGTGTCTTCCTAAAAAAAGTATATATACTAAAACATATATACTAAAACATCGACACATGGCTAGAATACCCTTGATCTATATACTTGCCTGTCTATCTATGTATTGAGAGACATAAGTGGAGGTTCAGAGAGCATAGCTACTGAGGAAAACATGGAATCTGAGTGAAATCAGTTTAATAACAGCTGAATACAGGAAGTGGATGATCTTCTTCCTAATGTTCATGTATTGTAAGCTGTTCAGTTACTCAGACACTGAAACTCTCGGAAACAAGAATTCAGTATGATGATGTTTTAAATGTCATACTTTGCTGAGCCATTTAAATGTGTAAAACTAATGATCTTGTTCTCTGATGCTACCAAAAAATTATATTTGACCAATTTATGATGAATGTATAATTTAAGATAAATTTTCTATGGATATCTGCTAGTCATGAGGAGCAGTCAGATTAGTGAATCTGTTTTTGTTTTCATGGCCACCCTGAAGGATGCCATATTTTGAAGGCAAGTACCAGGAGCCAAAGGCTGTCTAAATCTGCCTGAACAGTAAAATTTAACCTAACTAATTCAACAGATTTTACTGCTTCTGATTCACGTTCCAAACCGAATGAGATAAATGTTGTTGGAGTGAACTTCCTTCTGACTTTATGTCTTGGCTTGAAGGAACATCAGTTCGGGTAACTCTCCTTTCATTTTTCCACCCCAAAATTCAGTCCTTCTGAAAGAAGTACATTTCCACTTGGGTAAGTTTGGGAATGCACTGTAGGTGTGCCAAGCTGAACCTGTCTATTCTTTTGTCTTCTGAGTATCTTCCTGTCCATGGAGAGCATTTTCTCTGGGTGTTCCAATCTATAGCAAATATTCAGTGGAAAAGGCTTTGCTCTTGTTTGGGAGGTCAGGGAGTTGTCAGGCTCTGCCTTAGATTAGTCTATGTGGTTTGGCACTTGGAAACACATTTTGGTCATACACATAAACCAATTCTTCAACATTTTTAAAGCAATAAAACTGCTTTCCCTCCCTGCCCCCCGCCTATCCATCTTTGCTTCATCTGTCAATTTGTTAAGAACTTATGTGGAAAATAAATATTTTTGTATTTACCTTCTCAAGGTCCAATAAGTATGCTACTTTAAAACTAGTTTAAACAGTGAAATAGATATGGTCCAAGAAAGAAGAAATGTTCACTTGTAAAATCCTATTCAAGGTGACATTTAAAAAGACACATTTTTTAAAAGAAATCAAGTTTTTTTTTTTAATAAGAGCTATTTATGAAGGAGAATTAATAATTAAAGGTGAAACAATCTATAAGATAGTGGTATCTGTAATTCTGCCTACATGCTCACTATAATAAATTTTTGAATATTTTGTTCATAAAGAAACTTCCCCCTTCTCATAAAAATACCTTCACATAAAGAATGTGTTTAGATATTGAATGGACTTGCAAACAATGAGAGCAGATGACAGAGAAACTCTAACTAGGAAATCTGATTTATTGTAGTCTTATTTCTAATGTTAAGTTCTCATGGACTCCCACTGACCCTATTTCCAGGATTAAATTCAAGTTGAATCTAGGCTTATCACAGTAAATCAGATCTGAAACCAAAATTTTAGGTTGGTATATTTATTTTTTAACTGCTCAGCTTTAACAAGATGTGTCTTCAAAATAAAGGAACACCTGGATCAACTGCTGATTTGCCCCTCTGGCAGAGCAAATTCAGTAGTTGTCTAATGGACGTGACCCAACATTTTAGCCCTACTGATGAAACAGAAACAGAGGAATGTGAAAAGAGGCATTAGTTGTAAAAACATGCCTTAAAATTTTCTTGCAATTCATAAATTGTTTAAATTTTCAATATGTTCAAAGCATCTTCATCCTCAAGGAAAGTTTTGACACAGACATGAACAATTATAGTAAAATTAATAATGGGGCAAGAGTTTGAGGGTCCAAGAAATTCAAAATTGCCAGACAAATTTTGCATTTTGATAAGATTATGGTTTGTTTGTTTAAAACATCAGACAGTTCAGTTCAGTCTCTCAGTCTGTCACTCAGCTGTGTCCGACTGTTTGTGACCCCATGGACTGCAGCATGCCAGGCCTCCCTATCCATCACCTATTCCCAGAGCTTACTTAAACTCATGTCCATAGAGTTGGGGATGCCATCCAACCATCTCATCCTCTATTGTCCCCTCCTCCTCCAGCCTTCATTCTTACCCAGCACAAGGGTATTTTCAAATAAGTCAATTCTTCGCATAAGGTGGCCAAAGGATTGGAGTTTCAGCTTCAGCATCAGTCCTTCCAATGAATATTCAGGACTGATTCCCTTTAGGATGGACTGGTTGGATCTCCTTGCAGTCCAAGGGACTCTCAAGGGTCTTCTCCAGAACCACAATTCAAAAGCATCAATTCTTCAGTGCTCAGCTTTCTCTATAGTCCAACTCTCACATCTATACATGACTACTGGAAACAACATAGCTTTGACTAGACAGACCTTTGTTGGCTAAGTAATGTCTCTGCTTTTTAATATGCTATCTAGGTTGGTCATAGATTTTCTTCCAAGGAGCAAGCGTCCTTTAATTTCATGGCTGTAGTCACAATCTGTGGTGATTTTACAGCCCAAGAAAATAAATTCTCTCACTGTTTCCATTATTTCCCCATCTATTGCCATGAAATGATGGGACCATGCCATTTTCTTAGTTTTCTGAATGTTGAGTTTTAAGGCAACTTTTTCACTGTCCTCTTTCACTTTCATCAAGAGGTTTTTTGTTTTCTTGCTTTCTTTCCTCTTTGCTTTCTTCCAAAAGGCTGGTATCATCTACATATCTGAGGTTATTGATATTTCTCCCTGCAATCTTGATTCCAGCTTGTGCTTCATTCAGCCAGACATTTTGCATGATATATTCTGCATATAAGTTAAATGAGCAAGGTGACAATATACAGCCTTGATGTACTCCTTCCCCTATTTGGAACCAGTCTGTTGTTCCATGTCTAGTTCTAACTGTTGCTTCTTGATCTGCTACAGGACAGGTGTCTGGTGTTCCCATCTCTTGATGAATTTTCCAGTTTGTTTTGATCCACACAGTCAAAGGCTTTGGCATAGTCAATAAAGCAGAAGTAGATGTTTTCCTGGAACTCTCTTACTTTTTCTATGATCCAATGGATGTTGGCAATTTGAACTCTGGTTCCTCTGACTTTTCTAAATCCAGCTTGAACATCTGGAAGTTCATGGTTCACATACTGTTAAAGCCTGGCTTGGAGGATTTTGAGCATTACTTTGCTAGCATACGAGATGAGTGCAATTATGAGGTAGTTTGAGCATTCTTTGGCATTGAATTTTTGTAGGATTGGAATGAAAAGTGACCTTTTACATTCCTGTGGCCACAGCTGAGTTTTACATATTTGAGTGGCATATTGAATGCAACACATCACAGCATCATCTTTTAGGATTTGAAACAGCTCAACTGGAATTCCATCACCTCCACTAGTTTTGTTTGTAGTGATGCTTTCTAAGGCCCACTTGAGTTCCCATTCCCGGATGTCTGGCTGTAGGTGAGTGATCACACCATTGTGGTCATCTGGGTCATTAAGATCATTTTTGTATAGTTAATCTATGTATTCTTGCAACCTCTTCTTAATATCTTCTAATATGCTTTTGTTAGGTCCATACCATTTCTGTCCTTTATCGAGCCCATCTTTGCACGAAATGTTCCCTTGGTATCTCTAATTTTCTTGAAGAGATCTCTAGTCTTTCCCATTCTATTGTTTTCCTCTTTCTTTGCATTGATCACTGAGGAAGGCTTTCTTATCTCTCCTTGCTAATCTTTGGAACTCTGCATTCAGATGCTTATATCTTTCCTTTTCTCCTTTGCCTTTTGCATCTTTTCTTTTAACAACTATTTGGAAGGCTTCCTCAGAGAATCATTTTGCCTTTTAGCATTTCTTTTTCTTGGGAATGGTCTTGATCACTGTCTCCTGCACAATGTCACAAACCTCCGTCCATTGTTCTTCAGGCACTCTATCAGTTCTAATCCCTTGAATCTATTTGTCACTTTCACTGTATAATCATAAGGGATTTGATTTAGGTCATACCTGAATGGTCTAGTGGTTTTCCCTACTTTCTTCAATTTAAGTCTGAATTTAACGATAAGGCATTCCTGATCAGAGCCACAGTCAGTTCCTGGTCTTGTTTTTGCTGACTGTATAGAGCTTCTCCCTCTGTGGCTGCAAAGCATATAATCAATCTGATTTCGGTGTTGACCATTTGGTGTAGAATCTTTTCTTGTGTTGTTGGAAGAGGGTGTTTGCTATGACCTGTGTGTTCTCTTGGCAAAACTCTGTTATCCTTTGACCTGCTCTATTTTGTACTCCAAGGTCAAAGTTGTCTATTACTCCATGTATCTCTTGACTTCCTTCTTTTGCTTTCCAGTCTCCTGTAATGAAAAGGACATCTTTTTTGGGTGTTCTTGACATCCTTGTAGATCTTCATAGAACCGTTCAATTTCAGCTTCTGCATTAGTGGTTGGGACATAGACATGGATTACTGTGATATTGAATGGTTTGCCTTGGAAATGAACAGAGATCATTCTGTCATTTTTGAGATTGCATCCAAGTACTGCATTTCGGACCCTTTTGTTTACTATAATGGCTGTTTCTTTTCTTCTAAGGGATTCTTGCCCACAGTAGTAGATATAATGGTCATTTGAGTTAAATTCACCCATTCCAGTCTTATTCCAGTGAGCCTATTAGCTCACTAATTTCTAAAATGTTGATGTTCACTCTTGTCCTCTCCTGTTTGACCACTTCCAATTTGCCTTGATTCATGGATCTGACATTCCAGGTTCCTATGCAATATTGCTCTTCACAGCATCGAACTTTATTTCTATCACCAGTCACACCCACAACTGGGTGTTGTTTTTTCTTTGGCTTCATCTCTTCATTCTTTCTGGAGTTATTTCTCCTTGATCTCCTGTAACATATTGGGCACCTACCGATCTGGGGAGTTCATCTTTCAGTGTCTTATCTTTTTGCTTTTTCGTGCTGTTCATGGGGTTCTCAAGGTATGAATAATGGTCTTCCATTCCCTTCTCCAGTGGACCACGTTTTGTCAGAACTCTCCACCATGACCCACCCATCTTGGGTTTCCCTACACGGCATGGCTCATAGTTTCATTGAGTTAGACAAGGCTGTGGTCCATGTGATCAGTTTGGTTAGTTTTCTGTGATTGTGGTTTCATTCTGTCTGCCCTCTGATGGAGAAGGATAAGCGGCTTATTGAAGCTTCCTGATGGGAGAGTCTGACTGAGGGTGAAACTGGGTCTTGTTCTGATGGACAGGGCCCATCCAATTTTCTGTTGATAGGTGGGGCTGTGTTCCCTCCCTGTTGTTTGACTTGAAGCTAAACTATGGTGGAGGTAATGAAGATAATGCAACCTCCTTCAAAAGGTCCCAGCCTTGCATTGCTGAGCTCAGTGTCCCCAACTTTGCAGCCACCATCAACCCATGCTTCCCCTAGAGACTGCTGGACAGTCTTGAGCAAGTCTGGGAAAGTCTCTTGTCTGGTCATTGCTCCTTTCTCCTGGGTCCTGGGTCATACAGTTCTGTTTTTGCCCTCTAAGAGTCTGTTTCCCCAGTCCTGTGTAAGTTCTTGAGGCTCTATGGTGGCATTAATGGCAACATCCTCCAAGAGGGCTTATGCCATATCCAGGTCTTGCCCCTGTGGAAAGCCACTGCTGAGCCATACCTTTGCAGAAGACCCTCAAAAACACTTCTGGCTCAGTCTGTGGGGTCACTGGGTCCTGGTGCACATAAGATTTGTTTGAGCCCTTTGAGTGTCTCTGACAGGTAAGGGGTTTGATTCTAAATGTGATTTCACCCCTTCTACCATCTTGTTGGGGCTTCTCCTTTGCTCTTGGACATGGGGTATTTTTTGGTAGGTTCCATCATTCTCCAGTTGGTGGTTGTTTAGCAGCGAGTTGTAGTTTTGGAGTTCTCAGAGGAGAAGATGAGTACACGTCTTTCTACTCTACCACTTTCCAGCAACTCATTAGATAAAAATCTGGCTTAGGGTCTAGACTCAGCAATATATAAATAATCGGTTTGAGAAGATCTCATATAAATAATGTTGGACATATATGTCATGTAAATAATTTGAAATATTAATAACATATTCTACTAAGTATTTATAAAATATTACAGAGGTTAAAGCGTCTGCCTCCAATGCGGGAGACCCGGGTTCGATCCCTGGGTCGGGAAGATCCCCTGGAGAAGGAAACGGTAACCCACTCCAGTATTCTTGCCTGGAGAATCCTATGGACGGAGAAGCCTGGTAGGCTACACTCCATGGGGTCGCAAAGAGTCGGACACGACTGAGCGACCGGACCGAACGGAACCGAACCAAACCTAAAATAAATGGCCTACATAGTAATTGATGATTCTGAATTTCTGTAGGAAACCTACATATACACATATTTATTCAATATATATAATGTGAGGTGTTTTATTGAATACAAAGGAAGAACTGAATGATTATGACCAGAGAAGGGAAAAGTTGACAAGATATTACGTATAAACTAAGTCATAAAAGATAATTTATCTTAGTTGAGCAGTTTAGATGGTAAAGTGTTCTTGAATGGTGATGAAAAAGTGATAGATAAGACATCCCAGACATGTGATGGTCAAAGACATGACATTTTGGTGACTCTTAGGAAAGTAGGAAAAAGAGTTGAGAAGTAAGGAGACAGGGAGGTCATGACATGAGATTGTAGAAACAGGGTAAACAGGATGACACCAAACAGGAGGTTTAGATTTTGGCCTAGAAGAAATGAAAGTTCATCAAAGTTTTCTCATGAGGGTAGTGGCAGAAATAAACTCTTAATGTATGTACATAGCAATAATTTTATAATGGGAATTATGAGAAACAGTGACCATAGTCTTGATTGCATATACTACAAAGCTACAGCAACCAAGACAGTATGGTATTGTCACAAAAAGAGAAATACAAATCAATGGGTCAGGATGGAAAGGCCAGAAATGAGCCCATGCACCTATGGTCGATTGATGGCTTAGTCAGTAAGTTGTGTCCAACTCTTGTGACCCCGTGGACTGTAGCCCACCGAGCTCCTCTGTCCATGGAATTCTCAGGCAAGAATACTGGAGTGGGTTGCCATTTCCTTCTCCAGGGCATCTTCCTGACCCAGGAATCAAATCTGGTTCTCTTGCATTGGAGGCAGATTCTTTACCGACTGAGTTACTATGGTCAATTAATCTATGACAAAGGAGACAAGAATATACAATGGAGAAAAGACAGACTTCAATAATTGCTGCTGGAAAAACTGGAAAGCTATATGTAAAAGAATGAGATCAAAACATCATCTAATATCATACAAAAAAATAAACTTAAAATGGATTAAAGACCTGAATGCAAATTGGATACTACAAAATAAAACCACTACAATAATGTAAAGTAATCACCCTTCAATTAAAATAAATAATTTTAAAAAATAAAATAAAATCAGGCTTTTTTTTTGGGGAAAAAAAAAACTCTTATAGGAAAACATAGAATAACTCTTTGACATAAATCACAGTAGTGTATTTTTGGATCCATATCCTAGAACAATGGGAATAAAAACAGAATAAAGAGATGGAACCTAATTAAACTTAAAAGCTATTACACAACAAAAGAAATCATAAACAAATCAAAGATAAAATATTTGCAAACAACGTGACTGACAAGAGATTAATCTCCAAAACATCCAAACAGCTCATGCAGCTCAAAATCAAAAACTAACAACCCATGCAAAAAATGGGCAGAAGATCTAAATACATATTTCTCCAAAGAGGACATACAGATAGCCAAAAGGCACATGAAAAGATGCTCAATACCTCTAAACATTCAGTTCAGTTCAGTTCAGTCTCTCAGTCGAGTCTGACTCTTTGCGACCCCATGAATCACAGCACGCCAGGCCTCCCTGTCCATCACCAACTCCTGGAGTTCACTCAGACTCATGTCCATCGAGTCAGTGATGCCATCCAGCCATCTCATTCTCTGTCGTCCCCATCTCCTCCCACCCCCAATCCTTCCTAGCATCAGAGTCTTTTCCAGTGAGTCAACTTGTCGCATGAGGTCGTCGCCAAAGTATTGCAGTTTCAGCTTTAGCATCAGTCCTTCCAATGAACTTCCAGATGTTCAAGCAGGTTTTAGAAAAGGCAGAGGAACCAGAGATCAAATTGCCAACATCCACTGGATCATGGAGAAAGCAAGAGAGTTCCAGAAAAACATCTATTTCTGCTTCATTGACTATGCCATAGCCTTTGACTGTGTGGATCACAATAAACTGTGGAAAATTCTGAAAGAGATGGGAATACCAGACCACCTGACCTGCCTCTTGAGAAACCTGTATGCAGGTCAAGAAGCAACAGTTAGAACTGTACATGGAACAACAGACTGGTTCCAAATAGGAAAAGGAGTACGTCAAGGTTGTATATTGTCACCCTGCTTATTTAACTTATATGCAGAGTACATCATGAGGAACGCTGGGCTGGAAGAAGCACAAGCTGGAATCAGGATTGCCAGGAGAAATATCAATAACCTCAGACATGCAGATGACACCACCCTCTAACCATTAGAGAAATGCAAATCAAAACAGCAATGAGATATCACATCAACTTGTCAGAATGGCAATCATCAAAAACTCTACAAACAATAAATGCTGGAGAGCGTATGGAGAAAAGGAAATCCTTTTAAACTGTTAGTAGGGATGTAAATAGAAGCCACTACAGAGAACAGTATGGATGTTCCTTAATATTTAAAAATATAGCTACTACATGATCCTGCAATCCCACTCCTGGGCATATCGGCAGAAAACTATAAATTGAAGAGACATATACATCTCAATGTTCACTGCAGCACCATGATGTGGACACATCTAAATGTCCATTGACAGATGAATGGATAAAGAAGGTGTGATACACACACACATACACACAATGGTATAGTAACCATAAAAGAGAATGAAATAATGCCATCTGCAGCAATATGGATGGACCTAGAGATCATCATACAGGTGAAGTAATCCAGACAGAAAAAGACATATTGTACAATATGACTTATATGTGGAATATAAAAAAAAGAAAAAAGTTACAAATGAACTTTTTTCCAAACAGAAAGAGATTCATAGATATAGAAAACAAACTCATAGTTACAAAAGGGGAAAGGTTGTGGGGGAGGGATAAATTAAGAGGTTGTGATTAATATACATACTACTCTATATAAAATAGATACCCAACAAGGGCCTACTGTATAGCACAGGGAACTATAATCAATAATTTTTAGTAACCTAAAATGGAAGAGAATCTGAAGAAGAATATATATGTAAAATCACTGAGTTGTGCTGTACATCTGAAACTAACATGATATTGCAAATCAACTATACTTCATTATAAATCAAGCAATAAAATAAACAAAAAATAAATTAAAATGCCATTTTTCCCACAGTAAATCTATAGATTTCACTTACTATCAATATAAATCTTAGAAAATTTTTTACAAAATATGAAAGACTGATGTTAAAATGCAGACAGTTGAATCATAACACAAGGAATCACCAACACAATTCTCAAAACTAAGAATAAAGTGGGGAAAATTCCCCTACCAGATATCAAGGCTGATTATGAAATTGTGAAATTAACACAGTACCATATTGACACAGAAAGAGACAAATAGATCAAAGAGAAAAAAGTAGATTAAAAACAGGTTAATGATTCTTGAATATGCCATAGACAAAAATAAATTCCTGAGTAAGTAAAGGTTTAAAAGCAAAAGTATTAAAATAAAAGGTAGATCTCTATGATCTTGAGTTCAGGAGGCATTTTTTAGAAAAAATATCAAAAACATAAAACCCATAACCTTAGATTAATTATTATTAATTTGACTAAATTGAAATAAATTCACATAAATATATTGAACAAATGAAGGAACTATAAATAACATTAGAATACTTGATTTTAATTTTAGGAAAAGTAAACCTATAAATAATAATTAGCATCCACAAGTTTTTTTTTTTTTAATGCATAGAAACAAAAATTTACAGAACTCCATAGAAATTATTGCCTGGAGTTAAGACCAATCAATTCATGCACAAAACAGTAAAAAATAACATAGAAAAATATCTGTCAGTAAATCTAGCATCCAGAACTCAATAATTTCTTTTCAGTCCCTTTACTGTCTCTCTAGAATATGCCAGTTTTTCTTATCCAGAATTATAGCAGTAGCCTCTCAACTCATCTACCAGTTTTACTCGTGTCCTCTTCATTCTACTCTCAATACAACTGTTACAGAGACCTCATTAAGTCAGGTGTTATATTAAACAGTTCTCAACAACACCAGCACTTTTTCCATCTCAACTTGAGTTAAAGGTTTATAGTGTAGCCTGATTTTAAATCTCAGTTTACCCAACAGAGTCCTGTTTTATTTTGCTGTTCCAACTTAGTTATTAACAGTGTTCCCTCTCACCCTTTAAAGGATCCTGTTGAGTGATAAATATATAGTTATTTGTCAAGATACAATCCCTGCAGCATCTCTTTTCTCATCTTGTTCCATTCTCCCTGATTATTCAGGATTAGCATCATTCTCTGCGTGTTCTTATTTCAAAGATTTTTACTTGCATGTTAAATTTCCTCTGCCTGGAACCCAAACTTCCCTTGTCTACATGACTCTCCAGGTTTTTGATAAAATTTCAAGTAACCAGTAAAGGACCATTTTATTTGTAATAGCAATACCACTTCCATACTTCCACTTGATATATTCCACCCCCTAACTCTACTTTATTTTTTTGTCATGACTTTTATCACCTTTTGACATATAATATGTTCATTTGCTTTCTCTTCCTCCATCCATCTAGAAGATAAGTGCTTGAAGAGCAGGAATTTGCACTTGTTCATTCACATCCAATAGTGCCTATCACATAATTCAGATTCAACAAATATTTGCTTAATGAAAAATACTGTATTACAGAATATTATGCATAATGGTGATATTATGCACAATATTAAAGAAGTAAAAATGCAAAATGTTAATACATATAAAGAAATAATGCTGTTGTATACCATACCACTCTATATATACCAAAATTTTGGTTACCAAAATTTAGTTTCTTTGAAGGAGGAAGAAGGAAAAAATATGACTGGGTTATTGGTCATTTCAACATTTAGCTGAAATACTTTATATACTTACTAACAAAACATGAGGTAAATATAGAAAAATAAATGGTTTTAAATTCATAATGGTGAAAATACTGATAATTTATATTATTTTTTGTATGTTTACTTGATGTAGTAAATGTATGACTTTTTGCAGTTATTTCTTTAAAATATGATACATATCAATTATCTTTCACTGAAAAATGAATTTAGCAAAGGAAATGACTTTTTCATTCATTAATTAATCATTTATAAATCCTTTCATAAAATGCAAATTGATCTGAAGAACACATTTATTGAACTCATATACCATTTTGGGTATTGTGTTCAGTGGAAAATACTGAAGCTAAAATCATAAACTGCAAGCAAACAAGTGATGTTTTAGGGTATTATTAACTCTATAATATAACTGAAGGAGTATAATTTATTTCAAACTACTTTAACAATCATAACTGTGTTATATCATAGAGTTTTCTTCCTGGCATAGCATATCACTAGCTCTCCAGTTTTGCCCCATTTATCCTAATGCTTACTCAAACTCTTTCTTTAGTTTTCCTGAGCATAAAAGGAAAATAATATTTACTGAGACCACATAACTTCCTAATCTTTTGCTCATTCCAGCAGTAACATAACGCTCCTTTCCCCACCTCACAGAAACAACTGGAATCTTGTGAAAAGCATTTTATGAACTCTAAATACATTTATGATTGTTAAGACTTACTGTCTTTCTCCGAAAGAAACCAGAGAAGGCAATGGCAACCCACTCCAGTACTCTTGCCTGGAAAATCCCATGGACAGAGGAGCCTGGTAGGCTGCAGTCCATGGGGTCACAAAGAGTCGGACATGACTGAGCGACTTCAGTTTCACTTTTCACTTTCACTTTCAGGCATTGGAGAAGGAAATGGCAACCCACTCCAGTGTTCTTGCCTGGAGAATCCCAGGGGCGGTGGAGCCTGGTGGGCTGCTGTCTATGGGGTCGCACAGAGTAGGACATGACTGAAGTGACTTAGCAGCAGCAACAGAAACAATTCCCAAAAATTTAGTGACAATTTTTGTAGGGGAAAAGATGTGGAAAAAATGAAAGGGAAAACTACAGATGTGGAAAAAATGAAAGGGAAAACTACAGGTGTTAAAGGAGATTTTTCCTTTTACCATATAATTAATGAGAAAGGTAACTGAATTCTCAGCTGAAGTTCTGTTTCAGACAATGACAAAAACTTCTCTGTTTTTCATTTCTTGGCCAGTAATGTACAGAAAATATGCTTCATGTGACTCAGAGAGGATAATGTATTTTAAATGATTGTTTTCCATAACAATAATAGAGTACCAAAAGTTTGTATTGATGAGAACTCTATTTTGGGAACAAACAACAAACACAGACCTGCAACTGTATACCATGACATTACTGATACAAATAATTTCAGCAAGCCCATAAAAGGTAAGCAATTGTTTGGGATTTTCTTTCTGATACTGAAATATCTATAAAAATCAATTGAGCAACTCAAAAGAAATGAAAACTTTAAAGAAATTCTTCTTTGAGTATACTCACAGAAATAATAGTAGATAAAAAAATTGCATAGAAACATGTACATTGTAATCAGAAGCATTTCAATTGGTGGCTACATTATAAACAGATTACATTCTATGAAGAAAAGTTAAAATTATCTCTAGACATGGTAATAATATCATTCTATCTAAAAGATACAATGGAAACTACTTTGTGAGTGATTCCCTTTTCTTTTCTATTAATTTATCTTCTTTCCAGAAAAACAACAAAAATAGTTTTTACAGAATAAAGCAGTTATATGAAATATAATATATAGTGTACTAGCAGAGAACTGATTTCATATGCTTAAAAAAATAGTTTATGTATTATTTTCTTATAATCAGTTCAAATCTAAATTATGCATTCAAAGCCCCCAATGTACAAGACACATAAAGAAGAAAATGCCAACTTTTCTTAGATTTCCATGTACTTTGTAACTAATTAGAACCTATATTGTCAATATACAATTATACAATATGCAATATACTTATATTGGCAACAATTACCTATGAGCTGTTCCAAAATTGTTTCTGTGAGTTTGTCTATCTGAAATTTAAACATGATTATGTGGCTAACCTCTCCAGTATTCGTGGGCTTCCCCTGTGGCTCAGCTGGTAGAGAATCCACCTGCAATGTGGGACACCTGGGTTGGGATGATCCCCTGGAGAAAGGAAAGGCTACCCATTCTGGTATTCTGGA
The DNA here is from genome assembly GCF_049115385.1 of Moschus berezovskii. NCBI lineage: Eukaryota > Metazoa > Chordata > Mammalia > Artiodactyla > Moschidae > Moschus > Moschus berezovskii. The sequence goes on from NC_142464.1 coordinate 92,017,139, forward strand.
ATTCTGGCCTAGAGAATTCCATGGACTGTATAGTCCATGGGGTTGCAAAGAGTTGCTGAAACTGAGCAACTTTCACATGTGAGTTTCACTGCCACCAAGTTTATTATTCATGATTTATTTTCTATTACCATCAGTAAAGAATATATATTCTATCTTTTTCTATCACCACATGAATACGAGTCTGATACAAGGGGTTTAGAATGCAAAGGCTCGTCAGTATATTGTTAAATCCATGGTGCCCCTCACAGTGCCAGGTAGCAAAAATATACAAAAATATATACAGAATGAATGAATGAAGTAATTCTTATATTTTAATGAAGTATTTAAAATACTTTATAAATTGAAAGAGAATATTTTTCAAATCAACATAGGTGTTTAATCTAATTCTAATCAACTTTCCAATGGGGATTTTTAAATAACATTGCAAAATAATTATGAATGTTACAGATTAGACAATAAGAACAGCAGAGACATTTATTTAAAAAGTCATTCCTGAGATGCATTTTGTATATTAAAGTACAAGATAAATTTGGAATTATCATAGAAGTTACTCTGGATATTAGATATCAAAGATTGACTCGTGTAATATATTAGAAATTTTGTATATAATAAAAACAATTTTACTAATAAGAGTAAAAAGTTGATATTTTTAACATATTACATTGGAATAATTGGATAATCATTTAAGGGAAAAGCAAAATGTTTTTTCATGCTGTATTCAAAAAAAAAATTCCAACTGGACAGTTCAGTTCAGTCACTCAGTTGTGTCCGACTCTTTGTGATCCTATGGACTGCAGCATGCCAGGCTTCCCCATCCATTATCAACTCCCGGAGCTTATTCAAACTCATGTCCATTGGGTTGGTGATGCCACCCAACCATCTCATCTTCTGTCGTCCCCTTCTCCTCCAGCCTCCAATCTTTCCCAGCATCAGGATCTTTTCCAATGAGTCAGTTCTTCGCATCAGGTGGTCAAAGTATTGGAGTTTCAGCTTCAGCATCAGTCTTTCCAATGAATATTCAGGACTGATTTCATTCAGGATGGACTGGTTGGATCTCCTTGCAGTCCAAGGGACTCTCAAGAGTCTTCTCCAACACCACACAATTCAAAAGCATCAATTCTTTGGTACTCAGTTTTCTTTATAGTCCAACTCTCACATACATGACTACTGGGAAAACCATAGCTTTGACTAAAAGGACCTTTGTTGGCGAAGTAATGTCTCTGCTTTTTCATATGGTGTCTAGGTTGGTCTGGAGAAGACTCTTGAGAGTCCCTTGGACTGCAAGGAGATCCAACCAGTCCATTCTAAAGGAGATCAATCCTGGGTGTTCATTGGAAGGACTGATGTTGAAGCTGAAACTCCAATACTTTGGCCACCTCACGTGACGAGTTGACTCACTGGAAAAGACTCTGATGCTGGGAAGGATTGGGGGCGGGAGGAGAAGGGGACGACAGAGAATGAGATGGCTGGATGGCATCGCCAACTCGATGGACATGAGTTTGAGTGAACTTCCGGAGTTGGTGATGGACAGGGAGGCCTGGCATGCTGTGATTCATGGAGCCGCCAAGAGTCGGACACGACTGAGCGACTGAACTGAACTGAACTGAGGTTGGTCATAGCTTTTCTTCCAAGGAGCAAGCATCTTTTAATTTCATGGCTGCAGTCACCATATGCAGTGATTTTGAAGCCCCCCAAAAATAAAGTCTCTCACTGTTCCCATTGTTTCCCCATCTATTTCCCATGAAGTGATGGGACCGGATGTCATGATACTCATTTTCTGAATATTGAGTTTTAAGCTAACTTTATCACCGTACTCTTTCACTTTCATCAAGAGGCTCTTTAGTTCTTCTTAGGTTAGTTCTTATTGTACAACTGGATAAGACAAATGTAATAAATATAGCATTAAAACTTGTAGGTGAGCATTTGTTGAACATACAGGATGGACAAGGACTTTCTGAGAATGTAATAATAGATTAAATCATAAAGGAAAATGTTAATTGATTTGACTACATAAAATGTTAACACATCAACTTCCTCTAAATTGTCAATTTGACCATCTTCTCAGCACTCTGCCAGGGCCATGGGCTAATACCTATATTTAAAACTAAAATACAATTAAAATCAAATGATAAAGATGAGGGAGACAACTGCAACAAATATGAAAATCAATAGATAAATATAGTTAACAAACACAGAAGTATACAATTAAAGAAATGAAATCTCAATATCCCCCCCTTCATGGATCACAGACTTGTTGTGGCAAAGAGACTTCCATCAGGCAATGAAGTTATTGAGAGAGTCAATTCTTAGATAGGCTGATACGAAGTCTGGGGTCACCAAGGAGGAGAAAGGGTCCTGGGACTCTCCAGAAAGAGAAAAGGACAAACATTTTTGTACATTCCTTCATCTTAATCACATGAAACCATTTTTTCTTTAAGCCCAGAGCTGATGATTACACAACAGCACAACTTAGTTTGAACTCTGTACCAGTGATTATAGAACAACAACGTATCCTGCTGGAGGACATGTTTCTCCTTCTTAAGACCCTGCTGCCTAACTTTGTCAAATGAAATGTATATTATGGGACTGGGTCTAGTAAGATCTTTCTGTTGTAAGTTCTAATCCCACTATCATAAAATGTAAATTGTGGGAGTAGGTCTGATAAGACCTTTACAACCTTGATATCGTCTTCTGATTTACTGTAATAACTGATTGAAGCCATGAAATTAAAAGACGCTTACTCCTTGGAAGGAAAGTTATGACCAACCTAGATAATATATTAAAAAGCAGAGACATTACTTTGCCAACCAAGGTCCGTCTAGTCAAGGCAATGGTTTTTCCCGTGGTCATGTATGGATGTGAGAGTTGGACTGTGAAGAAAGCTGATCGCCAAAGAATTGATGCTTTTGAACTGTGGTGTTGGAGAAGACTCTTGAGAGTCCCTTGGACTGCAAGGAGATCCAACCAGTCCATTCTAAAGGAGATCAATCCTGGGTGTTCATTGGAAGGACTGATGCTAAAGCTGAAACTGCAATACTTTGGCCACCTCATGCGACGAGTTGACTCACTGGAAAAGACTCTGATGCTGGGAAAGGTTGGGGGCGGGAGGAGAAGGGGACGATGGAGAATGAGATGGCTGGATGGCATCACCGACTCTGTGGACATGAGTTTGAGTGAACTCCGGGAGTTGGTGATGGACAGGGAGGCCTGGCGTGCTGTGATTTATGGGGTCATGGAGAGTTGGACAGGACTGAGCGACTGAACTGAACAGAACTGAATAACCAATTGAAAAAGTTTATCATTTTCTTGCTAAGACTAGCAAGGGGGGCACTCTCTGTGCCCCTTCTGATGTCTATGTCAGAAACTTTCTCTGTCCTTTTTCACTGTAATGAAACTCTGTCACCCAAAAGCTCTGACTAATCAAGCCTGATACCTGGAAGCTAAATCTTCCCCTTCAGAGATCAGGAATCCAACAACATGCACCATAAGCTTAAACCTTGTAGGTGTAAGCTACAAGCTCACCATAAGTTGAACTACCAGGGTTTCTCTGGTAGCTCAGTACGTAAAGAATCTACCTGTCATGCAGGAGACCCTGGTTCAATTCCTGGGTGGGGAAGATCCCCTGGAGGAGGGCATGGCAACCCACTCCAGTATTCTTGCCTGAAGAATCCACATGGACAGAGGAGCCTGGTGGGCTACAGTCCATGGGGTTGCAAAGAGTCGGACATGACTGAGCAAATAAACACTATACTGTGAGCCATGTGGTACTGGGCCACCCAAGGATAGATGGGTCATTGTGAGGCATTATGATAAAATGTGGTCCACTGGCAGAAGAAATAAAATCATTCCAGTATTCTTGCCTGGAGAACACCATGGACAGTATGAAAAGGCAAAAAGATACAGTACCGGAAAATGAGACCTCAGGTGTCTAATATGCTATTGGAGAGGAGTGGAGAGCAATTACTAATAACTCCAGAAAGAATGAAGTGACTGGGCAAATGCAGAAACAATGCTCAGTTGTGGATATGTCTGGTGGCGAAAGTAAAGTCTGATGCTGTAAGGAACATTATTGCATAGGAACCTGGACTGTTAAGTCTATGAATCAAGGTAAATAGGACTTGTCAAACAGGAGATGACAAGACTGAATACTGACATCTTAGGAATCCGTGAACTAAAATGGACAGGAATGGGTGACTTGAACTCAGATGATCATTAAATCTACTACCATGGGCAAGAATACTTTAGAAGAAATGGAGTAGCCTTCATAGTCAACAAAAGAGTCTGAAATGCAGTACTTGGATGCAACCTCAAAAATGGCAGAATTGTTTCAGTTCCCTTTCCAAGACAAACCATTCAGTATCACAGTAATCCAAGTCTATGACCTAACCACTACATCCGAAGAAATTGAAGTCGACAGGTTCTATGAAGACCTACAACAACTTCTAGAACCATCACCCCACAAAAATGGCCATTTCATCAGAGGGGGTTGCAATGCAAAAGCAGGAAGTCAGGAGATACCTGGAATAACAGGCAAGTTCAGCCTTGACATACAAAATGAAGCAGGACAAGGCTAACAGAATTTTGTCAAGAGAACACACTGGTCATAGTAAACACCCTTTTCCAACAACCCATGAGACAATTCTACACGTGGAAATCACCAGATGGTCAATAGAAAAATCAAATTGTTAATGTTCTTTGCAGCCAAAGAGGGAAAAGCTCTATACAGTCAGCAAAAACAAGACCTACCTAGACTTTACTGTGGCTCAGATCATCAGCCCTTATTGCAAAATTCAGACTTTAATTGAAGAAAGTAGAGAAAATCATCAGGCCATTCAGGTACGACCTAAATCAAATCCCTTATGATTATACAATGGAGGTGATGAATAGATTCAAAGGATTAGATCTGGTAGTCAGAGTGCCTAAAGAACTATGGACTGAAGCTCTTAACACTGTATAGGAAACAGGGACCAAACCACTCAAAGAAAAACAAAGAGGGCAAAGAGGATGTCAGAGGAGACTTTACAAGAAAAGGAAGAAAAGCAAATGGCAATGGGGAAAGGGAAAGATATATCAAACTGAATGCACAGTTCCAGAGAATAGCAAGGAGAGGTAAGAAGGCCTTTTAAAATGAGCAGTGCAGGGGAAATAGAGGAAAAAAACCATTGAATGGAAAGACTAGCAATTTCTTCAAGAAAATTGGACATATCAAGGGAAAATTCCATGCAAAGAGGGGCACAATAAAGGATGGAAACTATAAGAACATAACAGATGCAGAAATTAAGAAGAGGTGGCAAGAATACACAGAATAACTATACATTCTAGAGTGTGAAGTCAAGTGCCTCAGGAAGCATTACTATGAAAAAGACTAGTAGAGGTGATGGAATTCCAGTTGAGCTATTTAAAATCCTAAAAGATGATGATGTTAAAGTGCTGCACTCAGTATGTCAGCATATTTAGAAAACTCAGCAGTGGCCACCGGACTGGAAAAGGTCAGTTTTTATTCCAATCCCAAAGAAGGGCAATGACAAAGAATGTTTGAAGTACTGGACAATGCACTTATTTTACATGCTAGCAAGGTTATACTCAATATCCTTCAACCTAGGCTTCAGCAGTATGTGAATGAAGAACTTCCAGATGTACAAGCTGAGTTTCAAAGAGGCAGAGAAATCAGAGTTCAAATTGCCAACACTGGAGAAAGCAAAGGAATTCCATAAAAAGCTACTTCTGCTTCACTGACTATGCAAAAGTCTTTGACTATGTGTATTACAGCAATCTACGGAAAAATTCTTAAAAAGATGGTAATATCAGACCACCTTAACTGTTTCCTGAGAAACCTGTGTGTGGGTCAAGAAACAACAATTAGAACTGGACATAGAACAATTGAGTGGTTCAAAATTGGGGAAAGAGTACAACAAGGCTGTAGATCGGCTACCCTGCTTATTTAACGTTTATGCAGAGTGCACCATGAGAAATGAAAGGGTAGATGAATCACAAGCTAGAATCAAGACTGCCAGGCAAAACATGAACAAATTCAGATATGCAGATGAATTCACTCCAAAGGCAGGAAATGAAGATGAACTAAAAAGCCTCTTGATGAGGGTGAAAAAGGAGAGTGAAAAAGTTGGTTTGAAACAACGTTCAAAAAACTAAGATCATAGCATCCAGTCTCATCACTTCATGGCAAATAGAAGGGAGAAAAGTGGAAGCAGTGACAGATTTTATTTTCCTGGGCTACAGAATCACTGCTGACAGTGAGAGGAGCCATGAAATTAAAAGACTGATTTTCCTTCTTGGAAGGAAAGCTATGGCCAATGTACACAGCATATTAAAAAGCAGAGACATCACTTTTTTTGACAAAGTCAAAGCTGTGGTTTTTCAAGTAGCCATGTATAGAAGTGAGAGTAGGACCATAAAGAAGACTGAGTACCAAATAATTGATGGTTTTGAATTATGGTGTTTAAGAAAACTCTTTAGAGTCCCTTGTACTGCAATATTAAACTGGTCAATCCTAAAGGAAATCAACCCTGAATATTCATTGGAAGGACCATTGTTGAAGCTGAAGCTCCAATATTTTGCCCACCAGATATAAAGAGCTGACTCACTGGAAAAGATCTTGATGCTGAGAAGACTGAAGGAAAAAGAAGAAGGGGGTGACTGAGGATGAGATGGTTAAAGAGCATCACCAACTCAATGGACGTATATGTGAGCAAACCCCAGACATGATTTAGAGACTGAACAATAATAAAAAGGAAAGATCACTGTTCCTTTATGACCTGTCAAAACTGCTTTCTCTAAATATTAGGTCAATATATCCTCTTCACTAGTTTGATTTAAGAATGACAATAGTACTTATTTCATACAAAAGTGGAATATTCTCATTGTGCAAAACTGTTTGTAAAATTGGTAGTTGGAAAAATTATACCTGGTTATTTCATTTTGTACAATTTCTGTATTGATATGAGGTATTTGCCATAGTTTCTTTCATAGTTTAAATTTAATTTGAAAGTGATTTGATCATTAGCATTTTTGATTCACTGAATATGGAGACTATTGCCGTTCAGTCACTAAGTCATTTCTGACTTTGTGACCCCATAGACTGCATCTAGGCCCCTCTGTCCTCAACTCTATCCCCAAGTTTGCCCAAATTCATATCCATTGAGTCAGTGATATTCTCAAAACATCTCATCTTTCTGCCATCTCCTTCTCTTTCTTTCAGTCTTTACCAGCTTCAGGGTCTTTTCCAATAATTCAGCTGTTTGCATTAGGTGCCCAAAGGATTGGAGATTCAAGATCAGTCCTTCCAATGAATATTCAGGGTTCATTTCCATTAGGATTGACTGGTTTGATCTCCCTGCAGTCCAAGGGACTCTCAAGAGTCTTCTGCAGTATTACAGTTCAAAACCATTAGTTCTTCGGTTCTCAGCCGTATTTACCATCCAACTCTCAGATCTGTATGTGACTACTGGAAAAACCACAGCTTTGATTTTGTCTGCAAAGTGATGTCTATGCTGTCTACATTGGTCATAGCTTTCCTTCCAAGGAGCAAATGTCTTAATTTCATGGCTTCAGTCACCCACAGCAGTGATTTTGGAGCCCAAGAAAATAAAATCTGTCACTGCTTCCACTTTTCTCCCTTCTATTTGCCATGAAGTGATGAGACTGGATTCCATGATCTCAGTTTTTTGAATGTTGATTTCAAGCCAGCATTTTCACTCTTCTCTCTTACTTTCATCAAGGGGCTCTTTAGTTCTTCACTTTCTGCCATTAGAGTGATATCATCTGCATATCTGACATTGGTGTTGTTTCTTCCAGCAGTCTTGATTCTAGCTTCTGATTCATCCATCCTTTTGTTTCCCATGATGTACTCTGCATAGAAGTTAAACAAGCAAGGAGTTAATATACTACTCCCTTCCCAATTTTTAACCAGTTGTTCCATGCCCAGTTCTAATTGTAAGATGGTCTCGTCCTTCCACACCTTTACAAATTTTCCATAGTTTGTTGTGATCCACACAGTTAAAGGCTTTGCAGAGTCAATGAAGCAGAAATAGCTGTTTTTCTGGAACTCCCTTAATTTCTCCATGATCTAAGACATGCTGGCACTTTGATCTTTCCTTATGGATGTATATAATTAATGAAACAATGACCTTCATATTCCAGTTTGAAATAATGTCATAGTCAAAAAAGTCACCAAATCATCAACCAATATAAAATTTAAAGCAAAACAACTTATTCTGTTTTTATAATACTCCTGTGGAGCTATTTATTTTAGATAAGAATAACCATTCTTAAAAATTCCCTTTTTTTCTATCTACTCTCTCACTTGGTGAAGCTACTCTCTTTCAAGGTGACATTAAAAAACGGCAAAAACAAAAACCTTTTCCACTAGATTAGTCCAAATTTATGATACCCCTACACATTTTCTCCATGGTTCCTCAATTCTACACCAAAAAATAAGACAGAATGAATGTGGCAAACCAGGAACTTGACAGAGTGTAAAGCAGGTCAAGAGAAACAAAACACTCAATTGAAGGAATAGAACTGGAATTTCATTTCATGATAAGGGTAGATGTAAGACTTAGAAATACATCTAAATTAATATTTTACTCTTATGTAGAAGACAATCAATACACCATCAAAGACAGTTTTCAAAGAAAGATTCACTTGCAGCATTTAAATAATAACAAAACATTGAGCTCAAATTCTATGTCTATTAATAGGATAGAAATTAAGTAAATTACCAATCATTCATATAGGAAATATGCAGTGATTTATAATCAAGTATTTACATAACAATGACATGAGAGAATTCTAAGTGGAAAAAGAAAAAAACAGGGTGGAACAAAATTTTCTTTATGACAGTATTTTTACATGCGGAAAACTCAAGGAATTGCACTCAAAATGCTGTTATTGTTATTCTAGCTTTTTCTTCAGTTTCCCTGTATTATATGTTTTCCAAAATTCTGGCAGTAACCACATTTTATTTTAATGATTTTTTAGAAGTAAAAAGAAGAGGTGAGAGACTGATACTTTAGAATATTTAGTTTCACATTAGTCTCTGTATACACATTGATAGGAAAGAGGTGAGTAATTGCCAGTCAATCTCAGTTAGTAAAAAGTTAAAGCAGCAATTTTCTTCCATTAGATACGGCTAAAGCTAAGCATTAAGATTTCTGTTGTCTTTCTCTGGGCTATTATTACAGAGGAAACAGCATCATCATGAATCTAAACTCGGGATGGTGACTGACAGTGTGTTGGTAAAAGAAACTCATGTTACCTAGCACAAGTCTAAGAGACCACAGAACTAATTTATCTTCTGAAATAGTCTCAATTCTAAATGAGAGGAGAAATGGCGATACATTAGTCTATGCCTCTGATGTCACGGTTCTCATTTCACACATTACTGAGAAGATAAATCTTTGACTATGTCCTGCATAAATAACATATTATTATGACACTGCTAATAAAGCATGAACAATTAGCCTAGGGATTTCTACCACTCTTTTTTTAAATTTTATTCTTATCAAATATTGAGTATACACAAATATTTATATGATATATTAATGGTATAAAATAATAATACATGAAAATCAACCAAATTACTTCTCAGTTTGAAAAGCACTCTTGGGTCTCTATGTAGCTTTCTGTATTTAGCTGTAACTACTCTCCTGAATTTTGTATTTACTATATTCATTTATCTTCTTTGATTTACTGATCTTTATATCTCTAAAATTGTACTATTGAGTCCTGTGTGTTTTCAAAGTTTAAATAATGAAGTTGGACTTTATCTGCCCTGCCACAATTGCTTTTTGACTCAACTTTAGCTCCAGAGATCTATCTTTATTTATATGTTGATAAAATTAGTGCAATTGTCTTTGTATCAGCTACATTTTATTCCAGTATAAGGTCTAGCACAAGTAATGTATCTTTTCTAATATTGATGGATTTTATTTGTGAATTTGGGTGATTTACTTTTTTTTTTTTTGGTACCACAAACTGTTGTTCTGAAATTAAAATAGCATGCTTAATATGTTTACTCAGAATGCCATAAATTCAGTTTGGAGATAAATAAGACATCATAAGTAAAGTATTAAAATGTGTAAGGATCAGCAGGCTCAGTATTATACTGATATCAATTCGCTATAAAATATTTGTTAAGTTTCTACTACTGAGTAACATATTATGACAGAATTAACAGATTAAAATAGCACCCATTTATTATCTACCATCTTCTATAGGCCTGAAGTTTGAGCAGGGCTCAACTAAGTTCTCTGCTCAAGGTACCTCAAGGCTGAAATTAAATTGTCAGTCAGGTCTTCAGTCTCATCTGAAGCTCAAATGAGCTTCATGTTGGTGGATTACAGTTCCTCAAGGTTGTACAGCAACAACTGAAGTCTCTGTTTTTCTGCTGGCTGTTAACCAGAGCTGCTCTCAGTTCCTATAGACAAGACTCTGGTTCCTACAGTACAGTCCTCGTACAACATTCTGGCTTATTATTTAAGTCCAGCAGGTGATCCTCACTCTATTCTGCCACTTGAAGTCTTATATAATGCAACCATAAGTGTAACAATCTTATTATAGTTCTCATAAAACATAACATCATCAAGGGAATAATGCTGCATAATATTAACAGGTTCTACCCACACTCAAGGGGAAGAAATTATACAAGACACATACACTAGGAAGTGGTTATCTTGGGGGCCATCAGAGAATCAGGAGTTAAGACTGTTACTGCTTATCATAGCATGCAATGTCAATCTAAATCCCAATAGTTTTTGAGTGGAAATTGAAAAATATAGTATAAAATTAATATGAAAATTAATAGATAAATAACAGAAAAGAAAATGGTAAAAAAAAAAACCAGATAAATATATAGGACTAATTTTACTGGATATCAAGATACCAACCAATATAATATTGTAAAATAATTTGCCGCCAATAAAAAATAAATTAATTACCAAAAAAAAAGAGATATATTTCAAAGCTGAATATATTCCATGGAAAGACACTCATTTACTAAAGCATTTAGGAATGCCTTGGTGAGAAGGACACCAGCATCATCAAGAATCTCAGTGGTAGCTGCCTGCTATAGGCCAGGCTGAAGGAGATAATGTTCAGGAAAAGGGTTCACAAATAGCAAGGAAGAGAAAAGAATCCTTTAATAAAGTTGATATGGTGCACTTAATCATCAGAAACAAAGCAGGTACAAATGTTTTAATGAGAATGAAGAATGGATTAGCAGTCAGGGGACTTATTTATAGACAACTATGGAAGTGGTTGATAGAACATGACATTCATGGTGGCAAGAAAGATAGGTGGACAACAAGGGCTTAGTTTACACAATCAAAATAAATAAATGGGAAGGATAAGCAGATGGAGTTAAAATCTCTTGCCAATGAAGTTAGAATCTCTTGCTCAGCTTTCATACCTCATCCAGTTCATAGACTCGTAACTCACTGACTAAGAGACTGAAAGAGACTGAAAGAAAGGATCCAATAATATCATGCCAATTATATCCGATGAATTTTCAACAGTTTCCCACTAGTGTAAACTTACCCAGCATAAAATGGAATACTTAAATGTTTGAGGACAATTAGTTCAAATTCTTACTAAGCCCAAGGAAATAAACAGCATGGCTCCACTCTTAGAATGGGAACATAGGTATGCAGATAGTAAATAGAATCATGAAACAGATCTAGTTCATTGTAGGTCCACTGGATATATAGATGCACCTATTGGTCAATTTCCTTGTTCTGAAATGAATACACTTGGCAGTTGAGAGAAACACCACATTGTTTACTTGGCCTGTGGTACAGAAGTTATTATTGGGAGAATGCCAAACGAGCATCCGAATTGCCATTTTCATCCAAGGTAATAATTCTAAAATATTATTGCATTCTAAGAGGAGGTGGCAAACTAATAATGCCACCCATAAAGACCTAAAACATGACAGTTTTTTTCATACCATTTTATCTCTGTTTAATCCTCCAGTCTGGCCTTCACAAATATTATATGGATCCTAGGGGAAAATCACAAATTTTACCTACATACAGGTACCGTACTGAAAACCATAGCAGACCAAACCTTGAGTTTGGAATGTGGCCAATGAACTGGTGAAGGCATTGTTCTCCATTACTCTAATGAAGTTGGATAAGAAAATGCTCATATTCGCAAGGGACAAATACATGTAGTTAATGGCCCAGGTCATTTTAACTCTTCCACCTCTGTTTAATGTACTCCCTACAGAGTTATACCATTGGTTATTTCAAAGATTATTGTTCTGGTCCACCATGTTAATCTATTGTGATCAGACTAGATGAAAAAGATATGGATTTCATACTAAAACATGTGTTCTCCAGAGGATAAGACATAAAGCCAAAGAAGATTTAGGGTTCTATCATATCAAAGTTTTTAGGAGTCTAGTTGGAAAAGGCATGCTGGGACATACCTGACAAAGTACAAGACACATCATGCATGCTTGCCTGCTAAGTAGCTTCAGCTATGTCCAACTTTTTGTGACCCTATGAACTGTATCCCATCAGGCTCCCCTGTCCATGGATTCTCCAAGCAAGAATATTGGAGTGGGTTATCATTTCCTACTCCAGGGAATCTTCTTGACTCAGCAATTGAACTCGCATCTCCTGCAGCTGCTGCATTGCAGGCAGATTCTTTACTGCTGAGCCACCGGGGAAGCCCCCAAAAGACACATCATTGCATCTTATACTCTCTACTATTAAAAAAGAAGGGCTTCCCTGGAACTCAGATGATAAAGAATCTGTCTGCAATATGGAAGAGCTGGGTTTGATCCCTGGGTTGGGAAGATGCCCTGGCGAAGGGAATGGCAAACCACTGCAGTATTCTTGCCTAGAGGATTCCATGGACAGAGGAGCCTGGAGAGCTACAGTCCATGGTGTGGCAAAGAGTCAGACATGACTGAGTGACTAACACACACACAAACACACAAGAGGAAATAGCCTCATTATATTTGGGGGGAGGGGGTTTGAAGGCAGTGTATTCCACACATGAGATTATTACTGTGACTTATGTACCTAGTGGCATGGAAAGCAGCAGGTTTGAGTGGAACCAGAGTAGGAAAAGACTTTGCAGTATGTCTAGACTATGGTGAAAAGCACTCTTTTAGTAAGGTCAACCAACACAGTAGGAGCTAAGATACTAGAGATATCTATGATTACAAAAGACACCCAGTGGAGTTTATGCTAAGGTTTGACAAAAGAATCACCATGAAGATAGGTTCTAGAACAAGGCCATGCTTTCTGCAGTGGAGAACTACATGGCACTCAAATGACACCTCCTGCATGCTCCTTGACCTGGTAAAAATAAAATATCTGGTCAAGTAACTATGCACCTAGAGTGATCCACCATGAGGTAGGTTATGTGAGATCCACCATCAAATCATGAACTTGGGTGGACTCAGCAGCAATCCACTGTAAGATGGAAGAGGTATGTCAAGGATCAAAAAGAAGACAAGGTAAGCAAGCTACATTATGAGATCGCTCAGTGACCCAAATCACCCACTTTGTACTAACTGTACCTCTCCTCAGTTCAACCTAAGGCTGCATGAAAGTGAAAGTGAAGTTGCTCAGTCATTTCTTACTGTTTGTGACCCCATGGACTATACAGTCGGTTTAATTCTCCAGGCCAGAATCCTGGAGTGGGCAGCCTTTCCATTCTCCAGGTCATCTTACCAACCCAGGGATCAAACCTAGGTCTCCTGCATTGCAGGCAGATTCTTTACCAGCTGAGTCACAAGGGAAGCCCAAGAATACTGGAGTGGGTAGCCTATCCCTTCTACAGCAGAAGGGGGTCAAACCTTCCCAATCCAGGAGTCAAACCAGGGTCTCCTGCATTGCAGGTGGATTCTTTACCAACTGAGCTATTAGGGAAGCCCCATAATCACCTAAATGGTCCCTAAAGTTTGTTTTCATTTGGATTTGACTTCTAAGTAGACATTATTTTCCTGTTAACTTAGTGCATTTTATACTTTATGCATTATTGTAATCATTTTATTGGGAGAGTATCAAATCTTCTCTGTCACACCTACTAAAATTAGAATGCCAGTATGTCATTAGTTCATTGAAATTTAGTGTTTATATATGTTCTATAATGTTAACTATAAGTATACTACTTAAGATATCATGATAATTTTGTTAGACAAATCTAAAATAGCTGACAAAATAGCATTTTTGTACCGCTTCATTCATTTTATCCTCAGTTTAGCCCTTTGTTCTGCAGTACTGACAATCTTTAAAGCTTAATTAAAAGACCTACAAAAAACAACATATAAGACAAAAGACAAGGAGGATACCCAAAAAAGGATTAATCTAATCTTACTTCAGGCCTCAATAACCCAAAACAACAATCAGCTTTGGAAAATGATATATTACAAATTAATTTTGAACATAGTTGAAATGTTCTATTAAAAATATCAGATCTTTCACTTTTATTTCTCCATGAAATATGGCAATGTCATAGCAAATTTTTTAGAAAATACATTGGTCATTCCATATTGTAAGGTCCCATATGGAAATAATAATGGATTATTGGTCATATAAAATACATGCATATTTATGACTATTTTCTCATATTACTATAAATTTTTATACTATGTACAGAAAGTGAAAATCCACCTCTTATTTTGAAATTCCTGAGACCAGGCATGTGACAGGAAGTCTAACACAAATCTTTAATATCTTTTCCTGATATTTAATAATGTTTAAAACAGATCTATTTTTTTGCTATGAAATAAAATTATCATATGAAGCAAGAATTTACATTTAATATGTTTCTAAGTACTTTGCAATTATTTTTATTCTGGTAATTTATATAAGTAATGGCATAACTTAATAAGAACTATCAAATGCCATATTACAAATTAATGAGAGGGTGAAGAAATAACTAAAATTCTGATTCACTCAATGTGCTTTGTATATTATTCTGGGATGCTAGATTTAACAAGTGAATGTTCTTTTAACATGTAATTAAGAAAATAGCTGAAATCAAGTCTATGGAAGCAGGGGTGATGCAATCAAATAGATTCTTCATGCTTCATAAAACAACATGAACATTCATTATAAAATGACCATATAGAACCGGAGCAACTGAGATTGGGTCTCCATAAAAACATCCACTTGACTGTACTGATAATTTAAATAAATCAAATTTGCATATATATAGTCAATCTTCCGGAGAATGCAATGGCAAGCCACTCCAGTACTCTTGCCTAGAAAGTCCCATGGATGGAGAAGCCTGGTGGGCTGCAGTCTGTGGGGTCGCTAGGAGTCAGACACGACTGAGCAACTTCACTTTCACTTTTCACTTTCACACATTGGAAAAGGAAATGGCAACCCACTCCAGTGTTCTTGCCTGGAGAGACCCAGGGACAGGGGAGCCTGGTGGGCTTTCGTCTATGGGGTCATGCAGAGTCGGACACGACTGAAGTGACTTAGCAGCAGCAGCAGTCAATCTTCACTATGTGGATTCTGGTTTCCTGAATTTGCCAACTTACTAAAATTTATTATGAAACACAGAATCAATGTTGACAGCATTTTCAATTATTCCTGAACCCATTCAGGCCAAAAGATTTGAGCCACCTCATGCAATGTTCCCAGCTCAGGTCCAACAAGATGACCTCTGCCTTGTTTCAGTTCTCATTCATGAGGTGACTACAGGAAACAGTGTGTGGAGTGCAAGAGGTTCTGGCTCTGGGGCCAGTTGGATAGATTTGAATTCCAGCTCTGGCCCCTGTTAGTGGAACAGTCTCAGGTAATATGGTCACTTACTTTGGAATCTCAATTTTTCTTTTTAAAATAAAGAAAATAGACCCTACCAGGATAAGTTAATTTAGAATTTAAGATCTTAAAGTTTGTGAGATAATCATACAAATACATACACACACATTTTCTCCAGGAGCAACAGTTTAGTATTTGGTAATTTCATGTTTGAAGCAACTTTATGGAACATAACTATCACAATGAGATTTGACTAATTCATATATATACACACAAACATATATTTATGAATTTGATGCTGAATTATACACAGACACATGGTCTGAAATATTCTTAAAATGTACTGTCATCTGCAATAATCATAAAGACATGTGCTTATGTGAGCAGAGCTAGAAATGACTATACCTTCAGTGTTTGGAGAGAATAAAGGTCATGAACTGGTGATAAAATACATCACAGACTTATGGTTAATAATATTCTACTAAAATAAAAATGTAAAATAACAAAATTCAGTTCAGTTCAGTTCAGTTCAGTTCATTTCAGTCGCTCAGTCGTGTCCGACTCTCCGCAACCCCATGAATCACAGCACGCCAGGCCTCCCTGTCCATCACCAACTCCCGGAGTTCACTCAAACTCATGTCCACAGAGTCGGTGATGCCATCCAGCCATCTCATTCTCTGTCGTCCCCTTCTCCTCCCGCCCCCAACCCTTCCTAGCATCAGAGTCTTTTCCAGTGAGTCAGCTCGTCGCATGAGGTGGCCAAAGTATTGCAGTTTCAGCTTTAGCATCAGTCCTTCCAATGAACACCCAGGATTGATCTCCTTTAGAATGGACTGGTTGGATCTCCTTACAGTCCAAGGGACTCTCAAGAGTCTTCTCCAACACCACAGTTCAAAATTTTTCGGCGATCAGCTTTCTTCACAGTCCAACTCTCACATCCACACATGACCACGGGAAAAACCATAGCCTTGACTAGACGGACCTTTGTTGGCAAAGTAATGTCTCTGCTTTTTAATATACTATCAAGGTTGGTCATAACTTTCCTTCCAAGGAGTAAGCCTCTTTTAATTTCATGGCTGCAATCAGCATCTGCAGTGATTTTGGGGCCCAAAAAAATAAAGTCTGACACTGTTTCCACTGTTTTTCCATCTATTTCCCATGAAGTGATGGGACCAGATACCTTCTAAAATGTGGAAAGAATAAAGAAATATATTGCCCTTCACAATTTACTAATAATAACTAAACAAGTTGCTGAGTAATTACCTTTTTAAAAACTAAAATTTTATGAAGCAAAGGAAAAAGATTAATCTTCAAATAATTTTGTTCCTAATTTAGCACAAATTATATTTTTTTATTTATATTTCCACAAAAACAGAGAGGTGATATCTTTTATCCTGTACTTATATATGAAGTTAGGCTTTTTTTAAATTTCACTGTTTATAACAGTATTATTAATAATAGTAATAGATAGGATATGATATGAATCAATCTATTTTTTATTCTCTAACTCCTTTGACAGTATACATCATCATGGTCTATTGATTATTTTAAAAAAGAAAAGAAAAAATTGTCTCAGTTTCTTTCAGCATATGCTAATTAAAATCCATTGTTTACATTGAGAATGGATGATAAGATTTCTCAAACTCGTTAAAAATATACAATTATCATTTAAAGCTGTGACTAATGTTTGCTTCTTAAGATGCTTCAGTATTGAAATTACCTCGGCAATAGATTCCTTTTTGTCCAGAAAAAATAAAAAGACATATAGTAATATATCATATGATTATGCAAATACAGACCTGTTCTTGGGAAACATCTGAATGTAGTTGTTTCAACATGAAAAGCTGACTGGTAGTTTTTACTAGTACTTTTGCATTGCAGGCAGATTCTGTATCATCTGAGCTACCAGGGAAGCCCAAAAGATGCAGAATTGGTATCAAACAAAAAACTTGACCCTATATGTGAGACAGCAAAAGAGACACATATGTAAAGAACAGACTTTTGGACTCTATGGGAGAAGGCGAGTGTGGGATGATTTGAGAGAATAACATTGAAACGTGTATATTACCATATGTGAAATAGATCGCCAGTCCAGGTTTGATGCATGAGACAGGGCACTCAGGGCTGGTGCAATGGGATGACTCTGAGGAATGGGATGGGGAGGGGGTGTTCAGGATGCAGAATACATGTACACCCATGGCTGATTCATGTGAATGTATGGCAAAAACCAGTACAACATTGTAAAGTATTTAGCCTCCAATTAAAATCAATTAATTAATTAAAAAAAAAAAAACGAGTTCAAATCTGAATCCCGTCCTTCATCTGATCCTCCTCTGACCTTGAGGAGTTTAAGTACCATCTCTGAGCCATGAATATCCTTTATTTCTGCCTTTTGGAATGACCATAAGGATTAAATGAGATAGAATATAGAAAGATGCTTTATGAACTATCTAGTATCATTCAAATGTTAATTATGTGTGCTCATAAAAATCAAGAGAATAGCTTTTTTAATTAAAAAATCTGTTATTTTGGATGGGAGATTTGTGATATGTTCTCACTGCCCCTTTAGTTACACAAAAGCTAAAATTATAGTGTATTTCTACTCTTTCTATAAATTTCTTTGAACATTTTCCAATATTATTATTATATTTTTCTGTTACCTTTTAGAATACATATTCCAAGAGTGATTTCTTTCCTACCACATAAAATCCAGCTAATAATTTCAGCTCCATATAACCTTACTACCTATGGCTACACTATATTTTTTTAACTTGACGTATATTTTTCCAAGTTTACTAAATCATCCTGAATTTGGTCACAAAATAGAGACAGCCCTTTATATTTTCACATATTAAATTTTATATTCAGAAGAAAAACATTTGAACATGAAAGACATTGATGTATATATAGAGCCAACTCATTTTTTTCTGAGTGGGCTGAAAACTCTAATGACTACTTTGCAAATATTAGATCTGTATATAAAAGAGTGTTGGGAAATGTGGCAGATGTCTGTTCCTTGGCCAAAAAGTGAAAGTGTGAAAGTGTTAGTCACCCAGTTATGTCCTATTCTTTGCAACCCCATGGACTGTAGCCCACCAGGCTCCTCTGTCCATGGGACTCTCCAGGCAAGAATACTGGAGTGGGTTGCCATTCCCTTCTCCAGGGGATTTTCCCAAGCCAGGGATCAAACCTGGGTCATCCTGCATTGCAGGTGGATTCTGTAGCAGCTGAGGCACAGCAAGAGCCTATCAATTCTATCCCTTCCTCATAAGAAGGCTTTCTCTGCAACTTAGGAAATTGGCAACTGTTGGGGTTATTGTTCTTTGAAGAGTCGCAAGTGGCTGGATGTGATTCTCTGCCTTTGTTTTTAATGAATTGAGTTCCTAGATATTTTCAAAGTCCTTTTCTCTGAATATCCACCTTATCATTACATTTTCTCAGAAAGTATTAACTTGAATATATTATTTCTTCCAGAACAGCATTGTGATTATGTGGCTTGTTATTTATCTATAGTTACTCTATGGTTTCCATCAAATGATTATCATCTGGTCTAACTTTTTCTGTTCTCTCTCCTTAAAAACGTATTCTAAGCATAGCCTGGAGAAGGAAATGGTAACCCACTCCAGTATTCTTGTCTGGAGAATCCCATGGATGGAGAAGGCTGGCAGGCTACAGTCCACGGGGTCGCAAAGAGTTGGACACGACTGAGCGACTGAACAGAACAGAACAGAAGCATAGCACAACAAAACATTTTAAGATCCAGTTTAATATTCCTTTATTTTCTTTGGTATTAATTTTATTATTTTTTCTTATATTAATTTTTCACTTAAAAAATAAAAAGTATATCATTGAAAACTATTATCAAATTTAATGTCTCTAATGTGGTTTTGGGCTTCCCTGGTGGCTCAGCTGTAAAGTATCTGTCTGTAATGCAGGAGCCACAGGAGATGCAGATTCGATCCATGGGTCAGGAAGATCGCCTGGAGTAGGACATGGCAATCCACTCCAGTATTCTTGCCTGAAGAATCCAATGGACAGAGGAGGCTGGTGGGCTATAGTCCATAGGGGTGCAAAGAGTCAGACATGACTAAAGTGACTTAGCATGCGTGCACATTAAAGAAAATGTATTCATTCCTTTATATCATCTCAAATCCTGACAGTTTCATACTCAGCATCAAACAAAAGGATAGAATGACAAAGGTAATCTTACATTTCCTAATATGTGTTCTCCAGGTTAATGAAATAACATACGAGAAAAAATATCTTACAATATGCTAGGCAAATAAACATTCTATTTCAAGTCACAAAAAAGCAAATCAATATTTTCTTGACAGTTTTCAGTTTATAAATATCTAAATGTTTAGTTTTACATGGGATTGTCTTACAGTGTTATATTAATCTTTTAGAAGTTAAGTGAACCCACAAACATCAAGAGGTGACTTCTTTAAATAAGGCATTGGTTTATTTTTGTTTGCACTGGCTCTTCCTCTATTCCATTTACTGGACTTTTCCTACTTTGAAGGTTTCTGACAAAAGTCAGAAATTTTACCCTGTTCCTCTGTAGGGAAGGTGTTTTATTTCCTTTGGTTTCCTTCTTGATATTCTCATTGTCTTTGGTCTTACGTAGTTTGCATATGATATGCCTAGCTGTGTGGGTATTTTTTAAACCTGTTAGTTTTGTTTTCTTGGTATTTATCTTTTTTTGGTGTCCCTGAATATCTTAAGCCTGTTATTACTTCTAGAATGTTCTCAGAATATTTCTTCAAATATTTATTTTGCCCCATTCTCTCTTCTCCTCTGGTATTCCAATTATAAATATGCTACACATTTTGATATTCCCCAGTTTTCGGTTGTTCTTTTTTTATTTTTCTCTTTACATTTTAATTTAGGAAGCTTCTACTGACATATTTTCAAGTTCACTGATTTTTTTCCTTGGCTATGTTGAGTCTACAAATGAGCCATTGAAGGCATGTTTTATTTTTGTTAATGTGGGTTTCATTTCTAGATTTTCCTGATGATTCTTTCTTTTATAACTTCCATCTATCTGATGGCCTTGCCTTTTGGCTTTGCATGTTTGTGTTTTTTGCACTAGAACCTTTATTATAGTAGTCATAGTTGTTTTACTTATCTATTAATTTCAATATTTGTGTCACATCTGAGTTTGATTTCTTATTGCTCTTGTCTATTCAGACTGCTTTTTTTTCTTGCTTTTTACATTTGTTCTTTCATTTTGTTGAAAGCAGTACATGCTGTAGAATATAAAATATATTGAGGTAAACAGGACTTTAGTAAAATAATTTTGAGTTGGACTGTGTTTAATGTTTATTGGAGGTACCAGAGGTTTCAAATTCTTCAAATGTCCTTGTTTTTGTCTCTCCTCTTGGCTTTGGGACTACCTTTTGCATCATTCCTCAGAGAGTCCCTGGTGGCTCAGGTGGTAAAGAATCTGCCTGCAATGTGGGAGAACAGGGTTCAATCCCTGGGTTGGGAAGTCCCCTAGAGAAGAGAAAGACAACCCTTTATATTCTTGCCTGGAGGATTCCATGGACATAGGAACCTGGTGGGCTACAATCTATGGGATTGTGAAGAGCTGGACATAGCTGAGCGAGTAACAAGTAAGTCAGAGAGTCCATGTCTTGAAGAGGTCTAGCTGTGATCCACGTTATAAGATAAAGACTTACTGGTGTGGTGGTAAGATGTGGAGGAGGAAAAGCATTCATACTTCCCATTAAGTTTCAGTCTTTTCATAGGCCTGTATCTTACAGGTGTTTCTGTACCTTCTCCATGAGTATAGTTTTTTCCCTTTCTTTTTGAAAAAATTAACTTAATTTTTAATTGGAAGATGATTGCTTTAAAATGTTGTATTGGTTTCTGCTACACAAAAACATGAATGAGTCATGAGGCTCCCTCTTGAGTCTCCCTCCCACTTCCCACCCCCTTATCCCACCCCTCTGACTGCTATTCATGCTCAGTCTCAAGCAGTGATTCACTCAAATTATTAGTGACATGGTCCTATTGTAGCTTCTACTGGCTTCTGTTCCTTCTAAGCAAACCTCAGGGACGTGTCTGCCTCTTTAGATATTTATCGTATCATTTTTCTTTGTGACTTTTGGAGTCCTGGAAAAATCAGATTTTCAGTTTGCCTAGTCTTTATTTGTTGTAACCCTACCCAGTTCATTTTCCCATGTCATATGCTTTCACATGTAGAAATATTATGAAGTAAATTGCCTTTCATTGATGGAATTGTCACTTGCAATTTAATTATTTTAGCGACTATGAATCTTGACATTTTGTAGCATACAAACCACTAACAGGTCACCAAACAAAGAACAACTCTTGATTTGTTTTCTTTTTCTATCCCAACTTTTTTCCCTCACATCATTCAATGTTAAAAGGAAAAAAAAGAGAGAGAGAGAGAGAGTGAGAGTGATGCCAATAAATTCCTGTTACTCCTGAATCTTTCAGTTACTAAAATTGAAGTGATGTACTCTATTGTTTCCTATTGAGATGAATGATGAATACAAAATTGGTTTTGAAACTGATGTCTGGCTGACACAATTATTGGAAATGCAAAGGTATTAATATGATACATGGCAGGTGCTGCAAGCTCATCTAAAATAGCATATTCCAGAGGACAGGGGTTGAGAAGAAGAAAAAACATTCTTTGTGGACTTTGTCATCATAATTCATCATGTTGTCCTGCACAATTAAAGGACAGTTCTGTTATTCCTTGCTTCTTGCATTAAGATCCTGGTCAACTAGTCTATATCCCTGGAGTGCTTTCTGATAAATCTTTCCCAACAGTTTCAATTTACTTCTCTCCAATAGGAAAGGCAAATATAAACAATCCAGAAAACTTGAGAATTTGAAAAGATGGAAGTAAAATAGTCCACAGATGATGCTTCTGAGTGCAGGACTAATAGAACTTATTTCTACTCTCTGTGGGTTAGACATGATTGAAGTTGAGGGATGGACTGAATTAAGAATAATTAGCAGTAAACTGGTAGGTGATTCACATCACCTCCTTTACAAGAGATTTAAGTTGACTACAAATCACTTAGTGATCCCTAAGTGCCTTTTATAAATAGTCTCATTTCAGTGATAAATACTTTTTCAGAAGTCTCTAGCTTTCCAGTTTGGTAGCTGTCAATAACACTTTTCTTTCTGTTTTTTGTTGGGTAAATGCAGCATATTCATTACATGTGTATTGCTCTCTGGCTTGTATCAGTCTTCCCATTTGAGCCAACAAACTCTCTTTTTAGAAAACAAAAGATAACAGAAGTTTATTTTTTATATTTCAGACATTCATAAAAGTTGTAAAGAAATTGCAAATGTGAAGAAAAATATTCTTGATTTATGACTCTACCGGTTTATCTATGAGTTTCAACAGAAACCCCTCAGCTGATAAGCCACCATGGTTACAAGATAGGGGGTTCCATATTAAGGAAAGTCTGGCAATTCAAGTTAGAAAAAGAGCACATTTAGATAATTCTAACTAAGATGGACTGGAATGGGTGAATTTAACTCAGAGGACCATTATATCTACTACTGTGGGCAGGAATCCCTTAGAAGAAATGGAGTAGCTATCATAGTCAACAAAAGAGTCTGAAATGCAGTACTTGGATGCAATCTCAAAAATGACAGAATGATCTCTGTTCGTTTCCAAGACAAACTATTGAATATCACAGTATTCCAAGTCTATGCCCCAATCAGTAATGCTGAAGAAGCTGAACAGTTCTATGAAGACCTACAAGACCTTCTAGAACTAACACCCAAAAAAGATGTCCTTTTGTTATAGGGGACTGGAATGCAAAAGTAGGAATTCAAGAAATACCTGGAGTAACAGGCAAAGTTGGCCTTGGATTACAGAATGAAACAGGGCAAAGGCTAACAGAATTCTGCCAAGAGAATGCACAGGTCAGGGCAAACACCCTTTTCCAACAACATAGGAGAACATTCTACACATGGACATCACCATATGGTCAACACCAATATCACATTGATTATATCTTTGCAGCCAAAAAAGGAGAAGCTCTATACAGTCAGCAAAAACAAGACCGGCTGCTGACTGTGGCCCAGATCATGAACTCCTTATTGCCAAATTCAGACTTAAATGGAAGAACGTGGGAAAAACCACTAGACTATTCAGGTATGACCTCAATCAAATCCCTTATGACTATACAGTGGAAGTGGAAAATAGATTTAAGGGACTAGATCTGACAGACAGAGTGCCTGATGAACTATGGATGGAGGTTCATGACATTGTGCAGGAAACAAGGAGCAAGACCATTCCCAAGAAAAAGAAATGCAAAAAAGCAAAATGGCTGTCTGAGGAGGCCTTACAAATAGCTGTGAAAAGAAGAGAAGTGAAAAGCAAAGGAAAAAAGGAAAGATATACCCATGTGAATGCAGAGTTCCAAAGAATAGCAAGGAGAGATAAGAAAGCTTTTGTCGGTGATCAATGCAAAGAAATAGAGGAAACAATAGAATGGGAAAGACTAGAGATCTCTTCAAGAAAATTAGAGATACCAAGGCAATATTTCATGTGAAGATGAGCTCAATAAAGGACAGAAGTGGTATGGACCTAAGAGAAGCAGAAGATATTAAGAAGAAGTGGCAAGAATACACAGAACTGTACAAAAAAGATTTTCACAACCCAGATAATCACAAAGGTGTGCTCACTCCCAAGCACTTAGACCCTGACACCATGGAATGTGAAGTCAAGTGGGCTTTAGAAAGCATCACTACAAACAAAGCTAGTGGAGTTGATGGAATTCCAGTTCAGCTATTTCAAATTCTGAAAGATGATGCTGTGAAAGTGCTGCACTCAATATGCCAACAAATTTGGAAAACTCAGCAGTGGCCACAGGACTGGAAGAGGTCAGTCTTCATTCCAATCCCAAAGAAAGGCAATGCCAAAGAATGCTCTAACTACCACACAATTGCACTCATCTCACACGCTAGTAAAGTCATGCTCAAAATTCTCCAAGCCAGGCTTCAGCAATATGTGAACTGTGAACTTCCAGATGTTCAAGCTGGTTTTAGAAAAGGCAGAGGAACCAGAGATCAAATTGCCAACATCCGATGGATCATTGTAAAAGCAAGAAAGTTCCAGAAAAACATCTATTTCTGCTTTATTGACTATGCCAAAGCCTTTGACTGTGTGGCTCACAATAAACTGTGGAAAATTCTTCAAAAGATGGGAATACCAGACCACCTGACCTGCCTCTTGAGAAATCTATATGCAGGTCAGGAAGCAACAGTTAGAACTGGACATGGAACAACAGACTGGTTCAAAACAGGAAAAGGAGTACATCAAGGCTGTATATAGTCACCCTGCTTCTTTAACTTATATGCAGAAAACATCATGAGAAATGCTGGGCTGGAAGAAGGAGATATGCAGATGTCACCAACCCTTATGGCAGAAAGTGAGGAAGAACTAAAAAGCCTCTTGATGAAAGTGAAAGAGGAGAGTGAAAAAGTTGGCTTGAAGCTCAACATTCAGAAAACTAAGATCATGGCATCCGGTTGCATCACTTCGTGGCAAATAGATGGGAAAACAGTGGAAAGAGTGGCTGACTTTATTTTTCTGGGCTTCAAAATCACTGAGAATGCTGATTGCTGCCATGAAATTTAAAGATGCTTGCTCCTTGGAAGGAAAGTTATGACCAACCTAGACAGTATATTAAAAAGCAGAGAAATTACTTTGCCAACAAAGTTCCGTCTAGTCAAGGCAATGGTTTCTCCAGTGGTCATGTATGGATGTGAGAGGTGGACTATAAAGAAAGCTGAGCACCAAAGAATTGATGCTTTTGAATTGTGGTGTTGGAGAAGACTCTTGAGAGTCCCTTGGACTGCAAGGAGATCCAGCCAGTCCATCCTAAAGGAGATCAGTCCTGGGTGTTCACTGGAAGGACTGATGTTGAAGCTGAAATTCCAATATTTTGGCCACCTGATGCGGAGAGCTGACTCATTTGAAACGACCCTAATGCTGGGAAGGATTGAGGGCAGGAGGAGAAGGAGACATCAGAGGATGAGATGGTTGGACGACATCACCGACTCAATGGACATGGGTTTGGGAGGACTCTGGGAGTGGTGATGGACATCCAAAAGCATTTCAAATGTTTTCCTTCATAATGATACCCAAAGGTTAACTGTGTAAAAATAAATTTTATTAACCTACTATGTGCCAGATGATTAACATGTTTCAGTTCATTTAAGCTTCAGTACCCATTAGCTTATTGATGAAGAAAGTGAGAAACAGGAATATTGGGTTGCTTAAAAATGCCCACAGCTAAGAGCAGCTTATCTGAGACTGAAAATTGAGTTATTTTGCCACATCATGATACTCTTATGCAATCTTCCTCAGCTATACTGTTTCATGGATGGATACTCAGAATATGGAAAGTCATAAACCAAGAGAGAAGTAGGTAGATTTTTAATGTAGAATAAGTTTCTATGCAGTTTCTTACTCCACATAGTTATAAGAAATTCATTTTGGAAGAAGTGTACCATTGGATTTCTTTGTGTGGTGGAAGTAGGAAGTTTTTTTGCTAGGACCTTGTGTATTCATTTAAAAACATACAAAGAAATGAAAAGGGTGTTTACTGTTAATTGAGTGGTGCTACCATTGACAACTCTACAATCCTTGCAATTTTTTTCTAGAAGTCTCTCTACATTGCATAACATGGTAGATATGATCTAGGCAAATAAATTATTTGTTTTACTATAGAAATGTATGGCACCAAAGTTCCATTTTCACTCTGAGGTTTTAAAGTAAGCATAGAGATAGCATTAAAATATGAATAAACATGAGTGATAGATTGAGTTGTCTAACAGCCGGCCTCAAGCAGAAAAACCAACTGACTTGAACAAAGGATCTCGGCAGAGGGAGATTTATGTTATTCAGCTGAATTACATTCCTTTATAGACTGCTGCAGATGGGTTTCAGGAAAAGCAGCCATCTATCCGATTTAAATAGACTGTGTGCTAGTACCATAGATATACCATTAATTCATTGTCAGGAGTGGCTGTAGGCATGGAACTGGCTTTGTTCTCTGACAGTCTCTCCCCCCGCCCCACCCGTTTAAACAGAAATGCCATTTACCAGGGTGTCAAAATAAGTAGGGTCCATATAACACTATAATCAAGTTGCAGTGACATTACATATTTTAGCCTCAATATTGAAAATGGTTAAGTCAGTGGAGACGTATAATCTGCAGAACTCTGCTGACCCCTGAGAGCCACCTGTAATTTATCAGGTGGTTATTGTCCTCTCTGTGTCAATAATCATCCTTGTATCCTTAATTTGTGCTGCATATTATAGCTATGATGCCGATACTCTTCTCTACACACTCTCTTATTTATTTTTTTTATGTTTGTGAAATGCATAGTATTATCTTAGATTTAAAATAACAAAACTGCACAGGAAATGGGAGGAGGGTTCAAGATGGGGAACACATGTACACCCGGGGTGGATTCATGTCAATGTATGGCAAAACCATAACAATATTGTAAAGTAATTAGCCTCCAATTAAAATTTTTTAAAAAGACATTGATAAATCTAGAGTTCAAATACACATATCTTGATTTCAGTGTCAACATTCTTTCCATGGTACTGTGTTAGGCATTATGGAATGGAGTTAGGATAAATGAATTATATTATGGAGTATATTAAAATCTAAGCTGTAAGGTGTACATACAAACAACTATAGTAGGAACAATGACAGCAGGCATTAAGTCTTGGGACTTACTTGAAATATATCTAATGTCTCCGGTATTCATCCTGTGGTGGCAGAAAGGGATAGTGTTGCCATAAAATAATCCATTGCAAACTTCCCTCAATAGCTCAGAATAATTAGAAACCAGGCCTTAATACTAATGGAGATGCTGTGTTCAATCCTCTGTTACTAAATATACACTAAGCTGTTTACAGTTAGGCCACACAATCTATGCTAAATCATTCTAGATCTCTTTTACACGTATAGGGTCTGAGAGGAGGGGAACACATTTAGCTAATGCATTTAGGCACTTATAACTAGTACTTGTTTAGAATGCTTCTAATGTTAAGACAACCCCTCCTTCTTCCCCAAAAACCCAACACCTTAAGCAGTTTTGTGTTAGAAAACATACAGAGTTTACCTGAAATGTCTTCAAAGAATATTAGAGTCTGATATCAGTAAAGCATACATTTCCTAAAATTATACAGATCAGATGCTTTACATTTTAAACCATTAATGATTCAGCATCTGCATTTCCAATTCACTTGGCAGCACACTGTCTTCACTCCACTCTCCCATTACTGGGAGACTATCTGTCAACATTTCACGACATATGGACACCTCTCCACCTGCAATTTCAGTCTCCAATGACTCCATATTAATGAGGAAGTATCAACACTTGAATGCATAACCTCTCTTAGGATGCACAGTGACCAGAATGATGAAATAATTCTTTTGTAGAAAATCAGTGGATTGGATAGAAGAAAATACTTGTTCTGCCCAGTTAAGCCATAATCTCAAAGTAACCAGATGCTTAACAGTGTATTCTAGTACCTAATAAAAACACATAGCCTGGTTAGAATTTCATGGGAATGACTGTATTTTAAAAAGAGGCAACAGGATCAAGTTTTAAAATAGGTTCATTGAGGGCAGAAACAATTCAGTTTTCTTTTTTTCCCCACAGCATTTTATATGTAGCTTACTGCATAATATAATATACAACTTTGATATTCTTTTTTTGATCAACAAACATAAGGTATATATATTAAAATATTATTTAAAATGAATAT
This sequence comes from Moschus berezovskii, assembly GCF_049115385.1. Classification (NCBI taxonomy): domain Eukaryota; kingdom Metazoa; phylum Chordata; class Mammalia; order Artiodactyla; family Moschidae; genus Moschus; species Moschus berezovskii. The sequence goes on from NC_142464.1 coordinate 92,045,675, forward strand.
ATCTCTGAAAAACATAAAAGAAAATAATAGAATTTTTATTATTAAGAATAAGCCAAATAGGCATATCCCACTGTGTATATTTTAACTGACCTCTGTCACCTCTTTAACTCTTACTTATGCCTAAAGCCAGATCCAAACAATTTCCTGGGTGCTATATAATTTTGAATTCAACAAGTATTTTTTGAACAGTTTTATATGCCTAAAACTGTGCCAGATATTTGAGAAATTTGTTAAAAGTAGAACTTTCTCTAGGCTTTCAAAAAGCAGCTCACATTATTATTTTAAAAAGACATATGCCCATCACATAATACAAGGAAAAAAATGTGGTCACATTTCAAATTTGTCAGAGAAAAGTAAGTGCAATGTAAATTACTCAGGAGGGAGATGAGATGGAGAACACTGAAATTCAATTTTATTCCTAAATTGACTTCTCTTTACTATTTCCTATGGAAACTTTGCTTTGCTTTGCTACCCATATTATGCGTGCATTCAAGGAAAGTAAATGATTTAAAGTCTTTCTCTGAGCTATAAAAAAAATATAACGGACTGGTTTGTGTACTCATAACACATATATACACACATCTTTCTACAATCATATGTATGACTTGGTGAACATTTCTATAGTATGTTAAATCCGTACAAATCAATGTGTCTATTTACCAAAGATAATCACAAATTTATTGAAAAGTATTTGTGAGAGAGGTACAATTTGTAATTATAATGAAATATAGACTGAAAATTACTTTATTATATGGTATCTCTGAATACACACTCACAAATGCAATATACCGTTGTATATTACATATATGTATAAATCTAATTTATCTGTAGACATGTACGTACATATCTATATATTTCTATGTATATGTGTGGGTGTATTATTGTATGCTAAAAGACCAGTTCTTCATTTAACCTTAGATACCAAAATATTATCTAGAAGTTGTATTAAAATTTAAGTCAAAAAGCATATCAAAGTAAAAATAAAGTAATGATGGGCAAAAGTCATCAATAAACTCATGACTACTAGTTTTTCAGTTAACACAATTGCAAACTATCAGTACCATCATCCGTATCATCTTCACTGAAATGAGCCTCTGAAATAAAAAGAAAGCTCTCTTTTTGTTCTCTGGTGTAAACAACTCTTTGGAAGTGAATTAAGTAAACATGAGCCTTGTGCATTTGATAAATATGGATGTCTTATTTCTTCTTTCCCACTGCTTTTCATCTGGCTGCAGCTGGGAACCAAGCAATAAATACTATTTATTTATTTTAATAGTATGCTTAGTGGAAGTATTACCAATATTTCCTAAGCTTAAAAACATCCCAAATGCATTTTACTGTTAGGCTCAGCATTTTCATAATAATTTACAACTTAAAAAGGGTAAATGCTATTACTCTATGTCAAACCAACAACTGGGTAAGTGCAGAATGTTACCCTATGAAGTATGACCAAATTTATTGCTGCAGTCATTAGTACATATTGATTCTGTTTATAATAACCCAAAGGGAATAGTAAACCTATTATGCTTGTGCTTGGTCTCTTTTTTCTGAAGGGAGCCAGGCTTGGCACTGCCAAGATTCAAGCAATGGCCAATTACTGCAGCAATCAATGAAGCTCCTTTTCCTTTGGTTATTTTTAATACAACTAGTCAGTGACATGAGCTTCAAGATCTTGTATCTCACAACCACATCTGAGCAATGCTTCTGCTTTTCTGCAAAGGAAACTTCACTATATCACCTTTTGAAGTTAGATTTTCCCTATGTAAAACCATTTGTTTATTTCTTTTGTCTTCTAGATGAAATGACATTCAAATTTATAATACTGCTCTGCACTAGGTAGTTTCTTGTGGGTTCATCTATTCCCATATCTTAGGCTTCAACAGTTTACATTCATGTTGCTTTGGATTCGTTCCCACTAAATTCTGATAAAAATATTTGGTAGTCAATTGTCAGAATCCAGGTTTTCTCTTTATCATAAGAAATCATTGTGTACCTGAAATATACATGTTTATCAATTATACTTCCACAATGCCTTTAAAAATCCAAAAGAGGACACATGGCTGAGACCTCTGCCATTGAAGGGCAGTCTACCCTTATTCAATGTATTTGGGGCTGAATTGTAAAAATTGTAGAAATTCATTTATTGAAGTCCCAACTCCTAGTACTCTTGCCTAGAAAATCCCATGGATGGAGGAGCCTGGTAGGCTGCGGTCTGTGGGGTCGCTGGGGGGTCGGACACGACTGAGCGACTTCACTTTCCCTTTTCAGTTTCACACATTGGAGAAGGAAATGGCAACCCACTCCAGTGTTCTTGCCTGGAGAATCCCAGGGACGGGGAGCCTGGTGGTCTTCCGTCTATGGGTCACACAGAGTCGGACACAACTGAAGTGACTTAGCAGCAGCAGCAGCAGCAACTCCTAGTGCTTTAGAATGTGTAACTGTATTTGGAGATATGGTCTTTAAAACAATAAATAGGTTAAATGGAGATGTTTAGGGTGGGGCCATATTCTAATATATCTGGGATGGCGAGGGACACTTGTATTGCAGAGGGAAAACCAAGTGAACAGGCAGAAAGAGGGCAGTCATCTGCAAGCAAGCCACGAAAAGATGCTTCAAATGGAACTAATCCTGCTGTAACCTTAATCCTGGACTTCAGCATCCAGAATTGTGAGAAGATAAATCTGTAGCTTAAACCAAAAGAAAGAGAGAAGAAAGGAAAGAAAGAAAGAAAAGGAAATCAAATTATAAGCCCTTGAAGGGAGGACAGCTCTTGCTATCACTTGTATACCAAAAACGTCTTTTTTCTACCAATTTTGTTTGTTTTTCCCAAAAGGAAAATGATTTTCTGATTGTAAGGTTAAGGAACACTGATCTACCTCTACTAGTGGACAAGTTCACAGAGCTAGGTTTGCTTCCGTCCATTCCGTTCAGTCGCTCAGTCGTGTCCGACTCTTTGTGATCCCATGAATCACAGCATGCCAGGCCTCCCTGTCCATCACCAATTTGTTGTAGTGAAACCTGAACATGAAGTTACTCTTTCACTTTCATCTATCATATGGCCAGTGAGAACATAAAAGATCTTGATATTTGGATTTGGACTTAAGGGGATGCAGAGCCTCTCATCTCCTGTGGGCTGTGGCATGTTTCACAGAGCTCTCCATTGAAGTAATTAAGTCCTGCCTCCTAACTAGTATTATTCTATGTATATAATGAACCCAAAGAGTCACATCACAAATGAGTGACTAGACCAAGGCAGAATTTCATCATTTTGGAGTCTCTTTGTCATAAAATTCATTATGTATCATATAATTAAAATCTAACCTATACCCCCTCACCAATTAAAACCCATATTTGAGATATCAATTTGAACATAGGTAATTGGAAGGACTAATGCTAAAGCTGAAACTCCAATACTTTGGCCACCTCATGCGAAGAGTTGACTCACTGGAAAAGACTCTGATGCTGGGAGGGATTGGGGGCAGGAGGAAAAGGGGACGATAGAGAATGAGATGGCTGGATGGCATCACCGACTTGATCAACATGAGTTTGAGTAAACTCCGGGAGTTGGTAATAGACAGGGAGCCCTGGTGTGCTGTGATTCATGGGGTCGCAAAGAGTCGGACACGACTGAACGACTGAACTGAACAGAACTGAATGTTATCTTTTGTCCAGAGGCATGACAATCTTTTGAATCACTATCAATAAGAATATTGAGGAGTTGGCAAATTACACGCCATAGGATAAATCCTTCCTGAACTTGTTTTTGTAATTGAAGTTTTATTTGAACATGGCTATGCTCACTAGCTTCTACAGTTTATGGCTGCTTTTGCATTACAAAAGCACAGGTTTGGACTTAAGACAGAGACTACGTATCCTACAAACCCAAAATATTTACCATCTGGCCCTGAGCAGTAAATTACTTTACTGACTTCTGGACTCTGTTACACTTTTTATAATGATATATATTAAAGGTCCTAGAACAGACCCTGATAGCAGTAGGTCCCTATTTATATTAGCCACTAAAGTTCAGTGGACTGAATTATGAATCTAACATAAATATTTCATGTAAACTTTATAAGTGGGGGAAACTTTATAACTGCCTTAGAGATAGACCTCAATCAACGTTTCTTTTGTCTCTGCTCCCTACCTTTCTCTCTTCCTTTTCTCTTCTTCCAGTTATAAAAGGAGAAAATAAACTAACAATGAGTATCCTCTTTGAAACTTGAAGAAATGGCCACCACTAAAGGCAGAGACTACTCCCTCAAACCAATCTCACTTGGAACACCTCAGGAAGTTAGCTTCGATTGAGTCCCCACATATTCTTATATATTACCCAGTACCTGTACTCTTATAGGTTCTATGTTTTCTCTGTGAGCTTTGTCTTTACAAGGTAAACAGCTTTGCCACAAGCATTTTTGCCATATAATAATTGGCTATAGGGCAATTTTGCTGTGAAAGGAAATAACTGGTTGACAATTTTTGGTTTGAAAGTTTGGTTTCAACTAGTTGAAATGTGTTTAGCATTTTTTCCAGTTAGCAATATCATTGATGGTTTTGTTGACCAGACAGATGATGATAATTTGAAAAGAGTTGGTTTCTTATTTTGAAACAAACCACACTAGAAGTTAAAGAGGCTGAGGTCCTAGAAGGCACAGAGTTGAACTTGTATTTCCCAGAGAACTTTGTAACATCTATTAATGGACATGTGAAACTATCCAAGACCACAACCAGTACAGAGACTTTCACAACACAGTACAAAGCTCAATTACAAACATGCATTCTACTGTTTGGAAAATAATAACCTTTTTTAAAGAAGGAAGAAATGTTAATGAACAAGAAAAAGTATGATGCCAAATGATAAGAGAAGCAAAGACAAATTATAAAATATTACAAACAAAACACGTGGAAGACAAGTGCTTATGTATAATCCACAAAACAAAATCAGTTATTTGTTCACTATTGCCACAAATCCACACACATTTTAAATGTCTTCAAATATTTTGTATTTCATAATAGAATTTTTTTAAATTTTTTTTACTCATTTCTCATGTTTTATTATGTCTTTTTTAATGTCCCTCTTCTATTTTTTATTATTTTGTCTCTTACAGCAAAATTGCCTTACAGCCAATTACTTATGTGGTGAAAAAGTTAAAGGGAAATATGTTTGTGGCAAAGTTGCTCGGGACAAATATACCAGACATGGCTCTTTCACTCCTCTTATCACTCTAGTTATTCTACCATGTATGCAATAAAACATCTCCACAAATGCTCAAGTAGGAATCACTGCCATTGTCATTTTCATGCACTCATGAGAAGGCTAATTTGTGAATTTCAATGTTGCATAGGTATTCATACTGAATTGCAACTTTGGTTCATGGTTGATTTATCATTTCATCTTACACAGCCTTAATATTTTTCACAGAGAAAGAACTAAAAGATAAAGAGAGCTAGTAGGAAATGAGGATACTGAAAGGTGGAAAGAATAAGATTGGTAATAATGCTATATCTATAGTTTTATTAAAAAAATACTGTGTCCAAACATAGAAGAAATAATTAGTTCTTCCCAAGATGCTGCATCAATTTTCCTATTTCTCAAAATAAATTAACTCATGAACAACTTATCTTTTCTCTGCTGCATCATTTGGATGTTTATTTTCCTGCCTGGTTATATTAAGTTCTTGAATCATCTAATTTTAAACAAATCCATTATGTCAGTTTTCATTACAGCAGTGTATATGCATAAATGTATTATGCATATTTGTTTTATGCATAACAAATTTATGCATAAAAATTAAACTAAAGAATCAAAAGAGACAAACACAGACATGAGGCCAAGCAGTAGCCCAACTGAGATGATTGGAAGTTGAGTCATAAACATTTCCAAAGTAAAAGAGCAGGGAAGTTGCTAATCACCAACTCGATCAATTCAAAGTCTTATTTAACCAGATTCTGTCCCTACTTAAGTCTTTGGCATTACACCAAATGAAAAATTTTCAAAGTGTAAACATTGTCTCTAGAGTACCCTTATTTGTTATAAAGTGTTATAATTGGTACTAATTGGTTCAACAACTTCTAAACAACAGAAAAAAAATATCAATTCTTAAGTTTTTAAAGTCCTGGAAGAAGTGTTTGAATGCTACTTTTAATAGCTCTTTGAAAATTGATGCATGAAGATTATAATTTAAAACATTCTCTACTACACAATTCAAACAAGCCTATGTAACCAAGTTTATCATTTAAATCACAAAAGGCATGTACTAATTACATGACTTTGAATATATTATAGACTTCCAAAGGGATGGAGGGATATAGGAATGGTGGAGGAGTGGGTTGAGGTACGATAATGTAGTTAACTACGAACAGCTTTCATTAATATGAAAAATGTTGAAATTCAGAGTCAACTTATTTCTACTGTGTATCTGGAAAACCTACTGCTTTTGCCAACCCAATATTTTCAAAACAAAACCATAACAACAACAAAAGTAGATGAGTATTTTTTTAAAAAATAAAAATTTATATTCCATCTGATTCCTTCTCCAGTTGTCTCTCCATTATACTGTGAAACAAGGGATGTTGTTCACCATCCAATTCTATATGGATTGAGTCCTTAGCCACTGCAGTCCCTGACCTACTGTACACCCTGGAAGGATGCCATCAAGGCAAAGAGCAGAATGAGGAAATCTATGCTGTGGGAAAACAGGCAAATCAGGCCTTAAATAGGTATATTGCAGAAAAAATCTTTATGAACTTGGAGTCTTACAGCTTCCCATACTTGGAAAAGCATTAAAATCATTAACTGAGTTATTTGTTCTTTATGACTTCCACCAACCTCCTATTGAGATGTATTCAGAATTGTAAGTAACTCCTCAACCAAAATCACATGTATTCTGGCCTCTCTTTCTATCTCTTCAGAGCAGTTCTTCAGAGCTATTGAAACTATTAAATGTCTCAGTGCAGAGAAGAATTCAGCAAGAGCAGAGTGGTAGATAAGTGATTTACTAGAATAGGATGCTTGTGAGGTTTACAAGCAGGCAGGTGAGAAATATTGTGTCCCAAGAACTTAATGAGCTTCATTTCATAATCAGAGGAAAAGTGGAGATATAGAGATCTTCTTTGTCTTTCTTGCATAGACATGTTTCCATCATCAGTTCCTCCCCAACTTAGGGCAGGAAAGTATACTTGTCCCTCCATATATCTTTGTGCCAGGATTGTCATAGCACTCTGGAAAAAATATTTCCAGGTCTCAGTACAATGAGGGTCTTTCATTTTGAAAAGGCACCTTTCCGTAAATGATTGTTTTTCATGTGCACAGAGCTTGTTTGGGGAGTCTTTAACTGGATGACACCACTGAAGTTTACAGGCCTGATTTTCTAGTATTGTTTTATTTTTTCAGGGGCACTGTGCAAAGAAAATGTCTTAGGGGCCAGATAACACGTTTTGGAGGTTACTAACACACTGAGATCACTGGGCAGGGTGTAGGTCTCATGCCAACACTGTTTTATTGTTTTGGGGCATGTCTCAGGCTTCTGTTGCCTGCTTTTGTGGCTAAGTAAAACTACTTTCTCAAGTAATCATTAACTTATAGGGTCTACTATATTTTTCTACTTACAATCCCCTAGTAGGATTAACTATTCAATCACCTATTTGGTCTCTTCATTCTGTCCCTATCACTATCTCAGAAAGTTCCCAAATTAAACTGAATTCACAGCTCTCATGTTGTCTGTGTGTGGGTTTTTTTTGTCAATATATTTACAAGGTATTATGAATGGAAAAAGAGATATAAGGTAATATTTATTAATGTTATATTGCTCATGACACATTTTCAGGTGAAATATGAATTTACAAATATAATTTTGGTGTGAAAAGTATAAAAACCCTAAAAGATCTCAAATGTTATTTATTAGAAGATACTTCTTTGGGCATCTTAAACACATTTATTCATCTGGTAGTTCATACAGCATCCTCTAGAAATCTTGCACCTTTATACCATTTCAATTTTATGTTTAAATATGATGATTGTGCCCCTTAAAAGAATACAAGTATACAGTTAAACTTGTATGATACATCAGGAATCCAAACAGTTCTCTTGCCATCCCATTTTCAGATGCTCCTAAACTGAAGCTCTTACACCACTTTCAAAGTTAACAGGCCAAACTGAGCCAGAAGAAGTGAAATAGAACAAGACACTTTGAGGCCCTCTCTGGTACAAACCTTTCCATGGCCCCTATTTTTCATTTGCAGTAAAGAGGCTGTTTATTGTATTGTTCATTCATTCGGTCATGTCCTATTCTTTGTGACCCCATGGACTGCAGCAAGGCAGGCTTCCCTGTCCATCACCACCTCCTGGAGCTTGCTCAAACACATGTGCGTTGAGTCGGTGATGCGTACAACCATCTCATCCTGTCTTCCCCTTCTTCTCCTGCTCTCAGTCTCACCCATCATCAGGGTCTTTTTCAATGATTTGGCTCTTACCATCATGTGGCCAAAGTATTGGAGCTTCAGCTTCAGCATCAGTCCTTCCAAAAAATATTCAGGACTGATTTCCTTTAAGATTGACTGGTTGGATCTCCTTGCAGTCCATAGGACTCCCAAGAGTCTTCTCCAGCACCATAGTTCAAAAGCATCAATTCTTCGGCACTCAGTCTTTTTTATTGTCCAGCTTTCTGATCCGTACGTGACTACTAGAAAAATCATAGCTTGACTATCCAGACTTCTGTAGGCAAAGTAATATCTCTGTTATTTAATATGATGTCTAGGTTTATCATTGCTTTTCTTCCAAGGAGCAAGTGTCTTTTAATTTCATGGCTGCAGTCACCATCTGCAGTGATTCTGGAGCCCAAGAAAATAAAGTCTTCCATTGTTTCCCCATATATTTGCCATGAACCAAAGGGACCTGATACCATGATAGTTTTTTGAATGTTGAGCTTTAGGCCAGCTCTTTCATTCTCCATCTTTCACCTTCATAAAGAGGTTCTTTAATTACTCTTTGATTTCTGTCATAAGAGTGGTGTCGTCTGCATATCTGAGGTTATTGAGATATGTCCCAGCAATCTTGATTCCAGCTGTGCTTCATTCAGCCCAGCATTTCTCATGATGTATTATGCATATAAGTTAAATAAGCAGGTGACAGTGTATAGCCTTGATGTACTCCTTTCCCAATTTTGAACAAGTCCATTGTTCTAAGTCTCATTCTAACTGTTGCTTCATGACCTGCATAAAGGTTTTTCAGGAGGCAGGTAAGGTGATCTGGTATTCCCATCTCTCAAAATTTTCCATAGTTTGTTGTGATCTGCACAGTCAAAGACCTTAGTGTAGTCAATGAAGCAGATGTTTTTCTTGAATTTTATTGCTTTTTCTATGATCCAACGGATGTTGCCAATTTGATCTCTGGTGCCTCTGCCTTTTCTAAATCAAGCTTGCACATCTGGAAGTTCTCAATTCACATACTGTTGAAGCCTAGTTTGGAGGATTTTGAGCATTACTTTGCTAGCATGTGAAATGAGTGCAGTTGTGAGGTAATTTGAACATTCTTTGGCACTGCCCTTCTTTGGAGTTGGGAAGAAAACTGACCTTAGCCTCCTAAAAGTTCCCTGATTTCCAAATGGCAAATTCAAACAATTCTTAATCAGGGAAAGGGAGTAATGGGAAACAAAGAAAGAACAATTAAGAAATAATAGTACAGCTTTGGAGCAGGACCATATTCCATGAATATCTCAAGGAATATGCATAAAAATACACTTTTTAACTTTACTGATGGAACTAAGGTCCCCACTTAGGTGGAGAATGTAACTTCCTGCAGAACACGATTCCTTGAAAACCACCCCATTACTTCACAACCAATCAATCAGAAAAAAGTCACAAAACCTGCAACCCTCACCCCAAATCTTGCCTATAAAAACTTCTCCCTACAAACGATCAGGTAGTTTGTTTTCTTTCTTTTTTGGTGGGGGGGGGCATAAGCCATGTGTTCTCCTTACTTGACCCCATGGACTGCAGCAAACCAGCCTTCCTTGTCCATCATCAACTCCCATAGCTTATTCAAACTCATGTCCATAGAGTTGGGGATGCCATCCAACAATCTTATCCTCTGTCGTCCTCTTTTCCTCCTGCCCTCAATCTTTCCCAGCATCAGGATCTTTTCCAATGAGTCAGTTCTTCGCATCAGGTAGCCAAAGTATTGGAGTTTCGGCTTCAGCATCAGTCCTTCCAATAAATATTCAGGACTGATTTCCTTTAGGATGGACTGGTTGGATCTCATGGAGTCCAAAGGACTATAAAGAGTCTTCTCCAACACAACAGTTCAAAAGCATCAATTCTTAGGCACTCAGCTTTCTTTATAGCCCAACTCTCATATACATACACGACCACTGGAAAAACCATAGCCTTGACTAGACAGACCTTTGTTGACAAAGTAATGTCTCTGCTTTTTAATATGTTGTATAGATTGATCATAGCTTCTCTTCCAAGGAGCAAGTGTCTTTTGATTTATGGCTGCAGTCAAAAATTGCAGTGATTTTGGAGCCCAGAAAAATAAAGTCTGTCACTGTTTCCATCATTTCCCCATCTATTTGCCCTGAAGTGATGGGACCAGATGCCATGATCTTAGTTTTCTGAATGTTAAGTTTAAGCCAACTTTTTCACTCTCCTCTTTCACTTTCATCAGGAGGTTCTTTAGTTCTTCTTCGTTTTCTGCCATAAGGGTGGCATCATCTACATATCTGAAGTTATTGATATTTCTCCCAGCAATCTTGATTCCAGCTTGTGCTTCATCCAGCCCAACATTTCTCATGATGTACTCTGCATATAAGTTAAATAAGCACAGTGAAAATATACAGCCTTGACATACTCCTTTCCCAATGTGGAATCAGTCTGTTGTTCCATGTTGGAACAACTCTAACTGTTGCTTTTGACCTGCATAGAGATTTCCCAGGAGTCAGGTCAGGTGGTCTGGTATTCCCATCTCTTTCAGAATTTTCCACAGTTTGTTATGGTGCACACAATCAAAGACTTTTGCAAAGTCAATAACGCAGAAGTATATGTTTTCTGGAACTCTCTTGCTTTTTCGATGATCGAATGAATGTTGGCAATTTGATCTTTGGTTCCTCTGCCTTTTCTAAAATCAGATTGAACATCTGGAAGCTTATTGTTCCCTTACTGTTGAAGCCTTTCTTGGAGAATTTTGACCATTACTTTGCTAGTGTGTGAGATGAGTGCAATTGTGCAGTAGGTTGAACATTCCTTGGCATTGCCTTTCATTGGGATTGGAATGAAAACTGACCTTTTCCAGTTCTGTGGCCACTGCTGAGTTTTCCAAATTTACTGGTATATTGAATTAATCACTTTCACAGCATCATCTTTTAGGATTTTAAATAGCTCAAGTCAAATTCCATCACGTCCACTAGCTTTGTTCGTAGTGATGCTTCCTAAGGCCCCCTTGACTTCACATTCCAGGATGTCTGACCCTAGGTGAGTGATCACACCATCTTGGTTATCTGAGTCATGAAGATCTTTTTTTGTGCAATTCTTCTGTGTATTATTGCCACCTCTTCTTAATATCTTCTGCTTCTGTTAGGCCCATACCATTTCTGTTCTTTATTGTGCCCATCTTTGCATGAAATGCTCCCCTGCTATCTCTAATTTTCTTGAAAAGATCTCTAGTCTTTCTCATTCTATTGTTTTCCTCTATTACTTTGCATTGATCACTGAGGAACACTTTCTTATCTCTCCTTGCTGTTTTTTGGAACTCTGCATTCAAATGTGTATATCTTTCCTTTTTCCCTTTGCCTTTACCTTCTCTTCTTCTCTTCTTTTCTCCTCTTATTTGTAAGGCCTCCTCAGACAGCTGTTTTGCCTTTTTGCATTTCTTTTTCTTGGGGATGGTCTTGATCACTGCCTCTTGTACAATGTCATGAACCTCCATCCATAGGTCTTCAGGCACTCTGTCTATCAGATCTCATCCCTTGAATCTATTTGACACTTCCACTGTATAATCATAAGGGATTTTTTAGGTCATAACTGAATGGTCTAGTGGTTTTTCCTACTTTCTTCCATTTAACTCTGCATTTGGCAATAAGGCATTCATGATCTGATCCACAGTCAGCTCCTGATTTTGTTTTTTGTTTTTGTTTTTTTTGTTTTTGACTGTATAGAGCTTCTTCATCCTTGGCTGCAAAGAATACAATCAATGTGATTTTGGTATTGATTATCTGGTGATGTCCATGTGTAGAGTATTCTCTTGTGATGTTGAAAGAGGGTGTTTGCTATGACCATTGTGTTCTCTTAGCAAAACTCTGCTAGCTTTTGCCCTGCTTCATTTTGTAATACAAGGCCTAATTGGCTTGTTACTCCAGGTATCTCTTGACTTCCTACTTTTGCATTCCAGTCCCCTATAATGAAAATGACATCTTTTTGTGGGTGTTTGTTCTAGAAGATCTTGTAGGTCTTCATAGAACCATTCAACTTCTGTTCCTTTAGCATTACTGGTCTGGGCATAGATTTGAATTACTGTGATATTGAATGGTTTGCTTTGGAAACGAACAGAAATCATTCTGTCATTTTTGGGATTGCATCCAAGTACTGCATTTTGGACTCCTTTGTTTACTATGATGGCTACTCCATTTCTTCTAAGGGATTCTAAGCCCACTTTACTTAAAACATAAAACTTTGCATTTGATAACAGAAGCCTGTATCAGGTTACCTCATTTATAACCTTCTCTTTTTCTAAACAAAAAATTTCTGTTAATTCTACTTATATGATAATTGGTGTATTTTTCTATATACTTCAGGAATATATAAGATCTTTTTTATAAGTGAGCAGAATTATTACAGTTTATTCTCAGCTTGTTACAAAATGCAAATTCAAGTACCTGTCAACTACAGATTGGCACTTGACAAGAGCATTTGCCAGTGATTGAACAATAACACTGTTCAGCTGCTGACATTTGAAAGCCCTTGAAGGGAATTCAGATTGGAGAATGAGGCACTCTGTGCTCCAGACAAACAAGTGGAAGGTGTCTTTAGATAGGTAGATATTTTCAGGAACTTATTTCATTATCTCAGTCCACGCATCTGCTCATACCTGTTTGCTGTTCAGTCACCCAGTTACGTCCAACTATTTGCAACCCCATTGACTGCAGCACGCCAGGGCTCCCTGATCCTCACCATCTAACAGAGTTTGCCCAAGCTCATTTTCATTTCATTGTTGATGCCATGCAGCCATCTCATCCTCTGACAACCTCTTCTCCTTCTGCCTTTGATCTTTCCCAGCATTAGGGACTTTATCAATGAGTTGTCTATTCACAGCAGATGACCATAATACTGGAGCTTCAGCATCAGTCCTTCCAGTGAATATTCATGGTTGATCTCCCTTAAGAATGACTGGTTTGACCTCGTTACTATCCAAGGGACTTTCAGGAGTCTTCTGCAGCACCACAGTTCAAAGGCATCAATTCTTTGGCGTTCTGCTTTCTTTATAGTCCAGCTCTAACAACCATATATGACCACTGCGAGGACCACTCAGTACAGTTCAGTTCAGGCGCTCAGTCGTGTCCGACTCTTTGTGACCCCATGAATCTCAGCATGCCAGGCCTCCCTGTCCATCACCAATTCCCAGAGTTCACTCAAACTCATGTCCATCGAGTGGTTGATGCCACCCAGCCATCTCATCCTCTGCCGTCCCCTTCTCCTCTTGCCCGCAATCCCTCCCAGCATCAGTGTCTTTTCCAGTGAGTCCACTCTGTGCATGAGATGGCCAAAGTATTGGAGTTTCAGCTTTAGCATCAGTCCTTCCAATGAACACCCAGGAATGATCTCCTTTAGAATGGACTGGTTGCATCTCCTTGCAGTCCAAGGGACTCTCAAGAGTCATCTCCAACACCACAGTTCAAAAGCATCAATTCTTCAGCGATCAGCTTTCTTCACAGTCCAACTCTCACATCCATACATGACCAATGGAAAAACCATAGCCTTGACTAGACAGACCTTGGTTGGCAAAGTAATGTCTCTGCTTTTTAATATACTATCTAGGTTGGTCGTAACTTTCCTTCCAAGAAGTAAGCGTATTTTAATTTCATGGCTGCAATCAGCATCCACAGTGATTTTGGAGCCCCCAAAAATAAAGTCTGACACTGTATCCACTGTTTTTCCATCTATTTCCCATAAAGTAATGGGACCAGATGCCATGATCTTTGTCTTCTGAATGTTGAGCTTCAAGCAAACTTTTCACTCTCCTCTTTCACTTTCATCAAGAGGCTTTTGAGTTCCTCTTCACTTTCTCCCATAAAGATGGTGTCATCTGCATATCTGAGATTATTGATACTTCTCTTGGCAATCGTGATTCCAGCTTGTGCTTCTTCCAGCCCAGCGTTCCTCATGATGTACTCTGCATATAAGTTAAATAAGCAGGGTGACAATATACAGCCTTGACGCACTCCTTTTCCTATTTGGAACCAGTCTGTTGTTCCATGTACAGTTCTAACTGTTGCTTCCTGACCTGCATACAGGTTTCTCAAGAGGCAGGTCAGGTGGTCTGGTATTCCCATCTCTTTCAGAATTTTCCAGTTTCTTGTGATCCACACAGTCAAAGGCTTTGGCATAGTCAATAAAGCAGAAATAGATGTTTTTTTGGAACTCTCTTGCTTTCTCCATGATCCAGTGGATGTTGGCAATTTGATCTCTAGTGCCTCTGCCTTTTCTAAAACCTGATTGAACATCTGGGAGTTCACGGTTCACATATTGCTGAAGCCTGACTTGGAGAATTTTGAGCATGACTTTACTAGCGTGTGAGATGAGTGCAAGTGTGCGGTAGTTTGAGCATTCTTTGGCATTGCCTTTCTTTGGGATTGAAATGAAGACTGACCTTTTCCAGGCCTGTGGCCACTGCTGAGTTTTCCAAATTTGCTGGCATGTTGAGTGCAGCACTTTCACAGCATCATCTTTCAGGATTTGAAATAGCTCAATTGGAATTCCATCACCTCCACTAGCTTTGTTTGTTGTGATGCTCTCTAAGGCCCCCTTGACTTCACATTCCAAGATGTCTGGCTCCAGGTGAGTGACATGCCATCGTGATTATCTTTGTTGTGAAGATCTTTTTTGTGCAATTCTTCTGTGTATTCTTGCCATCTCTTCTTAATATCTTCTGCTTCTGTTAGGTCCATACCATTTCTGTCCTTTATCGAGCCCATCTTTGCATGAAATGTTCCCTTAGTATCTCTAATTTTCTTGAAGAGATCTCTTGTTTTTACTATTCTGTTGTTTTCCTCTATTTCTTTGCATTGATCACTGAGGAAGGCTTTCTTATCTCTCCTTGCTATTCCTTGGAACTCTGCATTCAGATGGGAATATCTTTCCTCTTCTCCTTTACTTTTCACTTCTCTTCTTTTCACAGCTATTTGTAAGGCCTCCTCAGACAGCCATTTTGCTTTTTTGCATTTCTTTTCCATGGGGATGGTCTTGGTCCCTGTCTCCTGTACAATGTCACAAACCTCCATCCAGAGTTCATCAGGCACTCTATCTATCAGATCTAGTCCCTTAAATCTATTTCTCACTTCCACTGTTTAATCATAAAGGATTTGATTTAGGTCATATCTGAATGGTCTAGTGGTTTTCCCTACTTTCTTCAATTTAAGTCTGAATTTGGCAAGAAGGATTTCATAGTCTGAGCCACAGTCAGCTCCTGGTCTTGTTTTTGCTAACTGTATAGAGCTTCTCCATCTTTGGCTGCAAAGAATATAATCAATCTGATTTCAGTGTTGACCATCTGGTGATGTCCATGTGTAGAGTCTTCTCTTGTGTTGTTGGAAGAGGGTGTTTGCTATGACTATGCGTTCTCTTGGCAAAACTCTATTAGCCTTTGCCCTGCTTCATTCCTTGCTCCAAGGCCAAATTTGCCTGTTACTCCAGGTGTTTCTTGACTTCCTACTTTTGCATTCCATTTCCCTATAATGAAAAGGACACCTTTTTTGGGTGTTGTCTTGCAGGTCTTCATAGAACCATTCAACTTTGGCTACTTCAGCATTACTGGTTGGGGCATAGGCTTGGATTACTGTAATATTGAATGGTTTGCCTTAGAAACAAACAGAAATCATTCTGTCATTTTTGAGATTGCATCCAAGTATGGCATTTCAGACTCTTTTGTTGACCATGATGGCTACTCCATTTCTTCTAAGAGATTCCTGACCACAATAGTAGATATAATGGTCATCTGAGTTATATTCACCCATTCCAGTCCATTTTAGTTTACTGATTCCTAGAATGTCTATGTTCACTCTTGTCATCTCCTGTTTGACCTCTTCCAATTTGCCTTGATTCATGGACCTAACATTCCGGGTTCCTATGCAATATTGCTCTTTTCAGCATGGAACCTTGCTTCTATCACCAGTCACATCCACAACTGGGTATTTGTTTTGCTTTGGCTCCATCCCTTCATTCTCTCTGGAGTTATTTCTCCACTGATCTCCAGTAGCATACTGGGCACCCACCGTACTGGGGAATTCCTCATTCAGTATCCTATCATTTTGCCTTTTGATACTGTTCATGGGGTTCTCAAGGCAAGTATACTGAAGTGGTTTGCCATTCCCTTTTCCAGCAGATCATAGCCTTGACTATATGGACCTTTGCGGGCAGAGTAATGTCTCTGCTTTTCAACACACTAAGTTTGTGTCATCACTTTCCTGCCAGGAAGCAACTATCTTCTGAATTCATGGCTGCAGTCACTGTCCACAGTGATTTTGGTGTTCAAAAAAATGAAATCTGTCACTACTTCCATTTTTTCCCTTTATTTGCCATGTATTTATGGGGCTGAATGCCATGATATTAGCTTTTTTTCCCAATATTTAGTTTTATTTCAATATTTAAGCCAGCTCTTTCTCTCTATTCCTTCATCCTCATCAAGAGGCTCTTTAGTTCCTCTTTGCTTTCAACCATTAGAGCGGTATCATCTGCATATTTGAGGTTGCTGAAGTTTCTCCTGCTTATCTTGCTTTCAGCTTGTAACTCATCTAGGCTAGCATTTCTCATGATGTGCTCAGTGTATAAGTTAAACAGGGTGACAGCAGGCAGCCCTGTCATACTCTTTTCTCAATCTTGAACCAATCAGTTGTTCCATACTAGGTTCTAACTGTTGCTTCTCAACCTGTATACAGGTTTCTCAGGAGAGAGCTAAGATATCTCCTTAAACTATAAAAGCACTAAATCCCAAATCCCTCCATGGTGACATCAGTTCCTCGTGACTAACAGAAAACCTTTTGTAAAATGAGGGCTTCATTGCATTGAACTCCCCCTTCACCAAAATCTTACACTTTGACCTCCCACCACTTTTTCTTTGGACTAGTCTCTCAAAGTTACCTCAGGTGCCTCCTGAGAAACCCGAATGCAAGTTAAGAAGAAACAGAACTGGACATGGAACAATGGACTGTTGCCAAATGGAAAAAGAGTATGTCTAGGCTTTTTTATGTTGTCACACTGCTTATTTAACTCATATACCAAGTACATCATGCAAAATGCTGGGCTGGATAAATCACAAGCTGGAATCAAGATTTCCAGGAGAAATATCAACAACCTCAGATAGCAGATGATACCACTCTAATGGCTTCCCTGGTGGCTCAGTCAGCAGAGTCTATTTGCAAGTTGGGAGACATAGGTTAAATCTCTGGGTTGGGAAGATCGTCTGGAGAAGGAAATGGCAACCCACTCTAGTATTCTTGCCTGGAGAATTCCATGGACAGGGGAGCCTGGTGGACTATAGTCGATGGTGTCAAAAAGAGTCAGACATGTCTAAGTGGCCACTTTAATGGCAGAAGGTGAAGAGCAACTAAAGAGCCTCTTGATGAGGGTGAAAGAAGAGAGTGAAGGAGCTGGCCTAAAACTCAAAATTCAAAAAAACCTGACATCATGGCATCTGAGCCTATCACTTCATGGCAAATAGATGGGGAAGAATTGAAAACAGTGACAGATTTTATTTTCTTGGGCTCCAAAATCACCCAGGACGATGACTGCAGTCATGAAATTAAAAGATGCTTGCTCCTTAGAAGACAAGCTATGACCAACATATTCAGCATATTAAAAAGTAGAGACATCACTTTGCCAACAAAGGTCCATGTAGTCAAAGCTATGGTTTTCCAGTAGTCATTATGGATGTGAGAGTTGGACAATAAAAAAGGCTGAAAGCCAAAGAGTGGATGTTTTTGAATTGTGGTACTGAAGAAGACTCTGGAAAGTCCCTTGGACAGCAAGAAAATAAAACCAGGAATACACATTGGAAGGACTGATGCTAAAGCTGAAGCTCCAATACTTAGGCTACCTAATGTAAAAAGCTAACTCATTGGAAAAGATACTAATGTTGGGGAAAATTGAGGCCAGGAGAAGAAGGGGGCAATACAGGATGAGATGGTTGGATGACATCACTGACTCAATGGACATGAGTTTGAGCAAACCCTAGGAGACAGGAAAGGACAAGGGAGCCTGGCATGCTACAACCCAAGGAGTCACAAAGTATGCAACACAACTTAGGGACCAAACAAAAAAGAGACCCTAGAGAGCGCTCCTGTCCCTTCTGTCATATGAGGTTTCAGTGAGGAGGCAGTTATCTGTGAATCAGGAAGCAGCTTCTCACCAGACACTGAATATGCATTCACCCTGACCTTGGATTTCCCAGCTTTCAAATAAGTGAGAAGCAAATATGTGCTCTTTATAAGCCACCAAGTTTATGGTATTCTGTTTCAGTTTCAGTTCAGTCGTTCAGTCGTGTCCAACTCTTTGCTGCCCCATGAACCACAGCACGCCAGGCCTCCCTGTCCATCACCAACTCCCGGAGTTTACTCAAAACCATGTCCATTGAGTCAGTGATGCCATCCAAAATCTCATCCTCTGTCATCCCCTTTTCCTCCTGCCCTCAATCTTTCCCAGCATCAGGGTCTTTTCAAATGAGTCAGCTCTTCGCATCAGGTGGCCAAAGTATTGGAGTTTCAGCTTGAACATCAGTCCTTCCAATGAACACTAAGGACTGATCTCCTTTAGGATGGACTAGTTAGAACTCCTTGCAGTCCAAGGGACTCTCAAGAGCCTTCTCCAACACCACAGTTCAAAAGCATCAATTCTTCAGTGCTCAGCTTTCTTTATAGTCCAACTCTCACATCCATACATGACCACTGGAAAAACCATCACCTCGACTAGATGGACCTTTGTAATGTCTCTGTTTTTTATTATGCTGTCTAGGTTGGTCATAACTTTCCTTCCAAGGAGTAAGTGTCCTTTAATTTCATGACTGCGAACACCAATTGCAGTGATTTTGGAACCCAGAAAAATAAAGTCAGCCACTATTTCCACTGTTTCCCTATCTATCTGCCATGAAGTGATGGGACCAGATGCCATGATCTTTGTTTTCTGAATGTTGAGGTTTAAGCCAACCTTTTCACTCTCCTCTTTCACTTTCATCAAGAGGCTCTTCAGTTCCTCTTCACTTTCTGCCATAAGGGTGGTGTCATCTGCATATCTGAGGTGATTGATATTTCTCCCAGCAATCTTGATTCCAGCTTCTGCTTCCTCCAGCCCAGCGTTTCTCATGATGTACTCTGCATATATGTTAAATAAGCAGGGTGACAATATACAGCCTTGATGTTCTCCTTTTCCTATTTGGAACCAGTCTGTTGTTCCATGTCCGGTTCTAACTGTTGCTTCCTGACCTGCATACAGGTTTCTCAAGAGGCAGGTCAGGTGGTCTGGTATTCCCATCTCTTTCAGAATTTTCCACAGTTTATTGTGATCCATACAGTCTAAGGCTTTGGCATAGTCAATAAAGCAGAAGTAGAACTTTTTCTGGAACTCTCTTCCTTTTTTGACAATCCAATGGATGTTGGCATTTTGAGCTCTGGTTCCTCTGCCTTTTCTAAAACCAGCTTGAACATCTGGAAGTTCATGGTTCACATTGCTGAAGCCTGGTTTGGAGAATTTTGAGCATTACTTTACTAGCATATGAGATGAGTGCAATTGTGAGGTAGTTTGAGCATTCTTTGGCATTGCCTTTGGGATTGAAATGAAAACTGACCTTTTCCAGTCCTGTGGATACTGCTGAGTTTTCTAAATTTGATGACATATTGAGTTAATCACTTTCACAGCATCATCTTTTAGGATTTGAAATAGCTCTACTGGAATTCTGTCACCTCCACTAGCTTTGTTCGTAGTGATACTTCCTAAGGTCTGCAGGCTTCTCACTGCAGTGTCTTCCCCTGTTGTAGGGCACAGGTTGAAGGAGTGGGCTTCAATATTTGTAGTGTGTGGGATCAGTAGTTGTGGCATATAGGCTTAGTTGCTCCACAGCATATAGAATATTCCTGGACCAGGGATCAAGTTCATGTCCCCTACATTGGCAGGTGGATTCTTATCCCCTGTACCACCAGGGAAGTCCTGAGAACTAATTTTTTGTTCTGTTCCTTTTAATGTCAGGTCCCTAAATTTATCTATAATAATAGAATCCTCTAATACTGCTAATTAGAGCATTGAAGCCTATTATAACTTATTTTCTTATATTTTTAAACCTACTGTAGTTTAATAAATATTCACCCACTGATATTCATTTAAAAGACATTTAAATGTGCTTCTAAACACTGTATTAGAATAAAAAATAGGCACTATGTTAAAGAACTGTTCAGGATTCTCTACCCTTCTAGACTCAGCCATTTCCTTCCTGTCCCATGCATGATATGAAGCAGATTCTTCCAGCCAAGCCTCCCACTGCTCCCTTCATTTGGCCAGATTTACTCTGGTAGTATGCTTGAGTTTCTCTCCAGTTTCCAAATTAGTTACCAGCATCTTTAAAATCGTAATTTGAAGTATGTGTGTCTTGAACTTGAGAGATAAGACTTCTGGAGGATATTTAAGTGAACTAGATTTATGCCTCTAGAAACTCCAAACAACTCTAAATTAACGTCTTATTTGGCAGGACTGTAATTACAGGGGAAAGTCAGGTTTCAAAGGCATTGCTCTTAGAAATATACATCTAGCCACTTAAATGATGACTTGCCTTGAGAAAGGACGGAGTGCTGAGCTGTCCTTGAACCACACTGACAATTTCTCTCAGCAGTGACCTGAAGACATCGTGCACTCCGAAAGGGGACTGCCATAATTTTTAATCTGCCTGGCTTTCTGATCAGGCAAAATATAAATCATTTAATCAGCTCCCAACAGAGCATCAGGTACAACTAGTATAAATTTTCCTTCATAAAAGTTTCATCAAAGCTGAGGATGGTTGCACTGCCTTATCTTTTGCTAGAGGAATGACAACTTGCGAAGATTGGCTGGTCATCATGTGTGATTGATAGGCTTGGGGTGGATGGCCTTCATGCAGAGGAGTTCAAGTCTAAATGGCCTCTGCCGTCTCTTCCCTCTTTCCCTTAAAATAATGCTTTACTTCATTTACTGCAAAGAAGCCAACTAGCAATTGTTTTTTGTTTTGCTTTTGTGTTTGTGTGTGTGTTTTTCCTGAAAACTCTCTCACTTCCATCAATTTTGGTTAGAAACAGAAATGGCAGACATAATCTTCAGCATGTTTCTTGTTTCTTATAAGCTAAGTTCTGTATAGTATCAAATGCTAGAAGAATAAAAAGAATACAAGCCTACCAACTTTCCTATTGAAATTTATAAAACAAATATTATTAAATTAGGTGTATTGCTATTAGCTATTTTATGTTTCTAATAAAACAGCTGTGGGACTGTAAGGTGGAAGATACTTCCAACGAAATGAAGGAAATGTGGATTCAAAAACTTTGATAATCTTGCTAACTTACTTGCCTCTTTCACTTTTGTGATAATAAAGCTGGCACCAGTGGAAAAAAATCATCTACGGAGGCCAGTGAAGAATCCACCTGCCAATGCAGGAGACACAATGGACACGAATTCAATCCATGGGTCAGGAAGATCTCCTGGAGGAGGAAATGGGATCCTACTTCAGTATTCTTGCCTGGAAAATTCCATGGACAGTGGAGCCGGATGGGCTACAGTCCACGGGATCACTTGGAGTAGGATATGACTGAACGCATGCACATACACACACAAACACAACAAAAAATATTCAGAATGGTGTGAAACTCCTGATGGAATGACTGAATAGTCCTAATTATGAAACATTTCTAAGACAAGTGATATTTTGTCTCTCAAGTACTGGTCACATCAAGAACTAAGACATAAATCAGTGCTAACAAGTAAACAGGTAAGTTAATTTTAAGGAATCTAATTTGCAGGAGGCTTACGTCATTCATAATGTGTTTAAACCTAAAAGCCCCATCGTTTTATACTTTTAAATCAATAAGTATCTGAATCAATTTACATTCCAATTCCATACAGCTTAATTTAATGTGTTTTTGCTGAATTATAGTAAAACTCAAAGTGGGGTAAACAGGTATAAAAATTTTATTCAAAAATTAAAAATTCAGTTGAAATGACTGAGGATAAAGTAAATGTTAAACAATATACATCCCCAAAAGCAAAATATATATATTCTGAGAACCATCAACACATGATCAATTAAATCCTTAACACAAATGAATAAAGTGTCTAAAATATCACTGGCCACAGACAAACTGTCTCACAAGAACAATCATTCTAGCTGATAGCAGATTAAGCTCTCTTCACAGATGGAAAGATGGAATACTAGGCTATTACACATGTGACAAAGGCAAACAAGGAATTTGTGATTACAATGTCAAATAAGCAAAATTTCTCTGAAAACCAAAGAGGCAAATTTTGAACCAAGAATCCTCGGAAAGTCAATCATAATTGACATCTCAGTCACAAAATCCAATCATGCAAAGTAGCTGCTTCTCTCACATCCTGTTTACCAAAACTTGACCCATGGAATGGCATTCTTAAAGAAAGTAGAATTCTGGAAGCTTCCAAGGGCCCATTTATTTACAGGTCTCAAGTGTGAATAACCATTTCTTTGAGGAGTACATAATCACAAAACTCATTCCTCTATAAGACCTTTTACAGCTTCTACCAACTTTAGTGTCCAGAGGAGTTGACCAGCAGTTAATCCAAATGTCCTCCTAGATTTGAGGGTTTTTTTTTTTCCTGGAAATGTGAATGAGTTGGCCTGTTACTGGGCTTTCTCCATAGTCACACAACTCTTCAAGGAAATCTGATGGAGATTTACTTCTGCTGCTTTAAGTCTACATAAAGAGCATACCAGGAAAAAAAAAAAAAAAACTTTTAAAATATAATAAGAATCCCCAGGTAATATGGTACATTCTAGATGCCCGCTTTTGTTAACTAGATGAGAGACAGCAAAAACTGATTTGAAAAAGAAAATTTATAACTTCTGATCCCTGGTGTGCCTGGCTAGAGTAAATGAAAAATAAAGAAATCCAGGACTATAAAAACAATGGATGTCAAAACCAGTTTGAGCTTGATTTATGTTTCTATTTCAGGAGGATAAAGCAACACTTTTCATTGAGAGCGATGTTATTGGACTGCTGGTCTTATTTAGCCTGAAGTTTACTGTTCATCATCTTCATTCTTCACTGTAGACTTGGAGGCCTACATGCGACAGCTCCAAGGAACCATCATTTCTCAGAAGCTCTGGGCTCAGAGACGATCAATGCAAAGAAACAGAGGAAAACAATAGAATGGGAAAGACTAGAGATATCTTCAAGAAAATTAGAGATACCAAGGGAAAATTTCATGCAAAAATGGGCTCAAAAAGGAAAGAAATGGTAGGGACCTAACAGAAGCAGAAGATATTAAGAAGAGGTGGTAAGAATACACAGAAGAAGAGTACAAAAAAGATCTTCATGACCCAGATAATCACGATGGTGTGATCACTCACCTAGAGCCAGAAATCCTGGAATGTGAAGTCAGGTGGGCCTTAGAAAGCAACACTACGAACAAAGGTAGTGGAGGTGATGGAATTCCAGTTGAGCTACTTCAAATCCTGAAAGATGACGCTGTGAAAGTGTTGTACTCAATATGTCAGCAAATATGGAAAACTCAGCAGTGGCCACAGGACTGGAAAATGTGTTTTCATTCTAATCCTGAAGAAAGGCAATGCAAAGAATGCTCAAACTACCGCAGAGTTGCACTCATCTCACATGCTTCAGCAATATGTGAACCGTGAACTTCCAGATGTTCAAACTGGTTTTAGAAAAGGCAGAGGAACCAGAGATCAAATTGCTAACATCTGCTGGATCATGGATCATGGAAAAAGCAAGAGAGAATTGCAGAAAAATACCTGTTTCTGCTTTATTGACTATGCCAAAGCCTTTGACTGTGTGGAACACAATAAAATGTGGAAAGTTCTTCAAGAGATGTGGAAAGTTCTTCAAGAGATGGGAATACCAGACCACCTGACCTGCCTCTTGAGAAACCTGTATGCAGGTCAGGAAGCAACAGTTAGAACCGGACATGGAACAACAGACTGGTTCCAAATAGGAAAAGGAGAACATCAAGGCTGTATATTGTCACCCTGCTTATTTAACATATATGCAGAGTACATCATGAGAAACGCTGGGCTGGAGGAAGCAGAAGCTGGAATCAAGATTGCTGGGAGAAATATCAATCACCTCAGATATGCAGATGACACCACCCTTATGGCAGAAAGTGAAGAGGAACTGAAGAGCCTCTTGATGAAAGTGAAAGAGGAGAGTGGAAAAGTTGGCTTAAACCTCAACATTCAGAAAACAAAGATCATGGCATCTGGTCCCATCACTTCATGGCAGATAGATGGGGAAACAGTGGAAATAGTGGCTGACTTTATTTTTCTGGGCTCCAAAATCACTGCAGTTGGTGTTTGCAGTCAAGAAATTAAAAGACACTTACTCCTTGGAAGGAAAGTTATGACCAACCTAGATAGCATATTAAAAAGCAGAGAAATTACTTTGCCATCAAAGGTACGCCTTGTCAAGGCTACGGTTTTTCCCGTGTTCATGTATGGATGTGAGAGTTGGACTGTGAAGAAAGCTGATTGCCAAAGAATTGATACTTTTGAACTGTGGTGCTGGAGAAGACTCTTGAGAGTCCCTTGGACTGCAAGGAGATCCAACCAGTCCATCCTAAAGGAGATCAGTCCTGGGTGTTCTTCGGAATGACTCATGTTGAAGCTGAAACTCCAATACTTTTGCCACCTGATGCAAAGAGCTGACTCATTTGAAAAGACCCTGTTGCTGGGAAAGATTGAGGGCAGGAGAAGAAGGGGACGACAGAGGATGAGATGGTTGGATGGCGTCACCAACTCAATGGACATGGGTTTGGATGGACTCCGAGGTTTGGTGATGGACAGGGAAGCCTGGCATGCTGCAGTCCATGGAGTAGCAAAGAGTCGGACACGACTGAGCGACTGAACTGAACTGAACTGGGTCTTTAGTGATCAGTGCTTCCTCCTCCACCTCAAGTGGAAAGTTTCACCATCCAGCAAGCTCTATAGTCTATTATTCTATAATTTCTTAGAGAGTACCTTCAGTTTCTTTAAATTTTAAATTCCTTAAATGCATAAATTAATGAAAGAAAGCCTATTCATCAATATGTGACTCCTACTCATATTTTATTCATTGAAAAGCTACTTTGCCTTTAACCCTAAATATTCTCCCCGTCTGGAAAATTTTCAGAGAAGCTCAAACTCCATCATGTCAGAGCTGTGCTCATGTGTGTACCCAGAGATCAAGTCATGAAACCCAAAAGGGACCGCTTGATGACCGTTTTCCCCATTGGAACTTCCTGGTGGCTTCACATTGCTCTCAGGATTAGGACAAATTCTTTTGCATGCACATATAGCCTTTTACTGTTTGGTCCCTGCCTCCCTCTTCACCTAAATCACCTATTCTACCGTCTTATCACTGTGTGTGTGCCAGATTGTTCTGCTGAATTTTTCTTTCTCACTGTGCTCCTTCCTGCTCTCTCCTCCCATGGAATATTTACATGCAACATTTCTGTTCTCTGTGATGTCCTTTCCATTCAGAATCCTAGGAATGCTTATACATCCTTTATATTTCAGCTCAAACATAACTTCCAAGAGGGTTCCTGTCCATGCCCTAAGGTCAAATCAAAATATTATAGGAAAACATAAACCATATAGCTTTCCTTTGAGCTGACTACAGGTGAATATTCCATTTTTTAGTGATAACTTGATTAAGCATACTTATTATATAATAAAATTCAATTAATTTACTTCAGTATTCCTAGTTTTCAGCACAATAAAACACACTGAATATTTCTTGAATGCATGAATGAATGAGGATATGTGTTCATGTCTAGAAAAATGAAATTATATGACTCCAAAGATATAAAATGAAGCAAATCCAAACTGTTAATTGAAATGATACAGGAAAAAAAATATTATGGTAACATCATTCTCAAAATGTTCAACATTAGATACTTTTACACTATTAAATATTACTGAGGACCTCAAAGACTTTTGTTTGCATGGGTTATATTTAAAAATACCCACCATGTTAGATATTAAAAATGAAAACATACATTTATTTATAAACTATTATAAAAATAAGTAAAATAAATCCAATACATGTTAACATATTTTCCTAAATAAAACAAACACTAAGAGAAATGGCTTCATTTTACATGGGTATAATCTCTTTAATATATGATAAGAAAAAAGAGATTCTCAGATATACTTTTGTTGCAATATTACATATCAGGTAGTCTCTAGAAAACTGTACTTGTAAGAAAATGAGAATAAAAAAATAAAAAGAATTTTATTATATATTATGAAAATAATTTTGTTCTTGCTGACCCTGTGAAAGCTTGTGCCCACACTCATCCCAGAGATTTTCACTTTGAGAACCAGCAATATAAGTTATTCTTCAAACAGGCACATTTTTGAAAACAAGAGTGCACTACACATATTTATGCTAGACTATGAAATGTAAACATAGGCTATCATTAATATGATAATAAATATTTATAGAATTACACCAACTAAGATATCATATGCAGTTTTCCCTCAGAGTCAGCAGGAAATTAGTTTTAGCACCCACTGCGGATACCAAAACTCATAGATGTTCAAGTTCCCTAGTCTCCCCTCTGTCCACAAGTTCCAAATCTAAGGATTCAAGTTTAAGTTTGTAATCAGCCGTTGGTTGAAACTTCAGTTGTGGAACCCAGAATCTACCAATATGAAGGGTCAATTATATATTTATTTTTAAAAATAGGTATATAAGTGGATCTATGCAGTTCAACACTGTATTGTTCAAGATAGATAGTCACTCAGTCATGTCCGACTCTTTGCGACCCCATGGACTATAGCCCACCAGGCTTCTCCATCCATGGAATTTTCCAGGCAAGAGTATGGAGGTGGGTTGCCATTTCCTTCACCAGGGGATCTTCCCAACCCAGGGATTGAACCCGGGTTTCCCACATTGTAGGCAGACACTTTACCTTCTGAGCCACCAGGGACTCAGCCAAGAGTCATCTGTAACTCAAAACAAATATAAACCATATAAGATGGAAAGTTTTACTATGAAGCTGTAAACTTTTTAAAATCTGTATATACTTTTCTGTACTCACAAGAATTGGCATAGTACTTTATACAAAATAGGTTTTCCAAGGATACATAATGAACAAATTAATCAGTTACTGTGTAAAGGAAGAACTAAATGATAACTCTGATTGCATGTTTCCCAGGCCTTACACTCTTTTTTGAAATGTAGGAATGAGACTGATTGAATACTGTTGCAGTGATTCTACCATAATATTCCCTACTTCCTCCAAGTCACAACTTTTCAGGATATTTATTACAAACCTGTGAAGACAAAATCTATGAAGCAGAATATAGAGTCTTCTATATGGCTGATTGGAGGAGCCTGGTAGGCTGCAGTCCGTGGGGTCGCTAAAGGTCGGACACGACTGAGCGACTTCACTTTCACTTTTCACTTTCACACATTGGAGAAGGAAATGGCAACCCACTCCAGTGTTCTTGCCTGGAGAATCCCGGGGACGGGGGAGCCTGGTGGGCTTCCGTCTGTGGGGTCACACAGAGTCGGACACGACTGAAGTGACTTAGCAGCAGCAGCATATGGCCTGATTGGAGAGCCACAGAGCCCTTCATCCTGAAAAATTATTCCCTACTCTAGCTGTACTTGAAATATATTGACCGTAGTTGCTAAGAATAATCATTCATCCTTCTCTATGCCAAACTTTAAATGTAAGTATGTTTGGGAGAAATACTCCATCCCTCATTTAAGAGTAATGTAGCCACTCAACCCTAATCTTATATTCGGGTACCTAAGATTTCATTAGAAATAAAACACACACATACACACACACACACACAGCACATACCACTTATAAAAGGATACTTAATTCTATTTTTTAATCAAGATAGAAAACTTCCTGAGTTGAGATGGCCTTAGAATTTTCTCTTTCACAGAGATAACCTTAAACATGAAAACATTCTTGAGTGCAATATAGATGTAGGATAATAAGAAATGTTAAGCACAGAGAGAAGTGATTAATAAGTTAATAAGAACTAACTCAACAAATGGGCTTCCCTGGAGGCTCAACAATAAAGAATCCTCCTGCAATGCAGGAGCTGTGAGTTCAATCTCTGGGTAGGGAAAACACTCCAGTATTCTTGTCTGGAGAATCCTATGGACAAAGGAGCCTGGTGGGTTATATATTTCATAGGGTCACAAAGAGTCAGACACGACTGAAGCAACTGAGCATGCACGCACAACTCATCAAATACATGGAACCATTTTACTAAGAAAAAGTTTAGTGATTAAGATTTAAGATCAATGATATATTATAAATAGTTTATAAACTATTTTCATATATATTTTTAAAAAATAGATCTTCAGTACTTTTACATAGAAAAGTCAAAGGAAAGTAAAGGTAAACATGTCTTCTAATTACAGTTTTGAATCTAATAATGGCTGTTGCTCTATCACAAAAATTGATTAGAGTCATTTTCAATTGTCTAAAAGTCATATCTAAATAAAAACACTAAAAACTGAAAATGATATAGAGAAATATAATTTGTTAAATTATTTACTTATTTATTTAATACTGATAAAAATGAATTATTAATTCTCCTTCTATTTCAGTTCAGTTTAGTTGCTCAGTCATGTCCGACTCTTTGCGACCCCATGAACCGCAGCACACCAGGCCTCCATGTCCATCACCAAAACCTGGAGTCCATCCAAACCCTTGTCCATTGAGTCGGTGATGCCATCCAACCATCTCATCCTCTGTTGTCCCCTTCTCCTCCTGCCCTCAATCTTTCCCAGCAACAGGGTATTTCCAAATGAGTCAGCTCTTTTGGTGGCCAAAGTATTGGAGTTTCAGCATCAACATGACTCATTCCAATGAACACCCAGGACTGATCTCCAGATGCCATGATCTTAGTTTTCTGAATGTTGAGTTTAAGCCAACTTTTTCACTCTCCTCTTTCATTTTCATCAAGAGGCTCTTTAGTTCTTCTTCACTTTCTGCCATAAGGGTGGTGTAATCTGCATATCTGAAGTGATTGATATTTCTCCCAGCAGTCTTGATTCCAACTTCTGCTTCCTCCAGCCCAGCGTTTCTCATGATGTACTCTGCATATAAGATAAATAAGCAAGGTGACAATATACAGCCTTGACATACTCCTTTTCCTATTTGGAACCAGTCTGTTGTTCCATGTCACATTCTATCTCTTGCTCCCTGAACTGCATACAGGTTTCTCAAGAGACAGATCAGGTGTCTGGTATTCCCATCTCCTGAAGAATTTTCCACAATTTACTCTGATCCACACAGTCAAAGAATTTGGCATAGTCAATAAAGCAGAAACAGGTATTTTCCTGTAACTCTCTTGCTTTTTCCATGATCCAGCAGATGTTAGCAATTTGATTTCTGGTTCCTCTGCCTTTTCTAAACCCAGTTTGAACATCTGGAAGTTCACGGTTAACGTATTGCTGAAGCCTGGCTTGGAGAATTTTGAGCATTACTTTACTAGCTTGTGAGATGAGTGCCCCTGGGCTAGAAGAAGCACAAGCTGGAATCAAGATTGCCGGGAGAAATATCAATAACCTCAGATGTACACATGACACCACCCTTATGGCAGAAAGTGAAGAGAAACTAAAAAGCCTCTTGATGAAAGTGAAAGAGGAGAGTGAAAAGGTTGGATTGAAGCTCAACATTCAGAAAACGAAGATCATGGCATCTGGTCCCATCACTTCATGGCAAGTAGATGGGGAAACAGTGGAAACAGTGTCAGACTTTATTTTTTGGGGCTCCAAAATCACTGCGAATGCTGATTGCAGCCATGAAATTAAAAGTCGCTTGCTCCTTGGAAGGAAAGTTATGACCAACCTAGATAGCATATTAAAAAGCAAAGACATTACTTTGCCAACAAAGGTCCGCCTAGTCAAGGCTATGGTTTTTCCCGTGGTCATGCAGGATATGAGAGTTGGACTTTGAAGAAAGCTGATCGCCAAAGAATTGATGCTTTTGAACTGTGGTGTTGGAGAAGACTTGAGAGTCCCTTGGACTGCAAAGAGATCCAATCAGTCCATTCTAAAGGAGATCAATGCTGGGTGTTCATTGGAAGGACTGATGCTAAAGCTGAAACTCCAATACTTTGGCCACCTCATGAAACGAGTTGACTCACTGGAAAAGACTCTGATGCTGGGAGGGATTGCGGGCAGGAGGAGATGGGGACGACAGAGAATGAGATGGCTAGATGGCATCGCCGACTCAATGGACATGAGTTTGAGTGAACTTCGGGAGTTAGTGATGGACAGGGAGGCCTGGTGTGCTGCGATTCATGGGGCCGCCAAGAGTCGGACACGACTGAGTGACTGAGCGAGCCAGAGAGCAAGTGAGCAAGATGAGTGCAACTGTGTGATAGTTCGAGCATTTTTTGGCATTGCCTTTCTTCCGGATTGAAATGGAAACTGAACTTTTCCAGTCCTATGGCCTCTGCTGAGTTTTCCAAATTTGCTGACATATTGAGTGCAGTACTTTCACAGCATCATCTTTCAGGATTTGAAATAGCTCAACTGGAATTCCATCACCTCCACTAGCATTGTTCGTAGTGATGTTTCCTAAGGCCCACTTGACTTTACATTCCAAGATGTCTGGCTAAGATGAGTGATCACACCATCATTATTATCTGGGTCGTGAAGATCTTTTTTGTACTCTTCTGTGTATTCTTGCCTCCTCTTCTTAATATCTTCTGCTTCTGTTAGGTCCCTACCATTTCTGTCCTTTATTGAGCCCATCTTTGCATGAAAAATCTTTCTAATTAGGCATATTAATATTCTTTTTTCTACAAGGGATTCAAATACACAAAAAGCTAGATTTGAATATAAGTGATATAACATACCTGTACAAATAACTAAACTTTAAGGGACTAATCCAAAGTTTTGGTGGTTTCCAGAGAAAGTGGTTTTACTTTGAGCTGTGATCATTCATGGAAAAGAAACATAGGTTTAAGCCTTTGTTGGGTACATACAAGATAAATTCTTCTCTTGAAAATGAAATGAACCAGGTAAAAGAATTATCCTCAGAATGGTCCCAAGAAGACAAGGTGAGTGGAGCACTAGTTTCCTCTGGGAGAACTGAGAATCACAGTTATTTTTTGGTTGTATTGTTAGGAAATAGAGGTGGAAAAATGACTGATAGTAGTTTAAAAAAAGTTACAAAGGAAGTTGGCAAAATGGAAGGTGAAGATATAAGAAAAAGATTCACACAGATGTTGACTGTCAAGATTATTGAGAGGCAGGAGGAGCAAGGAAGATGTTCTGCTTCCAGACCCACTTGTGAAAGTGATATATGCATGGTAGCCACATTTGATTAAATAGGTAGCCATAATTTCAGCTTAGAATTTAAGATGTAAAATGTAGTAGAAGAAAAGATATGTCTTATTCATGTTTTTATCTCTGGAATGTATATTAATAGTTCCAGGAACTTACAAGTGCTTGAGAAATGGTTTTTGATTGAGGACTCAGTGTACAGTATGAATTAATTGACTCAAGCCAGGTAAATGTGGGTCTAAGCCTATATGAAAGACAATTGGAGGTAGACTACGGGAGTCTTGTCTGTCCAGATAGATTACATTCTATTAGATTTCAATACATTGTCATAATAGAGCTAATTATTTAAAGAAATACTTTAGGAAGATTTTTTTCAATAGCAAGTTACATTTAGGACACATTGGAGCATGAGATTTCAAGCTACAGATGTCATCTTTATGAAGGAAAACCATGCATCTGGAGAAAATATACAGTGAAGGAACTAGAGAAATGAAATTTATTGATTTTTTTAAAATACCAGTCACTACATTACACACACTGGGTACATTCCGTGATTTCCTTCCTTTTCCTAAAATGTTTTCATGCACATTTGCATATGAGAATGGAATAGGAAATGGTGACTCACACCATTATTGTCTGGAAAATTCCATACAGTCCAGAAATCGGAGGCTCAGATATTTTAAACAATGAAAATTACACAAAATGAAGCTAGGATTTAACCTTAACTTTAAAGTATATACTATTTCTACTATAACATAAGTTATATTCTGGGAAGAATCTACTTCAAAGTTGGTTAAAAGATTTTAGTGAAGATCAAGAATTTGAACATCAGTGCTGGAGATTAAGAATGTCATGAATTCTTGGCTACATTTCCCATAGAGATGTGGAGTCAACTCTTTCCCTTCTCATGGAATCTGTGCTGTGACTCCTTTCGACCAATGGGATGTGACAGAAATCATATTGCCTATCATCCAAGGCTAGGTTATATGTCTTGGAGCTTCTGCCAAGTCTCTTGGAAAGCTCACTCTGGGGGAAGCCAGCCATCATGTAAAAAGTTTGACTCTCCTGAGAGTACCATGCTTCAAGAACCCCAAATCACCTGGAGAGATCCTGCAGAATGAGATGTCATGTGAGGAAAGAGCAAGGCCACAAAGTAGCACGGCTCCAGACTTGAGAGTGAAGACACATCCTTGCAAGTGAATCTTTGAACCCAAGCCACCCAGCTGATGCCATGAGGATCAGGCCAAGATCATCTTGTCAAGTCTTCTCCGATTGACCCCTCAAATTATAGTCAAAATAAAATGGCTATTTTGAACTGCTAAGTTTTGGGGTAAATTGTTGAACAATAATACAAAATTGGAAGAGCCAGAGAGAGCAAAAGTCACAATGCTATCTTTGGCTATTTTTAAAATGTGTTTCAAAAGTTGTTGATGTTTGTAAACATTGAATCTTATGTAAATAATATAATGATTAATGAGATGCTAAATCAGATTATTCCAATAAAGTAACATCACACACACACACACACACACACACACACATTAAACAAACTAAAAACATGATGAAAAAAATAAATAGCAAGTGAAAAGAGGAAAATTCTAGTAGTCAGCACTGATCTGTCAAATAGGTCTCATCCTGATATTTACAGAGCTTTATCTTAAAGGGTCATTTTAGAAACCCTGCTTACCTCTGTGGGAATCCTTTAGCTCCAGTGACCCACCTTCAGTGCCCTACCCCACAGCTAGGTCAGTTAAAATCAATTCTCAGTTAAAAATCAACCAACAAGGAAAGACTTAAAGGAAAGGAGAGAAAGACTTGACAAGGATTTTATTGAAACCTCTCTGCACTTTACACATTTTGGGCCAAGAATGTAATAAGCATTTGCTAGTCATCCTGGGAAAAGCTATTTTCTCTCCTCTCAGCTAGACCAAAAGAATGAGGCAGAAAATGCTTTGTCTAAAAAATCTCCTTTTTCAAAGAAACTAATATTAGGCTGTAAACTGAGAAAGGTGCTGTGCTTTCAGAAAGCATTTCACCAAACTCATTGATTGTTTCCTGCCCATAGATAATCCTGAGTAAGTATGCTCATTGATTTATGTCAGTTCTAAAAGCCCCACTTCTCCTGAATTATTCCAGTGCATTTCAAGCCAACCAATTCTAATTTATTTCTTTATTCTATGGACTGCATAAGAAATTTTCAGTCATTTCAAGAAGATTTTTCAAATGTATAAAACATTTTTGAATGCTCATATCTTTGCTAAATATTTCATATTTCAAAATGATCTGTTGATGGGCACCATGAAACTTTAAATGGAGTTAAATATATGTGTTTAGGTCATATACCATGATCTATCAAAGACCTTCGATGTCTCTGACAGCACTTAACGATTTGATCTGGGCATTTGTTTCTATGTTGTCTTCAGTGGTGACAGTCAGTCAGTATAAGAATCTAGTAGCCATTTGACTTTAGATAATAACTGGTGTAAATCATTATGCTGCACAGGCTCAGAAACATAGTGCTCTTCTTTAAACTGGCATGATCACTCTTATTTTCCTTTTTAAAGCTTATCATAAATACCAGCAATTGACAAGACCTGTTTTTCCATAGATTTCCCACAGCAAATATTGAAATATGATGACCCATAAAACACTTCACGAAGTAATATGGCACAATAACTCTAGCAGAAACAACTTTCACAATCCTTCACTTCTGTCTCCCTCTGTATGTTACATGTAAATGAATTTATCATGTTAAAAGCTTTCAAATTCATAAGCTCAGCATGCTGAAAACAGAAGCTCAGGCTGGTTTGTTTGATTTGTATTTCTTGCACTTTGATAGTATCTGGCACATAATGGATGCCCATAAAT
Source organism: Moschus berezovskii (assembly GCF_049115385.1). NCBI lineage: Eukaryota > Metazoa > Chordata > Mammalia > Artiodactyla > Moschidae > Moschus > Moschus berezovskii. The sequence goes on from NC_142464.1 coordinate 92,080,276, forward strand.
AGTTGCTCAATTAACAAAAAAGAAACCAAAAAAATAGACATTTTAATTGCCCCCAAATGACTAAGGTAAGATAATATACATAATATATTTTATATTAGAAATAACTAATTTCTTTATAAATCATTACAAAACAGAAATGGACCCACAGACATAGAAAACAAACTTAAGGTTACAAAAGGAGAAAGGGAAGGGAGAAGGAAAAGTTCGGAGGTTGGGATTAACATATACATACTATTGTATACAAAATAGATAAGCAACAAGGACCAATTTATAGCACAGAGAACTATACTCAGTATTTCATACTAACTTACAAGAAAAAAGAATCTGAAAAAGAATATATATATATACATGTACATATACAAACATATGTGTGTATATGCATATGCATATCTCAAAATATAGCTGAATCACTATTTTGTATACCTGAAATTAATATTACATTGTACACTTGAAATTAATATTACATTGTAAACCAACTATAATTTTTAAAACAGTAGATTATTGGAAAAACATTCAAAGTTCCACACATCCCCTTCCCAAATTTCATTCTGTCTCACTTCTGTGTCCCAGAGGACTTCCAATCTAGACTCGCTATTCTTTTAATAGTTTTACCACAAGTATTTGTATTTTTCACCAAAAGATTACTTGTTTTGCCTGCTTTTAACTATTATATAATTATCAAATATATGTTCTTCAGAAACTTTTTTACAATTTCCTTTACCCTGCTGCTAGATTCACTATGATCACTATCTCTGCTGCTCTGTGGTATTCCATTGTACATGAACATAACACAGTTTATAAGTCCTGTCTTCTGTTCATGGCATTTTTTTGTTCCAGTTTTTATATACATACAAACATTTATGCTAGAACTACTTTAATATGTGTAAGTTTCCTGGTATGCGTGTGTGATGATTTCTCAAGGGTGTGTATATAAACAAGGACTTTCACAAAGCATATTGCAAGTGGAGTTGCTAGCTAAGCACTGTGCATATTTTCACCTTTTTCTGAAAATGTCATAATGTTTCCCACTGTGACTATATACATATACATATTTAACATTAGTGTCTAAAATTTCCAGGTGCTGACATTCTCACCACCATTTGATATTCTACTAATATTTCAAGTAAAGTATGTTTTAAAAGCTATTGAACTAGTTTTGAAGGATTAAAAACTAAAGAATCAGACTTTTCACTCTAAAAAAGCAAAAATAGCTAATTGAGAAGAATTCTGTATTCCAACAACAGAAAAGAAGACTTAGTACATAGACATCACCAGATGGTCAATCCTGAAATCAGATGGATTATATTATTTGCATCCAAAGATGGAGAATCTCTATACACTCAGCAAAAAACAAGACCAGGAGATGACTCAGATGATGAACTCTTTATTGCCAATTTCAGACTTAAATTTGAAGAAAGTAGGGAAAAACACTAGATCATTCAGGTATGACCTAAATCAAATCCCTCATTATTATACAGTGGAATTAAGAAATAGATCCAAGGGATTAGATTAGATTTAATAGACAGAGGACCTGAAGAACTACGGATGGAGTTTTGTGACATTGTTCAGGAGATGGGGATCAAGACGATCCCCAATAAAAAGAAATGCAAAAAAGCAAAATGGCTGTCTGAGAAGGTCATACAAATACCTGTGAAAAGAAGAGAAGCAAAAAAGCAAAGGAGGAAAGGAAAGACATACCCGTTTGATGCAGACTTCCAAAGAATAGCAAGGAGAGATAAGAAAGTCATCCTCAGTAATCAGGGCAAAGAAAGAGAGGAAAAAAATAGAATAGGAAAGACTAGAGATCTCTTCAAGAAAATTCGAGATACCAAGGGAATATTTCATGCAAAGATGGGCTCAATAAAAGACAGAAATGGTATAGGCCTAACAGAAGCAGAAGATATTAAGAAGAGGTGGCAAGAATACACAGAAGAACTGCACAAAAAAGGTCTTCATGACCCAGATAATCACAATGGTATGATCACTCACCTAGAGACAGACATCCTGGAATGTGAAGTCAAGGGGGCCTTAGGAAGCATCACTACAAACAAAGCTAGTGGAGGTGATAGAATTCCAGTTGAGCTATTGCAAATCCTGAAAGATGATGATGTGAAAGTGCTGCACTCAATATGCCAGCAAATTTGGAAAACTCAGCAGTGGTCACAGGACTGGAAAAGGTCAGTTTTCATTCCAATCCCAAAGAAAGGCAATGCCAAAGAATACTCACACTACTGCACAATTGCACTCATCTCACACACTAGCAAAGTAATGCTCAAAATTCTCCAAGTCAGGCTTCAATAATACATGAACCGTGAAATTCCAGACATTCAAGCTGGTTTTGGGAGGATAACGGGAGGAGGGAGGTGGGAGGGGGGTTCAGGAGGGGGAACTTCTGTAAACCCGGGGCGAATTCATGTCAGTGTATGGCAAAACCAACCAATATAATATTGTAAAATAATTTGCCTCCAATAAAAAATTAATTACTTAAAAAAAAAAAAGAAAAGGCAGAGGAACCAGAGATCAAATTGCCAACATCCGTTGGATAATCAAAAAGCAAGAGAGTTCCAGAAAAACATCTACCTGTGCTTTATTGATTCTGCCAAAGCCTTTGACTATGTTCAGTTCAGTTCAGTAGCTCAGTCATGTCCAACTCTCCGCGACCCCATGAATCACAGCACGCCAGTGCATCACCACAAACTGAAAAATTCTTCAAGAGATGGGAATACCAGACCACCTGACCTGCCTCTTGAGAAATCTGTATGCAAGTCAGAAAGCAACAGTTAGAACTGGACATGGAACAACAGACTGGTTCCAAATAGGAAAAGGAGTACGTCAAGGCTGTATATTGTCACTGTGCTTCTTTAACTTGTATGCAGAGTACATCATGCAAAATGCTGGACTGGAAGAAGCACAAGCTGGAATCAAGATTGCAGGAAGAAATATGAATAACCTCAGATATGCAAATGATACCACCACTATGGCAGAAAGCATAGAAGAACTAAAAAGCCTCTTGATGAAAGTGAAAGAGGAGAGTGAAAAAGTTGGCTTAAAGCTCAACATTCAGAAAACTAAGATCTTGGCATCTGGTCCCATCACTTCATTGCAAATAGATGGGGAAATGATGGAAAAAGTGAGAGACTTTATTTTTGGAGGCTCCAAAATCACTGTAGATGGTGACTGCCGCCATGAAATTAAAAGATGCTTATTCTTTGGAAGAAAAGTTTTGACCAACCTAGACAGCTTATTAGAAAGGTGAGACATTACTTTGCCAACAATGGTCTGTCTAGTTAAGGCTATGGTTTTTCCAGTAGTCATGTATGGATGTGAAAATTGGACTATAAAGAAAGCTGAGCACTGAAGAATTGATGCTTTTGAACCGTGGTATTGGAGAAGACTCTTGAGAGTCCCTTGGACTGCAAGGAGATCAAACCAGTCAATCCTAAAGGAAATCAGTCCTGAATATTCATTGGAAGGACTGATGCTGAAGCTGAGACTCCAATACTCTGGCCACCTGATGCGAAAAACTGACTCATTTGGAAAACCCTGATGCTGGGAAAGATAGAAGGAAAGAGCAGAAAGGGATGTCAGAGGATGAGATGGTTGGATGGCATCACCGACTCAATGGACATGATTTTGAGTAAGCTCTGGGAGTTGGTGATGGACAGGGAGGCCTGGTGTGCCGTTGTCCATGGGGTTCCAAAGAGTCAGAAACAATTGTGCGACTGAACTGATTGAAAAGAAGAAATGGCACTACATAGTTTCTTTGAATTAACAAAAACAATTATCTCAATACGTATATGGAAAATATAATTTAATAGCTAAGTATGCAATAGCCAAGAAGCCAAGTTGCCATTTTAGGTTCTTATTACGTAAGATGGACCATCTTATCAAAGGAGGCTAATAAACAGTTCAAAAGTCCTCAACAAAAATATATGTTTATTTCTAAAGTAGACAAGGCAAGGATTTCATATTCCAACATCTATCCTGTGGAACATTTGAACTGTGATATATTACATAGAGATGGGATTCTGTGTTTAAGTGAGTCTGAGTTTAATTTGGTTCCAATGTACTCACTACTATAGGTTATCTCAGTCTTTATTATTTTAATGTACATTTTAAATATATAAAAGGAGAACCTAATATAGGAGTGCTATATAGTCCATGGAATTATCCAGGCCAGACTTCTGGAGTTGGTAGCCATTCCCTTCTTCAGAGGCTCTTCCCAACCCAGGGATCAAACCCAAGTCTCCTGCACTGCAGGCAGATTCTTTACCAGCTGAGCCACAAGGGAAGCCCACCTAATATTTAGTACTTTCCAAATATTTTAGATGATAGAACCCTTTTGTTTGTAGAGTTCCATGAAACAGTTTGGAATTGTGAAAGTGAAAGTGTTATTTGCTCAGCTGTATCCAAATCTTTGTGATCCCACAGACTATAGCCTGCCAGGCTCCTATGCCCATGGAAATCTCCAGGCAAGAATCCTGGAGTGGGTTCCATTTCCTTCTCCAGGGGATCTTCCCAACCCTGGGATTGAACTCAGGTCTCCTGCATTGCAGGCAGAGTCTTTACCTTCTGAGCCACCAGAGAAGCCCAGGAATACTGGAGTGGGCAGCCCATCTCTTCTCCAGGGATTCTTCCCAACCCAGGAATTGAACCGGAATTTCCAGTATTGCAGGAGGATTCTTTACCAGCTAAGCTACCAGGGAAGTCCAGGGAATGTTGTCACATAATATTTGCATAAAAGCTTTACAATCAAAACTGTGCCTTGTACCTTTGTCTGAAATCTATATCCCATTCTTTGATAAGATGGAGTTTTACAAATGTAAATGATACTTTAGGGAATGTGAATTTATATAATTTTTCCAAAAGGCAAAACAATGATCTTTATAAGAAATTTAGACATTTTTAGTTTAAGCTAATATTTTTAGTCTATTATACCTATGAATAATGTTTGGACCTTATATTTTTTAGCACTGGAAATTATCCTTGTGCTTATTCACGCAGTGGTGTCTGACTGTGCAATCCCATGGACTATATAGCCTGCCAGTCTCCTCTACCTATGGAATTTTCCTGGCAAGAATATTGGAGTGGGTTCACATTTCCTACTCCAGTCCTTACAAAATAATAAATGATTCATTCAAATATGTGCTCAAAGATGTTAAAAATTAAAAGCAACTTAAATTTATAACAATAAACCTCCTTAGTTACACTAAAGTATATTGACAAGATAGAAAACATGCAAGCTGTAAAAATCTATTCAAAACAATCCAAAATTATTTAATACCACAAGGAAATATTTATAAAATGCAAGAATAAGTTTAAATATATAAGTATTTATAGAACACATGTGCATATATTAAAAAGGAAATAAAAGTAGAAAGAAAACACATTAAAATCTTAATAGTGGTAATCACTAAGTTGTAGAATGAGGATTAATTTTAATTTATTTACAAAATTTCATTTTTCCCAAGTGATCTATACTTAATGAATGTTGTTTTACCAGTAAAAAGTTTTAGTTAAAAAAAAGCATATAATTTATATATATATAAAAAGTTTAGTTTATAGTTGGTAGCAGGCAGGAGGAAGAATAAGAAGGGCCATGACTATGTACTCTATTTAAATTTGAGTATATTTATTCACTTATAAAAAGGACCCCTTGCCTATCGTAATCTTAACTCAAGTTTCCTATTTTTGTTCTATCTTTGAGTTAAAATTTTTATGTACCTTGTATCAAAAATAAGCAGCAAATAAAAGGGGGTACACAAAATACAGGATTTTGCAAACTTTGAAAAAGTAGCACAACAATTGTTAAATATATGATTACTATAATCCATGCTGTACTTTTTAGAACTCATAAATTTCCCCATATCGATTCAAGTTCTGGTAATAAGGCATTGAAAATCATGTAAAGAGCCTCAAAGAATATGAGTCACTGGGTAAAGGAAGTGTATCGGTGGCATTTTCCTATGTATATGCATGCTCTTCTTAGCCAAATTTAGATATTTTTATATGCTGCTTATAAAAACTAAATGATGTCTTGGTTTCCTATTAGCTTGGCACTGAGCAGCAAATGGTACCTTACAAACTTTTTGTTTTCAGATTCTAAGAAAGCTATTATATCAGGTTACCAAGTAACATCTTTAAGGAAGACTCTACAGCTGGGTTTGAATCTTTTCAGGTCCCTCTGAAAGATAGTGCTCGAGCAGAAAAGAATTTCTGCCATCCTCAATATACAACAAGAAAGACAGATAAAGGTATGGAGACATAGAAAAATAATGGTTAGATAATAAACATAATATTGAGAGATCTTTGTGTGAAATCTCTGTGATATATGACACATTTATTTATCATTTTCTTTGCATAAGAACTGGAAATTTAAATAGTAATTGTCAGGGCAGAGATATTTGATAAAATTTAACACAGAGACATTCAGAGTGTTAGAAGTTTTTAAAACTATAATTCATAGCACTTTTCAAATCTTCCTCAGACTCTAAAAGAATGGCAGTTACTTTTTAATTTTTTAATAGTCTGGACTTCTTCCCACTCACAAAAAGGTATTCACTGAAATAACAAAAACATGATTAAGTATAATGATCAGTGGTTGGCTTGATTCATTTATTTTTGATAGATGACACAGCCAGTGATGGATCAGACATTCATGACAAGGAAAACAGTTTATACCATTCCTGATTACGTATAATTTTAGATAACCAGCTTAATGGCTTTTGCTAATAAGAAGAAAATAACATTTTATTCAATCCACACTCTTGTATTAATCTAAAAGAGTAAATTTTCATATTAATGTGTTTTCTTAAAAATCATCTAGTATCACAACCACATAGTAAATATCATCTGCTACTAGACAACTGAAAATTCCGCTTTTTAAAAATACTCATTACCCTAAAATAATCAATTAACCTTTGACACAGTCTTATTTACAATAATTCAGCTCTGCAGGAATATCATTTAGAAACGGCCACTAGGCATGTGCTGGTAATAAATAGAATCCATGTTTAATTCACACTCAGGAAAATCATTACATTTAATAAAGGTCCGTCTAGTTAAGGCTATGGTTTTTCCAATGGTCATGTATGGATGTGAGAGTTGGATTGTGAAGAAAGCTGATCGCCGAAGAATTGATGCTTTTGAACTGTGGTGCTGGAGAAGACTCTTGAGCATCCCTTGGACTGCAAGGAGATCCAACCAGTCCATTCTAAAGGAGATCAATCCTGGGTGTTCATTGGAAGGACTGATGCTGAAGCTGAAACTGCAATACTTTGGCCACCTCATGTGTCGAGTTGACTCACTGGAAAAACAGTCTGATGCTGGGAGGGATTGGGGGCAGGAGGAGATGGGGACGACAGAGAATGAAGATGGCTGGATGGCATCACCGACTCGATGGACATGCGTTTGAGTGAACTCCAGGAGTTGGTGATGGACAGGGAGGCCTAGCGTGCTGTGATTCATGGGGTCGCAAAGAGTCAGACACGACTGAGCGACTGAACTGAACTGAACTGAATACTGTGACAACCTAAGAAAGATCAAGGAATTCAATGTTAAAATAATATTCTTTCTTCAGATGTTTACTTAGAAAGAGAAAAGAACAAAGCATTTTGAGTTATATATAGATTTTAGAACTGGAAAGAAAAGGTTAATGTATTAGAGATTTTTAAATGACTTTTTTGTTGCCTATTTATAAAGTAAGCTTTAAATGGCCAAATTTTTGCTAGTGTATAAAATATGGCTTTATTTAATCCCATGAAAGTGGTCTTAGAAATTTTCAAATAGGACCCTCTCAATATCTCTGAAAGAAGGACTTTCATATGCAAAAATATCAATTTTCATTAGATATCAAAAATTGCTATCATAAAAGATAGAAATTCAAACCACAATAACAAACCAAAATGTTGTCTTTCTCTTTATTCTGATAAGGGTTCCTAAGGGTGCTCAACTAAAAAATGCATGAACACCTCCTAGAGTGATGAAAATAAAAACAGAAATAAAAAAGTAGGACCTAATGAAACTTAAAAGCTTTTGAGCAGGAAAGGAAACCATAAACAAAAGAAAAGGACAACTCACAAGAGAGGAGAAAACATTTGCAAATGAAAGGATCAACAAGGGAAAAATCTTCAAAATATATAATCAGCTCATGCACCTCAATATCAAAATAAATAAATAAATAACCAACCTAATAAAAAATTGAAGCTTAACATTCAGAAAACAAAGATCATGGCATCTGGTCCCATCACTTCATGGGAAATAGACGGAGAAACCGCGGAAACAGTGTCAGATTTTATTTTGGGGGGCTCCAAAATCACTGTGGATGCTGATTGCAGCCAGGAAATTAAAAGACGCTTACTCCTTGGAAGGAAAGTTATAATCAACCTAGATAGCATATTGAAAAGCAGAGACATTACTTTGCCAACAAAGGTCCGTCTAGTCAAGGCTATGGTTTTTCCCGTGGTCATGTATGAATGTGAGAGTTGGATTGTGAAGAAAGCTGATCACCGAAGAATCGATGCTTTTGAACTGTGGTGCTGGAGAAGACTCTTGAGAGTCCCTTGGACTGCAAGGAGATCCAACCAGTCCATTCTAAAGGAGATCAATCCTGGGTGTTCACTGGAAGGACTGATGCTGAAGCTGAAACTGCAATACTTTGGCCACCTCATACGTCGAGTTGACTCATTGGAAAAGAGTCTGATGCTAGGAAGAATTGGGGGCGGGAGGAGACAGGGACGACAGAGAATGAGATGGCTGGATGGCATCACCGATTCGATGGACATGAGTTTGAGTGAACTCTGGGAGTTGGTGATGGACAGGGAAGCCTGGCGTGCTGTGATTCATGGGGTCGCAAAGAGTCAGACACGACTGAGCGACTGAACTGAACTGATCTGAATAAAAAAATGGGCAGAATATCTAAACAGACATTTCTCCAAAGAAGACATACAGATAAGAGGCACATGAAAAGATGTCCAACATTACTAATTATTTTTAAAAATGCAAATAAAAGCTACAATGATGTACCATCTCAGACTGGTCAAAATGGCCATCAAAAAGCTATAAACAAGAAATGCTGGAGAGGGTGTGGAGAGAAGGGAACCCTTCTACACTGTTGGTGGTAATGTAAATTGCTACAGCCACTGTGGAGAAAAGTATGGAGGCTCCTTAAAAAACAGAGCCACCATACGATCCACCAATACCACTCCTGGGCTTATATGCAAAAAATTATCATTCAAAAAGATACATGCACTCCAGTGTTCATTGTGGCACTATTTGCAATAGCGATCACATGGAAGTAACTAAAATGTCCACTGACAGAAATGGGTAAATAAGATGTATTATACAGAATGAACTACATATTCAGTTCAGTTTAGTACAGTCACTCGGTCGTGTCCGACTCTTTGCGACCCCATGAATCACAGAACGCCAGGCTCCCTGTCCATTACCAACTCCCGGAGTTCACTCAAACTCACGTCCATCGAGTCGGTGATGCCATCCAGCCATCTCATTCTCTGTCATCCCCTTCTCCTCCTGCCCCCAATCCCTTCCAGTATCAGAGTCTTTTCCAGTGAGTCAACTCTTCGCATGAGGTGGCCAAACTATTGGAGTTTCAGCTTTAGCATCAGTCCTTCCAAAGAACACTCAGGACTGATCTCCTTTAGAATGGACTGGTTAGATCTCCTTGCAGTCGAAGGGACTCTCAAGAGTCTTCTCCAACATCACAGTTCAAAAACATCAATTCTTCAGCGCTCAGCTTTCTTCACAGTCCAACTCTCACATCCATACGTGAACACTGGAAAAACCATAGCCTTGACTAGATGGACCTTTGTTGGCAAAGTAATGTCTCCGCCTTTTAATATGCTATATAGATTGGTCATAACTTTCCTTCCAATGAGTAAGCATTTTTAATTTCATGGCTTCAGTCAGCATCCACAGTGATTTTGGAGCTCCAAAAAATAAAGTCTGACACTGTTTACACTGTTTCCCCATCTATTTCCCATGAAGTGATGGGACCAGATGCCATGATCTTCGTTTTCTGAATGTTGAGCTTCAAGTCAACTTTTTCACTCTCCTCTTTCACTTTCATCAAGAGACTTTTTAGTTCCTCTTCACTTTCTGCCATAAGGGTGGTGTCATCTGCATATCTGCTGTTATTGATATTTCTCTCTGCAATCTTGATTCCAGCTTGTGCTTCTTCCAGCCTAGACTTCCTCATGATGTTCTCTGCATATCAGTTAAATAAGCAGGGTGACAATATACAACCTTGACGTACTCCTTTTCCTATTAGGAGCTAGTCTGCTGTTCCATGTCCAGTTCTAACTGTAGCTTCCTAACCTGCATACAGATTTCTCAAGGGGCAGGTCAGGTGGTCTGGTATTCCCATCTCCTTCAGAATTTTCCACAGTTTATTGTGATCCATACAGTCAAAGGCTTTGGCATAGTCAATGAAGCAGAAATAGATGGTTTTCTGGAATTCTCTTGCTTTTCCGATGATCCAGCAGATGTTGGCAATTTGATCTCTGGTTCCTCTGCCTTTTCAAAAACCAGCTTGAACATCTGGAAGTTCACAGTGCACATATTGCTGAAGCCTGGCTTGGAGAATTTTGAGCATGACTTTACTAGCGTGTGAGATGAGTGCAATTGTGCGGTAACTTGAGCATTCTTTGGCATTCCCTTTCTTTGGGATTGGAATGAAGACTGACCTTTTCCAGTCCTGTGGCCACTGCTGAGTTTTCCAAATTTGCTGGCATGTTGAGTGCAGCACTTTCACAGCATCATCTTTCAGGATTTGAAGTAGCTCAACGTGAATTCCATCACCTCCACTACCTTTTTAGTAGTGATACTTCCTAAGGCCCACTTGACTTCACATTCCAAGATGTCTGGCTCTAGGTGAGTGATCACACCATCATGATTATCTGGGTCATGAAGATCTTTTTTCTTCTGTGTATTCTTGCCACCTCTTCTTAATAGTTTCTGCTTCTGTTAGGTCCATACCATTTCTGTCCTTTATCGAGCCCATCTTTGCATGAAATATTCCCTTGGTATTTCTAACTTTCTTAAGCAATCTCTTGTCTTTCCTATTCTGTTTTCCTCTATTTCTTTGCATTGATCACTGAGGAATCCTTTCTTATCTCTCCTTGCTATTCTTTGGAGCTCTGCATTCATATGCTTTTATCTTTCTTTTTCTCCTTTACTTTTCGTTTCCATTCTTTTCACAGCTATTTGTAAGGCCTCCTCAGACAGCCATTTTGCTTTTTTGCATTTATTTTCCATTTGGATGGTCTGCCATAAAAAAGAACACAATAATACCATTTGCAGCAACATGGATAGATCCAGAGATTGTGCTACTAAGTGAAGTCAGAGAAAGACAAATATCATATATCACTTATATGTGGAATCTAAAAATATTGGCAGAAATGAACTTAATTACAAAGCAGAAATGGGGTCACAAATGTAGAAAATAAACTTATGGTTAACAGGGGGAAAGAGAGGGGAGAGATAAATTGGGAGATTGGGATTGACATACGCACTCTACTATACATAAAGAGATAACTAACAAGGATACACTGCATAGCACAGAGAATTCTACTCAATACTCTGCAGTGACCTATTTTGGGAAAAAAAAAATCTTAAAAAGAGGGTATATGTGTATATGTACAACCAATTCACTTTGTGGTACAGTAGAAACTAACAGAACACTGTATATCAACTATACTCCAATAAAAATTATTGGCATCGCCAAAAAAAAAAAAAAAGAGAGAGAGAGAGAAAGAGAGAAAGCATGAACATTACCATGCTAAATATTTGTTTTAAAAGACCACAATTTGTATTGGAAACACTCATTTGAATGAACTATTTATATGAAAAGAACAATTAGAAAAATGAAGACAAAAATAAATGAAAAATATTTGGACTCTGGTCCCAACTCTCCCACTGAACTATTGTGTGATCTCAGATAAGTCACTTCAGGTATTATTATATTTGTTCCAATAAATGAGAGAGTGGAGCTCTAAGAACTTTTTAGATTTTAAAATTCTATTCATTTACATTTTGAAAAGCAGCAATAAAATGCTCAAAACTGAATTTTTCCTACTCACCCTTAATGCAAACATATTATTAATAACAATACATACAAAGGTATTGTGACGTGTAATAGCATGTTGCCTTTCACATATAAATAGACTAAATCTCACTCACAGGAGCATATATGTCTTACTTTTAAGTAAGCAGTGATCATTTTTGCTTATTTGTCTTCCTCTCCTATTTTTTTTTCCATCAACCTTAGGGAGGAATTCATATAAAATAGAACATATGAAGATATTTAGTTTACAAGAGCAAGCATGTACAGCTTTGACTCTTTTGCTGAATAAGCTTCCCTCCATGCTTCTCTCAGGACAAGGAGGCTGTGTATTTTTTATCAAACCTGATCAGTTAACTTAAGTGAAAAGTAGATGCATGCACGTGGACAATGATTAAATTTGTTTGTGAAAAGTCTAAAGAGCAAATTTTAGGAGTCTCCTCATTAGCAATGCAACACTAACTAATGAAACCATTTTCCAGTTTTCTAATTCTAAAAAACAAACATTTTAAAATTGATAAAAAAACAGCTGGCTGAAATTCAATATGGCTTTCACTACACTGATGTTTTTGTAATGTACTAAAATGTTCTATAGAGAGTGTAATATACCTAACAGGGTCCCTTCAGTAATCTAGCATATAATTATTATAATTTCAAAATAGCAAAATAGAAAGAAAAAATATTAACTGATATTAAAGGTTATTGAGCAAAGAAACTGTCAAAACCTGTAACTTCCTATTCCAGATTAATTTGTAACCCCTAGGCTTGACTCTACCATTACTTTCTGTGTGTGTGTGTATGTGTGTTAGTCACTCAGCCGTGCCTGACTCTTTGAGACCCCATGGACTATAGTCTTCCAGGATCCTCTGATCATGGGATTCTCCAGGCAATAATACTAGAGTGGATTGCCATTCCTTTCTCTAGGGGATCTTTCCAACCCAAGGATCAAACCCAGATCTCCTGTGTTGCAGGAAAATTCTTTATCATCTGAGCCACCAAGGAAGCTCACCTGAGTAGTAAAACTCAGGAAAATAATACTGGAAGTCATTCTTTATTTATATATATAATCATATATATATAACTACATAAATTATATATATATGTATAATTATATAAATTATTCCAGGTGGCTTAGATTGTAAAGCGTCTACCTACAATGCATGAGACCTGGGTTCAGTCCCTGGGTTGGGAAGATCTCCTGGAGAAGGAAATGGCAACCCACTCCAGTATTATTGCCTGGAGAATCCCATGGACGGAAGAGCCTGATAGGCTACAATCCATGGGGTCACAAAGAGTCAGACACGACTGAACGACTTCATTTTCACTTTCATAAATTAATATATGTTGACTTTATATTTGAGTGTTTCATAAATTTAATAATATTTTGCCAACTGAAGTATACAGTGCTACTCATTTGATCAGGAAGGTGCTATATATACTCTGCCACTGAATTATATTTACTTTACACTGCCTTATCACAGAGGCTGAGCACCCAAACACTCACTGTACCAGCTTATATCTGCTGCCTTTGAGTCCATCAACTCATATAGAATTTCTCTGTTTTGAAATAACAGAAATCACTAACAAATGTACAATTCTTCATTGCAATTCAACAGCAAAGCAGTTAATTGAATCTGTCACAAAGAAGGAAAGACATCAGTAGATAGAAATAGATCAATTCTCATAAAAAAAGAATAAGCCTTGAAGTTAGAATTTTAAGGAATTGTTTGATGTAGATGCTCCAGAATAGCTCAAATTTTTGCAAATAAAGTGATTTACAGTATTTTTTAATTCTCCCAAAGATTTTTAGAGGCATTTTCATGTTGCTTTGTACAAATCTAAAAAGCATATGTATTCCAACAAGAACTGAATTTTTCTATTTACTATAAAACTCTTAATTAAGTTACAAAACTAATTTATCACTCCTCCTGTATATATCTTCATGGTATATTGTTCAATAAAATTAAGATGTACATATAACGCCTCAATCACAATAAGACTATATTCCTTAATTAAGTGAAGCCTTCGAGAGACGCCGGCCCCGGCGGCGCAGACGCGACAGACTCCGGCCCCGGCACAACCAACCAGGCAAAGAGGCGCAGCCGAGAGGAGCCGCCCCGCGTCCAACGTGTGGTGGCTGCGTGGGCGCAGGAGGGCCAAGAGGAGCTACTCCACGTTCAAGGTCAGGAGGGGTGGCCTTGAGGAGATACCCCTCATCCAAGGTAAGGTACAGCGGCTGCACTTTGCTGGAGTGGCTGTGAAGAGATTTTCCACGACCAAGGTAAGAGAAACCCAAATGGGAAGGTAGGTATTGCGAGGGGGCATCGCAGGGCAAACACACTGAAATCATAATCACAGGAAACTAGTTGATCTGATCACATGGACCACAGCCCAATGTGGTCCACTGGAGAAGGGAATGGGAAACCACTTCAGTATACTTGCCTTGAGAACCCCATGAACAGAATCAAAGGGCAAAATGATAGGACACTGAATGAGGAATTCCCCAGGTCAGTAGGTGCCCAGTATGCTACCGGAGATCAGTGGAGAAGTAGCTCTAGAAGGAATAAAGGGATGGAGCAAAAGCAAAACCATTACCCAGTTGTGGATGTGACCAATGATAGAAGCAAGGTCTGGTGCTGTAAAGAGCAATATTGCATAGGAACCTGGAATGTTAGGTCCATGAATCAAGGCAAATTGGAAGTGGTCAAACAGGAGATGGCAAGAGTGAACATAGACATTCTAGGAATCAGTGAATTAAAATGGACTGGAATGGGTGAATTTAACTCAGATGACCATTATATCTACTACTGTGGGCAGGAATCCCTTAGAAGAAATGGAGTAGCCATCATGGTCAACAAAAGAATCCGAAATGCAGTACTTGGATGCAATCTTAAAAACGACAGATTGATTTCTGTTCGTTTCCAAGGCAAACCATTCAATATTACAGTAATCCAGGCCTATGCCCCAACCAATAACACTGAAGAAGATGAAGTTGAATGGTTCTATGAAGACCTACAAGACCTTTTAGAACTAAAACCCAAAAAAGATGTCCTTTTCATTCTAGGGGACTGGAATGCAAAAGTAGGAAGTCAAGAAACACCTGGAGTAACAGGCAAATTTGGCCTTGGAGCAAGGAATGAAGCAGGGAAAGGCTAATAAAGTTTTGTCAAGAGAACGCACTGGTCATAGCAAACACCCTCTTCCAACAACACAAGAGAAGACTCTACACATGGACATCACCAGGTGGTCAACACCGAAATCAGATTGATTATATTCTTTGCAGCCAAAGATGAGGAAGCTGTATACACTTAGAAAAAACAAGACCAGGAGCTGACTGTGGCTCAGATCATGAACTCCTTATGGCCAAATTCAGACTGAAATTGAAGAAAGTAGGGAAAACCACTAGACCATTCAGGTATGACCTAAATCAAATCCCTTATGATTATACAGTGGAAGTTAGGAATAGATTTAAGGGACTAGATCTGATAGATAGAGTGCCTGATGAACTCTGGATGTAGGTTCGTGACATTGTACAGGAGACAGGGACCAAGACCATACCCATGGAAAAGAAATGCAAAAAAGAAAAATGGCTGTCTGAGGAGGCCTTACAAATAGCTGTGAAAAGAAGAGAAGCGAAAAGCAAAGGAGAAGAGGAAAGATATAAGCATCTGAATGCAGAGTTCCAAAGAATAGCAAGGAGAGATAAGAAAGCCTTCCTCAGTGATCAATGCAAAGAAATAGAGGAAAACAACAGAATAGGAAAAACAAGAGAGCTCTTCAAGAAAATTAGAGATTCCAAGGGAAGATTTCATGTAAAGATGGGCTTGATAAAGGACAGAAATGGTATGGACCTAACAGAAGCAGAAGATATTAAGAAGAGGTGGCAAGAATATACAGAAGAACTGTACAAAAAAGATCTTCATGACCAAGATAGTCACGATAACATGATCACTGACCTAGAGCCAGACATCTTGGAATGTGAAGTAAAGGGGGCCTTAGAAAGCATCACTACAAACAAAGCTAGTGGTGGTGATGGAATTCCAGTTGAGCTATTTCAAATCTTGAAAGATGATGCTGTGAAAGTGCTGCACTCAATATGCCAGCAAATTTGGAAAACTCAGCAGTGGCCACAGGACTGGAAAAGGTCAGTCTTCATTCCAATCCCAAAGAAAGGGAATGCCAAAGAATGCTCAGACTACTGCAGAATTGCACTCATCTCACACGCTAGTAAAGTCATGCTCAAAATTCTCCAAGCCAGGCTTTAGCAATATGTGAACCGTGAACTCCCAGATGTTCAAGCAGGTTTTAGAAAAGGCAGAGGCACCAGAGATCAAATTGCCAACATCCGCTGGATCATGGAGAATGAAAGAGAGTTCCAGAAAACCATCTATTTCTGCTTCATTGACTATGCCAAAGCCTTTGACTGTGTGGATCACAATAAACTGTGGAAAATTCTGAAGGAGATGGGACCTGCCTCTTGAGAAACCTGTATGCAGGTCAGGAAGCAACAGTCAGAACTGTACATGGAACAACCGACTGGTTCCAAATAGGAAAAGGAGTGCGTCAAGGCTGTATATTGTCACCTTGCTTATTTAAATTATATGCAGAGTACATCATGAGGAACGCTGGGCTGGAAGAAGCACAAGCTGGAATCAAGATTGCTGGGAGAAATATCAATACCTCAGATATGCAGATGACACCACCCTTATGGCAGAAAGTGAAGAGAAACTCAAAGTCCTCTTGATGAAAGTGAAAGAGGAGAGTGAAAATGTTGGCTCGAAGCTCAACATTCAGAAAATAAAGATCATGGCATCTGGTCCCATCACTTCATGGGAAATAGATGGAAAAACAGTGGAAACAGTGTCAGACTTTATTTTTTTGGGCTCCAAAATCACTGCAGATACTGATTGCAGCCATGAAATTAAAAGATGCTTACTCCTTGGAAGGAAAGTTATGTTCAACCTTGATAATATATTAAAAAGCAGAGACATTACTTTGCCAACAAAGGTCCATCTAGTCAAGGCTATGGTTTTTCCCATGGTCATGTATGGATGTGACAGTTTGACTGTGAAGAAAGCTGATCGCCGAAGAATTGATGCTTTTGAACTGTGGTGTTGGAGAAGACTCTTGAGAGTCCCTTGTACCGCAAGGAGATCCAAACAGTCCATTCTAAAGGAGATCGATCCTGGGTGTTCATTGGAAAGACTGATGCTAAAGCTGAGACTCTAATACTTTGGCCACCTCATGCGACGAGTTGACTCACTGGAAAAGACTCTGTTGCTGGGAAAGGTTGGGGGCAGGAGGAGAAGGGGACGACTGAGAATGAGATGGTTGGATGGCATCACCGACTCTGTGGACATGAGTTTGAGTGAACTCCGGGAGTTGGTGATGGACAGGGAGGCCTGGCGTGCTGTGATTCATGGGGTTGCGGAGAGTCGGACACGACTGAGCGACTGAACTGAACTGAACTGAACTCTGTTCTATAGGCAGGTCTTTTAAAAATTGTCATCCTGGGAGCTGGACTCACTCCATATTATACATCTTCTATGTTCAGTACCTGGCTTGAGTGGTTACCATGATTTTCTATATGAAGACAAGGAGAAGGGAAAGAGTGTGTGGAGAAGGGATATCCACTTTTAAAACACATTAAAGAACGAGTCATGTGGTCCCACACAGATGCAATCCCCAAAAGGAAGGTGCCTTCTCAGTTATGTCTCTATATAAGAGACTCCAATGGCTGATTTAAAAAAAGGAGTTGTGAAATTTTTATTCTGTTGCCAAATACTGTATGCTCAACCCAGTGAAACAAAACCTGCTTCTGTCCTTGCTTCATCAGGATAGTGTCCTGATATAAAAATATTCTCTAAAAAGTTTGAAGGTATAAAAATTTTATCTGTGAAAATTTTCATTAATCTTTCCAAATTATTAAAGTTATAGACCCTTATTAAATCCTTTTTTCACCATTCCAGGAAATCTCTAAAATACAGAATAAGTATATAGGCATGTGAGTATATTTAATTATTCCAAACATATCACACAGTACATAAAATAAATGTTAAGGGATCAGACTTCTTAATAGAAACTGAGATTTTGGACAATCTCATGCTGGAAAACTTATTTCCATAACTACTGACATGTATTCCTCATCTCAAATGCCCATATGTGATCAGAAGTTATACAAGTGATTTTATGTTCTTTCAAACAACTTTACGATTTGTGTTGAGCAAGGGGTATTTATTTATGTCCACCTGGAACCTCAGAATGTGATCTTAACTTGGAAACAGAGATTTTGCATATGTAATTAGTTAATTTAAGATGATAACAGATTAGGGTGAACCCTAAATCCAACTACTGTTGTCCTTAATAAGAAGAAAGGACATACAGATACACAGAGAGAAGGCCACGAGAAGACATGTAAATGTGTAAATGGAAAAAGGTCATATAACAATGGAGGTAGAGATTGCAGTGATGAAGCTCAGCTACAAGGCAAAAAACATCATAGATTTCCAGCAACTACCAGAAGCTGGGAGAGACAAGAAACAGATTCTTTCCCAAAGCCTCCAGAAAGAACCAGCTCTGCTGACAACTTGATTTCTGACTTTGGCCTCCAGAAATACAAGAGAGTGAATATCTCTTGTTGGAAGTCACCCAGTTCAGTCAGTTGCTCAGTCGTATCTAACTCTTTGCAACCCCATGAACCGCAGCACACCAGGCCTCCCTGTCCATCACCAACTCCCGAAGTTTACCCAGACTCACGTCCATTGAGTTGGTGATGCCATCCAACTATCTTATCCTCTGTCGTCCCCTTCTCCTCCTGCCCCCAATCCCTCCCAGCATCAGGGTCTTTTCCAGTGAGTCAACTCTTCACATGAGGTGGCCAAAGTATTGGAGTTTCAGCTTCAGCATCAGTCCTTCCAGGGAACCAGAAATGATCTCCTTTAGGATGGACTGGTTGAATCTCCTTGCAGTCCAAAGGACTCTCAAGAGTCTTCTCCACCACCACAGTTCAAAAGAATCAATTCTTCCAGTTTGTGGTAATTTTTACAGGAGCACTAGTAAATGAATACAGAGAACATCACAAAATCACCTCTCAGAATTACCCTAGTCAAACAACCGTGGACCTTTTTATGGGCATTAAATTCCTTTTCTACTTGTTGGCCTGTAGAACTTTCACTTCTTACCTTTAGAAGGTCATAGACCAGCAGTAGCTACTGTAGCATAAAAATTAAGAAAAGTCTCCCCTTGGACACAAAGAAACATGGAAATAATCACTAAATGAGTATTTACCATTTCATTCCTTCTCTTACTTCACTTGATTTGGGAAGAGAGTGATTTTCTTTCTCCACTGGGTAATACAAATATCTTTTATTCCACTGAAGTGTCCAAACCTACTTTTTTTTTTATGTGACACTTATGATGAGAAGTTATTGTTGGGCAATGTGTCTTAGAATTCCCTAGGGCAGCGGTCCCCAGCCTTTCTGGCACAAGGGACCAGTTTCCAGGAAGACAATCTTTTCATGGAGGTAGGGGGAAGGTTTTGGGATGATTCAAGAGCATTACACTTACTGTACACTTTATTTCTATTATTATTGCATCAGCCAAACCTCATATCATCAAGCATTAGATCCCAGTGTTTGAGGAACTCCCCGCTTTGGGAATTTAATAACAGCAGTAACAACAATTCCTTCAATGTTTCCTACATTCTGGGTACTGTGTTACTTTTATAACAGTCAATAAAAAATTCTAGCTATATCAAACACTTAATGTTCACTTGTGAATCAGGGCACCTTCTAGGGAACATACCTCCACTTTCAGTTGTTCTTGATCAGATTGATAAATAAAAAAACATCGCCCTGCATACTGCAGTCACTCTCAAGCAATACCTGCAATAGATACTTTAGATTTATTTAACTCAGTTTTTAGCTCTGCCTTATAAGAACAACACTGCGTTAGTGTCTGAGGGTCCCAACATTAAAAGTCATTTTAGAAGTAGAATGCATGTGAACCAAAGAATTTTAGAGGTAAATGGGACTTTCAAGATTATTTTCACTTAATACTTTTTTTCTGCCACTAATCTTTTGTTCTTTGGATTAAATCAGTGAGACACTCAATGGCATTCTAAGTTCAAGATAGACATTAAAATTCTCTACATTAAAAGTGGATAATAGTGGTATAAGTTATAGTGACTTATCTAAGATTTTCTCAGAAAATATATTTGTTGTTCTACTTGAAGTTTCTTATTCCATATCTGCTGCTGCTGCTAAGTCACTTCAGTCGTATCCAACTCTGTGTGACCCCATAGACAGCAGCCCACCAGGCTCCCCCGTCCCTGGGATTCTCCAGGCAAGAACACTGTATCTACTTAGCCATAAATAACTGACGGTCAGTGAGTTATGGAAAAAGTGCTGACCAATTAGGAAAACTTTATTCCTACAAAGAACTCTGCCTATGGGTTGATATTATCACTACTACAATCCCAAGCCCCTGAACCTTTAAAAAAAAAACCTTAATGAAAATGCCCCTAAAAGAGCAAGAGTCACCTTTTCCCATTGACTAATCCAGATATCTTTCTTTATCATTTCAATCTTTCAAAGTCTGCCACAAATACTATTTTGGAAAATCTCCACATTCCCATTGTGACCACTGCTCTCTAAGAATTGAGATATTTGGTGTTTGTATTTTTGCAATAATGTACTGGGGAATCTCTTCTCTATAAAATACATTTTATTTCTCACCAACTACAATGACAAATACTTTATTGTATAATCATAGGAGATTGGTTCTTTTTGAATAGTCAAAGTATATTTAAAAAATCTTATTTAGACTATAATTATCAGTCTTTAATATTATATAATATTAGAGAAATAATATTTAGAGGGAAATCTAGATTTTATGCCTAGAATTAACTTCAATAGTTAATTTTGCAATAACCTAAAAAATGAAATTATTCAAATGTACTCTCAGGAGTTAACTGAATTTAAGATTATTAGGAAAAAGTGATTTACCTCTTGCTCATAATAGAGAAGAAGGGGAAAATATAAAAATAGCAAAAAGTAAATACTTAGGAAAGAGAACTATAGTATAAACTTTATGAATTTTTGTGAAATAATGACTGTCTAAATTCTAGAAATCACTTTTAGGAAGTGTATGACTATGTATCATAAGAAACATAGTCGTGATATCTTGAAATAAATGTCTAATAAAAATCTGATAGAGTCTGAGGAATATTAGTTGACTTTGAAAAACATTATATTCTATTAGTAGCTTTTCATTCTGTTTTATTCTCTCTTGTTTTAAGAGAAACATTGCTAATTTTGGATCTATTTCCTATTGGATATTATTTATATAAAAGTCAAGTAATACAAAGAGAAACAGATGGTTTTACTGTGGTTTAACCCAAGTGAGAATCTTTAAAATGATCTGTAAATAGCTTGCAGATCAGATAAAAATTATACTGGCACAAATTATTTCTAAAATTGGATTAGATAGTATATTACTACATTATTTTTAGTAATAAAGCCTGTAATAATATTTTTTAAAAATTAAAGTAATAAAACCCATACTGCAATTCTTTTCCAATATAACATTTATTATAATACAAGCAAAATTTTGAGGAATCTCAATACAAATATGACCCCATGCATCAAAACTATTTAAGTGGCATGTTTTTCTAGGATATTTTTGTAGAATTGTGTTGAATTTTGTTTTTTGCCAATTATGTATTCTTAAGCTGCAAGGAGATCCAACCAGTCCATTCTAAAGGAGATCAATCCTGGGTGTTCATTGGAAGGACTGATGCTAAAGCTGAGAAACTGCAATACTTTGGCCACCTCACGCGACGAGTTGACTCACTGGATAAGACTCTGATGCTAGGAAAGGTTGGGGGCGGGAGAGAAGGGGACGACCGAGAATGAGATGACTGGATGGCATCACCGACTCTGTGGACATGAGTTTGAGTGAACTCCGGGAGTTGGTGATGGACAGGGAGGCCTGGCGTGCTGTGATTCATGGGGTCGCGGAGAGTCGGACACGACTGAGCGACTGAACTGAACTGAACTGAAGCAAGTTATTTAATGTCTTGATGTCTTGGGTTTCCTGTTTATAAAATGATGTTAACATCCACTGCAAAAGAAGTGGTGGTCAAATGAGATGAATTAAGTAAAAAGCCCTTTAATACTATGTACTTGCTAGATCTTATGTAATGATTAGTTCATAGGAGTTACCCAATATATTTATAAAAGGAAAGAATAGGAAAGGAAAGGAGGGAGGAAGAGAAGGAGGAAATTAGAGAAAGGAAGTAACATTTTTTAATTATAAGCAACTAAAGGAAAGGGAATGCTGTGTAAAAAGCAGTAAATTGCACTCAAAATAAAGGAATGGGGGAAATCAGAGGAGTTTGTATATGTGTGTGGAGACAGAGCTGGTTGAAAAAGGGAGTTTAAATTAAGGACAAAGAGTATATAGAAGGCTTGCTGTCGAGATGCTAAATTTTTGGACTCTTTGCCCCTAGTTCCTTTAATGATTCACTGAACATTACTGTAATTACCACTCCAGTATTCTTGCCTGGAAAATCCCATGGACAGAAGAGCCTGGAGGGCTACAGTCCATGGGGTCGCAAAGAGTCAGATATGATTGAGAGACTGATCATGCATGCATGCTATAATCGTGTGTGTTACGTAATACTGTAGGTAATAATGTAATAAATGTAATAACAACTATGTGATAGAATGGGAGGCTCTGACAAGTGTTACCCACAGAAAGAACAGGAAAAGAGAAGTAAAAATGATGTGTTGCCAAGCAAAATGGACCACACTTTCTCTGGATTATTCCTGGTTTTATCTACACCAAAATGGCTGACATACAATTGATGTTCAATAAACATCTGATGGATGCAAAATTGAATGAAAAATATAATGAAATCATTGAGTCGATATATTTTGCTGATAATAATCTGCCATTGAATTCCAAATGGTTCGCTGAACTTGCTCAGGGCCCACCAATGTAAATAAAGAAAAGTAGATACGATCTCTAGACAATTAGTTTGGAATACATGTATCCCTCTAAATAATCCTCTATCTGCCACATCTCATAAGGATTTGTTTGTATACTTTTCATCAAAGAAATGTATATATATACATTATATGTATATAAAATGATTAAATCTTGCCAAGAAAAACTGCTCTATTTCAGGCCAGATAAAATAATACTCAAAAAAAAATTACAAGAGAATTTTTAAATATTAAGGGTAACCATACAAACAGACTATTTTAAAAGGAAGTAAATTCAATATGTATATATAGCAAATAAGAGAAAATATGATCAGTCCTTTAAAATATTTTTCTTAATACTTAACTTGAACTTCTTCAGGCTGTTGAGAATATAATCATTGCAAATGTATTGATAATCTAGGATCAGACAAGCAAAAAGATTTGTAAACCGAGAGACATTTGAATTCTTGTAAAAGGTGCCTATTCACAATAGGTATAACCAAACTAAAATCAGGAGAAAATAAATATAATATTATAGCCATATGGTGTGCCAAAATGAATCCTATAATATGATAAATTTGGTGCCATGATGAGGAAGAATTTTTAATTTGAATTTAATTTAAATTTTAAGAATTTAAATTTAATTTAATTTAATACTGGTCATATGTAACCCAGTAACATAAAAATACATGAGACAGGTTTATCTGGAATCCTGGAATCATTCTGAAGCTCCTTCAATTTTCATGGTGTTCACAGCCCAAACAATTTTATTAATATCAATTAGTGTTTACTGAACAGTCACAGGTCACATGACACTAAACAAGGTATTTTGGGCACAGATCATTTTATAGTGGTAATCTTAGTTATATACTATTTTGCTTGGGAATGGGGGACGTGAAAGCAGACATTTAAAGTTGGTCTTTGCTTTTGGTCCCAGGGTGAATTGCATAATATCAGTTGACCTCTTCTTCCTGCTCCAAGAATTACCGCTGAAATGTTGGGCTTCTGAGCAATATGTCTTAGAAAAAGCATCTTTCAGAAGGCTTTGAGCCATGTGGCCAGGAGACACTTTTGCAAAAGTTTAGATTTCTTTGCTATTTCTATGAAAGATGACAGTCTTATTAAGAAAAAAGAAATCATTTTAGGAGTTGTTTACCCGTACTTTTTAATAAAGTATTAGCAATGTATTATAGAATTTCAGAGTAAAAGAATAGGAAGACTTGATAACTATCTTGGAAATATTAGAAAATGATATTCATTAAGACATCACAAAGTGTCATGCACACTTGCTACAAAATCAGTCTTGAAAATTTTTATTAGGTAGAAATGTACATCTCTTACATTCCAGTGAAATATCTTTAAGTAACTGTCTATGTGTTTAACTGTTTTCACTGCACATGATAAGAAACAATACACAGGAAACATAGCAATATTAGAAAGAAGTTTATAACTGTAGAATTTGTAGATGTCTAATTTTGTTTTAAAAAATTAATACGGCTTTTGGCAATTTGTGAAATCTGACAGATAAAGATTTAAATTAGCCATCATTCTGGAGTAAATTGATTTAAGATTTGTTTTAGTGACTTTGGTACAACCTGGTATGCCTTGTGTTAATCAACTTCAGAGAAACCCAAGTGAAATATGAAGATCTAATCCAAGTCACTAATACATTACAGATGAATATCATTTATTAATTCTGAGCTCCTGACAACAAAATCTGTTTCCAAGTACATTTAATAACTGCCATAATTCACTTCTGTATACCATTAAAGGTCATAAGTTAGCAAGTTTCATTATTAATATCTGAAAGCTGATTAAAATGTGGTGCTTATCATTATCATTAGACTTATTTTTCCCTATGAGATACTTCGGTGATTCAGTTCATTTAGAATTGCCTATTTCTTTCAGGGAAGTTTGTGTTCAATGTTATAATAGAAATATATTTTTAACCAGAACTTTTTGGTTATACTACAAATAAAATTGGAAGGAAAAATTACATTTAAAGATTTAATTTAAATAGACCTCCTATTCAAAATCTGCCTTATTGCTTACTTCCTATATCTGTGTCTGTAAGTAGAGTGATTGTGATCAATATTGCAAAAGCCCTAGTCAGTCAGACAGACATGGATTCAAGTCCTGGCTCTATGATATGTTAACTAGGTAAACATGGAAATATTACTAAAAAATCTCAGTGCCCATTTCTGCACCTAACCCTGTTTTCCCTGCAGTCGGATTTTTCTAAGGAAACCTTTGCTGCTGTCTCTCCACATTGTCCTTCTCTCTGAATAATCTGCACCTTCAACTTAACCCTCTCCTTCTTTCTCTTGAGATCAAACAGTCTTCAGGGAGCACAATTGCTGCTTCTCCTCTTCACCAGGTATGTGAAGGGTTTCTCTGCCTTGCTATGTGACTAGGTGATTCATTCTCCCCAGTTCTGGGGTCTAGTATTAGCAAGTCCATCTGGCTAATAGATTTAAAACCACATGTTCCAACCTGGTCTCCATCAAAAGCGGGCAGTGTTTTATATTGACCTCCATCTTTATTTTTTGCTTCATTTCTTTACTTACGAACTTAAACCTAAGAAAAGAGGTTTAGGAGTGCTATTCAGCTCAGTTCAGTCGCTCAGTCGTGTCCAACTCTTTGCGACCCCATGAATCACAGTGCTCCAGGCTTCCCTGTTCATCACCAGCTCCTGGAGTTCACTCAAACTCATGTCCATCGAGTCGGTGATGCCATCCAATTATCTCATCCTCTGTCGTCCCCTTCTCCTCCTGCCTCCAATCCCTCCCAGCATCAGAGTCTTTTCCAGTGAGTCAACTCTTCACATGAGGTGGCCAAAGTATTGGAGTTTCAGCTTTAGCATCAGTCCTTCCAATGAACACCCAGGACTGATCTCTTTTAGAATGGACTGGTTGGATCTCCTTGCAGTCCAAGGGACTCTCAAGAGTCTTCTCCAACACCACAGTTCAAAAGCATCAATTCTTTGGTGATCAGTTTTCTTCACAGTCCAACTCTCACATCCATACATGACCACTGGAAAAACCATAGCCTTGACTAGATGGACCTTTGTTGGCGAAGTAATGTCTCTGCTTTTTAATATGCTATCTAGGTTGGTCTGGATATAAATACCCTTAAATATCCACTTTTATCCATTTTTGTTTGTTGATCACATACTATTTCAGCCATTATCATAGATGCATTCCAGAAGCTTGTTTTATTCTCCTATGTACTCTAGCAGACATTTAGTTTCTTCTTCTTTTTCTTTGTTCTTTAGGCTTTAAATAGTTCATTGCACAACACAATAAACACTGCATTACCACAAATCTCTAATCTCAGGGGGCATTTGTGCTAGCCTATTGCTAGTGCTTCTCTAACTTAAAGTAACCTAATTTTTAAAATTCAGAAATGAGGCTTATCAAAGTTAACTAACTTGCCCAAGATTGCTTGCTTACTTGGCAAGTCACTTCAGTCATGTCTGACTCTGTACGAACCCTATGGTCTACCTGCATTGGCAGGTGGGTTCTTTACCACTAGTGCCACCTGGGAAGCCACAATAATTTGGAGAAGTAGGTCTCAGTTCAGTTCAGTTCAGTTCAGTCGCTCAGTCGTGTCCGACTCTCTGCAACCCTGGGTTTAATTTCAAACCCCACTCTGTCCTTCTTGCTATATTATATTCCATAATACATGGATGGCTCTGTGCAGTGCTTGGCATTAAGAAGTAGTCAACAAACCTTAGGGTTCTGTGTAACAAATTACCATGAAATTAATAACTTGAAACAATAGGCATTTATTAGCACACAGTCCTATAGCTCAGAAGTTTGCATAGGCTCAACCAAGTTCTATGCTCAAACTATTTCAAGGTATCAGCTGGGATGAGCTCTTATCTAGAGACTCTTGGAAAGAACCTGCTTCCCAGTTCACATATTATAGTTCTGCCAGAATTCAATTCCCTGAAGCTCAAGGACTTAAGTCCCCAGTTCCTTGCTGGCTGTCATCTATGGTTGTGCTTAGAGTCTAAATACCACCCATATTTTTCCTCACATGGCCCATCTATTTTCAAACCAACAACAGGGAGTTAAGTTCTCATGTTTCCAACCTGTCTTCTGTCACTGAACAGAAAAAGCTCTCTCCTTCTAAAAACCTAGAGTGATTGGATTCAGTTCAGTTCAGTTGCTTAGTCATCTCTGACTCTTTCTGACCCCATGAACCGTAGCATGCCAGGCCTCCCTGTCCATCACCAACTCCAGGAGTCCACTCAAATCCATGTCCATTGAGTCGGTGATGCCATCCAACCATCTCATCCTCTGTCATCCCCTTCTCCTCCTGCCCTCAATCTTTCCCAGCATCAGAGTCTCTTCGAATGAGTCAGCTCTTCACATCAGGTGGCCAAAGTACTGGAGTCTAAGCTTTAACATCAGTCCCTCCAATTAACACCCAGGACTGATCTCCTTTAGGATGGACTGGTTGGATCTCCTTGCAGTCCAAGGGACTCTCAAGAGTCTTCTCAAATACCACAGTTCAAAAGCATCAATTCTTTGGCGATCAGTTTTCTTCACAGTTCAACTCTCACATCCATACATGACCACGGGAAAAACCATAGCCTTGACTAGATGGACCTTTGTTGACAAAGTAATGTCTCTGCTTTTTAATATGCTCTCTAGGTTGATCATAACTCCTTCCAAGGAGCAAGCGTCTTTTCATTTCATGGCTGCAATCACCATCTGCAGTGATTTTGGAGCCCCAGAGAATAAAGTCAGCCACTGTTTCCACTGTTTCCCCATCTATTTGCCATGCAGTAATGGGACTGGATGCCATGATCTTAGTTTTCTGAATGTTAAACTTTAAGCCAACTTTTTCACTCTCCTCTTTCACTTTCATCAAGAGGCTCTTTAGTTCTTCTTCACTTTCTGCCATAAGTGTGGTGTCATCTGCATATCTGAGGTTATTGATATTTCTCCCAGCAATCTTGATTCCAGCTTGTGCTTCTTCCAGTCCAGTACATCTCATGATGTACTCTACATATAAGTTAAATAAGAAGGATGACAATATACAGCCTTGATTGAATTAGGCCCATCCAGACAATCTAGGATAATCTCTCTATCTTTCAAGGTTAACTGATTAGTACCCTTAATCATATCTGTAGAGTCCCTTTTTCTGTGTACTCTAACATACTCAAGAGCATGATAATATCATATTTAGAACCCCAGAGATCAAGGAAGAAAGCCTTTCAGGGGAGGACATCATTCTCAGAATTTTTCCTACCACAAGTTCTCTTCCATAAAAAATGACATATTAGTTTTCTATCACTTTCATACAAACTCGTACAAATTCATACAAACAAATCTCAGTGTTTTAAAACAGCACAAATTTTTATTTTTCAGTTCTGTAGGTTAGACGTCTGACATGGATCTTACTAGGCTGACACCTGTTGTTGTCAGGGTTGCCATTTTTCCTCAAGGTTTTTGAAGATAATCCATCTCCTTGCTCTTTCTAGATCCTCAAGGCTGCTTATTTCTATTCTTTTAATCTTTGAAACTTTTCAAATTTGTACTGTGGTACAGCTGATTAATAATGCTGGGGTAGTTTTAGGTGAACAGTGAAAGGACTCAGCCACACATATACATGTATCCATTCACTCCCAAACTGCCTTGCCATTCAGGCTGCTATATAACATTAAGCAGAGTTTCACATGCTATACAGTAGGATCTTCTTGGTTATACATTTCAAATATAGCAGTGTGTTCTTTTCTATCCCAACTCCTTAACTTTCCCTTCTCCTCCATCTTGCCCCCAGTAACCATAAGTTCATTCTCTAAGTCTGTGAATTTGTTTCTGTTTTGTAAGTAAGTTCATTTTTATCATTTCTTTTTAGATTTCACATAAAAGAGATGCCATATGATATTTCTCCCCTGATTTTCTTGGCTCCGGCTTTCCTCCTTCATCTTCAAAACAAGCAACTATACATTTCTCTGACCATTATCCTTTAGTCATATCTCCTTCTCCTTCTGATTACAGCTGGGAAAGTTTCTCTGGTTGGGCATATATCTGGAGAAAATCATAATTTGAAAAGATACATGCACCCAACTATTCACTGCAGCACTATTTACAATATCCAAGAAATGGAAGCAATGTAAATGTCTATCAACAGATGAATAGACGAAGAAAATGTGGTATATTTATACCATGGGAAATTACTAAGTCATAAAAATAATGTAATTTGCAGGAAAATAGATGAACCTAGAGAATTCCATACAAAGTGGAATAAGCCAGAAAGAGAAAGACAAATATCATTACATATTACATATCACTTACATGTGGAATCTAAAGAAAGAAAAGATTCAAATGAACATTTCCAAAACAGAAAGAGACTCATAGACATGGAAAATAAACTTATGATTACCAAAGGAGAAAGGGCGGTTGGAGGTTGCAAGTAACATATACACACTACTATATATAAAATAGATAACTAACAAGGACCTACTGTAAACACAGGGAATGAAAAACCACCTATATTAATATGTACATTGGTGTGCTAAAAACCTGAAACTAACATGATATTGTAAATCAATACACTTCAATTAAAAAAAAATTAAGTTTAAAAAAAGAAAACATGGGATTATACTGGACCCAACCTATCAATCCAGGATGGTCTCTCCAGTTCAAAATCCTTAATTTAATCACATTGCAAGTTCTATTATATAATATACATTAACATAGTCACAGATTCTGTAGACTAGTACATAGATGTTGGGGGTGGGTGAACATTACTCATCTAC
Organism: Moschus berezovskii; assembly: GCF_049115385.1. Classification (NCBI taxonomy): domain Eukaryota; kingdom Metazoa; phylum Chordata; class Mammalia; order Artiodactyla; family Moschidae; genus Moschus; species Moschus berezovskii. The sequence goes on from NC_142464.1 coordinate 92,110,118, forward strand.
TAAAAATGATGTTGGTACAAATAAACTATAATCCAAGTCATAAATGAGATTAAATTATGTTTATGACTGAATCATTCAATTTATTACCAATATAAAATATCCATATTTAAGGAGATTTTAATCTTTGGTAAGTATTAACTACCTCCTGAGTTAATAAGAACAACAAATTATTTAGGATAACTATTCTTGAAGCATCATTGCTTATATTGCCCCACCAAAGACTAATCTTAGAATTTGATAGTTTAAACTCATTTCCCTTACTGCCAGTTTAAGGTCTATCATAGCAAAGACCTGAAATTTGAATCATTCTATGTATCCATCTTCCCTTATTGATTGTCTTTTACACTATTCATAACAATTCTTAAAATTCCCCTTTCTTTTTATCAATAGTGTATTTAAGAATCAAGTACTGATTTAACAGGGAGCATGCTGGGGCCACCAATTACTTTTTTGACACTGAAATGCCCCATATTTCCTCCCAAACTCTAACATCAAACTTTTATCTGGTTAAAAAAAAAAAAAAAGGCTCACAACCAGTTAAAAATGGAATAAAGCATTGCACTTATATTTTTCTTAGCTGTGGAAATTAAGCGTAGATGAAAGTTAAAGCCCATCTAGCTGTTACCAAAGTTCAACTTACATTTTATCTAAATTCACTGAGAACACTTTCTCCCCTGAATTCCTCCAAAAGCCCTGCCACTTTCATTCATTCATTTCTTGTTCTTCACTGTCTCACTTTTCATTATCTTTTACACTGATGTACTTTCTCTTCTATTTCTCTGTACACTTCTCTCCTCTATTGTGTTGTCCTGGCAAGTAATCTCCACACTGTTCCCTCCTATAGTGAGTGCTCAATGGTTTTTGTACAAATTAATGAGAAGTTCATGCATGTAAAAGAATATACTTATATTCATCACATCATAAGACAATTTATTTGATTTAAGCCATTAGAGTTCTAATTTATAATGATGACAGTATGTCCTAATGCCAAAACATTAGGATTTAATAGCGATTATTGAGAAATTTTGAATCAGCTATTTCTAATTTTGAGTATACTAGGCATCTTTAGTCTACAGATGCTGTTAGTCTTAGCACAGTTATTTCAGGGGAAAGTAGCCTAACAGCATTTGTATCTGCTTCTTGTATTAAATAAGAGAGTTATAATCATGCTTAAAATATAATGACTTGTTTTTCTCATTAGCTGAATGAATGTGGAAAATGACTTAGTTCATAAATTTGTTATAATGCTGTCTTCAGTGTCAGCTAGCAGTAAGGTCCAGATTAGCAGAATCCTAGCAGGAAGCCCAAAAGATTACAGAAAATTGCTGTTAAAAAATGACTTGACAACATTTTAAGTTTGTTATTCTTTGGCAAAACAATGTAGTCAGCCAATTGCTAAATTCTCTGCATGCTATTAGCCTCTTCTTGAATCATATTCAGTTTGCAGAAACATGAGACGTTTTGTTCTACATGGACAAGACAGAAGGTTTACCAGCTTGAACTGGTTTTTCTGTGAAAAACTGCAGGGCACCCCACTGTTGCTAAATGTGTCATTAACCTTCTACCTGGAGTGTTTATTACCTTAACTTAGACAATATTCACAAATGCCCTTATCAACATAATGAGGTCAAGGCAGCAATCAATGTTTGCTGTGCTGTCTCCTGTTTCTTGAAAGTACAACTGCTTTTTAAATCAAAATCTATAATCTAGGTTAAAAAGAGACAGAGCAAGAAAACTGAAAAGCTCCATTGTACCAGATCAGTACTAATCTCTCTCTCTAAAAAAAAAAAAAAGGGTCCAAAAGTCAGATGACCATATAATTTTTCCTCCAAGGACACTTTTTAGAATAAAAGAGAGTCCCAGGAACAGTTACACAGGAACACCTATGTGCCAACCAGAATATATGATTACCTATGTGAAAGGACCATAAAAGACAATACTCTTCTCCTTGCAGGTTGACAACATTAGAAATTCATTCCATTAGAAGTTTCAGAGTTTGAGTTAAAACTTGGAGTCTAATGTACCTTCTGAAACCTCAGCAATCCACTTTGATAAGCACCAGTTTCAACAATTTCAATGATTTATTCCAACCACACCCAAAGCCCAAAAAATAAATAACTTAGAAGGATAAACTTAATTTTATGAGGGTTTCCCCTTTTTCTTTTTTTTTTTTTTTTAACTTATCATCATTAAATTTTTAGCTTGGATTTTTAACAAGTATCCCAAAGACTGGGCTTCCCTGGTAGCTCAGTTGGTAAAGAATCCACCTGCAATGCAGGAGACCCTGGTTCGATTTCTGGGTTGGGAAGATCTGCTGGAGAAGGAATAGGCTAACCACTCCAGTGTTCTTAGGCTTCCCTGGTAGCTCAGCTGGTAAAGAATCTACCTGCAGTGTGGGAGACCTGGATTCAATCCCTAGGTTGGGAAGATCCACTGGAGAAGGGAAAGGCTACCCACTCCAGTATTCTGGCCTGGAGGAATTTGTGGACTTTATAATCCATGGGGTAGCAAAGTGTTGGACACAACTGAGCAACTTTCACTTCACATCTTAATTTTGGTGTTGGCTGCTTGGAGATTTCATGTATGTATATAATTTATACATAAATAATAAGTAATACATAAATATGCATATTAAATATACATAAATAATTATATATAAAAGTATTGTATATTATATATTTATATATAACATATATATGAAGGAAAGTTATGACCAACCTAGATAGCATATTAAAAAGCAAAGACATTACTTTGCCACATATGATTATCTATGTGAAAGGTCCGTCTAGTTTTTCCAGTGGTCATGTATGGATGTGAGAGTTGGACTGTGAAGAAAGCTGAGCACCAAAGAATTGATGCTTTTGAACTGTGGTTCTGGAGTAGACTCTTGTGAGTCCCTTGGACTGCAAGGAGATTCAACCAGTCCATCCTAAAGGAGACCAGTCCTGCGTGTTCATTGGAAAGACTGATGCTGAGGCTGAAATTCCAATACTTTGGCCACCTCATGCGAAGAGTTGACTCACTGGAAAAGACTCTGATGCTGGGAGGGATTGGGGGCAGGAGGAGAAGGGGACAACAGAGGATGAGATGGCTGGATTACATCACCGACTTGATATACATGAGTTTGAGTGAACTCCGGGAGTTGGTGATGGACAGGGAGGCCTGGTGTATTGCGGTTCATGGGGTCGCAAAGAGTCGGACACAACTGAGCGACTGAACTGAACTGTACCAAACTTTCAAATGGTGCACTTAAGATTTACATGTGTATTTATTATATATATATACCGGTGCTATGGCTTAGCTGGTTAAAGCACCTGTCTAGTAAACAGGAGATACTGGGTTCATATCCCAGTAGTGCCTGGGGTAGTTGACTATAGTATATTTATTATATATACATATAATTTATTTACATACTATATACACATATATATCATATATGTATGAATATATAATTTTCCAAACTTTCAAATGGTATAATTAAGATTTGTGCCTTGACTATGTATAATTATGATTATGACTCATTTTTAAAACTTCCATTGCCCTACAAATATTTATATCAGTTAATTGCTAAAATATATTTTGTGATCTATGTGTGTTTTAATTTCTGTGCCAGGCTTATTCTAGGCACTGGAAACAAGTAGAGGACCTTGGAGTCAAGGACATTATTCAACATATATTCCAGTGTGATAAAAGAGAAAATAAACACAAAGGAAATAAGCAAAAAGATAGTAACACACAGTAATTAATCCTATAAAGAAAGTCCGTAAAGAGGTGACATTTGAGTGAAGAACTTAATGAATAAAATATTGACAAATATTCCAAACAGTAGGAGACAGGGTTTCCTGGACACTGTAACATATGTGGTATTTTCAAGAGTCAAAATTAATACATTGAATGGGACAAAGGGAGTGGAGGAAAATGAGGTTGGAGAGACAAGCAGGGGCCAAGTCACATAGGACTGATAATGAGTCTATAAGTCAGGGAATCATAACCAGGAGTCTATCATTTAGTGAGTTTTAAATATAAGTTTTATATCTATTATATAAAACATTTATATTTGCTAAGTTTCCCTAGTGGCTCAGATAGTAAAGAATCTGCCTACAATGCAGGAGACCCAGGTTTGATCCCTAGGTCAGGAAGATCCCCTAGAGAAGGGAATGGCTACCCACTCCAGTGTTCTTGCCTGGAGAATTCCATGGACAGAGGAGCCTGATGGTCTATAGTCCTTCGGGTCGCAAAGAGTCTGTCACAACTGAGAGACTACACTTTCACTTTATATCTACTATCCTCATATTCATAAACAAATGAAATTTGTTTTCTGTGATTCCTTTAAATATAACGAATTATTTTGCAAAACAAATCTGTATTAGTGAAAAGAGGTAATTTTTAAATGTATTTTTCCAATACAGAGTTCAAGTCAAAAGGAAAATATAGAGGGACAGATAAATGGTAACTGTGGCTCAACTCCCTTGTTTTCATTTTAAACCTCTCATTTAAAGCTTAGAGCATTGTTTTATGAGCCAGTACACTTTATAAACCCCGAAGAATCATGGGTATACATGAGGTATTCATGAGGTATACATGAATCCAGGAAGCTTGTACCTTGTAAAACCACTTTATGCATCAGGCTTTCCATGATAATTGAAAATGGATCCTGAAGAATAATAAAATGCATATCTTCCTAAAAAAAGGTGGTAAAACATAACTTACAGATGACTTACATTTCCTCCATGATTATTTGAAAGGCTAGTTCAGTAAGGTTCGGTCTCTCAGTCATGTCCAACTCTTTGTGACCCCATGAACTGCAGCACGTCAGGCCTCCCTGTCCATCACCAACTCCGGGAGTCCACCGAAATCCATGTCAATTGAGTCGGTGCTGCCATCCAACCATCTCATCCTCTGTCGTCCCCTTCTCATCCTGCCCTCAATCTTTCCCAGCAACAGGGTCTTTTCAAATGAGTCAGCTCTTCGCATTAGGTGGCCAAAGTATTGGAGTTTCAGCTTCAATATCAGTCCTTCCAATTAACACCCAGTACTGATCTCCTTTAGGATGGACTGGTTGGATCTCCTTGCAGTTCAAGGGACTCTCAAGTCTTCTCCAACACCACAGTTCAAAAGCATCAATTCTTCAGTGCTCAGCTTTCTTCATAGTCCAACTCTCACACCCATACATGACCACTGGAAAAACCATAGCCTTGACTAGACGGACGTTTGTTGACAAAGTAATGTCTCTGCTTTTTAATATGCTCTCTAGTTTGGTCATAACTTTCCTTCCAAGGAGGAAGCGTCCTTTAATTTTATGGCTGCAATCACCATCTGCAGTGAGTTTGGATCCCAGAAAAATAAAATCAGCCACTGTTTCCCCATCTATTTCCCATGAAGTGATGAGACCAGATGCCATTGAAATGCTAGATGCTACTCCAAATTTCAACTTTTCCCCTGATATCAAAATTTTAGTAACCATTTAATTTTCAGTACATTTTAAACAAAAAATTAATAATATAGGAAACTGCATCTTGTTATTTTTGTTTTGTTCTGTTTGGTAATGGGTGATGATCAGTCTAATTTTCAAATGAAGTTTTAAGAAACTGAGTACCTATCAGCCTGTTTTAGGAAAATGATGATATCTTAATTCCTCCTTTTAAAAATGTCAACATTTGAAAGCCTGTGCATATTACAGATGTTCAATTGGAAATGTCAATATATTATTAACTTGCTAAATGCATTCACATAGATGCAATGTGACAATATTTGTTGAATGAGTGAATGAATGTAGATGGCAGGGAACAATATGTGTATCTGGAAGGGCTTGTACTTTGGGTAGATTGTTTACCAGCATGGGTAAAAATGGCTCTTTGCATGTGAAGGTACAGCAAATTGTTTTGTGGGAATATCCTTTTCGACAGTGATAATAAATTATTTTCAGAGCAAATGCTCCAAGAAGGAGGCTAATGCTGCTCTATTTGCTGTTTAGATTTCACGAATTGGGGCTGCCAAAACTATTTAAGGCCTCACAGGATCCTGTTTGTGATAGGCCAATGCAAATTTGATGATCCATCCAAATATATAGAGATGTCGCTTTAATGGTGCCATCATTATTGGAGCTGTCCTCTACACAGAAATTCTTAGCCACTAGTAGTAAATGACAGATGTGTTAATTAAGAGACTGAGGCAAAGCCAAAGTTGATGCTCTAATAAACAGGTCATTAACTTTGATAATGACCAATTTGAGAAGATGATTGTTATTACAAACTATATTCTATGAATTATGAGGCCAACAGTATAAATTTGGAGTACATCCAATGGTCAGACTATACTAGCAAGTCTTCTAAAATAATAATTTCTAATAAGTCCCTTGCTTATTTAAAACCTCACACATTTACAAAATGTGGTGGATTTATATAAACCAAAACACTTAATTGATTAAATCTAGATAAAGAAAAAATCTAGATTTTCAAAGCTTTCCTTTGAAAATCAAATGAAAACCCTTGTTAATGGTAATTTTAGAATCTGCCTCACACAAACTTGCTACTATGTCAGAACAGCAACTCTTTCCAGAGACTACAAACATATTTCAATAGAGTGAGGAGATGTAAGGGAAATAAGAATCATATCATACATATGTTGGAAAAACATTAAATTTGCCCTCTCCTTGAACTAAATAAGAATTCCCTCAACAATACTTATTTCATATTGTTTTAAACATTATCAAATATAAGAGATTTTTTTTTCCTCATAAGAAAATCCATTTCATGTGGAATAGCTCTTCTATAAAGCCCTTTCTAATATAGAACTAGTTTCTATGGAAAATTGTTCAGTTCAGTTCAGTTCAGTCGCTCAGTCGTGTCCGACTCTTTGAGACCCCATGAATCACAGCACGCCAGGCCTCCCTGTCTATCACCAACTCCCGGAGTTCACTCAAACTCATGTCCACAGAGTCAGTGATGCCATCCAGCCATCTCATTCTCGGTCGTCCCCTTCTCCATCGAAAATGTGGATGAACTTTATTTCATAAAACAAAAATTTATAAGTCATAGAACATTTTAAGATCACTTCTAATCTCCCATTTAACAATGCAAAGTATTTGCAGCCATTTCTCATGTGACATGGCTTGCACATTCCCACAGTGGCAACTCCTTTGTGTTGGCTAGAACAACAGCCCTTCACAACCCTGTATTTCTTGTCTCCTCCCAATATAGAAATTAGAAAAGCTAAAATTCCATTTTCTAAACCAGTTTTTTAGCTAGAAGTGTCTATTGTCAATCACACTGAGCAATGAAATATAAGCCAAAGTCTACCAAGAACTTCTGGAAAAGATATGCTTCCTTCTAATATGCTAAGTGGGCTTCCCTAGTGGCTCAGAAGGTAAAGAATCCACCTACAGTACAAGAGATCTGGGTTTGTTCCCATCTGAAATACCCCCTGGAAAAAGGAATGGCTACCCACTCTAGTATTCTTGCCTGAAGAATCCTATGGATGGAAGAGGCCGGAGGGCTATTGTCCATGCTCAGTCACTATAGTTGTGTCGACTCTTTGTGACCCAATGGGCCATAGCCCTCCAGGCTTTTCTGTCCATGTGATTCGCCATGCAAGAATACTGGAGTGGGTTGCTATGCCTTCCTCCATAGTCCATGGATCGCAAACAGTCAGACACAACTGAGTAACTAAGCATACACAATAGGCTTAGTAGTACTAACTCTCTACTGTTTTATTTCTCAAATACAGACAGGAGACTGTATCTGAAGTAGCTATGCTGCCACTCTGAAGTATTTGCATAAGGACAGAGTATTAATATGACAAGTATGGCATATTAGAAAGATAGAAATATCCTAGGTCCTTGAAAATATCATGGGAATAGATGAATCCATGATAACAAAGTCAAATATTCATAATATGGATTTTTAAAATCTATACATACTAAAGATGTTAATTGAGTTTTAGGTTCATTTTCATGGAGGCCAAGGGGACTGAGTACTTCTCCATATTCTTCAATTCTATCCCATTACTAACCTATGATGAATGACCCACTAGGGGGTGGGGATTGGTCTTTGTAGGCAGTCTTAAATTTTCATGCATACCTGACCACTATAAGCAACAATTGGTGCTAGTAGACTCAGAAAGACACAGGAAGAAAGCATGCCAACCACTGCTGGGCATTCCTCTCCAAAGAGAATATTCTTGACAGTTACAACTACCAGTCCAGGTTCCATGAGACAAGATTCTTATGGGTGCTAACCCAGTTTAAAAGGTTGCCTTTCAGAACTTTCTAGAAAGACAACTGGGAGTATTTATGGTTTAACTTTTTTGAAAAGTTGCCTGGCGAAAATATAGTTTAACTGTACCTTCTCACATGAGAAAAATAAGGAATAAAGACATTAAATTACTTTCCCAAGAACACAAAGTTACTTAAAGGAAGGTGCTAAACTAAAACACATGCCTCCTAAATCCCAAATTAATGTTCTAAATAGCTATAGTTTCTTAAGATGTACGTGAATAATGTCACTTTAATTTTTATTTTATTTGTTTTCTCTTTCTATTCATGAATGAAATTCTAGCTGACATATATATAAGAGTTATAATATTTTGGAGTAAATAAAAAGTGATGTCACAATGTTATTAACTAATACACTAAAAGTAAAGAAAATGAAGTCACATATTTGTTTATGGTCAAATTTTTATTTTAAAACATTTTCTAAACATGTTTTATTTTCCAGTTATAAAAAAGTACCATATAGCTCAAACATGGAAATGGGAAAATTCCACACAATGTAGCAGTTATGTGAAATATATCTTTGATTATCATGATTCAAATTAAGAAAATGTTCAAAAGAGACCATAGCAAAAATCAACAAAGCCAAAAGCTGGTTCCTTGAGAGGGTAAATAAAATTGACAAACCACTAGCCAGATTCATCAAGAAACAAAGGGAGAAAAACCAAATCAATAAAATTAGACATGAAAAGGGAGAGATCACAACGGACAACACAGAAATATGAAGGATCATTAGAGAATACTATCATCTATTATATGCCAATAAAATGGCATATAACTTGGAAGAAATGGGCAAATTCTAGAAAAGTACAACTTTCCAAAAGTGAACCATGAAGAAATAGAAAATCTTAACAGACCTATCACAAGCACAGAAATTGAAACTGTAATCAGAAATCTTCCAGCAAACAAAAGCCCAGGTCCAGACGGCTTCACAGCTGAACTCTACCAAAAATTTAGAGAAGAGCTAACACCTATCCTACTCAAACTCTTCCAGAAAATTGCAGAGGAAGGAAAACTTCCAAACTCATTCTATGAGGCCACCATCACTCTAATAGTAAAACCTGACAAAGATGCCTCAATAAAAGGGAACTACAGGCCAATATCACTGATGAACATAAATGCAAAAATCCTTAACAAAATTCTAGCAAACAGAATCCAACAACACATTAAGAAGATCATACTTCATGACCAAGTGGGCTTTATCCTAGGAATGCAAGGATTCTTCAATATCCACAAATCAATCAATGTAATACACCACATTAACAAATTGAAAAATAAAAACCATATGATTATCTCAATAGATGCACAGAAAGCCTTTGACAAAATTCAACATCCTTTTATGATAAAAACCCTCCAGAAGGCGGGAATAGAAGGAACATTCCTCAACATAATAAAAGCTATATATGACAAACCCACAGCAAACATTATCCTCAATGGTGAAAAACTGAAAGCGTTTCCCCTAAAGTCAGGAACAAGACAAAGGTGCCCACTCTCACGACTACTATTCAACATAGTTTTGGAAGTTTTGGCCACAGCAATCAGAGCAGAAAAAGACATAAAAGGAATTCAAATTGGAAAAGAAGAAGTAAAACATTCACTGTTTGAGGATGACATGATCCTCTACACAGAAAACCCTAAAGACTCTACCAGAAAATTACTAGAGCTAATCAATGAATATAGTAAAGTTGCAGGATACAAAATCAACACACAGAAATCACTTGCATTGCTATATGCTAATAATGAGAAAATAGAAAGAGAAATTAAGGAAACAATTCCATTCACCATTGCAACAAAAAGAAGAAAATACTTAGGAATATATCTACCTAAAGAAACAAAAGACCTATGTATGGAAAACTACAAAACACTGGTGAAAGAAATCAGAGAGGACGCTAATAGATGGAGAAATATACCGTGTTCATGGATTGGAAGAATAAATATTGTGAAAATGAATATATTACCCAAAGTAATTTATAAGGTCAATGCAATCCCTATCAAGCTACCAACAGTGTTTTTCACAGAGCTAGAACAAATAATTTCACAATTTGTGTGGAAATACAAAAAAACCTCGAATAGCCAAAGCAAACTTGAGAAAGAAGCATGGAACTGGGGGAATCAACCTGACGGACTTCAGGCTCTACTACAAAGCCACAATCATCAAGACAGTATGGTACTGTAGATCAATGGAACAAAATAGATCAATGGAACAAAATAGAAAACCCAGAGATAAATCCATGCACCTATGGACACCTTATCTTTGACAAGGGAGGCAAGAATATTCAATGGAGAAAAGATAATCTCTTTAACATGTGGTGCTGTGAAAACTGGTCAACCACTTGTAAAAGAACCAAACTAGAACACTCCCTAACACCATACACAAAAATAAACTCAAAATGGATTAAAGATCTAAATGTAAGACCAGAAACTATAAAACTCCTAGAGTAGAACATAGGCAAAACACTCTCTGACATAAATCACAGCAGGATCATCCATGACCCACCTCCCAGAATATTGGAAATAAAAGCAAAAATAAACAAATGGGACCTAATTAAAATTAAAACCTTCTGCACAGCAAAGGAAACTATAAACAAGGTGAAAAGACAGCCTTCAGAATGGGAGAAAATAATAGCAAATGAAACAACTGACAAAGGTTTAATCTCAAAAATATACAAGCAACTCCTGCAACTCAATTCCAGAAAAATAAACGACCCAATCAAACAATGGGCCCAAGAACTAAACAGACATTTCTCCAAAGAAGACATACAGATGTCTAACAAACACATGAAAAGTTGCTCAACATCCCTCATAATCAGAGAAATGCAAATCAAAACCACAATGAGGTACCATTTCACGCCAGTCAAAATGGCTGCTATCCAAAAGTCTACAAGCAAGAAATGCTGGAGAGGGTGTGGAGAGAAGGGAACCCTCTTACACTGTTGGTGGGAATGCAAACTAGTACAGCCACTATGGAGAACAGTGTGGAGATTCCTTACAAAACTGGAAATAGAACTGCCACACGACCCAGCAATCGCACTCCTGGGCATACACACTGAGGAAACCAGAATTGAAAGAGACACATGTATTCCAATGTTCATTGCAGCACTGTTTATAATAGACAGGACATGGAAGCAACCTAGATGTCCATCTGCAGACAAATGGATAAGAAAGTTTTGGTACGTATACACAATGGAGTATTACTCAGCCATTAAAAAGAATACATTTGAATCAGTTCTAATGAGGTGGATGAAACTGGAGCCTATTATACAGAGTGAAGTAAGCCAGAAAGAAAAACACCAATACAGTATACTAACGCATATATATGGAATTTAGAAAGATGCAAATGATAACCCTGTATACGAGACAGCAAAAGAGACACAGATGTATAGAACAGTCTTTGGGACTCTATGGGAGAGGGTGAGGGTGGGATGATTTGGGAGAATGGCATTGAAACACGTATGTTGTCATATGTGAAACAAATCACTAGTTCAGGGTCAATGCATGTTATAGGATGTTCGGGGCTGGCATGCGGGGATGACCCAGAGGGAGGATAAAGGGAGGAGGGAGGTGGGAGGGGGGTTCAGGAGGGGGAACTTATGTAAACCCGGGGCGAATTCATGTCAATATATGGCAAAACCAACCAATATAATATTGTAAAATAATTTGCCTCCAATAAAAAATAAATTAATTACCAAAAAAAAAAAGAATACATTTGAATCAGTTCTAATGAGGTGGATGAAACTGGAGCCTATTATACAGAGTGAAGTAAGCCAGAAAGAAAAACACCAATACAGTTTACTAACGCATATATATGGAATGTAGAAAGATGATAAGGATAACCCTGTATACGAGACAGCAAAAGAGACACAGGTGTATAGAACAGTCTTTTGGACTCTGTGGGAGAGGGCGAGGGTGGGATGATTTGGGAGAATGGCATTGAAACATGTATATTATCATAAGTGAAACGAATCGCCAGTCCAAGTTCGATGCATGATACAGGATGCTCGGGGCTGGTGTACTGGGATGAACCAGAGGGATGGGATGGGGAGGGAGGTAGGAGGGGGGGTTCAAGATGAGGAACATATGTACACCCGGGGCAGATTCATGTCAATGTATGGCAAAACCAATACAATAATGTAAAGTAATTAGCCTCCAATTAAAATTTAAAAATAAATAAATTTAACAAAAAAAAGCCAAGGTAAAAAATAAATAAAGAAAGAAAGAATAAATTAAGAAAAAAAGAAAATGTTCACATTTCTGACTATAGCCAAAGTCTAAAGAGAATAACAACTGACAAAAAAATTATTGTATAATTATTAAGTATAGTTATATGTATTATTGCTTAATGAATGGCTACTATGTATCAAAAATCATTTGAAATTTACATATATGAAACTATTTAATCCTCACACACAGTTCCATTTGTGACTCTTGCTTTACAGGCTCATAAGAAAATGATTAAACTGATCCAATGTAACACAGCTGGTCATTGGTAGAGAAAAGAGTTAAATAAGGTGACACTTTGTAAAAATGAAAAAAAAATTGCATCCCTCAAATTCCTACAATATAAAATGCCACCGCTGACTCAGGCAAATAAATATATTTCAATGAAAATCACTTCTAATTAGACAATTTCACTGCTGCCATTAGAGCTGCTTCTGACATGGTTCATATCTATTAAGGTGACAGACAATAATAGATGCTGATAACAAATGGGATAGCAGAATGTTGGCAACAAAATTAAAATCATTTTTCCAAGATACCTAAAAATGTGGTCTTTATTTTCAAACAGTATTAGTTGTAATCCAGTAAAAGTGACCTGTTTTCTTGAAGCCACCACTACATGTATGAAGCGCCATAGTAGCAAAAATTCTAAATTTAACAGGCTATAGCACTTTCCTCGCCTTCTCTATCTTTTTACAGCATCAAATCAATGTGAACAGTGAAACCATTCCATCAATTAGCTGACTACTTTCTGACACAATTCCAAAATATTAGTATGTATTACTATTTAGCTAAATTGTTCATTTTAATTAAATTGGCTAAATATTTTGTTTTTTGGAATTTGTGTCTGTGTGAAATTTGTCAGTATCACTAGAAAATGTTATTTAATTTACTCCAAGTATGAAAGATGGTCTTTTGAATGATGTGCAAAACATTAAAATCAATTGGAAATGATCTCTTCAACTTAAGACTAATATTGTCTATAAGAAAGAGAAAAAGTCTATATGAAAATCCACAGTGATATAGACTATGACAATTTCTAGAAGAGTGATGCTAAGTGGCAAATAAATTCAAGACAAGTAAAGAATCATTTTGATTGGTGTAGAGAAATTGCGTTAAGAATTGCATAATCAAAAATGTTTCTAGATGCCTTTGAATACCAGTGAGGACTTTTACAGGAAAAAAATTAAATGACAATGTGATGTAGAAAATGCAGAATTAGGAGAAATGAAACCACATGACATTACAAGTGAGTGAAGCACAGCAGTGAAAGATAGTTGGCAAAAAATGTAAGCAAAAGAAAAGAAAGGTTTATTTATGAGAGTGAGATTATTGACACCTAATAGTTGAGTTGGAAAGTGAGATTACTGTTGCAAATCATCCAGGGGGGACATAATCAGGGAAAAGGCTAGTGACGCCAGAAGAGATGAGAGATTAGGATGGTTGCTGTGGGTGTGTTTGTGTAAATGGTGATAAAGTGCAGCTATGAAAGCATTTTACAAAAGGAAGACTCAATGGGTCTCAGAATTTGTTAGACATTATGGGAGAGATTATCAGACACAGAGGGAAAATTAACAATTTTGATGTTAGTTCTTGACTGCTGTAGATAATGGTGCTAATAACAAAAAGGAGCAGGCAACATCTTTAATCATCAGAGAAATGTGAGTTAAAACCACAATGAGCTATCACCTCATACCTGTGAGAATGGCTATCATCAAAAAGACCACAAGTGAATGTTGGCAAGAACATGGAGAAAAAGGAAATTCTGACACTGTTAGTAAGAATATAAGTTGGTGAAGTCATTGTTGAAAACAGCATGGTAGTGTCTCAAAAAACTAAAAATATAACTACCATATGATCTGGCAGTTCTACTCCTAAGTATATATCCAAAATTAAAATGAAAAAACTAATTCAAAAAGATACATTCACCCCAATGTTCATAGCATTATTTATAATTGTCAAGATATGGAAGTAAATTAAGTGTTCATCAACAGATAAAATGTATAAATGAGATGTGACATGTACACAAACACATACACACACACACACACACACATCACATACACACACTGGAATACTACTAACACATAAAATAATAAAATTTTGCCATTTGCAGCAACATGGATGGACTTAGAGGGTGTTATACTAAAAGAAACAAGTCAAACAGACAAAGATAATTGCTGTATGGTCTCATTTATATGTGAAATCTAAAAATTAAAACACACTGGTAAATATAACAAAAAGGAAACAAACTCATAGATATAGAGAAGAAATTAGTGGAGAGGAGGACAAAGATAGGGGTAGGGGATTGAAAGGTATCATAAATATTCAGATCAGTCCAGTCACTCAGTCATGTCCAACTCTTTGCGACCCCATGGAATGCAGCACACCAATCTTCCCTGTCCATCACCAATTCCCGGAGTTTACTCAAACTCATGTCCATTGAGTCGGTGGTGCCATCCAACAATTTCATCCTCTGTTGTCACCTTCTCCTCCCGCCTTCAATCTTTCCCAGCATCAGGGTCTTTTCAAAAGAGTCAGCTCTTCACATCAGGTGGCCAAATGATTGGAGTTTCAGCTTCAGCATTAGTCCTTCCAATGAATATTCAGGACTGATTTCCTTTAGGATTGACTGGTTGGATCTCCTTGCAACCCAAGGAACTCTTCAAGAGTCTTCTCAAACACCACAGTTCAAAAGCATCAATTCTGCGGCGATCAGTTTTCTTCACAGTCCAACTCTCACATCCATACATGACCACTGGAAAAACCATAGCCTTGACTAGATGGAACTTTGTTGGCAAAGTAATGTCTCTGCTTTTTAATATGCTGTCTAGGTTGGTCATAACTTTCCTTCCAAGGAGTAAGCATCTTTCATTTCATGGGTGCAATCACCATTTGCAGTGATTTTGGAGGCCCCAAAAATAAGATCAGACACTGTTTACACTTTTCCCCATCACTTATTTGCCATGAAGTGATGGGACCAGATGACATGATCTTGGTTTTCTGAATGTTGAACTTTAAGTCAACTTTTTTACTCTCTTCTTTAACTTTCAACAAGAGGCTCCTTAGTTATTCTTCACTTTCTGCCATAAGGGTGGTGTCATCTGCATATCTGAGGTTATTGATATTTCTCCCAGCAATCTTGATTCCAGCTTGTGCTTCTTCCAGCCCAGCGTTCCTCATGATGTACTCTGCATATAAGTTAAATAAGCAGGGTGACAATATACAACCTTGATGTACTCCTTTTCCTACTTGGAACCAGTCTGTTGTCCCATGTCCAGTTCTTTTTTTTTCTGAGTTTCTTTTTTTTTATTATTTTTTATTGGAGGCTAATTATTTTACAATATTATATTGGTTGGTTTTGCCATACATTGACATGAATCCACCCTGGGTGTACATGAGTTCCCCTTCCTGTACCCCCCTCCCACCTCCCTCCTCTACTTATCCTCCCTCTGGGTCATCCCAGTACACCAGCCCCGAGCATCCAGTATCATGTGTCGAAACTGGACTGGTGATTTGTTTCACATACGATAATATACATGTTTCAATGCCATTCTCCCAAATCATCCCACCCTCGCCCTCTCCCACAGAGTCCAAAAACCTGTTCTATACACCTGTGTCTCTTTTGCTGTCTTGTACACAGGGTTATCATTACCAATTTATAAATTCCATATATAAGAGTTAGTATACTGTATTGGTGTATTTCTTTCTGGCTTACTTCACTCTGTATAGTAGGCTCCAGTTTCATCCACCTCATTAGAACTGATTCAAATGTATTCTTTTTAATGGCTGAGTAATACTCCATCGTGTATACATACCACAGCTTTCTTTTTTTTAAATTTATTTTATTGGAGGCAAATTACCTTACATTAATATATTGGTTGGTTTTGCCATACATTGACACAAATCCGCCCCTGGTGTACATGTGTTCCCTTTCTTGAACCCCCCTCCCACCTCCCTCTTCCCCATATCCTCCCTCCAGGTCATCCCTGTGCAACAGCCCCAAGCATCCTGTATCATGCGTCGAACCTGGACTGGTGATTCATTTCACATACGATGATATACATGCTACAATGCCGTTCTCCCCAATCATCCAACCTTCACCCTCTCCCACAGGGTCCCAAAGACTGTTCTATATTCTATATACCTATGTCTCTCGTTGCAGCCATGAAATTAAAAGACGCTTACTCCTTGGAAAGAAAGTTATGACCAACCTTGATAGTATATTAAAAAGCAGAGACATTACTTTGCCAACAAAGGTCCATCTAGTCAAGGCTATGGTTTTTCCCGTGGTCATGTATGGATGTGAGAGTTGGACTGTGAAGAAAGCTGATCGCCGAAGAATTGATACTTTTGAACTGTGGTGCTGGAGAAGACTCTTGAGAGTCCCTTGGACTGCAAGGAGATCCAACCAGTCCATTCTAAAGGAGATAAATCCTGGGTGTTCATTGGAAGGACTGATGCTAAAGCTGAAACTGCAATACTTTGGCCACCTCATGTGACGAGTTGACTCACTGGAAAAGACTTTGATGCTAGGAAAGGTTGGGGCAGGAGGGGAAGGGGACAACAGAGAATGAGATGGCTGGATGGCATCACCGACTTTGTGGACATGAGTTTGAGTGAACTCCAGGAGTTGGTGATGGACAGGGAGGCCTGGCGTTCTGTGATTCATGGGGTCACGGAGAGTTGGACACGACTGAGGGACTGAACTGAATTGAACTGAACTGATACAGGGTTAAGGTTACCATCTTTCTAAATTCCATGTATATGAGTTAGTATACTGTATTGATGTTTTTTCTTTCTGGCTTACTTCACTCTGTATAATAGGCTTCAATTTCATCCACCTCATTAAAACTGATTCAAATGCATTCTTTTTGATGGCTGAGTAATACTCCATTGTGTATACGTTCCACAGCTTTCTTACCCATTCATCTGCAGATGGGCATCTAGGTTGTTTCCATGTCCTGCCTATTATAAACAGTGCTGCAGTGAACATTGGAGTACATGTGTCTCTTTCAATTCTGGTTTCCTCGGTGTGTATGCCCAGGAGTGAGATTGCTGGATCATATGGCAGTTCTATTTCCAGTTTTTTGAGGAATCTCCATACTGTTCTCCATAGTGGCTGTACTAGTTTGCATTCCCACCAACAGTGTAAGAGGGTTCCCTTCTCTCCACACCCTCTCCAGCATTTCTTGCATATAGACTTTTGGATAGCAGCCATTCTGACTGCTGTGAAATGGTATCTCATTGTGGTTTTGATTTGCATTTCTCTGATTATGAGGGATGTTGAGCAACTTTTCATGTGTTTGTTAGACATCTGTATGTCTTCTTTGGAGAAATGTCTGTTTAGTTCTTGGGCCCATTTTTTGATTGGGTCATTTATTTTTATGGAATTGAGCTGAAGGAGCTGTTTGCATATTTTTGAGATTAAACCTTTGTCAGTTGTTTCGTTTGCTATTATTTTCTCCCATTCCAAAGGCTGTCTTTTCACCTTGTTTATAGTTTCCTTTGCTGTGCAGAAGCTTTTAATTTTAATTAGGTCCCATTTGTTTATTTTTGCTTTTATTTCCAATATTCTGGGAGGTGGGTCATGGATGATCCTGCTGTGATTTATGTCAGAGAGTGTTTTGCCTATGTTCTACTCTAGGAGTTTTATAGTTTCTGGTCTTACATTTAGATCTTTAATCCATTTTGAGTTTATTTTTGTGTACGGTGTTAGGAAGTCTTCTAGTTTCATTCTTTTACAAGTGGCTAGCCAGTTTTCCCAGCACCACTTGTTACAGATACTGTCTTTTCTCCATTTTATATTCTTGCTTCCTTTGTCAAAAATAAGGTGTCCATAAGTTCATGGATTTACCTCTTGGCTTTCTATTTTGTTCCATTGATCTGTATTTCTGTCTTTATGCCAGTACCATAATGTCTTGTTGACTGTGGCTTTGTAGTAGAGCCAGAAGTCCGGCAGGTTGATTCCCCCAGTTCCATTTTTCTTCCTCAAGATTACTTTGGCTATTCGAAGTTTTCTGTATTTCCATACAAATTGTGAGATTATTTGTTCTAGCTCTGTGAAAAATATCGTTGGTAGCTTGATAGGGATTGCATTGAATGTATAAATTACTTTGGGTAGTATACTCATTTTAATAATATTTATTCTTCCAATCCACAAGCACAGTATATTTCTCCCTCTATTAGTGTCCTCTTTGATTACTTTCACCAGTGTTTTATAGTTTTCTATGTATAGGTCTTTTTTTCCTTAGGTAGATATATTCCTAAGTATTTTCTTCTTTTCGTTGCAACAGTGAATGGAATAGTTTCCTTAATTTCTCTTTCTATTTTCTCATGATTAGTATATAGGAATGCAAGGGATTTCTGTGTGTTTATTTTATATCCTGCAACCTTACTGTATTCATTGATTAGCTCTAGTAGTATTTTGGTAGACTCTTTAGGGTTTTCTGTATAGAGGATCATGTCATCGGAGAACAGTGAAAGTTTTACTTCTTCTTTTCCAATTTGGATTCCTTTTATGTCTTTTTCTGCTCCAATTGCTGTGGCCAAAACTTCCAAAACTATGTTGAATAGTAGTGGTGAGAGTGGGCACCCTTGTCTTGTTCCTGACTTTAGGGGAAATGCTTTCAGTTTTTCACCGTTGAGGATAATGTTTGCTGTGGGTTTGTCATATATAGTTTTTATTATGTTGAGGTATGTTCCTTCTATTCCCACCTTCTGGGGGGTTTTTATCATAAATGGATGTTGAATGTTGTCAAAGGCTTTCTCTGCATCTATTGAGATAATCATATGGTTTTTATTTTTCAATTTGTTAATGTGGTATAGTACATTGATTGATTTGCGGATATTGAAGAATCCTTGCATTCTTGGGATAAAGCCCACTTGGTCATGATGTATGATCTTCTTAATGTGTTGTTGGATTCTGATTGTTAAAATTTTGTTAAGGATTTTTGCATCTATGTTCATCAGTGATATTGGCCTGTGGTTTTATTTTTTGTGGGATCTTTACCAGGTTTTGGGATTAGGGCGATGGTTGCCTCATAGAATGAGTTTGGAAGTTTCCCTTCCTCAGCAATTTTCTGGAAGAGTTTGAGTAGGATAGGTGTTAGCTCTTCTCTAAATTTTTGGTAGAATTCAGCTGTGAAGCCGTCTGAACCTGGGCTTTTGTTTGCTGGAAGATTTCTGATTACAGCTTCTATATTCTTGCTTGTGATAGGTCCGTTAAGATTTTCTATTTCTTCCTGGTTCAGTTTTGGAAAGTTGTATTTTTCTAAGAATTTGTCCATTTCTTCCAAGTTGTCCATTATATTGCCATAAAGTTGCTGATAGTTTTCTCTAATGATCCTTTGTATTTCTGTGTTGTCTGTTGTGATCTCTCCATTTTCATTTCTAGTTTTATTGATTTGGTTCTTCTCCCTTTGTTTCTTGATGAGTCTGGCTAGTGGTTTGTCAATTTTATTTACTCTCTCAAAGAACCAGCTTTTGGCTTTGTTGATTTTTGCTATGGTCTCTTTGTTGCTTTTGCATTTATTTCTGCCCTAATTTTTAAGATTTCTTTCCTCCTTCTAACCCTGGAGTACTTCATTTCTTCCTTTTCTAGTTGTTTAGGTGTTCAGTTCAGTTCAGTCGCTCAGTCGTGTCCGACACTCGGCGACCCCATAAATCACAGCACGCCAGGCCTCCCTGTCCATCACCAACTCCCGGAGTACACTCAAACTCATGTCCACAGAGTTGGTGATGCCATCCAGTCATCTCATCCTCCGTCGTCCCCTTCTCCTCCCGCCCCCAACCCTTCCCAGCATCAGAGTCTTTTCCAGTGAGTCAACTCGTCGCATGACGTGGCCAAAGTATTGCAGTTTCAGCTTTAGCATCAGTCCCTTCAATGAACATCCAGGATTGATCTCCTTTAGAATGGACTGGTTGGATCTCCTTGCAGTATAAGGGAATCTCAAGAATCTTCTCCAACATCACAGTTCAAAAGCATCAATTCTTCAGCAATCAGCTTTCTTCACAGTCCAACTCTCACATCCATACATGACCACGGGAAAAACCATTGCCTTGACTAGACGGACCTTGGTTGGCAAAGTTATGTCTCTGCTTTTTAATATACTATCAGGTTGGTCATAACTTTCCTTCCAAGGAGCAAACGTCTTTTAATTTCATGGCTGCAATCAGCATCTGCAGTGATTTTGGAACCCAAAAAAATAAAGTCTGACACTGTTTCCACTGTTTTTCCATCTATTTCCCATGAAGTGATGGGACCAGATGCCATGATCTTTGTTTTCTGAATGTTGAGCTTCAAGCCAACCTTTTCACTCTCCTCTTTAACTTTCATCAAGGGGCTTTTGAGTTCCTCTTCACTTTCTACCATAAGGGTAGTGTCATCTGCATATCTGAGGTTATTGATATTTCTCCCAGCAATCTTGACTCCAGCTTGTGCTTCTTCCAGCCCAGCGTTCCTCATGATGTACTCTGCGTATAAGTTAAATAAGCAAGGTGACAATATACAACCTTGACGTACACCTTTTCCTATTTGGAACCAGTCTGTTGTTCCATGTCCAGTTCTGACTGTTGCTTCCTGACCTGCATACAGGTTTCTCAAGAGGCAGGTCAGGTAGTCTGGGATTCCCATCTCTTTCAGAATTTTCCACACTTTATTGTGATCGACACAGTCAAAGGCTTTGGCATAGTCAATGAAGCAGAAATAGATGTTTTTCTGAAACTCTCTTGCTTTCTCCATGATCCATCGGATGTTGGCAATTTGATCTCTGGTGCCTCTGCCTTTTCTAAAACCTGCTTGAACATCTGGGAGTTCACGGTTTACATACTGCTGAAGCCTGGCTTGGAGAATTTTGAGCATGACTTTACTAGCGTGTGAGATGAGTACAATTGTGCGGTAGTTTGAGCATTCTTTGGCATTGCCTTTCTTTGGGATTGGAATGAAGACTGACCTCTTCCAGTCCTGTGGCCACTGCTGAGTTTTCCAAATCTGCTGGCATATTGAGTGCAGCACTTTCACAGCATCATCTTTCAAGACTTGAAATAGCTCAACTGGAATTCCATCACCTCCACTAGCTTTGTTCGTCATGATGCTTTCTAAGGCCCACTTGACTTCACATTCCAAGATGTCTGTCTCTAGGTCAGTGATCACGTTATCGTGACTATCTTGGTCGTGAAGATCTATTTTGTACAGTTCTTCTGTGTATTCCTGTTTAGGTGTAGCGTTAGGTTATTTAGTTGACTTTTTTCTTATTTCTTAAGATGTGCCTGTATTGCTATGAACCTTTCCCTTAGCACTCCTTTTACATTGTCCCACAGGTTATGGTTTGTTGTGTTTTCATTTTCATTCACTTCTATGCATATTTTAATTTCTCTTTTGATTTCTTCTATGATTTGTTCGTTATTCAGCAGCGTGATGTTCAACCTCCATATGTTGGCATTTTTAATAGTTTTTCTCCTGTAATTGAGATCTAATCTTACTTCATTGTGGTTAGAAAAGATGCTTGGAATGATTTCAATTTTTTTGAATTTACTAAGGCTAGATTTATGGCCCAGGATGTGATCTGTCCTGGAAAATGTTCCGTGTGCACTTGAGAAACAGGTGAAATTCATTGTTTTGGCATGAAATGTCCTATAGGTATCTATAAGGTCTAACTGGTCTATTGTATTATTTAAAGTTTGTGTTTCCTTGTTAATTTTCTGTTTAGTTGATCTGTCCATGGGTGTGAGTGGGTTATTAAAGTCTCCCACTAATATTGCATTGTTGTTAATTTCCCCTTTCATACTTGTTAGTAATTGTCTTACACATTGTGGTGCTCCTATGTTGGGTGTATAAATATTTATAATTGTTATATCTTCTTCTGGGATTGATCCTTTGATCATTATGTAGTTTCCTTCTTTGTCTCATTTCACACTCTTGTTTTAAAGTCTATTTTATCTGATATGAGTATTGCTACTCCTGCTTTCTTTTGGTCTCTGTTTGCATGGAATATCTTTTTCCATCTCTTCACTTTCAGTCTGTATGTGTCGCTCATTTTGAGGTGGGTCTCTTGTAGACAACATATATGGGGGTCTTGTTTTTGTATCCATTCATCCAGCCTTTGTCTTTTGGTTGGGGCATTCAACCCATTTATGTTTAAGGTAAGTATTGATAAATATGATCCCGTTGCCATTTTCTTTATTGCTTTGAGTTCGAGTTTATACACCCTTTCTGTTTCCTGTCTAGAGAAGACCCTTTAGCATTTGTTGGAGAGCTGGTTTGGTGATGCTGAATTCTCTCAGCTTTTGCTTGTCTGTAAAGCTTTTGATTTCTCCTTCATAAATGAATGAGATCCTTGCTGGGTACAGTAATCTGGGCTGTAGGTTATTTTCTTCATCACT
Source organism: Moschus berezovskii (assembly GCF_049115385.1). Classification (NCBI taxonomy): domain Eukaryota; kingdom Metazoa; phylum Chordata; class Mammalia; order Artiodactyla; family Moschidae; genus Moschus; species Moschus berezovskii. The sequence goes on from NC_142464.1 coordinate 92,132,988, forward strand.
TTAAGTATGTCTTGCAATTCCCTCCTGGCCTGAAGAGTTTCTGTTGAAAGATAAGCTATTATCCTTATAGGAATCCCCTTGTGTGTTATTTGTTGCTTTTCCCTTGCTGCTTTTAATATTTGTTCTTTGTGTTTGATCTTTATTAATTTGATTAATATGTGTCTTGGAGTATTTCGCCTTGGATTTATCCTGTTAGGGACTCTCTGGGTTTCTTGGACTTGGGTGACTATTTCCTTCCCCATTTTAGGGAAACTTTCAACTATTATCTCCTCAAGTATTCTCTCATGGTCTTTCTTTTTGTCTTCTTCTTCTGGAACTCCTGTGATTCGAATGTTGGGACATTTAACATTGTCCCAGAGGTCCCTAATATTGTCCGCATTTCTTTTAATTCGTTTTTCTTTTTTCCTCTCTGTTTCATGAATTTCTACAATTCTATCTTCTAGCTCGCTTATCGTGTCCTCTGCCTCCGTTATTCTACTGTTTGTTCCCTCCAGAGTGTTTCTGATCTCATCTGTTGCATTATTCATTGTATTTTAACTCTTTTTAATTTCCTCTAAATCCTTATTAAACTTTTCTTGCATCTTTTCAATTTTTTCTCCAGGTTATTTATCTGTAACTCCATTTTGCTTTCCAGATTTTGAATCATTTTCACCATCAAAATTCGAAATTCTTTATCAGGTAGATTCCCTTTATCTTCCTCTTTTGTTTGTGTTGGTGGGCATTTATCCTGTTCCTTTACTTGCTGGGTATTTCTCTGCCTCTTCATCTTCCTTATGTTGCTGTGCTTGGGGTGGCCTTTCCGTCTTCTGGCAGTTTGTGGAGTTCTCTTTATTATGTAGTTTCCTCACTGTGTGTGTGGTTGGATGGGTGGCTTGTCAAGGTTCCCTGGTTAGGGAAGCTTGTGTCGGTGTTCTGGTGGGTAGATCTGGATTTCTTCTGTCTGGAGTGCAATGAAGTGTCCAGTAATGAGTTATGAGATGTCAGTGGGTTTGGAGTGAGTTTGGGCAGCCTGTATATTGAAGCTCAGGGCTATTTTCCTGTGTTGCTGGAGAATTTGCATGGAATGTCTTGCTCTGGAACTGTTGACCCTTGGGTGGTGTTTGGTTTCAGTGTAGGTATGGAGGCATTTGATGAGCTCCTATCAATTAATGTTCCCTGGAGTCAGGAGTCCTCTGGTGTTCTCAGGATTCGGGCTTAAGCCTCTTGCCTCTGGTTTTTGGTCTTATTCTTGGAGTAGCCTATAGACTTTTCTATCTGTCATTTCCAAGGTAGTTCCCTCTGTTTTAGCTTCTGTTTGCTGGTCTCTTCAGTGTCTAATTTCTGCCCTGACACTAGGGGGCGGTGGTGGACACTTTTTAAGGCTCACTTGTTCAGTCCTATTCTGGGAAGGGAGGAACGCTGCAGACAAATATCTCTGGCATCTGTGGGGAGTGCTCGCAGTGTCTCGGCCACACTGGGTTTGCCCCCGCTCATGACATATGTGCTGTCCCAGTCTACACTGCACAGGCTCTAGGTTGCTCTGCCGGGAACTGTCCGAGGCCCGCACTGGGTTGTATGCACTTCCCAGGTCTGAGCCGCTCAGGTTCAGAAACTTGGGTACTCCACAAAGGTGCAGACTCAGTTGGGCCTACGTTTTGTGCCTTCCCCGTTCTGAGCAGCTCAGGTGACCAGGCATTTGGCAAGCGCGGTTGTTGTGACTTATCGCCTCCCCGATCCCTCCCACTCGGTACACCCAGTGCATCTTCTCAGGCAGATGTTGACCGGTCAGAAACCCATGAAGTCTTGGTTAGCAATGAAGCCTGCCTGCAGTTTTGTATTGGATGCCTCTCTGGGGCCGTGATTGCCTGCTTCCTGCTCTGGCTACCCTCCCCTGCCTGTTTCATTGGGGGATGGGCTGACCACAGCCAGCTAGCTCTGCTCAGTCCTTTGTTCTGTGAGTGGGACTGGCGGAGTCTTAGGTTAGGGCTTTTTGCCTTTTTGCGGAGTAGCTACCCCACAGTCTGCTTTGCTACCTCCAGTCAGCTCCCCCAGACTGCCCTCGTGGCATTCAGGCCCAGTCCTCCCTCTAAGCAGTTCAGCCAGCTCATACCTGCCTAACCCCCTCTTGCTAATTGCGGATGCGGGCATCTGCGCTGCTTCTCCGCTGGGAGTTACCCTTTAGCAGGTAATCTGTGGGTTTTAGTTCTTTCTTTTTCCTCCTGGTTATGTGGCCCTCTGAGGTTCCACGGCTCACCACAGACTCGCCAGTGAGAGTGTTTCCTGGTGTTTGGAAACCTCTCTTTTTTAAGCCTCCCTTCCCAGAATGGAGATCCATCCCTACTTTTGTCTCTCTTTTTATCTTTTTTCCTACCTCCTTTTGAAGACAATGGGCTGCTTTTCTGGGTGCCTGATGTCCTCTGACAGCATTCAGAAGTTGTTTTGTGGAACTTACTCAGCGTTCAAATGTTCTTTTGATGAATTTGTGGGGGAGAAAGTGGTCTCGCTGTCCTATTCCTCCGCCGTCTTGCTCCCTCTCTCCCATGTCCAGTTCTAACTGTTGCTTCCTGACCTGCATACAGGTTTCTCAAGAGGCAGGTCAGGTGGTCTGGGATTCCCATATCTTTCAGAATTTTCCACAGTTTATTGTGATCCACACAGTCAAAGGATTTGGCATAGTCAATAAAGCAGAAATAGATATTTTCCTGGAACTCTTTTGCTTTTTCGATGATCCAGTGGATGTTGGCAATTTGATCTCTGGTTCCTCTGCTTTTCTAAAACCAGCTTGAACATTTGGAAGCTCATGGTTCACATATTGCTGAAGCCTGGCTTGGAGAATTTTAAGCATTACTTTACTAGCGTGTGAGATAAGTGCAGTTGTGTGGTAGTTTGAGCATTCTTTGGCACTGCATTTCTTTAGGCTCACTAGAACTAAGCAAAGTCTCAGATCCTACCAAGATTATAGAGAACTGATACTAAGGCTAAACTCTAACCTCTGTGGAAACCAAAATTAGCTGAGAAATTATGTTATGAGAAGTTCTTAGAAAAGTAAACATTGAACAGAGTGGCAATAATTACTACATGAAATGTTGAGCAGTGAGAATCCACCTGGTGTAAACACTGTACTATGCTATAATCATCACTGTCTACCAAGGATTAGACTTAATAAAGTAAATAGAATTATTAAATTTCCAGCAAAGAGGGTACAGCAGCAAGTCAAGAAGGCCAGATGTTTGGGAAACATGAGGATGAAAGAATCAGAAGATATAAAAATAAGGAAAATAAACTGAAAATAATAAAACAGTAATAGAGTAGATTATGATGGAAGAAGTACCTTAGGTGGAATTAGGTAGTAGAGGAAATAGAGGAATACAAGTTTGTGATTAAAGAGAAAAGACATAAACTATGAGATAAGCAGTGATCCCAAATGACAGTGAGCTCCACTTGAAGTGGACATTTTTTTTCAGATGCCTAGAATGAAGGAGAGATAAAGACCCAAATGTCCAGGATATTCAAGGATGTCAGATTGGTAGAGTGTGAACATGGATAATGAGTCATGAAGAATCAGAGTAGGGAATTGGGGGAGGACAGTAAGAGTTGACCCTTGGTCTCAGAACAAAATGAGCTATGTAACTTGGAAGTTTAAAATAAAATCCTTGTTATGATTTATTAATAGAATTGCTTGCATATGGCAAAGAGGAGAAACTGCATACCCTGGAGTTGCAACTCTCAGTTCATAAAAACTCTGTCCTAGCTTATATCAGAACACAGTCTCACACTCTAACTTGGCACCATCAAGATACTTTATCCATGTTCTGTTCCTCCTTTCTTATAAAATATTACAACAGTTTATTCTTCAGATCTGTGCTTTGAAAACTTCAATTAAATTTACCTCTTCTCTCCCTTTCTCTACTTCCCAATTCTCATTTTTAAACATTATTAACTGCAAAGATGGTACTAAGATATGGAAAGAAGTTATTCTAGAATTAGGGATAATCATGTTGAGGAAGAGGAAAGAATAGTATTTAGGAGAGAAGGTGTTGTTTAATGATAGAAAATAAATACATGATCATGAAACAAGAAGAGTTCAGTTATTTTATCAAACTTCCTTACTGGATACACGAATTGAATAAATCCAGGGAGAAAATGGTTCCCTTTGGAGAGGAAAAAAGTTTTCTTTGATGATTTAAGAAGTGATAGGAGGATATGAAGGAATGATTCACCATAAAACTGGACATCCAAAGAGTAGAGTGAAAGAAGTCAACAGATGGGTTGGCATTTAGAGTTGAGTTTAGAGGACTTAGAAGGAGATAAAGCTAATCGCAAAGTAGTTAACAACTTATTGACCAGAGGTATATTAACACATCTTTTGTTACCTAAACATTATTGACCAAAGGCATTTCAATATTCACTTACATAACAAATCGCCAGACATAGGTGTTAGTTTCTGTAAAAAATCCCCTAATCAATAATATGTTAAGATGATGGGGAAATTAACATTTAGAATATTTGACCATAGAGCAGTGTTCATTAATAACCTGACAAGGAAGAAAGATATCCAAAAGTGGACCAAAATAATGGCAGTGAAAGAGATGGGAGACCATTAGAGTGTGGTTAGAAAGAGTAAGAAGAAAATTCTACATAATAGCCAAAGCCAAATATAAATGAAATTAATATTTAAATCACTTCTCTTTTATTGATTCCCTGGCTTTCCCAAGACTTTTTTTTAAAAAATAAATTCTCATTTTTGTCTTTCTTCTTTTTACTATTTTAGCAAATAGTAGTATTTACTCTATGACTTGGTTCTCTATTATATTAAAAAACAGAAGAACTATGAAATATAGAATATATTGGTATAGTTGATTCCTTGTTTGTAGTATGTTTCATCACTCAGTCATGCTTGACTCTTCGTAGCTCCATGGACTGTAGCCTACCAGGTTCTTCTTCCCATGGAATTTTCCAGCCAATAATACTGGAGTAAGGTGCCATTTACTACTCCAGGGGATCTTCCCAACACAGGGATTGAACCCGTGTCTCTTACCTCTCCTGCACTGGCAGGCAAGTTCTTTACCACTAGCGCCACCTGGGAAGCCCCAGTTGATCCTTTTTGTAGCCTTAAATCTATTATTTGGAAAACAAACAAAGAGCTTATGCAAGTACATACACATAAGACTTGCAAAAATTAAAATTTAACAACACTAAATATTAGTGAGTATGTAGAGCACTGAGGAATCTTCATAGTTACTAGTGAGAATGTAAATTGCTAACAACCACTTTGTGAAAGTTTGGCATTATTTATTAAAGTCAAAGTTGTGTAAACTTTATAACACAATAGTTGCACTGCTCAATATATACCCCAGAGGAACTTTTGCAAAGATGAAGTACACCAACAGTAGAATAGGTAAATAAAAGTGGTATACTTCCACAATGAAGTATAATATACCTTTAACAACATGAATGAATCTCAAACCATAATATTGAACAAAAGATGTAAGATGCAAAAGATTGCAGGATAATCTATATACATATTTAAAATTTGAGAACATGAAAGAATTATATTATTGAGGGATTCATATATAGATAGTAAAACTATAAAGAAAATCAATATATTATCACACAAATACTGTCATTATTTCTGGGAAAGGATGGAGCTTGTGATGAGGGAAAAGTATACAAGGGCATCGGGGGTGCTAGCAACATTGATTTCACTGCTTGGATGGTGACTGCTTTTAAAGTATTCTTCATACTATACAGATGTTATAATAGTTCCCCTCCTCCCAAAAAAAAATTAAAGAAGAGAAGGGAGGAGGAAGATGAGGAGGGAAGGAGGAAGACAAGGAGAGGAGGAGAAGAGCAGAAAAGGGAAATGGGAGGGAAGGAGAGAAAAGAAGGAACAGTTGTCACCTAGATCTGGATAAAGCAAAGAGTGTCTTGATGGAAACATTGAGGTTGTGTGGCCACGTGGAAAAACAGAATCATTGTGAACATGAGTCGGCATAGTGGGCAGGAAGCCAGGGTTCTGCTCTGACTGAAGAAGCAAAATGAGATCAGAAAGAAGACAGCAAACAGCCTTGTAGGTTAGTTGGTACCATCACTTTTTGACTAAAAATCATAATAAATGTAATAAGAAAATAATCACTGTTTTAAAATAGGAATTAAAGGAGCATGTTGTATGTCAGAATTTCTGCTAAATTCTCCACATTCTCTTTCATCAGATTCACAAATCTCTATTAGATAGACACTATCATTAGTACATTAAACCAGGAGACTCAGAGCAAGAGAGAGAAGCTAAACTGCACACAAACACACACACACAAGGAAAAGAAAGAAAAAGAAACTGCACAGTGTCGCACTGGAATAAAGTTGTGAGACAGGGCTTCATCCCAAAGAGATCAGCTGAAGGCCAGCTTCCTTTTGTCAATGAAAATGTGTTATCTGTCTTGTGAGTAAACAAGGGGTGTCACAGCCATCAAACCATCACATCACAGCTGCCCTGATGGTGAGCCCTGAGAAAACTCAGTATGGAAACAGGATGCCCTCCTTCAAGCAGTCATTCATGGCAGACACCCTTGATGATGTACCTTGCATGAGAAAGCACAGGATACTGGCCCTCAATAATTGAGGAGCATATCAAAGGAATTATTTTAATGAGCCCAGACTTGCATCCTCCCATATGTAGAAATGTGCTAAATTCTTTAATTTGTAATGTCTGTGTGGTTTTTTTTTAATTAACAGTTATCTTTTGATAGTCCCACTACCTGGTTTATGTTGCAAAATCTTCCATAAATCCTGGCTCCTCCCTTGCCTCTTCAGAGCAGTCTCTCAGAGCTGTCTGAGAGGCTACATTCTCAGTTCTGTCCAACAAATAAAACATAATTCTCAACTTCCCAGTTGTGCATTTTTCCAGTCAACACTTTCCAGGTTACTTTCTGAAGTATCATAGCATATTGCTTCACAGAAAAGATTTTTTTTTAAAGCGGAATCCTTGCAAGTTTTGTTTTAGAAAATTTTTAAAATTCAACATATTAATACTATGAAAAACATAGAAATATTAATTCACAATTTTGTTTTTATTTTTTCACATCCATAGAATAAATCAAGAAAAAAAATCCCATCACTGATTTCCACTAACTATGAAAGGAAAAATTTCTTTAGTTTAAAAACAATTGATTTGAATATTTTTACTGATACTTAGCAAAATAAAATTGATATGAACACTGTGAAATTGAAGGAATAAGTAATATGTGTTTCACTTCACATATCCCTGTTTATGGCACTTAAGTAGTAACTTACAAATAATAATGTTTATAGTTAAGCAGCAGAAAGTGATGGTTAAATTTATCTATAAATAACCTCAATTCATGTAAGGACGGGCATGATAAAGGACAGAAACAGCAAGGATGTAAAAGAAGGAGACGAAATTAAGAAGACAAAGCAAGAATATGCAAAACTGTACCAAACAGGTCTTAATGACCTGGATAACCACAATGGTGTGGTCATTCACCTTGAGCCAAACATCCTGGAGTACGAAGTCAAGAGGGCCTCATGAACAAAGCTAGTTGAGGTGAAAAAATTTGTTAAGCTATTTAAAATCCTAAAAGATGATGTTGTTAAAGGGTTGCACTCAATATGTCAGTAAATTTAGAAAACTGAGCAGTGGCCACAAGACTGGAAAAGATCAGTTTTCATTCCAATCCCAAAGGGCAGTGCCAAAGAATGTTCGAACTCCAGTACAAACGCATTCATTTCACATGATAGCAAAATTATGCCCCAAATCCTTCAAGCTAGGCTTCAGTATTATGTGAACCAAGAACTTCCAGATGTAAAAGCAGGGTTTAGAAAAGGCAGAGGAACCAGAGATCAAATTTCCAACATACATTGGATCATAGAAAAAGCAAGGGAATTCTAGAAAAACATCTATGCTTGTTTCATTTACTACACTAAAGAGTTTGTGTGGATCACAACAAACTGGAAAATTCTGAGAGATGGGAATAGCAGACCACATTATCTATCTCCTGAGAAACTTGTATGCAGGTCAAAGAGGAACAGTTAGAATTGGACATGGAACAACGGACTGGTTCAAAATTTGGACAGAAGTACAACAAGGCTGTATATTGACATCCAGTTTATTCAACTTATATGCAGAATACAACATGTGAAATACTGGACTGGATGAATCACAAGCCAGAATTAAGACTGCCTGGAGAAACCCAACAAACTCAGATAGCAGATGATACCACTATAATGGCAGTACATGAAGAACAACTAGAGAGCCTCTTGATGAGGGTGAAAGAGGAGAGTGAAAAAGTTGGCTTGAAATTCAACATTTTTAAAGAAAATTAAGATCATGGCATCTTGCCCCATCACTTCATGGCAAATAGAAGGAGGAAAAATGGAAGTAGTGATGGATTTTATTTTCTTAGGCTCCAAAATCACTGAAGATGGTGACCACAGTCATGAAATTAAATGACATTTGTACCTTGAAAGAAACCCTCTGACAAACCTGGATAGCATTTTAAAAAGCACAGACATCACTTTGTTGAGAAAAGTCCATATAGTCAAAGCTACGGTTTTTCCAGTAATCACATATGGATGTGAGAGTTGGACCACAGAGAAGGCTGAATGCTGAAGAACTGATGTTTCTGAATTGTGGTGCTGGAGAAGACTCTTGAGAGTTCCTTGGACAGCAAGGAGATCAAACCAGTCAATCCTAAAGGAAATCTGTCCTGAATATTCATTGGAAGGACTGATGCTGAAGTTGAAGAATACTTTTGCCACCTGATGGGAAGATCTGTCTCATTGGAAAAGACCCTGATGCTAAGAAAGATTGAAGTCAGGAGGAGAAGGGGGCAACAGAGGATGAGATGGTTGTATGGCATATTTGACTCAACGGACATGATTTTGAGCAAACCCTGCGAGATAGTGGAGGACAAAGGATCCTGGAGTGCTGCAGTCCATGGTATCACAAAGAGTAAGATAAGACTTAGAGACTGAATAGTAACAACAAAACACAATAAGCCTATAATGGCAGAGTTGATCTGTTTATGCTTTCTCAATAGCTAAATCACTTCAAGGCATAGCCATTCAGATCAATTACACACAATAGTTTATGAAGTCAGTACAATATTTCCAATCAACTGTAAAAAATCAACTAACCTTAGGCAGCTTTCAGTCCTTGGGGAATTTGACTAAATATGCACACTATTCTGAGATGTGAATTTTCATGCATTCACATAATTATTCCACATTACTGTTTTATGGCATTTTTAACTCTAAACACAACACTTATATTTAAGCACAGTCGTTATAAATTCTTGCTCCCAAAACATTCAATAAATACACTCTAAAACATATGGTTCATTTTTATTTTGTCAAATTATTGATTTCTATATCTCCCTGGCTTTACTCTTCCTAAGAGAGCATACCTCTGTCACTCTGAAGAGAATAAACATGCTTTTTATGTTATTGGCTTACTATACATTTAATAAAAAAAGTAAAATCTGTGTGACTATTTCAGTAAAACATACATGATTTTGAGGAAAATAAAAGAAACAAAAAAGCATTTATTAAAAGAAATGTTTTCTAAACAAATGGGCTTCAGATTTAATATAAGAATAAAACATGAATCAAAAAATTCTCCTTGCATTACCTTTTACAGAGATCAAAGTTTCTGAGGGGCTTTTCCCTTGTGAAAACCATCTCAATTTCAGGGGGAAAAAAAACATAGAATAAATCAGCTCACTAATTTTTTTTTCTTACTCTGTACATGTTATTATCATTTTTTTTTAAACAAGGCTTCATTTTTTCAGAGCAGTTTTAGGTTCACAACAAGTTTGAGAGAAAGGTACAGAGACTTCTCATAAATCCTTTATCACTACATATTCATACACCCCTATTATTAATATACTTCACAAAAGTGGTACATTTGTATCAACTGATGAAACAAAAATGACATTTCCAGGTAACTCAACCTCCACAGTTGTATTAGATTTCACTTTCACTGTTGTACAGTTTATGATTTGAAAAATAATGACATGTATCTACCATTGCAGCAGCATCATAGAGAGTATTTTCAGAGCCTTAAAAATCCTCTATGCTACATGTAGGTATCTCTCCCCACTACCCAATCCCTGGAAGCCATCTTACTACTGTTGCCACAGTTTTACCTTTTCCAGTATGTCATATAGTTGAAATCATACAATACTTAGCTTTTTCAAATTGGCTTTTTTCACTTACTAATATATACTTAAGTTTCTTCCATGTATTTTCCTGGCTTGATCAGTCACTTCTTTTCAGTGCTGAATAATATTCCATTGTCTGGATGTACCATAGTTTGTTTATCCATTCAACTCCATCTTAGTTACTTCCAAGTTTTGCCAATTATAAATGAACCAGCTCAGTTCAGTTCAGTTCAGTCGCTCAGTCGTGTCTGACTCTCCGCGACCCCATGAATCACAGCACGCCAGGCCTCCCTGTCCATCACCAACTCCCGGAGTTCACTCAAACTCATGTCCACATAGTCGGTGATGCCAGCCAGCCATCTCATTCCCGGTCGTCCACTTCTCCACCCGCCCCCAACCTTTCCCAGCATCAGAGTCTTTTCCTGTGAGTCAACTCGCCGCATGAGATGGCCAAAGTATTGCAGTTTCAGCTTTAGCATCAGTCCCTCAAATGAACACCCAGGATCGATCTCCCTTAGAATGGACTGGTTGGATCTCCTTGCGGTACGAGGGATTCTCAAGAGTCTTCTCCAACACCACAGTTCAAAAGCATCAATTCTTCGGCGATCAGCTTTCTTCACAGTCCAACTCTCACATCCATATATGACCACAGGAAAAACCATAGCCTTGACTAGACGGACCTTTGTTGGCAAAGTAATGTCTCTGCTTAACCAGCTATAAGCATACAAATGTAGATTTTTGTGTGAATATAACTCTTTAACTTATTTTGGTAAACACCAAGGACTGCAATTGCTGGATCATGTGATAAGAGTATGCTTCAGTTCAGTTGCTCAGTCGTGTCCGACTCTCCGCGACCCCATGAATCACAGCACGCCAAGAGTATGCTTAGTTTTGTAAGAAACTGCTAAAGTGTCTTTCAAAGTTGCTTTACCATTCTGCATTCCCACCAGCAGTGAATGAGAACTTCTATTTTTCCACATTCTCATAAGCATTAGCTGTTGTCAGTGTTCTGAATTTTGGTCTTTGTAATAGATATATAGAGTGCTTCACTGTTTTGTTTTACATTTTTCTGATGACATATTATGTGAAAAAAATTTTATGTGCTTATTTGCCATCTGTGTATCTTCTCTGCTGAAGTATCTATTAAGGTCTTAAGTCTCATTTTTTTAATTGAGTTGTCTATTTTCTCACTTTTAAGTTTTAAGAGTTCTTGTACATTTTGGGTAATAGTCCTTTATCAGATGTGTATTTTACAAATATATTTTCCAAGTTTGTCACTTGTCTTCTTATTCTCTTGACATTGTTTCTCACAGAGTTTTAATTTGAATGAAGTCCATTTTATCCACTATTTCAGTTTTCTATGCAACAATGATGCTGTAACCAAAATGGGATCAACATATCCAAGTTCCCTGTTTTCTTTCATGTTATCTTCTAGGAGTTTCCACCCATCCCCCAGTTGTACCATACAGCATGTGGGATCTTAGTTCCCCCAGCAGGGACTGAAATTGTGCCCCCTGCATTGGAAGTATGGAGTCTTAACCATTGGACCACCAGAAGAAATCCTGTTTCTATGAGTTACATAGTTTTGTGTTCTGCGTTTAGATCCAGGATCCATTTTGAGCTAATTTCTGTGAAGGATATAAGGTCTATGTCTAGATTTATTTATTTATTTGCATGTAGATGACCAGCTGTTCCAACACCACTTGCTGAAAAGACTATCTTTGCTCCATAGTGTCTTTGCTCCTTTTTTAAAGATCAGTTGACTATACTTATGAGGGCCTATTTCTGGTCTTCTTATTCAGTTCTATTAATCTATTTGTCTCATATTTCACCAATACAACACTCTCTTGATCTCTGTAACTTTACAAAAAGTTTTCATGTTGGGTCTTCGAAATTTCTTCTCTTCCTTCAATATCCTGAGGCTATTATAAATCTTTTGCTTCTCCATATAAAAGTTATACTAAGTTTGAGTATATTCAGAAAATAATTTGCTGGGATTTTTATTCTGATTCCATTGAATCTATACATCAAGGTAGGAAGAACTAATATCCTGAGAATATTTAGTCTTCCTATCCATGATCAGGGACTCTTTCTTCATTTGTTTAGTTCTTTGATTTATCAGTGCTTTCTATAATTTGTCATATATATATATATATATGAGAAATATTATGTGTAATTTCTCACATATATATATCAAGCAAAATATATATATGTATATATTCTGTTCAACTGAACCTAAGTATTTCATTTAATATGCCAGCAAATTTAGGAAAACTCAGCAGTGGCCACAGGACTGGAAAAGGTCACTCTTCATTCCAATCCCAAAGAAAGGCAATGCCAAAGAATGCTCAAACTATCACACAATTGCACTCATCAAACACGCTAGTAAAGTCATGCTCAAAATTCTCCAAGCCAGGCTTCAGCAATATGTGAACCGTGAAATTCCAGATGTTCACGCAGGTTTTAGAAAAAGCAGAGGCACCAGAGATCAAATTGCCAACATCCGCTGGATCATGGAGAAACAAGAGAGTTCCAGAAAAACCTCTATATCTGCTTCATTGACTATGCCAAAGCCTTTGACTATGTAGATCACAATAAACTGTGGAACATTCTGAAGGAGATGGGAATACCAGACCACCTAACCTGCCTCTTGAGAAACCTGTATGCAGGTCAGGAAGCAACACTTAGAACTGGACATGGAACAACAGACTGGTTCTAAATAGGAAAAGGAGTATGTCAAGGTTGTATATTGTCACCCTGCTTATTTAACATATATGCAGAGTACATCATGAGGAACGCTGGGCTGGAAGAAGCACAAGCTGGAATCAAGATTGCTGGGAGAAATATCAATAACCTCAGATATGCAGATGACACCACCCTTATGGCAGAAAGTGAAGAGGAACTAAAAAGCCTCTTGATGAAAGTGAAAGAGGAGAGTGAAAAGGTTGGCTTGAAGCTCAACATTCGGAAAACAAAGATCATGGCATCTGGTCCCATCACTTCATGGGAAATAGATGGGCAAACAGTGGAAACAGTGTCAGACTTTATTATTTTGGGCTCCAAAATCACTGCGGATGCTGATTGCAGCCACGAAATTAAAAGACACTTACTCCTTGGAAGGAAAGTTATGACCAACCTAGATAGTATATTAAAGAGCAGAGACATTACTTTGCCAACAAAGGTCCTTCTAGTCAAGGCTATGCCTTTTCCAGTGGCCATGTATGGATGTGAGAGTTGGACTGTGAAGAAAGCTGATCACCAAAGAATTGATGCTTTTGAACTGTGGTGTTGGAGAAGACTCTTGAGAGTCCCTTGGACTGCAAGGAGATCCAACCAGTCCATTCTAAAGGAGATCAATCCTGGGTGTTCATTGGAAGGACTGATGCTAAAGCTGAAACTGCAATACTTTGGCCACCTCATGCAACAAGTTGACTCACTAGAAAAGACCCTGATGCTGGGAGGGATTGGGGGCGGGAGGAGAAAGAGACGACAGAGAATGAGGTGGCTGGATCATCACCGACTATGTGGACATGAGTTTGAGTGAACTCCGGGAGTTGGTGATGGACAGGGAGGCCTGGCGTGCTGTGATTCACGGGGTCGCAAATAGTCGGACACAGCTGAGCGACTGAACTGAACTGAACTCAATGGCAATTTGGTGACTTCCCTGGTGGCTCAGAGGTAAAGAATCCATCTGCCAATACAAGAGATGCAGGTTGAATATCTAGGTCAGGAAGATCCTCTGGAGCAGGAAATTGCAATCCATTCTAGTATCTTGCCTGGGAAATCCCATGGACAGAGGAGCCTGGTGGGCTACAGACCATGGGGGCACAAAAGTAGGACCTGACTAAGTGACTGAGCACCTCAGCACAATGTCAAAGTTAATGTACATTTGATTTCAACTTCTATTACTTCATTGCTGGTATACAGGATAGTAATTGACTTTTGTATATTAAACATTTGTCCTCCAATGGACAATGTTCCTCTTCACTTTCTGCCATAAGGGTGGTGTCATCTGCATATCTGAGGTTATTGATATTTCTCCCAGCAATCTTGATTCCAGCTTGTGCTTCTTCCAGCCCAGCGTTCCTCATGATGTACTCTGCATATATGTTAAATAGGCAGGGTGACAATATACAACCTTGACATACTCCTTTTCCAGTTCATTTGTTTGCTAGTTCAGTTCAATGTTTGCTAGTTTATTAGGTCCGTGAGTTTTGTTGTTGCTGATTATTTCTGATTTCTAAATAGATAATTATGTGTGAACAAAAATAGTTTTATTTCTTCCTTCCCAATCTGTATACCTTTAATTTCCTTTTCTTGTCTTATTTCATTTGCTAGGACTTTCAATATGATACTGAAAAGGAGTGGTCAGAAGGAACATCCATCTTTGCCTTGTTTCTGATCTTATTAAAAAAGCTTTGAATTTCTCTTCATCAAGTACAATTTTAGCTATAGTTTTCTATAAGTATTCTGTATCAAGTTGAGAAAGTTTCCCACTATTTCTAGGTTACTGAGAGTATTTATAATACATGGTGTTGGATTTTGTTAGGAAACAGAGACAAATATCACATGATATCTCTTGTATGTAGGATCTAAAGAAAAATGACAAATGAGCTTCTTTCCATGCAGAAACAGACTCACAGGCGTCGAACACAAATTTACATTTATCAAAGGGGAAAAGAGGAGGAGAGAGTGATGAATTAGAAGCTTAAGTTTAGCAGATGCATTCTACTAAATAGATTCATGTCCATCGAGTGATGCCATCCAACCATCTCATCCTCTGTAGACCCCCTTTCCTCCTGCCTTCAATCTTTCCCAGCATCAGGCTCTCTTCCAATGAGTCAGTTCTTCACATCAAGTGGCCAAAACATTGGAGCTTCAGCTTCAACATCAGTCCTTCCAATGAATATTCAGGATTGATTTCTTTTAGGATTGACTAGATTGATCTTCTCACAGTCCAAAGGACTCTAAAGAATCTTCTCCAACACCACACAATTCAAATGCATCACTTCTTCAGCACTAAGCCTTCTTCATGGTCCAATTCTCATGCCCATACATGACTACTGGAAAAACTGTAGCTTTGACTAGATTGATCTTTGTCGACAAAGTAATGTCTCTGCTTTTTAATACCCTATCTAGGTTGGCTGTATCTTCCAAGGAGCAAACATCTTTTAATTTCATGGCTGAAGTCACCATCTGCAGTGATTTTGGAGGCCAAGAAATTAAAGTCTGTCATGGTTTCCATCATTTCCCCTTCTATTTGCCATGAAGTGATGGGAACCATTGACATGATATTAGCTTTTTGAATGTTGAATTTTAAGCCAGCTTTTTCACTCTTCTATTTCACCTTCATCAAGAAGATTTTTAGTTCCTCTTCTCTTTCTGCTATAAGTGTTGTGTCATCTGCATGTCTGAAATTATTGATATTTCTCCTGGCAATCTTGATTCCAGCTTGTGCTTCATCCAGTCTGGCATTTCTCATGATGTAATCTGTATATAAGTTAAATAAGCAGTTTGACAATATACAGCCTTCCAATTGCTTTCCCAATTTGGAAACAGTCTGTTGTTCCAGTCCAGGTTCTAAATGTTGCTTCCTGACCTACATAGAGATTTCTTAGGAGGCAGATAGGGTGGTATGATAATTCTCATCACCCCAAGAATTTTCCACAGTTTGTTGTGATCCACACAGTAAAAGGCTGTAGTGTAGTCAGTGAAGCAAGAGATGTTTTTCTGCAATTCTTTTTTTTTTCTATGACCCAACGGATGTTGACAATTTGATCTCTGGTTCCTCTGCCTTTTCTAAATTCAGCTTAAACATCTGGAAGTTCAAGAACAGCATATATAAATATATATATATTTTCCCCCCTCTGAAGTGTACTGTGCTGTACACTTCAAACTATCATGATACTATAAATCAACTGTACATCAGTAAAAAAAATTATTGTTTTATATCTATCAATATGATCATATACTTTTTCTTTTTTAGTCTGTTGATGTGATAGGATACAGTGATTTTCAAATGTTGAATAAGACTTGCATACCTGGAATAAATTCCACTTTGTCATGGTATATAATTCTTTTCATACATTGTTTTATTCAATTCGCTAATATTTTATTACAGATTTTGTATCTCTTTTCCTGAGAGTTATTTGTCTACAGCTTTCTGTCTTGAAGGCCTTTTGTGGTTTTGGTATATTTTGAACTGTGGTGCTGGAGAAGACTCTTGAGAGTCCCTTGGACTGCAAGGAGATCCAACCAGTCCATTCTAAAGGAGATCAACCCTGGGTGTTCATTGGAAGGACTGATGCTAAAGCTGAAACTGCAATACTTTGGCCACCTCATGCGACGAGTTGACTCACTGGAAAAGACTCTGATGCTAGGAAAGGTTGGGGGCGGGAGGAGAAGGGGACGGCAGAGAATGAGATGGCTAGATGGCATCACCGACTCTGTGGACATGAGTTTGAGTGAACTCCGGGATTTGGTGATGGACAGGGAGGCCTGGCCTGCTGTGATTCATGGTCGCGGAGAGTCGGACACGACTGAGCAACTGAACTGAACTGAACTGAATGCTGGCCTGTAAGAACAGGTTAGAAAATTATTTCTGCTCCTTTACTCTGAAAAAGATTTTGCAGAATTGGCATAATTTCTTCCTTAAATGTTTGGTAGAATTCAATTGTGAACCCATGTGGCCCTGATGTTTTATGTTTCAGAATGTTTTTAATTATCAACTAAATACCTTAATAGACAAAGGGTTATTCACATTGTCTTATTTCATCATGTGTGAGTTTCAGCACAATGTATCTCTAAAATAACTGGTCTATTTAACTAGGTTATAAAATATGTGCACATAGTTATTCATAGTATTCTTATATTATTATTCTTTTAATGGCCATGGGATCTGTACTGATCTTTTTTATTTCTGATTAGTAATTTGCATTCTTTCTTTTTTTTTAAAGTTAGCTTGGTTAGAGGTTTACCAATTTTATTGATGTTTCCAAAATACCAGTTTTGGTTACATTATTTTATCTATTGATTTTCTGCTTTAAATATTAATGATTTATGCATTAATTCTTTTTTTCTTAACATCTGCTTCTGGGTTTAATTTGCTCTTTTTTTCTAGTTTCCTAGGGTGGAAAAGTAGATTACTGATTTTAGATGTTTTGTTTTTCTTTCATAATATATTCATTTCATGCTATTCTTTAACTTCATCACACAATTTTGATTTATTTTCATTTAGTTCAAAAAATTTTAAATTTTTCTTGAAGTTTTTTCTTTAATTCACGTTATTTAGAAGTGTGTTGTTTAATCTTCATGTATTTTGAGACTTTCTCTTTTCTTTATTTTCTGTTACTGATTTTTAATTCCACGGTGACCTATGAGCAGATATAGTAAGATTTCTCTTCTTTTACATTTCTTAAAATATATTTTATAGCCCAAAAGATCTATCTTGGTGAATAAAATATACCTTTTAATAGTCTGCCCATTTTTTTTATGCTTTATTAGGAATTAGCAGCAATCCTCTACTATAAATTTTTTTTAAATTAATTTTCTACAAATACTTTTCTACAATAATAAATCAATATATCTATTTATTGATTAAGATATTTCCTATAGTTTTTCAAATATCATGTTCAGTCATCTTGAATGTTCATATGGGAAATGTTTAGTGGTGACCCTGGAAAATTATACTTCCTACATGAATTTGAGTGTACTCCGGGGGTTGGTGATGGACAGGGAGGCCTGGCGTGCTGTGATTCATGGGGTCGTGGAGAGTCGGACACGACTGAGCGACTGAACTGAACTGAACTGAACTGAACTGAATAATATGTTAACAGTGTGTTCAGTTCAGTTCAGTTCATTTCAGTCGCTCAGTCGTGTCCGACTCTCCGCGACCCCATGAATCACAGCACGCCAGGCCTCCCTGTCCATCACCAACTCCCGGAGTACACTCAAACTCATGTCCACAGAGTCGGTGATGCCATCCAGCCATCTCATTCTCCGTCGTCCCCTTCTCCTCCAGCCCCCAACATTTCCCAGCATCAGAGTCTTTTCCAGTGAGTCAACTCGTCGCATGAGGTGGCCAAAGTATTGCAGTTTCAGCTTTAGCATCAGTCCCTCCAATGAACATCCAGGATTGATCTCCTTTAGAATGGACTGGTTGGATCTCCTTGCAGTGTGTATTTGGGCTTAAATACTTTCATTGACACATCATGCTTTCAATATTTACCTTTTGTTTTTTCAGAAAAACCTTGAAAACTAAAGATTATACCTTTTTTCATTATTAGCTAAATTTAAGCTACCACCATAAATCAAATTTTTAAATGTATTTTAACATACTGCCAATGATAAAAATTAGAGTATGATAAAACCACATATTTTTAAATAAATACAATATTAAACAGCTTCATTAAATTGATTAAGATATAATTTTCTTTGAGGTATATAATTGTAATAGTAATAATGAGTTCAGTTCAGTTCAGTTCAGTCTCTCAGTCATGTCCGACTCTCCGCGACCCCATGAATCACAGCACACCAGGCCTCCCTGTCCATCACCAACTCCCAGAGTTCACTCAAACTCACGTCCACAGAGTCAGTGATGCCATCCAGCCATCTCATTCTCTGTCGTCCCCTTCTCCTCCCGCCCCCAACCTTTCCCAGCATCAGAGTCTTTTCCAGTGAGTCAACTCGTCACATGAGGTGGCCAAAGTATTGCAGTTTCAGCTTTAGCATCAGTCCTTCCAATGAACACCCAGGATTGATCTCCCTTAGAATGGACTGGTTGGATCTCCTGTAATAGACATTGTCCTATGTGTTTTACATTAAATATTTTTAACCAACAAATTATCTTATTTCCTCTCTATAAGATATGAATCTATCTTATAAGAACCTCATTTCACCTATATCCTTAGAAATTTGTAACCTTATCTCTAATCCAGGTTATATGGCTGGAGTACCCAAGTTCTAAACACTCATATACTATAGACATATATATGTATACTCATATACTACCTCATATTTAAAATGAATAAACCATAACATTTAGATCAAGATGATGGAATAGGAGAACACAGAACTCACCTCTGCCCATAAACAAATTAAAAAAAAAACACATCTATTAAAACATATGGAAAAATTCTCATTGAAATCTTACTGGAGACTGAAAAAAATAATCTAGAAGTAAAAGAGCTAGAGAAATTATCAAAGTACAGTATTTCATTTTCTTTGTCCAAAATAGTGAGGTAGCAACACAAAATTCATAATATAGGAAATTTTATCTAAAAAAAGGAGCAATAGACATGCAGTTCTTGATAGTGGTCAGTTAGTGACATTTATTAGGACAAAAGATTATGAACACCACCAGTTTTTTCATTCACTTCTACTGAAATTGATTCAGTTTAATCAACAGATTCTCTCCAATGAAAAGCTTGGTCTTGAACCCATGGTCTATATTTTGTATGTGTATTTATCTGTTAGTGACACTTATTAGGGCAAAAGAGTACAAATGTCAGAAAATATTGCATTCGCTTCTACTTAAATTGATTCAGTTTAATCAACAGAGTCTCTCTGATGAAAGGCTTTGTATTGAACCTTTGGTTCATATTTTGTATTCATATTTAACTTTCAGATGGTTTTGATAATTATTCTTTGGGAAAAACATAATATTTCTTGTCATCTCCAACTGTTCTCTGATTATATTTAGTTTTCTTAACCTTCACTGCTGCATTTGGTCTTTTAGAGTTTTGAAATATGTTTTAGCTTTTTTCATAAATTTATCTTGTCATCCTGTCATAAATTAATTATTTTCTATTTCTCTTTCTGAATCTAATTCTTTGTTGCACACTATAGTTCATTTGTAAGTGACTTGAAACAAGAAAGAGCAATTAATCTGTATGGAATTTAAATGTTATACTTCTAAGAAAAACTTGTTTTTCAGAGTTGTAAATTTTCTGTTGGTGTAAGTTATACATTATTTTAAGTTGTCCATCTCTTTCATGTCATTAGATCATTGTTCTGAAGTCTGTAGAATTTTTCTATTTTTATTTCACAAAACCCTGTATCCCCCTCCAAACACAAAGGCTCCTCCATGCCCCCTGCCTCTTGCTTGTGGAAACATTAAAGTCTCCCAGGCCTCCCTGAGTCACAAAAGAGTGGGCTCAAGAAGTTCATGATTAGGACAATTGAGTCACAGAATTTTTCAGGGTCTGATGCACATTCCTGAGTAGATGGTAAAGAGTCTGCCTGCAATGCAAGAGACTCAGGTTTGATCACTGGGTCAGGAAGATTCCCTGGAGAAGGGAATGGTTAATTACTACATTCTTTTTGCCCGGAGAATCCCCTGGATAGAGGAGCCTGGCAGGCTGCAGTCCACGGGATCCCAAAGAGTCAGACAAGACTGACTGACTCTAACTGCTACCAGAGGGGAACAACTAATTGCATGATGACCAGCCTGTAGCCATGACATAAGCTGCTCCATCATGAGCAGTACTGAACACAGTACAATTCCTAGAACTGGACTCAAGAGAATGAGATTAACATTATTGCTGACAATAATCTATAATTTTGTGGGCATCAAAACAATTGCAGCTTTCTCTACCCATATATGTAAGTGGGCAACTAAAATAGTCAGCAAGAGATGCTACAGCCCCATGTTAACATCTTCTATGCTAAGAATAAGGCTCCATATGTCAGTATGAAGAAGTTACAGGTGATGGATCCTCACTCTTAATCATGTAGAAATGGAATGATGGTTGACCATGGGGAACTGAAAGCAGCTCTTTAGCCCCTTAATTGTTTTCTCATTTCTGTTCTCTAACCTTAAAAATCTAATTTTATGAATGAGTTCACTAGGTAATTTATCTCCTGACTTTATGCTCTCCTGAATGCACACCATGCCCTGCATAACTTGTTGATTTTTTCCCCTAGATTAAAGCAAGTAAGAATGAAGAATTAAAAATTAAAGAATGACTAACTCCCTACCCTCAGCAGTCCCCTTAGCAATCCTGCAGGCAGATTATATGGCAAAAAAAAAAATAATCTGAAGAAAGAAGCAGTCAGTCTGCATGCAATGAAGAATGATGTAGAACCCAACCTCCTGCCTCAATGATTCACTGAAGTTCTTTCCCTGTTTCCCCTTTAAAAAACTGTCATGGTTGAGCAGAATCTTTGGAGTTGGCCTCAGAACATGAGTCCACCTTCTCTCCCCACATTTCTGGCTTTTCTGAAGAAAGCAACCTACCTTTCTACCAACACTTGCGCTTGATCATTGGCTTTTGAGCAGTAAGCAACTGAACCTGAGTTCAGTAACAACCATCCTGCATTATTCACTGATTTTTATGTTACAGAAATTATTTTATATAATTTACAACAAAAGGCAACTTTCTGCCTTATTTTTCCTTTTGCCATATCCCTAGAGTTTTATGAAAATTTCTTCCTGTTTTCCAAATTTAAGGACTCGTTCCGCTTTGTCATCCTTATAATTATTTACTACCCCCTTTCAGGAATGCAAATAGTCAAGGATAGCAATTTGTCAATTTTCCTAATTCTTCTGTAATCCCTTTTTTCTGTTTACCTTAGTTTTGCCCCAAGGTTGTAACCTCAGTAAAAATTGATAAACAGACATTTATTTATTTAATTTTTTAAACATTTTTATTGGAGGCTAATTATTTTACAATATTATATTGGTTGGTTTTGCCATACATTGACATGAATCCGCCCCGGGTATACATGAGTTCCCCTTCCCGAACCCCCCTCCCACCTCCCTCCTCCCCTTATCCTCCCTCTGGGTCATCCCCGCATACCAGCCCTGAGCATCCTGTAACATACATCGACCCTGAACTGGCGATTCATTTCACATATGATAATATACATGTTTCAATGTCATTCTCCCAAACCATCCCACCCTCACCCTCTCCCACAGAGTCCCAAAGACTGTTCTATACATCTGTGTCTCTTGCTGTCTCATATAAAGGGTTCTCATTTGCATCTTTCTAAATTCCATATATATGCGTTAGTATATTGTATTGGTGTTTTTCTTTCTGGCTTACTTCACTCTGTATAATATGCTCTAGTTTCATCCACCTCATTAGAACTAGTTCAAATGTATTCTAATTGCTGAGTAATACTCCATTGTGTATATGTACCAAAGCTTTCTTATCCATTCATCTGCAGATGGACATCTAGGTTGCTTCCATGTCCTGGCTATTATAAACAGTGCTGCAATGAACATTGGAGTACATGTGTCTCTTTCAATTCTGGTTTCCTCGGTGTGTATGCCCAGGAGTGCGATTGCTGGGTCGTATGGCAGTTCTATTTCCAGTTTTTTGAGTCTTATTTTATCATTCATTTAGAAGTCCATACAAGCACCTAATGTGTTAGATGATTTCTCAGTGAATACTTAATGTGTTGTTGCTGCTCAGTCACTAAGTTGTGTCAAACTCTTTGTGACCCCATGAACTGCAGCATGCCAGAATCCTCTGTCCTTCACTTAAGGTACCCAATAACAATATCAAGGTAAACTTTTTAAGAATCATTATAAGATAATTTAAAATCTGAATCAGTCATTCTAACAAATAAAGGAAATTCACCATAGAGACCATGGACTTCTATAATGGAGGAGCTATCCATCTCTTTAATTTCCTGTAGTTCATTATTGATTTCATAAATACACTATTTTCATCAGATATATTTATTATTAGTGACTTGCTTCTAACTTACCTTTGCTATATTGAAATGAAGAATAAAATAAAATATTGAACTTGGAATTCAAAATGGGCCTCAGAGGGATAAGACTGTTCACTAACATCCTGACTTCTACAAATGACTGACAAAATATAAACATATTAAAGGAAAAAAAATGAACACAAAGCAAGCAGTGAGAACAATCTAAAGGATTTGAAGATGTTTTCTAAACAGAGTTATGATAAGAAAGTGTGGTTTTGACAGATGTGTAATATCTTGTTTGGCCTACAAAGATATTTGTGGTCATTTCAAATAAAACAATCAGATGACATCAGGGAGAATTGCAGTATTTACAAAGGAATTTTAAATCAGCTAATAACCTCTAAAGACTTTTAGAAAGTATTGTAAAATGTTTTGCTAAATGTGCAACATACACATATCTATTCTGAATATTCTTTTTTAATTGTAACAATCAGTGGTGATTTTACAGTTAACAACTGGCACAGCCCAAGCATTATCCAATCAGAACACACTAGGGAAGAGTTCTATAGGCCCAGTGGTGTCAGTGAATCCTTCAGTTTGTAGATTATGCTGAAGTTCATTGGGTGTAGGGGAGGGGTGGTAGCATCTGTGGTAATGAAGGATTCTCAGGGTGTGGAGTTTTAGCAACAAGCATAAACTTATCTCAATACTGTAACTGTGCCTATGTGTATCAGCTAAATATCAGCCCTGCTAATAATTTTAGTAGTTATTAAAAGGCTGCTTTGGATATAAATGCATTTCTTCCATGACAGTCAAAATATATGTGTATGGTAAATCATACTACATAGAATTGATTTTTTTAAAAGTAATACATTTTGGCATTTGAAACTTAAAGAGTTTGGTCTCAACAACATCTAAATCCTTAAACTTAGAGTATAGGTTAATAAAAAAATATGATGGATGAGCTGTGTGTATGTCAAATAAACATATATATTTCATACACATATGTATGTTTTAAATACACACATACAGTTGTTTCTCTCTATCTATATAGCATACATACGTATATTATATGATACATGTGAGATATGTATATCACACACACAAACATCACTGATTTAAATCAAAAATGTAATCCCCACACTGGTTCCTGCCAGAATTACATAACTTTTAGAAAGAAAACACTGATTTTCCACCTTTGATTTCCTACTTTCATTTTCAATGGTTTCTCATTTTAAGTTAGTCAGAACCTGTTAGGAGAAAAAATAAATCAGAATGCATTATTAGCATGTTTTACAGCAAAATATATAGTAAATACTACTTTAAAGTTTCTCAAATATAAAGCATGCCAATATAATTTTATCTGTGATAGAGTAATACTGTGAAAACTGAAGAGAAAAAAAAAAAAACACGAGAATTTTATCTAAGCAAGAAAAGGTAAGATACAGTTCTGCTTAACAACATCTTTAGCAATTTGAGCACTATTACAAGTGGCATACTCAAGAGGATAAAAAGTTTTTCCTAGATCCAACCAGTCCATTCTAAAGGAGATCAATCCTGGGTGTTCATTGGAAGGACTGATACTAAAGATGAAGCTCCAATACTTTGGCCACCTCATGCGACAAGTTGACTCACTGGAGAAGACTCTGATGCTGGGAGTGATTAGGGGCAGGAGGAGAAGAGGACGACAGAGAATGGGATGGCTGGATGGCATCACCGACTCGATGGACATGATTTTTGAGTGAACTCCGGGAGTTGGTGATGGACAGGGAGGCCTGGCGTGCTGTGATTCATGGGGTCGCAAAGAGTCAGACACGACTGAGCGACTGAACTGAACTGAAGATAAACAAAATTCTATTTTATATTTTGAAATACATAATATTATTTTTAAAGAATTAGAAGCAAATAGAAAAAGCCTTTGTCATGTTATACAGGAACAATGTAGATCTAGATTGTCTCCTCAGAGACTGGAAGACTGGAAAATTCATTTCCCACACCCACCTGCGTCAGAGGTCAGGTTCACATTCCAGTTAATGACACAAAACTTGTCTAAGAACTGGAAGATACAAGAGAAGGAGAAACAATTATTCTGTTCTAATGGTAACAGGTACACACGAGGGTGAGAGGTATCTAGGAAGATTGCAGTAGCTTCAGGAGTGGTCCTGAAAAACCACCTGCTTTGGCATTACAGGCAACAGAGATCACTAGCAATTTCCTATCATTTTAACAATTACTGATTTCCTCATATCCAGTAGTGGTCTTCTCTGGACTTTACTCCCACTCTACCAAAATTTTTAAAGTATATAATCTATTAAATCCCTTCCCAATAAAATGCCTAACTGGTTTTTATTCTCTAGTTTAACTAATAAGTATAAACATTTTTTAAATAATACATATTTCTTAGGATTGTAGTGAGACATATATGAGATTAAAACATTCAACACAGCATCTGTGCTATTATTTTCATCACTATTATTTTACCGTTGATTGAAACTCCTTCCTGACCCCAGCATCTCTGACTAGACACATATCACAATCAGTCACTGTGCCTAAGAGAAAGAAACTGACTTTCCATATTCAAGATTTCTAAGAATAGTTTCATCAGCAGCAACTGAAACCACCTTGACATTGAAAGTGGAGTCATGCCCGGCTCTTTGCAACCCTATGGACTGTAGCCCACCAGGCTCCTCCATCCATGGGATTTTCCAGGCAAGAATACTAGAGTGGGTTGCCATTTCCTTCTCCAGGGGATCTTCCTGACCCAGGGATCGAACCAGGTCTCCCATATTGCAGGCAGATTCTTTACCATTTGAGCCACCAGGGAATCCCACCATAATAGAGGGATCTGGTCCCATCACTTCATGGGAAATAGATGGAAAAAAAGTGGAAACAGTGTCAGACTTTATTTTTTGGGGCTCCAAAATCACTGCAGATGCAGATTGCAGCCATGAAATTAAAAGACGCTTACTCCTTGGAAGGAAAGTTATGACCAACCTTCAAAGTATATTTAAAAGCAGAGACATTACTTTGCCAACAAAGGTCCATCTAGTCAAGGCTATGATTTTTCCCGTGGTCATGTATGGATGTGAGAGTTGGACTGTGAAGAAAGCTGATCACCAAAGAATTGACGCTTTTTGACTGTGGTGCTGGAGAAGACTCTTGAGAGTCCCTTGGACTGCAAGGAGATCCAACCAGTTCATTCTAAAGGAGATCAATCCTGGGTGTTCATTGGAAGGACTGATGCTAAAGCTGAAACTGCAATACTTTGGCCACCTCATGAGACGAGTTGACTCACTGGAAAAGACTCTGATGCTGGGAAAGTTTGGGGGCAGGAGGAGAAGGGGACAACCTAGAATGAGATGGCTGGATGGCATCACCGACTCTGTGGACGTGAGTTTGAGTGAACTCCGGGAGTTGGTGATGAACAGGGAGGCCTGGCGTGCTGTGATTCATGGGGTCGCAGAGAGTCGGACACGACTGAACGACTGAACTGAATAGAGGGATAATGACATGTAAATGATATAATGTATTTAATCATCTGGGATACCCAGTAGAGTGCTGGTCCATAGTAGGCTTTCAATTCTAATTACTTTCTCTTTCCCATAGGGCTTTTCATATTATTGTACATATTTCAAACTGGTGTCCTTGTAAGAATGTCTGTTTGGTAACTTTGCCTCTGGCATCTCCCAATTCTCATCTACATTGCATTCTATTGTCAAATTAATCTTCCTACAGAAGTCTTCGGAGTATGATATTCCCATTGTGAGAAATTTTCAAATACCCACAGAATAACTTTTTGCCTTTCTCCACAGGAATTCAAAGTTCTGCATATTTTATCTACTTCATTCCTCATTTTTCTAGTACAACTGAGTTAACTGACATTCAATGGTAAGTCCTAGACTTTGAATTTCTGCCTTTACTGTTGTCTTTCTGCCTAAAGAGAATTTCTTTCCATCTTTATCATGGCCAAAGGGAACCCTTTGTCCTTCTAACTATTTTTATGGTTGAATTGATTAGAGCTTTCCTTATGTCATAGTAATTTGTATATTTTCTTATATTCCAGTTAATTATCTCAGCTGTTCTACCATGAGACAGAAGTGAGGACTAGGTTTAAATCCTGGTACAAGAAATGAAACATAGTTAAGACCATTAGCTAAAATTAATACCAGGGTTAAATTTTCATGTCTTCTACCTCCTGGAAGCTTTATTACATAACAGATTTGTCTAAATCTCCATTTTTATCTTTAAAATAGACAAAATGGTATTATAGCCTTAAATTCCATATGTTAATCAATCAATAAATGGTTTATTTTCTTTTCCTTACATATTCAGTTCAGTTCAGTTCAGTCGCTCAGTCGTGTCCGACTCTCCGCGACCCCACCGCCAGGCCTCCCTGTCCATCACCAACTCCCGGAGTTCACTCAAACTCATGTCCACAGAGTCGGTGATGCCATCCAGCCATCTCATTCTAGGTTGTCCCCTTCTCCTCCCGCCCCCAACCTTTCCCAGCATCAGTCTTTTCCAGTGAGTCAACTCGTCGCATGAGGTGGCCAAAGTATTGCAGTTTCAGCTTCAGCATCAGTCCTTCCAATGAACACCCAGGATCGATCTCCCTTAGAATGGACTGGTTGGATCTCCTTGCGTACAAGGGACTCTCAAGAGTCTTCTCCAACACCACAGTTCAAAAGCATCAATTCTTCGGCGATCAGCTTTCTTCACAGTCCAACTCTCACATCCATACATGACCATGGGAAAAACCATAGCCTTGACTAGACGGACCTTTGTTCCTTACATATTAGATTTGTTCTAAAACCTGATGTTAGAAAAAACATATGTTTTCATTAGTAGTCCATTTTATAATCTATAGTATGCTTTGACACTGTAGACTTAGTATTTGTTGCATGAATATATATAAATTGCAGTCATTATAATACATTTATACTGAATTTCATTAACAGTTTACCCATTAGATCAGAAGGGCTTCCTTAGTCTTTGTAAACTCTGAGAATTTCCTGTCTCTAGGCTGGTTGGTTATATACTTTTGTTTATTTGTAACATTGGCTCTTCTTATTTTAATTTCTCCAAATAAGATATTTCTTTTAGAATTCATGTGCCAACAGAATATTCATTTCTCCTCTCTTCATATTCCCTATGTTTCTCAGATTATCTGACTGTTCACTTTCCTATATGTAAAGCAGTAATTTCATTGGTCTAGCTGACCAAAGGATCACCTTGATACATGTTTACCAAACAGAACATTAAATACCACTTCAAAAGGGAAAGTACATTATTCCGCTAAAGGGAAGAGAAGCTTTCAATCACACATGAGCATTTTGCTTGGTTAGGGATTTTTATGTCCAGAGCAACATGAAAGGGCAGAGTATTTCTCATGCCAAATTTTATAGGACACAACTGACCAATTAAAAAACAAAGGAGTCAGCATTTGTGTGTCCCTTCAGGAGGCATCATGTCAGCAAGTTATTCTTCACTGCAGAGTTTTAACACACCATTAGGCAGCATCTGTGGCCAAACTGATGTTGCTGTGACTTTTCTTTGCTGTTACCAGCACCTTTGAACCCTAGATCAGCAGAAGGACACCCAATGCCCTTGTAATCATAGAAAGTAACAAGGTTCATTTGGAAGAGCAGTAGACCTGGAATTAGATTACTTATTCAATTTTTCAACATTATTGATCAATTACTGTAGTATAGCTCTTGGGAAAATTCCAAATCATGAATGTGTAACAGATCATAATAACTTGGGGAGAAGGAAGAAACAGACATAAAAACAAGCAACTACAACTGAATGCAGAAAGTGAGATATGACAAAAATACTACAATTTGCCCAGATGTCAGAGGTTTTTTGAGCCTGTTCTCTATCTGACTTGTTATAGAAGTTTCACCATTATTACTCGGGAGTTAATCAGCTAGATATCAACTTCTTTATGTCCATTCATCTTAACAAGTATGAAACTAAAGTCTTTACCATCACCTAAGAAACTTTCATCTTCATTTTACTATAATACTACCAATAAATGCTATTCCACTATCTCTTTGGGACAGATTTAATTAACAGAATTATCTGGGGCCATTTTCTTAGCAAGTCTCATAACGCGTACAATTATTACATGTTTTACCATAGACTGTAATTGAATCACCATTTCATTTTTCACCATTTCAGTTCAGACTCAAAGAGCAAAATCTTCTTTAAAAATTCCATAACTTGCCCCCAAAACAAGCAAGATGTTACTAGTCCTAATAAAGATCACTACAGATTAATCACTATACAGAATAAATAAAATAATAGTATCCAAAGAGAAAATCTGGAAAAGACATTAAAAATAAAATTTCAAAATAAGTAATATGACAAGTCATTAAATGTATTTTTTTTTTAAATCCCACTAGTAATCAAATAGGAAAAAGAAAAGTAAATCAAATGAATGACTTTTCACTTGCAATGTTTAGCAAAGATTCTTCAGGGATAATTTCCACTATTCTTGCTCATATGCTTTTTCTGGGAGCATTACTACATATTGGAAATTTCATGCACCAAAATTTTGATTTTAGAAAGTAATCAAAAAGAAAAATTATACATGTAGAAACTATTTTGTATAAGAATGTTCTTATCAATAATAATAGTTTAATAATAATATATAGTAGTGACCAATGACATTTATTAGAAGAATCTGGCATTATACTATGTACTTATTTATATTACCTAACTATAATTTAAAAAAAAATGAGAACCAACTGTAAGTATAAAAGGGCTGTATTGCACATAGAAAATTTTAAAAAATATAAAATCTGCTAAAACTATCTTTTTTAAAACCACTACACTCTGCACCATCAATTCTAAATGTCACTTATAAACTGCTCCTCTACAAAAATCTTTATGTTCTCAACAATTACTATGATTACCACTAAAATTTAATGATACAGACATCAAATTAAGAATTTAAAAATCATTTGTTATTTTATAAATATTCCTTTTGGGTCACATTAGTTTTGCAAATTTCCAATTATATAGCAAGCCTCCAACACACAGACTCAGCTATGAGTATTTATTTAGAGACTCATTACCTAATGATTTAAAATCATTGAGTTCAATTCAGGGTTGTGACTCCAACTATTGTGGTGCTACCTATTCCTGTATTTACACACTAGTTTTAAGTAAACAATGATAGCAAAGTAATTGTAAAGAGGAAAATGCAGAACTAGAGTTACTTCAATTCTGTTATTTTATACTCTTTTGGAAGGTACTGGTAATGTAGGTTTCATTTTGAATTCTCCTCTTGGCTTATAGACAGCTATCATTTCACTGTGCATTCATATGACCTCTAAACTCATCATGAGTGCTCCGTGCTCACCACCTCATCTAACTCTAATTAATATCTCTCAAAAGCCCTGTCTCCAACTACCCTTTGCATGCAGGTTTAGGACTTCAACATGTGATGCTGCGGGGGGGTGGGGGGAGAGGGTAGGGGAACAAACATGCACTGCATAATGCATAACAGTTTAGGAGAAATGGATTTAGAGTCTACTCGTGCTGTAGTCAAAAGTATATTTTCAACTTCATTGAAGTAAATTAATATGTAATCCATTGTTGTTTGCATAGATCATTGCTGATTAAAAAGAGTATGCAGATTTTTTCTCAGTCTAACAGTTTTCTATAATTATAACGTCTGTACCACATTGCTTTTTTCACCCTGTTGTCTGATGATATTGATTATACATGTCATGTTTAGTAACTCTAATGAGATTCAGTGAAAGCTATGTTCAGAAATGACACAGCACATTACATATTCTCTTATATGTGGTCAAGTATATTTGAGAATTTGTTCTTCACAGGTAATGCCCAAGGAATTTGACAAAAGGGAATTGAAATCATTGATGTTTTTCTCATTGTGGGTTGAATTACAATTCAAGCTAGTGCAGAAGTACATTAATTCTGAAGATTTTCTTAAGGTAGCCTGTATCAAAAGAGATATATGACATATATTGCTAAAGATATTTAGAGCACCTATCACAACATGAAGTTTAAATTAAAATATAGGAATCAGAGCTTTTAGCAAAGGATGTACTCTGTGACATCACTTTTGTATGACTAATTTTGACAGTACAGAACTTTCTGAAACCAAACATGGACGATCATGGAAAAAGCCCAGAGGCCTTTGAATCGAATGAAATTAAGCCTCAACACTGCTGGGAAGTAGATGCATCTTAATCTTTTAGATTAGAGAAGAGTAAAATGGAGGCTGAAGCATGTTAAATGAATTGCTCAAGGCCACTCATTAAAAGCATCACTGGCCTTTCTGAAGTATTTTATCAGATGAAAGCCAGACTAATTCCATGATTTTATTATACCCATTGTGATTAGCTAGTTAGTAGATGTTTTCTTTTATCTGGAAAAATTGTAGATTTACGGCTTTTGTTTGTAGTCTTGAGGAGTTGGAGAGTGACACAGGAACACAAGTTTATGCCTTAGAGTATTTTCAATGTCTAGAAACGACATATCTTGTCCCCCTATTCCTGATACGAATAACATGTCTTCCAAATTAATGTACTTATATTGACTGAAATAAAATTCTACTATATTGACCAGAAAAAATATTTAGTATATTCTCTCACTTTATTGTTTTCCTTTGTTATACTCTGAGAAGTTAGCCCTCTAGCCATAAAGTATGCCAGTAGATAACTTTAATATAATTCCTATGGAGTGTATTTTATGGTTTAACAGAGATGAAATATTGGGGTATAATCAAGTCTGGAGAGGCCTTACAAATAGCTGTGAAAAGAAGAGAAGTGAAAAGCAAAGGAGAAAAGGAAAGATATAAGCATCTGAATGCAGAGTTCCAAAGAATAGCAAGGAGAGATAAGAAAGCCTTCCTCAGTGATCAATGCAAAGAAATACAGGAAAACAACAGAATAGGAAAGACTAGAGATCTCTTCAAGAAAATTAGAGATTCCAAGGGAACATTTCATGCAAAGATGGGCTCGATAAAGGACCATGGTATGGACCTAACAGAAGCAGAAGATATTAAGAAGAGGTGGCAAGAATACACAGAAGAACTATACAAAAAAGATTTTCATGACCCAGATAATCACGATGGTGTGATCACTCACCTAGAGCCAGACATTCTGGAATGTGATGTCAAGTGGGCCTTAGAAAGCATCACTACGAATAAAGGTAGTGGAGGTGGTGGAATTCCTGTTGAGCTATTTCAAATCCTGAAAGATGATGCTGTGAAAGTGCTGCACTCAATATGCCAGCAAATTTGGAAAACTCAGCAGTGGCCACAGGACTGGAAAAGGTCAGTCTTCATTCCAATCCCAAAGAAAGGCAATGCCAAAGAATGCTCAAACTATCACACAATTGCACTCATCTCACACACTAATAAAGTCATGCTCAAAATTCTCCAAGCCAGGCTTCAGCAATATGTGAACCGTGAACTCCCAGATGTTCAATCTGGTTTTAGAAAAGGCAGAGGAACCAGAGATCAAATTGCCAGCATCCACTGGATCATGGTGAAAGCAAGAGAGTTCCAGAATAACATCTATTTCTGCTTCATTGACTATGTCAAAGCCTTTGACTGTGTGGATCACAATAAAGTGTGGAAAATTCTTCAAGAGATGGGAATACCAGACCACCTGACCTGCCTCTTGAGAAACCTGTATACAGGTCAGGAAGCAACAGTTAGAACTGGAGATGGAACAACAGACTGGTTCCAAATAGGAAAAGGAGTACGTCAAGGCTGTATATTGTCACCCTGCTTATTTAACTTATATGCAGAGTACATCATGAGAAATGCTGGGCTGGAAGAAGCACAAGCTGGAATCAAGATTGCCAAGAGAAATACCAACAACCTCAGATATGCAGATGACACCACCCTTATGGCAGAAAGCGAAGAGGAACTAAAGAGCCCCTTGATTAAAGTAAAAGAGGAGAGTGAAAAAGTTAGCTTAAAGATCAACATTCAGAAAACTAAGATCATGGCATCTGGTCCCAATCACTTCATGGGAAATGGATGGGAAACAGTGGAAACTGTCAGACTTTATTTTTTTGGGCTCCAAAATCACTGTGGATGCTGATTGCAGCCATGAAATCAAAAAACGCTTAATCCTTGGAAGGAAAGTTATGACCATCCTAGATAGCATATTAAAAAGCAGAGACATTACTTTGCCAACAATGGTCTGTCTAGTCAAGGCTATGGTTTTTCCAGTGGTCATGTATGGGTGTGAGAGTTGGACTGTGAAGAAGGCTGAGAACCGAAGAATTGATGCTTTTGAACTGTGGTGCTGGAGATGACTTGAGAATCCCTTGGACTGCAAGGAGATCCATCCAGTCCATTCTAAAGGAGATCAGTCTTGAGTGTTCATTGGAAGGACTGATGCTAAAGCTGAAACTCCAATACTTTGGCCACCTCATGAGACAAGTTGACTCACTGGAAAAGACTCTGATGCTGGGGTGGATTGAGGGCAGGAGGAGAAGGAGACGACAGAGGATGAGATGGCTGGATGTCATCACTGACTTGATGGATATGAGGTTGAGTGAACTCCGGGAGTTGGTGATGGACAGGGAGGCCTGGCGTGCTGCGATTCGTGGGGTCGCAGAGTCGGACATGACTGAGCGACTGAACTGTACTGAACTGAATCATTATGGTTTACTGTAAAGGGGACTTCAGTGGCACACCCTATAGAAGCATCTCAGGATAAACTGGAACTTATAATACTAGACCAAATGACATGAAAGATATTAGGAAACAATTCTCCATAAGTTTTGAAATCTTTTTCATATTTGATTGACTCTAAATTAATCAGAGTTCTTCAAAATAAATCTGTTTTAAAGACTTTGAAAGAATTCCAAACAGAATACTTTTAAATAATTTCAGTTGTTATAGTTTTATATTTAGAGCTCCTGAATGTATTTTTCAAAGTTTTCCCAGTCCAAACTTAACAATCCCTGCTTGCTAAAAGTGATCATGTCTGCCTGGAATATATCTCAAAGAGATTTTAAATTTCCAATCAAGTACATCCATCAAGTATTCGTTCTCATATGCTGAATTCACTGTAACATTATTATAGAATGGACAGAAAAGTGTCTTTTGTAGCAGTGCAGTGGCAGTACACTTCAGTTCCCATCAAATCTACATTACAATTTCCAGTCGAAGTCTCAGAGTAGAGAGAGACTAATTGTTTCTCTTCCATAGAGAGCAAAGCATGTTCAAAGGCATTTAGGAAATACCAATCAGAAATTTTATCATGATTTACAAGAATCAATATCTAGTGATGTATAACATTGAGGTTTCCCAGGTGGCATCAGTGGTGAAGAAACCGCCTGCCAATGTCTTAGACGTAAGAGACATGGGTTCGTTCCCTGGGTCAGGAAGGTCCCCTGGAGGAGGGCAAGGCAACACACTCCAGTATTCTTGCCTGGAGAATCCCATGGACAGAGGAGCCTGGTGGGCTATAGCCCATGGGGCTTCACAGTCAGAGAAAACTGAATTGACTTAGCATGCACAGCACGCACAAAGTTATTGCATATCTCTATCTCTGTGGTGTACTATCAGTACAGCATATGTCAGTCAAGCACACCTGTGTAGAACTCGTTTTCATTTTGTTAAGGGTCATATAATTCCACCTGCATCCCCAAATTACCCTGAAAACATTTTAGTAGCATTAATATACACCAAAATGTAATACACCAGCATTTTTACTCATAACAAACCAGATTTAGTACTTTACCAAATTCGATAGTTTGTATTATTGCAGATATATTATTCAGGTTTAAGAAATAAGCTGCATTTAAAATTTTAAAACTCACATCAACTATCAACTCCATTTAGCAAATGTTTGCTTACATCAAATAATATAGAAAGTCTTCTTCAAGTAGCCCTTATTGAGAAAATCAGGGTTTCTTTGGAACTACAAAAATAATTTGAGTTAATAAAAATGTCTGAACTTTAAAAAACTTTGTTAGTCGTATTTCCTATATTTGAAATCATGTGGTATTTTTGAAATATCATATGTAATATTAATAGCCTCTTCCTTTATGTACAAAGCAGGAAGCACTGTGAACTAGACAGAATTATCAAGTATTAATTTTAAAACTGGTAGGCCAGAGGATACATTAGTCGTGTTTTAGCTACAGGAATTTGGCAAAGCATTTTATAGATTAAGGAGAAATAATCTCAAATTTTACCAGCATCCCAAGAACCATATTTTGGTTATATAGTGAATTACTGTTTGTTGCAGTAATATTCAATAATGGTCACCACAAATACTGAACGAGCAAATATTAGAATCATTACTCACAGAGGAAGTAAAGATTAGGTTCCCGTGAGCTGCTGGTCACAACACTTCATCAGCCAAACAATACAAAACCTTGTTTTATGAGTATTTCTGTGTATGACTCTTTATTGAATATATATTGTTGATTCATTAACTTTGAATTCATGACCAACAGCACTAACTCATGCCTGAATAAAATTTATTTTCTCCATAGGACACATCACAGCCTTCTAATGCTTAGGAACACTAAATACATTTCAACAATGCTCAGGTTCCATTGCTGCTGCTAAGTCACTTCAGTCGTGTCCGACTCTGTGTGACCCCATAGACAGAAGCCTACCAGGCTCCCCCGTCCCTGGGATTCTCCAGGCAAGAACATTTCCTTCTCCAGTTCCTAAAAAGCCTTTGTAATTAGACTAAACTCAGTTTCTGAAAGTGAAGGTATTTGTGTTGTTCCACTCTGGTTACAGCAGATGACAAAAGACAGGATGACTCACTTACCCTGAATAAAACGAGACAGTGACAACTGCCAGGGAGGTTGATTAAAATATTCCTGTAGCTTAGAGAAACTAAAGCAAAGTGCAACCTGGAACAGAGTTCTAAACATCTCCCAGGTGAAATTCAAACTATCGGAAATAAGGTGAAGAGGCATTAATAGGATCAGTGTCCTAAAAACTATCGAGGTGGAAAGCCACCTCTGTGTGCTCCTCCACGGCTCTCCCCTGAAGCCACCTCTTTCTCCTTGGAAGTTAGATGGATTTCTCTCTAGCCCACGGCCAGCAGAAGTGCCACCTCTTCCGCCTCCTCTGGGAGCTCCACCTCCTCCATCAGATTTAGATTTGGGAGGAGGCGATTTTGGTCGAAGTCTTTCAATTTCCTCTGTACATCCAGTCAAATAGGAATTCGGGGCACTGAAGTAGGATGCATACGTTTCTGCATTGTAGTTACTATTTGTAAGAGTTGGTCCAACTGTAAGCCATCCTGGTTGAATTGTACTATCTCTTCCAAACAGATGAAGGCGTCTTCTACCAAGACAAAAATGTTCAATTATATGAAAAATTTCTACAGGCTTTTCTATATTGTCAATTTCAGGTTCTTCTGTGATAATCAGGTTCCATTAGAAACAGCAAAATCACCAACAAAAACAAAAGGAATGTGGCACTAAACAGACCATAAAAGACAGTTGTTTGCAGTATGAGCTGCAATAAGGCAGATCATTACCTTGTGTGACTTCAATAGAATATGTGCCATAAGGTGACTGGAATTTTCTACCACTTTGTACGTACAAATGTCTACAAAGGATCTAGGAAAACCTATCCTTACAAGGATTAGTTTTAGGGTTATAAATAGCAAGGGAATTCTTAATACAGAATCCATGAATAAGGATGATCAACTGTGTAAACTTTGGACTTGTACAAGCTATTTTAGTAGGTTACGTGCTTTTTTTTAATGGTCATGTATATGATAACCGAAGGTCTTTTTACATCCTATAATAATATCATTCAAGCATTTATGAAATGCTCTTACTAATGCTAGTGTGAAAAACCTATCCCACAATCAATAACAGTGTATTAGATGTTAAATGTGATAAAACACAAGGTAAAAGAAAAAAAACCTTGCTGCTCACTTAGGGGAAAACACTTTATAAAATATTAGAGATAATGATGAGAACACTTAAAAAGTATTTAAGTAAACTTGCTATTATAATTGTATATTTATGTGCTCTGAGACTACATCAACCCAGGTTTATATAAATATTATTTGAAAGTTAGTCTTGAATAATTTATTTTTTCAATTATGGAAGGTCTTCATAAGTACATGCCTAATATAAAATGTAACAGTCTTAAATATGTGCAAATCAATAATTTCTGCACCCTACAGTGTGTACATTTGGTCATGTTTCCACTTATTCAAAAAACCTTGAGAATACAATGCAAATGAGACATGATACCTGTCTTTATGAGGCACACAATTTAGTAATAAGGTCAAATAAGTAAACAAAGAAGTAAAATATGATAAAAGATGTTATGAATTTATACACACAGGCTCCATAGGAGAGATACCTATTTTAGACTTCATAGGAGTTGCAGTGAGCAGAGATAAAGGTTATGAAAACGTTTCCAGAATAGACACCTGAACTGAGTTCTGAAGAATGAGTATGAGTTAAACAGGCAACGATGCAACTGTTGAGAGGGATGACAAATGCACTAAGCCAGGCACCATGTCTAGATTTATAAGAACCAAAAAGAACTTAAGTGTCAAACATGGAAGCAGAAAGATATGAAGCTGCAGAGGTAAACTGCATAAAGATCATGAAGAAATGTGCTTGCCTGTTTGGTCAAAATACTTGAAGAAAATAATGTAGGGATATTTCTGAGTTTTAAGCAGAGAAGTGACATGTTACTTGTGATAGTTTTAAAATACGGCCCCAAATTCTTTGACGTTATTCTATGACTGCTTGACCACTAGAATAGAATATAGCATAAGTGAGGCTGTGCCAGTTTCTAGATATTTGCCTTTCCAGGCAATGTCTCCTTCTTGACCCTGGGGACAGATGTTCTTAGAAACCACCCATCATCTTTAAGGAACTCCAATCAGTCCAGAAAACCCATGTGGAAAGGAACTAAAGCCCTTGACCTTCAGCTGAGCTTCCAAGTATAACCAAATTGCCAGCCATGTGAATGAGCCATTTTGGAAGTTATTTTTGAGCCTTTAATTGAGTGCCCCACTGATACTGTGTGAAGTAGAGATGGGCCCTTCCTTCCAGTCCCTAACAAAATTGCAGATTTATGAGCTAAGTAAATTATTGATGTAAGGCCTTGAATTTTGGAGTGGTCTGTAATGTAGCGATGGGTAATTAGAATAATATGACTTGTTTTTACAAATATGACTGATAATATTTGCAGTATGGAAGTAAGATTGGGAAAGACAAAACTACAAATAGGAAAGTCACCTGAAAGATCACTCAAAGATACAGATAAGAAATGATGATGGCCAAAACCTAAGTACGGGAGTGGGGACCACTTACAATAGTGAACTATATTTTTTACCATAAGTCAATTTTATGTAGGTAAATTATACATTAATAAAACTTAAAAAAAATAAAATATAATGCTCAGTTTTATGACTTAGGTACTTATATGGATAATGTTGATGTTTATGTGAAAATTGCATAAAGAAATCTCTTCCTTGAACTTTTATTTTCCTGCCACTGTAAATGGTTATTCTGCCAGTAAAAATCTTGGTGAGGCTTGGTAATTAGCCACCAATATGATGTACAATATTCCCATACAGAATACCTGAATTTCAGGCATACTACACTGGACAATATTAAATTGTCTCATGTTTCACTTTTATTATAATATTGGTCTGAGAAAATTTATATTAGTGGGAGATATTTTATAGTATATGCAGTATATTCACTTCCTGTTTACCCTAGATTTTATTCTTTAGACCAACTGCTAATATGTGCTGAACTGTATTAACCTAAAATTCTTTCATTCAGTTAACTTACTTTGCTATATATTCAAGTTATAGTAAAGGGCTAAAACACTTAAACAAAGCATAGTATTTCATTTATTTTAAAGATTTATTAAAGACACTTCAACACATTATTCCAGTTACTACCTACATAAAAAAAAACTTCCCATAATTCAAAACAGTTACTTACATGAGAAAGGTGATTCGCAGATTTTTACATATAGTATAAACAATGTATTTGACCAGATTTCCTTTTGTTCCTTTGGCGACCAGGAAGTTCAGACTGAATTGTGGCTCAAATTTAGTGATTACATTGAAACAGTGAATTGCACATCTATGTGCTCACTGTAAACCTGTATTCAATCTGCCATTGTAGATAGCCCTGATTTTTATTTACTTTTCTTCATGCAACTGTACTTATGTTAGATTTTCTTAATAGAAACCAAATCTTGTTGGCATCAAGAGAAAAATAAAATATGAAATAAAATCAGGTATGTGTGGAACCAGAGATTTAAATTTGTCAAGCTACCTTTTTTTCCTATTCCTGCTCCTTTCTATGACTTTGCTTCATCTTGCCTACATGTGGAAAACAGAATATGCCTACCTCACAGATA
Organism: Moschus berezovskii; assembly: GCF_049115385.1. NCBI lineage: Eukaryota > Metazoa > Chordata > Mammalia > Artiodactyla > Moschidae > Moschus > Moschus berezovskii. The sequence continues at coordinate 92,172,186 of NC_142464.1, forward strand.
CAAACTTGCATGATACAGGTCTTATCCCATGAAAAAATCATCTGTTTGTAGTGTTTCCTGCCTCTCCCCATCTCTATTTCTCTCCCTCCTCCCTTCTCCACATTTACTCACTTTCATTGTCTCTACCAATTCATACATTTTTAAGAAAGTGACTCCAATTGAATCAGCTTAGGTAAAATTCCCACCTCCATTGGGCATATATATAGAGGCCAGAAGGTCATGGGGCAACTCACATAAATTACTGTCCAGAAAAGCCCAGTGGGAAGATGGGTTTTTGTGAGTCAGGCAGACGTTGCAAATAATGTCTACCTCAACATTCAAGTAAGGTTCTTAAAATCCTCTATGGAAAGCCTTCTAATGCTCATAATGAATCTTTAGTGCTCACAGAACCTAGGAGATAAGAGTTTTATTATTTCCACTTTATCAATGAAGAAACTGGGACACAGAGAATTTAAGTGACTTAACCAAATAACACAGGAACTTCCACTGGCCCCAGAAAATGGATATAATATTTGCAATTATTTTGAGAGTGATGGCCACATTTTTCTGAAATTTCATTCATATCTTTTGCAAAATGGAGTTAGAATTAACATCAGTCGTTCCTTTACTCTCACCCACAAATTAAAAGAATGCTTTATAAAGGCAATCTAACACCTGAAGTATATTTGTATAATATTTAGGTAATATATTATTAGTAACTCAAAATAAAAGAAACATTGTAACCTCAGCGTTCAAACAGAAAATTTGATATGGTTGATTCTTCATGATACAGGTCCACATACCAAATGAGAAAAGAATCATATATTTTAGTGCTGTGAATCATGGGGTCGCGGAGAGTCAGACACGACTGAGCGACTGAACTGAACTGAACTGAACACATTTTGTGTTAGTTCCTTTCTAATGAAAACTAATTTTAAAGAAATAATTCTGGAATCAATCACTCATTCAGTAATTCTATTACAGACTACTATGTGCCAGATACTAAGCTAAGAGCAGACTTATGACACATCATACATTTTAAAATAAATAATCTATCAAAGTAGAGACTATATTAGCATTCTATATTTAGATGATAAAAAATATACACAGAAAATTTGAGATTCGAAGTTCTTTCTGAATATTACATACTAGAAGCTGGTGTCCATCTTAATAAGCATTCTGTCCCACAGTACTCCACAAATATCTAAAAACTATATTCCTCTAAAATTTTCTTAATAATTAGAGTTTGATGAAAATTGCTGTAAATATAAACCACCTATCCTTCAAAAGAATGACACATATATGGACGCTAACCAACCATTCACACTGCTTCTCTTAGGACAGACTTAGGTCAAAACTACCATGATTGATAGCTATAGGGTGAGACTGCATGGCTAATGGAAATGTTAAACACAAAGCAACTTCTGTCAACATAAATGATTGGCTCTTTAAATGGCAGAGCAGTTTAAGAATGACATCCTGAATCAATCCTTAACTAATTGGAAAATTAATTAGTGCCTGTCATTTTAACCCTGAGTATTTTTAAGCTTCAGTTTGATTACAGTTAACTAGCTGCCTGCAAGAAGCCAGTTTATAAATTCCACCAAACTGTCTGATTCTTTTCACAAGATATCACCTTTCATAGTTTTGGTGTCTATTAATACTTAAAAATCCATCAGCCCACTAATGCCATCAATGATTGGCAAATTAGTAGATTCTGTCATGCTTAATATTATCTCTTTCATTGTATTTCTTGCAAATTTAGCTATTGCTACTATTTGCATTAGGCCTACTAACATATTAAAATGATGCTAGCTAACCGTAGAAAATTCATAAAATATGTCTATTCACTCTTTTCCCTAAGGCTAAATGTTGAGTATTTTAACACTTAGAATATGCTAAAGGACCAAAAAGCCATTAACAGAGGTAAATAAAACTTAATTATGAATTGTCTAGCATAGTTAAGTCATCTGTTGCTTATTACTACAGTTCCTTTAGTAGTTAAAAAAGCAAAGTCCAGGAGTAATTCTAACAGAGAAAAGGAGTTAACACTTAATGAGTATCTGCTAGTTTTTTTGCTGGGTGTTTATATATTATGCACTTAACTTTCAATACATCCTTATAAAGTAGATAAAAGACCCTGATGCTGGTAAAGATTGAAGGCAGGAGGAGAAGGGGACAACAGAGGATAAGATTGTTGGATGGCATCACAGATGCAATGGACATGAGTTTGAGTAGATTGTGAGAGCTGGTGATGGATAGGGGAGTCTGGTGTGCTGCAGTCCATGGGGTCACAAAGAATCGGACATGACTGAGAGACTGAAATGAACTGAACTGAACTGATTTTCATCCTGCAGATAAGAAAGGGATAATCAAAGAAGCTAAGTTATGTATTAGAGGCCACCTAGGCAATGGGGTCGGAGAAGGCAATGGCAAGCCACTCCAGTACTCTTGCCTAGAAAATCCCATGGACGGAGGAGCCTGGTAGGCTGCAGTCCATGGGGTCACTAAGTCAGACACGACTGAGAGACTTCACATTCACTTTGCACTTTCACCCACTGGAGAAGGAAATGGCAACCCACTCCAGTATTCTTGCCTGGAGAATCCCAGGGACGGGGGAGCCTGGTGGGCTGCCGTCCATGGAGTCGCACAGAGTCGGACACGACAGAAGCGACTTAACAGCAGCAGAAGCAGCAGGCAATGGGGTATTAAATTAAATTCAAGATTTCTAAGCTTGTGTTATTTTCACAGCACTATGCTCCAATCCAGACTGGTTCCAAATAGGAAAAGGAGTATGCCAAGGCTGTATATTGTCACCCTGCTTATTTAACTTATATGCAGAGTACATCATGAGGAACGATGGGCTGGAAGAAGCACAAGTTGGAGTCAAGATTGCCTGGAGAAATATCAATAACCTCAGATATGCAGATGACACCACCCTTATGGCAGAAAGTGAAGAGGAACTCAAAAGCCTCTTGATGAAACTGAAAGAGGAGAGTGAAAAAGTTGGCTTGAAGCTCAACATTCAGAAAACTAAGATCATGGCATCTGGTCCCATCACTTCATGGGAAATAGATGGGGAAACAGTGGAAACAGTGTCAAACTTTATTTTTGGGGCTCCAAAATCACTGTGGATGCTGATTGCAGCCATGAAATGAAAAGACGCTTACTCCTTGGAAGGAAAGTTATGACCAACCTAGATAGCATATTAAAAAGCAGAGATACTTTGCCAACAAAGGTCCGTCTAGTCAAGGCTATGGTTTTTCCAGTTGTCATATATGGATGTGAGAGTTGGACTGTGAAGAAAGCTGAGCACCGAAGAATTGATGCTTTTGAACTGTGGTGTTGGAGAAGATTCTCAAGAGTCCTTTGGACTGCAAGGAGATCCAACCAGTCCACTTTAAAGGAGATCAGTCCTGGGTGTTCATTGGAAGGACTGATGCTAAAGCTGAAACTCCAATACTTTGGCCACCTCATGCAAAAAGTTGACTCATTGGAAAAGACTCTGATGCTGGGAGGAATTGGCAGCAGGAGGAGACGGGGACGACAGAGGATGAGATGGCTGGATGGCATCACCGACTCTGTGGACATGAGTTTGAGTGAACTCCGGGAGTTGGTGATGGACAGGGAGGCCTGGCGTGCTGTGCTTCATGGGGTCGCAAAGAGTCGGACACGATGAGTAACTGAAGTGAACTGAACTGATGCTCCAATCCATGTATGGATGAAATAAGAAAATAGACAATTCACAGATACAAAAACCTTCCTAGTCAGTTAACATAGGAGTAACTATACATCAGCTCAGTACAGTTCAGTCGCTCAATCATGTCCGACTCCTTGCGACCCCATGAACCGCAGTACGCCAGGCCTCCCTGTCCATCACCAACTCCCGGAGTCCACCCAAACCCATGTCCATTGTATCAGCAACGCCATCCAACCATCTCATCCTCTGTCATCCCCTTCTCCTCCTGCCTTCAACCTTTCCCAGTATTGGGGTCTTTTCAAATGAGTCAGCTCTTAGCATCAGGTGGCCAAAGTATTGGAGTTTCAGCTTCAACATCAGTCCCTCCAATGAACACCCAGGACTGATATCCTTTAAGGTGGACTGGTTGGATTTCCTTACAGTCCAAGGGACTCTCAAGAGTCTTCTCCAACACCACATTTCGAAAGCATCAGTTCTTCAGTGCTCAGCTTTCTTTATAGTCCAACTCTCACATCCATACATGACCACTGGAAAAACCATAGTCTTGACTAGATGGAGCTTTGTTGGCAAAGTAATATCTCTGCTTTTTAATATGCTGTTTAGGTTGTTAATAACTTTCCTTCCAAGGAGAAAGCATCTTTTAATTTCATGGTTGCAATCACCATCCACAATTATTTTGGAGCCCAATAAAATAAAGTCAGCCACTGTTTCCACTGTTTCCCCATCTATTTGCCATGAAGTGATGGGACCAGATGCCATGATCTTAGCTTTCTGAATGTTGAGCTTTACATGCATTAGAATAAAAGAAATTATAAATGTAAATAATCATAATACATCAAGCTTATCTATGAAAGAAGTGCTGATTTAAAATGTTAATACCTAATGCTAGTGAAAATACAGAAAATATGTCCACAGCTACTTTGCTTGAGGAACAATAAAGTAGAACTGTTTGTCAAAAAGTATTGGGAATTATAAGCCACAAGTGAAAACACATTCAGTTAATCTAATTCAACGATCTATTTCTGAGAATCTAGACTGAGAAAATAATACAAAATAGTGATTTTGTTTTTATGTAAAGATCTACATCATTACATATGGAAACAGATATGTAAATAGTTGTACATTAATTAGATAGATTGTATGCAGGACTTTCAATTATTATGAAAGGTATACCATTATTAGGGAAAATATCATAATATAAAGTTAAAAGAATCGTATGAAATATTATATAAGCATTGTCATCACAACTGTCCAAATACAGAAAAAGGCAAAAAGGCTCTATGAAAGTACTCAGAAGTTCTAATATAACTGGTGCTGCCATGAATTGTATGTTTCCTGTGTCTACTGAACACTTTACAAAAACAGTACTAAAAGATGGACCACCACAAGTCTACACAAATTATAGGAATTTGTACAGAGGAAATTATAATTAGGTATAACCAATTCCTTGAAATAAATGATAAGAGAATACTGATTATTTTGGAGAAAGTGCATCATTGACACCATGGACAAAAGTGTCCTTTTCTTCTTATGATGAAGTTTGACATGATCAGTCTGGAAGGAATGCTTCTACCAATTAGTTGGTCTTTGTCACTAACTGCTTACTAATTCAGATCATGTACAGGAAAGTTCTTGACAAGCTTTGTTATGGTATATAGTAGGCTATTATTCCTATGATAAAGAGAAGAGTTTTGATATCTAAGGTGAGATAAGTATAGACTTTCTTCCTTTTTAAAAATTAATTTTGGGATCCATATCTATTCAAGTTTGTGCTCAGTCCTCCTTTCTTTAGTTTTTTGGGGTTTTTTATTATTTTTTTTAAGTTCCCCTAGGTGAACACAGGCTCTTCTGAATGTTTATACCATAAATGTTTTCCTCTGTAAAGTGTTAGTTGCTCAGCCGTGTCCAGCTCTTTGCAACCCCACAGACTATAGCGTACCAGTATCCTCAGTCCACGGAATTCACCAGGCAAGAATATGGGAATAGGTAGCCATTCCCTTCTTGAGGAGATCTTCCCAAACTTGAATCCAGGTCTCCTGCATTGCAGGCAGGTACTTTACCATCTGAGCCACCACAGAAGCCCTATACCTTTCTCTAGAAATAATCAAACCAAGGAACATGGAAATACAGATTTGTGAAACTTCCATATATTATGGATAGTCAGAAAATGGAAGAAATTGTACAAAATTAGATAGTGGAACAGTAAATATGCACAGTATTATGAAAAATTAATTACTAATGATAATCACAGATTGATCATACAGAATTAAGTTAAAACTACAGACAGATCTGCACTTTACTTTTAAATAGTGTTTCCCATATCACTACAGTTTATGATTCATACCTCTACATTATTTGAGAATGGGTGTAAGTCAAAAATTAATTTTTAAACATAAAAATCATTCTTTCAAATGTTTCTGTTGAGGTTCAGGACACTGACAAATGCTAATGAACAGACAGCAATGGAAGAAACAGCAAATCACTCCAATATGGGGGAGATGTGGCCTTTCAGTTCAGTACAGTTCAGTTCAGTCTCTCAGTCGTGTCCGACTTTTTGTGACCCCATGAATCACAGCACGCCAGGCCTCCCTGACCATCACTAGCTCCCGGAGTTCACTCAAACTCACCTCCATCAAATTGGTGATGCCATCCAGCCATCTCATTCTCTGTCGTCCCCTTCTCATCCAGCCCCCAATTCCTCCCAGCATCAGAGTCTTTTCCAGTGAGTCAACTCGTCTCATGAGGTGGCCAAAGTATTGCAGTTTCAGCTTTAGCATCAGTCCTTCCAATGAACACCCAGGAATGATCTCCTTTAGAATGGACAGGTTGGATCTCCTTTCAGTCCAAGGGACTCTCAAGAGTCTGCTCCAAAACCACAGTCCTAAAGCATCAATTCTTCAGCGATCAGATTTCTTCACAGTCCAACTCTCACATCCACAATAACCACTGGAAAAACCATAGCCTTGACTAGACAGACCTTTGTTGGCAAATTATCTCTGCTTTTAAATATGCTATTTAGGTTGGTCATAGCTTTCCTTCCAAGGAGTAAGCGTCTTTTAATTTCCTGGCTGCAATCAGCATCTGCAGTGATTTTCGAGCCCAGAAAATAAAGTCTGAAACTGTTTCCATAGTTTCCCCATCTATTTCCCATGAAATGATGGGACCAGATGCCATGATCTTTGTTTTCTGAATGTTGAGCTTTAAGCCAACTTTGTCACTCTCCTCTTTCACTTTCATTAAGAGTATTTTTAGTTCCTCTTCACTTTCTGCCATAAGGGTGGTGTCATCTGCATATCTGAGGTGATTGATATTTCCCCCAGCAATCTTGAATTCAGCTTGTGATTCTTCCAGCCCAGCGTTCCTCATGATGTACTCTGCATATAAATTAAATAAGCAGGGTGACAATATACAACCTTGATGGACTCCTTTTCTTATTTGGAACCAGTCTGTTCCATGTCCAGTTCTAAATGTTGCTTCTTGACATGCGTACAGATTTCTCAAGAGGCAGGTCAGGTGGTCTGGGATTCCCATCTCTTTCAGAATTTTCCACACTTTATTGTGATCCACACAGTCAAAGGCTTTGGCATAGTCAATGAAGCAGAAATAGATGTTTTTCTGGAACTCTCTTGATTTTTCGATGATCCAGTGGATGTTGGCAATTTGATATCTGGTTCCTCTGCCTTTTCTAAAACCAGCTTGAACATCTGGAAGTTCATGGTTCACGTACTGCTGAAACCTGGCTTGGAGAATTTTGAGCATGACTTTACTAGCGTGTGAGATGAGTGCAATTGTGCAGTAGTTTGAGCATTCTTTGGCATTGCCTTTCTTTGGGATTGGAATGAAGACTGACCTTCTCCAGTCCTGTGGCCACTGCTGAGTTTTCCAAATTTGCTGGCATATTGAGTGCAACACTTTCACAGCATCTTCTTTCAAGATTTGAAATAGCTCAACAGGAATTCCACCACCTCCACTACCTTTGTTCATAGTGATGCTTTCTAAGGCCCATTTGACATCACATTCCAAGATGTCTGACTCTAGGTCAGTGATCACACCATCGTGATTATCTTGGTCGTGAAGATCTTTTTTGTACAGTTTCTGTTTATTCTTGCCACCTCTTCTTAATAGTTTCTGCTTCTGTTAGGTCCATACCATTTCTGTCCTTTGCATGAAATCTTCCCTTGGTATCACTAATTTTCTTGAAGAGATCTCTTGTCTTTCTTATTCTGTTGTTTTCCTCTATTTCTTTGCATTGATTGCTGAGGAAGGCTTTCTTATCTCTCCCTGCTATTCTTTGGAACTCTGCATTCAGATGCTTATATCTTTCCTTTTTGCTTCTCTTCTTTCCACAGCTGTTTGTAAGGCCTCCTCAGCCAGCCATTTTTGCTTTTTTGCATTTCTTCTCCATGGGGATCGTCTTGGTCCCTGTCTCCTGTACAATGTCAAGAACCTCTGTCCAGAGTTCATCAGGCACTCTATCTATCAGATCAAGTCCCTTAAATCTATTTCTCACTTCCACTGTATAATCATAAGGGATATGATTTAGGTCATAGCTGAATGGTCTAATGGTTTTCCCTACTTTCTTCAATTTAAGTCTGAATTTGGGAAGAAGGAGTTCATGATCTGAGGCACAGTCAGCTCCTGGTTTTGTTTTTGCTAACTGTATAGAGCTTCTCCATCTTTGGCTGCAAAGAATATAATCAATCTGATTTCAGGGTAGACCATCTGGTGATGTCCATGTGTAGAGCCTTCTCTTGTGCTGTTGAAAGAGGGTGTTTGCTATGACCAGTGTGTTCTCTTGGAAAAACTATATTAGCCTTTTCCCTGCTTCATTCCTTGCACCAAGGCCAAATTTGCCTGTTACTCCAGTTGTTTCTTGACTTTCTACTTTTGCATTCCAGTCCCCTATAATGAAAAGGACATCTTTTGGGGGTGTTAGTTCTTAAAGGTCTTGTAGGTCTTCACAGAACCGTTCAACTTCGGTTTCTTCAGTGTTACTGGTTGGGGCGTAGGCTTGGATTACTGTAATATTGAATGGTTTGCCTTGGAAATGAACAGAGATCATTCTGTCGCTTTTGAGATTTCATCCAAGTACTGCATTTCGGACTCTTGTTGACCATGATGGCCACTCCAGTTCTTCTAAGGGATTCCTGCCCACAGTAGTAGATATTATGGTCATCTGAGTTAAGTTCATCCATTCCAGTCCATTTTAGTTCACTGATTCCTAGAATTTCTATGTTCACTCTTGCCATCTCCTGTTTGACCACTTCCAATTTGCCTTGATTCATGGACCTAACTTTCCAGCTTCCTATGCAATATTGCTCTTTACAGCATTGGACCTTGCTTCTATCACCAGTCACATCCACAACTGAGTATTGGTTTTGCTTTGGCTCCATCCCTTCATTCTTTCTGGATTTATTTCTCCACTGATCTCCAGTAGCATATTGGACACCTACCGACCTGGGGAATTCCTCATTCAGTATCCTATCATTTTGCATTTTCATACTGTTCATGGGGTTCTGAAGGCAAGTATACTGAAGTGGTTTGCCATTCCCTTCTCCAGTGGATCACTTTCTGTCAGATCTCTCCACCATGATCTGCCTGTCTTGGGTGGCCCCACATGGCATGGCTTAGTTTCATTGAGTTAGACAAGGCTGTGGTCCCTGGGATCAGATCGACTAGTTTTCTGGGATTATGATTTCAGTGTGTCTGCCCTCTGATGCCCCCTCGCAATACCTACAGTCTTATTTGGGTATCTCTTTCCTTGGTCGTGGGGTATCTCTTCACGGCTGCTCCAGCAAAGTGCAGCCACTGCACCTTACCTTGGATGAGGGGTATTTCCTCACGGCCGCTCCTCCTTACCTTGAATGTAGAGTAGCTCCTCTCGGCCCTCCTGCGCCCGCGCAGCCACTGCCACTTGCACGTAGGGTTGCTCCTCTAGGCCGCAGCCCCTGACCTCGGGCGTGGGGTAGCTCCCCTGGCCACTGCCCCTGACCTAGGGTGAGGGATCGCTCCTCTCGGATGTGGCCTTTAGCATTTTTCTTTGCATTTACATCCCACAGTAACTTCAGTTTTTCTTAATCACTTTGCAATCAGATTTATTCAAACCTTTCGGGTGAATTAATTTTCTCCTTTAAGTCTATAGCTCATCTCCAACATTTCTGGACATTCCACCATCTCTCCCCACCTTAGCCACTTTCAGATACATGGATAAGTAGACTTGTTGGAGACACATTTTGTATGTAAAACAGGATTACATGAGATTGTAAGGAAACTGTAAAAAATGATTTTATTTGGCATATGTTGGTGTTGAAGTAATTTCAGGGTGGATTGCAGAAGGAAATCTATTTCTGTAGAAACATGTAATTCTTCATATAATTTTGAGTTTTCCTATTTTGCACACTTTACAACACTCTTAAATTTGTACATGATTATATTTTTATAGCTTTCATTGCTGCCCAAAGTAGCATTCGTCGTTAACTCAGTAACTAACACCCTTGATAATTATTTAGAGATGCATTGGCTCAGTAGGAATCAGTTACCATTGGACAGTAATAAGCACATAGCAGTCTGAAGCAGAAAACATTAACACGGTAGCTTAGGAAACGCAAGGCAGGAATGACACATAGTATTTCTGATTCAAATTATCGATGCATAATGGCCATGAAAATGAAATCTGTGTCCTTGACTATTAAGAATAGACTCTGGAAAACAGCTTGCAAACAAGCATATATATGGAACAAAAACACGCTGCTGCATTTTTCACACAGAAATAAAAGAGTGAAAGATGTTTAAGAGGCTATAAGATAGTGATACCTGGAAATTACATATGTGACTACATGTCCTATTTGTGAAAGTTAAAAGAGTAAAAGAGGTGTTTTAGGTAAACAAAACCCACACCAGGATCAACAAAACACTGGTCTTGGAATATGATTGCCGCCTTTCCCATTACATTCTTACACTGCTGATGTATGTTGTCTATAGAACAGTTCTAAACATACAGCAAGCATTTAATAAACACCTAATACTATTGAAGTTTTTGCTGCTGTTACTGCTACCACTGCTATTTCTACATTACTGCTACTGGCTATAACCTCAGTAAACTTTTTGGAGGAGACTGTGGAATTTTTTCCCACAGGGCAGAGCAACAAAATAACCCACTTTTAAAATAAGGAGATCTAAAGAACTGAACTGAAAAGTAGGCTTCTGTCTTTATCATTTATTAGGTGCCTGACTTTGGGAAAGTCAAATAATGTCTGTAATTTCCCTTTTTGTCCTTAAAAAGAAGGTATTAATAATTGATATTTCACAGATTTAACAAAAAGGTATCAAAAATTTAAATGCAATATATAAATACCGTCTATTGGTTATGATATACAGTGGAAATGAGAAAAGGATTCAAAGGATTAGACATGATAGACAGAGTGCCTGAAGAACTATGGACTGAGGTTCATAACATTGTACAGGAAGCAGGGATCAAGACCATCCCCAAGTAAAATGCAAAAAAAGTAAAATGGCTGTCAAAGGAGGCTTTACAAATAGCTGTTAAAAGAAGAGAAGTGAAAAGCAAAAGAGAAAAAGAAAGATATACCCATCTGAATGCAAAGTTCCAAATAGCAAGGAGAGAAAAGAAAGCCTACGTCAGTGATCAGTGCAAAGAAATAGAGGAACGCAACAAACTGGGAAATACTAGAGATCTCTTCAAGAAAATTAGAGGTACCAAGGGAACAGTTCATGCAAAAATGGGCAAAATAAAGGACAGAAATGGTATGGACCTAACAGAAGCAGTAGATATTAAACACAGGTGGCAAGAATACACAGAACTATAAAAAAAAAAAAAAAACTTCATGACCCAGATAATCACGATGTTGTGATCACTACCTTAGAGCCAGACATCCTGGAATGTGAAGTCAAGTGGGCCTTAGGAAGCATCACTACAAACTACTCTAGTGGAGGTGATGGAATTCCAGTTAAACTATTTCAAATCCTAAAAGATGATATTCTGAAAGTGCTGCACTCAATATGCCAGCAAATTTGGAAAACTCAGCAGTGGCCACAGGACTGGAAAAGGTCAGTTTTCATTCCAATCCCAAAGAAAGGCAATGCCAAAGAATGTTCAAACTACTGTACAATTGCACTCATCTCACACGCTAGTAAAGACATGCTCAAAATTCTCCAAGCCAGGCTTCAACAGTACATGAACTATGAACTTCCAGATATTCAAGCTGAATCTAGAAAAGGCAGAGGAACCAGAGATCAAATTGCCAATATCTGTTGGATCATTGAAAAAGCAAGAGAGTTCCATAAAAACATTTACTTCTGCTTTATTGACTATGCCAAAGCCTTTGACTGTGTGGATCACAACAAACTGTGGAAAATTCTTCAAGAGATGGGAATACCAGACCGTCTGGCCTGCTGCTTGAGAAATATGTGTGCAGGTCAGAAAGCAACAGTTAGAATTGGACATTGAACAACAGACTGGTTCCAAATAGGAAAAGGAGTATGTCAAGGCTGTATATTGTCACCCTGATTATTTAACTCATATGCAGAGTACATCATGCGAAATGCCAGGCTGGATGAAGCAAAAGCTGGAATCAAGATTGCCGGGAGAAATATCAATAACCTCAGATATGCAAATGACACCACCCTTATTGCAGAAAGTGAAGAAGAACTAAAGAGCCTTTTGATGAAAGTGAAAGAGGAGAGTGAAAAAGTTGGCTTAAAATTAAAGATCACATAACTTAAAACTAAAACTGAGTCTTAAAACTTAATCTTTTAAACTAAAAATCAGAAAACTAAGATCATGGCATCTGGTCGCACCACTTTATGGCAAATATATGAGGAAACAAAGGAAACAGTGATAGACTTTATTTTGTGGGGTTCCAAAATCACTGCAGATGGTTACTGCGGCCATGAAATTAAAAGATGCTTGCTCCTTGGAAGAAAAGTTATGCCCAACCTAGACAGCATACTTAAAAGCAGAGACATTACTTTGCAAACAAAGGTACATCTAGTCACAGCTATGATTTTTCCAGTAGTCATGTATGAATGTGAGAGTTGGTCCATGAAGAAAGCTGAGTGCCAAAGAACTGATTCTTTTGAACTGTGGTGTTGGAGAAGACTCTTGAGAGAGTCCCTTGGACTGCCGGGACATCCAACAAATCCATCCTAAAGGAAATCAGTCCTGAATATTCATTGGAAAGACTGATACTGAAGCTGAAACTCCAATACTTTGGCCATCTTATGTGAAGAACTGACTCATTGGAAAAGACCCTGATTCAGGGAAAGATTGAAGGTGGGAGGAGAAAGGGATGACAGAGAATGAGATGGTTTGATGACATCACTGACTCAATGGACATGAGTGTGAGTAAAGTCCTGGAGTTGGTGATGGACAGGGAGGCCTGGCATTCTGCAGTCCAAGGGGTCGCAAAAGTCAGACACAACTGATCGACTGAACTGAACTGAAGGCAGTCTTTGTCTTTTGAGGTGTCTGCCCTCTTAACTCACCCTTTCTATAATTCTTTATATTGTCTTCCAGCCTTTAGATCACACATCCACATTCTTTGAAGTTTTTGTCAATTAATCTATATCCTTTTTTCACTACAACTCCTAGTTGTTTTCAAATTTTATTTATTTATTTATTTTTATTTTTTTGAACCCCCCTCCCACCTCCCTCTTCCCCATATCCTCCCTCCAAGTCATCCCTGTGCACCAGCCCCAAGAATCCTGTATCGTGCGTCAAACCTGGACTGGTGATTCATTTCACATATGATAATATACATTCTCCCAAATCATCCCACCTTCACCCTCTCCCCCAGAGTCCCAAAGACTGTTCTATACACCTATGTCTCTTTTGCTGTCTCGTATACAGGGTTAAGGTCACCATCTTTCTAAATTCCATATAGATTATGCCTAGCCTAGTAAATATTGGGACTTCTCTGGTGGCTCAAATGGTAAAGTATCTGTCTGCAATGCGGGAGACCTGGGCTCTTTTACATAAATAACTTGACCTCCACTTCTCTCAACAACATTCTTCTATTGCCCTACACTGGATTGTCATCATCCATACCTGATTAACTGATTTCTAAAATTCTCAAAATTGAAAAGCATTTAATTTCATGCCATCCTTACAACCACTCTCCCATAAACTTTCCTATTATTTTACCTCTCCAGAACACCCATTAGCAATAAATCTCTTCTATGACTAGTGAAGACCTCCAGTCCTTTGAGCTAGTCCTTCATAAGGCCCTTTGGGATTCAAGTAATGCCAACTTAAACTAGCTCAACCATAAAAGGAAAATTTAATATAAGATGCAGGCATATCTCATAGAATCAAATGAATAGTAGGAATAGAGCCAAGCATCAAAAGATATTAGAATCAAAAATTGCAAAGGTATCAGGATCCCAAGCAGTGTTTGGTATTCGTGTTTGTGTCCTGCCTGTTCTCTGTGTGTCTTATGTGACACTGGCATTTTTTCCTTTCCAAGCAGTAGTAGCAAAATCCTACTACAAAGTTCCTATAGTACTTTACTTCAGTGCCAGTCTAACCCAGATTTAATGATTATTCCTGAACTCCAACTTTGGAAGAAAAAGCTTACTTCCCAACAGTCTGGTATTGATTGGTAGGTCAGTGAAAAACCATGAAGAGTTGACTCCTAGGCCAATTAACTATGACTGTGAATGGAGTATGTTGTCAGATAAATATGGCTACTAAGTACCAAAGAAAGAATAAGAAGGACATGATATAAAAATATAGGCCTTTTCTAATTATTCAGTCTAGTAGCAACCTCATAGATTCATTTTTCTCATTTTATACTCAACTTTCTGGTTGCTCTTCAGTGATAATCTAGATTGATCTATTATATTCATGCTCTCTATTCCCTGATAATATGTAATACTGGGTCATTCAAAGTAATATCTTTATCTACTGCTATTTATTGAGTATTATATAAGAAACCATAATCCTACAAGTCTGCTTATTTAAAGGGAAATTTTAATGAACTATCTGGTACTGAACACATTACAACAGTCTTTCCATTGACTCCTAATAAATTTTACTGAACACATTCCAATAAGTCTTCCATTGATTGCTAATAAATTATTTCTAAATTCTTACATTATTTCAAATGTATACTACTTCAAACTATTCTAGTTCCTCTCATGCACAAGCAGAATTTCAGTATCTGACATTATCTCCAAATTTTCAGTAGAAAGAGAGGCCATCATGAAACAAATCCTCAGCTCCCTCAATTTCCAAAATCACCCATGAGTTGATTTCTGTTCTTAAACTAGATTTAATGATCATCAATAGACTAATTGCCCTTGACTCCATATTCTAGCCTCCTTCTTCCTGAATTCAAGAATAATCCAATCTAATCTATTGTGGAATCTAAACTATCAGTTATCACGTCTGCCTCTTGTATCTGAGTTATTTTTCTATCCATGTGCTTCCCCCTCATCCACAGCATGCAAATATGATCAATTAACTCCCATCCCCTCAATAAAAAGCTTTTCCTTAATCTCTTTGCATCATGTGCTGCTTTCTTTCTTTCATTATTTTTTTATTGGAGGCTAATTATTTTACAATATTATATTGGTTGGTTTTGCCATATATTGACATGAATCCACCCCAGGTGTACATGAGTTCCCCCTCCCGAACCCCCCTCCCACCTCCCTCCTCCCTTTATCCTCCATCTGGGTCATCCCCGCACACCAGCCCCAAGCATCCTGTAGCATGCATCGACCCTGAACTGGTGATTTGTTTCATATATGACAACACACATGTTTCAGTGCCATTCTCCCAAATCATCCCACCCTCACCCTCTCCCGCAGAGTCCCAAAGACTGTGCTATACAGCTGTGTCTCTTTTGCTGTCTCATATACAGGGTTATCATTTGCATCTTTCTAAATTCCATATATATGCGTTAGTATACTGTATTGGTGTTTTTCTTTCTGGCTTACTTCATTCTGTATAATAGGCTCCAGTTTCATCCACCTCATTAGAACTGATTCAAATGCATTCTTTTTAATGGCTGAATAATACTCCATTGTGTATATGTACCACAGCTTTCTTATCCATTCATCTGCTTTCTTACATCCTCTTCACTAGAACCTTCTTTAAGAAAGCACTTTCTACATCTACTTCCTGACCACCTACTCACTTCCTAGCACACTGAAATGTGGCTCCTGACAGTAAATCCCACAGAAATTTCTGAAGTTAGACTCAACAGTGACATTCTCTCAGGTTCACCACTGTCATCCGGTTTCTCCCTATTTCCACATCTACCTCAGTGTTGCCTCCTCTTACTTCCAACCTTTCAAGAGTAATTTTACTTAAGAGGACTCAAACACCACTGATGGCTAGTTAAACAGCCATTTTCTATCCCCTATCCCTCACTGGAAAATTCCACTGCATGTAACAAAAGCTCAAAATGAATATGATTCCCTTTCCCAAATTCCCTTGAGAATGTTGATGTCTGTATGGTCAGTTCTCTCCAATAAGAAAGAAGAAAATTCTTCCAAGGATCTTTCTAGAAAAACTTTCCTCACAAATAAAAAGATGAAAGAGTAAAACTCTCATCCTTTCTCTTACTCCTTGCTATATGTGGACTTACTATATAAAATAATAGTAACAGCCTTGGGAGCCATGTTTTAGATTCTTTTTATTTAATTAATTTATTTGGCTGTGCCAGGTCTCAGTTGCAGCATGTGGGATCTAGTTCCCTGACCAGGGATTGAACCCAAGTTCCCTGCATTAGGAGCATGGAATCTAAGTCATTGGACCACCAGGGAAGTCTGGGGAGCCATTTTTTGACAATAAAGAAATAGCTTAAAGATCAAAAGTAGAAAGATCTTTGGTACTTGATGATAGCATGAGCCCCTAAATCAATTCTGTGATTAGCAATCCACTGATTTTCTTGTTCTGTGGGAATAAAAATTCTTTTTCTTAACCTACCTTTAGCTTTCTATCACTGGTTATTTTTAATTCTCACCCATTTAACTCTCAAAATTGTTTAATCCTTTGGCTTCAACTATAATATATTACATAGCAATTAAAAAGCACATTATAACCTGGCATGTAATAGATGAACAATCGATATTTACTGAAATTTGAGCAAAATATTTTGATTCTATTTATCTCCTGGAATACTTTCCTATTTTCTTCAGGGAAAAATTCAGACTCTCTGGTATCATAGAAAGGCTATTGTTCAAGCTGACCCTACCATCCTTAACTTTGCATACCTTTGCCTAAGCAAATACCTTTAAGTTTTTTTCCCGTCCCTTCCTTTTAGCTTTGTGAAGTCTCATTGTAAGTCATGTACAACTACTCTGATAACCCTTGTTTTCTGCTGGAGGCACTTAAATCCTCCCTCCTCTATGTTCGTGGCATCTGTTTATACCTTTATTATAGCATTTATCAACTTATATGGCAATGATTTGTTCACCTGTCTCTTTCTACACTGTGAGTGCCATGAAAAGGAGAACTGTTTCTTATCTAAGTGAGCCCAGATCCCAGTTCACTGTCTGGCACAGAGTGGAAACCCAATTAATTATTCTGTTATGAGTAATGACTCTTGCTTATTAGTTTCTCAGGAGCAAAAGTCAGATAATAGCTTGATTTTTATTTCCTTTGTAAATTCTAAAAAGATGACAGTCTTAAAAAGCATATGTTAGGAGATTAGATAATAACAACAAGAACACTGGCTGAAATCACACCACTTATGTATTTGAAAACACGTAGCTCTGCCAATGTTTTAATATATCACCTTAATTAATTATAACACCAAAATTTTTACAATGCCAGGAAGGGACATTGCTCATATTTTACTACCTCACTGCAAATATATAAGCAAGAAAAACACCTATTAAAGGATAATTTCAACGTTATCATTAACTATCTGTGCCCGTATAGTTTTTCCTCTAATAATTCATATTTTAGACAGAATCCTTAACTTTTTTCTGACTAAACCAGAAAGTATCCACTTCCCTGTGATATTACTTTGCTTCATGTCCCTGCAATATGTCACTGGCAAGGAGAGGTGGTTGTCATTTCTTTCTCCCTTGGCCAGTAATAAGGTACATCCATCAGATATGCGCACCACACTTTTCTGCTCAGATGTCTCCTCTGATGTAGAGCAGAAAAGAGAGCAGGATGGAGGGAACTTAGTTCTACTACTATGTTTTGTGGGTAAAGCAAATTGCAAGCTTTAAGGCTCACATGAAAGAGGTTTCTCAAGCTTCTTGCTAATCCCCAGCAAAACTTCAGTTTGTTGATCTTCTGCACCTTACCTTTGTTTTGAGGTAAGCTTTTGTGCTTGCCCAAAGTTAGATGTTTTTCATAAAACCAAATAGCAACCTTTCTCAACTTTGTTGTATAATATAAAAAAGATACTGATTCTCATAACTGTCACTTCTCAGCATCATTCATTTGGGAAATGTGAGATGCTTTCCAAGCTGTGACTAACCTGTATCTTTTCTAATTACATTTCTAGAATCAGCAGCCAGGAAATGCAGGGTTTTTTCCCTTTTCCATGTGAGATGAAAATGGATTAAATATCTGGTGATAGACTATACGGCAATTTCACTGCAGAACACAGATCTAGAACCAGGTACCATAATTACCAGCATAAATAATTATATGAAAACCAAAAGGAAACTGCTCTAAGTAAAAATAAAAAAGTATCTCCATAAACAAAATTTCAACAATATTGCAACAATCCTGAAACATACACTATCAATAAGAGCTTACTGAATGGATGAGCAAGTGAATGTGTTTATCTTTTGGTAAATCTTGGTTAAATCTATAAAGTAAATGGTTTCATCATAAACTTGCTCAATCTTAAGGAAGTTTTGACTTGAATATTCAAAAAACATGCATCCAGGATTACACT
The DNA here is from genome assembly GCF_049115385.1 of Moschus berezovskii. Taxonomy (NCBI): domain Eukaryota; kingdom Metazoa; phylum Chordata; class Mammalia; order Artiodactyla; family Moschidae; genus Moschus; species Moschus berezovskii. The sequence continues at coordinate 92,190,753 of NC_142464.1, forward strand.
GAGTGACAATCTGCACATAAAGTTAAACACTGGAGACTTTTATTTCCACCAGTCTCTTTTTCATTAATAACATTAGCTTGAGAAAAGTTCAGATGTACCACATGTCTCATTCCTCATACAAAATTCTGTTGCTTATGCCTAACAGCAATTACATAATGAAACATTGCCCCCAACCCCCAACTGTCTGTATGGAATTGTGGAGGAAAAAAAATCAGTGAGCAAGCCTATCCTTATGTCTTACATTCTCATCTACATAAGCATCTCAAAGAAGAATAAATAAATAAAATTTAAAGTTTGTTTTTCTCACCTCAAAGGAATCCAAATTTAGTCAGAGAAAAAATGAATTAACACCAGAGAATACTTAGGATGACAATAGTTGGTGGCATATGGGAACATTTCTCTTCATTATGATTGTGCTAACAAAGACACTTTGCAGAGTGAGACCAAAATCATATAAACTTTTATAATATAATGAATGAAGAAGATTCCTTCTACCATTTATTATTGTCAAAGAAGAAATTCAGGTTTCCATTAGAAATCTAGCCATGGAAGAAGGGAGAGAGTCTCTTAGGTATATGAATTCACTTATGCCCTCTTAAAAAAAGAATAAAAATACATGCCATTTATCAAGAAAGGGTCAATAAAAGAGAGGCTTCAATTTCATAAGCATTTAGACTTTTTTTTTTCCAATCTCACCATGGCAACTTGACAATAATTCTGCCCTGTTTTCGATCATGATTCCTTATTCTGTGAAAGCAAAGTAAGAGGGCTTTAGCAAATCATGTGGAGGCAGCTTTTTTATCTGCAGAGATTGGGATGAAAGACCACCATAACAGCTCATTTTTATGAACATACGGTCTTTCAAGCAACACACATTTCATTTCTCCGCCTTCCAATTTGGATCATTTCACAGCACTCTAAGAGTTACCTGTGTGAACCTTCCCTTGTCAAGAAATGGCTGCCACCAATGTCATGAATAGGCTACCAGTCTCCCATAGCCTACAACAAACACCCTACTTCTAAGGAACAGATTGCCTCCAAGTAAGGGCAATGCTTTTTTCCTTTTTTTTTTATTATTCTTTTTTATATTCCTATCATCTGAGTAAAACTGTCCCTTAAAACACTTCAAACTTGATTGTTTGAAGGGAAACCTGAGCTTTCAATCAGTCCAGATGGAGTTTTTTTCCAACAAAATTATTTTCTACCAGGTAGAAATATGACTCTGAAAGCTCTATCACCATAAAAGAAAAAGAATTTGCTGCTTACTCTGAGGTAACATTCATATCAAATTATTTAAAAATGGACTCAGATCTCCCAGAACAGCACCACCTGTAGAAGACCATTATAGTTTCAAGTTAACTGATCAGTGATTGTGAGCTTTATATATATGTCAGCCTTCCCAGATAGCACTAATGGTAAAGAACACACTTGCCAATGCAGGAGATGTAAGAGACACAGGTTCGATCCTGGGTCAGGAAGATGCCCTGGAGAAGGATATGACAACCCACTCCAATATTCTTGCCTGGAGAATCCCATGGACAGAGGAGCCTGGAAGCTACAGTTCACAGGGTCACAAACAGAAAAAACTGAAGCGACTTAGCATGAACACGTGTACATGGCATGTGATCCATTGAATATTAAAAAGTATTCACTGAGGGTAGTCAATAGCCACCATACCATTAAAATCACATGTTGAAAATCTGCACAGGAGAGAGGATTCTGGGAAGATGGCAGTGGCAGCTGTGCAGCTTTTTAATCTCATCAAACCCACACATAAAAGAACAGAACATTTAGATAACAAAACCAATAAACCAGGGGCACATTTAAAACAAGATGAATAGTTATCCCCATGAGCCCCAAAATAAATGGGATAGAGACAAACCACCAACAGCCTTACAATTACACGATACCTGCATCTCCTCTTCAGGGGGAAGAGAAAGAAAGCAACAGAGCAGTGTCATAGGAGCTTGAGAACAGAACAATAAAACTGCCAACAGGTATTCCTTGCAAAGCAAGGACCAATGCAGGAACAGCAGCAGAAACTATGAGGAGTTTGTGAGTGCAACTCCTCCCCACAAACAGGACTGAACAACCTGGAGCAGGGAACATCTATTAACTCCCACAACTGATCCAACAGGACTTCCTTCCACTTTCTGTGATAGGAACCCACACTTAGGAGAAACTGCTGGAAGGAAAGTCAAAATTGAACAAGAGAGAAATAATAGAGAGAAAGGAAAAAAAAAAAAATGTCCAGACCAATTCCCAGAAAGCACATTACCACACTTTTAAACAACATAAAAACAACAGAAGAGGGAGCTCTGTAAAGTACATAAACTCCCCTAAACCCTGCCTTAGGAAAATTCATTTTTTATAAACCTGAGCAACATAAAAGTATCAAGGTCATATCCCATAAGGAGTTATCATAATAATAAAAAAGAGGGGAAAGAATAATAATGGATTGCAGACAATAAAGGTATGCCAAAAAATATGTGCACAAAACAAACCTATTACTTCAAAACTAGCAAAGAAACATTAAGAAAATGCTACAAGACATAAAAGAAACAATGTAAATCAGAACTAGAGAAGTTCAGATATGAGGTCTCATACTCTGGAAATAATTAGAAATAAAATAAAAAAGAAGACCAAAAATGTAGGGAACAAAAAAGAAATAGCAATAAGAAATAAACATACTAGATGATAAGTAAAATAAGAGGTGAAAGAGAAAAACTATAAAAATCGAAAAGAATGAAAAAAAATTCAAGGAAAGGATTGAAGACAGGTAAAATTCTAAGCATAAGGACATTAGAAGAAGAAAGGATATAAAACCCAACATAAAGAAACAGAATAAATACTAAATCCCGTAATTTCCTAAAATTAAAAAAAGTAACACTGCATATGAAAGGGCAAACAGTTTCAAAAAGAAAATAATCCATAAGAACATCAACATATTGCAGAAAAATTATATGAGAAAGAAAGAATAAGGAAAGAAAGAAAGGAGAGTGGGAGGGAGGAAAGGGAGATGTCCTTCAGGTAGCTAGAGAATAAAGAGCAAAGAGCATATGATTTATAAGAGAAAAAAATATATTATTATCAAACCTTTCAACAGTAACACTTTATGCCAAAAGAAAATGAGTAACATATTTAAGATACTCAAGAAAAAGAAAACTCTGAACCAAGAATTATTTTTATTGAGAAAATAGATTTTCAAGTTCAAAGGACACGCTTTTATCAACATACAACAATTCCAATAGCATTGTTCCTTTGAGGCCTTACTAAGAAATCTACTAGAGAATAACCTTGCGACAAACAAAATGACCAGAGAGACACCATAAATATACAGTTACCTGGAGCAGTAAGATTAAATGAGGGTCAAGATGGAGAGAATATGTTATAAAATGACTATGTTCTCAGAATATAGGTGCAGAACAACTATAATATATATTTGCTATAGTATATTATCCTATATTATCTCCCAATATAAAAGATGCTTACTCCTTGGAAGGAAAGTTATGACCAACCTAGATAGCATATTAAAAACTAGAGACATTATTTTGCCAACCAATGTCCGTCTAGTCAAGGCTATGGTTTTTCCAGTGGTCATGTATGGATGTGAGAGTTGGACTGTGAAGAAAGCTGATCATCGAAGAATTGATGCTTTTGAACTGTGGTGCTGGAGAAGCCTCTTGAGAGTCCCTTGGACTGCAAGGAGGTCCAACCAGTCCATTCTAAAGGAGATCAGTCCTGGGTGTTCATTGGAAGGACTGATGCTGAAGCTGAAATTTCAATATTTTGGCCACCTCAGGTGAACAGTTGACTCACTGGAAAAGACTCTGATGCTGGGAGGGATTGGGGGCAGGAGGAGAAGGGGACGACAGAGAATGAGGTGGCTGGATGGCATCACCGACTCTGTGGACATGAGTTTGAGTGTACTCCGGGAGTTGGTGATGGACAGGGAGGCCTGGCGTGCTGTGATTCATGGGGTCGCAAAGAGTGGGACACAACTGAGCGACTGAACTGAACTGAACGGAACCCTGTAACTATGGGTTACCCTGGTGGCTCAGAGGTTAAAGCGTCTGCCTCCAATGCGGGAGACCTGGGTTCGATCCCTGGGTCAGGAAGATCCCCTGGAGAATGGTAACTCACTTGAGTATCCTTGCCTGGAGAATCCCATGGATGGAGAAGCCTGGTAGGCTACAGTCCACGCGGTGGCAAAGAGTCGGACACGACTGAGCAACTTTACTACTACTGCTGCTACCCTATAACTGCTGTAGGTGAAGTGGTTGGTTGTGGGGGTGGTTGCTAAATCGTGTCCGACTCTTGGGACCCTGTGGATTGTAGCCCGCCAGGCCCCTCTGCCCGTGGGATTCTCCAGGCAAGAAAACTGGAGGGGATTCTTCCGTTATTCTGCATGCCCTTGAGAACCACCATTCTCCATGATAAAGAAAATACAGAGGCAAGAAAGAGGTTAAGTAAGGTATGTGGGATGACCCAGAGGGAGGATAAGGGGAGGAGGGAGGAGGGAGGAGGGAGGTGGGAGGGGGGTTCGGGAGGGGGAACTCATGTACACCTGGGGCGGATTCATGTCAATATATGGCAAAACCAACCAATATAATATTGCAAAATAATTATCTTCCAATAAAAACAAAAATTAAAAAAAAAAAAAACCTTGTATTCTTGAATTTGAGTTGGAATTATCAATCTGAATTTCGGTTAGGAGATCATCAGTGTAAAGGGGGAAAATAAAACAAGATCACAATAAAAAATGAAGGGAGGGTTACTATTTCAAAAAGGAGCTTTCAGGAAGATGATCACTCGGAAAGAACTGACGTGAAGGTGTGAGCATGTCATATCTAGCGAACAAACAAGCTCAGGCAGAGGGTGGATGTAAAACCACCCAAAGCACAGGGCTTGGCATGTTTGCCTTTAACTCTATTCCGGTTTCCATTTAGCCTACTAGAGAATTATTTCAAACTTTTGAAAATTCGGCTCTATTAGTAAATCAAGACTTCAAATGCAAAAACAAAATTCAGAAATAGGCATCTTTAACCAGAAAAGATTCCTTTTATTAAAAGGTGTTCAGCCACATATACAGAAAAACCTGCCCAACAAGCATGAAAATGATTCTTTCTCATTCTTAGTCTTACCCTTTTCTACTTCAGGAAAAAAAGTTCTAATAGATATCACACCCTCTTTCCCTGCAGAAAGTCAATATTAAGGGAGATAATACGAAGCAAAGACAATGATGAGCTCTGATTCTAGAGCTCATCTCTCTAGAATGCTACTCTCATTTTTAGAACCTTGGGCAGGATGTGTAGGTCATTGCACCTCAATTTCCTTGTCTATGTAATACTGAGAATAATAATGTGAACCTCACAGAATTATTGTAAGGACTACCTGAAACACCACAGTTCTAGAATGGCTTAAGTGAGGCGGCAGTGAGTATTATCCATTATTACTAGAGTAGCTGGATGGATCATCACCAGGTAAAGAACCTTCTGTCTCAATGGGACGTGAGTCAGAAGATGCAGGATCACACCCCAGCTCTAAAATGGACCCATGTTTGTCCCTCTGTTGAGTTCCTTAACCTTGCAAAAACTCTTCCTTCACTTATAAAATAGGTATAACCATGGTATCCTAAAACTATTCTGATGGTTCAGTAAATTTTAGTTGAAGTTGGATATTTATCTATATTTAAATGCTTCCAAATTCACCATAATAATAAATATGAAGGTATCCTTCCACTATGTTCTGAAAAAATTAGATGGTAATTTTCTGACAAAAATTAAAATTTCAAGAGTGCTTGACTTGGCTGCACATATTGGAATGAAAATTAGTACGTTCGGTAAAGGTCATCAGGGTCTTGCACAAGAATGGCATGCAAATTCATCGAAGTTCTCTGTTTAAAATTCATTGAACTGTGCAATATACCAGCAAATTTGGAAAACTCAGCAGTGGCCACAGGACTGGAAAAGGTCAGTCTTCATTCCAATCCCAAAGAAAGGCAATGCCAAAGAATGCTCAAACTACCGCACAATTGCACTCATCTCACACGCTAGTAAATTCGTGCTCAAAATTCTCCAAGCCAGGCTTCAGCAATATGTGAACCGTGAACTTCCAGATGTTCAAGCAGGTTTTAGAAAAAGCAGAGGCACAAGAGATCAAATTGCCAACATCCGCTGGATCATGGAGAAAGGAAGAGAGTTCCAGAAAAAACATCTATTTCTGCTTCATTGACTATGCCAAAGCCTTTGACTGTGTGGATCACAATAAACTGTGGAACATTCTGAAAGAGATGGGAATACCAGACCACCTGACCTGCCTCTTGAGAAACCTGTATGCAGGTCAGGAAGCAACAGTTAGAATTGTACATGGAACAACAGACTGGTTCCAAATAGGAAAAGTAGTACATCAAGGTTGTATATTGTCACCCTGCTTATTTAACTTATATGCAGAGTACATCATGAGGAACGCTGGACTGGAAGAAGCACAAGTTGGAATCAAGATTGCTGGGAGAAATATCCATAACCTCAGATATGCAGATGACACCACCCTTATGGCAGAAAGTGAAGGGGAACTCAAAAGCCTCTTGATGAAAGTGAAAGAGGAGAGTGAAAAGGTTGGCTTGAAGCTCAACATTCAGAAAATGAAGATCATGGCATCTGGTCCCATCACTTCATGGGAAATAGATGGGGAAACAGTGGAAACAGTGTCAGACTTTATTTTTTTGGGCTTCAAAATCACTGCAGATGCTGATTGCAGCCAGGAAATTAAAAGACACTTACTCCTTGGAAGGAAAGTTATGACCAACCTAGATAGCATATTAAAAAGCAGAGACATTACTTTGCCAACAAAGGTCCGTCTAGTCAAGGCTATGGTTTTTCCAGTGATCATGTATGGATGTGAGAGTTGGACTGTGAAGAAAGCTGATCGCTGAAGAATTGATGCTTCTGAACTGTGGTGTTGGAGAAGACTCTTGAGAGTCCCTTGTACCGCAAGGAGATCCAACCAGTCCATTCTAAAGGAGATCGATCCTGGGTGTTCATTGGAAGGACTGATGCTAAAGCTGAAACTGCAATACTTTGGCCACCTCATGCGACGAGTTGACTCACTGGAAAAGACTCTGATGCTGGGAGGGATTGGGGGTGGGAGGAGAAGGGGACGACAGAGAATGAGATGGCTGGATGGCATCACCGACTCAATGGACATGAGCTTGAGTGAACTCTGGGAGTTGGTGATGGACAGGGAGGCCTGGTGTGCTGTGATTCATGGGATCGCAAAGAGTCGGACACGACAGAGCGACTGAACTGAACTGAACTGTGCAATTACGAGTAAAACTTTATATTAAAAAAATTATACCTCAATAAACCTGTTTTTAAAATATGTTTTTAAGTTACTAGAAACTAAGAAAAAACTTTCCTTTGTGTTGACTGGCCAGACAGGGCTTTCCCCTAGGCCTGTCACTTACCCTGCCCAAATGTCCACAGTTTCTCCAGGATGCTATGCATGTTACTGTGCCACATTTTCTTCTTTAAGACTCGACTCTGAGCAGGCTAATGTGGTGAAGATCTGTTTCTGATCCAATGTGCCAGTCTTCTGTTATCCATTCAAGAGCACTACAGATGCAGTTTTCAAGGGCAATTTGACCACCTGGGGGTGGGGGGGAACATGGAAATTGTGCTCTCCTCTCCCCTTTCCTGAGTTGCACATCAATAGGGAAGCCAGATTCCACCCACCAGCTGCCTTATTGGCATAAGGAAGTTAAAGTAATAGCTTATATTTTAAAGTTCACCAAGTTAAAATTATTTCTTACATTCTAAATCCTACTACAATCATCTTTAAAAATAAGCAGGTGAGCACATTGTCAGGAAGAGATACATTAAGCACAGAAGCCTTGGACAAATTTGTTGAACTTAGTCAAGGTAGTTCTTTTATTTCACATTTTTCAGTTATTCTGGTTTAATTAAATAACACCAGCCCTCCAATAACACTGTTTGAATTTTAGTTCCCAGTGTATATTAGCTGTGAGTGATTGCATAAAGAACTGCCTGCTGCCATCTCCTCACTCCACAAATCACTAACGAATAGCAGGTGTACATCATGATCAGTGACAAATTATGTCATTTCTTTCCAAGTCTGTCAGTGATTGGTCATGTACATCTGTTACTCAGGCACAGAAAACAAAACACGTAGTTGCAGTATCTCCTTATCTTCCACTGGTAAAGAAATATTATAGGCAACAATTATCTAACTTTTAAAGCAATATGACTGGTGGATAATTCTCCAGATCACTCTAATTTCCTTGGGCACTCTAGTGAAAATATGCTTTTTACCATTCAGACACAACATCATTAATCCAGTCCTGTACCAAAAAAGGTAGTTCAGCTCTTAATGCCTGTTATCTTAGACGGACTTTTGGATGGGTTATCAATGCTACAGCAGGAGATCATGCCATTTCTTCAGATGAGTTTGGGAAAAAAGATAATGTAAACTATGCAACTGAGAACACGCAAGCATCATGGCAAAAAGTAAAATATGTGCTGAAGAGTGGAAACTTACTTCACTGTGCAAATAATGTGGCAGAATTTGAATTGTACATAAAAGGAGTTTAAGATGAAATAACTGACTGTGGAAATGTTCATACTGCCGCCATCAGAGGGACTCTACAGATTCAAACAGAGCAACTTAGCAAAAGTGAACTTGCTGGCATAATCGTGGAAAGTGCTTGAATGAAAAGGATAAAAGTGTCCCAGAGGAAGTGATGCAAAAAAAAAAAAAAATTCACATTAAAGAAACTCTCAAAGATATTTCACAACATTGAAAATGCAAAGAATATTATGTTAGAAGCTGATCCAAATTTAGAAATTTACCACTCTGCAGGGGAAAAAAAAATGTTCACTCTTTATCATAAGTTATACAGCAAAAAGACAAGAAATGTTCAAGCTACTCTTAGTAAGACTTTTATAAAGGAACAAAACACTTAAATTTTCTATTTTTGTAGTTTTTAAATAACAGTCCACTAAATAAATGGTGCACTAAATAAATAATAAATTTACACTAAATAAATGTTTAGTACACTAAATAAATAAATGGTGCACTAAATAAACAGTGCACTAAAATTCATAACTAATTAAGTTTTTAAGATTTTTGCAAGAAAATCAAAGGTTATGGAATAAACATGATTTTCCCACTGATTATTAGGATCACTTTCTTAGTTTCAGGTTGTACAATCACTTTTTATGGTTCTGAACTGTGATGAGGACTGTCTGTTATCTTTCAAGTATATAGTATTCATAAGTAGATATTTGAATTCAGCATTGATATCATCTACACAAAGCTAACTGATATATCATCAAAATATTGGCACATTTCTCTTAGTTTTGGAAGCCTAGAAAAACAACTAATAAAAAGTTATGAACTAACATGGAAATAGGGTCCTTTGCTGAAGGAATCCTTGGTATTTGTTCTGAATTTCACCAGATGAGGTCAACTAAATAAGCTTTCCTAGATTTCAGGGTGCAACCTTTGATGAAGACTCTGATTCCCTGCTACACAGTAAATGTAATAGGTTCTTGCATTTTTTTCTTCTCTACCTAAGGGTTCTAACATAGATACCATCATGTGCTAGTGTGAATTAATAGTTTCTAAGGCTACTTACCTGTCAGATTTATTCCCATCAAATTTCTTGAGAACCACCTCTCTCGCAATATTTCATATTTTCTTTGATATTTAAATTCTAAAATTTCCTTCTGATACAAATGGTGAGTAGATAGGTTTTTACTACACAGGAACAAAACACTTGAGGTTAACACAATTTAAATCAAATCAGGAGTCTTTTTAAATAGAGTCAAGGAAGAATTTTAAAACTGCAGTATTTTTTTAAATGGAGAAATTTATCAAAGATAGCCCCATAAATGTTAATAAAAAAAAAATCCCCAAATTTGTTATTTGCTGAACAGTGAGTTTTGTATTAACCAACTCAGCACCTGGGTATCATGTTTAGAAATTTATTCTGATATCAAGTACTGTTTAAAGATAAACTGAGGTATACTAAAATTTTCAAGAATTTATTTGAGCATAAATCAGTTCCAATCAGGTAGCACCAAAGTGGAAGTGTTTAGGGGCATTCCACCTCCAAGAGCTAGGAGAGAGGATGTTATAGAGAAGACACAAAAGCAAAGCAAGAAAACAATTTGATTTGCTATAGCTTAAACAGCTGCCTAACGGGTAAGCCTAGCTGGCTGTGATTGGTTGTTCTTAAGTTTCATTTTCTCAGATTCAAGTTTATTGACTCTGGTTTAGGTTCTGGTTTGCTTATGTAGGCTGCCAAGGCATTAGGGCCACCTCAGTATCTGAGCCTCCTTGTTTAGTTACTTTAGCAGTTTATATTCCTTAAAGCTAAAAAAACCAATTATTCAAATACAATGAATTTAAGATAGAACTAGCAATAAGATTTTACATTTTAATTACCTTTTATAAATCAAGCATTCTGTTTTTTTACTGTTATATAATTCCTTTACAATGTTGTGTCAATTTCTGCTGTACAACAGTATTATTCAGCCATATGTATACATATATCCCCTCCCTCTGAAGTCTCCCTCCCAACTCCCCAATTCACCCCTCTAGGTCATCACAGAGCACTGAGCTTAGCTTCCTGTGCTACACATTTCCTTATGTTAGCTGTATATACTTTGCTCATTTCCATAGCTAAACATGAAGAGCACTAGAACTAACAAGGATATATTCCCATTCCTTCAAATAGGGGTGAAATCACTTTTTTAATCTTCAGCCACTTAAAACTATAGTCAAGTGAGCACTTTCACTCTTCACAAAGCAGGGCCTGACTGCTCAGAAACTGTGGGTGGACAAAGGTTACTTACACAAATCAAGTTAACATAATAAAGTGAAATACAGTATACTTATAGTAAGGTGTGTGTGTGTGTACGTTTGTGTTTGGGGAGTGTTTTTAAACAATTGATTACATAACTGAATTAGTTGGTGTTTGTGTGTTTTACTGTCCTGTTTTTTGAGGAAGTATCAGAGAACTGGCTAAAACATTGTTTTCTTTGGTGAAGTGAATGCAAAGGGAAAAAAATCCACATATATGTGGCTTTGTTCTATAACAGGAAGTGAAAATGATGTATAAGTTCTTAAACTAGTTGTGTAAATGACCTGACTTGCCAAAACATTGATGCTTTTATTTCCCAACTCAGCTTGCGTCAATGTTCCTGACTTGGAATCTAAACTCATGATGCTGCTGCTGCTGCTAAGTTGCTTCAGTCATTCTGACTCTGTGAGACCCCACAGACGGCAGCCCACCAGGCTCCTCTGTCCCTGGGATTCTCCAGGCAAGAATACTGGAGTAGGGTCCCATTTCCTACTCCAATGCCTGCATGCATGCTAAGTCACTTCAGTCGTCCAACTCTGTGTGACCTCATGGACAGCAGCCGGCCAGGCTCCTCTGTCCACGGAATTCTCTAGGCAAGAATACTGGAGTGGGTTGCTATTTCCTTCTCCCAAACTCATGATAGAGGAAAATTATTGTCACTGTGTATCTATTTATACCCTGTAGATATCCCAAAGGAACTGAGACAAATGTTTTTTAATTGATCTCTGTATTAAGATATCACTACAATTTGAATGAGTGTCCAAATGAACCTATTTGAACCAAGTTCAAATAAATATCTGCCGTTAGTGAGGTAATAAAAAGTAGGCCAATGTCTTTCATTAGCATTATCAATAGGTTAAATAAGTGAACTCCTGATTCTGAGATTGTGTCTACAACAGAATCATTAAAGTAGAAAGTGACAATCTCTAGAAATGGGGTCTTTTGTCATATGTATTTTAACAAAACTCTACAGAGCTGATTCTGAAAGAAACCATGCTGAATAAAAATGAGCTAAATGAGATAGGCTCAATATTAAGTGGAGAAGGAAATGGCAACTGACTCCAGTATTCTTGCCTGTGAAATTCCATGGACAGAGAAGCCTGGTGGGCTACAGTCCATGGGGTCACAAGAGTCAAATACGACTTAGCACCTAAACAACAGCAGCAGCAACAACCTCAAGACATTTAGAATTTCACATGAGATTTTTAGATATTTTTAAAAATTAAATAGAAGCATATAAATATGCAGTATTCACTCAATAAGATATAAACCTTAATGCTATTCAAAAAGAACATTATGAAAAATATTTCTTCATAATCATTTGTTTGTTATAACTTTTCCTGATTATTAAAAAATGGTCACTATTGAAATATATAAATAGATGAAAATAAATAAGCAAATAGAGCTGGAAATAATTCCACTCCAGTATTCTTGCCTGGAGAAGTCCATGAACAGAAGAGTCTGGTGGGCTACTGTGGTCCTTGGGGTTGCAAAAGGGTCAGATATGACTTAGCCTGGAAATTAGAAATGTTAATACACTGTTTTTCAGTTCAGTAATTCTATAAACACATATGTGATGGGTTTGTTTGTTGCATTTTTATCTCCCTGAACATCATAGTATTAAGAAAATTTCCTTTGGCATTAATTAGACTTCAAAAATACTGTTTGTAAACACTGCATTTTTTCATCACATGAAAGAATTGACTAATTGAATAGTTTTTGTATTGTTACTCATTTATGTTTCCAAGTTCTGGTGTTTTAAATAATATAATGATAAATCTTATTCCATGAATACTTGCACTAATCTGATTATTTCCTTGTAATATTTTTTGAATGGAATTGAATCAAAGAGATGAAAATATCAAGGCACTCAATATATGCTGCCAAATTGTCTTTGAAGTATTTTGCCAATCTGCACCCACATTAGCAGTGTTTGAGAATGATAACACTGATTATTAACTTCTGTATCAGTGACAGTTTGAAAGAAGAGAATGCTATTTGATTGATGTTCTAGTTTGCATTTCTTGGTGATGAGGATTAATCTTTCTCTCATGGATTCTTCAGCTAAAAATATTCTTTATGCATTACCAAGAGTAAATTTAAAGGAAAATATTAAGGAAATCTATCAGTGTTGCAATATAGCAAAGCTTAAAGCATAGCTAATATGCATAAATTTGTTTTCCTGAATCAAAATCAGATAGAACATAAAATTTTAGGTCATATACTTGGTATTTTTCAGGTTAAAAGAAATGTATACATTCATTTTAATAAAACATAAAAAGTCTTTTCAACTGGCTGAAGAAATATCTCAGAGTTTTAAAATTTATGTGGACCCTATAACAGAACATTTTAATTAGTCAAGGCTAAGTGACACACAAACATATGGAACTGGCAGTAATCTGGTTGCAGAATGATTGAGCAGTTGTGGGTGAAACAAGTTAAAGAGGATAATCAACATTAATGTTAATTTTTTTTTTTTTAGCATTAATGGCTCCTTAGTTCAAAGCTTCAGAGCTTCCAGGTGTCCATCCAGATGCCACATATTAAAATGGCCCTTTGGTGCACACTGAGTCACTCATGCAGGGCACAGAATAGCAACTAGCATGGAAAATTATTCTCAAAATGAAGGCACTGAAGGGACTTGCTTCAATGTGCACATCTTTAACACTCAGGATTAGCTCTGTTTCAATTTAAGAATTTTCTTAAATTTCTAAACCTATTAAGTCTGATCAATTTTTTAAAGCAAAACCATTGTTGCACTTGTATTCCACAGTCTTCTTCAAAACTACAGACTGATCCTATAAATACTGCAACAGTCATGTAGCCCAATATTACACACACCCATACAACAAATCACACTTTCTTATCATTAAAAATTATAAACATAAAACACGTTAGCCTAAAGCTGTCTGGATTTTAATTGTCTTCAGTAGACCAGACTTGAAAATAGGAATTCAAATGTAGGTTAAAATGGAAGAATTTTTGTTGACTGGCCTGAACAGCCTGACTGTACAGAATTAATGACCCTTCATTATCATGAGAGTGACTATTCCAGTGCATATTTAACACCTCATGAAATAAGTGTAATCATATGAGAGCATTTTCAAATTTAATACAGCCACAATGAGCAGCATCGACCTAATGCTTTTGAGTTTAAAAATGTCAACTAATAGAATATACTTTTGTTACAATGTTTTACCAGTGGTCTCTTTCTGATCAAATTCCAAGGTGAACTTGGTGGTGGTTTAGTCACTAAGTCAAGTCTGACTCTTGTGACCCCATGGACTGTAGCCTGCCAGGCTCTTCTGTCCACGGGGAATCTCTAGGTAAGAATACTGGAGTGGATTGCCATTTCCTTCTCCAAGGGATCTTCCTGACTCAGAAATCGAACCTGGTTCTCCTGCATTGCAGGCAGATTCTTTACAAATTTAGCTACAAGGGAAGCCAAAGTGAATGATGAGCAACAAATGGGAACTATAGGTAAAAACTCAAAAAAGATACCATATAGAAGAAATTCAGATAAAAGTATATGTGTACAAAGAAATGAAATGTCACTCTCAAATTCCTGAACTTCTTTATAGATAGTTATGACAAGGTTACTCATTAAGTATTTGAGAAACACTGGATGGTATCATTTTTTTTTATCATTACATTTTTATCCAATTTATTTTTGACAAGAGTCCCTAAGCCACACCCTGGGGAAAGAGCCGTCTTTAAAAAAAAAAATGGGTGAGCTCATATACAAATCAGAAGTTCCATTTTCACTTGAGAAATGGAAAGTTATCATAGTACTGGATCTGGATTTTTGTTCAAGGGGAAAATAGACAAGATAAGTAAATGTAACAGTCTTTAAACAGAGTCTGACCTCTCCACTTTGCCAGACTTGCACTCCATCATAAGTCACTCATTTATTTGATCTGTCTGGTCCCTCCTCAGGGTGGTATCATTTTTATTTATACTAGTTCTAGTTTACATTTCTTGGTGATGAGGATTAATCTTTTTCTCATAGATTCTTCAGCTAAAACTATTCTTTATTATTCATTACCAAGAGTAAATTTAAAGGAAAATCTATCAGTGTTGCAATTTGGCAAACTTAAAGCATAGCTGATATGCATAGATTTGTTTTCCTGAATCAAAATCAAATAGATCACAAAATTTTAGGTCATATATTTGGTATTTGGGAGGTTAAAAGGAATGTATACATAAATTTTCATAAAACATAAAAAAGCTTCTTTCCTCACTTTATCCCACTGCTCTTATCCCACTGCTGTCTTACATTTTCCTACAATATTTACAGTTCTCTGAACTTATCTTTATTATTTATGTTCCTGATTATTCCTTATTGGATTTTATTGATATTACCACTTAGTTAAGAACTGTGATTTTTGTGAGACATTTAACCTATGTGGATAATCAATGTGGATACACTGAATCTGGGCTATTTTTAAGGTGACGGTATAACCTCTTTTTATAACCCCATAGAATACATGCCCGGAGGGCTACATTCCAAAGAGTCACAAAGAGTTGGATATGACTTAACAACTGAGCACAAGCATGAGCATACATGCTAGAGGGAACTTAAAAAGAATTGTGTTCATGTAGTAGAAAAGATTTTCCAAAATACACTACCTATATAAAGCAAAGAGAAATATGCCCATTACCAATCATCTGCTTCTTCTGAATTTTATTCAAAGAAAAAGAAAAAAAATATTATCAATGGAATATGACCTATTGGAAAGAAGGATAGAAAGGTATTCACAACACAGGTAGAAGCCAGGTATAGGAAACTAATAAAGACATACTTTTTTAGGGCTAGGAGGGAAAGAAGGTGCAAAAATTCTTTAAGAAAGAAGAGACAAAATTCTTTAGGACATTCAGAGCTAGAGATAGGCATATGGCTAGAAAGATGACAGGATAACAGAAGGAGAAGGAACAGAGGAAGTTAAGGGGTAGAAATTAAAGAAAGGTTAAAGAAAAGACATCTGAAATATGGTGACCTTATGACTATTACAAATAAAATATCACACTCAACACTTAGTAAAACCATTGTGACAGTTTAGGGTCAGTCACATTGTCCATGTTAAAGGATAATTCTTCTTATATTATTTGACCACATATGTACTATTCTAAATCATAAAAGGAATTAAAACAACTTTGAAACCACTATTTTTTTTTTTTGAGTGAATTTACTTTCTTTTGATAATGTGTGCTAAGTCACTTCAGTCATGTCTGACTCTTTGTGACCCCATAGACTGTAGCCCACCAGGCTCCTGTGTCCATAGGATTCTTTTGATAATACTATTCTCTATTATGCTGAAAAAGATCTCTTAGAGTCATTATCTATATGATAATATTTTCATAAAAAGGTTATACAGGACAAACTAAGCATATTCAATGTAAGTAGATGCATTTTATCTCAAAGCAGATATTCACATCTGGAAAAAGTATTGTCGGGGATACTTAAGTTCAGTTCAGTTGCTCAGTCATGTCTGACTCTTTAATACCCCATGAACCGCAGCACACCAGGCTTCCCTGTCCATCACCAACTCCTGGAGTTTACCCAAACTCATGTCCATTGAGTTGGTGATGCCATCTAACCATCTCATCCTTTGTCATCCCTTTCTCCTCCTGCCTTCAATCTTTCCCAACATCAGGGTCTTCTCAAATGAGTCAGTTCTTCCCATCAGGTGGCCAAAGAATTGGAGTTTCAGCTTCAACATTAGTCCCTCCAATGAAAACCCAGGGCTGATCTGCTTTAGGGTGGACAGGTTGGATCTCCTTGCAGTACAAGGGACTCTCAAGAGTCTTCTCCAACACCACAATTCAAAAGCATCAATTCTTTAGCCCTCAGCTTTCTTTACAGTCCAACTCTCACATCCATACATGACTACTGGAAAAACCATAGCCTTGACTAGACAGACCTTTGTTGACAAAGTAATGTCTCTGCTTTCTAATATGCTGTCTAGGTTGGTCATAACTTTCCTTCCAAGGAGACTTAAATTACTAGCAAAGTCATGCTCAAAATTCACCAAGCCAGGCTTCAGCAATATGTAAACCGTGAACTCCCAGATGTTCAAGCAGGTTTTAGAAAAGGCAGAGGCACCAGAGATCAAATTGCCAACATCCGCTGGATCATGGAGAAAGCAAGAGAGTTTCAGAAAAACATCTATTTCTGCTTCATTGACTATGCCAAAGCCTTTGACTGTGTGGATCACAATAAACTGTGGAACATTCTGAAAGTGATGGGAATCCCAGACCACCTGACCTGCCTCTTGAGAAACCTGTATGCAGGTCAGGAAGCAACAGTTAGAACTAGACATGGAACAACAGACTGGTTCCAAATAGGAAAAGGTGTACGTCAAGGCTGTATATTGTCACCTTGCTTATTTAACTTATATGCAGAGTACATCATGAGGAACGCTGGGCTGGAAGAAGCACAAGCTGGAATCAAGATTGCTGGGAGAAATATCAATAACCTCAGATATGCAGATGACACTACCCTTATGGCAGAAAGTGAAGAGGAACTCAAAAGCCTCTTGATGAAAGTGAAAGAGGAGAGTGAAAAGGTTGGTTTGAAGCTCAACATTCAGAAAACAAAGATCATGGCATCTGGTCCCATCACTTCATGGGAAATAGATGGAAAAACAGTGGAAACAATGTCAGGCTTTGTTTTTTTGGGCTCCAAAATCACTGCAGATGCTGATTGCAGCCATGAAATTAAAAGACGCTTGCTCCTTGGAAGGAAAGTTATGACCAACCTTGATAGTATATTAAAAAGCAGAGACATTACTTTGCCAACCAAGGTCCGTCTAGTCAAGGCAATGGTTTTTCCCGTGGTCATGTATGGATGTGAGAGTTGGACTGTGAAGAAGGCTGATCGCCGAAGAATTGATGCTTTTGAACTGTGGTGTTGGAGAAGACTCTGGAGAGTCCCTTATACTGCAAGGAGATCCAACCAGTCCATTCTAAAGGAGATCAATCCTGGATGTTCATTGGAGGGACTGATGCTAAAGCTGAAACTGCAATACTTTGGCCACCTCATGCGACGAGTTGACTCACTGGAAAAGACTCTGATGCTGGGAAAGGTTGGGGGCGGGAGGAGAAGGGGACGACGGAGAATGAGATGGCTGGATGGCATCACCGACTCTGTGGACATGAGTTTGAGTGTACTCCGGGAGTTGGTGATGGACAGGGAGGCCTAGCGTGCTGTGATTCATGGGGTCGCGGAGAGTTGGACACGACTGAGCGACTGAACTGAACTGAACTGAACTGAACTGAATTTACAGCCACAAGAACTTCAGCAAGTCTCAGCAGGAAATAGCCAGCATCCAATGGACTCTTTTATGTTCACCGTATTTAAAGAGATGGCCAAAAGTTCATCTGTTATCACATTTGTTTCCCAGTATTACACAGCATTGTCCCTATAAAACCTTGAGGGACACTGAGAGATAGAGAGATAAATGGCCCTCCTCAACATGGTTACTGGAGTGACTGGTCACCAATGATATTGACTAGAAGCTGGTGCCCTGACTCTTAAACTGATGGTTTGGACATGCCTATGCTTTGTGGGTATATTATTATCCACATAATATCATCAGCACGCTTCATTTATTGCTACAAACAGACTGTTTTTGTTAAAACTCAATTTCATTGCAGAGGAAGAACATATTTAAAGGAAAATTGTACAAGATTATTTTGCTTATGATGCACTTTTTATTATGAGAAAAATGTGCTTCAAAACAAAAATATTAAAGACAGTGAAGTTCTATTGAATTACTGAATGTAACTAAATTACTTTGCTGTACACCTGAAACTAACACAAAGTTGTAAATCAACTTATATTACAATAAAAATTTTTTAAAGAAAGAAAACAAAACCAAAAAAAACAGTGCCATTTGAGTACTAAATATATATATATATATGTATATATATTAAAGACAGTGAAGTTGAGAGTGTTATCAGTTACAGTCTACATCAGTTCAGTTCAGTCACTCAGTCGTGTCTGACTCTTTGCGACCCCATGAATCACAGCACGCCAGGCCTCCCTGTATATCACCAGCTCCTGGAGTTCACTCAAACTCATGTCCATCGAGTCGGAGATGCCATCCAACCATCTCATTCTCTGTCGTCCCCTTCTCCTCCCTACCCCAATCCTTCCCAGCATCAGAGTCTTTTCCAGTGAGTCAACTCTTCCCATGAGGTTGCCAAAGTATTGGAGTTTCAGCTTAAGCATCAGTCTTTCCAATGAACACACATAGTTGTAAATAATTTTTCATCTTTAACATTTGACCACCAGAGCAAAGGAAAATATTTTAAATTCAACAAATACTATTTCTTTTAACAGCATATAATAGATACATTTAGCATACATTAAACTACATGTTTAAAGTCTACAAGAGGAGAGTGAAAAGGTTGGCTTGAAGCTCAACATTCAGAAAACAAAGATCATGGCATCTGGTCCCATCACTTCATGGCAAATAAATGGGAAAACAGTGGAAACAGTGTCAGACTTTATTTTTTGGGGCTCCAAAATCACTGCAGATGCTGATTGCAGCCTGGAAATTAAAAGACGCTTACTCCTTGGAAGGAAAGTTATGACCAACCTTGATAGTATATTAAAAAGCAGAGACATTATTTTGCCAACAAAGGTCCATCTAGTCAAGGTTATGGTTTTTCCCGTGGTCATGTGTGGATGTGAGAGTTGGACTGTGAAGAAAGCTGATCGCCGAAGAATTGATGCTTTTGAACTGTGGTTCTGGAGAAGACTCTTGAGAGTCCCTTGGACTGCAAGGAGATCCAACCAGTCCATTCTAAAGGAGATCAATCCTGGATGTTCATTGGAAGGACTGATGCTAAACCTGAAACTCCAATACTTTGGCCACCTCATGCGACAAGTTGACTCATTGGAAAAGACTCTGATTCTGGGAAGGATTGAGGGGGGAGGAGAAGGGGACGACAGAGAATGAGATGGCTGGATGGCATCACCGACTCAATGGACATGAGTTTGAGTGAACTCCGGGAGTTGGTGATGGACAGGGAGGCTTGGTGTGCTGTGATTCATGGAGTCACAAAGAGTCGGACACGATTGAGTGACTGAACTGAACTGAACTGAAAGTCTACAGCTTGATCAGATATACACCTGTGAATTCATCACCATTATCAAAGGAATTAATGTATCCACCACTCTCAAAAGTTTCTTGTTCCTTTTTGAGGTCTCCTCTCCTGCCATTCCAGATGCCAGCCCATTTCCAGTCAACCGCTGCCCTACTTTATGCCTTTACAGATTGGTTTGCATTTTATAGAATTTTATATATATGAAATAATACAGCACATACCATTTTTTCTGGCTTTTAAAATTCTGCATAATTATTTTGAGATTCACTCATTTATTTTCATGTATGCAATAATTTATCATTTTAATTGATGAGTAGTATTCCATTGTGTGGAGATACCACAATATATTTAAGCATTTATTTGTTGACAGACATTTGGGTTGTTCAAGATTTGAGGCTATTACAAGTGAAGTTCCTGTGAACGTTCATGTACATGTATTGGGGTGGACTTATGCTTTCATTTATCTTGAGGAAATATCTAGGAATTATATGACTGGATCATATGATAAGTCTAAATTTTGGAAAGTGCCAAACTATTTTTGAGTGTCTGTATTATTTTATGTTTCCAACAGCAGTATATGAGAGATACTATGTCTTCACATTCTTTTCTAAAATTTATGTCTTTTTAATTTTAGTCATTTTAGTAATTTTTGGAGGTATCACATGGTAATCATAATCTATATTTTGCTAATGATGTTAAGCGTCTTTTCCTTTGCATGTTTACATCTATCTTCTTCCGTGAGGGGTCTATTCAAACCCTTAGCTCACATTTTTGTTGAGCTGCTATCTTCTTATTATTAAGTTTGGGAACTCTATATAATCTGGACACATTTTTCAGATATATGACTTGAAAGTATGTCCTTTGAGTCTATGGGTTGCCTTTTCATTCTCTTAATGTTGTCTTTCAAGAGCAAACATTTTTAATTTTGATAAAGTTTATCAGCTTTACTGCTATATATTGTTACATGGTAGCTAAGAAACCTTTGACGAAACAAAAATCACATAAACTTTTCTCCTAGGTTTTCTCCCAGAACTTTTTAGTTTTAGGTTCCACATTACAGTGTGTAATCCAATCTCAGTCAATTTTTATATATAGTATGAGATATGAAGTGAAATGTTTTGGTTTTGCATATATATGGAAGTGTTTCAGTATCATGTTTGAAAACACTAATACTTATCCACTGAATTGCTTTTTTATTTTTGTCAATAATCAGCTGTTCATATATGTATAGACATTTTTGGGGTCTCTTCTCTATTTTATTAATCACCCATCTCTCTTTACGCCAGTCTTATACTGTCTTGATTAATACAGCCTTATAATTAAAAAATGTGTCTTGAAATCAGGAAGTGTTATTCCCCCAACTTTGAGATCTGATTTCAAAGTTGTTTTGGTACTCTATATCCTTTGCATTATTGTATGATTTTAGAATCAACTTATCAATTTTTAACCCCTCAAAAATGACTTCTGGGATTTTTATTGTGATTGTATTAAATCTAAAGATCAATCTAACCCATGAACAGAGTATGTATCTCCTTTTATTTAGGTCCTTATTGATTTTTCTCAACAATATCTTATAGTTTTCATTGCATATGTATTTTACATATTTTGTCATATATATACCTAACTGTTTCTTATTTTGATGCTATGGTAAATGGTATTATTTTACAATTTCTAATTGTTCATTGCTAGTATACATAAATGCAATTGATTTTGTTTATTGATCTCACATCTTGCAAAATTGCTAAAATCAATTATTATTTCTAGCTTCTTTGCAAATTCCATGTTTTTTTAAAGATATGCAATCATATAATCTACAGATAAAGATAATTTTTATTTCTTTCTTTCCAGATGCCTTTTATTCTTTGACTTGAATTGCTGAACTGACTTGAGCTTCCAGCATAATGTTGAATAGCAATGGTAAATCAGAAATACTTTCTTAATATTGGGGGAAAGCACTCAATCTTTTACTATTAAGTGTGACTTTATTTGTAGGTTTTTCATTTTTGCCTTTTATCAGGTATAAGAGATTTCTTTCCAGTCCTAGTTTACTGAATGGATGTTATAGCTTGCTAAACTTTTTTCTGCGTTGACTGGAGTGACAATATGGTTTTTCTCTTTTACTGGTTTAAGTTATATTGATTGGTTATTTTAAAACTTAAACTGACCTTGAATTCTAGAGATAAATTCCACTTATTCATTAGTTAATATCCTTTCATATATTATTGAACTTGATTTCCTAATATTCCGTTTATAATATTTACATCTGTGTCCTGAGGTTTATTTGTCCACAGTTACCTTTCCTTATAAAGACTTTATATGATTTTGGTAACAGGACTTCAAGAACAGCACAGCAGCTTGAAGCTGAGATAGTGGGACACGAGCTCATGAACTTTGTGTTACCCCACAAAAATGGTACTTTTTACTCTAAGAAAGATGGGGATCCGCTTTGGGGGTTGAAAAAAAAGTGCATGATCTGTCTTATGTTTTAAAACATTTATTCTACAGTCTTTTTTTTTAGGAAGAATTTTTATTTTTATTTATTCATCAAATATTTTTTATTTTTATTTATTTTAATTGGATTCTAATTACATTACTGTATTGGTTTTGCCATACATTGACATGAATCTGCCCCGGGTGTACATGTGTTCCCCATCGTGAACCCCCCTCCCACATCCCTCCCTATCCCATCCCTCTGGTTCATCCCAATACACCAGCCCCAAGCACCCTGTATCATGCACTGAACCTGGACTGGCAATTCCTTTCACATATGATAATATACATGTTTCAATGCCATTCTCCCAAATCATCCCACCCTCGCCCTCTCCCACGAGACCAAAAGATTGTTCTATACATCTGTGTCTCTTTTGCTGTCTTGTATACAGGGTTATTGTTATCATCTTTCTAAATTCCATATATATGCATTAGTATACTGTATTGCTGTTTTTCTTTCTGGCTTACTTCACTCTGTATAATAGGCTCCAGTTTCATCCACCTCATTAGAATTGATTCCAATGTATTATTTTTAATGGCTGAGTAATACTCCATTGTGTATATGTACCAAAGCTTTCTTATCCATTCGTCTGCAGATGGACATCTAGGTTGCTTCCAGGTCCTGGCTATTATAAACAGTGCTGCAATGAACATTGGAGTACATGTGTCTTTTTCAATTCTGGTTTCCTTGGTGTGTATGCCCAGGAGTACGATTGCTGGGTCGTATGGTAGTTCTATTTCCAGTTTTTTGAGGAATCTCCACACTGTTCTCCATAGTGGCTGTACTAGTTTGCATTCCCACCAACAGTGTAAGAGGATTCCCTTTTCTCCACACCCTCTCCAGCATTTATTGCTTGTAGACGTTTGGATAGCAGCCATTCTGATTGGCATGAAATGGTACCTCATTGTGGTTTGGATTTGCATTTCTCTGATTATGAGTGATACTGAGGCATCTTTTCATGTGTTTGTTAGCCATCTGTATGTCTTCTTTGGAGAAATGTCTGTTTAGTTCTTTGGCCCATTTTTTGATTGGGTCATACTATGGAATAAGATGATATATACAGACAGATAAGTAGAGAGTTTACTGAATAATCTGGATGAGAGACTATGGGCCTTGGACTTGGGTAGTGATAATGGATGAGTGAGACATAATCAGATTCTGATTGTACTCTCAAAGCAGAGCTGACAATATTTGCTTGTGTATAAAGGCAATAAGAAAAACACAGGAGTCTAAGTGGAATCATTGTTTGTAACTTCAGTGGTTTAAATAAAGTAGCTACTATTAAGGACTCAGATGTAATCCAAACTCTACATATGAATTTAGCATGTAGGCTGTATTTGAAAAAAAAAAAAAAAACTAAAACTATGAGAACACCTACAGTGAGTATAGAGAAAAGAGGAATTCTAAGGATCTGCCACTGATTTTTACAGGAGTCCAGACACATTGTGAGAGTTTTTCATACGTTCTTTTGTGGCAATTAACAGTATTTTACAGCTTTGAGATTGCACTAGCAATGCATCCACGTTGACTCAGAAGATACCAAAGATACAAGCCGACACATAACACTTTAGATTTCTCTTTGGGGCTTCCCTGGTAGCTCAGTCGGTAAAGAATCTGACTGCAGTACATGAGACCAGGGTTCGATTCCTGGGTTAAGAAGATCCACTAGAGAAGGAAATGGTAACCCACTCCTGTATTCATGTCCATAGAATCCCATGGACAGAGGAGCCCATGGGGTCACAAGAGTTGCTAAGCGACTAAGTGACTTAGCGATAGGACTTAGCCACTAAACCATAACCAGTCATGCACTGTATTTAGATCTTTGAACACTTGGCAGCATTGTTGGATGAATATCAAGAGTGAAGGTTTTTGTTAACTTATCACTCAGGATATTTCTGATTCAACGTGATTTTTTAAGAGGAGGTTTTTTTCCTTTCTGCTAGTCTGGACTAATAATTGTGTATTTCAGGTTTTCATTACCAATGACATAATAGGCCACTGAGCAAGATAAATAAATTTGGCAGATAAAATGAAAATGGAAGTATCATTCAATTTAAACAAACAGTTTCTCAATTATATACAAGCACAATAGCAATACCTACTATTATGGGCAACTTTCCGTACATCAGAGGGAATACAGAAAACAGATTTTTCAAGTTTCAAGCAGTCTTCCTGTTCTCAGTCAGTTGAAAAGACAAAGCTAACAAATAAACTCCATTCCTGTCATTTGCTTCAAACATATCCAACTGAGGAAAGACCTCTACTTTTTTTTTTAATTCACTCAACTTGAAGTTTAAAATTTATAAAAGTAGTGTATAATTTCAGTAAAGCAAAATTCACACTATTGTCTAAGTAACTGGAGACTTACTTAGAAGTAAATAAATAAATGTTTTAAAGTATACAGGTACTAATTTTTGACATGGAATGCAATGCTATTTATTAATTAGATATGACTACAGACAAAAATATTGGTAGCCACAAGTTCTACTTCACTACCTTTGCATTATTTTTATACTTGGTGATTCTCAAAGTGTTGTCTCTTGACTTGAACCATCACCTTAGAAACAGGCAACATCAAGCCCACTTCAGACCTACTGAGTCAGTAGCTCTGGGGCAGAGCACCAGGATGTTTTTTATCAAGCCCGTTAAATGATTTTGATTTAAAGTTTGAGAACCACTGAGCCAGATTAAACGCTCATGGAAGAAGAATAAAATGAAGGAGAAAGAGAAGAAGGAAAAGAAGATCATCCTGTATTAATGACAACCTTATGTGAACTAGATATTGCATTAGACACCTTACATATATTTTTGGTTTTACAATCATCTTGCAGGGTAGCTATTGTCATTTCAATTTAACAAGTAAAGTCAATCTCATACAGGTTGAAATAAAAAATTTAAAAACCATTTCACTTTTCTAAAAATACTGATGTTTTTCTTATTCTACATTCCATTAACTTTTAGGGGGAAAAAAATGATAGAAAAACTTCAAATCTCTACAAAATAGGAAAGCAGAAGCATCCACTGATGTAAATACTTTCTCAGGACTTTTCTGGGCTGTTAAATTTTTGTAATCAAGTGTCAACTTAATTCAATGATATTCCATTGTTAAGGATCCTACTGAAATTAAGAACCAAACTAATATAATCTATAAAAATTAAAAGCCAGTAGTAGTAAGACTTGCTTAACAGATCATCTTTATTCTCAGTGAAAGGGGAAAAAGTTAACTAAGAATACAAAACAAATTTGTAAGTAAAAGGAAAAATTCAAAAGACTTTTAAAGCATACCATTTTTAAAATTATCAGATAAGCATAGTAGGTGCAGGTTAACTTTTCCTTAGAAAAAGTATGTAAAGGAAACATGCAAGGCTTCATTTATGAAGCAACATTCTCTTGAAATATAGAAAAATATGAATACCAAATGTCCATTGCATCTAAAAATGCCACAAATATTCAATAATCATTTTTATTCCAGCCTATCAGTTTCATTTTTGACTTACCTCTCAGTAAAAGTTAGGACATAATCTCTTTCAAAAAGGCAATTCTGTTATAAATTTTCTGCCCATGATACATTTCTTGGTAGTCCACAACTAATTGCCCCTTTGATGCAGTAGATGTTCAAGTGTGCTAATGTAACTATGAAAATAATGCTGGGAAGCTCTTTGCAAAAGATAATTAATTTGAGTCATGTCAGCATCAATATATATTTTTCCTTCCTGAGTCATTCTCAATAACAATAACAACAGAAATCATCATTAGGGGTTTCCTTACTCACCAATTGTTACTAAGCAAATCACAGAACAACTTTATGTGTAAATACAGGTCATGACTTGGAGTAGAATGCAGAAATAAAATTCAGGTGAACTCATGCAGAGGATGTACACCTAAGGAAAATAAATATTTTGATAGACAAGCCATGGTCTGTTATGCCAGAAATATTTGGAAACATTCTTAAGTTTTCTGACTTTATGTGTTGGCTTAGAGAAATAACTTGAATCAAATATTAAATACATAAAAATACCCTGAGGAAACTAACACTTTGTTACAGGTTAAACGTGTTTTTTTTTTTTTTCCTTCTCCTGTATTCATTTTTGTGCTCTTAACTTGGAAGAAAATCTCAAGATTCTGAAATAGATCATTGGAAGAGAAATAAGTGAATGAATTCTTATTAACCTCTTTTCATCAGTTTCTGTCTTTAAAGTAATTGAAGAGGGCAGAGAGGGACAATGAGGCAGATCACAGAGGATTTTAAGGGCAATTCTGTATCGTATTGCAATGGTGAATACATATCATTATGTATACTTAATCAAACCAATAGAATGTGCGACCCAATGGGTGAACTCTAAGGTAAACTATGAATTTAAGTAACAATAATGTGCTGATTCAAGTTCATTGATCATAGTAAATGTAACTTGCTAATAGCATGTACCACTGTGGTACATGATGTCCATAGAAGGAGAGTTTGTACATGTGTGGTGACAGAGGATATATGGGAACTGCCTGTATATTTCATTAAAACATCTCTAAATGCTAGGAAGGATTGGGGGTGGGAGGAGACGGGGATGACAGAGAATGAGATGGCTGGATGGCATCACCGACTCGATGGACATGAGTTTGAGTGAACTCTGGGAGTTGGTGATGGACAGGGAGGCCTGGCGTGCTGTGATTCATGGGGTCACAAAGAGTCGGACACGACTGAGCGACTGAACTGAACTGAACTGAACATGGAAAAAAGAAGCATCAAAAATAAGTATGAAGATAAAATATTTTATATAAAATATTTATACTTTGATAATATCTATACTTCTAAACTCTGTTTTCTAACTTTTAAAGAAAATGTGTATTATGTAAATTCAGTAATTCTAAATAACTCATTTGAAAGAAAAAACATGGGTATATGTTCTATGTCAAGTACCATCTAAGGTACTGAAGATTCACTGATTAATCAAATGTGGTCATAGATAGAATGAAGCAAATATATCTGTGGGTGTATCAATCAAAAAAATAAAAACAGTGGATAAATGTTAATGGAATGGAAAAAGTTAATGGAATCCATTAACTTTTGGTCTCCTGGTTTTTTTTTTTTTTGGCCTCACTGAACAGCTTGTGGGATCTTATTAACAGTTCCTCAGTTAGGGATGGGACCCGTGTTCCCTCCAGTGGAAGAGCCTGGAAATCCTTGCTTATCTTGCTTTATTTTAAAACATTTAAGGCATATCTCCTAGATATATTAATCACATAAAGATAATAGACATTATTTTGCACAGATTTCTTGTTCTTTATATTGTCATTTAAAATTGTGACATTCTACACCCTTTCCTCTGAATTATTTCATTATACTGTATTAGCTTTATCTTAAATGCCAATGACTTTCAGAACAATCTCTCCAGATAAGATCTACCTCACATCAAGGAAAATTTACTGGTGCTTCCAACACCTATACACTCTTGCTTATTTTCTTCTTCTTCCGGCCAGGATCTTTGACTCTCTGCCTGAGGGCAGAGTTTGTTGGCAGGAGCATGCTAGAGTCTTGCAGGAAGGTTAGGCCACAGGTGTGATGCGCAAGGTTCAAGGATGAAGTCTCAACCAAGTACAGAGCATGTAGTGGATAAATACCTCAGCAGCCCTGCCCTTCAAGGGGAACCACTTTTAGGCATGTTCTACAGTCTGTCATCAGACCCACCCAAGTGGGACAAAACCCTGGTTATGCTGCACAGGTAACTTGCTAATAGCATTGTTTATTAACTTACTTCTCTTTCCATTCTCACTTCTCCACTCCTCTCAGTGTTTCCTGAGATTAATTCCCAGATAAATTATTTGTATACAAAGCCAAGTCTCAAATATCTATTGCTTAGGCCCATATATCCAGAGAAGGAAATGGCAACCCACTCCAGTGTTCTTGCCTGGAGAATCCCAGGGATGGGGGAGCCTGGTGGGCTTCCGTCTATGGGGTCACACAGAGTTGGACACAACTGAAGTGATTTAGCAGCAGCAGCAGCAGGCCCATATATCTGGATGTCCCATAGGCAGCTAATTTTCAAAATGTACAAAACCAAACTCATCTTCCCCAGATATCTGGACTGAATATTTTAGATGTCAATAAACAGTGCCAACATTCACATTGATAAACAACATTGAGTATCATTCTAGATTCTACTCTTTTCTTTATCCTCCAATTCCTGTCACCAAAACCTTTCAATTCTAACTTTTCAGTATCTCCCAAATCTGCCCATTTTCTGCATTAGTGTGACCTATACCTTAGTTCAGGTTCTAACCAATATTGATGAACTGAATCAATTCGTCTTCTTTATGGAAGATCCATTTATCAGTATCCTAACTCCTTCAATTTTACGCCAGCCCCAGTATATACACTATAACATGACACTGACCTTTAGGACAGAAGGAAGGGAAAGAAAAAAGGAAGAAATGGAATGAGGAAAGAAGGAAGGGAAAATAAAAAGAGAGATGAAAGAAAGCTTATTATCAATCTGCTTAAAACCCAACAATGATTGTACATTGCTTTCTGGTTAAAATTCAAGTTCCATGAGCATGGTATACTAGTTATCTGCACTCTTCCCTGAACAAAAATTTCAGTCCATCCGCTTGACACCATAATGTCACTGAATACTGTACAATTCACAAAAGACTCCATGCTGTCCTTTACCCCAATGTTTTCAAAGAATTTGTCCTAAAATAAGAGAGGCTCAGAGACTACACTCTGTTTCTTAAAGCTAACTCATTAATTAAGGCTCAATTCTACTGTGACCTGTTTGATGACAGACATCTTTTCTGATTCACTTCAAATCCAAAGACTGGCTTAGATGTGCTTTCTGTTTGCTCATATTGTGCCATGTGCAAGACACTGAGTAAAATATTGGGGAAAATATGAAAATAAAATATAGTCCCTGCTTTCACAGAATACACAGTCGAACATACAGTCTCGAATATAAATTGAAGAAATTTATTTGAAATGAGGTGTGAAAAAATTCACTAAAAAATACAAAATATCAAGATTTCTAACAAAAAAATCCAGAATTTTCAAAGCTGATTTTTTACAAAATGATTTTGGAATTATAACTTGAAATTTCAGCACCCTCAGTAATTATTCATGTAAAATATAAGCCATTTATTTATAACATCCTGCCTAGAAATAAAGAAAGAGAGGGGCATTTAGGAAAATAAATGATTTTCAACTGAAGAAAAATATTAATAGTTCTAAATTATTGAATATTGAAGAGTGCTTGCAACACAGATAGAAATTACAAGTATATGAATTGTTTTAGGGATAGAAATTAATTTCCTGTTTTATATTTATTGAACATTTTAAAAGAGAAAATAATAGAACACTAAACAAATACTGCATTATGAAAAATTAGGAAATGCTTTAAAAATAAAAGACAATCTCTTTAAACTTTAGTAGAAGGAATGGTTAGTAAAGGAAAACTTGTATGTGTGAGGTACTCTGGAGAAATCAATTGATAGAACTGGAACCATAATTCCTCATGTTTCCAATCATCAAATAGGAGTTGACCTTGGTGCCCTCAATCGTCTCTGTCTGAATCTTCCCATTTGAGTTAATAAAGCTCTGTATAAATTTGCCAACACAAGCTGCAGCCCAAAGCCCTGGTGTAATTAGTTGATGTATTAATTTGCCAGCTAGACGTGAATTGAACATTACTATCATGGATTATAATGCCAAACACTAACAGGAAAAGCCCTCAGTTCAGTTCAGTTCAGTCGCTCAGTCCTGTCCGACTCTTTGCGACCCCATGAATCACAGCACGCCAGGCCTCCCTGTCCATCACCAACTCCCGGAGTTCACTCAAACTCATGTCCAGGTTAAAAAATATAGGTTATATTCAGTCTTGAGCTACTCAATGAAATTTTTTACATAGTAGACAAACAATTTTCTATAAGAAGAGTTAAGCCTCCTCTCAGCAGAAAAGCTGGCATCCAGTAGCATAAACAAACATGCTTGAAGAATTAGACATCAGCACACCATAACTATCACAGAAAAAAAAAAAAGAAGAATGAAAAGAAAAATGCTAACAATAAAACTATCCCACAGTAATTTAACTCAAATATTCCATGTGTTACTAACTGATGTATT
Organism: Moschus berezovskii; assembly: GCF_049115385.1. Classification (NCBI taxonomy): domain Eukaryota; kingdom Metazoa; phylum Chordata; class Mammalia; order Artiodactyla; family Moschidae; genus Moschus; species Moschus berezovskii. Next base: position 92,221,350 of record NC_142464.1, read on the forward strand.
ATTAAAATTCCATTTAGCTGAATGTTAAATCTACAAAAAGAGAATATATGAACTGTTGCATTTGATTTATGCTTTTTCTTAATTTTTGTATCTTCCCATAATGAAAGCATTATTTTATGTAGATTAGAAAAAATAAATATAGTCATTAATATTAAAAACCATAATTTAGTTAGATAAATGCAAGTCATCAATAACCTTACTGTAAATAAAAAATTGAATTAATCACAAACACAATTTGGAAAATACCTTTAGGAGTCAACTTCTTAGGAAAATGGATGAGAAATTCATTAATCTATTTCTCCCCCCCCCCACCACCTTTTACTGCCTTGTCTTCAGTACTTCATTTTAATTTTGCACTATGATATAGGCACAAATATGACATACAAGACCACAGCAATATGTCACTGAGAATTGTGCCTCAGACACAGTAGAGACTTAAATATTGTGGAAAGAAGAGTTAAATGAATGAGTATTGAGCTCCGGCATTGCCCATAAGAAGCTAATGACATGACACAAATATATAATGAATACAGATGATTGATCTCATGAATAGGTTGTTTGGACTCATTGCCAAAAAAAAAATTAATGTTCTATTTCAGGCCATAGAATTAATACACACATTTGGGAAACAGGAGGTAAAACCTACAAGATGCAATGGACAAAAGTCAACAGAAAAATATTTTTCTCACCTTACCCCAACCCAAGCCAAAATGAAAGGACAAAGGCATTAGAAAAATAAACATTGTTCTAGACAAAGTTTAATCAATGGCGTTCAGTCAGTTCAGTTCAGTTCAGTCGCTCAGTCGTGTCCGACTCTCCGCGACCCCATGAATCACAGCACGCCAGGCCTCCCTGTCCATCACCAACTCCCGGAGTTCACTCAAACTCATGTCCACAGAGTCGGTGATGCCATCCAGCCACCTCATTCTCCGTCGTCCCCTTCTCCTCCCGCCCCCAACCTTTCCCAGCATCAGAGTCTTTTCCAGTGAGTCAACTCGTCGCATGAGGTGGCCAAAGTATTGCAGTTTCAGCTTTAGCATCAGTCCCTCCAATGAACATCCAGGATTGATCTCCTCCAGAATGGACTGGTTGGATCTCCTTGCAGTATAAGGGACTCTCAAGAGTCTTCTCCAACACCACAGTTCAAAAGCATCGATTCTTCGGCGGTCAGCCTTCTTCACAGTCCAACTCTCACATCCATACATGACCACGGGAAAAACCATTGCCTTGACTAGACGGACCTTGGTTGGCAAAGTAATGTCTCTGCTTTTTAATATATTATCAAGGTTGGTCATAACTTTCCTTCCAAGGAATGAGCGTCTTTTAATTTCATGGCTGCAATCAGCATCTGCAGTGATTTTGGAGCCCAAAAAAATAAAGTCTGACACTGTTTCCACTGTTTTTCCATCTATTTCCCATGAAGTGATGGGACCAGATGCCATGATCTTTGTTTTCTGAATGTTGAGCTTCAAGCCAATCTTTTCACTCTCCTCTTTCACTTTCATCAAGAGGCTTTTGAGTTCCTCTTCACTTTCTGCCATAAGGGTAGTGTCATCTGCATATCTGAGGTTATTGATATTTCTCCCGGCAATCTTGATTCCAGCTTGTGCTTCTTCCAGCCCAGCGTTCCTCATGATGTACTCTGCATATAAGTTAAATAAGCAAGGTGACAATATACAACCTTGACGTACACCTTTTCCTATTTGGAACCAGTCTGTTGTTCCATGTCCAGTTCTAACAGTTGCTTCCTGACCTGCATACAGGTTTCTCAAGAGGCAGGTCAGGTGGTCTGGGATTCCCATCTCTTTCAGAATGTTCCACAGTTTATTGTGATCCACACAGTCAAAGGCTTTGGCATAGTCAATAAAGCAGAAATAGAAGTTTTTCTGAAACTCTCTTGCTTTCTCCATGATCCAGCGGATGTTGGCAATTTGATCTCTGGTGCCTCTGCCTTTTCTAAAACCTGCTTGAACATCTGGGAGTTCACGGTTTACATACTGCTGAAGCCTGGCTTGGAGAATTTTGAGCATGACTTTACTAGCGTGTGAGATGAGTGCAATTGTGCGGTAGTTTGAGCATTCTTTGGCATTGCCTTTCTTTGGGATTGGAATGAAGACTGACCTCTTCCAGTCCTGTGGCCACTGCTGAGTTTTCCAAATCTGCTGGCATATTGAGTGCAGCACTTTCACAGCATCATCTTTCAAGACTTGAAATAGCTCAACTGGAATTCCATCACCTCCACTAGCTTTGTTCGTAGTGATGCTTTCTAAGGCCCACTTGACTTCACATTCCAAGATGTCTGGCTCTAGGTCAGTGATCACGTTATCGTGACTATCTTGGTCGTGAAGATCTTTTTTGTACAGTTCTTCTGTGTATTCCTGCCACCTCTTTTTAATATCTTCTGCTTCTGTTAGGTCCATACCATTTCTGTCCTTTATCGAGCCCATCTTTGCATGAAATGTTCCCTTGGAATCTCTAATTTTCTTGAAGAGCTCTCTTGTTTTTCCTATTCTGTTGTTTTCCTCTATTTCTTTGCATTGATCACTGAGGAAGGCTTTCTTATCTCTCCTTGCTATTCTTTGGAACTCTGCATTCAGATGCTTATATCTTTCCTTTTCTCCTTTGCTTTTCGCCTCTCTTCTTTTCACAGCTATTTGTAAGGCCTCCTCAGACAGCCATTTCGCTCTTTTGCATTAATCAATGGCGTTAGAATCTACTAATAAAGACATAGGGCTTCCCTGGTGGCTCAGAGGTTAAAGCATCTGCCTCCAATGTGGGAGACCCGGGTTCGATCCCTGGGTCGGGAAGATCCCCTGGAGAAGGAAACGGTAACCCACTCCAGTATTTTTGCCTGGAGAATCCCATGGACGGAGAAGCCTGGTAGGCTACAGTCCACGGGGTCGCAAAGAGTCGAACAGGACTGAGTGACGGAACGGAACAGAACGGAATAAAGACACAAAATATCCACAATAATCAGTTTTAACAAGTCTGTTAGTTTTTTTTTCACTGACTTACACTATTTTCCATGAGAATGTGGCCTGAAGACCCTATTTGATTTCCTAATGCACAAGAGATTCTTATCTCCTAACTTTAAAGTAAACAAACAAATGTTGTTTGTAAGACAATCAACAGAGGGCAATGGTATCTTAAAAAACTGTAACATAAGTTACCTGGAATCATGTTAGGGAAGTGAAATTCTAACCTGCAATCTATCAACATGTAAGACTCCAGAACCCATATCATGATTCCAGTCTCTTCCCCACACCTAAGTTTCTCATGGTTACATTTATCTCAGTATCTGAATCTACAAACTGTGTTTCAGTTCAGTTCAGTTCAGTCACTCAGTCGTGTCCAACTCTTTGCGACCCCATGAATCACAGCACGCCAGGCCTCCCTGTCCATCACCAACTCCCGAGTTGACTCAAACTCATGTCCACAGAATCGGTGATGCCATCCAGCCATCTCATTCTCGGTCGTCCCCTTCTCCTCCTGCCCCCAGCCTTTGCTAGCATCAGATTCTTTTCCAGTGAGTCAACTCGTCGCATGAAGTGGCCAAAGTATTGCAGTTTCAGCCTCAGCATCAGTCCTTCCAATGAACACCCAGGATTGATCTCCTTTAGAATGGCCTGGTTGGATCTCCTTGCAGTCCAAGGGACTCTCAAGAGTCTTCTCCAACACCACAGTTCAAAAGCATCAATTGTTCGGCGATCAGCTTTCTTCACAGACCAACTCTCATATCCAAACATGACCACAGGAAAAACCATAGCCTTGACTAGATGGACTTTGCTGGCAAAGTAATGTCTCTGCTTTTTAATATACTATCAAGGCTGGTCATAACTTTCCTTCCAAGGAGCAAGCGTCTTTTAATTTCATGGCTGCAATCAGCATCTGCAGTGATTTTGGAGCCCGAAAAAATAATCTGACACTGTTTCCACTGTTTTTCCATCTATTTCCCATGAAGTGATGGGACCAGATGCCATGATCTTTGTTTTCTGAATGTTGAGCTTCACGCAAACCTTTTCACTCTCCTCTTTCATTTTCATCAAGAGGCTTTTTAGTTCCTCTTCACTTTCTGCATAAGGGTAGTGTCATCTGCATATCTGAGGTTACTGATATTTCTCCCAGCAATCTTGATTCCAGCTTGTGCTTCTTCCAGCCCAGCGTTCCTCATGATGTACTCTGCATATAAGTTAAATAAGCAAGGTGACAATATACAGCCTTCATGCACTCCTTTTCCTATTTAGAATCAGTCTGTTGTTCCATGTACAATTCTGATTGTTGCTTCCTGACCTGCATACAGGTTTCTCAAGAGGCAGGTCAGGTGGTCTGGGATTCCCATCTCTTTCAGAATGTTCCACAGTTTATTGTGATCCACACAGTCAAAGGATTTCGCATAGTCAATGAAGCAGAAATAGATGTTTTTCTGGAACTCTCTTGCTCTCTCCATGATCCAGCAGATGTTGGCAATTTAATCTCTGGTGCCTCTGCCTTTTCTAAAACCTGCTTGAACATCTGGGAGTTCACAGTTCACATATTGCTGAAGCCTGACTTGGAGAATTTTGAGCATGACTTTACTAGCATGTGAGATGAGTGCAATTCCGCGGTAGTTTGAGCATTCTTTGGCATTGCCTTTCTTTGGGATTGGAATGAAGACTGACCTTTTCCAGTCCTGTGGCCACTGCTGAGTTTTCCAAATTTGCTGGCATATTGAGTGCAGCACTTTCACAGCATCATCTTTCAGGATTTGAAATAGCTCAATTGGAATTCGATCACCTACACTAGCTTTGTTCATAGTGATGCTCTCTAAGGCCCACTTGACTTCACATTCCAAGACGTCTGGCTCTAGGTCAGTAATCACGTTATCATGATTATCTTCGTCGTGAAGATATTTTTTGTACAGTTCTTCTGTGTATTCTTGCCACCTCTTCTTAATATCTTCTGCTTCTGTTAGGTCCATACCATTTCTGTCCTTTATCAAGCCCATCTTTTCATGAAATGTTCCCTTGATAACTCTCTAATTTTCTTGAAAAGATCCTTTGTTTTTCCTATTCTGTTGTTTTCCTCTATTTCTTTGCATTGATCACTGAGGAAGGCTTTCTTATCTCTCCTTGCTAGTCTTTGGAACTCTGCATTCAGATGCTTATATCTTTCCTTTTCTCCTTTGCTTTTCGCTTCTCTTCTTTTCATAGCTATTTGTAAGGCCTCCTCAGACAGCCATTTTGTTTTTTTGCATTTCTTTTCCATGGGGATGGTCTTGGTCCCTGTCTCCTGTACAATGTCACGAATCTCCATCCAGAGTTCATCAGGCACTCTATCTATCAGATCTAGTCCCTTAAATCTATTTCTCACTTCCACTGTATATCATAAGGGATTTGATTTAGGTCATATCTGAATGGTCTAGTGGTTTGCCCTACTTTCTTCAATTTAAGTCTGCATTTGGCAAGAAGGAGTTCATGATCTGAGCCACAGTCAGCTGCTTGTCTTGTTTTTGCTAACTGTATAGAGCTTCTCCATCTTTGCTGCAAAGAATATAATCAATCTGATTTCGGTGTTGACCATCTGGTGATGTCCATGTGTAGAGTCTTCTCTTGTGTTGTTGGAAGAGGGTATTTGCTATGACCAGTGCGTTCTCTTGGCAAAACTCTATTAGCCTTTGCCCTGCTTCATTCCGTGCTCCAAGGCCAAATTTGCCTGTTATTCCAGGTGTTTCTTGACTTCCTACTTTTGCATTCCAGTCCCCTACAATGAAAAGGACATCTTTTTTGGGTGTTAGTTCTAAAAGGTCTTGTAGGTCTTCATAGAACTGTTCAACTTCGGCTTCTTCAGTGTTACTGGTTGGGGCATAGGCCTGGATTAGTGTAATATTGAATGGTTTGCCTTGGAAACTAACAGAAATCATTCTGTCGTTTTTAAGATTGCATCCAAGTACTGCATTTCGGACTCTTTTGTTGATCAGAATGGCTACTCCATTTCTTCTAATGGATTACTGCCCACAGTAGTAGATATAATGGTCATCTGAGTTAAATTCACCCATTCCAGTCCATTTTAATTCATTGATTCCTAGAATGTCTATGTTTACTCTTGCCATCTCCTGTTTGACCACTTCCAATTTGCCTTGATTCATGGACCTAACATTCCAGGTTCCTATGCAATATTGCTCTTTACAGCACTGGACCTTGCCTCTATCACTGGTCACATCCACAACTGGGTATTGGTTTTGTTTTGCTCCATCCCTTCAATCCTTCTATAGTTACTTCTCCACTGATCTCCAGTAGCATACTAGGCACCTACTGACCTGGGGAATTCCTCATTCAGTATCCTATCATTTTGCCTTTTGATACTGTTCCCGGGTTCTCAAGGCAAGTATACTGAAGTGGTTTGCCATTTCCTACTCCAGTGGACCACATTTGGCTGTGGTCCATGTGATCACATCCACGAGTTTCCTGTGATTATGATTTCAGTGTGTCTGCTCTCTGATGCCCCCTCGCAATACCTACCATCTTATTTGGGTTTCTCTTACCTTGGGCGTAGGATATCTCTTTACAGCTGCTCCAAGAAAGAACAGCCGCTGCACCTTACTTTGGATGAGAGGTATCTTCTCAAGGCCGCCCCTCCTGACCTTGAACATGGAATAGCTCCTCTCGGCCCTTCTGCACCCACGCAGCCACCGCCTATTGGACGTGGGGTAGCTCCTCTCAGCCCCGGCCCTGGTCTCAGGTGTGGAGTAGATCCTCTTGGCCACGCCTCTTTGCGTGGTCGGTTGCTTTGGAGCCGGCGTCTCTCCCGTCTGCGCCGCCGGGGCCTGCATCTCTCGCGTCTGCGCCGCCGGGTGCTAACTTAAATGTGAAGCATAATCTTATCATGCTGTTGCTGCCAAGTTTCTTCAGTCACGTCTGACTCTGTCCGACCCCATAGACGGCAGCCCACCAGGCTCCCCTATCCCTGGGATTCTCCAGGCAAGAGCACTGGAGTGGGTTGCCATTTCCTTCTCCAAAATCTTATCATCAGTTCAGTTCAGTCGCTCAGTCGTGTCCGACTCTTCACGACCCCATGAATCACAGCACGCCAGGCCTCCCTGTCCATCACCAACTCCCGGAGTTCACTCAAACTCATGTCCACAGAGTCAGTGATGCCATCCAGCCATCTCATTCTCTGTTGTCCCCTTCTCCTCCCGCCCCCAACCTTTCCCAGCATCAGAGTCTTTTCCAGTGAGTCAACTCGTCGCATGAGGTGGCCAAAGTATTGCAGTTTCAGCCTTAACATCAGTCCTTCCAATGAACACCCAGGACTGATCTCCTTTAGAATGGACTGGTTGGATCTCCTTGAAGTACAAGGGACTCTCAAGAGTCTTCTCCAACACCACAGTTCAAAAGCATCAATTCTTCAGCGATCAGCTTTCTTCACAGTCCAACTCTCAAATCTTATCATAGTTACATGGAAATGATCCCCTAACACCAATAATTTCAGAAATTTCATATTTTATTAATGACTCATATTTTATTAATGCAGCAAAAGGTGAGGTAGTACAAAGCAATGCATGTATACTGTGTGCTCAGTCCTTTCTGACTCTGCAGACCTATGGACTGTAACTCGTTAGGCTCCTTTGTCCATGGAATTTCCCAGACAAGAATTCTGAAATGGGTTACTATTTTCTACTCTGGCGATCTCCCCAACTCAGAACCTGGGTCTCTCTCTTGCATGTCCTGCATTGGCAGGTAGATTCTTTACCACTGGGCCACCTGGGAAGCCCAGGACAATGCAATAGTCTTTCACTGTTACATTTGTTCTATTCCCTTTTCTCTTTCTCTCCATGGCCCAATTATCACCAAGTATAGCAAATAAACTCTTTACTTTATCTTATACTGATGTTCTGTATATTTTGTACTGATTTCCTTTTTTCTTTTCCAAACCACAAGAAGACAAACAACAGAATAGACTTTTGCTGATATTTTTTCCCCTACCAAGAAATAGGAGTAAAATAATCCAGTATTCTGGCTATATATAATTCGTCATCCCCGGCCTCAAATCCTTTTTGTGAATACTCCTTCGGATCCTTTCTTTCTTCTTTTGTTAGTCCCATTATATGTACATTATACATTTCACAGTTGTCTCATAGTTCTTAAATATTCCTTTCTGTTTTTACTTTCAGTCCTTTATCTCCTTGGTTTCAAGTTTTGGTAGTTTCTGTTGAAATATCCTCAAACTCAGACATTCTTTCCTCGGGTATGTCTGATCTATTAACCAGGGGCTTCCCTGGTGGCTCAGATGGTAAAGGATCTGCTTGAAATGAAGGAGACCGGGATTTGATCCTCGGATCAGGAAGATCCCCTGGAGAATGAAATGGCTGTCCACTCAAGTATTCTTGCCAAGAGAATTCCATGGACTGAAAACTCTGGTGGGCTACAGTCCACAGGGTCACAAAGAGTCAAGCATGACTGAGCAACTAACACATGACTGAGCATCCTTTATTTTTGTCACAGTATTTTTATCTCTAGCATTGGAGAAGGAAATGGCAACCCACTCGTGTTCTTGCCTGGAGAATTCCAGGGACGGCAGAGCCTGGTGGGCTGCTGTCTATGGGGTCGCACAGAGTCAGACACGACTAAAGCAACTTAGCAGCAGCAACAGCAGCAGCATCTCTTTTTAATTCTTTCTTAAACTCTCCATCTCACCATGTATATTACCCACCTCTTCTTGTATGCTGCCTACTTTTACCATTAGACTCCTTAGCATACAAATCACAGTTCTTTTAAATTCCTAGGCTAATCATTTTAACATTCCTTCCGTATATGAGTCTGTTTCTGTAGCTTCTCTTTCTTGTCAAAGTACGTTTTTGCCTTTTAATATGCCTTAAAGCTAGGTGAAGAACTATAATAAATAGGTGTTTAGTAATGTGGTGGCAAGTTGTGGGGATAGAAGAGCATTCCGTAGTCCTTGATTAAGTCTCAGCCTTTTAGCGAGTCTGTGCCCCGAACTGTGAACTTCACAGTACTTCTCAGTGCCCCCCCACCTCGTCCTCTGCCTCCTTAAAGTAGGACAAGATGGCTACAGTGCACTAGAGTTGAGTATTTCTCTTCCACCAGGTTAGTTAGGCTCTTATCAAATCCCAACAGTTTAGGCTCTAGTAAAATAATTTCTCTCAAAGGCAGGCTTTATTAAGTATAGCATTCTCTAACATGTTTCAGCGGAGAAGGCAATGGCAACCCACTCCAGTATTCTTGCCTGGAAAATCCCATAGGCGGAGGAGCCTGATAGGCTGCAGTCCATGGGATGGCTAAGAGTCGGACACGACTGAGCGACTTCATTTTCATGCATTGGAGAAGGGAATGGCAACCCACTCCAGTGTTCTTGCCTGGAGAATCCCAGGGACCGGGGAGCCTGGTGGGCTGCCGTCTATGGGGTCGCACAGAGTCGGACACGACTGAAGCGAGTTAGCAGCAGCAGCAGCAACATGTTTCAAATGGTTACTTTTCCCCTCCTCCTGCTGGAAGCCCATAAAGATGTCTCTCCAACCTTTATGGTTAAAACTTGGCAGATCCTGAAGGTAAAACTCAAGGAAATATGGAAATATCTGCCTTTCTCAAACTTGATGCCCACTGGAGTATTTAACTCTGACTTGTCTACAACGAGCCTCCAGCAATTTGTCAGTTAGGGTTTAGGTTTTTGTACTTTAGTAGTAGTTCCCACTGAGGTTTCTGCTCTGGGAAATTGTTATAGTCTATATCTGCCTGTCTTTTCCACGTTCAGAGCAGTGGTTTGCCTTGTGATTTGAACCCTCTGGTGGATCAATGAAGAGTTGTTAATTTTCCGTTTGTGCAACTTTTTACCTGTTGCTTGGGTGGAGTGATAACTTTAAAGGATATCATGTAAAGTGATAACTTTACATGCTGGACTGGAAACCAGAAACCACTCAAATCCTTTTTCTAATTTTCTCTCTCTTCATCTGAATTCATCTGAGTGGTTGAACTCTGAAGACTATGTCATGATGGTACTTTGCCTCTGCTTAGGTTTGATCAATGAGAGATGCAGGTATCAGAGGATTAAATGAGATAGGCAGGTCTATTTCTTTCCTGGTTTCCTCTCTGTTTCATTGCAATGTTCCTGGCAATAACTCAGCATTCCATCAACAAGCCCTTTTGCCTGAGCAGTCCTCCTCCTCAACAACTCTCTGGACTAGAATATCACTCCATATTCTTGTCCCAGGAATGCCACATGTAGCAATTGGCTCCCTTCATTGAGGATCTTTGTGTCTCACCATTAATGTGTATTCCTTGAAATAATTTGCTCACTAAAATCATCTTCATTTGAACTATTTGGGATGAATTCTACTTCTAACTGCAATCAAGTAAATAGAAATAGGACACAGAACAATGACACAACTGAGTGTTGGCTATTTCTTGACTCTGCCATTCCACTGAGATGTAACAGAGGGATCAGCATGGTGTTGTAAGAATCACAATATTTTAACAAAAAAGTTAAGAAAAGGTGTATGAGTTTAGAGAAATTGAGTTAAAATCTCCTAAGTCACTTATATCCAACTTTATGGAATCAAATTGGCTATGTTTAAATAAAGTCGATTTAACATTCAAAAGATCAGTGGCTAACCCTGGTAATCCCATATGCACACCTGAGGTTACTACTTACTATTATTTTTAGTAAGGAGTTGACTAGAACTGAGTTGGTAGAATAATGAAGATACATGGCACTAAAACAACTCTTGTCAAAGCTACTTTCATGCTGCCAAACATTCTTCATCTCACTTGCTCTGTTGAAAGCCAGCTTAAGAGATGGCCACCAGTACTTGAAATAATCTCTTCTCTGGGCATCACTCTCTCCAGGAGTTCCTTCTTCTGAACTGACTGATTTGCAATAGTAGGTGAAAATCACTCAGTTGTGTCTGACTCTTTGTGACTTCATCGACTATACAGTCCATGGAATTTACCACTCCAGAATACTGGAGCTGTTCCCTTCTCTAAGGTATCTTCCCAACCCAAGGATCAAGTTCAGGTCTCCCACATTGTAGGCAGATTCTTTACCAGCTGAGCCATGAGGAAAGCCCTTCAATCACCTTGACTCTGTATTCAAATGTCTCATATGTCTCAAATATAACCTGCTCCAAATAGAACAAACCTTGCTCCTAAAATTTTTTCCCAATTGAATAATTCATGTCAAACTTCAACTTCCCAAGCCTGAAATTAAAATCATCCTTAGTTTATCTTCTCTGATTTCACCCCATTTACATCACACCCAACACATCAACAATTTGGATTTATTATTCTGATTCTAAAACTTATCTCAATTTCATCCTCTTCTCTTTACCTCCAGTGACAGCTTCCTAGTCCAGATACCAATATCCCTGGCCAAGTTTCTTGAATAACTCTAAACAGAATCAATGCTTCCATTCTTACACTCCTCAAATTAATTTTCCAAAGAGCAGAAATTATGTCTTAAAACTTAAATTGGATAATTGTCTTCCCTTCAAAGCCTTTGCATTGCACTTAGAATAAAACCCTAAGCTTATTCTATAGCCTGTAGGACCTATCTGTTCTAAACATTAACCTATCTCAGTCATAACTTCCTAGAATATCACATTCTCTTCCCATTGTAGCTACATACATGCTTCTCTCAGTTGCTAAAAGAGCCAAGCTCTTCCATTCTCAAAATTGTTGAACATGATGTTACTTCTGCTGAAAACATTTCCCTTTCTCTTTGCCTAAGTAGTTCCATTTCATGAGTTAATCTTTGAAATGTCGCTGTCAAAGATATATTTTCTTTATCCTTGTTTAAATTTAGGTTAGATTATAAGAAAAGAAGAATAAAAAATTCCTACCCAGTATCATCCCAGTACTATGTTTTATAATAGCACTTGACTAAAATTTGTAATTCATCATTTCTTGTTTCCTTATTATTTTCTCCCACTAGAATGCAACCCAAAAGGGTCAGAGATAATATTTACTTATTCACATTTTGTGCCACATTAGAATGAATAGTCCTAGAGTGTCAAATAAATTATTTTTAAATTAATTTTCAATATTCATAAACCTATTCTCTCCCTTTGTTTGCATGTGTTTATGTATTAATCTGCCATCTTATATTTTCATTCTTAAATAATTTATTCTATCTTCTTCAGAAAAATCTTCTGTCACCAACATAATTTTCTACCCTTCTATTCACTCAGTATGACTGATAAATAATGTACTTGTTGAAAAAGTTCAGGAAAATAGGCTTTGAGGAGATTTAAATGGATCTTTTAAATCATTTATTCTTCTTCCAATAAATTGAGTTCACTGAAATTATCAAATATGTACAAACTACACTCAAATATAAAGTCTGGTTCTTATATCTGCTCAATAGTTAGTTTTTCTTATATCCTGTTTGTCAAATAACCCACTTAAAATATCTTAGGAATCTAATAATCAAGGCTATGTTCCTTAGTGCCTTCTCTTTATAGATAAAATTGTAAAGAGATAAATTTTACAGAAAAAATAAAATTAGTTTGCTTTTTTAAATAAAATAGGATCTATATCAGTGTGCATGTATGCTGACTCTTTGGGACCCTATGAACCATACCCTGTCAGTCTCCTCTGTCCATGAGATTTTCCAGGCAAGAATATGGAGTGGGTTTCCATATCCCTCTCCATACTAAAAAGCTACAAACCTGATGGAGTTCTAACAAAATACAATACACATTTTATCTAGCTTAATGACAGGAAAGAAAAGAGAGAAAGGGAAATTATAAGTTTCAGAGTATCAGTGAATTTTGCTAGGAATTAGCTACCCACTAAAAGACCCTGTGCTGCATCAGAAGTGTAAAAAGAAAGCATAGCAATACAGAATTACTCCAAGAAGACTTACCTGATCATTTTTAGCTAAATAAAAATATGAGAAAAAGGAAAAGAAAAAGGAACCAGTATTTCCAAGGAAAAGATGAATTGCTAATTGAAAGCATTTCCCCTAAAATCAGGAACAAAACAAGGGTGCCAACTCTCACTACTACTATTCAACATAGTTTTGGAAGTTTTAGTGACAGCAATCAGAAAAGAAAAATAAAAGGAATCCAGATTGGAAAAGAAGTAAAACTCTTACTCTTTGCAGAAGACATGATCCTCTACATAGAAAACCCTAAAGATTCCACCAGAAAATTAGTAGAGCTAATCAATGAATATAGTAAAGTTGTCAGATATAAAATTAACACACGAAAATCACTTGCATTCTTATACACTAACAATGAGAAAACAGAAAGATAAATCAAAGAAACAATTCTATTCACCATTGCAACAAAAATAATAAAATACTTAGGAATAAATCTACCTAAAGAAATGAAAGACCTCTATACAGAAAACTATGAAACACTGATGAAAGAAATTAAAGATGACACAAATAGATGGAGAAATATACCATGTTCATGGATTGGAAGAATCAATATAGTGAAAATGAGTATAATACCCAAAGCAATCTATAGATTCAATGCAATCCCTATCAAACTACCAATGGTATATTTCAGAGAAATAGAACAAATAATTTCACAATTTGCATGGAAATACAAAAAACCTCGAATAGCCAAAGCAACCTTGAGAAAGAAGAATGGAACTGGAGGAATCAACCTGCCTGACTTCAGACTACAAAGCTACAGTCATCAAGACAGAATGGTAATGGCACAAAGACAGAAAACTAGAGCAATGGAACAAAATAGAAAGCCCAGAGATAAATCCACACACCTATGGACACCTTATCTTTAAGAAAGGAGGCAAGAATATAAAATGGAGAAAAGACAATCTCTTTAACAAGTGATGCTGGGAAAACTGGTCAACCACTTGTAAAAGAATGAAACTAGAACACTTGCTAACACCATACACAAAAATACACTCAAAATGGATTAAAGATCTAAATGTAAGACCAGAAACTATAAAACTCCTAGAGGAGAACATAGGCAAAACACTCTCTGACATAAATCACAGCAGGATCCTCCATGACCCACCTCCCAGAATATCGGAAATAAAAGCAAAAAAAAAAAAAAAAAAGGGACCTAATTAAAATTAAAAGCTTTTGCACAATGAAGGAAACAAGAAGCAAGATGAAAAGACAGCCTGCAGAATGGGAGAAAATAATAGCAAATGAAGAAACTGAAAAAGAGTAATCTCAAAAATATACAAACATCTCCTGCAGCTCAATTCCAGAAAAATAAAAAAAACCTTCAAAAAACGGGCCAAAGAACTAAACAGACATTTCTCCAAAGAAGACATATAGATGGCTAACAAGCATGAAAAGATGCTCAAAATCACTCATTATCATAGAAATGCAAATCAAAACCACAATGAGGTACTATCTCACACCAGTCAGAATGGCTGCTATAAAAAGTTTCCAAAAATAAATGCTGGAGAAGGTGTGGAGAAAAGGGAACCCTCTTACACTGTTGGTGGGAATGCAAACTAGTACAGCCACTATGGAGAATAGTGTGGAGATTCCTTAAAAAACTGGAAATAGAACTGCCATATGACCCAGCAATCCCATTCTCTGTGGGAGAAGGCAAGGGTGGGATGATTTGAGAAAATAGCATTTAAACTTGCATATAATATGTGAAACAGATCACCAGTCCAGGTTTGATGAACGAAACAAGGTGCCAAGGGCTGGTGCACTGGGATGACCCAGAGGGTTGGATGTGGAGGGAGGTGAGAATGGGGTTCAGGATGGTGAACACATGTACACTAATGGCTGATTCATATCAATGTATGGCAAAAACAACTACAACATTGTAAAACAATTAGCCTCCAACTAAAATTAATTAATTAATTTTAAAAAAAGGTAAATGGTTATTTTTGTAACAGATATTCCTCTTAATAAATTTCAAATGTCATTTGCAAAAACTCAACAGTTTTAGTGATCTGAAACCCATATAGTCCATAATAGAAGTCATCTATGCTTCATCAGTTCAGTTCAGTTCAGTTCAGTCGCTCAGTTGTGTCCGACTCTCCGTGACCCCATGAATCACAGCACACCAGGCCTCCCTGTCCATCACCAACTCCCGGAGTTCACTCAAACTTATGTCCACAGAGTCGGTGATGCCATCCAGCCATCTCATTCTTGGCCGTCTCCTTCTCCTCCCGCCCCCAACCTTTCCCAGAATCAGAGTCTTTTCCAGTGAGTCAACTCGTCGCATGAGGTGGCCAAAGTATTGCACTTTCAGCTTTAGCATCAGTCCTTCCAATGAACACCTAGGATTGATCTCCTTTAGAATGGACTGGTTGGATCTCCTTGCAGTATAAGGGACTCTCAAGAGTCTTCTCCAACACCACAGTTCAAAAGCATCGATTCTTCGGCAATCAGCTTTCTTCACAGTCCAACTCTCAGATCCATACATGACCACGGGAAAAACCATAGCCTTGACTAGATGGACATTTGTTGGCAAAGTAATGTCTCTGCTTTTTAATATGCTATCTAGGTTGGTCATAACTTTCCTTCCAAGGAGTAAGCGTCCTTTAATTTCATGGCTGAAATCAGCATCTGCAGTGATTTTGGAGCCCAAAAAATAAAGTCTGACACTGTTTCCACTGTTTTTCCATCTATTTCCCATGAAGTGATGGGACCAGATGCCATGATCTTTGTTTTCTGAATGTTGAGCTTCAAGCCAACCTTTTCACTCTCCTCTTTCACTTTCATCAAGAGGCTTTTGAGTTCCTCTTCACTTTCTGCCATAAGGGTAGTGTCATCTGCATATCTGAGGTTATTGATATTTCTCCTGGCAATCTTAATTTCCAGCTTGTGCTTCTTCCAGCCCAGCATTCCTCATGATGTACTCTGCATATAAGTTAAATAAGCAAGGTGACAATATACAGCCTTGACGCACTCCTTTTCCTATTTGGAACCAGTCTGTTGTTCCATCTCCAGTTCTAACTGTTGCTTCCTGACCTGCATACAGGTTTCTCAAGAGGCAGGTCAGGTGGTCTGGTATTCCCATCACTTTCAGAATGTTCCACAGTTTATTGTGATCCACACAGTCAAAGGCTTTCGCATAGTCAATGAAGCAGAAATAGATGTTTTTTTGGAACTCTCTTGTTTTCTCCGTGATCCAGCAGATGTTGGCAATTTGATCTCTGGTGCCTCTGCCTTTTCTAAAACCTGCTTGAACATCCTGGAGTTCACGGTTCACATATTGCTGAAGCCTGGCTTGGAGAATTTTGAGCATGACTTTACTAGCGTGTGAGATGAGTGCAATTCTGCGGTAGTTTGAGCATTCTTTGGCATCCCCTTTCTTTGGGATTGGAATGAAGACTGACCTTTTCCAGTCCTGTGGCCACCGCTGAGTTTTCCAAATTTGCTGGCATATTGAGTGCAGCACTTTCACAGCATCATCTTTCAAGATTTGAAATAGCTCAATTGGAATTGCATCACCTCCACTTGCTTTGTTCATAGTGATTCTTTCTAAGGCCCACTTGACTTTCCATTCCAAGATGTCTGGCTCTAGGTCAGTGATCACAATATCGTGACTATCTTGGTCGTGAAGATCTTTTTTGTACAGTTCTTCTGTATATTTTTGCCATCTCTTCTTAATATCTTCTGCTTCTGTTCAGTTCAGTTCAGTTCAGTCGCTCAGTCGTGTCCGACTCTTCGCGACCCCATGAATCACAGCACGCCAGCCCTCCCTATCCATCACCAACTCCCGGAGTACACTCAAACTCATGTCCACAGAGTCGGTGATGCCATCCAGCCATCTCATTCTCTGCTTCTGTTAGGTCCATGCTATTTCTGTCCTTTATCGAGCCCATCTTTGCATGAAATCTTCCCTTGGAATCTCTAATTTTTTTGAAAAGATCTCTTGCTTTTCCCGTTCTTTTTTTTTCCTCTATTTCTTTGCATTGATCACTGAGGAAGATTTTCTTATCTCTCTTTGCTAGTCTTTGGAACTCTGCAGTCAGATGCTTATATCTTTCCTTTCCTCCTTTGCTTTTCGCTTCTCTTCTTTTCACAGCTATTTGTACGGCCTCCTCAGACAGCCATTTTGATTTTTTGTATTTCTTTTCCATGGGGATGGTCTTGGTCCCTGTCTCCTGTACAATGTCACGAACCTCCGTCCAGAGTTCATCAGGCACTCTATCAGATCTAGTCCCTTAAATCTATTTCTCACTTCCACTATATAATCATAAAGGATTTGATTTAGGTCGTATCTGAATAGTCTAGTGGTTTTCCCTACTTTCTTCAATTTCAGCCTGAATTTGGCAATAAGGGGTTCATGATCTGAGCCACAGTCAGCTCCTGGTCTTGTTTTTGCTAACTGTATAGAGCTTCTCCATCTTTGGCTGCAAAGAATATAATCAATCTGATTTCAGTGTTGACCATCTGGTGATGTCCACGTGTAGAGTCTTCTCTTGTGTTGTTGGAAGAGGGTGTTTGCTATGACCAGTGCGTTCTCTTGGCAAAACTCTATTAGCCTTTACCCTGCTTCATTCCATGCTCCAAGGCCAAATTTGCCTGTTACTTCAGGTGATCATCTTTTCCTATTTCAGTTTCTACCTGTAACTCACAAACTCAACAGTCAAAAAGTTTAGCAGCTTCAGATGGCCCTGCTCTAAAAGATTATTAAGAATACCAGGGAAATTTTTAAGATCATCATTTATTTTTCATTGAATTATTTTAAATTTACTTGGTTTAATTCACCACATAATAGTTATTATAAGTTATACAATATATTCCTGCTGCTGCTACTGCTGATGCTAAGTTGCTTCAGTAATGTCTGACTCTGTGTGACCCCATAGATGGCACCCCACCAGGCTCCCCCATCCCTAGGATTCTTTGACACCCCAAAGTTAAAAAAAACAATGAATACTTGATGCTAAAAATATTTGTTAAGTTCAGAATTTACAGAGTTGCTAGTTATATTTAAGTAATTTAAAATGTTACATCTTGTACATTCACTTTTTAAAAATCTCCATCCAAACTTTTTAATAACTTAGATAATTTAGTACCATTATAATGGTACTAACTATATTCCTCTATACAATGGGCAGTGCTATAACATCATCATTGTAGTATCAGGTGGTACAGAATAGTTTCATCCCAAGTAACCTGTGAATTAATTTTAATACATAATTAAGATCATAACGACCAAGGACCTAATCAAACTTATAAGCTTTAGCATAGCAAACTAAACCACAAATAAAATAAAAAGAAAATCGATGGATTGGAAGAAAATATTTGCAAATGATGCAACCAGCAAGGGTCAATTTACAAAACATACAAACAGCTCATACAACTCAACAACAACAACAACAAAAAAAAGCCCAATCAAAATATGGGGGAAAGACCTAAAGAGACATTTCTCCAAAGAAGACGTGTAGATGAACAAAAGGCACATGAAAAGATGTTGAAAACTGCTAACTATTCAGTTCAGTTCAGTTCAGTCGCTCAGTCGTGTCCGACTCTTTGCGACCCCATGAACCACAGCACACCAGGCCTCACTGTCCATCACCAACTCCCGGAGCTCACTCAAACTCATGTCCATCGAGTCGGTGATGCCATCCAGCCATCTCATTCTCTGTCGTCCCCGTCTCCTCCTACCCCCAATCGCTCCCAGCATCAGAGTCTTTTCCAGTGAGTCAACTCGTCACATGAGGTGGCCAAAGTATTGGAGTTTCAGCTTTAGCATCAGTCCTTCCAATGAACTATTTAATAAAATGCAAATCAAAACTACAATGAGGTATCACCTCACACAGATCAGAATGGCCATCATTAAAATGTTTATGAACAACAAATGTTGGAGATGGTTTGGAGTGAAACGAACCCTACACTGATCGTAAGACTGTAAATTGGTATGGTCACTATGGAAAACAGTGTGGAGGTTCCTCAAAAACCTAAAAAAAGAGTTGTCATATGATGCAGCAACCCCTCTCCTGGCCATATATCTGGAGAAAACTCTAATTCAAAAGGATATATGCTCTCCATTTTTCATAGCAGCACTATTTACAATAGCCAAGATATGGAAGCAACCTAAATGTCCATCAATAGTTGAATGGATAAAGAAGATATAGTACATATATATAGTGCAATATTACTCAGCCATAAGGAAGAATGAAATATACCATGTGCAGCAACATGGATGGACTTTAGAGATCATCATATTAAATGAAATAAGTGGACAAAGAAACACAAATATTATGTTATCACTTATATGTGGAACCTGAAATAGTGACACAAATGAATATATCTATGAAATAGAAATAGATTCACAGACATAGAGAACAGAATTGTGGTTGCCAAAAGGGGATGGGGGAGTTGGGGAGGGATGGATTGGGAATTTGGAATTAGCAGATGCAAGCTATTATATATAGAATGAATAAACAACAAGATCCTACTGTACAGCACAGGGAACTATATTCAAAATCCTTTAATAAACCTCAATGGAAGAGAATATATATATAATTCATACTTTAACAAAAATAAATTTAAAAAAAAAGGAAAATAAAAAGTCATTAACCAAAATACTCCTCTCCCAAAGAATCTTTATAATAAAGTCTGACAAAAACCAACTAAATATTATCTGTATTTGAACTATTTGCAGACACTGACATTAAAACAACTGTTCACATATGAGCATCCTTTGTTTAATGATTCATTATTAACCTAAAATCAATATTCTAAAATAGATAACAAATTATGCTATTTTTAGGACAGAATTAATTTTATCAAAAGTGGCACAGCGGTCAAGAATCTGCTTGCCAATGCAAGAGACACGGTTTTCATCCCTGGGCCAAGAAGGTCCTCCAGAGCAGAAAATAACAACCACTCCACTATTTTTACCTGGAAAATTCCATGGACAGTGGATTCTGGTGGGGCTACAGCCCATAGGGTCAAAGAGTTGGTTGTGAAACACACACACACACACACACACACACACACAGTTCACATAAGTTCATATCGCACTTTGCATTCATCATTCTAACAACATTTCAGTGTTTTTGAGGTATGCCTTATCCTATAATTTTTTTATTATTTTATACACTGTAAAACTCTAATAAAATGAAATTTTAGTCTCTGCATTCCTCCCTTTAATTAAGTGAAAAATATTTTTATCAAATCATTTTTTGAAATAGTAATAAGTTACACCAGATGAAGAAAAAAATTGAATCTTCAAAAGCAAACAGAACTAGGATCAGAAACAGTTATAGCATTTTCTAAGACATTCAATTGCCGTGATTATAAATTGTCTTAGTTAAGTCAATTTTTTAGAGACTTGCAAAAAATGAAAGAAGCATCCCCCTTATGTGGGATCTTAAAGGAACTCACAAGAGTTCTCAACAGCTCTGTTTGTTTTTAGTTCCTCCTCCAATTTTAGATGTACCTGCTGGCTCCAATTCCTGAGTATTTCAAGTTGTTTTCAGAAGGAAATGACTCATCCCATTGTGTTGTAATCCTCCACTGCAGGTAGTCAGGTTTCTCCTTTCTCTGATCTGTTAGATCAGTTACCACTTGTTCTTTGCTTTCTCTCTTCTGTAATTTCGTTGGCATCTTTTTTCTCTCACTCACTTTGCTCACATGGATTTATTTTCTCTCTATTACTCTCGGGGAGCATAGATAAATATATGCTATTTAACCAGACGTCGATGGTTATTTTTTAAAAGTATGGGACTATAAACATAATTTTCAATTTATTCACCCATATAAAATATGTTGTTTAATAAGTTCCTAAATATATTTTTAAAACATACAGAGGGAAAAAAGAAAACATGGGAATAGACCAAATGTCGACAGTCTCTGTATTGGTATAGTTGTTCATATTCTTTATTCATTTTTACTACTGAAGTTTTTGAGAATGTACATGTTTACTTATAATATTGGGATATAAATTAAACTGCTCCTTTAAAACACAATTTTATTAGAATATTTTATACCTATACTATATGTTCGAAAAGTAGATACTCTCCCATAGGCAATTGAAAAGAAAATTATAAAAGAAGAGAAAAAAGCAGGGGTGAGGTTGTTTGGCATTTTGGGCTTTGTTTTTCACCATTCCAGTGGTTTGGCTGTTCATGACTCTTTCCTCTGTGCATTAGTTCCCCTGTGCTCCCATAACAAAGTAACAAAAACTGGGTGGTTTAAGAACAGAAATTTGTTATCTCACAGTTCTAGATGCTAAAGTTCAAGATCAAAGTGACAGCAGGGCATGTTCCTTCTGAAGGCTGGAAAGGATGAGTTCCAGGCCTCTTTCCTAGTTTCTGGTAGTGTCCAGGATTATAATAGCATAACTCTTGATAGTATATTAAAAGACATTACTTTGCCAACAAAGGTCCGTCTCGTCAAGGCTATGGTTTTTCCCGTGGTCATGTATGGATGTGAGAGTTGGACTGTGAAGAAAGCTGATCGCCGAAGAATTGATGCTTTTGAACTGTGGTGTTGGAGAAGACTCTTGAGAGTCCCTTGGACTGCAAGGAGATCCAACCAGTCCATTCTAAAGGAGATCAATCCTGGATGTTCATTGGAAGGACTGATGCTAAAGCTGAAACTGCAATACTTTGGCCACCTCATGCGACGAGCTGACTCACTGGAAAAGACTCTGATGCTAGGAAAGGTTGGGGGCAAGAGGAGAAGGGGACGACAGAGAATGAGATGGCTGGATGGCATCACCAACTCTGTGGACATGAGTTTGAGTGAACTCCGGGAGTTGGTGATGGACAGGGAGGCCTGGCGTTCTGTGATTCATGGGGTCGCGGAGAGTCGGACACAACTGAGCAACTGAACTGAACTGAATCTTCACAGGGTATTCTAACAGTGTACATATTTGTTTCTATGTCCTAGTTTCCCTTTAAGAAGACCCCAGTCATATTGGATTAGGGTCAACACCCATGACTTCACCTTAACTTGAACATCTGTGAAGACCACATTTATAAATAAAGTCATATTCACAGATATTGGAGATTCAGTACCTTTTGGGGCAACCCAGTTCAACCCTAACATCTTGTTAGTGTCAAAAGACTCTTAAGAATCCTAAAATTCTATTTACTGCATCTAACTGGATCTTATGTTGATACTCTAAACCATGTGCTTAGTTATTCAGTCATGTCCACCTCTTTGCAACCCCATGGACGCGGCCTGCCAGGCTCCTCTGTCCATGGGGATTCTCCAGGCATGGGCTTCTCTAAAATACATCTGTCCTACAGCAATGAAGACACAGATACAGAGAACATATTTGTGGACACAGCAGGGGAAGGAAAAGATGGGACAAATTGAGAGAGTAGCATGGAAACATAATATTCAGTTCAGTTCAGTTCAGTTCAGTTGCTCAGTCGTGTCCGACTCTCTGCGACCCCATGAATCACAGCACGCCAGGCCTCCCTGTCCATCACCAACCCCCGGAGTACACTCAAACTCATGTCCACAGAGTCGGTGATGCCATCCAGCCATCTCATTCTCGGTCGTCCCCTTCTCCTCCCGCCCCCAACCTTTCCCAGCATCAGAGTCTTTTCCAATGAGTCAACTCGTCGCATGAGGTGGCCAAAGTATTGCAGTTTCAGCTTTAGCATCAGTCCTTCCAATGAACACCCAGGATTGATCTCCTTTAGAATGGACTGGTTGGATCTCCTTGCAGTATAAGGGACTCTCAAGAGTCTTCTCCAACACCAATATCCCAGTGGGAATTTGCTGTATGATGCAGTAACCTCAAACCCATGCTCTGTGACAACTTAGTGGGGGTGGGGTGGGGTGGGAAGTGGGAGGGAGGTTTAAAAGGAAAGGGACATTGTGTATACCTATGGATGATTCTTGTTGATGTATGGCAGAAACCAACACAAAAGTATAAAGCAAGTATCCTCTGATTGAAAATAAATAAATTTTAAAAATAAATTAAAAAAATAAAATACATCTGCCCTAGAACTGTGAATCCCACACATAGCAGATCTACAGAATCCCTAAGAAGTGTTTACAAAATACATGTACCAGAACCTTCCAACCTCAATTAGAGATTCTAATTGAGTAGTTATGGAGAGAGGGACAGGCCATATAAATTTTTAAAATTTCTCCAGATTATTCTAGTGATCAATCAGATATGGGAATCACTAAGCCCTAAAGTATGTGTCTCTGGGTATGTGGAATACTATCTACAGGAATGCAAGGAAAAACATTAGAACTTCTATTTCTATTGATTTCACTGCAGACTTTTAAATGTCTTTTAAATAATTCTTCATAATGTGCCCTATGTTACAGTTGTAACAATATATTGCATATATATATGAATACATAATTTATAAATTTAAATATATACATAAAGAGGTACACTTTCAAAACCTGATGGGAGGCTGTAAGCTAAGGCTTTTGGAGACCATTGCCCTAAAGGGTACTGAGATAGATAATTATCTGGTCTTCTTTATCATGCAGGTACTCCTAAAGAAAAACACAGGGATTAAGATGATAAAAATGAGCAGAGCTTCCATTGGACTTGTAATAAAAATATGTTTATAGGACATTATAATAGATAACTTGGTACTTACTATGGGGTCTTTAATTTGTACCACTAAAACGTTCTGTGTGCCAGCCTCATTATATAATATGGACATTTATTGCTAAACAATGAACAAAGTGTATGCATAAATCTGCTTATGCATAAATCAGTGTTTTGCTGGTGCATTTTAAGGCAAAAGAAATACACTGAAATGAGGCATTTAAAAATGTTTACTTTGAAAAATAAGTTAAAAGACAGACACCAAGAGTAAAGAACAATAGAAGTTGGGAATCCAGTTACATGATAGGTTTTTATACAGCTTGAAGGAGAGAAGAGAGAAGAACGCAGGAAAGGGACAAAGGAAAATGTTTTTAATGGAAGTAACATAGGAAGATTCTAGGTATTAAATTAGAGGGAAAATACCTTCCCTATAAACAACAGAATCCTGCCAACTGTGCTGAGAGAGAATGAGGTGAAATTGATTGTGCCAGAATTAGATAAAGCACTAGCTAAACAAAGAGCTTCTGGCATCCTGTGGAAAGAGCCAGAAAGTACAAAAAAAGATCAGCTCAGTGGCAGTCAGCCATTAGATACCGATGAAGCTAATCCACACCACAGACTTGGGAACACAGTAGATTTTCCTCCTTGTCTGTTCTCACAAATAATCATTAATTTTATGTGCAGCTTCAGCAGGTGCATGGAGAGGGCCTACTGTTTTGACACTGTGCTGGAGAGTTTCCAAGCAGCAAGCTGGTGTAGTCCTTGAATCCCTTCCACTTCACTGCTTCTCAAATTCACTTACATCTACAGACAGCCTGTCTCCTACCTGTAAGATGCAGGGGCAGACCAGCTATTCTGGCATCCAGAGAGGTTCATTTTCAAAAATCTAGAGCCAAGACATCTATAAATTTACTCAGCAAGTGGCAGCAGGAGTGTCCAGTCATTGATATGAAGGGTATAAGATGAGTCTTCTTGGCTAAAATGCTTATGGATCATTTACCTGTTAGACCAGCTGCTAAGGACTGAAATGTGACATCTTTATGCTCAAGGAGATGTGGTACACACTCTGACTGACTGCACTTAAGCACAATGCAAAACTAGGCTCAATATAGAGAAAGCATTGAAAGGGAAAGGGTTTTTAACTTTTCACAGATCTAAACTTTCACCCTATTCATTCCCATTCTACAGCGCTACTATGCTCAAGACCAGATGTCACCTTACTTTGCTCACCCACTTTGCCTTTAGAGAGGTAAATAAGAAATGAAAGAAGAGAAGCTAGAAACTGTTCCATCTGTGTCTTTTCTCCCCTTCCTAAGGCACTGAGTAAATAGAAATTATCCCTGTAAAGAGTATTAGTGAGGGTATCAATGGGTACAATTCATTAAGTAAGAGCAGATGTCACAAAGAGATTGCAATCTGAGGAAACACATCCGTACCTTGCATATAGCACTCTCCACCATCCCTGCACCCGGGAAGTTTACAGACACTGCCACCTGTCTTGGTGACAGATACACTGTGTCCACTGCAAGCTTTCCAGGTGGTGAGCAGAGACAGAAGCCTCATGCATAACCATCTGTAACATAAAGACATCTGCCAACTCTCCCCTCAAGATTTGGTAAGAACCAATGACATAGGTATAGACCAATTCAAGTTCCTTAGAAGGAAGAATCTGTGAAATAAGAGCATGTTAATTTTCCCTAGGAGTTAGCAGGTGGTTGATAATCTTACCCACAACATGTGGATATAGCTATTGATACACAGATTGGATGGATTGCCCACTAACATGAAAGAATAAATGACAAAGTTAGAAGAAAAAGATGCAAAATACTATTGTTTCCTAATACAAGTAATCGATGCTCTGTTCACTAGAGGAAAGATTATATGGATGCTACCTAGGCAAGCAAATTTGAGTTCCTTCTCTAAATTTAACATAATAGGAAATAACTGTTATAAAACATACTAGGTAAAGACCATCTGGTAAGTGGATAATATATTTTGAAAAAGAAAGGGAACTTGATAAATTAATAGTTAGTGAGAAGTGCAATAACATCTCACTTTCAATACATCTATGAGAGAATAAAATAAGCCCAAAATTGATAAAGAAAAACTACTCCAATTTTGGCATGAACTCAGATTACATTCTTTTACAAATTTGGAGATTATCATGTTTAACAGTAAAGTTACCTTCTTTGAAATGGAAACAGGACCTCTGAGTTAAAGATATTCATGTCTTGAATTTTAATTCGACTTGAGAGGCTTGCAAGCTAATGCCAGAGTGGACTTGTTTTCCTCTCTGTTTAGAAAAGGGAGGAGGGAAGGAAAAACTGCACATGGCATCACTGGAAACAATCCAAGTGGCAGAGTGCTAGGGAAGAAATTGGCAGCCACACTATCTGAGAAATCAAACTGGAGACAACTTTTGATGTATTTCAAAAATAAGACATAGCATAGTATGACAAGTATAAACTTTTTAACAAAAGCACTGAAAATCGCTTAACTCCTTCCCTTTTTTCCAATTTTCATTCTAGCTTTGTAAATGTTCCCAGTTGATTTCAGCGACATTGCTATTTTGGTATAAATGTCAAGGAAAACTTAAAGACTATATTTTTCTCATCTTGAAAGATGCCTCAACTTTTTTGGAGAGAACAAAGTTCTAACAAACAAAGGAAATTGGAAGTAACTTCTGCCTGATTAAAAATGGAGAATATCAGAAGGAATCATGGTGAAAGAGAAACAAACTAGTGATTAAAATTGCTAACATTCTACAAAACCCATAATCTAGCCCATGATACCTGAGCATAATGGCCTCTGTTATGTGAGGCTCTTGGAGGATCTCCAAGGCAGTGATCATCTTTAACCTCCAAACCATTGCTGCAAGATAGAGAAGTGCTGTCCATCAAAACTCCATTTTCCAGGTAGTAAATTCTCAAGTGAAAGAATTTTAAGTTTCACTTAATGATCCAGAAAAAAGGGGGGACGGAGTGGGACTTGCTGGATCTAAAGTGTCTATCCAGATTGATAGATATGACTTTAGCCTTTTACATTGCACAGTCTCATGGAGGGAGGGAACTTACACTACCCTTACACTTACACTACCCTTACACTTACATTACCCTTAACAACACTTACAGAGGGATTTATATTGGAGTAGATACAGCTGATAACTCTCTCCACTCCATCCTCTCATTCATTCCTGCCCTAAAGAATGGCTCATTTTAGAGATGAGATTGAGGGAAAAGCTCTGGGCAGGTGCAGCTCAAACCCCTCTGGGTGCACTCTCCCAACTAACCTCCCTCTGAATACAAACACCGTCCTCTGCTCCAAGTGATAATTCTGTGAGGGTAGGCTTTGTCTATGAAGGATTAAGACCTGGAGTTTATGGTGAGGAGATGGATTCAGCTGGGGAAAGAGCAAGAATCCTGATTTTGGTTGCAGGTTTAAGCAGGCTCCTCTAACCCAGCTTTATTAGTTTTGAAACTTTTGTTTTGGTCCTTTTCTGTGGCTATACTCCAATTGGAAGCCCATTGACAGAGGAGCCTGGCTGGCTACGGTCCATAGAGTCACAAAGAGTCGGACACAACTGAAGCAACTAAGCACATAAGCAAACAGAAGTATGAGTGATACCTCAAACACCTCCATCATAGTGTCCTACCAAATAGTTTAAAAGAATCTAAAAACAGCTGCTTAGTTCCCAAGATTTGGCATAGTGAAATAATGCTGGTGTGACACTGATGATAATAATGAAAAGAATTAGCATGCTTCAAAACAGTGCCAAACACTGTGCTTCCTATAACTGATTTACATGTGTTAACTCACCGAATTCTCATATAAGTCTATAAGGTAGAGACTATAATTACAGTATCACATGAAAAATTGAGGCAATCCAGGCTTAATAGTCTTTCCAAAGTCACAGAGCATGGAGTCTATCCTCTTTACCACCACTCTCATGGTCACTATTAACTTCAGGTAATACCCAACTTCTCATCTTATCAGTCATTTTATCATATAATAATATTTACATTTTAATATATATTCGCTTTGACTAGTTGGAATGATATATTAATATATCGTTTATTTTATGGTGAATTTTTAAACCAAATTAAGAATAATAACAATAGGGATAACACCCAACATTATGTGTCAGGAAATGTATTAAGCATTGACCTGATAAAATCATCAAAGTAACCAAATGAGGTGATGGTGTCATCATCCCCATTTTACAGATGAGGTTAGGAAACTTAAGAGTGCCTACAATAAGCATACCATCAGAGTATTGGACAAGGTTGATTCTTATGTATCATACTGACAGCGACCATCTCAATTCTATGCCATATAGATGAAATATGAGATAAATAAATGATAATAAAACATGTTTAATCAATGATGTCTGTATGTCCCATAAGTTTAACTCATACAAAATTTTGAGTAAACACCTTAATGGTAGACTACTTAAATATAATTAATATGCTTGTTATTTATCTTCATATCTCAAATCATAATCATGTTGTGCTTTTTATATATTTAATCATAAGCCTCATAACTCTCCAGTTTTCACATAATTTTGAGAAATTGGAAATGTGAGGGGACTGAAGCACTTTATTTATATTTCACAATGCAAAAATCCAAAAGCCAAGTTTATGGCACTTAATCAAAAGTTCTGAGCTCATCCTGAAGAACTTCTGGATGTTTTTGCCTAAAAAAACTATGGTTCTACTCTTTACCATAATAGTTTTGGTTATTCTGATTCTCATTAAAACACCCTCCTGTTTTTTTGTTTCTTTTTTTTTTTTTTCAGAAAATGAAATTGTATATTTAATTATTTTCTTTTATTTTCATCTATCACTTCTAGATGAACTATTCGGGTTTTTGAGCTATTCATTAGCAACATCTGAAAGTTCTGCTCATCATTAAATAGTAAGTGGGAATTACCAGCAAGAGGACCCTGGAATGCAGCCAGTCAACCTGCAGTGAAACTCGATAAAATATAACCACCTCTAAGTGTCCTGCACATAATTGGCAGAGCTCAATAAATATGAACTGTTTTGCTGATCTACTGAGTTAGATAGGTGGAAGGATGGATGTGCACAGGATATTCAAGCAGCTTTTGGAAGAGGAACTAAGTAGGGTACCTACAAACAGGAAGATTAGAAACAAAATGTTTTTAAAGATACCCTGAAGCATAACTTCAAACAGTGTTATGGCTGTAGACCACTGGGAAATCCATGCAGCAGATGGCTCAATCTAATGCCCAGCAAAAATGAAATGGCTGCTTTCACAAAGATACTAGCCGTCCTCCAATGGGAGAAGAGTATGTTCAAATGTAGGACAGCCTGTATGTGTGCATGGTAAAGAGAGGGCTACAACAGACATAAGAAATACTTTTCAGTTCAAATGGCTTCAAAAACGAGCAGATTCCCTAAATATCTTCCCCTTCCCCCACTCTCTTTCTTACATAAACTGCATTCCCTCATTGATATAAATGACTTATCGCTCAAGTCAGTAAGAACACCATATAACACAAACACATTATAGTATAATAGTTTTAATGACATTAGAAGGAAAAAAAATTGAAAAGCATATTGTTCCAGAATTCTTTGTTAAATAAATGGACTCCTGGCTCTTTTCAGCCTACTTAGATCTTAAAAAAAACAAACAAACAAATATAATTATCTGCTTTGATTGGCTATATAAGTATGCACTAGGGCTTCCCATGTGGCTCAGTGGTAAAGAATCTGCCTGCCAATGCAAGAGAGTTGGCTCCGATCCCTGGGTCAGGAAGATCCCATAGAGGAAGAAATGGCAAACCACTGCAGTATTCTTGCCTGGAGAATCCCATGGACAGAGGAACCTGGAGGGCTACAGTCCATTGGTTCACAAAGAGTCAGACATGAATGAGCACATATGCACATTAATCCACATTTTTATACTACTTTTTTCATAGTTTTGACTGTCTATCATTCACAATAATTGATATATAGTGTAAAACATTCATATTGTCCTTATCACTCTACCTCTTAATTTTTTCCATGGGGTTCCTATCTATCTGGATTTCAAATAAAAATAATTAAACATCATAAAAATTGGCCCTGAAGCAAAATAATTAAGTAATAGCTCTCAACACTCTCTCTCATCTGATCTTACCGTTTCTTTCCTATTTTTCCTGTCAACGCCTTTTTCAGGTCAGAAATTCTATCTCCAGTGACCTCATGTTCTCTCTGCCCTTTGATTACCAAAGCTTTTCTTAGCTGTTACATAAACTGGATGGGAGGATTTCCTCTCCTCCATTCTTGCATGGGTAGCACGACTGCAGGAGTCAGAACTGAATGTGGCAGGGCATAAGGAAGTCCCTGGAGCAAGAGGAGAGCCCTTTTTAGAACCAAGCAGAGAAGGGTATCCCTTTCCTGGTGCAGACAGGCCATAGGGCAACAAAGGCCACAATGCGTGTTCTGGGTACACTCAGGAACCACAATGGGAAAGAACTAATAAAGTAATCTATACCAATGTTTATTGAGCTATGATAATTGATACTAGTGTTGACTGAATATGTTTTACACCTCCAAGTAGAGTTCAAAGGCTAGAAAGTAATCTGGGAGGAAGTTGGAGGATTTATTTGGCATCTAATTTTTTTTTTTTTCCCCATGAGAAAGGGTTTTTTCTAAATCCTTTAGAAGAGTTTAGATATCTATACTCCTGACTTCTTGCCTGCCCCCAACCCCTCAGCATGGGGTAGAATGGGACATCTGGGGAACTGGTCATAGGGATCATTCCACTTTTCTTAACTGAGTTAAGCTAATCTG
The DNA here is from genome assembly GCF_049115385.1 of Moschus berezovskii. NCBI lineage: Eukaryota > Metazoa > Chordata > Mammalia > Artiodactyla > Moschidae > Moschus > Moschus berezovskii. The sequence goes on from NC_142464.1 coordinate 92,251,572, forward strand.
TCGCAAGCCCTAAACACAAGGATTTCAGGCATGTTCTGTGCTTTTCTCCCTAGACAAGTGGAAGGGTGACCTGTCCTTATTCTTCAAACCCAAAGCTTTCTTCAAAGTCTTAGAACAAGAAGATGAGGAGTAATATCAGCCCCATCTACCTCATACTGTAATAGGGGAGAACCTCTGTATTCTAGTATAAGCTAATCATAGAAAGAATGTTGCCAAAAGCTTAAATTACATATAATGGCCCATGTCTGGGAACCTTGACCTCAGGTAATGAGCATGGAACTAAAACACCTTTGTTTGGCTCACAGGAAACATCCTGATCAGGCCCAAACATGAATAACTACAAGAAGGAAGAAATTAAACAGCCCCTGCAGCTGCTGACAAGAACCAGGAAATGCTTGACTTTACTCTTTCCCCTTTTAGTATAAAAGAAACTTGAATGCTAACTCGGGAAAGGTGGCTTTTGGGACTCTAGTCCACCACCTTGTTGGCCTGCTGGGTTTCTGAATAAAGTCACTATTCCTTGCCACAACAATACATCTCCGATTTACCAGCCTGTTTTGTGATGAGCAGTATGAGCTTCATCTTGGAACAATACTAGGCCATAATTATATCAGTAATACCTACTCTGCTCTTCCTCTCTCTAACTCTTAAATCCATTTCTCAATAGGTTCTAAAGAAGGGGAATAGAGACATCATTTAAAGAACTGATAATAATTTTTAATCTCTAACTAGAATCTGACTTCTCCATAATGGGAAGACAAGAATGATTATGACACCCTTCCAATCATATTCCCTAGGTATGAAATTAAATGATGCTTGCTCTCTGGAAGGAAATCTATGACAAACCTAGACAGCATATTAAAAATGCTGAGACATCACTGTAACATCACAGAGATGTCACTGTGACAACAAAGTCTGTATAATCAAAACTATGGTTTTTCCAGGAATCATGTATGGATGTGAGAGTAGAACCGTAAAGAAGGCTGAGAACCAAAGAATTAATGCTTTTGAATTGTGGTGGTGAAGACTCCTGAGAGTCCTTTGGACTGCAAGGAGATTAAACCAGTCAATCCTAAGGGAAATCAACCCTGAATATTCATTGGAAGGACTGATGCTGAAGCTCTAATACTTTGGCTAGTTGATGTGAAGAGCCAACTCATAGGAAAAGACACTGATGCTGGGAAAGATTGAAGACAAAAGGGGAACAGGGCAGTAGAGGATGAGTTGGTGAGATAGCATCATTAACTCAATGGACATGAATTTTAGCAAGCTCTAGACTGAGCGACTTCACTTTCACTTTTCACTTTCACACATTGGAGAAGGAAATGGCAACCCACTCCAGTGTTCTTGCCTGGAGAATCCCAGGGACAGGGAAGCCTGGTGGGCTGCTGTCTATGGGGTCGCACAGAGTCGGACACAACTGAAGCGACTTAGCAGCAGCAGCAGCAGGGGATAGTGGAGGACAGATGAGCCTGGAGTGCTGCAGTCCATGGGGTCACAAGAGTTGGACATAACAGCAACTGAACAGCAACAACAAATTAGCAACTGACTTTCAGTTCAGTTCGTGTCCGACTCTCCGCGACCCCATGAATCACAGCACGCCAGGCCTCCCTGTCCATCACCAACTCCCGGAGTTCACTCAAACTCATGTCCACAGAGTCGGTGATGCCATCCAGCCATCTCATTCTCTGTCATCCCCTTCTCCTCCCGCCCCCAACCTTTCCCAGCATCAGAGTCTTTTCCAGTGAGTCAACTCGTCGCATGAGGTGGCCAAAGTATTGCACTTTCAGCTTTAGCATCAGTCCTTCCAATGAACACCCAGGATCGATCTCCCTTAGAATGGACTGGTTGGATTTCCTTGCGGTGCAAGGAACTCTCAAGAGTCTTCTCCAACACCACAGTTCAAAAGCATCAATTCTTCGGCGATCAGCTTTCCTCACAGTCCAACTCTCACATCCATACATGACCATGGGAAAAACCATAGCCTTGACTAGACGGACCTTTGTTGGCAAAGTAATGTCTCTGCTTTTTAATATATTATCAAGGTTGATCATAACTTTCCTTCCAAGGATTAAGCGTCTTTTAATTTCATGGCTGCAATCAGCATCTGCAGTGATTTTGGAGCCCAAAAAAACAAAGTCTGACTTTAAATACCTATAAATCAAGTCTTCATTTTATTATATATTTCACACCTGATATATTGCGTTAGCCAAAAAGACAACCCCTATCACTTGTCTGAATTGTGACATTTTCTATAGAAATTAGAGATGCCCTCATTTTATTCACATTTTGAGTGCAATTTTGTGCTATCTACTATATCCCAGCCCATCATTTAATCCTCAGCTAAGGTCCCATCACTTTCACTACATAAACTTCCAATTATTTGTCCATTTTATTTTCCCAATTGATTTATTTTGTGTGCCACACAATTTGTTCCATTTCCTGTTGTGTAATCTAGATATCAGCTATGGTTTTCTTTCTAATTTAAGATCTAGATAAGATTTTACCTTCTGTGAGCTGCAGAAAGCACAGTGCTGTCCATAAAATTTCTGTCAATTTGTCAAGTTCATAAACTCCAGGTCAGTTTTGGTTTTCTTTTTTTGTCTTTGACTTTTGTGCTGAAGCTTTGTTCTCTGCTCTTTCACTCTCTTTTATCTCTATCCAGTATTGACCCAAACTTGAAACACTATTCTTTCATTGTGTTTCCACAAAAACAACTCAAAGAAAACTTTCATGTGCCTAGCACATGTATAAATGTATTGAGAGATAAAGTGAAGTTATATCAAAGAAATATAAAATAATTATTAAAATTTAGTATTAAATAGTGTTTATCTTAAAAGTCCATATTGTCATTTTTATGTGATGCTTGACCATCCCCCTTTCTTATTTTTTCTTCCCACTTCTCTTTTTTCTATCTTCTGCTCTTCCAGAAAAGGGAAAAATAAAAACAAGGGGAAGTAAATATGTTTTATAACTCGTTTCCTCAAACTCCCGTCAAGCCTCCACATACTCAGGTACTCAGCAGAAGCTGTGAAAGTACCACTAATGAGAAGAGTGAAAAGAATTCAGAGTCCTAAGTAATGATGGCTTCATCCTTCTGGTTACTTTTGCAATACTTTATTAGAATTTCATGATAAAAATCTTCAATCTCCAACTCACTGAGTGTCCAGTCAAGGCTAATGTTTGCATTTCAGAAATCCATGGTACCCAGCACAGTGTATGGTGCATAATGTTTTCTTAGGACTACTACTACAAGCAAAGTACTACTTGACTAAAGAAATGCTCAGGTTCAAGCCCAGATCAGGCCAAGGAATAAATGGACCATGTAGTTAAAATATCTTACTTCTTCTACTTCCATAGTAGTTAGCTTTGTCTGAATTATCAATTCCTTTTTTATATCTTTTGTGTACAGTCGCTCTGTCGTGTCCAACACTTTGAAGCCTTATGGCCTCATGTAGCCCACCAGGCTCCTTTGCCCACGGAATTTTCCAGGCAAGAATGCCAGAGTAGGGTGCTTTTCCTAAGCCAGGGGATCTTTCTGACCCAGGGATCAAACCCATGTCTCATGTCTCCTGCTTTGGCAAGTGGATTCTTTACCACTAGCAGCTTTGGTCTTTTTCTAATTGGTACTTCTGCTTGAGACTTGGCCTCTGATTTCATTGTCCTTATTCTGAGCCATAGTCTCTACCCAGATCAACCCTCATTTAGTACCTTAGCAGAAATGGACAAACTAATTGAAGAAGGCAGGGAGACGTTTTTATTTTCTGTGAAAAAAATCTGTTTCATTTAACTGTTTTTTTTTCAACTATGTCACTGTTTATTACTAAATTATAAATAGTCCATGACACAAAGAAATGCTAGAAAGAAGTGACAAATACTGTATCCAAGCTCTAAAAATCTTGAAGGCAGAAGCACAAATATTAAATTAGGAACAAGTAAAATTATTAATATTACTGGAAATTTTATTTCCTTGGGCAATTCTGGCACCTGAAAAAAAATATCTAAATATATATTGCTTCTTGACCACCTGATTAATTTCTTAAATCGCCTGCACTATAATTCTAAAATATTAAATTCTTAGTCCACCAAATCAATTTAAAATACCACTTGCCTTTTACTTATTTTTTTGTAATTAAGGATGGTTTATTCATTAAATGTTTTTTAAGAATATGCTATATCTTGAGCACTTTGCAAGTTGCTAAAATGAAAACATGAGTAGTCTTTGTGTCAGACTAATAATAATAATAATAGTTATGGAAGTTGTCAAATTTTTCACTAGTAGTATTTCATCCTGATGCATACCTAGCAAGAAAATACAAATTTTCTCAACAACTTAAATTAAGACCCTCAGACAACTAATAAAACTATAGGAAGGATCATTATTGATTTTAGAGCATATATATCTTTTAAAAGAAATTCTTCTTCAATATAGAACACTACAATTTCCTAAATAAAACAGACCACCTGAGGGAGAGTAGAAAAATATTTATTTCTATTACAGCAACTTACCACTGACCATGAAATCCAAGTCCTGAACTAACCAATAACTAGGCATTTAAACTCTATATTTAAAATTAGCATTTAAAAACCTAGAAGAAAGACATAATTTTGAAAAACCTACTATATACTAGAAGAAAATTCCTAAAACTAATTTCTGATTTTGCAAGATGTAACTAACTATACATCAGAGAGAAAATCATGAGAAAAGAAATTGCTCAAACGAGAAGGCAATAAGATAAGGATAAAATGGAAATGGATAAAATATAAAAAGACTATAAGAAGGTTAAATATGTGATTAAAGAATGTAAACCACCATAACAGAAAAAGCAGAACTGGTGCTGAAATAAAAGCTCTAATAAGAACTCATATTACAAGCCATAGTCTGAACACAAAGTGATACTAATATCAGATGAATAATTTTTTAAAGACCAAGGAGTTAAATTTTTTTATATACTTTGGTAAACAAAATATAAAGGTCAAATATAGGTTACTGAGAAATTATTGACAATAGAATGATTATTCATCAAACTAAAACTACAGACAAAGCTACTGTTGCATACTTTGTACTTAAAGAAGAAAGGAATAAAAACAATTGAGCTAACCATTTAATATAGTGTGTTAGAAAATGAACAGTGCGACAATCATATGAAAAGTGAAGAAAGATTATTTATTAAAGATTAGAAATTAACAACTCAAGAAACATGCCCCTAGAATTAATTATACGAATACATCAATAAAACAGACTTATAGGGTTCAAATTCAGACTTAAAATGAAGAAAGTAGGGAAAACCACTAGACCATTGAGATATGACCTAAATCAAATCCCTTATGATTATACAGTGGAAGTAAGAAATAGATTTAAGGGTCTAGATCTGATAAATAGAGTGCCTGATGAACTCTGGATGGAGGTTCATGACATTGTACAGGAGACAGGGACCAAGACCATCCCCATGGAAAAGAAATGTAAAAAAGCAAAATGGCTGTCTGAGGAGGCCTTACAAATAGCTGTGAAAAGAAGAGAAGTGAAAAGCAAAGGAGAAAAGGAAAGATATAAGCATCTGAATGCAGAGTTCCAAAGAATAGCAAGGAGAGATAAGAAAGCCTTCCTCAGTGATCAGTGCAAAGAAATAGAGGAAAACAACAGAATAGGAAAAACAAAGGATCTTTTCAAGAAAATTAGAGACATCAAGGGAACATTTCATGCAAAGATGGGCTCGATAAAAGACAGAAATGGTATGGACCTAACAGAAGCAGAAGATATTAAGAAGAGGTGGCAAGAATACATAGAAGAACTGTACAAAAAAGATCTTCATGACCAAGATAATCATGATGGCGTGATCACTCACCTGGAGCCAGACATCTTGGAATGTGAAGTCAAGTGGGCCTTTGGGAGCATCACTACGAACAAAGCTAGTGGAGGTAATGGAATTCCAATTGAGCTATTTCAAATCCTGAAAGATGATGCTGTGAAAGTGCTGCACTCAATATGCCAGCAAATTTGGAAAACTCAGCAGTGGCCACAGGACTGGAAAAGGTCAGTCTTCGTTCCTAATCTCAAAGAAAGGCAATGCCAAAGAATGCTCAAACTACCGCACATTTGCACTCATCTCACACGCTAGTAAAGTCATGCTCAAAATTCTCCAAGCCAGGCTTCAGCAATATGTGAACCGTGAACTCCAGGATGTTCAAGCAGGTTTTAGAAAAGACAGAGGCACGAGAGATCAAATTGCCAAAATCCGCTGGATCATGGAGAAAGCAAGAGAGTTCCAGAAAAACAGCTATTTCTGCTTCATTGACTATGCCAAAGCCTTTGACTGTGTGGATCACAATAAACTGTGGAACATTCTGAAAGAGATGGGAATACCAAACCACCTGACCTGCCTCTTGAGAAACCTGTATGCAGGTCAGGAAGCAACAGTTAGAACTGGACATGGAACAACAGACTGGTTCCAATAAGGAAAGGAGTACGTCAAGGTTGTATATTGTCACCCTGCTTATTTAACTTATATGCAGAGTACATCATGAGGAATGCTGGGCTGGAAGAAGCACAAACTGGAATCAAGATTGCCGGGAGAAATATCAATAACCTCAGATATGCAGATGACACCACCATTATGGCAGAAAGTGAAGAGGAACTCAAAGGCCTCTTGATGAAAGTGAAAGAGGAGAGTGAAAAGGTTGGCTTGAAGCTCAACATTCAGAATACAAAGATCATGGCATCTGGTCCCATCACTTCATGGGAAATAGATGGGGAAACAGTGGAAACAGTGTCAGATTTTATTTTTTGGGCTCCAAAATCACTGCAGATGCCAGGAAATTAAAAGACGCTTACTCCTTGGAAGGAAAGTTATGACCAACCTAGATAGCATATTAAAAAGCAGAGACATTACTTTGCCAACAAAGGTCTGTCTAGTCAAGGCTATGGTTTTTCCCATGGTCATGTATGGATGTGAGTGTTGGATTGTGAAGAAAGCTGATCGCCAAAGAATTGATGCTTTTGAACTGTGGTGCTGGAGAAGACTCTTGAGAGTCCCTTGGACTGCAAGGAGATCCAACCAGTCCATCCTAAAGGAGATCAATCCTGGGTGTTCATTGGAAGGACTGATGCTAAAGCTGAAACTGCAATACTTTGGCCACCTCATGCGACGAGTTGACTCACTGGAAAAGAGTCTGATGCTGGGAGGGATTGGAGGTGGGAGGAGACGGGCACGACAGAGAATGAGATGGCTGGATGGCATCACCGACTCGATGGACATGAGTTTGTGTGAACTCCGGGAGTTGGTGATGGACAGGGAGGCCTGGCGTGCTGTGGTTCATGGGGTCGTGGAGAGTCAGACACGACTGAGTGACTGAACTGAACTGAAAGCAAAAATATTATTAATAACATGATTAATTAGTATTAATTAATAAGTAATGAATAAAGGCAAGCAGCAAACTTTGAAAGAAAACATACAACCTATACAGCAATTAAATGTTCAATAGCTTCAATATAAATAAATGTATTCAAGTCAGTAATCAAAAACCATTATAAAAATAAGAAAAACTCCATGCATATTCTGTTTACATAAGAATATAAAAGATCAAAACTTTTTATTTCAGCTTAACTATGAAGAAATTCTGATTGAAACAGTAATAAAGGAAGCTCTAGACATATGTCGAGAAAGTTTACATAAATAATATTTACTGCTGCTGCTGCTAAATCACTTCAGTCGTTTCCGACTCTGTGTGACCCCATAGACAGCAGCGCACCAGGCTCCCCGGTCACTGAACACGGGAGTGGGTTGCCATTTCCTTCTCCAATGCATGGAAGTAAAAAGTGAAAGTGAAGTCACTCAGTTGTGTCTGACTCTTAGCGACCCCATGGACTGCAGCCTACCAGGCTCCTCCGCCCATGGGATTTTCCAGGCAAGAGTACTGGAGTGGGGTGCCATTGCCTTCTCCAGATAATATTTACTATTTTTCTGCATTCTTATAAGGACTGTTAGATGTGTTACTTGGTAGAATGTTTTGGAAATATGGTTTGCTGTTATTCAGTCACTAAGTCATGTCAGCTCATTGCAACCCCATGGACAGCAGCACACCAGGCTCCTCTGTCCTCCACTGTCTCCCAGAATTTGCTCACTTTCAATGTCCATTGAGTCAGCAATGTTATCTAACCATCTCATCCTCTGCCACCCACTTCTCCTGCCTTTAATCCTTCCCAGCATCAGGGTCTTTTCCAATGAGCCAGCTCTTCACATAAAGGCCCAACATATTAGAAGCATCAATCCTTCTGATGAATATTCAAAGTTGATTTACTTTAGGATTGGCTGGTTTGACCTCCTTGCAGTCCAAGAGACTCTCAAGAGTCTTTTCCAACACCACAGTTTGAAAGCATCAGTTCTTTGGTGCTCAGCCTTCTCTACAGTCCAACTCTCACATCTGTACATGACTCCTGGAAAAACCATAGCTTTGACTATATGGACATTTGTCAGCAAAGGAATTTCTACTTTTTAATATGCTGCCTAGATTTGTCATAGCTTTTCTTCCAAGGAACAAGTGTCTTTAAATTTCATGACTTCAGTTACTGTCCAAAGTGATTTTGGAGCCCAAGAAAAGAAAATCTGTCACTGCTTCTACTTTTTTCCCTTCTATTTGCCCTGAAGTGATGGGACCAGCTGCCATGATCATAGTTTTGTGTATGTTGAGTTTTAAACCAACTTTTTCACTCTCTTTTTCACCCCCATCAAGAGGCTCTTTAGTTCCTCTTCACTTTCCGCCATTAGAATGGTATCATCTGCATATCTGAGTTTGTTGATATTTCTGCCAGCAGTCTTGATTTCAGTTTATGATTTATCCAGCATGGCATTTTGTATGGTGTATTCTGCATGAAAGTTAAATACACAAGGTGAAAATATAGTGCCTTGTTGTACTCCTTTCCCAATTTTGAACCAAATCGTTGTTCCATGCTTGGTTCTAACTGCTGCTTCTTGACCTGCATAAAAGTTTCACAGGAGACAGGTAAGGTGGTCTGGTAGTCCCATCTCTTAAAGAATTTTCCAGTTTGTTGTGATCCACACAGTCAAAGACTTTAGTGTAGTTAGTGAAGCAGAAGTATATGTTTTTCTGGAATCCCCTTGCTTTCTCCATGATCCAACAGAAATTGGCAATTTGATTCCTGGTTCCTCTGACTTTTCTAAACCCAGCTTGCATATCTGAAAGTTCTTGGTTCATGTACAAACTGAAGCCTAGTTTGAAGGATTTTGAGCATAACCTTGTTAGTATTGGGCTTCCCCGTGGCTCAGCTGGTAAAGAATCTTCCTGCAATGTGGGAGACCTGGGTTTGATCCCTGGGTTGGGAAGATCCCCTGGAGAAAGGAAAGGCTACCTACTCCAGTATTCTGCAATAGAGAATTCCATGGGCCGTATAGTCCATGGGGTCGCAAGGAGTCAGACACGACTAAGCAATGTTCACTTCACTTGCTAGTATGTGAAATGAGTGCAATTGTATGGAAGCCGCAATTGTATGGTAGCTGGCACATTCTTTGGCATAGCCTTTGGGATTGGAATGAAAACTGAGCTTTTCTCATCCTGTTGCCACTAGTGACTTTTCTAAATTTGCTGACATATTGAGTGCAGCACTTTAGCACCATTTTCTTTAGGATTTTAAATAGCTTAGCTGGAATTCAATCATGTCCACTAGCCTTGTTCATAGTAATACTTCCTAAGTCCCAATTGACCTCTCACTCCAGGATATCTGGCTGTAGGTGGTCGCCAACACCACTGTGGTTATCTGGGTCAATAAGACCTTTTCTGTATAATTCTGTGTATTCTTGCCACCTCTTCTTAATCTCTTCTGCTTCTGTTAGGTCATCATTGTTTCTGTCCTTAATCATGCCCATCCTTGTAGAGAAATCTACTCTTTCACATACTATTATATGATATGTATAAATTGGTAGTACCTTTTGAAAAGATAGTTTATTCATGGGTATATAATAGGACTTTAAATGAGATTACTTTGATATCTGAAGAACTGGAATGGAATACAAAATTGTGAGCAATAAGTATCAAATACAAAACAGATCTAGTATCCATATTCTGTAATAACCTATATGAGAAAAGAATCTGTAAAACAATGGAGATATACATATATATATATGTTTATGTATATATATATATATATATAGGATTTAATTTTCCATATACCGGTAACTAACACAACATTGTATATCAACTGTATGACAATAAAAAAATTTTAAAGAGGAATAAGTAAATATTATCCTTCATATAAGCTTCACTGTCTTCCTGGTTGATAAACACTGTACAGCAACCAGAGAAAGAGACGGTATCTTGAGTGTTTAGTCTGTGTACAAAGCTAGGTCCTGCTTCTTCCCTAAAGCCAAATAATGAAGATCTGAGACAATCAATTAAAGAAACTGTCACCTTATTCATTAGTTGGGGACCTTATTATGCAGCAAATTAAATGATCTCACATAGGAGTATTTGAGCAGGAGAGGAAATGAGAAGTTGAGAGAGAAAGTAGGGCAGAAAGACGGGCATGATGGAGTAGTCTAAGCCAACCATTTTTGTCTTGGAGAAAGTGGACATTACAGAAAGTAACAAAGCTTGAAATACCATGTTTGACAGAGCTATCAACGGTGCAGATCTCCCATCTCAAGGCAAATGTGCACTGAGGAGGTCACCTACCAGGATCACATAACCACTCCAAGAGAAACAACCTGTCTCTGGAGAAGCACCAGCCAGCAGATACAAAAGATGACCTAAACAAGTTTTAAGAAACACTTTTTTTTAAGAGAAATATTTTCATACCTTCATATTCTACTAGCTGGAACAGACAAGAGGCATAATAGGAAAAATAGAAGAGGAAAGGCTACATTAGGAGCAGACTTTGTTCCAACTCTACTTCAAGTCCCCCAAGCCCATTGGCACTAGGAAGAGGAAGATATGCAGCAAATTGGACTGTGACTATTAAACTGGACTTGAATGCAGAGGCTTATTTGTAAATAGCTGAATGTAACAAGAAAGCTAAGAGAATTGTCCAAGATACCTCGAAGGAATGGAAAAAGGAAATCTGAGAGAACAGAAAGGTAATTTGTCCCTACAAGTTTAGCCTGCTCCATAGACTAGTTATATGTTCCACAGTGCCTAAAATAGTACATTCCCCTTCATATAGAAATTCCACTTCTTGAATTTATCTGTGCTGAAAACAAAGGATTGTATTGTCAAACCCAACTACATAAGTCATAGACTTTACCAAATATCAAGCTTCACCAATTATTTAAACAACACAGGCAAAGAATTCCTTCCCTTGGGTGAGTCTGAGAACCTCTGATACAGCTTTTAATAAAAAAGGACTTTCTTCTCCTATAATAGGGCATCACGTGCCTCCAGGTTAAGAGATAAAGCACTTAAGCAATATAAGCAGACAAATCACTCACACAGAGGAAACTCTGTGGGCTATCTTACATTAATTACACAGTTTATGTGACCTTCTCCAGCCAGCAATTTCCCATGAATCTATAAATTGCAAGTGTATTTACAATAAGCAACTTCAACAGGATAGCTTTTTTTTCCTATTTATAGATAAGAAGTTATCATTATCCTTTTGCTAGTTAACAGCATTAGTGGGTTTTTCAGGTCATTTTGGGGTTTTCTGGTCATGTTTACCAGAAGGTCATTAGTGTATTTGCCAGGAGGTCATTAGCATGTTTACCAGGAAAATTAATGCAGATATTCTCTCTCCCTGAATATCTCCAGGAGAAAGTGAATTGGTCACAGTACTGCTGTAAATCCTTAGCTTCCCAAAGTCCAGTTGAAATAATTGGGTAAAAGTGTATTTTTTAGATACAAATATGTTTCATTCAATTAATCATAAACAATCTAATTATATGACAACTGAAATTTCTTTAAATAAATTTATCATTTATCATTTATATTATGGAATAGTCTACAGTCATGAATTATAATAGATATCTATGTTTCATTATGAAATTATGTTTATGAGAGATGGCTTAATGAACAGGCAATTTACAGAATAATTCATACTATATGATACAGTATGATATGAATTTTGTAACACGTATATACACATACAAAAAAATTACAATGCTTCAGAAAAAATATTAACAAGACCTATGTATATTTTGTCTTTTTGTCAAATAGATTTGATTCTAACTTTGAGTTTTTTAGTAGTTTCTCCAGATTCATGAAGATGTATTACACCAAAAAATAATCTTATACATACTTTATCAAAAGAATTTTTCTTAGTCTTGTAACTTATTGCAAAAAAAAAACCTTGAAATCATTATACCCCTCTTCCCTTGCTCAGTCATCATTAGATATAACTCCTTTCTTCTCCAATATTTCTCTGTGTACATATGTATAATAACACATAATACATATTTACCCTTTAGTTTGACTCTCCTTCTGAGCTGTGAAATTTCCTTAGGCAGGGGTTACCTTTATCATCTTTATATCTCTATTATAATACCTGACATGCAAAATCTGTTATCAATAATTTTTTTTTCTAATCTGGACAGTTAGAACAAAGAGAAAGGGAGAGAGTCCTTTAGAACACTGTACAATGTGCTACAGGGAATAAAAACAAAATTATAGTGATTATTTTCACTCTTAAGAACTTAGTTTGGAAAAGTAATATACAATCACAAGTTCATTCCCAAATTGTGGGCCAGAGTTTCTCTAGAGGCAGACTAACTTTTGTCAGACTCTTTCCCCATCTCCTTCCTTCCTGACTCCAGCAATTCTACAGGAGGGGACTGCATCCTTTAGTTGTATGTTCTCAAAGTCATAGAAAATCTAACAAAAAGTAGTTTAAACTAATAGAGATTCATTACTTACATATTACTAGAAGTCTGGAGATTAAAAATAGCTGCCACTGGTTCCTATTTTCAGCCCAAAACCAAAAGCTTCCTATTTTTTCCTCTTTCATCCTTAGCTCACTGGTTTGGAGCCTCATAGTTGCCAGGTGACTGCCAAACTTCACATATTTAAGTTTCAGAGAGGAAGAGGAGAAAGAACCAGAGGTAAAGAGGCATACCAGCTGAATATTTTATCAGAAATTTAAAAGTATTCCAGGGAACTCCACTCAGCTAACAGCCACTTTCATCCTACTAGAGGAAAAAATAAATAAAAATAGAGTCATAAGGCTATGTCTTTATGGAAGAAGCTAGAAAGAAGTGGATTGTATTGGCCATAAAATGTGGCAGACATATTTAGTAAGCTGGTAAGTCATTGTGTGGGACATTTCTTTCACTGCAAATATTTGTGGTCAGTGTTATCATAATTAATATGACTTTTAAAACCCATACTAATTTTTGACTCCTACATCTATGTGATAAGCAGACTTAGCCAGGACCAGCCTCTAGTTCTGTCCATGGTTGATGCCTCTTCTTACTTCTAGTTCCTTTATTTGATGTAGTTATGTAGGTAAGCAAACTTAAGACCTGCCCTTTGACATGTCCTACCAGCTCTTCCATCTTCACATTATTTCTTCCACCTAGATAGCCATAGAGAACCAGTTTTAAAATTCCATTAAAGAGAATCAGGGATGCTAGAAGAAATCCCTTAAATTTGAACATGGTTCTTTTTCTATTTACCAACATTTTGACTGAAAACAACATGTACTAAATCATATATAGAAAGTGATATTTCCATTTTCATTTTATGATTTTGCAAAAATCTATGAACAGCAAAGGGAACTTAGCAACTTTCAATTATTTTTATGTGTTCTCTCTTTAATACCAGCAATGTCTCTCATATCCTTGTTTCTAAGAAACCTCTGATGGGCATCCAGTGATTGGAACCATGAGGGCATATATATTTGGATTTTATTAACCAACAGATATTAAAAGTATAACTATTACAACATGAAGTGTATTAAGTATGTTGATAATATAAAGAGATTCCTAAATGCAGAACAGTTTAAAACATTTTCCTCAATTGAGGCAAAAAGATTTTTTAAAAAATCAAAGCAGCAAGCAAGTCCTTATGGCCTGACATTCTAAAGTGTTAGAGAATTAGGGGGCATATAAGACCAAAACTAACTATGCAGGAGGAGAAGCCAATGACAGAGGATGAGATGGTTGGATGGCATCACCAACTCAATGGACATGCCGCTGCTGATGCTAAGTCACTTCAATCGTATCCGACTCTGTGTGACCCCATAGACGGAAGCCCACCAGGCTCCCCCGTCCCTGGGATTCTCCAGGCAAGAACACTGGAGTGGGTTGCCATTTCCTTCTCCAATGTGTGAAAGTGAAAAGTGAAAGTGAAGTCACTCAGTCGTGTCCGACCCTTAGCGTTTGGGTAAACTCTGGGAGTTGGTGATGGACAGAGAGGCCTGGTGTGCTGTGGTTAATGGGGTCGCTGAGCGACTGAACTGAACTGAACTATGCAAACCAAACCAAATTGGTAAGGCAAAAAAAGGAAGAAACACAACTATCTGAAGAAACATGTAGCAAAACGTGGAAACATTCAAACTTTAAAATTTTAATTAATTTTTTTAGAGTAGAGCTGCTTTACAATGCTATGCTAGTTTCTGCTGTACAGTAAAGTGAAGTAGCTATATGTATACATATTTGCCCCTTTTATTAATTTCCTTCCCATTTAGGTGACCACAGAGTACTGAGTGGAGTTCACTGTGCTATACAGTAGGTACTTATCAGCTCAATTCAGTTCACTCAGTTATGTCCGACTCCGTGCAACAACCATGAACTGCAGCACTCCAGGCTTCCCTGTCCATCACCAAATCCTGAAACTTGCTCAAACTCATGTCCATCTAGTCAGAGATGCCATCCAACCATCTCATCCTCTGTTGTCCCCTCCTCCTCCTGCCTTCAATCTTTCCAAGCATCAGGGTCTTTTCCAATGAGTCAGTTCTTCGCATCAGGTGGCCAAAGTATTGAAGTTTCAGCTTCAGCATTAGCCCTTCTGATGAATATTCAGGACTGATTTCCTTTAGGATTGACTGGTTTGATCTTCTTGCAGTCCAAGGGACTCTCAAGAGTCTTCTCCAACACCACAGTACAAAAGCATAAACTCTTCAGTGCTCAGCTTTCTTAATGGTCCAGCTCTCACATCCATTCATTAGTACTGGAAAAACCATAGCTTTGATTAGATGGACATTTGTTGGCAAAGTAATGTCTCTGCTGTTTTTTACTAAGCTATCTAGTTTTGTCATAGCTTTTCTTCCAAAGAGTGTCTTTTAATGTCATGGCTGCAATCAGCATCTGCAGTGATTTTGGAGCCCCAGAAAATAAAGTCTTTCGCTGTTTCCATTGTTCCCCCATCTATTTGCCATGAAGTGAAGGGACTGGATGCCATGATCTTGGTTTTTTGAATGTTGAGTTTTAAGCCAGCTTTTTCATTCTCCTCTTTCACTTACATCAAGAGGCTTTTCAGTTCCTCTTCACTTTCTGCCATAAGGGTGGTGTCATCTGCATATCTGAGGTTATTGATATTTCTCCCAGCAATCTTGATTCCAGCTTGTGCTTATTAGTTATCTATTTTATATATAGTAATATATATATGTCAGTTCCAGTCTCCATATATCTCAGTAATATGTATATGCTTGTCCTCTACATCTGTGTCTCTATCTGTGCCTCTATTTGTTTTGCAAATCAGTTCAGCTGTACCATTTTTTCTTGATTTCACATATAAACAATATTATACAATATTTTTTTTTCTCTTTCTGACTTACTTCACTCTGTATGACAGACTCTAAGTTCATCCCTACCTCCACAAGTGGCACAATTTTGTTCCTGTTTATAGCTGAGTCGCATTCCAGTATATATATGTATTACATCTTCTTTATCCATTCTTCTATCATTGGACCTTTAGGTTGCTTTCATGTCCTGGCTATTGGAAATAGTGCTTCAGTGAATATTGGGGTGCACATATCTTTTGGAATTATGGTTTTCTCCAGGTATTAATATTTGCTCAGGAGTGGGACTGCTGGGTCATATGGTAGTTCTGTTTTTAATTTTTTAAGAAGCCTCCATACTGTTCTCCACAGTGGCTGTACTAATTTAAATCCCAACAAAAGTGTGAGAAGGGTCCCTTTTCTCCACACCATCTCCAGCATTTATTGTTTGTAGATTTTTTGATAATAGCCATTCTGACCACTGTGAGGATCATACTTCATTGTAGTATTGATTTGAATTTATCTAATGATTAGTTGGGGGGTGGGGAGGGAGACTTCTAAAGTGGCACAGTGGTAAAAAAAAATAACTACCTGCAATGCAAGAGATACAAGAGATGCAGGTTCAGTCCCTGGGTCAGGAAGATCCCCTGGAGCAGGAAATGGCAACCCGCTCCAGTATTCTTGCCTGGAAAATTCCATGGATGGAGGAACCTGGTGGGCTACAGTCCATGGGGTTGCAAAGAGTCACATGCGAATGAGCACAAGCAATGATTCATGATGTTGAACATCTTTTCATGCATTGGTTGGCCATGTGTATGTCTTCTTTAGAGAAATGTCTACTTAGCTCTTCTGCCCATTTTTGGTTGGATTGTTTGTTTCATATTGAGTTGCATGAGCTATTTGTATATTTTGGAGATTAATTGCGACTGAACTGAACTGAATTGACTGAATCCTTTGTCAGTTGCTTCATTTGCAACTATTGTCTCCCATTCAAAAGAGGGTTGTCTTTTCATCTTCTTTATGATATTTGCTGTGCAGAAGGTTTTAAGTTTAATTAAGTCCCTTTTGCTCATTTTTGTTTTTATTTTTGTTATTCTTGGAGGTGGGTTCAATAAGATATCGTTGAAATTTATGTCAAAAAGTATGCTGCCTATATTTTCCTCTGAGAGTTATATAGTATCTTCTCTTACATTTAGGTATTTAATCTATTTTGAGTTTACTGTTGTGTATGGCATTAGGGAGTGTTCGATTTCATTCTTTTATGTGTAGTTGTCCAAGCACCAGATATTGAAGAGACTGTCTTTTTCCATTGTATATTCTTGCCTCCTTTTCATAGATTAGGTAACCATAGATATGTGTGTTTATCTCTGGGCTTTCTGTTCCATTGGTCTATATTTCTGTCTTTTGTTCCAGTATCATCAGTTCAGTTCAGTTCAGTTCAGTCGCTCAGTCGTGTACGACTCTCCGCGACCCCATGAATCACAGCACGCCAGGCCTCCCTGTCCATCACCAACTCCCGGAGTTCACTCAAACTCATGTCCACAGAGTCGGTGATGCCATCCAGCCATCTCATTCTCTGTCGTCCCCGTCTCCTCCAGCCCCCAACCTTTCCTAGCATCAGAGTCTTTTCCAGTGAGTCAACTCGCCGCATGAGGTGGCCAAAGTATTGCAGTTTCAGCTTTAGCATCAGTCCTTCCAATGAACACCCAGGATTGATCTCCTTTAGAATGGACTGGTTGGATCTCCTTGCAGTCCAAGGGACTCTCAAGAGTCTTCTCCAGCAGCACAGTTCAAAAGCATCAATTCTTCAGTGATCAGCTTTCTTCACAGTCCAACTCTCACATCCATACATGACCATGGGAAAAACCATAGCCTAGACTACATGGACCTTTGTTGGCAAAGTAATGTCTCTGCTTTTTAATATACTATCAAGGTTGGTCATAACTTTCCTTCCAAGGAGTAAGCATCTTTTAATTTCATGGCTGCAATCAGCATCTGCAGTGATTTTGGAGCCCCAAAAAATAAAGTCTGACACTGTTTCCACTGTTTTTCCATCTATTTCCCATGAAGTGATGGGACCAGATGCCTTGATCTTTGTTTTCTGAATGTCGAGCTTCAAGCCAACCTTTTCACTCTCCTCTTTTACTTTCATCAAGAGGCTTTTTAGTTCCTCTTCACTTTCTGCCATAAGGGTAGTGTCATCTGCACATCTGAGGTTATTGATATTTCTCCCAACAATCTTGATTCCGGCTTGTGCTTCTTCCAGCCCAGTGTTCCTCATGATGTACTCTGCATATAAGTTAAGTATCATACTGTGTCTTAATTACTGTAACTTTGTAACATAGTCTGAAGTCAAGGATCCTGATTCCTCCAGATCCATTCTTCTTTCTCAAGATTGCTTTGGCTATTCAGGTTTCAAACTTAAATGTTTAAGAGTAATGTATAAAATATGTAAGTTCCATGCACACAAATGATATGTCACATCTGGTACTTAAAAATCACAAAAGTTGACATTTTTGAAATGTGTTATGACCAATATTTTTCAGTTCACATGCTACTATAAAAGAGGAGGTGTTTGCTGGTTAATGAATAGCTTACTGTTAACAAATATTAAAAACTACTTAAATTCTATTTTATTGCCTTTTTTTAACTTCAAGAATACTTGTTGAAATGGGAAATATAAGAAAAACAATGGTAAGAGAGACTTAAAAGCAAAGCATGTGACGCCATTGTAAGAGAATGCTTTAGACTCCCATATGCTAGCCTACAAACTGGCTGAAGAACAAACACATCCTTGAGGAAAAGTTTAAGTATTGCTTCAAGGACCTACCTTTGAAGATAGTGAATCAGTGGGCCTAAGGTAGAGACTTTCACAATTTTGACAAGTTTGTTGTTCCATGTCCAGTTCTAACTATTGTTTCTTGAACTGCATACACGTTTCTCAGGAGGTAGGTAAGGTGATGTGGTATTCCGATCTCTTTAAGAAAGTTACACAGTTTGTTGTGATCCATGCAGTCAAAGGCTTGAATGTAATCAATGAAGTAGAAGTAGATGTTTTTCTGGAATTTTCTTGCTTTACCTATGATCCAAGGTTATTGGCAATTTGATCTCTGACTCTTTTTTCTTTTCTAAATCCAGCTTGCACATCTTGAAGTTCTCAGTTCATGTACTGCTGAAGCTTAGCTTGAAGGATATTGAGTATTACCTTGCTAGTATGTGAAATGAGCAAAGTTGCTTATTTAACGTATATGCAGAGTACATCATGTGAAATGCTGGGCTGAATGAAACACAAGCTGGAATCAAGACTGCTGGGAGAAGTATAAACAACCTCAGATATACAGATGATACTACCCTAATGGCAGTAAGTGGAGAGGAACTAAACAGCCTTTTGATGAACATGAAAGAGGAGAGTGACAAAGTTGGCTTAAATTCAACATTCCAAAAACAAAGATCATGGAATCCAGTCCCATCACTTCATGGCAAATACATGGGGTAAAAATGGAAACAGTGGCAGATTTTATTTTCTTGGGCTCCAAAATCACTGGGGACAGTGACTGCAGCCTTGAAATTAAAAGACACTTACTCCTTGGAAGAAAAGCTATGATGATCCTAGACAGTATAGTTAAAAAAAAAAAAAAGAAGAGATATCACTTTGCCAACAAAGGTCTCTAAAGTAAGAACTCTGATTTTTCTAGTAGTCATGAATGGATGTGAGAGTTGGATCATAAAGAAGGCTGAGTGCTAAAGAATTGATGCTTTTGAACTGCGGCACTAGATAGGACTCTTGAGAGTCCCTTGGTCAGCAAAGAAATCAAACCAGCTGATCCTAAAGGAAATCAGACTTGAATATTCATTGGAAGGACTGATGATAAAGCTGAAGCTCCAATACTTTGGCCTCCTGATGCAAAAAGCCAACTGATTGGAAAAGACTCTGATGCTGTGAAAGATTGAAGGCAGGAGGAGAAGGGAGCAACAGAGGATGAGATGGTTGGATGGCATCACCGACTCGAAGGGCATGAGTTAGAGCAAACTTGGGGAGATAGTGAAGCAATCCATGGGGTTGCAAAAAGTCAGGCATGACTTAGTGACTGAGCAGTTACAACAACACAAGGTAGTATCTAGAATTCTACATATTTTTTTAAATTCCATGAATGATTTCAATGTGCAGCAAGATGGAAGTACTCCCAAAAGAAACCTAGTCCCATAAACTAAATGACTATATTCCCTAGATTCTGAAGGGAAAAAAAAAAAAATCCCTCTCTGTGATCTTTGAAGACTCTTGAAAACAGTGAAGGTGTTAAAAAACTGGAAATGAATAGGGATGTTCAAGCCAGAAAAAATAAGGTCAAGGAAAGAAGGAGTTTTTCATCATCAAAGAACAGCAAAAAGGCCATAGGAGCTAGAAAGATGTGAGCAATAATGAGAACAGCAGAAAATAAGGGAGCAAAGGTGAATAAGGACCAGCATATATAGGAATAAACATGTCAGTTATAATGAAGACACTGCATTTATTCTGAATATGTTGATAAGTCATTTAAAGAACATAAGCAAAAGATTTATTTAATTATACTTTTAATATACTTTTAATTATACTTTTTGTTATTGGTAGTAATAAGTGGAATAGACAAAATATGTTGTTCACTTCATAAATCACTGTTAGCTGAACATGTATTTGTTAGGAGAATAACAGTAAAGATAGATGTAATTTGAAGTCAGGGGACTAGAGAAGATAATCTAGGCTATATGTATAGATGGGATCCAGAAGAGGGCTGAGGAATAAACCTTGGTGCACTCCAACACGAAAAGAGCAGGAAAGCAAAGGAGAGGAATAGGAACCATCAGAAAAATCGGAGGAAAACTCAGAAACAGTAAAACTTAGGAAAACATAAAAAGCAAGTATTCCAAGAAGAGGAGGGAATAGTCAAATGTATCAAATGAGAATTAACCACTATATTTGAAAAACAAATGGATTACTTAGTCAAGAACATTTTAATTAGGAAGTAAAGATAAAATCTAATTCTAGTGAAGGAGCAAATGGAACGATAGGCAATGGAAAATTTTTGAAAAATCTTTCAATAGAACGAGTAAAGGTGTTTAGGTGGGGGGCATAGGGACATAAGGATTTCTTCTTTCTCTTTAATGGATGGTTTTGCCATACATATGTATGTGAATGGTAATATTTAAGTAGCAAAGAAATTATTCACTAACCTATGAGGCAGATTTATCTTCCAAAATGACTACAGCAGGATTCCCCATCCCACAACTATTCTGCAAGGTGAGCTTAACACATCTCTTATCAAAAGGTGGGTTTATGTCCCCGCTTCTCAAGTCTGTATTTCATGTCTGGCTTAAAATCAAAAGGATCAGCAGGATAGTTGATGTGTGACGCATTTTGCTGTTCTAAAGCTAGGACAGAAAAGGAAATCAAAAGTATTCGTCAACCACTGAAACACTCCCACCATCGCCCTAAACTTCCAGGTAAGGGTTTTGATTGCCCCAAAGCTACTAGGCTATAAGGAGGTTCAAAGAAATCCAGGCAGAGACATCATAGAGAAGTTCTAAAAAGTAAAAATAAAACAAAACATGTGGTCAGTCCTCAGCTGCCCCAGACCCCCTGCCCCATCTGTGCTAGTTTCTGCCATGATCTGACTACAGTCCCATGAGGGACCCTTGGCCAAAATTGCCCAGCTCATCAATTACTGAACCTGATTCACAACCTATAAGAGTTCACGAAATGCTTCTATTTTAAGACAGTATGAAGTAGTTTGCTATGCACCAATAGTATTTAAAAAAGAAAAGGAAAGGAGAAAATTATAACTTAATTGTATCAAGTATGTCAGAAGGACTAAAATCCAATGTGGAAACATAGTGATCATCTATAGTAAAAGGTTGATAGGCAGTAACTAAATGCCTAAATGCATGGTATGAGTAGATTTTATGGTAAGAAAATGAGGCACTTGTCTTCTGATTATTTATATTTTCTTTAGTGCTTTAATAGGAGAGTCATCAACTCAGAATGAGAAAGTGAAAGAGATATTGAAACTAAGGAAAGAAGGAAAGACATGAAATAATATTTTCAAAGAATGAGGTGAATTGATTAAGGAAATGGAGTATGAGAGCTAAGTATGCCTAAGAAAACCCATAAGATTTGTTATTATGATTTTAAATGAAATAGTGAATCTATTTTATCTCCAACTATTTTATTTTTCCTCCAGCTATGTTTGGCTGCTATTGTACATGTATGCCTAAAAAAGGGAGCTACCCAGTGTTGGCATCTACCAGGCAATGTAAAAAGATAAGAGACAAGAAAGTTGAAATGAATTCAAGAGACTCCTGTGATGATAAATATAAACAGTGGCAATGTAATCTGGATAAGAAGAGAAGTGGAGATGTGTGAGGTTACACTGATAGATTTAAAAGCTGGTGTGTTATAAGTACTTATGGGGTAAAAATAACTGCAGGAGGCATGATGAATAAGTAAGCTGGAAATTTTTGACCGCCATGGAGTGGAATTCCTAAAATCAAGATTTTGTGGAAATTAAAGTTCTTTGTAATGACATGTTTGGAATATGATGATGAGAGGGTGGTTGAGGATAAGTGGAAGATGCAATCACTGGATGAGATGGTTGGATGGCATCACTAACTCGATGGACATGAGTTTGAGTAAGCTCCGGGAGTTGGAGATAAAGCAGTTAAGGAACTGAGGGTTCAGGGTGTTATACAGAGTGCTTATCTGGATGTTTAAGATACAAAGAAAAATGACAAAGTGAAATAAATTACTAAAATTTCTACAGAATGAGAAGATATAACTGATAGTTTTACAGATGAATGTTCACAAAGTGTAGAGGATGCTAGTCATATGCTTAAAACAAACCGATGGTTTTGACAAAAAAAAGAGTTGGGCAGGGTCTGAAAGAAACAATAAGAAATGAGAACATCCATTCCACCTCTGACTCCCATGGAATATGGATGAAAAAAATACCACCATTCAGAGAGCTGTTTTCTAAGGGGATATCTGGACTTAATTTAAATGAAAGGGTGATGAATTGGTAAGAGCAAAAGATGTAAGGAATTTGGTAGAGGGTGAAGTGGAAGAGTGTGGATAAATGGGGAAGGGAGAAAGATTCATTCAGACTAGGGGTCAGACAGAGCCCCATGGAGTCAAAATCATGATGGCTTGGACTTGCATTTGTGCCCAAGGTGGGTCATGATGAAATTAATCCTGCTGGTTTCTCACAGAATGTGAGGAATCAACTACTATTTCTTGGGACTGGTTTCCTCAACACCATGTAACACTAAGAAAAGAGGTGTGGCAGGTGATGGGGATAGAGGGTGAGTCTTGCCCAAAGTATGTGACACTTTGGGACTTCCTAAAATCATGGTCTGGCCAGTGTTGAAAGCTATAGAATCAAAGTCTTACCAGAAACACAAGGATTTCTTTATGATTCCCTTAAATCCTGCTATAAGTAGTATGGTGACAGTTTGAGGGGCAATCTTAGAACAGGCAAGGAGAGATTCAGGACCTAAAGGAGTTTAGAAAGGACAGAGTCAAGACCATGGGTGGAGAATAACAGCCTTGAATAGGAAAGTTATTTCTATTTCTAATGGAGGAAATCAGTTCAGTTCAGTTCAGTTCAGTCACTCAGTCGTGTCCGACTCTCCGCGACCCCATGAATCACAGCAAAATGTGTGGAAATGTTAACATTAAGAACTGAGATCTCTAACTGAGAATCAATCTAAGAAAAGCAGTGGTCAGTAATGACTACCACTGTGTGGGAATTGAATATAAATCTGAGAGATTAAATAACTATCTATTAACTATTGTGGGATGTGCTAAAGAAAGAAGAATAGAGATTCAGAGATAGAGAGATTTTCAGGACAAATTTCTAATGAACTCAAATTATTGCATCCTCCCTTACTTAGAAAAGCAATAAATCCATTAACTTAGATAAGTATGGTTATTCCAGTAGTCATATATGGATGTGAGAGTTGGACTATAAAGAAAGCTGCTGCTGCTGCTGCTGCTAAGTTGCTTCAGTCGTGTCCAACTCTGTGTGATCCTATAAATGGCAGCCCATCAGGCTCCCCCATCTATGGGATTCTCCAGGCAAGAACACTGGAGTGAGTTATAAAGAAAGCTGAGCACCAAAGAATTGATGCTTTTGAACTGTGATGTTGGAGAAGATTCTTGAGAATCCCTTGGACTGTAAGGAGATCCAACCTGTCCATCCTAAAGGAAATCAACCCTGAATATTCATGGGAAAGACTGATGCTGAAGCTGAAGCTCTGATACCTTGGCCACCTGATGCAAAGAACTGACTTTTTGGGAAAGACCCTGATGCTGGGAAAGATTGAAGGTGGGAGGAGAAGGGAACAACAGAGGATGAGATGGTTGGATGGCATCACCAACTCTATGGACATGAGTTTGAGTAAGCTCTGTGAGTTGGTGATGGATAGGGTAGACTGATGTGCTGCAGTCCATGGAGTCACAAAGATTCGGACACGACTGAGCAATTGAACTGAAGATATCTATTCCTTATGACCAGCAGTAACCTACTACTGAGATGTGTGCTTGGTTGCATGTCCCCACTTCACCAAAATCATATAAAAAGTGATCTCCATCCTTACCTCTTCAGAACAGTTTCTCAGAGCAAACTGAGTGGCTGTCTCCTGGGCTATAGTCTTCAGTAAGACACTGAATAAACAACTCAGTTTTTATGCTGTATGTGTGTGTTTTAAATTAACAACTAATTGTTGTTGTTATTAAGTCGCTAAGTCATGTCCAAAGCTTTTGTGACCCCAGGGACTATAGCCTTCCAGGTTCCACTGTTCATGGGATATCCCAGGCAAGAATACTGGAGTGGGTTGCCATTTCCTTCTCCAGGTGATCTTCCCCACCCAGGGATTGAACCTACATCTCCTGCATTGGCAGATGGCTTCTTTACCACTGAGCCACCTGGGAAGGCCTAAAAACTAATAAGTATGCACAAATATTGAATAACAATATAACTGAACATATTTGTGACACCTTCTAGAAGAATAATGCATGCTTATGACTTTATTTTTTTTTTTGTAGTTCAATTAACTTCATTTCTTTCTTTCTTTATTTATTTTTTTATTTTTTTATTTTACAATATTATATTGGTTGGTTTTGCCATACATTGATATGAATTTGCCCCGGGTTTACATAAGTTCCCCCTCCTGAACCCCCCTCCCACCTCCCTCCTCCCTTTATCCTCCCTCTAGGTCATCCCCGCATGCCAGCCCCGAGCTGGCATGTATAACATACATCGACCTTGAACTAGTGATTCATTTCACATATGACAACATACGTGTTTCAATGCCATTCTCCCAAATCATCCCACCCTCACCCTCTCCCATAGAGTCCCAAAGACTGTTCTATACATCTGTGTCTCTTTTGCTGTCTCGTATACAGGGTTATCATTTGCATCTTTCTAAATTCCATATATATGTGTTAGTATACTGTATTGGTGCTTTTCTTTCTGGCTTACTTCACTCTGTATAATAGGCTCCAGTTTCATCCACCTCATTAGAACTGATTCAAATGTATTCTTTTTAATGGCTGAATAATACTCCATTGTGTATATGTACCAAAGCTTTCTTATCCATTCGTCTGCAGATGGACATCTAGGTTGCTTCCATGTCCTGGCTATTATAAACAGTGCTGCAATGAACATTGGAGTACACTTGTCTCCTTCAGTTCTGGTTTCCTCGGTGTGTATGCCCAGGAGTGCGATTGCTGGATCATATGGCAGTTCTATTTCCAATTTTTTGAGGAATCTCCACACTGTTCTCCATAGTGGCTGTACTAGTTTGCATTCCCACCAACAGTGTAAGAGGGTTCCTTTCTCTCCACATCCTCTCCAGCATTTATTGCATGTAGACTTTTGGATAGCAGCCATTCTGACTGGTGTGAAATGGTATCTCATTGTGGTTTTGATTTGCATCTCTCTGATTATGAGGGATGTTGAGCATTTTTTCATGTGTTTGTTAGCCATCTTTATGTCTTCTTTGGAGAAATGTCTGTTTAGTTCTTTGGCCCATTTTTTTTGATTGGGTCGACTTTAAAATAGACTAAAACAAGCTTTTCTGTTTTTATGTTATGAAGATTCTATGTTATATGTGTTATATAGCATAATACGTATAACAATATATAACATATATAACAATATAATACACATTGTTATATGTGTATATTATATATTATATAACATTATATAAGTTAGTGAAAAATCTCGTCTAACTGCCCACCTAAGACCAGGGCTGCTAATTATTGCTTGCATGGTCATCCACCATTGACTATAAATGGCAAGAAACTAATGTAAAGGGAAATGGTATTGCTGGTGATCTTTAAAAATAAAAACTTATTGCACTGTGAGATTTTAATGCCCAGGTGTTACCTAATGTGCTGTAAATACATGCAACAGACAATGCCAGAACAAGCTATTTCATTTCCATGGTAATGTCAGGGCTACAATGGAGAGTGCTGGTTAAAAATGGATTCTTTTCATTAAGACTACATGATCAGTTCAGTTCAGTTCAGTTGCTCAGTCGTGTCCGACTCTCTGCGACCCCATGAATCACAACACGCCAGGCCTCCCTGTCCATCACCAACTCCCAGAGTTCACTCAAACTCATGTCCATTGAGTCGGTGATGCTATCCAGCCATCTCATTCTCTGTCATCCCCATCTCCTCCCGCTCCCAATCACTCCCAGCATCAGAGTCTTTTTCAGGGACAAGTAACAGACTGAATAGAAGGTCAAGTGAATTTAGCAAAAATACAATAAACCCATTTCTTTTTACTGTAAACATTTAGGAAACAAGAAAATAAATACAATGCTTTGTTTGATACATTTCATCTTATTTCAAGAGACAGTTCTATGACTCTCAAGTTTCAAGTGTGGCATTAAATATTTTATGAATTGCTGACTAGACTAAATAGGAAAAGGAAGAATGGGTAAAACCAAGTTTTATTTTGATTGTTGAGACTGCTTAAATTCTATATAGTAAACAGCTCTGTGAACTTTAATCACTGGTCAGTGGAAGAAAAGTAGAAAATCCAAAAGGACCAATTAAAATTTAAATAAACACAATATAAGATTAATACGTTGGACCATAAAATTAAAATTTCTCCACCAACTGGCTCTGCTATTGGTCAAGATTGAAAGAATTCATTTTAAAGTGACATATTTATTTCCCTGATACTCTGCCACTCTTGGGTACCAAAGAATGCAATTTAAAGTGAAAACTGTATCAGTCATTCAGAAGTTTTGTCTACACAAGGCTAAACATCTGTGTACTTGGATGAACTCCTGGCTTTCAAATTCACTAGCTGAGAGAAGATGCACCATGAGTTGCTATCCTCAGCATCAAGAATGATAATTCAGTATGTACATCAGACACCAGTTAGCTTCTTGTTTGAGGTACATCTTATCATGTAAGATAAAGTTGATTTTATTTAGATTATACCCACAAATAAAGGATAATGATACTGCTATTTAATAGGAAAAAATCCATTCTCAGGGAAATCTACTAAGATGAAATTAATTCTCTGGATGACCTTCACCTTCAGGATACAGGAGAGAAATTCTAAGGTCAAAAGGCCTGTATCAAATCTCTCTCACAAAATAGCCATGTTACTTCTGTCATGCCATTTAGAGGATTCACGCTTCCCCTACTTATATGTAATACAGGCTTGAAATTTTTTGACTCACATATCTCTCAATAAAGTAATAAGGTTATTGACTAGTGATTGATTAGTGGTTAAGAGTTCAAGCTCTATGGACTCAGTCTGAATCCCAATTATCACTAACTTGTTATAAATGTAGGCAAACTTCAGTTTTGCTCACTCAAAAATTGTGGGCCATCACTGTATCTGGGTGTTAAGTGAGAAGATGAATCTTGAATGCTTAGCACAGTGCTGAGAACCATATAAGCAACCAATAAATGTGCATTTGGGGAGAATCAAGGAGAAAATATGGGCTTCCCTGGTGGTTCAGATGATAAAGAATCTTCCTGTAACGCAGGAGACGTAGGGTTGATCCCTGGGAGGAGAAAAACCCGTGGAGAAGGGAATGGCAACCCACTCCAGTATTTTTGCCTGGAGAATCTCAGGGACAGACGAGCCTAGTGAGTTACAGTCCATGGGGTCACAAAGAGTCAGACATGACTGCGCAACTAACACTAATAAAGAGAAAACATGCTCAAAGTGCTTGGGAAACGATGGTCAGAAACATCACTATTCTTCAAATTTGAGATGCTATTTGTTGTTGTTCAGTCACTCGGTTGTGTCCAACTCTTTGTGACCCCATTGATTGCAACATGCCAGTCTTCCCTGTCCTTCACTTCTCCTGGAGTTTGCTCAAAGTAATGTCCATTGAGTCAATGATACCATCCAACCATCTCATCCTCTGTCACCCCTTTCTCCTCCTGCCTGCAATTTTTCCCAGCATCAAGGCCTTTTCAAATGAGTCAGCTCTTCACATCAGGGCCAAAGTATTGGAGCTTCAGCTTCAGCATCAGTCCTTTCAATGAATATTCAGGGTTGATTTCCTTTAGGATTGACTGGTTTGATCTCCTTGCAGTCCAAGGGACTCTCAAGAGTATTCTCCATCACCACAGCATGTTACATTTTCTAAACTCCCAAAGGTTAAAATGAGGAAACTATCATTAACACCAGCACAAATCACATACAAAATTTAATGTAAAAAGAATATGTATGTTCCTTCCTGCCTCTATTTATCTTCACGTTCCTCTCTTCAATTATTTAGCACCTGTCCAGAGATAGCCCCACCCCACTCCTCTGGTGTCACAGTGCATGCTGCTGCTGCTGCTAAGTCGCTTCAGCCGTGTCCGACTCTGTGCGACCCCATGGACGGCAGCCCACCAGGCTCCCCCGTCCCTGGGATTCTCCAGGCAAGAACACTGGAGTGGGTTGCCATTTCCTTCTCCAATGCATGAAAGCAAACAGTGAAAGTGAAGGTGCTCAGTCCTGTCCGACTCTTTGTGACCCCATGGACTTTAGCCTTCCAGGCTCCTCTATCCATGGGATTTTCCAGGCAAGAGTACAGGAGTGGGGTGCCATTGCCTTCTCTGGTCACAGTGTATAAAATTACCCAAAACTGAAAACTAAAAGTTTTCAAGTAAAACCAAGACTCCTGGGTGAATTTAATTATAATCATAAAACCTAGTATCCCTCAGCACACATACCCATATGGCCCCAAACAGAAATATTAAAGCAGATGCCCTCTGAAAGGCAAGGCCCCTGTAGTTCTCAGGGTCCTTATCTCTCCTCATTAAGTTCTTTTGATACAGAGGCCAAGTACCAGTAACCACTTATGGTCATGATGTACGAAATTATTTTTCTTATGGCAAGAAAACTGTTTTCTGTACTCATACCTCTATCAAAAGTCAGAATTAGAAAGTTAGACCTTTAAGTCACAAGTTTAAAAAAAAAAAACCTGACAAACATTTTTGCAAATTTGAAGACTTGTTGGGACATATTTTTTAAACTTTGTATTGAAGTAGAATATATCAACTGAAAAAGACACAAATCATAAGTATACAGCTCAATGAACATTTATAAATTGAACTCAGCTATATAGGCAGTATTATCAACACCCCAGGAGCTCCCTTGTGCCTCCTTCCCATCGTTATTGCCCCAAGGAGACTGCTGTCTTAACTTTTCATGCCACAGATTTGTTTTGTCTTTTTGAACTTTATGGAAAGAGAATCATTTAAAATACATGCTTATATAATGTTTTATACATGTTTTCTTTTGCTTAATATCTTTGTGAGATTCAGTCATATGTTTACATGAAGTTGTAATTCTGCTGCTGCATTTTAAGGTGTAGACAAACTTGTCCATACCCTACTTATATTTCCCACCTAGTGATGGCAATTGAGTTTGACACCATAATCTAGACATAAATCTTAAAGAAATCTTTCCTCTCACAATTCTCTTAACACTTGAAAATCCATTGGCCTTCTCCAAACCATTTAATTCCCTGCCTGGTAATTAAATTTTCAGATAGTTCTCATGCTCATACACAAAATTATAATAGTCACTGACTGATTTGACCCTCTTCAGTTCAGTTCAGTTCAGTTCAGTCGCTCAGTCGTGTCCGACTCTCCGCGACCCCATGAATCACAGCACGCCAGTCCTCCCTGTCCATCACCAACTCCCGGAGTTCACTCAAACTCATGTCCACAGAGTCGGTGATGCCATCCAGCCATCTCATTCTCTGTCATCCCCTTCTCCTCCCACCCCCAACCTTTCCCAGCATCAGACCCATCACCAACTCGCTTCCCTGAAATATCTTGAACTGCCAAAAAGAAAAGTATGATTTTCTGTTACCTGCCTGCTGTGATGCTGTTCTGTATGTCTTTGACAAAAAGGAAGTGGTTTCATATACCACAGTTCCTTTGTAAAACAGCCTAGAATTAGTGCTTGCTGAGAAAAAATACATATTAAAATAACTCTTCTGGTCAATTGTAAATGATAAAATATTTTTCATCTAATATATAGTCACATTCAGTTACTGATATCACATTACTAATTGTCTAAGACATTTTAGAAGGAGAATAAAACCAGTGATTCTTAATCACAAACTTACAATCTGCCCAGACATCTAATAGCTGTTGAAACAGCTTATGATATCCACACATAGTAAATGTGTACTTTTAAGTGCCCTTTTGGCAAAATTAATGTGTTATGATTCAAATATAATTTGGGCAACAAAGAGGAAAGGAAGGCATTTGCTAACAACCAAGAATAACTTCACTAGAGGTCCTCTACTTCATTTTTCTCTTGAGGTTCTCAGTAGGCTTTTAAAGCAGATGCTGAGCTGGAAACTAATCCAAGAAATAAAGAAAGCCAAGGGGAAAAAATAATAATAATGGACAGTTGTACTTGATTGTTTCCATGGTCAGGGCATCCTCTTAAGTGACAGATAATTCATCTTTTGTCAGTTTCCATTGCCTAGAGATCATCCTGAGCATTGTTAGCAAAACCTCCACGAAGCAAAGAATTTTCAAACAGGAAACCAGATGTGATGAGGTCAGGCCCTGCATGTGACGGGGATATTTGGATTAATGATGATTGATGCCATATCACATTCATAAAGTACATACTTGCCAAATCAGATGTTTTTTCTGTCATGTAGGAGCCATTTACTGAATGCCTTTAAAGCAAAATATCAAGGTCAAAGACAAAGAAGTATATGTAAAAGAGACCATTGCCCTTAGAAGGGTGGCACAATAAATTTAGGACAATCATATTGCATACAGCATAAGATTTGCCTGACATTTCTTTCAAAATATCTGGTATTTATGTGGGAAATAAAAAGCATTCTAAATTCCCTATGCCAATGACATGCACATTGTTGTTCCGTTTGGGGGATTAGATTTTTCACTTTCTCTAAATTACTATGTTAAGTAAAATGTTATTGTCATTACTTCATCAAAAACAATTATTCAAATGGTGAACTTTTAATTTTTTCATAACAAATTTGGTGATTTGGGATGAAAAAGTCACATAAAATACAAATATATACCCAAATACGATCCTATTTTGTTTGATGGTACATATAAATACAGTGATTTGTTACCACTATTGCTTTAGTAAAAAAATAGGTTTTTCTTTGATTTGTATGATATATCAATATGGACACATAGTTACAAGCTATAAAGGAATAATTTCCGAACATTCTCAAGGGGAGAAGAACCCTCACCACTTAATATTGGAAATAAATCTTTGTAAAACCATTATGCTCTTGTTTCAGAGCTTGATGCTTTCAAATAAAGGATAATGAATGTTGTAACCTTTCTAAAATAGTCCTGAGAAAACTTAATAGTTATTATTAAGTTGATGTATTTACAAGGTTCTTAAAACATTCTCGGTTTTCTACAGCTATTGGTATAATATCAACTTTTCCAAAACAGGCACAGTATTGTAAAGATTCTTACAGTCAAGGCTGGTATAGAAGTCTTCATGGTTGACTCTACAACTTCTTTTCTACAACTGGATATTTTGCTGAAGAGATTTCTAAGCAAAGTGTTGACAGAATGACTTGGTTTCTCCTGTCAGTTTACGGTAACATTTAAGAAGAGAGAAATTAATAAGGAGTTATTAAACAAAAGGAACAAGAACTTAAAGATATGGAAAATTCTCAGCCTGTCCATGTTGCAAAGAATGAGGAAGTGTGTTCAGAAGAGAATAACAAAGGTGTGGCTGACAGATCATTTGACAGAGAAATTAATGTGAGTGTGAACCATGGATTTAAACAGCCATCCCAAAGAAGCAAGGAATTGGGGTAAGATTACACGAACATTAACATCAGCTTTTAGGATTACAGGAAACAGAAAATATGATGGAATGAAGAAATGCTACAAACATCTGCTATCCTTCAAGAAAAGGACTCCAAAGGTGATTCAGAGATTATTAGGGCTACTATACCCCGAGGGAGCAAGGCTGTATCCACCTTTGTCTCAAAGGACAGGACTGCTACCCAGCAGAGCCATCTCAGCAGGTCCACATGGGCAGGGCTCCGCCAGGTCAGAAATGGGGTGCCCCACTAAGTCATGGGGTTGATGCCACTAACCCAGTGGGTTAAGGTGGGATTGCTGTGCAGTGGGTCTGGAGAGCAAAGCATCAAACCAATGAGGATCATTCTCAAGGCTTAGTACCTAATGGTACTTTCCCTGTTTTGAACTTGATCAGGACACATCTCCCCTTTCTTCTTTCCTACTTGTCCCTTTTGGAATGAGGATATCTGTCCCATACCTAACCCACCAGTAATTAGGAAAGCACATAGCTTATCTGGTTGAAGCATATCTCTAGTCTCATCTGCATCTGATTTAGTGATATTTAGATGAGACTTCGGGGTTGATGCTGGAACAAGTTAAGACCTTGGGGAATGCTGGGACAGATTTGATAAGTTTTACATGTGAGAAGAAATTACTTTGGGGGGTCAGGAGTAGAATTCTACAGATTTAAAGTTTGAATCCCCCTAAAATGCATATGCTGAAGCCCTAACCCTATAATGTGATGGTATTTGTAGTTGGGGTTTGTAGGAAATAATTAGGTTTAGATGAGGCCATAAGGATGTGGTTCCCAAAATAGATGAGTGTCCTTTTAAGATGAGTGCTTGCTTGCTCTTGTGCTATCTCTCTCTCCCTCTCTCTCCTATGTTAGGTCATAGCAAGAAGACAGTAGTCTTCTTGTATCAGGAAGCAGGTTCTCCCCAGACATCAAATCTGCTGGTCCTTGATCTTAGACTGCTCTGTATCTAGAACTGTGAGAAATAAAGTCCATTATTTATAAGCTTATGGAATTTGTTATAGCATCCTGAATGCGTGAAGACACAGCCCAGCTAAGCCAAAAGGAAGATCCCATAGAGAACTTTGATAGCAAGTAGGGTTTATTACAGAGAAGGCAATGGCAACCCACTCCAGTACTCTTGCCTGGAAAATCCCATGGACAGAGGAGCCTGGTAGGCTGCAGTCCATGGGGTTGCTAAGAGTCAGACACAACTGAGTGATTTCACTTTCACTTTTCATTTTCATGCATTGGAGAAGGAAACGGGAACCCACTCCAGTGTTCTTGCCTGGAGAATCCCAGGGATGGGGGAGTCTGGTGTGCTTCTGTCTATGGGGTCGCACAGAGTCGGACACGACAAAAGTGATGCAACAGCAGCAGCAGGTGACTAGAACATGCAAGGAGAATTGAAATCATAGGAGACTCACGAGATCACAAAGATTAAATTTTAAAATTGTCAAAGTTCTTTAAGGTATCAGCCTTGGGTCCCTCCTTATACCCTTAAAATAATAATATTTAAATATTTAATGTATTTGAGTTCTTCAAGCCAAGGATTCCAGGTAAACCCAGAGAGGTATTGCAACTAGAAGTGTAAGTGAAACAGATAAGTATTGTTCACAATTACTTGTGAGAACTTCAGGTAAGGCTCTGTGAATTTATCTCTTGGTAATCTTGATTTGTGTGAGTATTAATTAATAAAAGAACATATACCCATCATTATCTTGGTTCAGGAAAGTACCTGACCAATGACCCTGCCCAATAAAACATAAACAGAACTCGGTTCCACTTTAGGGTCAGTTCAGTTCAGTTCAGTCGCTCAGTCGTGTCCGACTCTTTGCAACCACCTGAATCACTCCAGGCCTCCCTGTCCATCACCAACTCCCGGAGTCCACTCAAACTCATGTCCATCGAGTCGGTGATGCCATCCAGCCATCTCATTCTCTGTCGTCCCCTTCTCCTCCCACCCCCAATCCCTCCCAGCATCAGACTCTTTTCCAGTGAGTCAGCTCATCACATGAGGTGGCCAAAGTATTGGAGTTTCAGCTTTAGTATCAGTCCATCCAATGAACACCCAGGACTGATCTCCTTTAGAATGGACTGGTTGGATCTCCTTGCAGTCCAAGGGCCTCTCAAGAGTCTTCTCCAACACCACAGTTCAAAAGCATCAATTCTTCGGCGATCAGCTTTCTTCACAGTCCAACTCTCACATCCATACATGACCACGGGAAAAACCATAGCCTTGACTAGACAGACCTTGGTTGGCAAAGTAATGTCTCTGCTTTTTAATATGCTGTCTAGGTTGGTCATAACTTTCCTTCCAAGGAGTAAGCGTCTTTTAATTTCATGGCTGCAATCAGCATCTGCAGTGATTTTGGAGCTCAAAAAAATAAGTCTGACACTGTTTCCACTGTTTCCCCATCTATTTCCCATGAAGTGATGGGACCAGATGCCATGCTCTTCATTTTCTGAATGTTGAGCTTCAAGCCAAACTTTTCACTCTCCTCTTTTACTTTCATCAAGAGGCCTTTGAGTTCCTCTTCACTTTCTTCCATAAGGGTGGTGTCATCTGCATATGTGAGGTAATTGATATTTCTCCCAGCAATCTTGATTCCAGCTTGTGCTTCTTCCAGCCCAGCGTTCCTCATGATGTACTCTGCATGTAAGTTAAATAAGCAGGGTGACAAGATACAACCTTGACTTACTCCTTTTCCTATTTGGAACCAGTCTGTTGTTCCATGTCCAGTTCTAACTGTTGCTTCCTGACCTGCATACAGGTTTCTCAAGAGGCAGGTCAGGTGGTCTGGTATTCCCATCTCTTTCAGAATGTTCCACAGTTTATTGCGATCCACACAGTCAAAGGCTTTGTCATAGTCAATGAAGCAGAAATAGATGTTTTTCTGCAACTCTCTTGCTTTCTCCATGATCCAGCGGATGTTGGCAATTTGATCTCTGGTGCCTCTGCCTTTTCTAAAACCTGCTTGAACATCTGGGAGTTCATGGTTCACATGTTGCTGAAGTCTGGCTTGGAGAATTTTTAGCATGACTTTACTAGCGTGTGAGATGAGTGCAACTGTGCGGTAATTTGAGCATTCTTTGGCATTGCCTTTCTTTGGGATTGGAATGAAGGCTGACCTTTTCCAGTCCTGTGGCCACTGCTGAGCTTTCCAAATTTGCTGGCATATTGAGTGCAGCACTTTCACAGCATCATCTTTCAGGATTTGAAATAGCTCTATTGGAATTCCATCACCTCCACTACCTTTGTTCGTAGTGATGCTCTCTAAGGCCCACTTGACTTCACATTCCAAGATGTCTGGCTCCAGGTGAGTGATCACACCATCATGATTATCTTGGTTGTGAAGATCTCTTTTGTACAGTTCTTCTGTGTATTCTTGCCACCTCTTCTTAATATCTTCTTCTTCTGTTAGGTCCTTACCATCTCTGTCCTTTATCAAGCCCATCTTTGCATGAAATGTTCCCTTGATGTCTCTAATTTTCTTGAAAAGATCTCTTGTTTTTCCTATTCTGTTGTTTTCCTCTATTTCTTTGCATTGATCACTGAGGAAGGCTTTCTTATCTCTCCTTGCTAGTCTTTGGAACTCTGCATTCAGATGCTTATATCTTTCCTTTTCTCCTTTGCTTTTCGCTTCTCTTCTTTTCACAGCTATTTGTAAGGCCTCCTCAGACAGCCATTTTGCTTTTTTGCATTTCTTTTCCACGGGGATGGTCTTGGTCCCTGTCTC
Source organism: Moschus berezovskii (assembly GCF_049115385.1). NCBI lineage: Eukaryota > Metazoa > Chordata > Mammalia > Artiodactyla > Moschidae > Moschus > Moschus berezovskii. Next base: position 92,287,313 of record NC_142464.1, read on the forward strand.
CTGTACAATGTCACGAACCTCCATAGTTCATCAGGCACTCTATCTATCAGATCTAGTCCCTTAAATCTATTTCTCACTTCCACTGTATAATCATCAGGGATTTGATTTAGGTCATATCTGAATGGTGTAGTGGTTTTCCCTACTTTCTTCAATTTAAGTCTGAATTTCGCAATAAGGAGTTCATGATCTGAGCCACAGTCAGCCCCTGGTCTTGTTTTTGCTAACTGTATACAGCTTCTCCATCTTTGGCTGCAAAGAATATAATCAATCTGATTTTGGTGTTGACCATCTGATGATGTCCATGTGTAGAGTCTTCTCTTGTGTTGTTGGAAGAGGGTGTTTGCTATGACCAGCGCGTTCTCTTGACAAAACTCTATTAGCCTTTGCCCTGCTTCATTTCGTGCTCCAAGGCCAAGTTTGCCTGTCAGTCTAGGTGTTTCTTGACTTCCTACTTTTACATTCCAGTCCCCTATAATGAAAAGGACATCTTTTTTGGGTGTTAGTTCTAAAAGGTCTTGTAGGTCTTCATAGAACCGTTCAACTTCGGCTTCTTCAGCATTACTAGTTGGGGCATAGACTTGGATTACTGTAATATTGAATGGTTTGCCCTGAAAATGAACAGAAATCATTCTGTCGTTTTTAAGATTGCATCCAAGTACTGCATTTCGGACTCTTTTGTTGACCATGATGGCTACTCCATTTCTTCTAAGGGATTCCTGCACACAGTAGTAGATATAATGGTCATCTGAGTTAAATTCACCCATTCCAGTCCATTTTAGTTCACTGACTCCTAGAATGTCGACGTTCACTCTTGCCATCTCCTGTTTGACCCCTTCCAATTTACCTTGATTCATGGACCTAACATTCCAGGTTCCTATGCAATATTGCTCTTTACAGCATTGGGCCTTGCTTCTATCACCAGTCACATCCATAACTGGGTATTTGTTTTGCTTTGGCTACATCCCTTCATTCCTTCTGGAGTTATTTGTCCACTTATCTCCAGTAGCATACTGGGCACCTACCGACCTGGGGAATTCCTCATTCAGTATCCTATCATTTTGCCTTCTGATACTGTTAATGGGGTTCTCAAGGCAAGCATACTGAAGTGGTTTGCCATTCCCTTCTCCAGTGGACCACATTCTGTCAGGCCTCTCCACCATGACCCGTCCGTCTTAGGTGGCCCCACATGGCATGGCTCAGTTTCATTGAGTTAGACAGGGCTGTGGTCCATATGATCAGATCAACTAGTTTTTTGTGATTATGATTTCAGTGTGTCTGCCCTCTAATGCCCCCTTCCAATACCTACCGTCTTATTTGGGTTTCTCTTACCTTGGTTGTGGAATATCTCTTCACAGCTGCTCCAGCAAAGTGCAGCCGCTGTACCTTACCTTGGAGGAGGGGTATCTCCTCAAGGCAGCCCTCTTGACCTTGAACTTGGAGTAGCTCCTCTCGGCCCTCCTGTGCCCGCGTAGCCATCGCCTCTTGGACGTGGGACAGCTCCTGTCGGTCACCGCCCTGACCTTGGTCGTGCGGTAGTTCCTCTCGGCCACGCTTCTGTGCGTGGTTGGTTGCGGCATCTCTCGCGACTGCGCTGCCGGAGCCGGCGTCTCTCGCTCAAATTATGTCTTAATCATATCCTGCACAAAGATATATCAGTGATATTTTTAAGTGAATATCTGCACACCTAAGTGTACAAAAGTACAGAAAGCAAAGTCTTTCAAATACACTCTCACAAATCTCAGATAGAAATCCGAAGAACAAAAGAAGCAAAGAGAAGTGTTCATGGTCTTTTGCCAGAGGCATGGAGTGGGGGTTGGGGAGAATGAGACATATACTTTCTCATCACTAGGGTTAAAATTCCTCCAACTTGAACATAACATGAAAAATGGAGAGGGAGTTAGCATAGAACAGCAACCTTGAGAACCATTCCCTCTTGAAGCATTCTCTTTTTCAGAGTGACGTCTTGGCTGGAATAAAACTGCAAGCCTGATAGACAACACCACTAGCCACATTTACTGAAGATCTGAGTTTTTTCCCCTTTCCTTCAGGTGTTTCGAAGACATTTTAGCCCTTCCAAACAAAAAGGGGCTCTGCATAACTGTTTGCAAAACCTACTAATAGTGTGGTATTTTGAGTCAAAATCTAATCTAAAATATATATTGTGCCACTATATGTGTTCAGCATTTCCCAGGAAGCGTACATGATGGGCTGTGGGAAAGGCAATCTTTCAGTGTTTTCAATAATAAATCCACCCTAACATAGAAGGCAATGGCAAGCCACTCCAGTACTATTGCCTAGAAAATCCCATGGATGGAGGAGCCTGGTAGGCTGCAGTCCGCGGGGTCGCTAAGGGTCAGACACGACTGAGCGACTTCACTTTCCCTTTTCACTTTCCACTTTCACACATTGGAGAAGGAAATGGCAACCCACTCCAGTGTTCTTGCCTGGAGAATCCCAGGGATGGGGGAGCCTGGTGGGCTTCCGTCTATGGGGTCACACAGAGTCAGACACGACTGAAGTGACTTAGTAGTAGTAGTAGTAGTAGTAACATAAAAGGGAACTACAGATGAGGAGCTTCACAATTCAGAGGAAGGAGGAGCAAGAACAGAAAGGTGTTCTATTTGCATACCTTTTTTACCATTCACACAAGCATACCAAGACCTCTCAACAATGTTCCAGAGAAAGGACAAACACATATAGAAAGTAAAAAACAGAAAAACCAGAAAGCTTGTACATATTACGCAAACACACAAGTTCCGTATAAAAAATCTCTATCGGATATATCTAAAAGCAACTCATTTCAAAAGTTGTTGTTTAATAAAAGAAGCTCATAATACTTTTAACTTTTGGTTTTATTTCTAATCTGAAACCAAAAAAAATTATTAAGTTTCTACACATACACAGATAAAAATCAAACTATGCTAAAGGACCTGTGATTAAAATGATTTTCTTCTTTCCTTTCTTCCCCCATCCTAAGCTTAATTTTACTGCTCATAGTGCTTTTAACAATGTTCATTATTACTGGCTTCTGTTTTTCATATGATTCATATTTATCGATAACGCACCCATGCAACTGTTTGATTTTTTTTTTATTTATCAGATTTAGACTTTATCCATCGCCTTCCTATTCATAACTCACTGTTGTTATTCAGTTGCTAAGTCATGTCCAAATCTTTGTGACTCCGTGCAGCACACCAGGCTCCTCTATCCTCCAGTATCTCCCAGAGTTTGCTCAAATTTATACCCATTGAGTTGGTGGTGCTATCTAACTATCTCATCCTCTGCCACTCCCTACTCCTATTGCCTTCAATCTTTCCAGCATCAAGGTTTTCCCAATGAGTTGGCTCTTTATATCAGGAGGCCAAACTTTTGGAGCTGCAGCTTCATCATCAGTCCTGCCAATGAATATTTAGGGTTGATGCCATTTAGGATTGACTGGTTTGATCTCCTTGCAATCCAAGGGACTCTTAGAGTCTTCTCCAGCACCGCTATTTGAAAGCATCAATTTTTCGGTGCTCAGCCTTCTTTATGATCCAACTCACATCCTTACATGACTACTGGAAAAACTGTACCTTTGACCATGATATAACTCATACATAACTCATTTATATCTTGCTCATTATCTCTTACCTTTCCCTCCCTAATATGGTAATATTATTAGTTCTAATCTTTGGCTAAAAATAATCTGCTGATGGGGCTTCCAGGTGGTGTGAGTGGTAAAGAACACACCTACCAATGCAGGAGACACTGGAGACTCTAGTTTGAACCCTACATCAGGAAGATCCCCTGGAGGAGGGCATGGCAACCCACTCAAGTATTCTTGCTTGGAGAATTCCATGGAGAGAGAAAACTGGCAGGCCACAGTCCATGGGGTGGCAAAGAGTTAGACATGACTGAGCGACTTAGCACATACACACAATCTGCTTATAACCTTATTTCATATTGCAAAAAACAGAGACTTCTTTTGCACAAAATTATGAGTGTCTCTACCCTACCCTTAACTTATCCTTTCCTACCTTCCAGATTCTAATTTTGATAGCCTCTACTTGTATGTGTCAAGTTATTTACAGTTTGTTCTCAATTAAATCACTTTTGCATTGTTCTAAGTCTGAAAATCAATAAAGAGTGGTTAGTGCTAGAGGTTTTGTTCATTTTACTGGGTTATATTTTTCTCTCATGTAAATTTTTTTGTGATTCTACTTTTTCCTAGGGTTATCAAATGCCATTTTATTTGTGTATATATTAATTGTCTTTACCACCTCCTTAAATTGTTCTAAAATTTTAAGAAAAATATCAAATCTTTGGAATCCCATTTTTCACTATCTACCTTCCACCAGATTATCACTTTAAGTAACATTCTAATAAAAAGTGAAGAAGAAGTTTATTTTCTGAGTCCTTCCATTTTCTGGTACCAGAATGATTCCTATTTCATTTTAACCTGTTTTTCTTTATCTACAGAAGCTTTTAAGATCATTCCTTTACTCTCAGTTTTCTAAAATAACACAGTGTCCTGTGATTCTTTCTACTCATCTCACTGTGCACTTCAGCAATACTTCAGCTCATATACCATCTCTAGCTCCTTTTTTTAGAACATTCTATTCTTGTTTTACAGATTGAAACCACAGTATCAAATCTATTAACTAAAAATATCTTTCAGCTTTTTTTCTGCTCCCCAAATCAACTATTTTCCACATCTTTTTCTTTTTAAATAATTTATACTTGTGTCTTACATATCAAAAAATATTAGTTTATTATCATTATTAATATTCTATTAATATATCCAAAAAAATTAGGATATCTTCCAGTATTAGTTGTGTTGCTTGTTTTTTGTTTATCCACAGAACAAAGGGTGCCTCTTTAATTTTCAACTTATTTTGAGAATAGTTTATTTTTTTCAATGTCTAACATATCTCATGACATTAACTATCATCTGTATACAAATAACGACCCTTCAATTTATATCTCCAGTCAGGATGCCTCAACTCCAGCATCAGAATAAATTGCTTATGAAAATCATTACCTGATTTCTAATTAACATTTCCTTCTAATCTGTCCAAAAATAAATTCCTGATCCCATATCACTATACTACTGATTTTTCTTCTCCCACATTTTTCTCATCCTTCAGAGATTAGCACAAAATCTTTGGGATTTCCTGAATACTTCTATATCTACCATCCAAACAGTCAGAAAATTATCTCAGTTCTGGAGAAGGGTTTGGCAACACACTCCTGTATTCTTGCCTGGAGAATCCCATGGATGGAGGAGTCTAGTGGCCTACCACCCATGGGGTTTCAAAAGTAGGACACGACTGAATGACTTACACACTGGTTCCTAACTCTTTCCAGAATCCAACTATTTCTTACTATTTCCACTGCTGCCCACCTGACTCAGGTTCCTAGCATCTCAATCCTGGATTATTCTTGTAGCCTCCTCTCTGGTGCAGCAATATTGCTGTCAGCCCTATGTTCTGCAAAGCACTCAGAATGACGACTTAACACATAATCAGATCACGTCATATTTTTGCTAAAAATTCTACAAAAACGTGAAAGTTCAAAAAGTCCTACCTTATTTGTTGGTCTGAATTCATACACATAGATTTCCCTCTCTCTTTACATCTCCAGCCTATTTCTCATTCACTCATAAACTCATTCACTCACTCACTCACTTTCTCAACCTGTTTTAGCCACACTGGCCTCCTTGCTGTAACACAAACATCTCAAGACCTCTCTGACCTAAGAGCATTTCTATTTGCTATTCTCTTTGTTTGGACACTTTTTACCAGATAGTCTCACAGATCACCAGGGGCTTCCCTGGTGGCTCAGAGGGTAAATCATCTGCCTGCAATGCAGGAGACCTGGGTTCGATCCCTGGGTCAGGAATATCCCCTGGAGAAGGAAATGGCAACCCAGTACTCTTGCCTGGAAAATCCCATGGACAGAGAAGTCTGGTAGACTCTGGCCCATGGGATTGCAAAGAGTCAGCCACGACTGAGTGACTTCACTTCTTTTCACTTTCTCACAGACCACTATAGTATTTTCTTGGAGTAAATCCTCAAACATAACCTTACTAGAGAAATTTAAACATTCCATCCTATAAAATAGGTACCTCCTCCTACTCTTTCAGCCAGTCTTAGTGTTCTACAATCGCACTTACCAACACCTGACATACTCTACACATGTTTACTTTTTCTTCCTCACAACCCTACAACTGGAATGTAAGATCCTTACTAGCAATTTTTTTTTCTGTTAACTATTATCTCTAGCAATCACAAAACTTCCTGGCACACAGTAGGAAATAAAATAGCATCTGTTGAATAAGTGAATGAAAGGATAAAAAATGAATAATGAGACGATAGTAAATATGGTCATAAATGATCTCAACCAAAGTGAGTTAAGAAAACTGGACGTATTTAAACCCAATAGAAGTCCAAGGAGGCCAGGCCAAATGAACAAGAAGAAAAGGCCTTGGGATGACAATGATGAGTTAAGTGTAGGCTGATCACCCTAGAACTTGTATGACAGGTGTAGAATTCTTTATTTTATTTTAAAGGAACTGCTAAGTCATTGAAAGGTTTAAGCAAAGGAGTAACATGTTCTTTTTTCTCCCAAATTTTTATTTTATCTATTGAGTAAAATATAAAATAGAGCCAAGAGAAGAAGAGAGGCTATCAATAAGACCATTGCCAGAGTTTGGGTAAGACAGGATGCCTCTTAGGCAAGAATGGTGACAGTTGGAGAGTAAAGATAAATTTGGAATATATTAATATTTTGTAAGTAGAAATGATGAGACTTCACATGTATTAAGTGAGGGAGAGGAATTTTGGAATAATTGGGACTGTGGTGCTCAAGATCAAAATGGGAAAAACTAGAGCAAAAAAGGATTTTGTGAGCAGAAATCAAGAATTTGTTTTGGATGTATTAAGTGTGAGGCACTTTGCATGGTTTAAGAGTCTCTCCATGGAGAGGGTGTGGAGAAAAGGGAACCCTCTTTCACTGTTGGTGGGAATACAAACTAGTACAGCCACTATGGAGAACAGTGTGGAGATGCCTTAAAAAGCTGGAAATAGAACTTCCATATGACCCAGCAATCCCACTGCTGGGCATACACACCAAGGAAACCAGAATTGAAAGAGAGATGTTTACCCCAATGTTCATTGCAGCACTGTTTATAATAGCCAGGACATTGAAGCAACCTAGATGTCCATCAGCAGACAAATGGATAAGAAAGCTGTGGTACATACACACAATGGAATATTACTCAGCCATTAAAAAGAATACATTTGAATACGTTCTAATGAGGTGAATGAAACTGGAGCAGAGCCTATTATACAGAATGAACTAAGTCAGAAAGAAAAACACCAATACAGCATACTAATGCATATATGTGGAATTTAGAAAGATGGCAACGATGACCCTAATATGAGACAGCCAAAGAGACACAGGTGTATAGAACAGTCTTTTGAACTCTGTGGGAGAAGGTGAGGGTGGGATGATTTGAGAGAATAGCACTGAAGTATGTATAATATAATATGTGAAACAGATCGCCAGTCCAGGTTTGATGCATGAGACAGGGTGCTCAGGGCTGGTGCACTGGTATGACCCTGAGGGATGGGATGGGGAGGGAGGTGGGAGGGGGGTTCAGGATGGGGAACTCATGTACACTCATGGCTGATTCATGTCAATGTATGGAAAAAACCACTACAATATTGTAAAGTAATTAGCCTCCAATTAAAATTAAAATTAAAAAAAAAATATTCTCTCCATCCATGGAAACTTGCTTCATTATTCTCTTCTGTAAAAGTAACCACGACCTCTGAAAACTTTGTAGGCACCCGACTCTCTGCCAAGCAAATTACAAGGAATGAAGCACAAGATCTCTAAGTTATAGGATTTTTCAGACTGCCCTATTTGAAGATTCTAGAACCCAATACAACAGGAATTAAATTCAGTCTTAAGTAGACTTTGAATTCAAATGTGAAGCAACTCTCCGTGATTTAGTCCTCATCCCTCCTTTGACAGGAGGTGATGTCTTAGCAGGAATTCTGGCCTGAAACCAAAAGACTGTCATGAAATTTGTATTTATTGCCTCCCCTATGTCAAATAGCCTTCAATGGCCACTAAGAAATTGTATTCCCCCTTCTTATATAGAGGGAAAATGATGAAAGCACATAGGACAGCCACAATTAGGCAGATGAGGGTCTGTTCATTAGTTACAAAGTAGAAAGTTCTCAATCTCCAGTCTTTTCTGTCTAACCCTCAAATTGCCAGCTGCAAGCTGTCTGAGGTTCAAAAAAAAACTGGTCTGGGCTTGAGAAATAAATTTGAAAATTATGAGCTCAAAGAAAGCATTTACAGCCATGGGAAGAAATCAATTGCCTAGAAAGAATGTATATAAAGGAGACAGGCTCACAGAGAGAGATCTGGGCTTCATGATACATGGGATCTGGGTAAAAAAAGAATTCTGTTAGACTGAGAAGGAAAAGTTGAAGAAAAAAGAAAACCAGAATAGTGTGATGGAACTAAGAGGAGCTAGTATTTTTAAATAAATTTTGCTGAGAGATAGATAAAAGGATAGAATTGTCTGTGGTAATTCTAGAGATCATGGAACGTACAGAGTTAGTGACATGGTGGGGGGTGAGTAGGGATTACAATGGTTTGAAAAAGCAAGAGAGTTCTAGAAAAACATATATTTCTGCTTTGACTCTGCCAAAGCCTTGACTATGCCAAAGCCTTTGACTGTGTGGATCACAAGAAACTGGTAAATTCTGAAAGAGATGGGAATACCAGACCACCTGACCTGCCTCTTGAGAAACCTGTATGCAGGTCAGGAAGCAACAGTCAGAACTGTACATGGAGCAACAGACTGGTTCCAAATAGGGAAAGGAGTAGGTCAAGGTTGTATATTGTCACCCTGCTTATTTATCTTATATGCAGAGTACATCATGAGGAACGCTGGGCTGGAAGAAGCACAAGCTGGAATCAAGATTGCTAGGAGAAATATCAGTAACCTCAGATATGCAGATGACACCACCCTTATGGCAGAAAGTGAAGAGGAACTCAAAGGCCTCTTGATGAAAATGAAAGAGGAAAGTGAAAAGGTTGGCTTGAAGCTCAACATTCAGAAAATGAAGATAATGGCATCTGGTCCCATCACTTCATGGGAAATAGATAGGGAAACAGTGGAAACAGTGTCAGACTTTATTTTTGGGGGCTCCAAAATCACTGCAGATGCTGATTGCAGCCATGAAATTAAAAGATGCTTACTCCTTGGAAGGAAAGTTATGACCAACCTTGATAGCATATTAAAAAGCAGAGACATTACTTTGCCAACCAAGGTCCATCTAGTCAAGGCTATGGTTTTTCCAGTGGTCATGTATGGATGTGAGAGTTGGACTGTGAAGAAAGCTGATTGCCGAAGAATTGATGCTTTTGAACTGTGGTGCTAGAGAAGACTCTTGAGAGTCCCTTGGACTGCAAGGAGATCCAACCAGTCCATCCTAAAGGAGATCAACCCTGGGTGTTCATTGGAAGGACTGATGCTAAAGCTGAAACTCCAATACTTTGGCCACCTCATGCGACAAGTTGACTCACTGGAAAAGAGTCTGATGCTGGGAGGGATTGGGGGTGGGAGGAGACTGGGTCGACAGAGAATGAGATGGCTGGATGGCATCACCGACTCGATGGACATGAGTTTGAGTGAACTCCGGGAGTTGCTGATGGACAGGGAGGCCTGGTATGCTGTGATTCATGGGGTCGCAAAGAGTTGGACACGACTGAGCGACTGAACTGAACTGAGAGTACCTCATGAGGAACGAATGGGCTGGAATAAGCACAAATTGGAATCAAGATTGCCGGGAGAAATATCAATAACCTCAGATATGCAATTGACACCATCCTTATGGCAGAAAGTGAAGAGGAACTAAAAACCTCTTGATGAAAGTAAAAGAGGAGAGTGAAAAAGTTAGCTTAAAGCTCAACATTCATAAAACTAAGATCATGGCATCTGGTCCCATCACTTCATGGCAAATAGATGGGGAAACAGTGGAAACACCAGCCGTCTTTATTTTGGGGGGCTCCAAAATCACTGCAGATGGTGATTGCAGCCATGAAACTAAAAGACGCTTACTCCTTGGAAGGAAAGTTATGACCAACCTAGACAGCATATTTAAAGCAGAGACATTATTTTGCCAACAAAGGTCCATCTAGTCAAGGCTATGGTTTTTCCATAGTCATATTTGGAAGTGAGAGTAGGACCATAAAGAAAGCTGAGTGCCGAAGAATTGATGCTTTTGAACTGTGGTGTTGGAGAAGACTCTTGAGAGTCGCTTGGACTGCAAGGAGATCCAACCAGTCCATTCTAAAGATCAGTCCTGTGTGTTCACTGGAAGGACTGATGTTGAAGCTGAAACTCCAATATTTTGGCCTCTTCATGGAAAGAGCTGACTCATTTGAAAAGACCCTGATGCTGGGAAAGATTGAGGGCAGGAGGAGAAAGGGATGACAGGGGATGAGATGATAAGTTGTCATCACCAGTTCAATGTACATTTGTTTGGGTAGGCTCTGGGAGTTGCTGATAGACAGGGAGGCCTGGCCTGCTGCAGTTCATGGAGTCAGAAAGAGTCAGACACGACTGAGTGACTGAAGTGAACTGAACTGAACTAATGAGTGATTAGGCAATGAGAGTAAAGATACCTTTTATGGAATATGCTTGCCAAAAAATTAGATGTTCAAATGAGCAAAGAAATGAAGCATGAGCTGAAAAGATGTGGAAGTAAAGGAAGTGATTTTAGAGCAAGTTACCACAAGGTGAGCAGAGAATGTACAGCAGTGACCAGCAAGCTGAACTGACCCTATCAGACAGTGCCGGCCAAGCACACTGTGGAGCCACGGCCAGAGGGAACAATAAGTTAAATCCACTGGCAGAAGCCAGCATTAGGGCCTTCAGGGTTCTGGGCTGGGAAATATCCTCTTGTAACCCAAGGAAACTTTGAGTCATATTCTTTGTTTTTGTTCAGTTATTCAGTCATGTCCAACTCTTTGCAACCCCATGAACTGCAACTCACCAGGCCTCATATTCTTTGGGGGCAGTCAAGCATTGTGTGAAACATTACAGGACTTTGAGAGATGAGAGAACTATGTGTAAGACCTGTCTTACTACAGTATTTCTGCTGACATTTGCTAATGTTGTTATCGTTACTACTATTATTATTACTGTCGTTTTTAAACTTCTTTATCTGATACTATTTGCACAGTCTCACCAGGTGCCTGACACTGTGCTAAGTAATTTACAAATATTAATTCATTTAATCTTCACTAGAAGGGGAAGAGGGCATCAGAGAATGAGATGGCTGTATGGCATCACCAAATCATTGGACATGAACTTGGGAAAACTTCAGAAGATGGTGAGGGACAGGGAGGATTGGTGTGCTGCAGCCCACAGGGTCACAATGAGTCAGAAATGACTGGGCAACTGAACAACAACAACATACTCTCATAAGGTGCATCATATTAGTATCTTTATTTTACAAACTGAGACACGGAGAATTTGGTAAGGAAAGCAGTCTGCTTTGTGAGGTCTTGACTTCAAATTCTGCATTAAGTTTCTGTTTCATTTTAGTGCTTGTTTGCAAATAAGGGCTGTTATACTGCTCTGTGGAAAGCACTTCACCCAACTTCTGGATGAGAGGTTTAAGCCAAGCGAAGAACAACTTCCCCACTAATTAATGTAGGCCCTCTTTGGGACTTTGGGTATTCCCCACATAAAGGGTCTACAAGCAAGCTGAACTGGCAATGTGTTTTCCATTATTCCTTTTCTTTAAACCTCGTTCAATATAAGCACTTAGTCAAAAAACTTAATTTTTAAACTAATAGGTATGACTAGTTAAGAATTAATTACTATCTTTTGTTTAAATTTAGGGGACAGGATTCCTATCTAGTACCCTGACTCCTTTGCACAGTTCTCCTATAAAAAGTCCAGAAAACAGCATCTGAAAATTGTTGCACCTCAGCATCCCATGTCTGACAAGCCAATTCTTTCTCTCAGTCCCACTAAACATGTTCTTTGACCTCAAAATATCTTGATTCCCTTGACTCTTCTATTTTGCCCCACCTATCACCTTATCTCCAATCTTATCTTCTTATCTGTCCATCCTAAATCTGTTGGTATCCATTTAATGATCCTCTTACCAGTACCCTCAATTTCTCTACATTTAAGTGTTTCAGGTTCAACATCCTAGACAATGATCACTACAAATAAATCCAAACATCTGGATCTTCTCCTCCAGCCAGACTTCTGAAGATCCAGCCATATAAATAGGACAATTATATGGACTGATGATGCTACAAGCATCAGTCCTTTTAAATGGATTAGATCAGCTCCCTTTCTCCTTATCTTTTCTCATTAAGACATGAACTAGACTCTTTCTGACTCAGTTTCAACCTCACATGACAGAGAGGAGTGAAGGACTTCATCTGCTTCCTTACCACCCCATCATCATCATTGAATCTCCAATTCAGAGGCAAGAACACTGTCTCTATTTTCCAAGGTATTCTTTTCATAAATGCTTTATATGCCATCCTTTCTTGCTCTGTACAGAATTTTGCTCCAACCATTATCAAATTTTTCTGTATGGGCAATGTTTTTCATTCTAATGGGAGCTAATGGTTCCTTCTTATATATATTAGCCAAAATAGAGCCAAGCATTGAGGCATAAATAACAATAAATCAACAGAACACTTCCTATATATCCCTATTTTCTTTCATCTGTCATTTAACTCTACATATCACATCTACCCTTCCCAAGATATTAATGTTTGTACTCTCTGTGTTAGGCATGGTTCTGAGAACTTTACATGTGTTAACTCACATAATCCTCACAACAACCCTATAGGTAAGCATTTTTGTTATCCTCATTTTATAGAAGAAAATTTTAGTTCAAGTGTACTTTCCAGAGTCACACAAAGGTATTTCCTATTATGACTGACTTACTAGTAAAGTTTACAATAATCAAAAGGGGCAATCTGTTGCTGAATTTTTATCAAATGACTAGGCGTAAAAATTTAAGCAACCAGATCATCTCACCTCTTTGAGGAACTTTTAAAATGTCTTTTCCATTTTTTGCTTTTTAGATTTTTCTGAGCACTATTGTCATATTTTCTATCACAATCTCAATTGTACATGCTCAGTTGCTAAGTTGTGTCCGACTCTTTGAGACCCCATGGACTCTAGCCTGACAGGGTCCTCTGTCTATGGGATTTCCTAGACAAGAATACTGGAGTGGGTTGCCAGTTCCTTCTCCAGGGTATCTTCCCGAACCAGGATTGAACCCATGTCTCTTGCATTGGCAGGCAGATTCTTTACCACTGAGCCACTTGGGTAGTCCCATCTCAATTTGTATTCATTCTCAATTACTTAACATTGTTAAAAAATAAACTGTAATTAACTTCAAAGTATATAAAATCAGAATATATTTTTATTCAATATAAAATATAAAAAGTATTACTTTTCATGTGTTATCCCCAAAGATATTTTTTAATATTTAAGATGAACTATTAAAAAGCAAATAGTAATATCAATTTTAAAGTAATATATTTAAATAAATCTGAATTTTTGAGTATTAAAAAGTTAATTAAATTTTATTAAATATTTTATAAAACTATAACTCATCACAATCTTACATTTAATATCTGTCTAGTTGCCAAAGTAATGCATCAGCATCATGCTCCATGAGAATTATATCTAAACCCAGGTAAATACAAATTTTAAAGAAATATGAATCATTTAGTGTTATAAAATATTTTAAGCTCTGTAACATATTGTGAACATCTGCTATTTGTAAGTATCTTTGGAAAAACAATTTGGAACATGAAGAATGCTGTATATAAGAAAAGAGATGCTCAACACTACTGGGAAATGATACTATATTTTTCAAAAATCTACTGTGTTCATGTTATTTGAGAAATAGTATTTGACAGTTCAATTAATCTATCTTTTATCTAAAACCTTTTCCTGTTCTGACCCTCCCTTTACTCAGAAGCAAAACCAGTCTCCAGTGTCACCAGTAACACAGCCCATAGCTTTCACAGCATTTGGACACATTTGCCTTTGTGAGATGAAGAAAAATAGTACTTTGGGATGACAGTGATATTCACCAGGAGAACTGATGCTTGGGATTGTAGGTATGTAAGCACTGAGTGCTAGATTCCACATGATAGAAAAAACTATACATTCTTTAAAACTAGGGTACATGTATTTAAGATATTTAAGTTCTTCTGAAGTACAGGGCTCTGAGCAAGAGCCACCCTGGCCTGGATCCCAGGCAGTCTTGCCCAGAATAGAAATGAAGTTCAGTTCTAGAAAATGAGGAGATATATATTTTGTGCATACCAAAATTCATGGCCTGAAAATATGTCCAGTACATGCTGCTATAAATTTCACAGACCTTATAAACCTTTATTGACAAATATGTTTTCTTACTAAGTTGGGAGCTCACTAAAAACTGGAATTAGATCTCAATTGATTACTGTGGTCTTAAAAATGACCCTATCTTCTGATACATACTAGGAAACACTGCTGTAAATGGTTCATTGTTTCTCAGAAGGTTAAACTCGGATCAAGCATATGTATGCGATGGGTAAGCTGAGGGCCAAAATGCCCCCAAGGGATTTAAATGAGCGTATTTCAAAAGATAATCAGATACAAATAGCAAAAGCAATGATTACTCATGAAATATATACGCTTTTCTCTTCTTCCTCATTTTTTTCTTTTTTGAATGAACAATTCCCAATAGTAAACATAGAAAGCCAAGAGCTCTTTAACCATTAAATTTTCTGATGGTTTTACTTGTATACAGTTGATATATAAGGAAAAATGTTGCTATTAAGCTAAATTTTAAGTAAAAGCACATTATAGTAGAAATAAGGCCCTCCAGAGAATAATTTTATGAGACCATTATTGCACGGTAGCTTGGGCAGTTGAACTCGCATGAAACAAATGGCCCTATAAAACAAGTCCCAAAGTGGCCTATTGCTTAATTAAATTCATATACAAAGCATCCCTCTGCCTTGACATGTGTACATACATATATTAGGCATATTTTAAAACTCAGTTTGAAAAATATGACCTCATAAAGATGCAAAGGTTTAGATACCACTTCAAAGCCAAAGAACTTCTTGAAGCAATATTTTACACAGAACTGTGACTTTTAAAATAATTGCCTTTTTTTCCCTTAAGATAGTGAGAACAGTCATTTTGATATATACAATATATTTGAGATTTCCACCTATAAAAATATGCCATAGTCTATATGAAATGCTTGCACAGAATGCAAGCACTGCTAATTCTCTCTTCCCCTATTTCACCAAAATGGAAGCATTTCTAGAGGGGTCTGGGTGTGTATAGGAAGAAACATTGACAAGATCCACAGCCCAGTCCTTCAGCTGAAATGTGTCACCTTAGAAAAATGCTAAGTTAATGAATTCAAGTAAATTAAGACATGTTTTTTCCCTTGAATATAAAATTGTTTTACCACAATGTATTACTCTACTCTTCTGTTTCATGAACCACCTAAAATGTGGGTAATAGCCCTCCAGAAACAGACTGTGGTCCAGGCTGTTTGACAGCCTAAAAACATCCTAAAGCCATCTGGTATTAAATGTGTTCAAGAAAGAGGGAAGCAAGAGAGTAAAATGAAGAGACATTATTCAAAACACGTTACTAATTGACTTAAGATTTTGTGTCCCTAAATGTTATTTCAGTTTCAAATTTCACAAGGAATAATGAGTGAACAATTTTCAGTTCAGTTCAGTCATTCAGTCATGTCCGACTCTTTGTGACCCCATGAACCGCAGCACACTAGGCCTTCCTGTCCATCACCAACTCCCGGAGTCCACCCAAACCCATGTCCATTGAGTCAGTGGTGCCATCCAACCATCTTATCCTTGGTCATCCCCTTCTCCTCCCTCCTTCAATCTTTCCCACCATCAGGGTCTTTTCCTAAGACTTTCAATTTTCTCCTACGTTTTTGGGGAACTCCTTAAAAACATCTAATTAATTAGTATCCTAAATAAATTTGGAAAAGAGTGAATAAAATCTGGAGATCTACAGGTGATTCTCAAATATAGAAAGTAAACAAGATGAGACTTAAATGTGTAGGAAAGATGTTCTAAATTTGGATGAAGACTTACAAACAAAAAAATGAGAAGAGCATTTTGCTTGTGCTTAGTCACTCAGTCATAACTGATTCTTTGTGACCCCATGGACTGTAGCCAGGCAGGCTCCTCTGTCCATGGAGATTCTCCAGGCAAGAATACTAGAGTGGGGTGCCTTGCCTTCTCCAGGGGATCTTCCCGACCCAGGAATTGAACCCAGGTCTCCTGCATTTCAGGTGGATTCTTTACCATCTGAGTCACCAGGGAAGCTGTGTGTAGGAAAGATGTTCTCAATTTGGGTAAAGACTTACAAACAAAAAAATGAGAAGGGCATTATACTGGTTTAAATAATTACTATACTCAGAAACTGAAAATGTCTAGCTAAGAATGACAGCAATCACAATAGTAACTATTATTTATTAAGTACTCACGGGGTATCAGGCACTATGGGAAGCTCTTCACAAGCCCTATCTCATTTTCATCCTCATGACACCTCTATGGAGCTACTCATTGTTTAAAAGTAAAGAAATTAAGGCACTGAGACATTAAGAAACTTGCTTAAAACCACTGAGGTAGTAAACAGCAGAGTTAAAATTCCCTTTTTTTGCTGATATGAAGGACCATATTTTCAACCCTTGGCCCTTGCTGTCCACTTTAACAGTTAGTCATGATGTCGCCATGGGAGAACCTTAGCTCCGTAGAACTTCATAGAGATAATTCTAAGCTTAGGCCACTGACTAGTAAAGCAACAGGTTAGAGATATATCCTGAAGGTTCACCTCACCAAAGGTAATTGCACAGTTTGTCCAACCCTGTCATTATAAAGAATTATTTATGGAATATATGAGATTTATGTTTACAGACAGTAGGTCATTACCTGAATCATTTGTATTTACAAAGAGGACAAGCACACAACCTTTGCTTCAAGTCAGTCCTCTAAAGGTGTGTGATAACTAAGGGAAGGTCACAGAACAGGGACCCTTTACACTATCTAGGGAATAAACCTGTATAGGTGGTGTGAGACTCTCAGAACAGAAAAGCTGAATGAGCTCCCTGACTGCGTGAAGAGCACATGTGAATTGCCATGGCAATATTTATCATTTCTACCTCAGTCACCCTCTTCCAGAACACCACAGCTGTAGAGTAAGGGGCAGAGCCAATGTGTAAGATTAGATATTACTATTGCCTTGCAAAAGAAAATTAACCCCATATTAAAAAGAATAGCCTAGAGAGTACTGGGTAACATTTACCATGCATCCATAAGACTTCATAGGTCCTTTTATGTGGGGAATGCAATGTTTAATTTGGGTAAATAACCATAATAAAACCAAAGGGTATTTTTGTTTTGCCCACCACTGAGTATCACTTTTTATCAAACACAGAGATATCATGTTATCCTGGTTGTGATGAGTGATGTTAATGAGATTTTATATATATATATATATATACACATATATAGACAGATGTACGTTTCTCAAAAAAGAGCCTGTAGCCCTCCTAACAACTACTCCCAAGGAGGAGTCAGGGGACAGGGCCTACTCTCTTTGCAACTGGAAAATGTTACCGAAAATATGCATAACATGGATAACTAAGTGGATACCTGGATTCTTGCTCCTCTATGTCATCATTGTTATGACTCTATTATTATTTTGTCACTTTCAAGGAAAGGAAACCACATGACATAGTAAGATTATCTGTGTCCAGAAATTTAAATAAATATTTCAGTAAGGTTTGAATCCTTTAAGATATACTATATATGCATACAAAAACACATAGATAGTATATATGTGTATATTGCAGATATTTTTAAACTCAGAGAACTTACTGTCAATTAAGAAAGGTAAAACATTCAAAACAATAATACTAAACAGGTCAGTTCAGTTCAGTTGAGTTGAGTCTCTCAGTTGTGTCCAACTCTTTGTGACCCCATGGACTGCAGTACGCCAGGCCTCCCTGTCCATCACCAGCGTCCAGAATTTACTCAAACTCATGTCCATTGAGTCAGTGATGCCATCCAAAACTCTAATCCGCTGTCTTCCCCTTCTCCTCCCACCTTCAATCTTTCCCAGCATCAGGGTCTTTTCCAAAGAGTCAGCTCTTCTCATCAGGTGGCCGAAGTATTGGAATTTCAGCATCAGCCGTCAGTCCTTCCAATGAACATTCAGGACTGATTTCCTTCAGGATGGACTGGTTGGATCTCCTTGCAGTCCAAGGGATTCTCAAGAGTCTTCTCCAACACCACAGTTCAAAAGAATAGATTCTTCAGCGCTCAGCTTTCTTTAAAGCCCAACTCTCACATCCATACATGACTACTGGAAAAAACATAGCTTTGACTAGACAGATCTTTGCTGGCAAAATAATGTCTCTGCTTTTAATATGCTATCTAGGTTGGTCATAAATTTTCTCCCAAGGAGCAAGTGTCTTTTAATTTCAAGGCTGCAGTCACCATCTGCAGTGATTTTGGAGCCCCCCAAAATAAAGTCTGTCACTACTTCCACTGTTTCCCCATCTATTTCCCATGAAGTGATGGGACCAGATGCCATGCTCTTAGTTTTCAGAATGTTGAGCTTTAAGCCAACTTTTTCACTCTCCTCTTTCACTTTCATCAAGAGGCTCTTTAGTTCTTCTTCACTTTCTGCCATAAGGGTGGTGTCATCTGCATATCTGAGGTTATTGATATTTCTCCTGGCAATCTTGATTCCAGCTTGTGCTTCATCCAGCCCAATGTTTCTCATGATGTGCTCTGCATATAAGTTAAATAAGTACGGTGACAATATACAGCCTTGACGTACTCCTTTCCCTACTTGGAACCAGTCTGTTGCCAAGGGAAGTGCTATTTGAATGATAGAAATCAAACACCTAACAGAATTTCAGAGTTTTAATTTGGCTTCAGAAATTCTGAGTGACCTTTTAAATCTTCCACTGTTGCCAAGTTCAAGGCACTTCAAAGGCTCTTTGTTTTAAAGGCCCTAGAATATACATTTCTTGATATTCCAGGGCTACCTAATCTTCCTTGGCTTAGCCCATATGATAATGAAAGAATCCAATCAGGAGTGTTTACTATTAAATAACTTTGATTCAATTGTATTGCAATGCTATCACTGTCCTTTGCCAAGAGAGCAAATATGCCCTCAACACTAAGAGAACTTCTTTCTTAACATGCTTGAGTATTTTTGTGAATTAAACAGCATATGCTGTAAAAAAAATTTGGGTGGTAAGAAAACTTAGAAGTTAACTCTATAAATGATATGCTGAAACCCACATAAGTTGGGTTACTTGGGAAAAGAGGAGATTAAAATTTAGGTTTCCTAATTTCTTAACCCAGTTCTAGTTCTATTACACAATCTTGATTATGCAGTTCAAATTAATTCAGTCATTATAAATGATATTTTACATGTATTTTTGTTTTTATCATTTTTATTTTTATTTTTTGTTAACACTGTTTTACAAGTTATGTCTCTGTGTCTGGGACAGAAATATTTGATTCTATAACTCTGAAAATTACTAAAAAGGTAAAGTAAGTAGACATAAAATAAAAACTGCTTTTGACTCACAGTTTGTGAAACATACAAATCTATCTTTAATATGAGAGCTGGTGTTTTAAACCATTTTATGTTTTGAAATATGAGCCCCATGGAATGATAGGGACTACATTTGACTTTATTGTTGACCCAGATTTGGAGATCCTCAAATCTTACCCATGAAACACAGCTGATATTGACATTTCATTTGCAAATGAAAATCACCTGTCAAGTCCACTAAATTAGGCTGAAGTGTTCGTTAACCTGTTCTTACTTCATAAGCATGTCTATACTAATCTCTCTGGTGGCAATTTGACATGCTATTCTTTTCATTCATGACATCTTTCTCATGGCAATATCATAATTTGAAATGTTACATACATATAAATATATTTTGGTATTCTTTAGTTTAGTACATTTCATCTGACACACACAAGTTCTGCAGAGAAAAGGAATTAGTCAACTGTGTACCAATTTCATCCCTGCTCCCAGTAGTTATTCAGAAAATATTTTTTGAATGAACAAAAGATAAATAATTTGGCATCATTCTGAATTTGGAAATTGATGGACATTCTGATTGGCAAATTTCAGCTAGGTAGAATTAACAAAGGAGGAGGAATACTGTATTACACAACACAGAATTTTTTAAAGTCTACTACTCCTTGTGTTAGGCAGGATCATTTTAGGTCCAAATGTTAATGGTTTTAGTTGCTAAGTCATGTCTGACTCATTGCAATCCCCTGGACTGTAGCTCACTGGGCTCCTCTGCCCATGGAATATCCCAGGCAAGAATTCTAGAGTGGGTTGCCATTTCCTTCTGTATTGGACCTTCCCAACCCAGGGATTGAACCAGGGTCTCCTGCATTGCAGGTGGATTCTTTACCAACTGAGCCACCAGAGAAGCCCAAATGATAAAACTCAACACAAACTCATTTAATCAAAATTTAGAATTTATCAATACAAAATTGGAAAAACTAGAACTGACTTGAAGTAAGATTTGATCTTGTCTTCAACACACAGCACTAGAAGGAATACTCAACATAATCAGGGATATTTGTCTGTTTTGTTTAATGATGTATCTCAAGTTCCTATATCAGTGCTTGTCATATAGTAAATGCTCAACAAATACTTGTTGAGTAAATGAATGATCAATCTCTCCCTCTCTTAGATGAACTTTCTTATCTGATGATGTGACAGGCAGAATAATCACTTCCAAATATATTCTCACCCTGGTCCTCATGATCTGTGAATATATTTCCTGACTTGGCCAAAAAGAAAAAAAATAAAATAAAACAAGCTTTACAGATATGCTTACAGTTATTAATAGGACCTTGAGATGGGGAGACAATCCAGATGGGCCAATTGTAGTCATGTATATTAATATCATAAAACTTTTCTCAATTAAAGTCAGAGAAATTAGGAATGAAAAAGGGGTCAGAGAGATGTCACATGAGGGCAAGATCTGGCATTGCTAGCTTCAAACATTCATGTTTAGGGAGACAGGGTCATGAAATTGAAAGGCCATCCAGAGGAAGAGGAATGGTTTGCAAAGGGAGTTGTAGGTTATGTTACCAGTAAAAAGGAAGGGACACCTTCAAGACTCTTGCTGTCTTGTGGGGAAGACAGAATTTACATACAAAATAAAAGAGAACGCAATTAAAGGCCAAAATACCTGTTATACAAAAGAACTGTGCAGTCTTAAGAAGGAAATACTGTTAGCTCAAAATGCTACTGAAGCAGGCAGAGAAAGAAGATGGATTTTGAAGATTATGGAAGAATAACATAAAATGAAAATACGGAGAGGAACTCTTAGAAATCACAGTGAGAACACAGCTGTTGAAGAAACCATGAAAAGATACTGCTACTTTGAATGGGATGGGGACTTTATTATGACAAAAATATTCAAAAGGTTAAGAAGAATAAATGAAAAACAAAAAGAAGGCATTAAGGCAATTGAACATTCAAAAATTGTCTACAAATGTGTAAGAGAAGAACATATTATAAGGTTAAAAAATACTGAATTCTATAACTTCATACGAAAGAAAATATTTATGGCTTCTGATTTTGTTCATCCTTTAAAATTTTCACCAAAACTCTCTTCTCCCATTAATGTACATGTGCCAAACAAACAGCAACAACATGTGCTGTTTTGTGTAGATCCAATATGACGACCACAGAAATTCAAAGAATCAACTTTTGCTAGAAAAACCACTGTGGAAAGTTCTGAAAAACTTAAGGGAATTAGTGTAATTAAGGGACATGTTGATATTAAACCCATTAAGCATATGAATCTTCCTTTGTTTCCTGGGGTGATTCGTCAAGTCATCTGATAATTAATCTTTCTTTTCTTATTCATAAAAATGTAGCTGAAGCATCAGCTTCCTATTTGCTGCCAGCAAAATTATCAGCATTTTCCTATCAACCATTCACTATTTATTCCACCTTCTCTCCTACTCATTTCCCTCCAGCATGTTAAGGCATTCAGCTCTCTAATTTTATTTATAAAACAAAATGACGTTAGATCTTGTCTGGGTCCCCCTCTCCCAACTGTCTAATTCCTCTTCTTCCTTCCTGAGGCAAGCATTTTTAAAAGCAATGCTCACTTCCCATTTAGCCCTCCATTTGCTGCACTGTGACTTTTTCATTTGCTTCCAAAGAAACTGTTCTCAGCAAAGGTGCAGCAATCTCAGTTCCTCCCAATAGTTCTCACTTACCTCACCCCATTCAGTCTCCACTTGAAATAACCTCCTCACAGAGGTCTCCCTTGTTTGATGCATTCTGTTCCCTTACGCTGCTTTGTCATTGTTGTCAGTCACTGAGTTGTGTCTGACTCATTGTGACCCCATGAACTGCAGCACGACAGGCTTCCCTGTCCTTCATTATCTCCCGGAGTTTGCTCAAACTCATGTCCATTCAGTCAGTGATGCCATCCAACCATCTCATCCTCTGTCATCCCCTTCCCTTCTTGCCCTCAATCTTTATCAGAGTCTTTTCCAATGAGTTGGCTCTTCACATCAGGGGGCCGAAGTATTGGGGCTTCAGCTTCAGCATCAGTCCTTCCAGTGAATATTTATGGACAGTAACTATGCTATTTTAATCTTCCTTTTCCCGTGGTCATGTATGGATGTGAGAGTTGGACAGTGAAGAAAGCTGATCGCCGAAGAATTGATGCTTTTGAACTGTGGTGCTGGAGAAGACTCTTGAGAGTCCCTTGGACTGCAAGGAGATCCAACCAGTCCATTCTAAAGGAGATCAATCCTGGGTGTTCATTGGAAGGACTGATGCTAAAGCTGAAACTCCAATACTTTGGCCACCTCATGCAACAAGTTGACTCACTGGAAAAGACTCTGATGCTGGGAGGGGTTGGGGGTAGGAGGAGAAGGGGATGACAGAGAATGAGGTGGCTGGATGGCATCACCGACTCGATGGACATGAGTTTGAGTGAACTCCGGGAATTGGTGATGGACAGGGAGGCCTGGCGTGCTGTGATTCATGGGGTCGCAAAGAGTCAGACACGACTGAGTGACTGAACTGAACTGAACTGAACTGAAAGACCATCCTTCCCCAAAATTATACAATTTGTTACAAGGGCTTCCATTGTGGCTCGGCTGGCAAAGAATCCATCTGCAATGCAGGAAACCTGGGTTCGATCCCTGGGTTGGGATGATCCCCTGGAGAAGGGAAAGGCTACCAACTCCAGGATTCTGGCCTGGAGAATTCCATGGACTGTAGAGTCCATGGGGTCACAAAGAGTCGGACACAACTAAATGACTTTCACTTCACTTTCACGACTTGGTAGTCTGGCTCCCCACCAGAATTTTACATCCAAGGAGAGCAGGTACTTTGCTGCTCCTGTCTGTATTCCAAGCTGCAAAGCTATACGTGATACCAGCAGAGGCTCACCAAATATTGGCTGAATTATTTTTACTATCCACTTAAAACTCTTCAGTTTTTACATACTTTGCTACAAATAACCCGTTTTTTAAAATGTGCTTCTCCCATAATTTCAGTTATATTCTACTTTAATATTTTTTCTCCTTCAACTTTGCCTCATCCTTCCCATCTCAGTGCAAAGCAGTCTCTTTTTTAATAGTCCTCAGTACAATTTGGACCCAGTCCTATTACTTATTTACTTTCTTGACCCTATTACTATGCAGTCTCCTACTATGTAGTCTCCTTTGCTTCCATGACTTCAGTTACTGCATGTTCCAGGCCAGCTCCAAAGTGTATGTGTTCATTCAGGCCTCTCTCCTGAATTTCAACAAATGTCTCAAGTGGTTACTGATGCCTCCTCATGAAAATCTCTGAAACTAAACGATGCATCTTCTCTCTTCTCCTTGCCCAGGTATGCCCTGTGCCTTTAATTTATACTAATTCTATTCCATGCTGCCACCCACTCCTTTACTCCTGCTTTAACTTCAGACGTTCTGTGTTTTCAATCCTACCTCCACAACAGCTCTTAAGTGTGTTCATTTGTCTGTATCCCTACTGAAGTGGTTAGAGTCAGGCTTTCATTATTTCTCACCTGGATTATTGCCACAGACTTCTAATTGACCTCTTTGCCTGTAGTCATGCCTGAACTCCTAATCAACTTACCATATTGCTTAGTAGAGTGACAATTAAAAAATTCAAAATAGCATAATATAAAAAGCCTATTATTATATGTTCCCTGTGCTTCACCTGAATTGACGTTGAGTGATACCCAGTGCTTTCACCCATCTTTGTGCCTTTTCATGGTAACTTCTACTCTTTTGCTTTCTCCCATCATTTTCTGTTATCTGCCACTTATCCTCAACACCCACAACTACCTTAGGTGGCACTCCAGTGTTTCCACAGTTTCCTTCTCTTCATAGCACAGATCCTTTGCACTCAAATTAGCACAATTATGATTTACCTGTCTGTCATTTGATTTCAGTAAGGTAATGCTAGTTGCCAAGATAAACTAGCTCATAATTTTAACACAATAATGGTTTATTTCTTACTCATAAAATTTCTGTCAAAGTATAGGACAAAGTTAACAATGACTGTTTATTCATAAATCTGACAAGTGAAACCATCTGCTGCTACTTTCATTTCTTTAGAGGACCAAAGGTGTTAGAAAGTAAAGTAAGTCTTAAACAGTATAAAGAATATTGAGAAAATCTGATTGGCAAGCATTCGATTAAAATCACTTCTTTGGAAGTAGAGGAGCATCTCTAATTGGTCTCCAGATATATTTGGCATCCTATGGTTGGCTGGAGGGAAAAAAGAGTAGTTCTTGAGTATTTCAAAAAAGAAATGGTTATTCAGCGTTAAACCTGTGGGGTTTTCTGTCTGGCCACTCCTAGCAACAAGTAGAGATTGATGGGGTGCTTTTCTGTGGTGGTACTCTTACCATGGTCCTCAGTGTGGTGGCCACCATGGCAGGAAAGTTTTCAGTCCAAGTACAGTTTTGCTAGTAGTTGGTGACTTTTTTCTATGTGGAGACCTCAGGACTTAGGCTCCTTTCTTTAGTGGCCCTGCCCTGCCATCCTCAAGGATCAGTGAGCAGATGAGGAAAATGGAAGTATACTTCTTACATCTCCCAACCAGAAACTAATAATCATCACTTCTGTTCATGTTTCATAGGCAAAATCTAGTTGTCCCAATACTCCTTCATACAATGGAAAGAGAACATAAATTTTGGATGAACAACTCCTAGCTACCATCTTCACCACACATCCTCACAAGAGTTTGAGTTGTGAAAGGAGATACCATGTGTTTCCTCTACTTTGCAAAGTAGTATTGCTACATATCAGCTGCTCCAAAAAAATTAAAAACAATGGTTGAATGATTATATAGATATATGTTTGAATGGCTCTATTATCTGAAAACTCAGAATTACTAAAACTGCTCCTTTCTATTCCTGAAAATTTTCTCAAGCAAATTATTGTTTAAAATGAAATAAAAACATATAACATGTGGATATAAGGCATCACTCTAAAGGCTAATATTGAATATCTCTCTCCTTGCAAAAAATAAAGGAAAATGAATCTAAGTAGCACTGTGAATTGTAAATATCAAATAAACTAACAGCAATATTTTAAACAGTAAAATCAATACCATAAAATAAATTAGAGGAAAAAGTACTTGCCAAAGAAATCTCCCTAATATTTTGTAAAGATAATTCAGAAAGGTTATAAATCTGATCTTAATAATCAACTAAAAGTAGATTTTTATTTAGAATTTTGAGCTAATTTTGAGGCAGTAAGATCATTCTTAACAACCTTTTTGTTTGTCACTAGAAGATATTTCTAAAATAAAATTGTCAAAAATAAAGCATGAAATAAATAGCAGCACATCACCCAGTGAAAATATAATAAACAACTTTCCAATTAGTTTTAGAGGTATTCAGGAATGAATTATCCTCTGCTTTCAGATTTTCATGAATAATTCAAATTCTGCTGTCAGTAGATCTAATTAGTAATTATCCAAACTATTTCTAAATTATCTGGTTTGAAGTTACCTGTGTTGCAACTA
Source organism: Moschus berezovskii (assembly GCF_049115385.1). Taxonomy (NCBI): domain Eukaryota; kingdom Metazoa; phylum Chordata; class Mammalia; order Artiodactyla; family Moschidae; genus Moschus; species Moschus berezovskii. The sequence continues at coordinate 92,313,480 of NC_142464.1, forward strand.
GATTTATTTCTGATATAATTATTAACCCCATCTTTGTTAGCCTTATCTCTTATTCTATTACAGTAATGGAACAGGCACCTCCAGATAGCAGGGAAGCCTGCAGATTCAGCTTATTAATATAGCATTACCAATTAGTCCCTCTAGTGCTAAGAAACTGACAGCATAATAACACATAAGCAGTTATTTTCAAGGCCTGTAGGAATGCTTGTTCCACATTCTAATGATTTAACCATGTAACCACTGGAAGGAAAGAATAAAATCTAGGGTAGGCATGATGGAAGGATAGTGAGGCAAAGAACATACTCAGGGGTGGAGTGAGACATATTCAAGTGGCTGTAGAGGGCCCACACACAGGGAATGGTTCCCTGTGTGATCCGTGAGAGTAACTGAACACACTCAGAAGCAACATGGTACAAAAGGGAAAATTCATTAATTTCGAATTTTATGCTAGATCATAATGCTAGTGTTGTCTTCTTTGTATTTTAAACTGAAGTATGGCGGGGGAGGGAGCAAGATGGTGGAGGAATAGGACGGCGACACCACTTTCTCCCCCACAAAGTCATCAAAAGAACATTTGAACGCTGAGTAAATTCCACAAAACAACTTCTGAATGCCGTCAGAGGACATCAGGCACCCAGAAAAGCAGCTCATTGTCTTCAAAAGTAGGTAGGAAAAAATATAAAAGATAAAAAGAGAAACAAAAGAGGTAGGGATGGAGCTCCGTCCCAGGAAGGGAGGCTTAAAAAAGAGAGAAGTTTCCAAACACCAGGAAACACTCTCACTGGAGAGTCTGTGGTGAGCCTTGGAAATTCAGAGGGCCACATAACCAGGAGGAAAAAGAAAGAAATAATTAAAACCCACAGATTACCCGCCAAACAGTAACTCCTAGCGGAGAAGCAGCGCAGATATCCACATCCACCATTAGCAACTGGGGGCTGGGCAAGGAGGAGCTGGCTGAACTGCTTAGAGAGAGGACCCAGCTTGAATGCCACGAGGGCAGTCTGGGGCAGCTGACTGGAGATAGCAGAGCAGACAGTGCGGTAGCTACCCCATGAAAAGGCGAAAAGCCCTAACCTAAGACTCCGCCAGCCCCGCTCACAGAACAAAGGACTGAGCAGAGCGAGCTGCCTGCGGTTGGCCCATCCCCCACCAAGACAGGCAGGGGAGGGCAGCCAGAGCCAGAAGGGGGCAACCGCAACCCCAGAGAGGCATCCAAAGCCAAACTGCAGGCAGGTTTCATTGCTAACCAAGATTTCATGGGTTTCTGACCAGTCAACATCCGCCTGAGAAGGTGCACCAGATGTACACCCAGAAAACCGAGTGGGAGGGACCAGGGAGGCGATAAGTCGCAGCGACTGTGCTCGCCAAACACCTGGTCACCTGAGCGCTCGGACCAGGGAAAGCACAAAAAGCAGGCTCAACCAAGTCTGTGCCTTTGTGGAGCACCCAAGTACCTGAACCTGAGCCGGTCAGACCTGGGAAGTGCATAAAACCGAGCGCCAGCCTTGGACTGTTCCCAACAGAGCAACCTAGAGCCTGTGCAGTGTAGACTGGGACAGAACACTTGCGGTGAGCAGGGCAAACCCAGTGTGGCTGAGACACTGCGAGCACTCCCCACAGATGCCAGAGATATTTGTCTGCAGCGTTCCTCCCTTCCCAGAACAGGACTGAACAACTGACCTTAAAAAGTGTCCACCACCGCCCCCTAGTGTCAGGGTGGAAATTAGACACTGAAGAGACCAGCAAACAGAAGCTAAAACAGAGGGAACCACCTTGGAAATGACAGATAGAGAAGTCTAGAGGCTACTCCAAGAATAAGACCGAAAACCAGAGGCAAGAGGCTTAAGCCCGAATCCTGAGAACACCAGAGAACTCCTGACCCCAGGGAACATTAATCGATAGGAGCTCAAACGTCTCCATACCTACACTGAAACCAAGCACCACCCAAGGGTCAACAAGTTCCAGAGCAAGACATACCTCACAAATTATCCAGCAACACAGGAAAATAGCCCTGAGCTTCAATATACAGGCTGCCCAAAGTCACTCCAAACCCACTGACATCTCATAACTCATTACTGGACACTTCAGTAGAAATGTCTAGAGAGAAGAAATCTAGCTCCACCCACCAGAACACTGACACAAGCTTCCCTAACCAGGGAACCTTGACAAGCCACCCGTCCAACCCTACACACAGTGAGGAAACTACATAATGAAGAGAACTCCACAAACTGCCAGAAGACGGAAAGGCCACCCCGAACACAGCAATATAAGCAAGATGAAGAGGCAGAGAAATACCCAGCAAGTAAAGGAACAGGATAAATGCCCACCAACACAAACAAAAGAGGAAGATATAGGGAATCTACCTGATAAAGAATTTCGAATTTTGATGGTGAAAATGATTCAAAATCTGGAAAGCAAAATGGAGTTACAGATAAATAACCTGGAGAAAAGGATTGAGAAGATGCAAGAAAGGTTTAATAAGGACTTAGAGGAAATAAAAAAGAGTCAATATACAATGAATAATGCAATAGATGAGATCAGAAACACTCTGGAGGGAACAAACAGTAGAATAACAGAGGCAGAAAACAGGATAAGTGAGCTAGAAGATAGAATTGTAGAAATAAATGAAACAGAGAGGAAAAAAGAAAAACAAATTAAAAGAAATGAGGACAATATTAGAGACCTCTGGGACAATGTTAAATTCCACAATATTCGAGAATCCCAGAAGAAGAAGACAAAAAGAAAGACCATGAGAGAATACTTGAGGAGATAATAGTTGAAAACTTCCCTAAAATGGGGAAGGAAATAACCACCCAAGTCCAAGAAACCCAGAGAGACCCTAACAGGATAAACCCAAGGTGAAATACTCCAAGGCACATATCAATCAAATTAACAAAGATCAAACACAAAGAACAAATATTAAAAGCAACAAGGGAAAAGCAACAAATAACACACAAGGGGATCCCCATAAGGATAACAGCTGATCTTTCAACAGAAACTCTTCAGGCCAGCAGGGAATGGCAAGACATACTTAAAGTGTTGAAAGAAAATAACCTACAGCCCAGATTACTGTACCCAGCAAGGATCTCATTCAAATATGAAAGAGAAATCAAAAGCATTACAGACAAGCAAAAGCTGAGAGAATTCAGCATCACCAAACCAGCTCTCCAACAAATGCTAAAGGATCTTCTCTAGACAGGAAACACAGAAAGGGTATGTAAACTCAAACCCAAAACAATAAAGAAAATGGCAACGGGATTGTACTTATCAATAATTACCTTAAATGTAAATGGGTTGAATGCCCCAACCAAAAGACAAAGGCTGGCTGAATGGATACAAAAACAAGACCCCCATATATGTTGTCTACAAGAGACCCACCTCAAAACCAGGGACACACACAGACTGAAAGTGAAGGGCTGGAAAGATATTCCACACAAACAGAGATCAAAAGAAAGCAAGAGTAGCAATACTCATATCAGATAAAATAGACTTTAAAACAAAGGCTGTGAAAAGAGACAAAGAAGGAAACTACATAATGATCAAAGGATCAATCCAAGAAGAAGATATAACAACTATAAATATTTATGCACCGAACATAGGAGCACCGCAATATGTAAGACAATTACTAACAAGTAAGAAAGGGGAAATTAACAACAAGGCAATAATAGTGGGAGACTTTAACACCCCACTCACACCTATGGATAGATCAACTTAACAGAAAATTAACAAGGAAACACAAACTTTAAATGATACAATAGAACAGTTAGACCTAATAGATCTCTATAGGACATTTCACCCCAAAACAATGAATTTCACCTTTTTCTCAAGCGCACATGGAACATTTTCCAGGATAGATCACATCCTGGGCCATAAACCTAGACTTGGTAAATTCAAAAAAATTGAAATCATTCCAAGCGTCTTTTCGAACCACAATGCACTAAGATTAGATATCAATTACAGGAGAAAAACCATTAAAAATGCCAACATATGGAGGCTGAAAAACACGCAGCTGAATAACAAACAAATCATAGAACAAATCAAAAGAGAAATCAAAATATGCATAGAAATGAATGAAAATGAAAACACGACAACCCAAAACCTCTGGGACACTGTAAAAGCAGTGCTAAGGGGAAGGTTCATAGCAATACAGGCACACCTCAAGAAACAAGAAAAAAGTCAACTAAATAACCTAACTCTACACCTAAAGAAATTAGAAAAGAATGAAATGAAGAACTCCAGGGTTAGTAGAAGGAAAAAATCGTAAAAATTAGGGCAGAAATAAATGCAAAAGAAACAAAACAGACCATAGCAAAAATCAACAAAGCCAAAAGCTGGTTCTTTTAGAGGGTAAATAAAATTGACAAACCAGTAGCCAGACTCATCAAGAAACAAAGGGAGAAGAACCAAATCAATAAAATTAGAAATGAAAATGGAGAGATGACAACTGACAACACAGAAATACAAAGGGTCATTAGAGAATACTATCAGCAATTACATGGCAATAAAATGGACAACTTGGAAGAAATGGACAAATTCTTAGAAAAGTACAACTTTCCAAAACTGAACCAGGAAGAAATAGGAAATCTGAACAGACCCATCACAAGCACGGAAATAGAAGCTGTAATCAGAAATCTTCCAGCAAACAAAAGCCCAGGTCCAGAAGGCTTCACAGCTGAATTCTACCAAAAATTTAGAGAAGAGCTAACACCTATTCTACTCAAAATCTTCCAGAAAATTGTTGAGGAAGGGAAACTTCCAAACTCATTCTATGAGGCCACCATCACCCTAATCCCAAAACCTGGTAAAGATCCCACAAAAAAAGAAAACTACAGGCCAATATCACTGATGAACATAGATGCAAAAATCCTTAACAAAACTCTAGCAATCAGAATCCAACAACACATTAAGAAGATTATACATCATGACCAAGTGGGCTTTATCCCAGGAATGCAAGGATTCTTCAATATCCACAAATCAATCAATGTAATACACCACATTAACAAACTGAAAAATAAAAATCATATGATTATCTCAATAGATGCAGAGAAAGTCTTCGACAAAATTCAACATCCATTTATGATAAAAACCCTCCAGAAAGTGGGAATAGAAGGGACATATCTCAACATAATAAAAGCTATATATGACAAACCCACAGCAAACATTATCCTCAATGGTGAAAAACTGAAAGCATTTCCCCTAAAGTCAGGAACAAGACAAGGGTGCCCACTCTCACCACTACTATTCAACATAGTTCTGGAAGTTTTGGCTACAGCAATCAGAGCAGAAAAAGACATAAAAGGAATACAAATTGGCAAAGAAGAAGTAAAACTTTCACTATTCGCTGATGACATGATCCTCTACACAGAAACCCTAAAGACTCTACCAGAAAACTACTAGAGCTAATCAATGAATACAGCAAAGTTGCAGGATATAAAATCAACACACAGAAATCCCTTGCATTCCTATACACTAATAATGAGAAAATAGAAAGAGAAATTAAGGAAACTATTCCATTCACTGTTGCAACGAAAAGAATTAAATACTTAGGAATATATCTACCTAAGGAAACAAAAGACCTGTACATAGAAAACTATAAAACACTGGTGAAAGTAATCAAATAGGACACTAATAGATGGAGAAATATACCATGTGTGTGGATTGGAAGAATAAATATTGTCAAAATTAGTATACTACCCAAAGTAATTTATACATTCAATGCAATCCCTATCAAGCTACCAACGATATTTTTCACAGAGCTGGAACAAATAATCTCACAATTTGTATGGAAATACAAAAACCCTCGAATAGCCAAAGCAATCTTGAGGAGAAGAATGGAACTGGGGGAATCAACCTGCCAGACTTCAGGCTCTACTACAAAGCCACATTCATCAAGACAGTATGGTACTGGCATAAAGACAGAAATATAGATCAATGGAACAAAATAGAAAGCCCAGAGATAAATCCACGAACTTATGGACACCTTATCTTTGACAAAGGAGGCAAGAATATAAAATGGAGAAAAGACAGTCTCTTTAACAAGTGGTGCTGGGAAAACTGGTCAGCCACTTGTAAAAGAATGAAACTAGAACAGTTCCTAACACCATACACAAAAATACACTCAAAATGGATTAAAGATCTAAATGTAAGACCAGAAACTATAAAACTCCTAGAGGAGAACACGGGCAAAACATTCTCCGACATGAATCACAGCAGGATCCTCTATGACCCACCTCCCAGAATATTGGAAATAAAAGCAAAAATAATCAAACGGGACCTAATTAAAATTAAAAGCTTCTGCACAGCAAAGGAAACTATAAGCAAGGTGAAAAGGCAGCCTTCAGAATGGGAAAAAATAATAGCAAATGAAACAACTGACAAAGAATTAATCTCCAAAACATAGAAGCAGCTCCTTCAGCTCAACTCCAGAAAAAAAAACGACCCAATCAAAAAATGGGCCAAAGAACTAAACAGACATTTCTCCAAAGAAGACATACAGATGGCTAACAAACACAGGAAAAGATGCTCAACATCCTTCATAATCAGAAAAATGCAAATCAAAACCACAATGAGATATCATTTCACACCAGTCAGAATGGCTGCTATCCAAAAGTCTACATGCAATAAATGCTGGAGAGGGTGTGGAGAGAAGGGATCCCTCTTACACTGATGGTAGGAATGCAAACTAGTACAGCCACTATGGAGAACAGTGTGGAGATTCCTTAAAAAACTGGAAATAGAACTGCCATATGATCCAGCAATTGCACTCCTGGCCATACACACTGAGGAAACCAGAATTGAAAGAGACACATGTACTCCAATGTTAATCACAGCACTGTTTATAATAGCCAGGACATGGAAGCACCTAGATGTCCATCTGCAGACGAATGGATAAGAAAGCTTTGGTACATATACACAATGAAGTATTACTTAGCCATTAAAAAGAATGCATTTGAATCAGTTCTAATGAGGTGGATGAAACTGGAGCCTATTATACAGAGTGAAGTAAGCCAGAAAGAAAAACACCCATACAGTATACTAATACATATATATGGAATTTAGAAAGATGGAAATGATAACCCTGTATACGAGACAGCAAAGAGACAGAGGTGTATAAAACAGTCTTTGGGACTGTTTGGGAAAGGGCGAGGGTGGGATGATTTGGGAGAATGGCATTGAAACATGTATATTATCATATGTGAAACGAACCAGTCCACTTTTGACACATGATACAGGATGCTCGGGGCTGGTCCACGGGGATGACCCAGAGGGAGGATAAGGGGAGGAGGGAGGTGGGAGGGGGGTTCAGGAAGGGGAACTCATGTCAATGTATGGCAAAACCAACCAATATAATATTGCAAAATTCAAAAAAAGAAAAAAAAAAGAAACTGAAATATATCTCACTGTGTCTATATATTCCTCAACCACACTATCTGAATTTACAAACATCACCTCTCCACACACACACACACACACACACACATACACACACACATTTACAAAATAAATTTTCATATCCTTACCCTGAACAAAATTTGAATCCTAAAAATTCTTAGCAAGCCTTGGGATGAAACAAAACATAACTGTGATGCAAAACTTACTTAACTGATAGTTCCAAGTGCATCATAAATTCTGGGAAGAAAAATTTAATTGATAATACACATTTTCCTTGATTTCATTCTTATTGTTCCTAGAGAAGGAATTCAGATAAAATGGCATTACTTTTCTCTTCTTCTTAAATATGTGTGTGTATCTATGTATATATACATATATTTCTGTAAGCTTTTAGGAATTATAATACTCTCTGCAATTCTTTCAGTGTTCAAAAGCATTTAGCTTTAACCTGCAGGAGTACATCACAAAATTTTATTTTCCAACCACCATTTTTCCTCAACAATAGCTTTGCCTATTTTTGTCATTAATAGCTTCTTCCATTTTCATACGCATGGAAAAAAAAATAAAACTCCATTTCCTTTTTTATTCTTTTTTATCCAGATTTCACTGACAACTGAGAAGAACAAAAGATGAGATATGCTTATGAACATTTCTTGGGTCTTCGCCTGCTCAACATTTCTACTTTACAGTGTTTTCATCTCTGTTTTGGTCTTTCTCTTGGATGTATTTATAGAAACTTTTCTTATTTTCTCTGAGTCCTCTACCTACATTATTTCACTTTGCTTTCTTGCCTCTCTTATTGTGTGCCTGCATTTCTTGACGACTAGCTTATATCTATTCCTTTCAATCTCCCCTCTTTTCCATTTCCTATACAATTCTATTTTGTATTTCGGTGCTGAGAGAAACCCGCCCCTACCCACAGGCATTTTTTAATCTTCTCTGTATTTTGAACCTATCTTGGGGCAGCTTTTATGCTTTCCATGCTGAGCTCACCTTAAAACTCATTTTTTCCCCTTTTTCCCTGACCCTAGCAGTCCATCACTGACTTCATTTTGATCTGATTATTTGACTCAATATCTTAATAACAAACTCTTCAAGTTTAGTCATTATTCACTCTACTAGTGACACTGACTGGATATTTAACAAGTTTAAGGGACTTATTGGTATGAAAACAAAATGGGACATTTTAAACACATCTCTATGGAGTCCCTTATACTGCAAGGAGATCCAACCAGTCCATTCTAAAGGAGATCAATCCTGGATGTTCATTGGAGGGACTGATGCTAAAGCTGAAACTCCAATACTTTGGCCACCTCATGAGACGAGTTGACTCACTGGAAAAGACTCTGATGCTGGGAAAGGTTGGGGGCGGGAGGAGAAGGGGACGACGGAGAATGAGATGGCTGGATGGCATCACCGACTCTGTGGACATGAGTTTGAGTGTACTCCGGGAGTTGGTGATGGACAGGGAGGCCTGGCGTGCTGATTCATGGGGTCGCGGAGAGTCGGACACGACTGAGCGACTGAACTGAACTGAACTGATGGTGTTGAACAAATATGCGAATGGTGGGTGGTCAGTATTGTTGTATACTAAGTCCTTCTGAGTCATTGATCTAGGACTGACTTCCCTGAGCTGGGACAAGAGGAAGTCTAGATGACCTCTCTGTGGAAAACTACTATTGGTCAGCTGATGGATCTAATGAACAAAACTGTGACAACTGACATTATTGCCAAGGCTAATCTCAGGTTCACTTATCCTGGAACTTCTCTGTGAGCAATTCCTCCCTGGACTCAGCAAATTTCTTAAGGTAATCTTGGCAACAAAGTATAGTTCTGAACCCTCAAGCTGTATATAATATTTGTAAATATGACATTATCTTCTAGGAGTCCAGGTCAATAAGAACAGCTTAGCCGAAAAATCAGTTTCATATTAAAGACATTCTAGTTAAACCTACAGACATATACTTTCAGACTCAGAACTCTGGAAAGTTCGGTTAACCAAAATCTACTTCTAGACATCAGACCTGCTCCAGCCTCGATTTAATGATTTAAATTTCAATGTATGATGTCATTCCAGTAATTCATCATGTGTACTTGAAGAAGAGAACTAAATCCAAGGAAATTAAACTGAAACTTTGCCTATCAAAACAAAAGAAATATTAAGAAGATATAAAAGACACTAAAACTACAAACTGTTAACCATCATGGTGGCACATTTATGTTCAAAGACATATATTTTTCAAATTAACTAACTCATTTCATTTGACTAACACCAGCTGAAAAACAGAAATTAAATATTAATTTCAGTCTGGCTGTTTTATATCTATTCGAATCTTTCATTTAACAATATAAGCATCACTAAGTCTGATTATTTTAAAAACAGGTTAATATTCATTGGCTTCCCAGGTGGCATAGTGGTAAAGAATTCATCTGCCAAAGCGGGAGACACAGGAGACGTGGGCTTAATCCCTGGATCGGAAAGACTCCCTAGTGGAGGAAATGGTAACCCACTCCAGTATTCTTGCCTGAAAACTTCCATGGACAGAGAATCCTGGAGTCCTACAGTCCATGAGATCATAAAGACTTGGATATAACTGAGTGACTGAGCATGCACATAATATCCATTAGTAAATGATGATTTCTCCGTCATTCTGAATGGTTGTTTTCAAAATAAGAAAATTATTATATTATAGACATTGTAGTGGAGAAGGCAATGGCACCCCACTCTAGTACTCTTGCCTGGAAAATTCCATGGAAGGAGGAGCCTGGTAGGCTGCGTCCATGGGGTTGCTAAGAGTCAGACACGACTGAGCGACTTCACTTTCACTTTTCACTTTCATGCATTGGAGAAGGAAATGGCAACCCACTCCAGTGTTCTTGCCTGGAGAATCCCAGAGACTGGGGAACCTGGTGGGCTACCGTCTATGGGGTCGCACAGAGTCGGACATGACTGAAGCGACTTAGCAGCTACTACAGACATTGTAGAAACTATAAAATAAACATTAAAATGAATTTCTACCCTTTTCTCAAGATACTTTCAAATTAATAAGAATCTGGGTAAAAATACCTATTTTTTACAAGTTTTACACCTTTCCAAATTCATTATAAACAATGTATATAATATATATATATATTTCTTATTCTTTATAGATGTTTATGGAGAATATTCGGAGAAGGCAATGGCAAGCCACTCCAGTACTCTTGCCTGGAAAATCCCATGGATGGAGGAGCCTGGTAGGCTGCAGTGCATGGGGTCGCTAAGGGTCAGACACGACTGCGCGACTTCGCTTTCACTTTTCACTTTCACACGTTGGAGAAGGAAATGGCAACCCACTCCAGTGTTCTTGCCTGGAGAATCCCAGGGACGGGGGAGCCTGGTGGGCTACCGTCTATGGGGTCACACAGAGTCAGACACGACTGAAGTGACTTAGCAGCAGCAGCAGCAGCAGCAGCTCCTGTTGAGAGGTGGCTTGATTTTTATGCTTAATCATTTGCTTTTTGGCTATCCAGATGCTTGTGGTCCTCTGTATACAGGAATATAAAGAATCTACATGATATATATTATATAACATATGTTAATATTCTCCATGCTGCTGCTGGTGCTGCTGCTGCTGCTGCTGCTGGTGCTGCTGCTGCTGCTGCTGCTGCTGCTAAGTCACTTCAGTCGTGTCCGACTCTGTGTGACCCCATAGACGGAAGCCCACCAGGCTCCCCCGTCCCTGGGATTCTCCAGGCAAGAACACTGGAGTGGGTTGCCATTTCCTTCTCCAATGTGTGAAAGTGAAAAGTGAAAGTGAAGTCGCTCAGTCATGTCTGACTTGTAGCAACCCCATGGACTGTAGCCCGCCAGGCTCCTCCGTCCATGGGATTTTCTAGGCAAGAGTACTGGAGTGGCTTGCCATTGCCTTCTCCACAACAGGAGCTAGAGGAAGAAAAATTAACTTTCCAAACCTAGAACCAATACTGCCTGCTAAAGGATCAGCCTCCCTCTTCTCCCTTCAAGTAGAAAGCAGGGAGTTCTCCACACACATCTGTAAATAAATGACATATAAACTTGGTCATGAATAAAAAAAAAAAAAAAGGACAACTTTTGCACCATGAAGAAAGGGTAAAAGTAAAATACCATCAGCATTAAGTGGATTTTTTTTCCTTTTTATAGATTTTACATTTTAAACACATATGTCATGACATTTTAATGTAGCAGTTCTGAAATGGAGAAATAGCACATTGATTTTGTGCCCTGGAGAAAAATAAACAATAGCACTTTCAAAAAAGACTTTGGCCTGAGATTCCCTTAAGCCATATAAAGGACATTTATCCCCAAACTGAATGACGTTGGTAATGACTGCACTTCCTCGACTAGTCTTTCCATCTCAATATTCTGGTTTGATACTATCAATGAGGTCACCATGATACCCAGGCTGTAATATAATGTGCTGATGAAAAACTGCTATGAATTCAGGTTGACATAAAGAATACCACCAAATTCAGAATAAACTGCATCAATACAGGATAATAAGGAAAGATTGATATTCTTCATGTATCTAGCTATCATATCAGCTCTAAAGTTAGAGAAAATTTTACTGTGAAGGCATAAAAAATAAAAATGTATATCCAAGTAGCAAATGTGCTAAATATTTTTCCTATCTGAAATTCTTTTCCTTTCTATTTTCTTTGTTTGAGATACATCTCTATTATTATTCTTCTATTCTATTCTTGTGATTATTCTTAGTAGTCCTAAAGTGAAATGGAAGAAAATATTTTTGTGGGTCTCAAACTAGATGTTAAAGGGGTTTTTAAAATGTATATTCTATTTTTGATGCAGGTAAAGTCTATTAATAGTGATAAGCTACATTTGGCCACAGAGGAATCACTGAATTTATCATAGCTTTAAGTATTGTCATTTGGGAATTATTATTCACATGTATTATCTGAGGCCTTAATCCTGAATATTCATTGGAAGGACTGATGCTAAAGTTCCTGTACTTTGGCCATCTGACGCAAAGAGCCAACTCACTGGAAAAGACCCTGATACTAGGAAAGATTGAGGGCAAGAGGAGAAGAAAGCAGCAGAGGATGAGATGGTTGGATTCCATCACCAATTCAGTGGACATGAAGTTGGGCAAACTCCAGGAGATACTGAAGGACAGGGAGGCCTGGTGTGCTGCAGTCCATGGGGTTGCAAAGAGTCAGACAACACTTAGTAACTGAAAAATAACAGCAACAATCCGAAGCATAGACAAAGTAAAATAATATTTTTATATCTTTTTATCATATGGAAGCCAAAGAATTGATGCTTTTGAACTGTGGTGTTGGAGAAGACTCTTGAGAGTTCCTTGTACCGCAAGGATATCCAACCAGTCCATTCTAAGGGAGATCGATCCTGGGTGTTCATTGGAAGGACTGATGCTAAAGCTGAGACTGCAATACTTTGGCCACCTCATGCGACGAGTTGACTCACTGGAAAAGACTCTGATGCTGGGAAGGGTTGGGGGTGGGAGGAGAAGGGGACGACCGAGGATGAGATGGCTGGATGGCATCACCGACTCTGTGGACTTGAGTCTGAGTGAGCTCCGGGAGTTGGTGATGGACAGGGAGGCCTGGCGTGCTGTGATTCATGGGGTCGCGGAGAGTCGGACACGACTGAGCGACTGAACTGAACTGATCATATGGAAAACACTACTAACTCCACTAAAAGATATATGCTGGATTCTCATTAAAGTACCCTAATTAGCATGTATTATGCAAGTCTAATCTTTAGATGAAATTATATTATGCCAGTATTTTTCTGATAATACTTATAAAATTTATAATTATTAAATATTTTAAAAGTTATAATACTTATAAAATTTCTTCAATGTTATTTCCATTGCATGAAGCTAAATTCGCAGAATGGAGTGTAATATTTGGTGATAGCATGTACTAACAAATTGGTTCACTTAGAAAAATTATAAATCCAAATGCCACTGTGACAATGGGAAACTCTCATTTATCACTTTATAAAAATTACAAATAAATGAAGTCTTCTTCACTCACTTCCATCTTTTCTCTCTGAACACAATAGAAAATCCAAGTGAAGAGCTTTAAAGAAGCATCCCAGGTTTATGCATTCTCTTTATCTCCTAGAAAACATGGAAGTCTCCATGGCCAGATCCTACCTGACACAGGAAGAGAAGGGCCAAATAAAAGGAAGAGAACTCCTTTAAAAGATGCAAAGACTGTATCTTCATTCCTCCACATCCAAAAGTACTTGTGTGCAATGCTATAAAAGATGGAAACAAAGCTTGATGGGCCTGCCTGCAATTCCAAAGCCATCATGTCCTCTGTACTCTATCCATTTTTACTGAGTGTATACTCTATCTGTTCTGTTCAGCCGCTCAGTCGTGTCCGACTCTTTGCGACCCCGTGGACTGTAGCCTACCAGGCTTCTCCGTCCATGGGATTCTCCAGGCAAGAATACTGGAGTGGGTTACCATTTCCTTCTCCAGGGGATCTTCCCGACCCAGGGATCGAACCCAGGTCTCCCACATTGGAGGCAGACTCTTTAACCTCTGAGCCACCAGTGAAAAAAAATGAAAGTGAAACTGTTAGTCACTCAGTCAAGTCTCACTCTTTGTGATCCCATGGACTGTAGCCTGCCAGGCTCCTCTGCCCATGGAATTCTCCAGGCAAGAATACTGGAATGAATAGCCATTCCCTCCATCAGGCAATCTTCCTGAACCAGGGATTGAACCCTGTTTCCCTGCATTGCAAACAGATCCTTACCATCTGAGTCACCAGGGAAGATCCATGATTTTTCAGTCATTTCTAACGGTACTATGCCATAGTTTGATTCAACTGAGCTTCCAAAAGCACTGTGTATTTTAATTTCCATTTTCATAAGACTATTTGGGCAAGCTCAAGTAGTAGTGAAACATTTCATATTATATGATGCTTCAGAGTTTCAGATTTAAGACAATGACAACTTAATTCAGTTGGCATTAGAACTATCCAATTTTTTTTTTAATCCACAGACTTTTTTGGAAACAAACTAGTTGGCTCAAATTTGTTAGTCTCACACCCCTGCTGAGGCTCATTTTATATTTCACATGAAAGAATCTGAACATCTCAGAAATGTCAGGACAAATCACACTTTCAGCCTAGTCAAATTCATTTTCAGTACAGTCTTCTCTCAAAAACCCAGTAATCTCGTATAAATACTCTTCCTTGAAAACTGGGAACAAACTAAACTTCAGTATTTTCATTAGAACATTTGTTTATGATAATAAAATAGCTGAATACTGCTTTTTGTTCTTTCATGATTCAGACAGTCAAAAAAGTAACAACAAGCCCCAAATTAATTATATTTGTCAACACTTTGTCATTAGCACATGCTCCATTGGAACTGACTTTGTAAAGGTTTCTAGATAAAATTATATATTAAGTGCTCCTTTAAGCCTATTAAAATGACAGGGAGAAAAGGGAAGAAGAAGAAGAAAGGAAAAACTCCAAGAGGACTAAGGAACAGAAGCAGTTATACACACAATGGCCAAAAGATGTCAACAAGTTTTGGAAAGATGAAAACCAGGTGAATGAGAGGTAAGTAATTATTAAAACAGGAGAAAATAAAAGCTAGGAAAAGAGAAAATGCAAGAGAGAATGTCCGTAGGAAGTTGCTAACTTATGCATTAGAAACCCAGAAAGACTTAGGAAGTGTAAACACCAGATATGTCAGAATGTAGAGATCATGGTAAGACTAAAAATAAAAGGAATATTTGAAAATCAGTTTAAAGGAGCAGTTAGATCTCCCAATTTCCTTCCTAACTCTAATCATTCACAAGACTACTCCTCTCAAATTTGGTATAATATTCGGAGAACTTAAAAAAATTAGGCTCTGGACACAAGGATAAATACTACCCTAATAGCTGGGGCTAGGACATAATTCAATGATGAAGAACAGCAGACTCTTTATAAATACAAGTTTATGATTTCTCCTATACAATTTAGGACTCTGGCAGCCAGATTATACTCCCCAGAGCTATAAGTGAAGGATTTTTCTTGGACGAATAACTCATCCCCAAAGGAAATGCATAGTGAAAGTAAAATTTGGACATCCTCAACAAATTGATGATTCTGCCAGATCATCTTACAGAGAAGTCCAAAAGCCAACATGTTCTTCTCAAACACCAGAGACTCCAATTTTAAATATGAACAGATTGTCAAAGATCATCAAACTGAGGAAAGTTTTCAATATAACTGTTGTAAAAAATTTTTTTAAACAGAAAACTAATGCAGAGAAATGGGCATAGTACAAGAAACAATATCAAAATGTGTTTTTATAGTTAATATCCTCAAAGATATTTCTCTGTGAAAAATGGACAGAATGCTATTTTTTTATAATTACAGAAAAAAAAGAGACCTTTTAGATATAGACATACAACAGTTAAACCTTCAGTTGAAATTTTGGAAGACAAAGTTGAAGAAATCTTTCAAAAACTGGTATGGAAGAAAAAAATTAAAGACATAATTAGACAATAAAGGAAGTTCAACTGCTGATCAGGAAAGGTTCCAGGGAGAAAAGGTAAAACTAAAATGAAACAGAAATGTGTTATAAACATTAAACAGGGATTTCTCTGGAGGTCCAGTGGTTAAGAAATCTGCCTTGCAATGCAGAGGGCATAGGTTCCATCTGTTATCTGGGAACTAAGATCCCACATGCTATTGAGCAATTAAGCCTGTACAACACAACTAGAGGTTCTGTGCATTGGAAGGAAGATCTATGTGCCACAACTAAGACTTGACACAGGCAACAAATAAATAAATAAATACTATACATGTGTTACATCAATTAATTCTCACAACAAAATCTTTGAGAATTTCTATATACAATAAATGTTGATATAATAAAATGATATTTCTCTAAACTGAAAGACATGTGTTAGTTATCACCGTAACTAGTGAAAAATGACTTGCATCAGAGTACATCAACTTTAGGCTTCTGAGTGCTAGAGATAAAGATACCCTAAAAGCTCCCAGGGATAATGAGGCTGAGAGGAGGAAGAAAGGAGAATAAGGACAAGGGAGAAAAAAATAAGGTTTCAAGAGATATAGGACTAAGGTTGGTATTGATTTTCTCAGAAGTTCTCCATTTTAACATTGTTATTTTGTGATACAGTCATGTCCAACTCTGTGATCCTATGGACTACAGCCCACCTATAGAGGGCTATAGAGGACTATAGACTCCTCTGTCCATGGGATTTTCCAGGCAAGAATACTAGGGTGGGTTCCCACTTCCTCTTCCATCAGATCTTCCTGACCCAAGGATCAAACCTGTGTCTCAGGCATTGCACACAGATTGCATTCAGTCTTTGCACTCAGGCATTTCACTTCTTTACCTCTGAAGTGAAAGTGAAGTCACTCAGTCATGTCCTACTCTTTGCGACCCCATGGACTGTAGCCCACCAGGCTCCTCCATCCATGGGATTTTCCAAGCAAGAGTACTGGAGTGGGTTGCCATTTCCTTCTCCAGGGGATCTTCCCAACCCAGGGATCGAACTAGGGTCTCCAGCATTGCAGGAAGACACTTTACTGTCTGAGCCACCAGGGAAATGCTTTATACTAAACTATTCCGAAAATGGTGGTTGGAAGCATATGAAAAAGGACAGGAAAAGCAGAAAATAATGATTATGTCGTATGGAGAGTAAAGGGAATTTCCAGGATGATAGGAGGAGGGAAATGCCATATTTAAGACTCTGAGAGATCAAGACAGCAAGCAGCTTCCATTGGGCCAGAGACATGAAGGGCACCAGAAAAATGTCTCTAAATGAAAGGAAAAAGCTACTGGTAGATTGCCTAATATGTCTGTCCTCAGTGAGAACCATTTTTTTAAAAATTAACTTTATATTATATTTAGCAATAATTTTGAATTCACAGAAAAGTTTGCCAACATAGTACACAGATTTCCTGTATATTCCTCACTTAGTTTCCCCATGGTTAATATCTCAAATTGCCATGGTATATTTGCCAAAACTAAGAAACTGACATTAGTTCTTTACAAAAAAATGAAATCAAGATTTCACTAGATTCCACCAATTCTTCTTTTAGTATCTCCTAGCTCATCCAGGATCCAGTCCAGGCTACCACACTGCATGGAAGTGTTATGCCTCCCTAGTCTCTGCATGATTTTGACAGTTTCTCTGACTTTGTTTTTTGTGTGACAGCTTTGAGGAGTGCTAGCCAGGTATCTGGGTTTCTCTTATGTTCTTCTCATCATTAAACCAAAGTTAAACTTCATCTCCTGAAGGTGGTAATATCTACATATATTATTTGAATTTTTCTATAAAGACAATGTTTCACTTCTCTTCCACTTATTTACTTATTTAATAATTTATTTATATCAGCCTATAAATTTAGTTATATTTATATTTTTCTTTCGGAGAAGGCAATGGCAAGCCACTCCAGTACTGTTGCCTAGAAATCCCATGGATGGAGGAGCCTGGTAGGCTGCAGTCCGTGGGGTCGCTAAGGGTCGGACACGACTGAGCGACTTCACTTTCACTTTTCACTTTCCACTTTCACACATTGGAGAAGGAAATGGCAACCCACTCCAGTGTTCTTGCCTGGAGAATCCCAGGGACGGGGGAGCCTGGTGGGCTTCTGTCTATGGGGTCACACAGAGTTGGACACGACTGAAGTGACTTAGCAGCAGCAGCAGCATATTTTTCTTTAGATTATGATCCAGTACTACACAAAGTGCTCCAGTTTTGGCTATTAGATGATACTTTGGGTAGTCTCCCCTGTCTCTCTGACACAACTCCATCCTTCCACTTTCAAAGTACTTCACTACTTTTGGATCCTACACGATGCTTCTGGCTGAACTAACATTTGCCCTTAGGATCATTTCTATAGAAATAGAAATCTGTCTCGGGGAAAAATTCCTTTGTTACAGAATATCAATATAAAAAGGGGGCAGGAGAAAACTGAATATCATGTTCAAGGTGTGAATTTAGACAGATGCCTTTATACCACTAGAGATAGAGTTAATAAAAGAAAAAATGAAAGATTTAGAATATTCACATGTCTATATTTATGTGGGTGAACTAATTTGGCTACTTCTGCTTGTTTTAATAGGAAAGTACCTAGAGATGTCAGATTTATGCAAACCTGACAGAAAACATTACCTTCTTTTAACCTATTTCACAAATTGGAGAAATTCTCAACTAGGAAGAAACTGAAGAGTTCTTGAAGCTCACATTGTATTCATTCTCAAATGCCTTCAGGTCCCAGGCAATACTGCTTCTACCTACTAGAAAGGACTTTCAAAGGTACCCAAAGCAAAGTGAGGAAGAAGTTAGATTAACACCATAGGTTTATCTAACTGAATACTCAGACAAAACCACATTACCTAGAGATGGTAATAGCATATGCCTGGAACACACACCTTAGTTCTCTAAAAGCCTCATTTCCTCAGCAATAAAATGTTCATAATAATAGCACCTACCTCATTAAAATATATGAAATTAAGAAAGACATTAAGTATAAAATACTTAAAATCCTGCTTAGAAAATAATAAGACATCCACAAAATTAATATTTGTATTTGCATTTATGTACACGTTGGTATCATTTAACTCAATACTATTATTGCTCTTTAAATCAAGAAAACTTACTTAAATGTTGGATGCAGAAAAGTAAACCCATCATGGGTACCTGGACTGTGCATTGTGTAGGCAGTAGGAAAAGGAAGAGCCAGGTAGGCCCAGTGCCTCCAATTATTTCATATGCTGCATGCTAAGTTGTTTCAACCGTGTCCAACTCTTTGTGACCTTATGAACTATAGTCTGCAAGGCTCCTCTGATCAAGGGATTCTCCAGGCAAGAATACTGGAGTGGATTGCATTTCCTTCTCTAGGGGATCTTTCTGACTTAGTGATTAAACCGGGGTTTCTTATGTCTCCTGCATTAGCAGGCAGGTTCTTTACCACTAGCACCGCTGTATAACACCCTTTAGTCCCCCTCCAATCTATATTTCAGGTCACTTGTCTAAATGTAGCACATTCAGAAATATGAATATGTATCATGATTAAGCTTAGATGATAGTTGCTTAAACACTGATGAGATCAGAAGTTAATAGAGAACTCAGTTCAGTTCAGTTCAGTCGCTCAGTCGTGTCTGACTCTCCGCGACCCCATGAATCACAGCACCGCCAGGCCTCCCTGTCCATCACCAACTCCCGGAGTTCACTCAAACTCATGTCCACAGAGTCGGTGATGCCATCCAGCCATCTAATTCTCGGTCGTCCCCTTCAACTCTGTAAAAGATATTATTTTTAATTAAGATCAATTTATCATAATTTAGCTTAACCAAGTCCAAAGAGTCTGTTTCCTGTGGCCTAGGAATGTTCTGGCTTGTCTGAAGACTAATTATTTATCCTTTAAAGTGAACTATAGGGAAATGTCTCCTTGGAAACACTCTTAAGGAAATGATTATTTTTTGGACCTTGACTTGGGACTTTCTATATACAGAAAATAGATAACTGCACAATTTGCCATTTTCTTTCAAAGAATTGAAGTTAGTTAAGGCCGTCAGCTAAATCATAAGCATTAACATCAATATCTCCAACTGGTTAGATACCAACTTTGTGTTCTCAGATATTATCATAAAACAAGTGTTCAACTGTTCTTAAGAATTAAAATTTTGTCTCATGGAACAGATGCATGCAATGTATTTTTGACACAGAAGCAGTGTGGATTGTGGGTAAAATTCACTTTTGAGTTGGGATCTTGAGAAGCTGTGTAAAACTCCTAAGCTCTTTAGAACTTAGCTATCTGTTGTATACATATATTAAGATAATGTTTTTTAAAGCACTTAATATAGGCCCTATTCAACAGAATATTAATTGCATAATTATCATTTTAAAGGTAAAGTCCTGGACTTCCCTGGTGGTTCAGAGGTAAAGAATCCGCAGGTTGTGCAAGAGACACATGTTTGATCCCTGATGGGGAAAGATCCCACCTGCTATAGAGCAACTAAACCCCTGTGACACAATCATTGAGCTTGTGCTCCAGAGCCCGGGAACCACAACTACTGAAATCCGTGTGCCCTGAGGCCCATAATCTGCAACAAGAGAAGCCACCACAATGAGAAGCATGCACATCGCAAATAGAGAGTAGCCCCCACTTGTCCCTAATAGAGAAAAGCCAACACAGCAACAAAGACACAGCACTGCCAAAGGTAATTGAATAAAAATTTTAAAACTATAAAAGCATATTTCCTAAGAGAAAGGTAAAGTCACTCAGTCATGTCGACTCTTGGCTATCTCCTGGACTGCAGCACTCCAGGGCTGCCCTGTCAATCATCAACACCCAGAGCTTACTCAAACTCATATCGATCGAGTCAATGATGACATTCAACCATCTCATCCTCTGTCATCCCCTTCTCCTCCTGCATTTAATCTTTCCCAGCATCAGGATCTTTTCCAAGGAATTGGTTCTTTGTGTCAGGCGGCCAAAGTATTGGAGTTTCAACTTCAGCATCAGTCCTTCCAATGAATATTCAGGACTGATTTCCTTTAGGATGGACTGGTTTGATATCCTTGCAGTTCAAGGAACTCTCAAGAGTCTTCTCCAACACCACAATTCAAAAGTATCATTCTTTAGCACTCAGCTTTCTTTATAGTCCAGCTCTCACATCCATACATGACTACTGGAAAACCCGTAGCCTTGACTAGATGGACCTTTGTTGGCAAAGTAATGTCTCTGCTTTTTAATATGCTGCCTAGTGTGGTCCGGAGAAGGCAATGGCAAGCCACTCCAGTACTATTGCCTAGAATATCCCATGGATGGAGGAGCCTGGTAGGCTGCAGTCCTTGGGGTCGCTAAGGGTCGGACATGACTGAGCGACTTCACTTTCACTTTTCACTTTCACACATTGGAGAAGGAAATGGCAACCCACTCCAGTGTTCTTGCCTGGAGAATCCCAGGGACGGGGGAGCCTGGTGGGCTTCCGTCTATGGGGTCACACAGAGTCGGACACGACTGAAGTGACTCAGCAGCAGCAGCAGCAGCAGCCTAGTTTGGTCATAGCTTTGCTTCCAAGGAGCAAGCCTCTTTTAATTTCATGGCTTGAGTTGACATCTGCAGTGACTTTAGAACCCAAAAAATAAAGTCCCTGTTTCCATTATTTCCCCATCTATTTACCATGAAGTGATGGGACCAGATGCCATGATCTTAGTTTTCTGAATGTTGAGTTTTAAGCCAATATTTTCACTCTCATCTTTCACTTTCATCAAGAGGCTCTTTAGTTCTTCTTCACTTTCTGCCATAAGGGTGGTGTCATCTGCATATCTGAGGTTATTGATATTTCTCCTGGAAATCTTGATTCCAGCTTGTGCTTCATCCAGCACTGCCAAAAATAAATAAAAATTTTAAAAATATTAACACATATTTCTAAATAGAAAGGTAAAGTCAGTTCAGTCGTTCAGTCATGCCCGACTTTTTGCAACCCCATGGAAGCAGCACGCAGTACCCCATGGACTCCAGCACACAGGCCATCAGCTAAATCATGAGCAGATGATATGTTCATCCATTTCACATAATGTACTCTGTGTAAGAGTTAAATAAGCAGGGTGACAATATACAGCCTTGATGTACTCCTTTCCTGATTTGGAAACAGTCTGTTGTTACATTTCCAGTTCTAACTGCTGCTTCTTGACCTGCATACAAATTTCTCAGAAGGCAGGTCAGGTGGTCTGGTATTCCCATCTCTTGAAGAATTTTCCACAGTTTGTTGTGACCTACACAGTCAAAGGCTTTGGCCTAGTCAATAAGCAAAAGTAGATGTTTTTCTGGAATTCTCGCTTTTTCAATGATCGAGCGGATGTTGGCAATTTGATCTCCGGCTGCTTTTTCTAAATCCAGTCGGAACATCTGGAAGTTCACGGTTCACTTACTATTGAAGCCTGGCTTGGAGAATTTTGAGCGTTACTTTCCTAGCATGTGAGATGAGTGCAATTGTGGAGTAGTTTGAGCATTTTTTGGCATTTTCTTTCTTTGGGATTGTAATGAAAACTGACCTTTTCCAGTCCTCTGGCCACTGCTGAGTTTTCCACATTTGCTGGCATATTGAGTGCAGCACTTTCACAGCATCATCTTTTTGGATTTAATAACTCAATTGGAATCCCATCGCCTCCACTAGCTTTGTTCATAGTGACACTTCCTAAGGCTCACTTGATTTCACATTCCAGGATATCTGGCTCTAGGTGAGTGATCACACCATCGTGGTCATCTGAGTCATGAAGATCATTTTTGTACAGTTCTTCTTTGTATTTTTGCCACCTCTTCTTAATATTTTCTTCTGTTAGATCCATACCATTTCTGTCCTTTATTGTGCCCATCTTTGCATGAAATTTTCCCTTGTTATCTCTAATTTTCTTGAAGAGGTCTCTAGTCTTTCCCATTCTCTCATTTTCCTCTATTTCTTTGCATAGTTCACTGGGGAAGGCTTTCTTATCTCTCCTTGATATGCTTTGGAGTTCTGCATTCAAATGGGTATATTTTTCCTTTTCTTCTTTGCCTTTTGAATCTTTTCTTTTCACAACTATTTGTAAGGCTTCCTCAGAAAAACATTTTGCCTTTTTGCATTTTTTTTTCTTGGGGATGGTCTTGATTACCACCTCCTGTACAACGTCACGAACCTCTGTCCATAGTTCTTCAGGCTCTCTATCATATCTAATGCATTGAATCTTTTTGTCACCTCCACTGTGTAATCATAAGGGATTTGATTTAGGTCATACCTGAATGATCTAGTGGTTTCCCCTACTTTCTTCAATTTAAGTCTAAATTAGGTAATAAGGAGTTCATGATCTGAGCCATAGTCAGCTCCAGGTCTTATTCTTGCTGACTGTATAGAACTTCTCCATCTTTGGGTGCAAAGAATATAATCAGTCTGATTTTGGTATTGACCATCTGGTAATGTCCATGTGTAGAGTATTCTTTTGTGTTGTTGGAAGCAGATGTTTTGCTATGACCAGTATGTTCTCTTGGCCAAACTCTGATAGCCTTTGATCTGCTTTGTTTTGTACTCCAAGGCCAAGTTTACCTGTTATTCCGGGTATCTCTTGACTTCCTATTTTTGTATTCCAGTCCCCTATAATGAAAAGGACACCTTTTGGGGGTGTCAGTTCTAGAAGGTCTTGAAGGTCTTCATAGAACTGTTCAACTTCAGCTTCTTCAGCATTACTGGTCAGAGAATAGACTTGGATTACCGTGATTTTGAATGGTTTGCTTGGAAACAAACAGAGATCATTCTGTCATTTTTGAGATTGCATCCAAGTACTGCATACCAGACTCCCTTGTTGACTATGATTGCTACTCCATTTCTTCTAAGGGATTCTTTCCCACAGTAGTAGATATAATGGTCATCTGAGTTAAATTCACCCATTCCAGTCCATTTCAGTTCGCTGATCCCTAGATGTTGATGTTCACTCTTGCCATCTCCTGTTTGACCACTTCCAATTAGCCTTGATTCATGGACCTAACATTCCAGATTCCTATGCAATATTGCTCTTTACAGCATTGGACTTTAATTTCATCACCAGTCACATCCACAACTGGGTGTTGTTTCTGCTTTGGCTCTATCTCTTCATTATTTCTGGAGTTACTTCTTCATTGATCTCTAGTAGCATATTAGGCACTGACTGACCTGAGGAGTTCATCTTTCAGTGTCCTATCTTTTTGCCTTTCCATAGTGTTCATGGGGTTTTCATGGCAAGAGTAGTGAAGTGGTTTGCCACCCTAATATGGCAGAATAGAAGGACGTGCACTCATCTTCTCCTGCGAGAACTCCAAAATGACAGCTCACTGCTGAACAACCATTGACAGGAGAATGTTCTGTTCAGTTCAGTTCAGTTCAGTTCAGTTCAGTCGCTCAGTCATGTCCAACTCTTTGCGACCCCATGAATCACAGCACGCCAGGCCTCCCTGTCCATCACCAACTCCTGGAGTTCACTCAAACTCATGTCCATCGAGTCGGTGATGCCATCCTGCCATCTCATTCTCTGTCGTCCCCGTCTCCTCCCACCCCCAATCCCTCCCAGCATCAGACTCTTTTCCAGTGAATCAACTCTTCACATGAGGTGGCCAAAGTATTGGAGTTTCAGCTTTAGCATCAGTCCTTCCAATAAACACCCAGGGTTGATCTCCTTTAGGATGGACTGGTTGGATCTCCTTGCAGTCCAAGGGACTCTCAAGAGTCTTCTCCAGCACCACAGTTCAAAAGCATCAATTCTTCGGCGATCAGCTTTCTTCACAGTCCAACTCTCACATCCATACATGACCACGGGGAAAACCATAGCCTTGACTAGACGGACCTTGGCTGGCAAAGTAATGTCTCTGCTTTTTAATATGCTATCTAGGTTGGTCATAACTTTCCTTCCAAGGAGTAAACATGTTTGATCCCATCAAAAAAAGATACCCCACCTCCAAGGGCAAAGGAGAAGCCCTAGCAAGATGGTAGGAGGGACAAAATCTCATATAAAATCAAACCCCATACCTGCCAGAGATGTTCAGAAGGCTCAAACAAGCCTTGTGCACACCAGGACCCGGAGACCCCACAGAGACTGAGACAGAACTGTGCTTGAATGTCTCCTGCAGAGGTACAGGACGGCAGTGGACTGCTGCAGGGGCAGGGGCTCTGGGTGTAGTAGACCTGGGTATGGCATTAGCCCTCTTGGAGGAGGTCACCATTAACCCCACCATAGAGCTGCCAGAACTTACACAGGACTGCAGAAGCAGACTTTTGAAGGACACACACATCCTTGTGTGCACCAGGATCCAGGAGAAAAGAGCAGTGACCCCACAAAAGACTGACCCAGATTTGCCCGTGAGTGTCCAGGAGTCTCTAGCGGAGGCGTGAGTTGGCAGTGTCCTGCTGCAGGGTTGGGGGCACGCAGCAGTGCATGCATGGGGCCATTTGAAAAAGATCGCCATTATCTTCATTACCTCCACCATACTTGGGCCTCAGGTCAGACAACAGGGAGGGACCATAGCCCTGCCCTTCAACAGAAAATTGGTTAAAGTTTTACTGACTATGACCCCGCCCATCAGCACAAGACCTAGTTTCCCCCTCAGTTAGTGTCTCCCATTAGGAAGTATCCATAAGCCTCTTATCCTTCTCCATCAGAGGACAGACAGAATGAAAACCACAATCACAGAAAACTAACCAATCTGATCACATGGACCACAACCTTGTCTAACTCAATGAAACTATGAGCCATGCCATGTAGGGCCATCCAAGATGGACGGTTCACGGTGGAGAGTTCTGACAAAATGTGGTCCACTGGAGAAGGGAATGGCAAATCACTTCAGTATTCTTGCCACGAGAACCCCAGGAATGGTAAAGTATCAAGGCTGTTTTTCCAAAACCACATAGTTAATAAGAAAATTAATTACTAAAATTTTATTTCATTCTTTTTCTTAATTTTAAGCTTTTCATTTTTTTATTGACATATAGCCAATTAATAATGTTGTGATAGTTTCAGTTGAACAGTGAAGGAACTCAGACGTACATATACAGGTATCCATACTCCTCCAAACTCCCTTCCATTAAACAGAGGATTTTACTTCATTCTTTACATTTGCTTTTCCAGTCCCCAAGAAGGTTTGTTGCTTTTTTTTTTCCCTACTGGCAACAATTTAAGTGGAAGAACTGATGTCTCATCCCAGCAATTCCAACTCATCCTACAAAACCTCACCTTCATCTCTCACAGTAAATTACTAAAGGATTATTTGCTAAGACATAAACTTATCTCTTCCTCTTTCCTTTCCTCTCTCCCTCTTTCCTCCCTTCCTTCTTTTTGTCTTGGTTATCAATGAACAGTGTTTAAATCTAGGGGAATGAAAAGAAAAAATGTTTATTCAGTTCCAAAAGTGTGTCAAACATCCAGCACATGCTCACACTGAAAGATTCCCTTTTTTTATAGTCACTAATGGGACAACCAAAATAAGAACCTTTGACTTGCCCTACGGCAACAATATTTTACAGCCTGTCAATTGATTGAAGCCCCAAAGTTGCCTCAAAATTTGAATAGTGAAAATAAAAAGAAAAGAGGATTTTATGATGGGTCAAGGGAAATGGGACCATGTAGTGGCCTGAAGCTAGGCCAAGGGCACAGCCTTCAACAGAGCAAGAAATTATTCTAACAGTCTCAAAAATGTTGAAATTTAATATCAATCAGTTCAGTTCAGTTGCTAAGTCATGTCCGACTCTTTGCAGCCCCATGGACTGCAACATGCCAGGCTTCCCCGTCTATCACCAAATCCCAGAGCTCAAACTTATGTCTATAGAGCAGGTGATGCCATCCAACCATCTTATCCTCAGTCATCCCCTTCTCCTCCCACCTTCAATCTTTCCCAGCATCTTGGTCTTTTCCAATGAGTCAGTTCTTCGTATCAGGTGGCCAAAGTAATTTAGCTTCAGCATCAGTCCTTCCAATGAATATTCAGGACTGACTTCCTTTAGGATTGACTGATTTGATCTCCTTGCAGTCCAAGGGACTCTCAAGCTTCTTCTCCGCCACAGTTCAAAAGCATCAGTTCTTCAGTACTCAGCTTTCTGATAGTCCAAATCTCACATCCATACATGACAATGGAAAAACCATAGCTTTGACTTAGTTCATTTCATCCACTCAGTCATGTCTGACTCTTTGCAACCCCAAGGAGTGCATCAAGCCAGGCTTCCCTGTCCATCACCAACTCCTGGAGCCTACTCAAACTCATGTCCATCACATCAGTGATGCCATTCAACCATCTCATCCTCTGTCATCCCCTTCTCCTCCCACCTTCAATCTTTTCCAGCATCAGGGTCTTTTACAACGAGTTGATTCTTTGCATCAGGTGGGCAAAGTATTGGAGTTTCTGCTTCAGCATCAGTCCTTCCAATGAATATTTAGAACTGATTTACTTTAGGATTGACTGATTGGATCTCCTTGCAGTCCAAGGGACTCTCAAGAGTCTTCTCCAACACCACAGTTCAAAAGCATCAATTTTTGGTGCTCAGATTTCTTTATAGTTCAACTCTCACATCCATACATGACTACTGGAAAAACCATAGCTTTGACTAGATGAACCTTTGTTGGCAAAGTAAGGTCTCTGCTTTTTAATATGCTGTCAAGGTTGGTCATAGCTTTTCTTCCAAGAAGCAAGCATCTTTTAATTTCATGGCTGGAGTCGACATCTGCAGTGATTTTAGAGCCCCAAAAAATAAAGTCTCTGTTTCCATTATTTCCCCATCAATTTTCCATGAAGTGATGGGACCGGATGCCATGATCTTTGTTTTCTGAATGTTGAGTTTTAAGCTAATATTTTCACTCTCCTCTTCCACTTTCATCAAGAGGTTTTAGTTCCTCTTCTCTTCCTGTCATAAGGGTGGTGTCATCTGCATATCTGAGGTTATTGATATTTCTCCCAGCAATCTTGATTCCAGCTTGTGCTTCTTCCAGCCCAGCGTTTCTCATGATGTACTCTGCATAGAAGTTAAATAAGCAGGGTGACAATATACAACCTTGATGTACTCCTTATCTGATTTGGAACTAATCTGTTGATCCATGTCCAGTTCTAACTGTTGCTTCTGACCTGCATACAGGTTTCTCAGGAGGCAGGTCAGGTGATCTGGTATTCCCATCTCTTTCAGAATTTTCCACAGTTTCTTGTGATCCACACAGTCAAAGGCTTTGGCATAGTCAATAAAGCAGAAAGAGATGTTTTTCTGGAACTCTCTTGTTTTTTCGATGTTGGCAATTTGATCTCTGGTTCCTCTGCCTTTTCTAAAACCCGCTTGACCATCTGGAAGTTCACAGTTCATATACTGTTGAAGCCTTGCTTGGAGAATTTTAATCATTACTTTGCTAGCATTTGAGTTGAGTGCAATTGTGTGGCAGCCTGAGCATTATTTTGCTTTGCCTTTCTTGGGGATTGAAATGAAAACTGACCTTTTCCAGTCCTGTGGCCATTGCTGAGTTTTCCAAATTTGCTGGCATATTGAGTGCCACACTTTAACAGCATCATCTTTCAGGATTTGAAATAGCTCAACTGGAATTCCATCACCTCCACTAGCTTTGTTCATAGTGATGTTTCCTAAGGCCCACTCAGTTCAGTTCAGTTCAGTCGCTCAGTCATGTCCGACTCTCCGCAACCCCATGAATCACAGCACGCCAGGCCTCCCTGTCCATCACCAACTCCCGGAGTACACTCAAACTCATGTCCACAGAGTCGGTGATGCCATCCAGCCATCTCATTCTCCATCGTCCCCTTCTCCTCCTGCCCCCAACCTTTCCCGGCATCAGAGTCTTTTCCACTGAGTTAACTCGTCGCATGAGGTGGCCAAAGTATTGCAGTTTCAGCTTTAGCATCAGTCCCTCCAATGAACATCCAGGATTGATCTCCTTTAGAATGGACTGGTTGAATCTCCTTGCAGTATAAGGGACTCTTAAGAGTCTTCTCCAACACCACATTTCAAAAGCATCGATTCTTCGGCGATCAGCCTTCTTCACAGTCCAACTCTCACATCCATACGTGACCACGGGAAAAACCATTGCCTTG
Source organism: Moschus berezovskii (assembly GCF_049115385.1). Classification (NCBI taxonomy): domain Eukaryota; kingdom Metazoa; phylum Chordata; class Mammalia; order Artiodactyla; family Moschidae; genus Moschus; species Moschus berezovskii. The sequence continues at coordinate 92,342,445 of NC_142464.1, forward strand.
ACTAGACGGACCTTGGTTGGCAAAGTAATGTCTCTGCTTTTTAATATACTATCAAGGTTGGTCATAACTTTCCTTCCAAGGAGCAAGCGTCTTTTAATTTCATGGCCCACTAGACTTTGCATTCTAGGATGTCTGGCTCTAGGTGAGTGACCACGCCATCCTGGTGGGTTAATCTTAAGCAGTAGGTTAATCTCAAAATGGCAGAGTAGGACGTGCCCTCATCTTCTCCTGTGAGAACTACAAAATTGCAACATGTTGTTGAACAACCATCGACAGGAGACTGTAGGATATCACCAAAAAAAGATACCCCACATCCAAGGGCAAAGGAGAAGCCCCAGCAAGACAGTAGGAGGGGTGGAATCACATTTAGATTCAAACCCGATACCTACCAGAGACACTTGGAGGGCTCAAACAAAACCTTATGCACACCAGGAGACCCCAAAGAGACTGTCAGACCTGCCTTTGAGTGTTTCAGTGTTCCCTGCAGAGGTAGGAAATTTAGTATGGTTTTGGTTATTTTATACTATACGCAAATACATTTTTCAAAAATAGTATAATCTTTTCATAAGTAAAGTTCAGCAACATTTTTCTTTTTGTCTGTCTTTCTCTTTATTGTTTAAACTTCAGCATATCTTGGAACCTTTAATATGCTAGACTATGTTGTAAATTTCAAAGAAGAAAAAACCGAATACTTTATTTTCCGAGTTTTTATGACCAGATTTTTTTTTTCCTAACAGTACATCAAATGGTTTTGCTAAAGAAGGTTTAGGAAAAGTTGCTAGATCTAGAGGATTATACATAGGACAAAATTGAGGCTAAAAAATCAATTGCTTTTCTCAAGAAAAGCCAACTAACTAGTAATGTACTAGAAGTGTACTCGGAGAAGGAAATGGCAACCCACTCCAGTGTTCTTGCCTGGAGAATCCCAGGGACGGGGGAGCATGGTGGGCTGCTGTCTATGGGGTCGCACAGAGTCGGACACAACTGAAGCGACTTAGCAGCAGCAGCAGCAGCAGAAGTGTATTGGTCTCCTGATTCCTAATCCAGGATACTGTCTACTTCACCATTCTAAATGTTCAAGACCTTTCCTTAGACAGAAATGTAGTTTGCATCTAGAAAAATGGCCTGCATTATGTTAAAAAAAAATCAAGTTATATGTCAAATATCTAATATTTGATGATGGGAATGGAAATATCCTGTACGAAAAGTTGGGGACTCTTAAGAACAGTTGTAATCTCTGTTAACTCCAGTGCCTTCATATCATTCTCAGGAAATGGAGACCATCTTTCATTAGCTACATCATAAGAGCACTAAGATAAAACAGTAGGCTTAAAAATGGAGATATAAAATAATACACAAAAAGTGCATTGTTACTGGTAATAAATGTCATTCCTGTTTTCTATATTTTCAGAACTTACTTTGGGTAACAAACGCATTTCCCCTTCTAATATGTTGTCTCAAAAAAAATATCCGGTGAAAGGCTGTCATTGGTCCTCAAAAAACAAAAATCAATCATCTGATACCATTTAACCCAAAAGCAAAAAAAAAAACCCTTGACGATATGTAAGACAGATAAGGGACCAAGGAATTACTGGAATGTCAGGCATGATGAATGAAAAAACATCATTTCCAAACAGTGCAATATTCTAATAGAATGTATACATAAGACAGTATATGCTTAAGAATGTACTGGTGAAATTCTCTGATAGAATAACATGAGTTTCAATCTAAGTCCAGGTTTTTATACATCTGGTGCATAAATGTAAAAGAAAGGGAACATTTTAGAAAAAACCAACTGGAAAAATATCCACAGAGGATTCATTCTGTTATTTCACTGAAGGACAGTCTTTCTATCTATTCATTTATTCAGTCAACAAGTAAATACTAGCAAATAAGACTGAGTGAGGAATTGTTTCACCTCTGGGGGTACACTGGTAAAGAAATGAGAAAGACTAATGTTCTCATTAATTTTGCATTCATTAAACGTAAAATGAATACATTTACATTACAAGTAAAATGAACAATAAAGAAAAAAATAACAGATCATTGCAACAAAGCATTTTGAAGATAATAAAAATGGGCTAATAAGATGAAGAGAAGGGAGAGGGAATCCTTAAGCAGGAAGGAAAATACTTGGATAGGACAGGTAAGGAAGACCTGCCTGAGGAAGTGAGATGACATCTAAAACAGGAGTACACACGTAAGAGCCATTTGAAAATCTGAGGGAAAGGGCTATTTTGAGCAGGAGTTATTCTGTACTACCGAAATCATAAGACCATGATTTAAAATTTCATACAGTATGATAGTGAAGGATCATGCCAAAAACAAAAATGAAGAAGAAATGGAGAAGTATGACAATCAAAGAGATCATAACAAACACTGCAGCTAGAGTGCTGCGTATAGGCAAAACAGCAACAGTAAAAACCTGTCCTTCCAAAGACGCAGGGGCCTCTCCAAAAATAAAAAAGGAGCCCTGAGTTCTTTCTTCAAGGTGCATTTGTCAGAAGATAACTCAGAGATTAGAAAGGAGATAAAAAGAGCAACATCACTTCATAGCAAATAGATGTGGAAACAGTGGCTGACTTAATTTTTCTGGTCTCCAAAATCACTGCAGTTGGTGACTGCAACCATGAAATTAAAAGACACTTACTCCTTGGAAAGAAAGTTATGACCAATCTAGACAGCATATTAAAAAGCAGAGACACTACTTTGTCAACAAAGGTCTGTCTAGTCAAGGCTATGGTTTTTCCATTGGTTATGTATGGATGTGAGAGTTGGACTATAAAGAAAGCTGAGCACCAAAGACTGATGCTTTTGAACTGTGGTATTGGAGAAGACTCTTGAGAGTCCCTTGCACTGCAAGGAGATCCAACCAGTCCTAAACAAGATCAGTCCTGGGTGTTCATTGTAAGGACTGATGTTGAAGCTGAAACTCCAATACTTTGGCCACCTCATGTGACGAGTTGACTCACTGGAAAAGAGTCTGATGCTAGGAAAGATTGAGGGCAGGAGGAGAAGGGGACGACAGAGGATGAGATGGTTAGATGGCATCACCAACTCAATGGACATGGGTTTGGGTGGACTCCAGGGGTTGGTGATGGACAGGGAGGCCTGGCGTGCTGCGGTTCATGGGGTCGTAAAGAATCGGACACGACTGAGCGACTGAACTGAACTGAAAAAGAGCAACACAGACACACAAATGAAGTACCAGTTAACTCAGCTCAGCTCAGCAATTCATGTTACAGGAAAATAAAGCCCAAGTAAAAAGAACACAACCTTCCAAACATAAAGAACAGGAGCTATAAAAGGATAAAAGTACTTCCTGCTCACAACGGTGAAGATGGAAATGGATGAATAAAAGAAGATATTAAAGCAGTATAGCAAAATTTTCAAAATTAACAGAAATGGTTTCTAAATTAGGTTTAGGATTTGATAAAAGAGTCTGAGACATCTCAAGGATTAGAATGCTTCTAGAGAAGCTGTTTTCAAGTATCATTGCAGAGAAAATAATTGAGAATCCAAAAAGATAACATTCTATAAAGCAGGATCCACCCTAACCATTTGACCTCTAAGTTGCTAGAGTCATTCCTCATTTGGGAAGGCTGTACTATATGAGATTCACATTCAATATACACGTTATGGCATGTATCATTTTATTCTTTCCATATCTCTGCCCTCTACCTCACTTTTAGCACAATTTGATAGAAGGAGTTGGCCTATTTTCAGTGTAAAATGCAAGGACTCTGGAAATGAATCTGGTACCTTAATTTTTGGGCCTGTAATTAAATGATACTGGCCTCTCTCAGAAGAGAAATTTGAAATAAAATATCTTTTCCCCTATCTACTTATTCACTCTCTTAGTCTTCCCCAAGTATATGTCAAAATCCAAGTAATATTTTAATTCTCCATCAAGGCTATGTTGTTATCAGTTTATCTAAGTTTGAGGACACCATTCAGGTTAAATTTATGAGGAGGGTGGAAGTTTGTAACAAGATATATTAGTTTTCTCAGTCTATCATAACAAAATAGCATAGACTGAGTTGCTTAAACAGAAATTTATTTTCTTACAGTTCTGAAGGCTAGAAGTCCAAGACCAAGGCCTTGTTAAGAGTAGCATTTTGGTGAGACCCCTCCTGTTAGATTATAAATGGATTCCTTCTTGCTGTGTCCTCACATGGTCTCTTCTGTGTGTGTGTGTGTGTGTGTGTGTGTGTGTGTGTGTGTGTAAAGAGAAAAATCTTTCCCTTACAGAGACATCAGGATTAGGGCCCCACCGTTATGACCTCATTTGACTCATTTTTAAAGGCCCTTTCTCTAAACACAGTTACAGGTTAGCATTTCAACATAAGAATTTTAAGGGGACACAATTCACTCTGTAACATAGGAGTTTTAAAAAGAAAAAAAGAATTTGCCAGACAAATTGCTTCTGTATCTCTTATATCTTCTTTTGCTTCTTAATTGTGTCTGTGTTGGCTACTGCCAAAAATTGCTGTGTTGTAAGCCTCCTCTACAAACAGTGACTTGAAACAAGAATCATTTATCCTCACAGATCTATGAGCAGACTGATTGATGTAGGTCTGACTCAAAACCCTGATGCTTTCACCTGGTTATATTCCATACCTGGGGGATCCTGGATGGAGCTTTACTTGGGCTGTGACTGATCTGCTCTGTTCCATGTAACCCTCCCCCTGGAGCAAGCAGGTGGGCCCTGCCTCGTTCATCTCATAGCAAAGGCAAAAGCTCAAGACAGCACACCTAATTACACTCAGGGCCTTGATTGTGTCAAACTTGTCAACATCCTATTGGCCAAAGAAGTTATTTGGTTACACCCACAACCAAGGTAGAGAAATTACACTGTCCCCATGGAAGTAGGGATTGAAGGCAAATGGAGAAGAGGGAGGCCGAGGATGAGATGGTTAGATAGCATCACTGACTCAATGAACATGAATCTGAGAAAACTCAGGGAGATAGTGAAGGACAGGGAACCCTGACGTGCTGCAGTCGATGGGGTCACAAAGAGTTGGACATGACTTAGTGAGTAAACAACAACATGTGGAAATGGGGAAAGAGAGTGAATAACTTTTAAAGTGTATGCAATTGACCATTGTATATGCAACTTTTAACCACATCCAAATGTTGAATGCCGAGAATGGTATAAAGTTTGAAGTAGAAATAAAAAAGAACATTGGGTATACAAGTAAATTGGTTTTAGAGCTTAGAAATGAAGTCTCAGTGAATTACAGCTCAATTAATTAAAAGTCTACATTTAGATGTGGGGTCCCCAGCAAGTATTAACTCATCTTGACTAATTGATTATGCAGGCATACCCTTCAAACAGCCCTGCAATCTATACTAACCTTTTTTTAAAGATGATTTTACGAATTCAGTGAGATAATCTGTGAAAGCCTTAAGTACAATGCCTGACATATTAAAAAGCAGAGACATTACTTTGCCAACCAAGGTCCGTCTAGTCAAGGCTATGGTTTTTCCCGTGGTCATGTATGGATGTGAGAGTTGGACTGTGAAGAAAGCTGATCACTGAAGAATTGATGCTTTTGAACTGTGCTGCTGGAGAAGACTCTTGAGAGTCCCTTGGACTGCAAGGAGATCCAACCAGTCCATTCTAAAGGAGATCAATCCTGGGTGTTCATTGGAAGGACTGATGCTAAAGCTGAAACTCCAATACTTTGGCCACCTCATGCGAAGAGTTGACTCACTGGAAAAGACTCTGATGCTGGGAAGGATTGGGGGCGGGAGGAGAAGGGGACGATAGAGAATGAGATGGCTGGATGGCATCACCGACGCTGTGGACATGAGTTTGAGTGAATTCTGGGAGTTGGTGATGGACAGGGAGGCCTGGCGTGCTGTGATTCATGGGGTCGCGGAGAGTCGGACACGACTGAGCGACTGAACTGAACTGACATAAAGTCGACGCTCATGAAAGTTTTCATCTAGTTTCTGCCTGCCTGTTATACAAATATATTCCAAATTGGTCACACATAGCACTGTTGCTTCTTCTTAATGCCTCATCTTCCAACATTTCAAGTTGTGAATTCTTTTCAGGATTTTAAGAGAAACATCTGGATACAGTTGAACTGACAATTTGATCTTCATTTTGGTACCTAAATAGGACTATAAATCTGAGTTTGCCAACCACCAATTCCCCAGAACTTTATTTTAAAACTAGTACCCTTTAAGATCATCTTTCAATAGAGGGAAGCCAAGCCACAGTCAGTTTAATCTAACATATGCTTTAGACATATAACATGCACAAAGGATATGTCAAAAGACCTTTGAAAATTCCCAAATGTGTAAATGTCACTATAGCATATACTTTCTCACATAAATCTGTTGAATGTAATGATGCATTAAAATAACCCCTTCAGACCTCTAATGAGGGCTTCTGCATACCTGATGACAAGCTAAGAACAACAGAATCACACTGACAGTGAAACAGAGAGGGTAAGGAGGCTCACTCATAGATAGCCTCATGGCTTTTTTCCCCTCAGACGTGTCTCAAGGACACATGATTCAATCATGAGTTACACATGCTTACAAGTATGTAAGTCATGAACATTCCAGGTTTCGTATGTTTGCATATATTCTACTTAGCCTTCACATGATCAGGTAAGATAGGCAAAAACTGACTACAAGCAGGAACCAATAACCTGAGTAACAAGCTCGGCCATAAGAAATAAATATTCCCCTGCTCCCATTATGCAATGAGCATCCATTAGCACATAACCTTCCCCTTATAAGTACACATGGGAACCCTGTCAATAGGACACTACATGCTGATGATTAAATCAGCATTACAGAGAGAAGAGTATAAAAAGAGAACTTCTAAACAATTTCATTATAATCACCACATTTACTGGAAGACAGAGTTTGAAATCTCTTATCACCAACTATTTGTAAGATGAAATTTCAGGCCAGTAGGAGAAAAATAACACCAGATGCTCTTTATTACCAACTCTTTTGTTCTGTTGCAAATGTCCTTCTTCTTTCACATTGATTGGATTGCTCACACAAATACTAAATTCTATTAAGTGGCAGTGATGATGATGAAAGTGGCTGACTTTTTGAATGCCTTCTACCTATCAAGCTCTGTTCTATGTATTAAATATGAATTATGAGATTTAATCATTGCAATAAGTCTATAAGATATATTTTATTGTTTTCCTCACTTTATAAGACGAAAAAAATGCACAAAACTAGTAAGCATAACAGTAAAGACAGAACTTGAAATAATATGGTTTGGCTCAAGAATCTGAGCTCTTTACTAAAATAGTTTACAAACTTCAGTGCAGAAGAGTGATTAATAGCATTGACTGTAATTCAAATCTTACCTCTTTGGCTTACCTGCTATGCAACTTTGGACAACTCAATAAAAACTCTAAATATTAGTTTTTCATTTTTAAAATGAATATGAATAAACATATAAAATACCTATTAAGCTCTTGTAAGGCTTATAGGTGAATAAACACATAAGTCATACAACATAAAGAACAAAGATTTCTTTGCTCTTATTAAGAAGTCTATTAGCTCTCACTCTGTGAAAAGGAACTTTGATTTGTCATATGCCACTCTAATTCCTAAGCAATGATTCATTAATTCTAACATTTAGCTTCATTAAAATACATCATAAACCATATACTCCTATAAAAATACAAAATAATTCTTATTAAAAAGTACAATTTCATGCATTTTAACATGAAAACTCAGAAATATAGATGATGTTATATTTTGGGCCTCCCTGGTGGCTCAGACAGTAAAGAATCAGCCTGACATATAGGAGACCCAAGTGTGATCCCTGGATTAGGAAGATCTCTTGGAGAAGGGAATGGCTACAATGTTACATTTAAGATAATGGCTCTAGAATTTAACCAGCCTTTCACTATCCAAACTTGATGCACATTTTTACATTTCTTTTTTCTCAGTTCTATTTAAAAGGTTGAAATTCTAGATGTGCTCACCTCATATAATGACAGGGAATTTGAAGAAAAATTGTTCCATACCTGTAAACACTTTCTTCAAGAAAACTCTGAAAAAAATGACAGCTTGGAATTGTGAAAATGTTGTATCAACTAGCTCTTGAAATAAAGCAAACAAGCACACAGTCTCAATGACATGCCACGGTATGTATTGATCCTGACTGATCTGCAGGTCCATCAGCCAGGACAGCCCTTCCTCAGGCTTTGACAGACAAGAAGGCTCTGCTTCCTTTTGTAGGTCTGAGGTGGGGTGGGTTGCTTTGGCATCACATAAGTTCCCTCTGGTACAGGGGCAACACACTCAGACAGGGTTCTTCTCATGGTCATGGTAGAGGCAAAACAAACAAAATACACAAAACATCTGAAGGTCTAAGGTTGAAAATAATAATGTGTCGCTTCCACCTCATTCTATTGGCAAAAGCAAGTCATGTGGCCAAGCTCAAGTTTGAGAAGTAAATACACACTGGCCAGGATGAGACCATAGTATGGTGTGGATGAAAGGAGGTGTGAGGAATCAGGGCTAATAATTCAGTCTACCAAAACACCAGAACCTCATTCTAGAGGGGAAATAAAGTTAAAAAGCAATCATCTGTTTGAGGAAGACAAGCCTCACTTTGTTAGCATTCTATTCAGATCCCCATTTAGATCCTGATTATTTTGCAGAGTCCTCTCCTCTGGACAAAGTTGGTTGGTGGAAGTGACTTGCAACACCATCTGCAAGTGGAGAAAACAAAGCTAAGGAAAAAAACTGGAGAGTTGCACTGGCAGAGTAGAGTGAATGTCAGGGGAAAAGAAACAATAGAGGCTTTGACGTCAGAGAGGCTTCCTCTTTTTGGTTATCTCTGCCTCCACGGCCAAGATGGGCACCACTAATTACATCTTCTCGTGTACACACACAGCAGTAGAACTCACCATCACTGTGACTGTGATTCTAGCTATTATAATTTGCCCTCACATTATAATGGTGGTGACAGGAGTCTTTTCAAAAGGTTTACGTGGTGTAGATTTTCTCCAGTTCCCTCTTTAATTCTTTGAGCTTCTAGCTGTAAAATCATTCAGAAAATAGAGGTACAGAGTCAAATTTAGACACTTTGAAAAATTATGATCAGATATTTTTATTTTACTCTTTGGAGAAGGCCATGGGACAAGTACAAAGGGATCTTTGGGAAAATTTTGTATGGAAAGCAGAAGTGTGCATTAATATCCCATGGCATTCTGAGATATTTATCTCCTTCAAGATGCCTTTTCCCTTACACCTTGTGAAGCTAGCTCAGCCTCACAGACTTGCTAGTAGACAAATACATATCATGAGAGATCATTTGACCCATGTCCCATCTGATACAAAGCCATTCTTACAGAAGATCCTTGACAGATGGTCTTCATCTCACCACTTGGAGGAATAGGCAGCCCTATACTCTGACCTCTCCACCTCACACTGATGGACATCTCTGAATAGTTTTAATTGAGATACAAAAGACATATTACATTATATCAGTTTCAGGAGAACAATACGATCATTTGATATATGCATATCTCTCTGGTACTTTTGCTTTCCCATATACTAAGTGACCATTTCACCAAATTCTTAGTAAAATCCAACTGTATATTTTGTGAATTTTAAGGGTTTTTTTTTTTCAGAATTTAAAAATCTCTTAACTTCTAACATTGCTATTAGACATATAACAAATTATGTCATTGCATGTCTATACTATAATTATAAAAATGTCACGATCAAATCTTGCATATCTATCTTGAAAGAAAATGCCAGAATCAATAGTTAAGCATTCTTTAACCTGTATAAGATAAACCACTGTGGGACTGGCTGAAGCAAGTGGTGAATCAGAGGTATTCAACAACTTTTCAAATATTAGTTCTACAAAATTTCAAAGTCAGTTAAGACTAGATGTTTCAGTTTTTATTGAATATTCTGCTTCGATTTGTTTTATTTTAGATTTTTTTCAATACTGTGTCACCAATACTTTATAATGCACAAAGAACAGCACTGTTTTAAAACAGCACAAACATCAATAACCATAAATTAGAAGCGATTTAGAAGAATGAGACTCTAAACGTGAACTTCTAAGAATACTTTAACTCATTTTCTCACTTTATTTTATTTATATACAGGAGTGTCATATGATAAAATGCATGTCTAAAAATAAAAGGGTTTTAAAATAATCAAAAAATAAAATTAGTTGGAAAATGTCATATCACAACTGAATTAGTATTCTTTTTTCTTTTTCAGTGCAATAAATTATACATTTTACATACGCATTTTATTTTTTTATTGCAGTAGAGTTGATTTACAATATGGATTTCAGGTATACAACATACTTATCCAATATTTCTATAGATTAAACTCCCATTTAAAGTTATTGAAAAATAATTGCTATATTTCCCTGTGCTCTATAATATATCCTTGTTGCTTATTTATCTTATATATAGTAATGTGTGCTTCTTAGTTTCATACCTGCATCTCACACCTCACCTCTTAATAGTAACAACTAGCTTGTTTTCTATATCTGTTAGTCCATTCCTGTCTTTTCATATACATCCATCTATTTTTCACGTTTCATACATAAGTGGTAACATAGAGGATTTGCCTTTCTCTGACTTATTTCACTGAATATAATGCTCTCTAGGTCCATCCACATTGGTGCAAATAGCAGAACTTAATTCTTTATTATGGTTAATATTCAATTATATATATACATTATATAATATACAGAGGTATACACATATATACATATATGTATGTGTATATATACACACACACATAGATATGGACTTCCCTGGTAACTCAGCAGTAAAGATTCCACCTACAATGCAGGAGACACAGAAGGAGAAGCAGGTTAGATCCCTGGTTCAGGACGATCCCCTGGAGAAGGAACTGCTAATCCATTCCAGTATTCTTATACAGAGTACATCATGAGAAACACTGGGCTGGATGGAGCACAAGCTGGAATCAAGATTGCTGGGAGAAATATCAATAACCTCAGATATGCAGATGACACCACTCTTATGACAGAAAGTGAAGAAGAACTAAAGAGCCTCTTGATGAAAGTGAAAGGAGAGTGAAAAGTTGGCATAAAGCTCAACATTCAGAAAACTAAGATCATGGTATCCAGTCCCATCACTTCATGGCAAATAGATGGGGAAACAGTGGCTGACTTTATTTTGGGAGGCTCCAAAATCACTGCAGATGGTGATTGCAGCCATGAAATTAAAGTACACTTACTGCTTGGAAGGAAAGTTATGACCAACCTAGACAGCATATTGAAAAGCAGAGACATTACTTTGCCAACAAAGGTCCATCTAGTCAAGGCTATGGTTTTTCCAGTGGTCATGTATGGATGTGAGAGTTGGACTGCGAAGAAAGCTGATCGCCGAAGAACTGATGCTTTTGAACTGTGGTGTTGGAGAAGACTCTTGAGAGTCCATTGGACTGCAAGGAGATCCAACCAGTCAATCCTAAAGGAGATCAGTCCTGGGTGTTCATTGGAATGATTGATATTGAAGTTGAAACTCCAATACTTTGGCCACCTGATGCAAAGAGCTGACTCATTTGAAAAGACCCTGATGCTGGGAAAGATTGAAGGTGGGAGGAGAAGGGGATGACAGAAGATGAGATGGTTGGATGGCATCACCAACTCGATGGACATGAGTGTAAGTAAGCTCTGGGAGTTGGTGATGGATAGGAAAACCTGGCATGCTGCAGTCCATGGGGTCACAAAGATTCGGAAATGCCTGAGTCACTGAACTGAACTGAACTAGCTTTAGGGATAGTTCAACAGTTCCACACGAATTAGCCACAGCAAAATAAAAATGATTCTTAAGACCTTAATCTGAGAAAAACTATTTACTGACTTTATCAGTTCACATTATCCACAGACCCCCAAAGCAAAATCTCATTTTAAAAAACAATCCTACCTTTGCGTACTTAATTATCAGTTACATCTAAAGCTCATATAACTACTCTCTTTTCCCCTTATTATTCCAATTAACTAGAAATTGTTTTCTGCCAATTAATATTATCACTTCATCTTTTCTATGTTCCCATAATAGATAATTTTAATATAATGCCACTTTATTCAGTCAAATTCAATAAATATTTAAAATTTTTATGGATATCAGACATGTTGGTACATGCTTGGGACAAAAAAAAAGATGAATACACTTGGTCTTTAGTCTCTTTTAGATTTTAAACTAGACTGGAAAGACTTCAGTGAAAGAAAAATTAGCAAACATTTATCTTAAATTCACAAATCCTTCAGAAAACTCAAAATGCTCTAATATGTATCAAATACTGGAGTGCTCAGATCTATAGAGATCTATTCTAAAAATTATATTATTGACCTTAACATAAGGCTTTCCACTTTGTCTTTCTTACTATTTATGCGACAAGTAGTTATTGAAAGAAAGGACAAAGCAATTAGCACAGCTACAGAATTACATAGTCATTCTTCTCCTTTTATTTTTTTTAAATTTTATTTAATTATTTATGTCTGTGCTGGGTCTTTGTTGCTGCATGTAAGCTTCTCTCTAATTTCAGTGAGCCAGGGCTACTCAAGTTTCTGTCCACAGGCTTCTGCAGTGGCTTCTCCCTCTGCAGAGCACAGGCTCTAGGGTGCATGGGTTTCAGCAGCTGCAACATGCAGGCTCAGTAGTTGTGGCTCATGGGTTTAGTTCCTCTGTGGCTTGTGGAATATTCCCAGATCAAAAATTGAACCTGTGTCCCCTGCGTTGGCAGGTGGATTCTTAACCACTGGACCACCAGGGAAGCTTCTCCCCTTTTCTTAATTTTCCTTATTCTCATCCACTTCCTCTTCACTATTTTCTTTTTATCTAAAACTTATTAAATTATTGGTTATATTTGCCATTATTATCATCATCACCATCATAATTTTAGTCCTCATTATCCATCATCATCCATCATCACCTATGTGTGTTAGTCATTCAGTCATGTCCAACTTTTTGCAACCCCTTGGTCTATAGCCTGCCAGGCACCAATGTCCATGGGATTTTCCCAGCAAGAATACTGGAGTGGGTTGTCATTTCCTTCAGAGGATCTTCCTGACTCAGAGATCAAACCCAGGTCTCCTGCATTGCAGTCAGATTCTTTACCATCTGAGCCACCAGGGATTTACTAACAACAATAGGATCTGGATGGAAAGTCAGCAGAAAACGCTCAAGGGCATTGGTAAAAGCAATTCAGAAGAGTTTAGAGGAGGGACACCCATGACCATTTTAAGTCATCTCAATTTTCCCCTCATCTTTTTATGTGACAAATATATATAGCATAAAATTTGCTATTGTTGGGGAGGAAGAAATTTTCCTTTACCCTTCTTCTGGTTGGTCTAAGAATTAAGTTGACATGAAACAGAATAACAGGAGAAAATCAAACAAAATTTAATAACATGTATCCAAGCCAGGCTTCAGCAATATGTGAACCATGAACTTTCAGATGTTCAAGCTGGTTTTAGAAAAGGCACAGGAACCAGAGATCATATTGGCAACATCTGCTGAATCATGGAAAAAACAAGAGAGTTCCAGAAAAACATCTATTTCTGTTTATTGACTATGCCAAAGACTTTGACTGTGTGGATCACAAGACACTGTGGAACATTCTGAAAGAGATGGGAGTACCAGACCACCTGACCTGCCTCTTGAGAAACCTATATGCAGGTCAGGAAGCAACAGTTAGAACTGGACATGGAACAACAGACTGGTTCCAAATAGGAAAAGGAGTACGCCAAGGCTGTATATTGTCACCCTGCTTATTTAACTTATAAGCAGAGTACATCATGAGGAATGCTGGGCTGGAAGAAGCAAAAGGTGGAATCAAGATTGCTGGGAGAAATATCAATAACCTCAGATAGGCAGATAACACCACCCTTATGGTAGAAAGTGAAGAGGAACTAAAAAGCCTCTTGATGAAAGTGAAAGAGGAGAGTGGAAAAGTTGGCTTAAAACTCAACATTCAGAAAACAAAGATCATGGCATCTGGGCCCATCACTTCATGGGAAATAGATGGGGAAACAGTGGAAGCAGTGTCAGACTTTATTTTTGGGGGCTCCAAAATCACTGCAGATGCTGATTGCAGCCATGAAATTAAAAGACACTTACTCCTTGGAATGAAAGTTATGATCAACCTAGATAGCATATTAAAAGGCAGAGACATTACTTTGCCAACCAAGGTCCGTCTAGTCAAGGCTATGGTTTTTCCAGTAGTCATGTATGGATGTGAGAGTTGGACTGTGAAGAAAGCTGAGCACTGAAGAATTGATGCTTTTGAACTGTGGTGCTAGAGAAGACTCTTGAGAGTCCCTTGGACTGCAAGGAGATCCAACGAGTCCATTCTAAAGGAGATCAATCCTGGGTGTTCATTGGAAGGACTGATGCTAAAGCTGAAACTCCAATACTTTGGCCACCTCATGTGAAGAGCTGACTCATTGGAAAAGACTCTGATGCTGGGAGGGATTGGGGTCAGGAGGAGAAGGGGACGACAGAGAATGAGATGGCTGGATGGCATCACCGACTCGATGGATATGAGTTTGAGTGAACTCTGGGAGTCGGTGATGGACAGGGAGGCCTGGTGTGCTGTGCTTCATGGGGTCACAATGAGTCAGACACGACTGAGCAGCTGAACTGAACTCAACTGAACTGATACAACGCAAAGACCCAGAAAAACTGAGTAATCCACCAAATGAAACTGTTACCTTAAATAACATCTTCAACATCCTCAAGAAGATGTTGGAAGTAGTAGTTTGGGACCTCAAAAGGGAGGAAGGCAATTGACATGGAGATGGAAAAGTAAATGTTTGATAAATGTTTGCTGGGCCTGCATAGACAATGGGACACACACAGGAAATTTAACAAATTCTCAGTACTATGATTATTTGTGGTGATAGCTCTCTTCCTGAAACAGGTCTACTAGCTACATTCTTCAGACAGTTGAAGGAAAGATCAAAATTTCTTCCTGAATCTTTTGGGCCTTTACTGTTTTCATCTCAAAAAAAAAAAAATGATATGCCAAAGAGACATTTGAAGGTGGCAAGTTTTCTTTCCCTACTCTGTGTTAATCAATTTTAGGTGAACAATTCAGTGGTATTCAGTATCAGTTCAGTCACACAGTCATGTCCGGCTCTTTGTGAACCCATGAACCGCAGTATGCCAGGTCTTCCTGTCCATCACCAACTCCTGGAGTCCACCCAAACTCATGTCCATTGAGTCGGTGATGCCATCCAACCATATCATCCTCTGTCGGCCCCTTCTCCTCCTGCCTTCAATCCTTCCCATCATCAGGGTCTTTTCAAATGAGTCAGCTCTTTGCATGAAGAGGCCAAAATATTGGAGTTTCAGCTTCAACATCAGTCATTCCAATGAACACCCAGGATTGATCTCCTTTAGGATGGATTGGTTGGATCTCCTTGCAGTCCAAGGGACTCTCAAGAGTCTTCTCCAACATCACAGTTCAAAAGCATCCATTCTTCGGTGCTCAGTTTTAAATACATTCATATGGACATGAGTTTGAGCAAGCCCTTGTAGTTGGTGATGAACAGGGAAGCCTGGTATGTCACAGTCCATGGGGGTCATAGAGTCAGACACTACTGAGCAACTGAATTGAACTGATTGTTGCATAACCATCACCAACATACATCTCCAGAACTCTTTCATCTTGCAAAACTGAAATTCTGTACCCATTAAATAATCACTCACCATGACCCCTTCCCCTTGGCAACCACCATTCTGCTTTATATATATGTTTTATCTTCTCTTTCCCCAAAACCCCAGACTATTATAATCAACCTGCTAGTCTGCTTTTGTAATTTAAGGTTTGTTATTTGTTTCTCTTTTTAGATTTCATACATATGTGATATCACACAACACTCGCCTTCTTTTCCAGACCATTTTACTTAGTATTAATAAAATGTCTTCAGGTTCACCAATGTTGTCTCAAATATGTGCATATACATGTGTACGTATATATAATACATATTATAAACATATATCTTAAACATTTGCATGTATACATATACATGTACATATACACAAGAAATAGACACATACCTCAGTTCAGTTCAGTTCAGTCGCTCAGTCGTGTCCAACTCTCCGCGACCCCATGAATCACAGCACACCAGCATATAAATAGAACTAAACCTTTTAATTAATTTCAAACAAAAATATGACTTTAGCTAATCAAACCTATTGAATAGAATATGAATGCTTTAATATTTCTACTGGAATTTATATCTACAACTTAACCTAGAAATAAAATCTGCTTTAATGATTTGAGAATTTCTGTGTATAAGGGCAAGGGGAAAAGTCAATAGTTTCTTACTAAGGAGCAAAGAAAACCCCACAACAATCCTGCTATGAGTAAGAATTGGATCTGATAGTGAAGATCAGATTGCTTTTAAATTCTTTGTCCAAATAATGTAAGATAAACTACCAGAAGACCAAGTATCATATTAGCATGAACTATGGAGAGAACAGTTATGAAGACATGTGTAGATTCAGTGTGCCATAAGTTTCTCCATTTTTTCCTTTTAAAACGTTATCTCTACTCACACAAAGGCTCAGCTATATGAAGTATATATGGAGTACAATGCTAGCTTGCTGGGCAATGGCCATTTATTATCATCCAGCAGTATTTATTCATTTATTACATATTTACTTCTCAACTGCCATATGACAAACACTTTACTATGCCTTGGAAATGTAAACATGGACAAAATGTTTCCCTACTCAAGAAGTTTATGTGCCAGCAAATAAAATGAAGCAATTATAAAAAGTGTTATGGCAGAAATTTGTACAGAAATTATAGAAACCCAAGGAAGAAGTAAACAAAGGCAAAGAAAAGTACAAGGGGTCATAGAAATGTCATGTTGGACAGATCTTTAAGAACATAGATGACTTTATAAGATTATTAGAAATGTCTTTAATTTTTCCCCTGCTGAATAGACAGGAAGGACTGATGCTGAAACTCCAATACTTTGGCCACCTGATGTGAAGAACTGACTTCTTAGAAAAGACCCTGATGCTGGGAAAGATTGAAGGTGGGAGGAGAAGAGGACAACAGAGGATGAGATGGTTGGATGGCATCACTGACTCGATGGACATGAGTTTGAGCAAGCTCCGGGAGTTGGTGATGGACAGGGAGTCCTGGTGTGCTGCAGTCCATGGGGTCAGAAAGAGTCAGACATGACTGAGTGACTGAAATGACTGAACAGACAGAAAAAGCCTTACTGTCCATAGGATACTGAAAGAGAAAAAATATCTGATCAAAGCTGGACTAATTAACCTCTCTCTGCCGTCTCTCAAGAATTTAAACTGAGAGATATAGAATGACACTGGATTAAACTAATCATGAAGAGTCAGTATGAATTTCCAGGAAGCCTTACCCCAGAAGGGCTTATTGTTGCCTTCTTAAAAGGCTTCCTGTCAATTGTGCCAGAATTTTCTGTGAGAAAATTCTGTTAATTTTCAGAAACTAGAAAATTAACGTTCTTTTATTAGAGATTCTGGATCCTTCAACCAAACAAGGAGGGGAAAGGTAATTCAAGCAGAATGATATACAATAAAACATGAGATGATAAAGGAAATTATATCTGTATTGCTAAACTAATTAAACAAGGAGACCATTTGACCAAGATGGTTCTAAACTGTGGTAGGCTATGTAAGCAAACCAAACAATCCATAAATGGCTCAAAGTTACACATATACAACCTAAGGACAGCCAATAACAGTCATCTGCACTTTAAGTTGTAGCCAATCACTAACTTCTTTCCTTTGCCTCAGTCTTTTCTCTGTAAATGTTTCTCTCCGAGCTCCTTCTGGGGGTGCACTCCCAGCCACCTTGATTTGGTGCTGCCAAATTAGAACTGAGGTTTGCTCAAGTAAACTCTTAAAATTTTAATAAGCCCCAATCTATATTTCATAATGAATACAAAACATTACATTACTTAAAATATATACACACATATACACATCATATCTATGTGATTGCCAATAACACGGGATAAAGATGAGACAAAACATTTCTGTATTGCAAAGAAAACTCTGTAGTTTTATTTTTGTCTTTCTGTTTTCTTTTTACTTTTCTCCTTTGGAAATGCATGTTGCTGAGTTACATGTCTAAGCTTAGCTTATCGTCTAAGCACCAACAGCATTAAATTAAGCATTTTGATTTTTCATTTAAAATCTAATTTCTGAGTTTTTGTAATTATATTCATTTTTCATAATACAAACACAAATAAAATTATCACCAATGTTTCTTAAACATTTTCAAAAATTTTTTGTGGTTGTAATGTAACTTGGATTAATATAAAATGATTGTTTATCAAAAGTGGTCATATTAAATAAAAAGAGAAATAGAAAATAACCCAAGATTTAGCCATAAGAATAGCTGCAAAGAAAAAGGGAGGGCAGGAGAGGGAAATAATGATTTTTTGTGTGCTTTTTAAAATTCATCTCTTCAGTTCCAGAATAACAGAATTAAGGCTATATCAATGAGTTTGTTCATTCAATAACATATTGGACATTAACAATTGTGAAAATGATTGAGAAGGGTTCAATAATAGATTCTGATGTGGCAACCTTTAAAAACTTACTATCAAGAGGAGGAACTATTCAGCATGCTTAAATTTCCCATTAGCTAATTTTAGTCAGTCAGTCAGTGTTAAAAATTCTAAGAGCTATCCTGGCATAAAGACAGATATACAGGCCAATAACACAGAATAGAGAATTTAGAAATAACCCACACAAATACAGTTAAATGATCTTCTATAAGGTTGCAAAGACTACACAATAGTAAAACGATAGTCTTTTCAACAAATAGTGCTTAGAAAATTGGATATCTACATGCTAAAGAACCCAACTGGAACTTTATCACATACTATAAACAAAAAGTCCACTCTAATGGATTAAAAAACATAGGATCTGAAACTGTAAAATTCCTAGGAGAAAACTTCATAACATTGGCCTTCATAATGACTTCTTGGATATGACACCAAAAGTAGGCAACAAAAGTAAAAAAAACAAACAAACAAAAACTGGATTGTATCTAACTAAAAATCTCCACAGCAAAGAAAGCAATCAACCGAGTGAAAAGATAACCTACAGAATGAGAGCAAATATTTGCAAATCATAATCTGAAAAGAAGTTCATGTTCAATACATATAAGAAATTCATACAGTTCAATAGCAAAATAAAAGAAACTGCTGGGAAAATGTGTAAAAGATTTGAGCAGACATTTTTCCAAAGAAGACATACAAGTAGACCACAGATGTATGAATATATGCTCAACATCACTATTCATCATGGAAATGCAAATCAAAACCACGATGAGATATCACCTTAAACCTGTTAAGTTAGGATATACATCATCAAAACAACAAAAACCCAAACAAAAATAACAGCAATGAAAACAAACAAACAAAAAAAAACAGAGAATACCAAGTACTAGCCAGGATGTACACTGTTAGTGGGACTATAAAGTACTGCAGCTATGGAAAACAGTATGGCGTTTCCTAATAAACTTAAAAATAAAAGTATCATATTATTCTTCTTGCCTGCAGAATTCCATGGACAGAGGAGCCCGGAGGGTTACAATCCATGGGGTCGCAAAGAGTTGGACACGACTAAGTGACTAACACTTTCACTTCCACCATGTTATTCAGTAATCCCACTTCCAGGAATTTATTCAAAAGAACTGAAATCAAAATCTCAAAGAGATATTTACACTCCCACATTCATTGCAGCATCATTCACAATAGCTAAGAAGTGGAAACAACCTAAATGTCCATCAACAGATGAAGGGATAAAGAAAAATGTTCTCGTACACATGTGTGTGCCCCCTCATACACACATACACTGGAATTTTATTCAGCCTTAAGAAAAAAGGAAATCTTGTCATATGCATCAACACAGATGAACCTTGAGGATGTTACACTAAGTGAAATAAGCCAGTCACAGAAGGACAAATATTGTATGATTCCAATTATATGAGGTCTCTAAAGTAGCCAAATGCATGAAAGTAAGAAGAAAGTAGAAAGATAGTTGTAAGAGCCTGGGGGTAGAGGGAGATGGGAATTTGCTGTTTAATGAGAATAGAGTTGAAGTCATGCAAAATGAAAAAGTTTTCAAGACCTATGATATAGCAAAGTACATATTATAAACAATATTGAGCATTTAAAAATGTGTTAGGAGGATAGATTTCATGTTACTTGCTTTTTTAACCACAGTAAAAAAAAAAAAAAAAATTAAAAGGGTCAAATGAAATGGCAAATAGATGATACCCAAATCCAGAGGGGGAAAAGACTATTATGAGTCAAGGTTATCAGAAAAAGCTTGGACATAGGGATTGAATAAGTGACAAGCCTTGAAAGATAGCGAGGATTTGGACATTTGGAGATCATTTACAACACTGACCTAAGCCAAAGGAAGAGGACAAGCAATAACTTGGAAGAAAGGAACTTAAGAGCATTCAGGAAAGAGTTTACCTGGACTTGAGCAGAGTGTGTGAGAAATAAAAAAAAGTAGGAGAAACGGAAAGCAGGGTTAGAATGATCGAGTTCCAACTATGGAATATCTTAGAAAGCAGGCAAAGCAATGAGATTTCACATTTCTATATTAAATGAAGAACTGAATATTCAAAACCCTTAATAAATATACAATGGCAGGAATAAAATTTAAAACCCTTAGGATACTATACTGACAGTTCACAGAAACTTTGACAATAGTGGGCCTTTACAATGCAAAAAGTTACATATATTCATAGCATTTAATTTCTTCTTACTTTTTATAGATTCATTGAAGATAATAATATGAATCTCAAATATTTACTGTACTTATTATAAGTGTGCTAGAGGCTAGGAAAATATGAAAGGAGCATAAAATACTGCCCTTGCCTTAAACAACTCCTTTATTTAGTCAAGAATACAAACCTAAGAATACATGCAAAGCAATTAGAAATGATCAAATAACTCATGTAAAAACTAAATGAATATGTCATTTAAGTGGAAGGAAACCAGTAGGGACTGGCTGAAGGAAGGTCAGTCAAAGTTAGTGGACTACTGATTAAGGAAACACTCTGGAATTAGAATGGACTGTGCTCAAATCCCTACTATGTAATTAGTGACCTTGACCAAGTAACTTAACTGCTTGGGATAGTTCTTACTCTCTAAAATTATGAAGACTCTAGGAAAATAAGTATAAAGGCTTAAAATTAGACCTATTAGTGTGAACTCAACACAGAGTAATTTTTTTTCCCTTCCTTTCAGGATAAATCAGAAAAAAAAAAAAAAACAGAAAAAAACATACCAGAAAATACACTACACATTTTGGCTAAAAATAAGAAATGAATTATAAGAATTTTTAAAAGGAAATATAGAAAAATCAACATAATAAAAAAGATTACCTGTAAGTCCACTTCACAAAATAAATTTAGATTGTGCTCCTTGTGAGAGACAGAAAAGAAAAAAGAGGGAGATTCTAATTTAACATCTGATAATATAAAGTCTGTTTTTCCACATATCAATAAACATTTTGTATTGTACTATTGTTAACAATTGTTCATTTGTCCATAATAAAAATTCAACATATATCCATTTAACAAGTACTCTGAGCACTCAAAATTGAGCAGTTGACAAAATGAAATCCTTGGTAACAGTTTCCACTAGTTTAAAATCATGAATGCTTCCAATTTTTTATTATTGTAGATCAATATAGCAACAAATGTCTTTGCACAGAAAGTTTTGTGAACATCAGTTTATTTCCTTAAGAAAAAGTTCTGTAAATAGAAATAAAAATATAAACTTGGAAAGACTCCTGAAACATAGTAAACATGATTTCTAGACAAGAGACATTTTTTTGTTACCCTATTCTTTGAAGTTACATGAACATTCCTATTCCTTGAAAACTGAAATGAACTAAAACAATAATACTTCACTATTTATAAAATATTTTATCCTCAGTTCAGGTCAGTCGCTCAGTCATGTTCGACTGTTTGCGACCCCATGAATCACAGCACGCCAGGCCTCCCTGTCCATCACCAACTCCCGGAGTTCACTCAAACTCATGTCCATCTAGTCGGTGATGCCATCCAGACATCTCATTCTCTGTCGTCCCCTTCTCCTCCTGCCCCCAATCCCTCCCAGCATCAGAGTCTTTTCCAGTGAGTCAACTCTTCGTATGAGGTGGCCAAAGTATTGGAGTTTCAACTTTAGCATCAGTCCTTCCAATGAACACCCAGGATTGATCTCCTTTAGAATGGACTGGTTGGATCTCCTTGCAGTCCAAGGGACTCTCAAGAGTCTTCTCCAGCACCACAGTTCAAAAGCATCAATTCTTTGGCGCTCAGCCTTCTTCACAGTCCAACTTTCATATCCATACATGACTACTGGAAAAACCATAGCCTTGACTAGATGGACCTTGGTTGGCAAAGTAATGTCTCTGCTTTTTAATATGCTATCTAGGTTGGTCATAACTTTCCTTCCAAGGAGTAAGTGTCTTTTAATTTCATGTCTGCAATCAGCATCCGCAGTGATTTTGGAGCCCCAAAAAATAACATCTGACACTGTTTCAACTGTTTCCCCATCTATTTCTTAGTCTCATCTAAAATCTCCAAAAGTTCATGCAGTGTTCAGAGCAATTAATACTCTCTTTTTTAAATTTTCGCTTTGTAGATAGGACTCAGACAATTCATTCCATCAGGTTTTCAGATTCTAAGTTATCTTCTTTCAGAAAAATGCATTAAGAAATACTAAAGTAGAAAGAAATCATACTAACCAATGGGTGCTCACACACAAAAACACAAAAATACAACTCCTCACATCAATAAGCTCACAGTTTCATTGGGGAGGCAAATAAACACAAGTTATGGTACAATTAATTGCAATGATACTTCTGTGCATAAGATTTTAATTACAGAGGAGATGACTCAAACCCAAATTTCAATGAATGGCAATGAATATCCAGGTCTAATTGGTGAACAGACAGGAAAAAAAGTGAAACGGAAGACAAATAAAAATGAACAACTAGATAGAGAAAGCTTCATGAGGGAGAGATAGCAGTATATGGCACATCAGAGGTGGTGAGTCAATTTCAGTTTAAAGATGAAATGAGTTAGTAATAACCCTAGAACTTATTATTGAAACATGAGTTGGAATTAACCAAGTAGATACAGAGACAGAAGGTTATTTTTAGAGAGATAAAGAGATTATGGAATCTCCTGGAAACGTGGTCCACTGGAGAAGGGAACAGCAAACCACTTCAGTATTCTTGCCTTGAGAACCCCATGAACAGTAGCAAAAGACGAAAAGATAGGACACTGAAAGATGAACTCCCCAGGCTGGTAGGTGCCCAATGCACTGCTGGAAAAGAGTGGAGAGATAAATCCAGAAAGAATTAAGAGACAGAGCCAAAGCAAAAACACCCAGTTGTGAATGTGACTGGTGAGGTAAGTAAGGTCCAGAGCTGTAAAGAGCAATATTGCATAGGAACCTGGAATGTTAGGTCCATGAGTCAAGGCAAATTGGAAGTGGTCAAACAGCAGATGGCAAGAGTGAACATCAACATTTTAGGAATCAGTGAACTGAAATGGACTGGAATGGGTGAATTTAACTCAGATGACCATTATATCTATTACTGTGGGCAAGAATCCCTTAGAAGAAATGAAGTAGCCCTCATAGTCAACAAAAGAGTTCAGAATGCAGTGAAAGTGAAGTCGCTCAGTTGTGTCCGACTCTTTGCAACCACATGTCCACAGGAAGACATGGGGTCTGAAGATGCCTTCAGGCAAGAATACTGGAGTGGGTTGCCATTTCCGTCTCCAGAGGATATTCCTGTCACAGGGATTGAACCCAGGTCTCCCCCACTGTAGGAAGACTCTTTACTGTCTGAGCCACCCGGAATGCAGTATTGGGGTGCAATCTCGAAAAATGACAGAATGATCTCTGTTCGTTTCCAAGGCAAACCATTCAGTATCACAGTAATCCAAGTCTCTGGCCCAACCAGTAATGCTGAAGAAGCTGAAGTTAAATGGTTCTATGGTGATCTACAAGATCTTCCAAAACTAACACCAAAAAAATGATGTCCTTTTCAGCACAGAGGACTAGAATGGGCAAAACTAGGAAGTCAAGAGGTACCTGGAGTAACAGGCAACTTTGGCCTAGGAGTACAAAATGAAGCAGGTCAAAGGCAAACAGAGTTTTGTCAAGAGAATGGACTGGTCATAGCAAACACCCTCCTCCAAAAACACAAGAGATGACTCTACACATGGACATCACCAGATGGTCAATACCAAAATCAGACTGATTATATTCTTTGCAGATGAAGATGGAGAAACTCTATATAGTCAGAAAAAATAAGACTGGGAGCTGACTGTGGCTCAGATCATGAACTCCTCCTTATTGCCTAATTCAGACTTAAATTGAAGAAAGAATAGGGAAAACCAGTAGACCATTCAGGTATGACCTAACTGAAACCCCTTATACAGTGGAAGTGACAAATAGATTAGAAGGATTAGTTTTGATAGACAGAGTGCCTAAAGAACTATGGACAGAGGTTTGTGACATTGTAAAGGAGGTGGTGAACAAGACCACTCCCAAGAAATGCAAAAAGGCAAAAGGATTGTCTGAGGAGGTCTTACAAATAGCTGAGAAAACAAGAGACGCTAAAGGCAAAGGAGAAGGAAAGATATAGCCATCTAAATGCAGAGGTCCGAATAATAACAAGATGAGGTAAGAAGCTCTTACTAAGTGATCAATGCAAAGAAATAGAGGAAAACAGTAGAATGGGAACAACTAGAGATCTCTTTAAGAAAATTAGAGATACCAAGGGAACATTTCATGCAAAAGATGGGCACAATAAAGGACAGAAATGGTATGGACCTAACAGAAGCAGAAGATACTAAGAAGAAGGTGACAAGAATACACAGAAGAACTATACAAAAAAGATCTTAATGACCCAGATCACCAAAATGGTATGATCGCTCACCTAGAGCCAAATATCCTGGAATGCGAAGTCAAGTGGGACTTAGGAAACATCACTGCAAACAAAGCTAGTGAAGGTGATGGAATTCCAGAGGAGCTATTTCAAATCCTAAAAGATGATTCTGTGAAAGGACTGCACTATTATACAGAGTGAAGTAAGCCAGAAAGAAAAACACCAGTACAGTATACTAACGCATATATATGGAATTTAGAAAGATGCAAATGATAACCCTGTATACGAGACAGCAAAAGAGACACAGATGTATAGAACAGTCTTTGGGACTCTGTGGGAGAGGGTGAGGGTGGGATGATTTGGGAGAATGGCATTGAAACACGTATGTTGTCATATGTGAAACGAATCACTAGTTCAGGGTCGATGCATGTTATAGGATGCTTGGGGCTGGCGTGCGGGGATGACCCAGAGGGAGGATAAAGGGAGGAGGGAGGTGGGGGGGGTTCAGGAGGGGGAACTTATGTAAACCTGGGGCGAATTCATGTCAATGTATGGCAAAACCAACCAATATAATATTGTAAAATAATTTGCCTCCAATAAAAAATAAATTAATTTTTTTAAAAAAAAAAAGGACTGCACTCAATAACCCAGCAAATTTGGAAAACTCGTCAGTGGCCCCAGGACTTGAAAAGGTCAATTTTCATTACAAAGAATGACAGTGCTAAAAACACGTTCAAACCATTGCACAATTGCACTCATCTCACACATTAGCAAAGTAATGCTGAAAATTCTCCAAGCCAGGCTTCAATAGTACACGAACCAAAAACTTCCAAATGTTCAAGCTGGATTTAGAAAAACCAGAGGAACCAGAGATCAAATTGCCAACATCTGTTGGATTGGATCATGGAAAAAGCAAGATAATTCCAGAAAAACAGCTATTTCTGCTTTATTAATTATGCCAAAGCCTTTGACTTGTGGATCACAACAAACTCTGGAAAATTCTGAAAGAGGGGAATATAAGAGCACCTCACTTGCCTCCTGAGAAATCTGTATCCAGGTCAAGAAGCAACCATTAGAACAAAACATGGAACAACAGACTGCTTCCAACTTGGCAAAGAAGTAAGTCAAGGCTATATATTGTAACCCTGTTTATTAACTTATATGCAGAGTACATCAGGCAAAATGCCAGGCTGATGAAGCTCAAGTTGGAATCAAGATTACACGAAGAAATATCAATAACCTCAGATATGCAGATGGCACTACCCTTATGGCAGATAGGAAAGAGGAACTAAATATCCTCTTGATGAAGATGAAAAAGGAGAGTGAAAAAGCTGGCTTAAAACTCAATATTCAAAAAACTAAGATCATGGCATCTGGCCCCTCACTTCATGGCAAATAAATGGAGAAACAATGGAAACAGTGACAGATTTTATTTTCTTGGGCTCCAAAATTACCACAAATGGTAACTGCAGCCATGAAATTAAAAGTTGCTTGCTCCTAGGAAGGAAATGTCAAATGTATTAAAAAGCAGAGATATTGCTTTGCCAGCAAAGGTCCATCTAGTCAAAGCTATGGTTTTCCCAGTAGTCATATATGGATGTGAGATTTGGACTATAAATAAAACTGAGCACCGAAGAACTGATGCTTTTGAACTGTGGTGTTGGAGACGACTCTTGAGAGTCCCTTGGACTTCAGGGAGATCAAACCAGTCAATCCTAAAGGAAGTCAGTCCTAAATATTTATTGGAAGGATTAATGCTGAAGCTGAAGCTCCAATGCTTTGGTCACCTGATGGGAAGAACTGACTCATTAGAAAAGACTCTAATGCTGAGAAACATTGAAAGCAGAAAAAGAAGGGGACAACAGAGGGTGAGATGGTTGGATGGACATGAGTTTGAGGATGTTCCAGGAGTTGGTGAAGAACAGGGAAACCTCATGTAAGTCAGTCCATGGGGTCACAGAGTCAAACAAAACTGAGGGACTGAATTGAACTAAAGAGGAGGGATGGGAGTATGTATCAGAATTTTAATATTGAGAGGCAGTCAGATGTTAAATCATGCAGGGATTTTTTTTAAAAACACTGTTTAAGGAAATTTGATCCTTATTCTGTGGTCCCTGAAAAACAAGAAGAATAGTTATACAACTACATTTTTACTTTAGAAATATGTTCCTAGCTGTCACGTGAAAAATGGATTGAGAGAAGAAACAAATAGAGCAAGTAGAAAAAAGGAAGCTCTCTTTGTATCCAAGGAACAAGTCATTTGGGTTAAAAGAAAGCAAGGAGGATCAAACTGAGTAACAGGGCACAAATCAAAAAAAGAAATTCAACAATTTATTTGCTCAGGAGTTAATCATCAATAATATGTACAGAGTGATGGATAAAATGGTGATAAACTGATTTTCAGGTCATTTTTGCACTTTCAGGTGCCACTGACCAAATATTAAATACAAAAAAAAAAGCAGATTAAGGAGAAGCTGAGAAACAGAAGAAAAATAAGAAGATAGTAGTGTCTGGGGCTGAGAGAATTTAAAGAAAGAGGGAATGACCACAATGGCAAATGGCAAAGTAATGTCAAATAAAATAAAGACCAACATGTGTCTATGAGATTTAGCAATTAGAGCACTGGTGGCCTGTGCAACAGCTGTTTCAGTAGAATAGTGAAGACAGATGGCAGAGAGCAGCTGGAGGAAGGAGTGAGAATGGGAAACAAGGGAAGGAAACCAAAAGCCCAGAGACTTTTTCCTTACACCTTGTTAACAGTATCTTGCAAAAGTTATCCATACTGGGAAAATATTAGAGCTTTCAAGATTAAGCTAGTCATTCAGGGGTCATTTAGTTACAGAGCAAACTATGCAGCATATAATTAGAATCCTTCACTAAATGAAGGGCATTACATTTTCAGTGTGAATCATCTCTGCTAGTCTATAAGTTCCAAAACATCAAGAGTTGTGCTTGTCTTGTTGCCCATGGTACCAAGGTCTGGCGATTGTTAAGGATGCACTAAGAAACTTTCTCACCTCTATTTTAGTTCCCTTATGACAGTAGAAACTTTCCACCTATTCTTCAAGATTCATAGACTAAATGCCACCTCCTACAAGAAGTCTTCTCCAATCCCTGTCTCCCTTCTCCCCCCTCCCCCGCTCTCTCTCTCTCCCCTTGCCCCATGTCCTGCCACTGTTTCGCATGCACACGCTTTCCTGTGTTTCTAATATCATACATGCAATGTGCTATCTGTGTGTACTGTCTTATAGTGCCTCTTATATACTTCTATCTTTTGTATCTTTCTGAATAGAGTATCTCTCAATCTTCTTCCATCAGAGTAGTGGAGCTCCATAAGGGTTTATCTAGAGATTTATTCATTTCAGATCCATATGTATCCCTTACACATAGTGTCTGGCCTCAAATACACTGGACCAATGATCAGTAAGGGAATATAAATATGAATGGGGCACAGAAAAGACAAAGGAGTCCATAAGGATGAGCTTTAACCATAAGGATAACAAAGGATAACAAACACACATCTATCTCTCACCAGAATCTGCCCTGGTACTATACCTCCTCCAAGTCTCTAATCCCCAACTTCAGTGATGAAGGTTTCCTACAGACCTAGTGCACTTCACCACAAAGCCGTGTAGCAAGCTTTATCACGATTTGAAGAAGTTAAAGGAGGAGATATAGAAAGACCTGGGGTTAAGCCTGCAGGTCCATAACAACGCTCCTGAGGTGCAAACGAACTATGCCTATAACAACCTTCTCAATGTAAGCTTGGTTGCTCATTCTCTTCTGCTTTCCAGCTCTCAAATAAATTTCTCTTGTGGACAATCACAGTTCAGAACAATGGAGGGGAAAGAATTCTGGAACAGTTCCTGTATTAGTCAACTGGACACATTAGAAAGTCATCATGGTCCACCTGTAATTAACTTGACATCATACACATCTCTTTTAACATGTCCGAGGTCAGGGGCGGTGGAGGAGAGGAGCAACCGCATGTCCAAGGAGCAGCAGCTACCCGGGCGCAGGAGGACAGAGAGTAGCTACTCCACGTTCAAGGTCAGAAGGGGCAGACTCGTTCAATGTAAGGAGGAGCAGCTGTGCTTTGCTGGAGCAGCCGGGAAGAGATACCCCACGACCAAGGTAAAAGAAACCCAAGTAAGACGGTAGGTGTTGCAAGAGGGCATTAAAGGGCACACACAGTAAAACCATATTCACAGAAAAGTAGCCGATCTGATCACATGGACCACAGCCTTGTCTAACTCAATGAAATTAAGCCATGCCGTGTGGGGCCACCCAAGATAACAGGTCATGGTGGAGAGGTCAGACAGAATGTGGTCCACTGGAGAAGGGAATGGCAAACCACTTCAGTATTCTTGCCTTGAGAAACCCATGAACAGTATGAAAAGGTAAAATGATACAATAACGAAACAGGAACTCCCCAGGTCAGTAAGTGGTCAATATGCTACTGGACATCAGTGGAGAAATAACTCCAGAAAGAATGAAGGGATGGAGCCAAAGCAAAAACAATACCCAGTTGTGGATGTGACTGTTGATAGAAGCAAGGTCTGATGCTGTAAAGAGCAATATTGCATAGGAACCTGGAATGTTAGGTCCATGAATCAAGGCAAATTGGAAGTGGTCAAACAGCAGATGGCAAGAGTGAACGTAGACATTCTAGGAATCAGTGAACTAAAATGGACTGAAATGGGTGAATTTAACTCAAATGACAATTATATCTACTACTGTGGGCAGGAATCCCTTAGAAGAAATGGAGTAGACATCATGGTCAACAAAAGAGTCCGAAATGCAGTACTTGGATGCAATCTTAAAAACGACAGAAGGATTTCTGTTCATTTCCAAGGCAAACCATTCAATATTACAGTAATCCAAGTCTATGCCCCAACCAGTAACGCTGAAGAAGCTGAAGTTGAATGGTTCTTGAAGATCTACAAGACCTTTTAGAACTAACACCCAAAAAAGATGTCCTTTTCATTATAGGGAACTGGAATGCAAAAGTAGGAAGTCAAGAAATACCTGGAGTAACAGGCATATTTGGCCTTGGGGCACGGAATGAAGCAGGGCAAAGGCTAATAGAGTTTTGCTAAGAGAACACACGGGTCATAGCAAACACCCTCTTTCAATAACACAAGAAAAGACTCTACACATGGACATCACCAGATGGTCAACACCGAAATCAGATTGATTATATTCTTTGCAGCCAAAGATGGAGAAGTTCTATACGGTCAGCAAAAACAAGACCAGGAGCTAACTGTGGCTCAGATCATGAACACTTTATTGACAGATTCAGACTGAAATTGAAGAAAGTAGGGAAAACCACTAGACCATTCAGGTATGACCTAAATCAAATCTCATATGACTATACAGTTGAAGTGAGAAATAGATTTAAGGGACTAGATCTGGTAGAGTGCCTGATGAACCATGGACAGAGGTTCATGACATTGTAGAGGAGACAGAGAGCAAGACCATCCCCATGGAAAAGAAATGCAAAAAAGCAAAATGGCTGTCTGAGGAGGCCTTACAAATAGCTGTGAAAAGAAGAGAAGTGAAAAGTAAAGGAGGAAAGGAAAGATATAAGCATCTGAATGCAGAGTTCCAAAGAATAGCAACAAGAGATAAGAAAACCTTCCTCAACGATCAATGCAAAGAAATAGAGGAAAACAACAGAATGGAAAACACTAGAGACCTCTTCAAGAAAATAAAAGATACCAAGGGAACATTTCATGCAAAGATGGGCTCGATAAGGACAGAAATGGTATGGGCCTAACAGAAGCAGAGGATATTAAGAAGAGGTGGCAAGAATACACAGAACTGTACAAAAAAGATCTTGACAACCCATATAATCACAATGGTGTGATCACTCACCTAGAGCCAGACATCCTGGAATCTGAGGTCAAGTGGGCCTTAGAAAGCATCACTATGAACAAAGCTAGTGGAGGTGATGGAATTGTAGTTGAGCTATTTCAAATCCTAAAAGATCATGCTGTGAAAGTGCTGCACTCAATATGCCAGCGAATTTGGAAAACTCAGCAGTGGCCACAGGACTGGAAAAGGTCAGTTTTCATTCCAATCCCAAAGAAAAGCAATACCAAAGAATGCTCAAACTACCACACAATTGCACTCATCTCACACGCTAGTAAAGTCATGCTCAAAATTCTCCAAGCCAGGCTTCAGCAATACATGAACCCTGAACTTACATATGTTCAAGTTGGTTTTAGAAAAGGCAGAGGAACCAGAGATCAAATTGCCAACATCCGCTGGATCATGGAGAAAGCAAGAGAGTTCCAGAAAAACATCTATGCTGCTTTATTGACTATGCCAAAGCCTTTGAATGTGTGGATCACAAAAAACTGTGGAAAATTCTGAACAAGATGGGAATCCCAGACCACCTGACCTGCCTCTTGAGAAACCTGTATGCAGGTCAGGAAACAACAGTCAGAACTGGCCATGGAACAACAGACTGGTTCCAAATAGGAAAAGGAGTACGTCAAGGCTGTATATTGTCACCTTGCTTATTTAACTTGTATGCAGAGTACATCATGAAGAGCACTGGGCTGGAAGAAGCACAGGCCGGAATTAAGATTTCCAGGAGAAATATCAATAACCTCAGATATGCAGATGACACTACCCTTATGGCAGAAAGTGAAGGGAACTAAAATGCCTCTTGATGAAAGTGAAAAAGGAGAGTGGAAAAGTTGGCCTAAAACTCAACATTCAGAAAACTAAGATCATGGCATCTAGGCCCTTCACTTCATGGGAAATGGATGGGGGAACTGGAAACAGTGTCAGACTTTATTTTGGGGGGCTCCAAAATCACTGTGGATGCTGATTGCAGCCAGGAAATTAAAAGACGCTTACTCCTTGGAAGGAAAGTTTTGACCAACCTAGATAGCATATTAAAAAGCAGACACATTACTTTGCCAACCAAGGTCCATCTAGTCAAGGCTATGGTTTTTCTGGTGGTCATGTATGGATGTGAAAGTTGGACTGTGAAAAAAGCTGATCACCAAAGAATTGATGCTTTTGAACTGTGGTGCTGGAGAAGACTCCTAAGAGTCCTTTAGACTGCAAGGAGATCCAACCAGTCCATCCTAAGGCAGATCAGTCCTGGGTGTTCATTGGAAGGACTGATACTGAAGCTGAAACTCCAATACTTTGGCCACCTCATGTGAAGAGTTAACTCACTGGAAAAGACCCTGATCCCAGGAGGGATTGGGTGCAGGAGGAGAAGGGTATGACAGAGGATGAGATGGCTGGATGGCATCACCGACTCTATGAACATGATTTGGGTAAACTCCAGGAGTTGGTGATGGACGGGAGACCTGGCGTGCTGCAATTCATGGGGTTGCAAGGAGTCGGACACGACTGAGCAACTGAACTGAACTGATTTTTCAAACAAAAGCAATAGAAAACCATGTATTCACTTAACATAAAGCCACTATCCACTGTATAACCGAATTTTTGCTAACCCTCTTCCCAAGATAGTATGCTAAGTCACTGTAGTCATCTTTGGATAATGTTCATCTATCATCTAAGTCATGCTTCTCCTTGATATCCTGTAACTTATACACCAAGATGTTAGGTTAGCTATTATTATCACATTATGTTAGATAATAGAAGAATGAGATAAGGAAGAAGAAGAGTTAAAATATTTACACTTGTATCAAAATAAGGAATAAAGATTTGTGATTACTATAGTCTTCATTTCTGCCCCTGGGTGCATGATGGGAGCAAGTATTCATAATATCTTTCACTACTCATTCCGTGTGTGCTTTTCCTACAGCAGACACCATGGTGCACAGTAATCCAGATAGTTATTCCTAGAGGGTCAGGGCCATTAGTCATCCTGTCTGTATGTGAGTGTTGTATTCTATTCCACTGAATTTAACCAGAGAAACCAACAGCATTAATAAGTGTTCTAGAAAATCTCATAACATTCAAGACTCCTTCTTAATCTAGTAGGCAGTAGTAGACCAAGGGGAGTGAAAAAGCTGGCTTAAAACTTAACATAAAAAAAAAAAACTAAGATCATGGCATCTAGTCCCACCACTTCATGGCAAAAGAAGGGGGAAAAGTAAAAGCAGTGACAGATTTTCTTTTCTTGGGCTCCAAAATCACTGCAGATGGTGACTGCAGCCTCAAAATTAGAAGATAATTGCTTCTTGTAAGGAAAGCTACGACAAACTTAGACAGAATATTAAAAAGCAGAGACAGTACTTTGCTGACAAAAGTCCATCTAATCAAAGCTATGATTTTTCCAGTAGGCATGTATGGATGTGAGAGTTAGACTATAAAAATGGTTCAGTGCAGAAGCCTTGATGATTTCAAATCTTGGTCCTGGAGAAGACTTTGAAAGCCCCTTGGACGGCAAGATCATACCAGTCAATACTCCATCTCTGAATATTCATTGGAAGGACTGATATTGAAGCTGAAGCTCCAATACTTTGGCAACCTAATGCAAAGAGCCTACTCATTACAAAAGACTCTGATGCTGGGAAAGATTGAAAGCAAAAGGAGAAAAAGATAGCAGAGGATGAGAAGGTTAGATAGCATCACTGACTTAATGGGCATGAAATTTAGCAAACCCCAGGAGATAGTGGAGGACTGGGAAGTCTCACGTGCTACAGTCCATAGGGTCACAAAAAGTCAGACACAGTGTAGCAACAAACAACAACAGACCAATTGTGATTGGATATTCAGTACAATAGCTCTTACTTCCCTGTTAATACACTGGTATGAGAAGCCCAGGGATCAGTATCAACTTCCAGTTTAAGAGAAACATTCCTGTGCACCCGGTAGAAGCATTTCTCTCTTGAGAACTAGATTCCCTAGAACACAGGGCCCAAAATTAAGGTGAGCAAAGGAAAAATTTCACTAGCAGATCACTGGAAATAATATAATGGGAACTCATTCATTTCCACACCTGATTCCTGTGCTCATGAATCCTGCTATGGAAAAACACCAACACATAATGATGGCTAATTTAAAGTAAATATCACACCATTCCAGCCATTATCCCAGCTTACAAGGTGTTGCCCAAACTGAGTCTTCAAAATGCCATTCTACACATCTACCGAATCAGATTTCTCACGGTAATAGACAGCAGGGTGAGACCAGAGAATTTCACAGTCATAAGACCATTGCCACATTTTCTTTGATTGGCCCCTTGCTCACAGAAAAAACAACAACAACAACAACACTGTGGGAATGCCAAGACAGTAACTAAGTCATCCATAGGTCCACG
This sequence comes from Moschus berezovskii, assembly GCF_049115385.1. NCBI lineage: Eukaryota > Metazoa > Chordata > Mammalia > Artiodactyla > Moschidae > Moschus > Moschus berezovskii. The sequence continues at coordinate 92,376,642 of NC_142464.1, forward strand.
TCTGGTGGATTTAGAACAATCAAGGAGAGGGAAGGCAAATCCATACCCAGAGTAATATCTATTCCAAGGAGAACAAATTGTGGCTCTCTCTGTGAGGGAAGTGATCCAATATAGTTAAGCTATCACAGCTGGCTGTCTGATCACTATGGAGTATAGCACCATATTGGGGGCAGAATATTGCCCTATATTGATCTCCATTCTGACAGACTAGGCACTCAGCAGTGGCTGTAGTCAATCATTCTTGGTTACTGGAAGTCCATTTGTTGAGTCTATATATAACTTCCGTTATCACTATCATAGAGAATTTGTGAGCCTATCAAGCAAGGGCAAGAAAAGTTAGAGATAGAATCTATTATCTTGTGAATCTTATTAGTAAAATTGAATTTACTAATTCAATCAGCTGAGGTTGCTCACCCTCCTCTGCTGAGGCTGCTCTCTGGGGAGTATTCAAGGGGGATACAAAGGACTTCCCACTCTGTACCCATCAGTATTCCATCAGGATATGTCTACCCCTAGCACTTTGTCCTTAGACAGACATTTTGCTTTTTTGCATTTCTTTTCCATGCGGATGGTCTTGGTTCCTGTCTCCTGCACAATGTCACGAACCTCCGTCCAGAGTTCATCAGGCACTCTATCTATCAGATCTACTCCCTTAAATCTATTTCTCACTTCCACTATATAATCATAAGGGATTTGATTTAGGTCATATCTGAATGGTCTAGTGGTTTTCCCTACTTTCTTCAATTTCAGCCTGAATTTGGCAATAAGGAGTTCATGATCTGAGCCATAGTCAGCTCCTGGTCTTGTTTTTGGTATCTGTATAGAGCTTCTTCATCTTTGGCTGCAAGGAATATAATCAATCTGATTTCGGTGTTGACCATCTGGTGATGTCCATGTGTAGAGTCTTCTCTTGTGTTGTTGGAAGAGGGTGTTTGCTATGACCAGTGCGTTCTCTTGGCAAAACTCTATTAGCTTTTGCCCTGCTTCATTCCGTGCTCCAAGGCCAAATATGCCTGTTACTCTAGGTGTTTCTTGACTTCCTAATTTTGCATTCTGGTCCCCTATAATGAAAAGGACATCTTTTTTGGGGTGTTAGTTCTAAAGGTCTTGTAGGTCTTCAAAGAACTGTTCAACTTCAGCTTCTTCAGCATTACTGGTTGGGGCATAGACTTGGATTACTGTAATACTGAATGGTTTGCCTTGGAAATGAACAGAAATCATTGAGTCGTTTTTAAGATTGCATCCAAGTACTGCATTTCAGACTCTTTTGTTGACCATGATGGCTACTCCATTTCTTCTAAGGGATTCCTGCCCACAGTAGTAGATTTAAAGGTCATTTAAGTTAAATTCACCCCTTTCAGTCCATTTTAGTTCACTGATTCCTAGACTGTCTATGTTCACTCTTGTCATCTCCTGTTTGAACACTTCCAATTTGCCAAAGAATAGCAAGGAGAGATAAGAAAGCCTTCCTCTGTGTGTTGATTTTATATCCTGCAACTTTGCTGTAATCATTGATTAGCTCTAGTAGTTTTCTGGTAGAGTCTTTAGGGTTTTCTGTGTAGAGGATCATGTCATCAGCGAACAGTGAAAGCTTTACTTCTTCTTTTCCAATTTGTATTCCTTTTATGTCTTTTTCTGCTCTGATTGCTGTGGCCAAAACTTCCAGAACTATGTTGAATAGTAGTGGTAGAGTGGGCACCCTTGTCTTGTTCCTGACTTTAGGGGAAATGCTTTCAGTTTTTCACCATTGAGGATAATGTTTGCTGTGGGTTTGTCATATATAGCCTTTATTATGTTGAGGTATGTCCCTTCAATTCCCACTTTCTGGAGAGTTTTTATCAAAAATGGATGTTGAATTTTGTCGAAGGCTTTCTCTGCATCTATTGAGATAATCATATGATTTTTATTTTTCAGTTTGTTAATGTGGTGTATTACGTTGATTGATTTGCGTATATTGAAGAATCCTTGCATTCCTGGGATAAAGCCCACTTGGTCATGATGTATGATCTTCTTAATGTGTTGTTGGATTCTGATTGCTAGAATTTTGTTAAGGATTTTTGCATCTATGTTCATCAATGATATTGGCCTATAGTTTTCTTTTTTTGTGGGGTCTTTACCAGGTTTTGAGATTAGGGTGATGGTGGCCTCATAGAATGAGTTTGGAAGTTTCCCTTCCTCAGCAATTTTCTGGAAGAGTTTAAGTAGAATAGGTGTTAGCTCTTCTCTAAATTTTTGGTAGAATTCAGCTGTGAAGCCGTCTGGACCTGGGCTTTTGTTTGCTGGGAGATTTTTGATTACAGTTTCAATTTCCGTGCTTGTGATGGGTTTGTTCAGATTTTCTATTTCTTCCTGGTTCAGTTTTGGAAAGTTGTACTTTTCTAGGAATTTGTCCATTTCTTCCAGGTTATTCATTTTATTGCCATATAATTAAGGAAACTATTCCATTCACTGTTGCAATGAAAACAATTAAATACTTAGGAATATATCTACCTAAGGAAACAAAAGACTTGTACATAGAAAACTATAAAACATTAGTGAAAGTAATCAAAGAGGACACGAATAGATGGAGAAATATACCGTGTTCATGGATTGGAAGAATAAATATTGTAAAAATTAGTATACTACCCAAAGTAATTTATACATTCAATGCAATCCCTATCAAGCTACCAACAATATTTTTCACAGAACTAGAACAAATAATCTCACAATTTGTATGGAAATACAAAAAACCTCGAATAGCCAAAGCAATCTTGAGGAAGAAGAATGGAACTGGGGGAATTAACCTGCCGGACTTCAGGCTCTATTACAAAGCCACAGTCATCAAGACAGTATGGTACTGGCATAAAGACAGAAATATAGATCAATGGAACAAAATAGAAAGCCCAGAGATAAACCCACGCTCCTATGGACACCTTATCTTCGACAAAGGAGGCAAGAATATAAAATGGAGAAAAGACAGTCTCTTTAACAAGTGGTGCTGGGAAAACTGGTCAGCCACTTGTAAAAGAATGAAACTAGAACACTTCCTAACACCATACACCAAAATAAACTCAAAATGGATTAAAGATCTAAATGTAAGACCAGAAACTATAAAACTCCTAGACGGGAACGTAGGCAAAACACTCTCCGACATAAATCACAGCAGGATCCTCCAAGACCCACCTCCCAGAATATTGGAAATAAAAGCAAAAATAAACAAATGGGACCTAATTAAAATCAAAAGCTTCTGCACAGCAAAGGAAACTCTAAGCAAGATGAGAAGACAGCCTTCAGAATGGGAGAAAATAATAGCAAATGAAGCAAGTGATAAAGGATTAATCTCCAAATTATACAAGCAGCTCCTGCAGCTTAATTCCAGAAAACTAAGTGACCCAATCAAAAAATGGGCCAAAGAACTAAACAGACATTTCTCCAAAGAAGACATAAAGATGGCTAATAAACACATGAAAAATTGCTCAACATCCCTCATCATCAGAGAAATGCAAATCAAAACCACAATGAGATACCATTTCACACCAGTCAGAATGGCTGCTATCCAAAAATCTACATGCAATAAGTGCTGGAGAGGGTGTGGAGAGAAGGGAACCCTCTTACACTGTTGGTGGGAATGCAAACTAGTACAGCCACTATGGAGAACAGTGTGGAGATTCCTCAGAAAACTGGAAATAGAACTGCCATATGATCCAGCGATCGCACTCCTGGGCATACACACCGAGGAAACCAGAATTGAAAGAGACACATGTACTCCAATGTTCATTGCAGCACTGTTTATGATAGCCAGGACATGGAAGCAACCTATATGTCCATCTGCAGATGAATGGATAAGAAAGCTTTGGTACATATACACAATGGAGTATTTCTCAGCCATCAAAAAGAATGCATTTGAATCAGTTTTAATGAGGTGGATGAAATTGGAGCCTATTATACAGAGTGAAGTAAGCCAGAAAGAAGAACATCAATATCGTATATTAACGCATATATATGGAATTTAGAAAAATGGTAACCTGAACCCTGTATAAGAGACTGCAAAAGAGACATAGGCATTTAGAACAGTCTTTGGGACTCTGTGGGAGAGAGTGAAGGTGGAATGATTGGAGAGAATGGAATTGTAGCATGTATATTATCATAAGTGACCAGTCCAGGTTCGACGCATAAATTTTCCTCTGTTCATTTCTTTGCATTTGTGCTTTTTTAATAAAATTCTTTTTTAGAAAAAATAAAAAAAAAAAAAAAGAAAGCCTTCCTCAGCGATCAATGCAAAGAAATAGAGAAAAACAGAATACGAAAAGCAAGAGATCTCTTAAAGAAAATTAGATATCAAGGGAACATTTCATGCAAAGATAGGCTCGATAAAGGACAGAAATGTTATGGACCTAACAGAAGCAGAAGATATTAAGAAGAGGTGGCAAGAATACACAGAAGAACTGTACAAAAAAGATCTTCATGACCAAGACAATCACGATAGCATGATCACTAACCTGGAGCCAGACATCTTGGAATGTGAAGTCAAGTGGGCCTTAGAGAGCATCACAACAAACAAAGCTAGTGGAGGTGATGGAATTCCAATTGAGCTATTTCAAGTCTTGAAAGATGATGCTGTGAAAGTGCTGCACTCAATATGCCAGCAAATTTGGAAAACTCAGCAGTGGCCACAGGACTGGAAAAGGTCAGTCTTCATTCCAATCCCAAAGGAAGGGAATGCCAAAGAATGCTCAAACTACCACACAATTGCACTCATCTCACACGCTAGTAAAGTCATGCTCAAAATTCTCCAAGATCAGCAATATGTGAACCATGAACTTCCAGATGTTCAAGCGGGTTTTAGAAAAGGCACAGGAACCAGAGATCAAATTGCCAACATCCGCTGGATCATGGAGAAAGCAAGAGAGTTCCAGAGAAACATCTATTTCTGCTTCATTGACTATGCCAAAGCCTTTGACTGTGTGGATCACAATAAACTGTGGACAAATTCTGAAAGAGATGGGAATCCCAGACCACCTGACCTGCCTCTTGAGAAACCTGTATGCAGGTCAGGAAGCAACAGTTAGAACTGGACATGGAACAACAGACTGGTTCCAAATAGGAAAAGGAGTACATCAAGGTTGTATATTGTCACCCTGCTTATTTAACTTATATGCAGAGTACATCATGAGGAACGCTGGGCTGGAAGAAGTGCAAGCTGGAATCAAGATTGCTGGGAAAAATATCAATAACCTCAGGTATGCAGATGACACCACCCTTATGGCAGAAAGCGAAGAGGAACTCAAAAACCTCTTGATGAAAGTGGAAGAGGAGAGTGAAAAGGTTGTCTTGAAGGTCAACATTCAGAAAACAAAGATCATGACATCTGGTCCCATCACTTCATGGGAAATAGACGGGGAAACAGTGGAAGCAGTGTCAGACTTTATTTTGGGGGCTCCAAAATCACTACAGATGCTGATTGCAGCCATGAAATTAGAAGACGCTTACTCCTTGGAAGGAAAGTTATGACCAACCTAGATAGCATATTAAAAAGCAGAGACATTACTTTGCCAACCAAGGTCCATCTAGTCAAGGCTATGGTTTTTCCCGTGGTCATGTATGGATGTGAGAGTTGGACTGTGAAGAAAGCTGATCGCCAAAGAATTGATGCTTTTGAACTGGTGTTGGAGAAGACTCTTGAGAGTCCCTTGGACTGCAAGGAGATCCAACCAGTCCATTCTACAGGAGATCAATCCTGGGTGTTCACTGGAAGGACTGATGCTAAAGCTGAAACTGCAATACTTTGGCCACCTCATGCGACGAGTCGACTCACTGGAAAAGACTCTGATGCTGGGAGGGATTGTGGGCGGGAGGAGACGGGGACAACCAAGAATGAGATGGCTGGATGGCATCACCGACTCGATGGACATGAGTTTGAGTGAACTCCGGGAGTTGGTGATGGACAGGGAGGCCTGGCGTGCTGTAATTCATGGGGTCACAAAGAGTCGGACATGACTGAGCAAGTGAACTGAACTGAACTGAACTGAGCACTTTGTCACCAGCTTTCTGTGTTCCTACTAAGTTCCTTACTATTAAATCTAACCAACAGCCACTGATGAAACAGTCTTCTCACTATTTCTCCTTCAAAGTTCTGCTGACTGTGGTTTCCCTTCACCCATTATCCCTCAGAGCCACCCCAGAGTGGAAGTGTAGTACTACAACCATCTACTTTTGGGTAGTGCTAGCATATTATTCAGAGTCAGATTTGAACTTTTTTCAAATTCCCTTAAGGCTGATACCACAACATCTAACATGGCATCTTGTTTGTGAAAATCATTCAACATGTAATATAAATATGAACTTAATAGGCTTAATTATAACTAATAATTTTGGTTGCCTCTTGGTAGGATAAAATAAAATTAAGCAGCTAGGGGGAAATGAATGGGACAGTAATTTTTCCCATTTCACTCAGTTTGATTTTAATCCATTTTAATCATTTTAATTTTAATATATTGCTTATTCGTAATTATTTTAAATTAGGGGTGATAAGCTCAAAAACTGTTGGTATTCTCAAAAAAATGATTCTACTTTTCATAATTTAAAATTTTAATGTACTTTATTTGTATTTCAACTGCTTTGTATTAGAATTTTTATATTCAATATTGATAGAAAGCAGGCTGACTTTTTTTATTTCTGAGAGAAAATTTGTACAGCTTAAAGTAAGCCATGCTTACATAATACATGCATTAACCTTTTGAAAAAAAATGTCATTATGCATGCATGTTCACATAGTTCCAGTGAATATCAGATGTTACTCAAATCCACTCTACCGTTCCAAATCACGTCAAACAAACCTCTTCTGGCTTCTCGCTCAAAAATGTTTCTTATAGAAACTCCCACTATATCTTCAGGAAAGAGCTATACTGCAAAATTTGAGATAGTAGCTTTCTTCCTTTTTACCAAAGAAAATTCCAGAAAATGTGTTGGTCAATTCTCCCACCAACGGTAGGGATGGACATTAACTCCACTCTCCACTCATGTCACTTTTTACATCAGACTTCTCCCATAGTGCAAGAACATTCATGAATACGCATGTATTCTGATATTGATTATGAGATTCCCATTTATTTCCTGTTCCATATATGTTTTCCTCAAATTTTATTTTAGTTCCCATGCCAGTATTTCTCAAGTTTCTCAAGCACACTCTTAGACTGACTGAAGGAGGTTTCATTTAAAAATTATGATCAAGCCTCAGCTCTCATCATTACATTACAGCAGTTAACCAATTTGATCACTTCCTCTTTGGAACAATTTTTTTTCTTCTATCTTTGGGTACTTTATCTACATTACTGTTCACTTCTTCCCATGCTCCTTTGTTAAATTCTCCTCATCTCCATAACCTCTAAATGTTGAGGTCTCCAAATCTCCATCTTTTCTTCTTTATTCATTTTGATTTCTAAATGATCTCCTACTTGATTTTAAGTACCTTAAACACACAAATTCCCCAACTTATACCATCCCAAAACTCTACACTGAATTTTAGACCCATATTTAATTACTAAACAAGCATATCCACTTGGATGTCTGATAGATAACTGAAACTTAACATATCAAACTTCAACTCCTGATTTCCACTCACCCCTAAAATTCACTGGTCCTGTAATTTTAAAATCTTTATAAGTGACTACTCTATCCACATATTTAATCAGGCCAAAATCTGTGACATCTTTTTTTCACATCCACAGCACTTATCCATCACCAACCTATCAGCAGATTCTATCAACTAACTTCTCTAACCTCTTTCTTTCACAATGAGATGAGATGATTTAAACCAACATCACATCTCACATGGATCATTATAAAAGTTGGTCTTTTATCTTACATTTTAGCACACACACAGTTTCCAGAGTGATCATTTACAATTAGATCCTGTCACTCAGTCCTCAAAATTCTCCAGTGGAACTAATATTGCCATTACTGTTATTATTAAAAGGACAAGATTCTTTGACTTAATGAATCCATAATGCAACATAAAATGGTGTATGGGAGAGATTAAACAAGTTATCAATTACTGTTGTGGTAAAAAAGAAAAGAATGATTCTAAGAGGGAGAGGAAGCAGGAAAGATATTAAATAAGGATGATGGTCAATCTAGATCTTAAATATGGATAACAGAAGGCTTGTGAAGCAGACCTAAAAGGGAAGAGCATAAGAGGAAGACAGCCTATTTCAGAAATTATAAGACATTCTTTAGGGCTGGGCCTCTGGCTTCAAGGTAAAAAAAAAAAAAAATGAATGCAAAGAGACAATATACAGGTAAGAGATGGGAAAAAGATTGAACCAAGAGAATGCTTAAGTCATTTTGAGCAAAAGGGAGAGTGGATAATTTAGGATGATTACCAGGTTTCCAGGTTAAGAAAGAAATATTTTGATATCTTATCAACTAAAACAGGAATAAGTTGAAAATGAAGTTAAATTATTTTATTCTGAAGATACCTTATTTAAGCTTAACCATTTACTATAATTGTGGGACATCCCAATGGAATATTCAATAAGTTAAGGCAGTTCATAAGAAAAATGAGTTACACGTAGAAATTTGGAGGTCATAAAAATATATATATATATATATATATATATATATATATGTCCATTAAAACAATGAATATAAGTGAGTACTGTCGTTGAGATTTGGAGATCATAAACATATGATTCCATGGAAACAATACTTCCCAGGGAGAATATGTAGCAGGACACAGCAGTAGCATCAAGATCCAAACCAAGATCCAAAATACAACTCACATTTAAGGATCAGATGCAGGAGAAGAAATCTAAAAAGAGTGGAAACAACAGTCAAGGAATCAGGAGAATCAGGAGTGTGAAGTAGTAAAGAAGGAAAGAAGGAAAATCAAGGGCTTCCCTGGTGGTCCAGTGGTTCAGAATCCACCCTGTAACACGGAACACTGGCTCAATTCCTGGTCCAAGAAGATCCCACATACCATAGAGCAACTAAGCTCACGCACCACAAATATTGATCCTGTGCTTTAGAGCCTGTGCTCTGCACCAAGAGAAGCCACCGCAATGAGAGGTCTATGCACCACAACTAGAGTAGCCCCCACTCACTGCAACTACAGAAAAGCCTAAGCAGCAGTGAAGACCCAGTACAAACATAAATAAATAAATAAACAATAAAATAGATGCTCCTAGATAAAACCCTTTTCCTTTATCGTTGAAAGTCTTTGGTCTCGAGGATTAGTTGAGCTTTTGCCCATTTCTCTTTATCAGTGCGTTCATCCTGCAACTCAAGAAACATCACATTTTTAAACATTAATTTTAATAATCATTAATTGGACATATATGTATTGTTCTTCCAACAGCCTTTCATCTTTTCTATAGAAATGGCAGCACCTTTATGTTTTACTTTGCAACCTTCATCAAAAAGACTTAGATTTTATAGAAGCTTCCATTGGCCACTGTCTGAGTCGTGGCCTTTACCCCGCCTTTCTTGCAGCTTACTCATTTTATAAGCCAAAGAGAAAGCATAAGATGAAAGTGAGCAAGATAAAAGAGGATAATAAAAGAAGTGAAGCTGGAAAAAGGTGGCTTCTAGCACTCCTGTGAACAATAAGAGGACCTCATTCATAATAAGGAGGCACTTCGCTGGAAGCATTCTTTCAAGAATGTAGTAAGGGACATACTCTTGGAAAGATAAGGTGAAGTCAAACTGCTATAGAGAACAGTTATTTTCCTCCAACCCCAGTATACAAGACAAACTTTTCTCCCTCTTCTGCAGTACCCAGTGATAACATATGTTCTGAACTAATGCAAAATTTCCATTATAAAATAGGAAAGGATGCAATCTTAATAAAAAAGAAGGAAATTAAGTAAGGAGCATGGTTGTAAACTAGGTTGAGATTAGCATGATACTCAATTCCTTTAAAAAAGGTGAGAACAGCACAACAGCCTTCAGTGACAACCTCAACCACATTGTCCTCACACAGAACATCTGGCAACTTTCAGCAACAAATTCCCGAAGGATTTCACACTTATTAAATTCTTATTAAAATTAATAGCATTCCTGCAAGGCATTGCAATATAAGAATGGTCCTTTATCAAGAAAATAAAATCAACTGAGATAATAAAGCTACTTTCTACTCTAAGAAAATCAAGGCCAAATGTTATATTCAGGAAATTAGTGAAATTTATTCCGAAGAATGTTATTCCTTTCCACACCACATTCGTACATTGATTATTTACTCATAATGCAATGTCACAGATATTAAAGAGCAATACCTCTGTGTGACTATAATAGATATTCTCACAAGTCCCAAATTCCAATTATTTTCTTTCATTTATTTTCTTATTCTATAATTAAATGGCTTAAGTGACTGAAATAGTGTTTTACATATTGTCGTTGCTACAGCTTAATAAATATCACCTTAAATAAGGTCACCTTTCATAAAGCTAAGTCTCCTTTTGGGACATGTCAATCCAGTCTAATTATGTGACTTATTTACAAATTGAGGTTCTTGTTTACCTTCATGATTTTTCCATATAATCTTCTGTACTCCCACTTCAACTCTAATGCCTATCTTTTCCTTTCCATCTTTGTGGATCTGTCTATGACTACGTGTCTGTCTTGCTCTCTGTGTATGTTTGCATAGATAAGTTTTTCTCCTGTGTTTATTGTATGTGGTTACTGTATTTATGAATTTCTCTTTATAATGTTTGTATGTGTGTTGGGGTGGAGTTAAGACTTTTTCTCTCTTTTGTTGTGAGATAAAATTTATATAGCATAAAATTTGCCATTTTGACCATTTTAATGGAGGGGTTTTTAGTATATTCACAATGTTATGCAACCATTATCACTAAATCCAGGACATTTTCAATATTCCAAAAAGAAAGACAGTACCCATTCAGCAAGCACTCCCCATTTTTCCCTCCCATAAGCTCCTGGTCACTGCTAATCTTCTGTCTCTGTGAATTTGCCTCTTCTGGGCATTCATATAAATGGAATCATACAGTAAGTGGTCTTTTGTGTCTGGCTTCTTTCATTTAGCATAATATTTTCAAAGTTTATCAATGTTTTAGCATATATCAATACTTCATTGCTTTTCATTTTAAACAATTACTGAGCTAGGTTCTTTGTATTTCCCACTGTATATAGGTGTCTTTGTAGGTCTATCTCTCATTCTCTGTACATGTTTGTAGTGTCTCTTTACATCTCTATTAAATAAACACTGGCTAGGCTCATCACTTCTGAATGTATCTTTTCAAACTGTTCACACTCTTTTCAAACTGTTCTTCTCAAATCCCCTTTTCAAACTGTTCTTCACACTCTTCAAAATCAGTTTTAAGCCACAGGTCATATCATGCTATCATCTTCACAAATCTCTTTTTGTTCCCAGTGGACTACCAAAAAATGACAAACTCCTTACCCTGGCTTACCAGCAGATACAGAACTATTGCTTACAGCAGATACATAGTCTATCCACAGTTTACAGCTTTAAGATCATCAACTCTGTTCTTCCACTCTGCCCTAGCCTCTACTTAACTCACCTTGAACACATCAAGCCTCCTGCTGGTGCTAGGTCCTCTTCTTGGTAAATTTTTCCATTTCTGGTCTGCAAGACCTCCTTTGAATATCAGATCAAACCTGATGTGTGGTTTTTGTGGTTTTTCCCTATACTCTCACTGCCTAATAAAATTAATCTCACTGATTAATAATCTCACCCACATTTTAAAAGCAACTCTATCATGGCACTAATTCTATTTTTATTATAGTTATATATTTATTATTCTATAGCAATCCCTTCTAAAGTATCAGATTCTTGAGTATTTTACTTAGCTGTGCATATCTAGTGTTTAACACAATGCCTAGTACATACAAGAATCTGAATAAATTTTGGTGGAATTAGATAATTTTAAAATTTCTTTTAGGTAATGTGAAATTCAACACTGCTTTATGACAGCTGAAACTGAGAGGAAGAAAAAGAGGAAATAAAACAATCTAAATAAAAACATGCTTCCTAAACCTAACCATAGAGACAGAATGCCTGGACCTTGGCCCATCCATCATCTTTGTGACTGGTGAGGCAAGCAAAGAACTCCTGTGTGTTCAGTTGGCGAACGACACCACATTAGTGATGACAGTAGATGGGCACTTGGGAAAACTTGCTGAGTAACATGGACCACTGAAGCAGCAATCTTTCTCAAATCAATTTCAGTTTCTCAAATGCTGAGTATGTAGTGATATTTCAAAGCAATCTCCAGAGATGCACTCAAACAGCAGCAGGAGATCCTAAGCTATTGTTTCACTTGCTCAGATGATCCAGACCCAAAGGTGAATACTGAAGCATTAGGTGTTTTTTCTTTTTTTATGATGTTTTAAAAAGAGAACAAGAAACAGAAGCTTCAGAGAAAGCATAAATCAAGATATTTTTGGTCAAGTACAATATTCTTCCTGTCCTTTTTGAGCCCTCCACAACTTATCACCCCCAATATTCAATTATGAACACCCAAGTGAATCCACTAAGTATGCCTGATTATGAGACATTTTGGGTTCAGTTCAGTTCAGTTGCTCAGTCGTGTCCAACTCTCCGCGACCCCATGAATCACAGCACGCCAGGCCTCCCTGTCCATCACCAACTCCCGGAGTACTCATGTCCACAGAGTCGGTGATGCCATCCAGCCATCTCATTCTCCGTCGTCCCCTTCTCCTCCTGCCCCCAACCTTTCCCAGCATCAGAGTCTTTTCCAGTGAGTCAACTTGTCGCATGAGGTGGCAAAAGTATTGCAGTTTCAGCTTTAGCATCAGTCCCTCCAATGAACATCCAGGATTGATCTCCTTTAGAATGGACTGGTTGGATCTCCTTGCAGTATAAGGGACTCTCAAGAGTCTTCTCCAACACCACAGTTCAAAAGCATCGATTCTTCGGCGATCAGCTTTCTTCACAGTCCAACTCTCACATCCATACATGACCATGGGAAAAACCATTGCCTTGACTAGACGGACCTTGGTTGGCAAAGTAATGTCTCTGCTTTTCAATATACTATCTAGGTTGGTCATAACTTTCCTTCCAAGGAGTAAGCATCTTTTAATTTCATGGCTGCAATCAGCATCTGCAGTGATTTTGGAGCCCCAAAAAATAAAGTCTGTCACTGTTTCCACTGTTTTTCCATCTATTTCCCATGAAGTGATGGGACCAGATGCCATGATCTTTGTTTTCTGAATGTTGAGCTTCAAGCCAACCTTTTCACTCTCCTCTTTCACTTTCATCAAGAGGCTTTTGAGTTCCTCTTCACTTTCTGCCATAAGGGTGGTGTCATCTGCATATCTGAGGTTATTGATATTTCTCCCGGAAATCTTGATCCCAGCTTGTGCTTCTTCCAGCCCAGCGTTCCTCATGATGTACTCTGCATATAAGTTAAATAAGCAAGGTGACAATATACAACCTTGACGTACACCTTTTCCTATTTGGAACCAGTCTGTTGTTCCATTTTGGGTTAACTGTACTTAATATTTCTGTGCTTATGGATTAAATATTTTTTAGATAAGCAAGGAATATCTTTTTTCCCTAGGCTGAGATATAAGAATAAATGTTAAGCTGCATTCTTAATCTTTTCTGTTGTCAAAGATCTCAGATATTTATGTAAGCTGGAAGAAAGAGGAACTGTGTTTCATGCAGTGAAATCTAACTATTAAAAACATGAAAGTCTAACATAGTCAAGGAAAAGAGAGACTAAAGTAGTAGAAGAGAAGGAAGATGAAGTAGAAGAGGAAGAGTGAAAAAACAAACCTTCCAGGGAGATAGACAAAGAGAACCTGCACCAAAAATACTGTTCTGTCCAATATAATAGCAAAGGATTAAGCACTTAAAATGTGACAACTCAAACTGAGATGTTTTATAAGTATAAAACTGCTAGAAATCAAAAATATAAGTATGAAAAAGGAACATAAAATAGCCTGTTAAATAAGTTTATATTGCCTACATGTTGAAATGATATTTTGAATATATTGAGTTTAAAAAAAAGGATTTTTTTGCCATACATTGACATGAATCCACCCCGGGTGTACGTGAGTTCCCCCTCCCGAACCCCCCTCCCACCTCCCTCCTCCCTTTATCCTCCCTCTGGGTCATCCCTGCACACCAGCCCTGAGCATAATATTGTGAAATAATTAGCCTCCAATAAAAAAAATTAAAAAAAGGATGATTAAAATTAATTTCACCTGCTTACTTTACTGTTTTCAATGTCCTATTAGAAAATTTTAAATTACATATGTGGCTGGCATTACATTTTGACTGGACATGTCAAACTGTTTTCTAAAAATCCAGATTTGGATAAGAGAATTTATTTGAAAGAACTGCTATTATAAAGGAAAAGGAAAGTAATGTTGCAATAAGGAAAATGAAGCTATTGCAACAGGGAGGAAGCTGTGACCACATACAGAGAAGTAAACAAGACTAGAAATGATTGAGTTGGGTGGCATGATCAACCAGCTGATTACTGAATGTATTTCCTTGTATTCAGCTGACTCTAGGGAGGAGTAGGTGAGGAAGGCTTGTCCACTGATTCAGGGTGAGGGCAAGTCAGAGATCAGAGGCCCAGGGAAATGACAGGTGTTTAAATTTTTCAAGTCAGTTAATAAGCACTTTGATCCAATTTATCAATTGGGACAAACAGTTCAAGCTTATCTTGAACTCATCAAAGAAATGGGACTCTGGAAGGTATATGTATAGCCTTGGCATAGGTAAACAAGGACATCCATGAGTCTTAACAGAAATCATATGAGGAAAGGTAGTTCTTTGTGGTAAACCAATTTCTGGAAACAAAAGGTGGCAATTTCTTCAACTGCCCCTGTCATCCAGGATCACATGGCTCTTGTCAAGTTCAACTTTGTTGAATAGCACAGGTCTAGAACCTCAATTTTGTACTATTTCTGAACTGGTGGCAAATTTTTGTACTATTTCTAGGTCATTGGCAAGAGGAAGCTGGAGGTATATTGACCAGAAGCAGAGCATCTGCTCCCATTTGTTTGGGAAGCATATTTTCTTCCTTTTGTTGGTCTTGAGTTGGAAGTTTGGGAGGTTATGAAGTTATGGAATAGGGAAGCTAGATGTCATTGATCAAATGCTGGTCTTTCTGGGCTGATTACTGCAGAGATAGAAATTTGGTTTCCCAGTGTGATTGCTGCAGAGGATGTGGGTTGGAGAATTTTATTGTCATATCAGGTTTGACTATGTCAACTGATATATTCAGTCTCTCATGAGGAAACAGTACATGTAAGGTGCTTAGCAAATGACTTGGCCCATAGTGAGGTTCAGCCTTAATTCAGATCACTTCTTTTCTTAGTAGGTAATATACAACTACTTACTCTTAGGCCAGCTTTCTTAAGTGTAATAGGAAGTAATTTACCATAGGGCACAACCTGGCTCCCCAAACATTAACGTTATCTGTTGATAAGACAAAGCTGAGTTATTGCTTACCAAATACAAGGGAAGATATCACCTTGCAAAGCTTTTATGGCATTTCAAAGAGGGAAGAACCATCAGAATTTATCAAGAATTAGAAGTCTGGCTTAAGGTGAGTTTTTAAATTTGGGGTCATGATTAGGACTGAGTAGGAATCATAACACAACCATCAAACGCTAGGATTTTGAGGGATTCAAAGACTGTTTAAGCAGAAAATGTCTGTTGATATTGTGCACTGAACAGGTGATGAGTACTTTGAGAAGTTCCTATAATAAAAACAATCACATAATCTTCTTAAGCAGGACAGCCCTAGAAGAGTAAAGAAGTGCTAATGAATGGTAAAGTCATGTTAATATAGACAGTACATTATTATTTCAGTTTTCAGTGCCCAGACTGAGCATGGGGGAAGAAGGTTCTGGTCCTCACATCAGTTCAGTTCAGTTGCTCTGTCGTGTCCGACTCTCCATGACCCCATGAATCACAGCACGCCAGGTCCTCACATAGATGGTACCTAATTATGTCTATGAATTTTAAAGATAGTAACAGAAAGCTTGATCTAGTTTAGAAATTTTTAATCTCTCATGGAGGCGCTTTTTCTCCAAATGATTCTCTAATTTTTTTTAAAAGAACCACCATTTCTTCAAAATACGAAAAGGAAAAAGATGTTATGGTTGAATGAGGCTGGCAAGTTCTTCAGAGCTTCTACTTGTTAATATACAGTGCCCTTGAACACAACAAAATATGAGAAGTATAACATTTAAGACTCCTCTTTAACTCTGTTTAACTCTGCAGCTTGGAGGTTAGGAATTGATCCTCAGAAGCACCATTAGAGTGGTGGAGAAAATTAAGAAAAGGAACGGGGGGAAAAGCCAATGAGCAGGGTGCTACTGCAGACCCTGAGGTACAGTCCTGCTGGAAAACCTGGAAGACAGTACGAAAGGAGCTTCAGAGTTGTCTAAGAGGCTTATAATCTACAGGTATCTATGCATACATTCCCATTCCTCATTGGCTGAGAGCTATTCTTAGAAACAACTATCCCAGCACTTCTAGTTTGCCTTGGACAAGGGCTAATTTAAAGCCCTCAGGTAGAGAGCTGTAAGATCTTTAAACAAATCACCATGAACATATTCTTATACAGGAACAATGAGTGCTACTCC